>NC_067458.1:34381-1234381 GCF_025434085.1 Hippocampus zosterae
ACGCCTAAACCAAAGGACTTGTGCACACATTTCAACATGTATTTAGTTCAGGTTGACCTCCTGAAGCCTAAATGAGCATTAATTTGACCACACAACTCATTCCTATGAATATACATTCAAACTCAGAAAATGTGCTCAGCTCGGCCTGAAAATGCATTTAAAATAAATAAAACTCAAATTGAGTGTCACGTGTAAACCAAAGGTTTTATGCACACATTTCAACACGCATTTAGTTCAGGTTGACCTCCTGATGACTAAATGAGCATTAATTTGACCACACAACTCATTCCTATGAAGATACATTCAAAGTCAGAAAACATGCTCAGCTCAGCATTAATTTGACCACACAACTCATTCCTATGAAGATACATTCAAACTCAGAAAATGTGCTCAGCTCGGCCTGAAAATACATTTAAAGCAATAAACCTCAAATTGAGTGTCACACCTAAACCAAAGGACTTATGCACACACTCAACATGTATTTAGTTCAGGTTGACCTCCTGAAGCCTAAATGAGCATTAATTTGACCGCACAACTCATTCCTATGAAGATACATTCAAAGTCAAAAAATGTGCTCAGCTCGGTCTGAAAATGCATTTAAAGCAATAAAAACTCAAATTGAGTGTCACGCCTAAACCAAAGGACTTACGCACACATTTCAACATGTATTTAGTTCAGGTTGACCTCCTGAAGCCTAAATGAGCATTAATTCGACAGCAACACTCATTCCTATGAAGATACATTCAAAGTCAAAAAATGTGCTGAGCTTGGTCTGAAAATGCATTTAAAGCAATACAAACTCAAATTGAGTGTCACGCCTAAAGCAAAGGACTTATGCACACACTCAACATGTATTTAGTTCAGGTTGACCTCCTGAAGCCTAAATGAGCATTAATTTGACCACACAACTCATTCCTATGAAGATACATTCAAACTCAGAAAACGTGCTCAATTCGGCCTGAAAGTGCATTTAAAGCAATAAAAACTCAAAATTGAGTGTCACGCCTAAACATAAGGACTTATGCACACATTTCAACATGTATTTAGTTCAGGTTGACCTCCTGAAGCCTAAATGAGCATTAATTTTACCACACAACTCATTGCTATTAAGATACATTCAAACTCAGAAAATGTGCTCAGCTCGGCCTAAAAATGCATTTAAAATAAATAAAACTCAAATTGAGTGTCACGCATAAACCAAAGGTTTTATGCACACATTTGAACGTGCATTTTGTTCAGGTTGACCTCCTGATGACTAAATGAGCATTAATTTGACCACACAACTCATTCCTATAAAGATACATTCAAAGTCAGAAAACATGCTCAGCTGAGCATTAATTTGACCACACAACTCATTCCTATGAAGATACATTCAAACTCAGAAAATGTGCTCAGCTCGGCCTGAAAATACATTTTAAGCAATAAAACTCAAATTGAGTGTCACGCCTAAACCAAAGGACTTATTCACACAATCAACATGTATTTAGTTCAGGTTGACCTCCTGAAGCCTAAATGAGCATTAATTTGACCGCACAACTCATTTTTATGAAGATACATTCAAACTCAGAAAACGTGCTCGACTCAGCCTGAAAATGCATTTAAAGCAATAAAAATTCAAATTGAGTATCACGCCTAAAGCAAAGGACTTATGCACACTCTTCAACATGTATTTTGTTCAGGTTGACCTCCTGAAGCCCAATTGACAATTAATTTGATCACACAACTCATTTTTATGAAGATACATTGAAACTCAGAAAACGTGCTCGACTCAGCCTGAAAATGCATTTAAAGCAATAAAAACTCAAATTGAGTGTCATGCCTAAACCAATGACTTATGCACACATTTCAACACGTATTTAGTTCAGGTTGACCTCCTGAAGCCTAAATGACAATTACTTTGACCTCACAACTTATTCCTATGAAGATACATTCAAAGTCAAAAAAACGTGCTCAGCTCGGCCTGAAAATGCATTTAAAGCAATAAAAATTCAAATTGAGTGTCACGCCTAAACCAAAGGACTTATGCACACACTTCAACATGTATTCTGTTCAGGTTGACGTCCTGAAGCCTAAATGAGCATTAATTTGACTACACAACTCATTCCTATGAAGATACATTCAAAGTCAGAAACGCGCTCAACTCGGCCTGAAAATGCATTTAAAGCAATAAAAACTGAAATTGAGTGTCACGCCTAAAGCAAAGGACTTATGCACACACTTCAACATGTATTTTGTTCAGGTTGACCTCCTGAAGCCTAAATGACAATTAATTTGATCACACAACTCATTTTTATGAAGATACATTCAAAGTGATAAAACGTGCTCAGCTCGGCCTGAAAATGCATTTAAAGCTATAAAAACTCAAATTGAGTGTCACGCCTAAACCAAAGGACTTGTGCACACATTTCAACACGTATTTAGTTCAGGATAACCTCCTGAAGCCTAAATGAGCATTAATTTGACCACACAACTAATTCCTATGAAGATACATTCAAACTCAGAAAATGTGCTCAGCTCGGCCTGAAAATGCATTTAAAATAAATAAAAATCAAATTGAGTGTCACGCGTAAACCAAAGGTTTTATGCACACATTTCAACACGTATTTAGTTCAGGTTGACCTCCTGAAGCCTAAATGACAATTAATCTGACCACACAACTCATTCCTATGAAGATGCATTCAAACTCAGAAAATGTGCTCAACTCGGTCTGAAAATGCATTTTAAGCAATAAAAACTCAAATTGAGTGTCACGCCTAAAGCAAAGGACTTATGCGCACACTTCAACATGTATTTTGTTCAGGATGATCCCCTGAAGCCTAAATGAGCATTAATTTAACCACACAACTCATTCCTATAAGATTCATTCAAACTCAGAAAACGTTCTCAGCTCGGCCTGAAAATGCATTTAAAACAAATACAACTCAAATTGAGTGTCACACATAAACCAAAGGTTTTATGCACACATTTGAACATGCATTTTGTTCAGGTTGACGTCCTGAAGCCTAAATGACATTTAATTTGATCACACAACTCATTTTTATGAAGATACATTCAAACTCAGAAAATGTGCTCAGCTCGGCCTGAAAATACATTTTAAGCAATAAAACTCAAATTGAGTGTCACGCCAAAACCAAAGGACTTATGCATACAGTCAACATGTATTTAGTTCAGGTTGACCTCCTGAAGCCTAAATGAGCATTAATTTGACCGCAAAACTCATACCTATGAAGATACATTCAAAGTCAAAAAATGTGCTCAGCTCGGTCTGAAAATGCATTTAAAACAATAAAAACACAAATTGAGTGTCACGCCTAAAGCAAAGGACTTATGCACACACTTCAACATGTATTTTTTTCAGGTTGGCCTCCTGAAGCCTAAGTGACAATTAATTTGATCACACAACTCATTTTTATGAAGATACATTCAAAGTCATAAAACGTGCTCAGCTCGGCCTGAAAATACATTTTAAGCAATAAAACTCAAATTGAGTGTCACGCCTAAACCAAAGGACTTATGCACACACTAAACATGTATTTAGTTCAGGTTGACCTCCTGAAGCCTAAATGAGCATTAATTTGACCACACAACTCATTCCTATGAAGATACATTCAAACTCAGAAAACGTGCTCAATTCGGCCTGAAAGTGCATTTAAAGCAATAAAAACTCAAAATTGAGTGTCACGCCTAAACATAAGGACTTATGCACACACTTCAACAAGTATTTAGTTCAGGATAACCTCCTGAAGCCTAAATGAGCATTAATTTGACCACACAACTCATTCCTATGAAGATACATTCAAACTCAGAAAATGTGCTCAGCTCGGCCTGAAAATGCATTTAAAATAAATAAAAATCAAATTGAGTGTCACGCGTAAACCAAAGGTTTTATGCACACATTTCAACACGTATTTAGTTCAGGTTGACCTCCTGAAGCCTAAATGACAATTAATTTGACCACACAACTCATTCCTATGAAGATGCATTCAAACTCAGAAAATGTGCTCAACTCGGTCTGAAAATTCATTTTAAGCAATAAAAACTCAAATTGAGTGTCACGCCTAAAGCAAAGGACTTATGCGCACACTTCAACATGTATTTTGTTCAGGATGATCCCCTGAAGCCTAAATGAGCATTAATTTAACCACACAACTCATTCCTATAAGATTCATTCAAACTCAGAAAACGTTCTCAGCTCGGCCTGAAAATGCATTTAAAACAAATACAACTCAAATTGAGTGTCACGCATAAACCAAAGGTTTTATGCACACATTTGAACATGCATTTTGTTCAGGTTGACCTCCTGAAGCCTAAATGACATTTAATTTGATCACACAACTCTTTTTTATGAAGATACATTCAAACTCAGAAAATGTGCTCAGCTCGGCCTGAAAATACATTTTAAGCAATAAAACTCAAATTGAGTGTCACGCCAAAACCAAAGGACTTATGCATACAGTCAACATGTATTTAGTTCAGGTTGACCTCCTGAAGCCTAAATGAGCATTAATTTGACCGCAAAACTAATTCCTATGAAGATACATTCAAAGTCAAAAAATGTGCTCAGCTCGGTCTGAAAATGCATTTAAAGCAATAAAAACTCAAATTGAGTGTCACGCCTAAAGCAAAGGACTTATGCACACACTTCAACATGTATTTTGTTCAGGTTGGCCTCCTGAAGCCTAAATGACAATTAATTTGATCACACAACTCATTTTTATGAAGATACATTCAAAGTCATAAAACGTGCTCAGCTCGGCCTGAAAATGCATTTAAAGCAATAAAAACTCAAATTGAGTGTCACGCCTAAACCAATGGACTTGTGCACACATTTCAACATGTATTTAGTTCAGGTTGACCTCCTGAAACCTAAATGAGCATAAATTTGACCACACAACTCATTCCTCTGAAGATACATTCAAACTCAGAAAATGGGCTCAGCTCGGCCTGAAAATGCATTTAAAATAAATAAAACTCAAATTGAGTGTCACGCGTAAACCAAAGGTTTTATGCACACATTTCAACACGCATTTAGTTCAGGTTGACCTCCTGAAGCCTAAATGACAATTAATTTGACTACACAACTCATTCCTATGAAGATACATTCAAAATCAAAAAACGGGCTCAGCTCGGCCTAAAAATGCATTTAAAACAAATACAACTCAAATTGAGTGTCACGCATAAACCAAAGGTTTTATGCACACATTTGAACATGCATTTTGTTCAGGTTGACCTCCTGAAGCCTAAATGAGCATTAATTTGACCACACAACTCATTCCTATGAAGATACATTCAAACTCAGAAAACGTGCTCAATTCGGCCTGAAAGTGCATTTAAAGCAATAAAATCTCAAAATTGAGTGTCACGCCTAAACATAAGGACTTATGCACACACTTCAACATGTATTTAGTTCAGGATAACCTCCTTAAGCCTAAATGAGCATTATTTTGACCACACAACTCATTCCTATGAAGATACATTCAAACACAGAAAATGTGCTCAGCTCGGCCTGAAAATGCATTTAAAATAAATAAAATTCAAATTGAGTGTCACGCGTAAACCAAAGGTTTTATGCACACATTTCAACACGTATTTAGTTCAGGTTGACCTCCTGAAGCCTAAATGACAATTAATTTGACTACGCAACTCATTCCTATGAAGATACATTCAAAATCAAAAAACGTGCTCAGCTCGGACTGAAAATGCATTTAAAGCAATAAAATTTCTAATTGAGTGTAACGCCTAAACCAAATGACTTATGCACACACTTCAACATGTATTTAGTTCAGGTTGACCTCCTGAAGCCTAAATGAGCATTAATTTGACCACACAACTCATTCCTATGAATATACATTCAAAGTAAGAAAATGTGCTCAGCTCGGCCTGAAAATGCATTTAAAATAAATAAAACTCAAATTGAGTGTCACACGTAAACGAAGGGTTTTATGCACACATTTCAACACGTATTTAGTTCAGGTTGACCTCCTGAAGCCTAAATGAGCATTAATTTGACCACACAACTCATTCCTATGAAGATACATTTAAAGTCAGAAAATGTGCTCACCTCGGCCTGAAAATGCATTTAAAATAAATAAAACTCAAATTGAGTGTCACGCGTAAACCAAAGGTTTTATGTACACATTTCAACACATATTTAGTTCAGGTTAACCTCCTGAAGCCTAAATGAGCATTACTTTGACCACACAACTCATTCCTATGAAGATACATTCAAACTCAGAAAACGTGCTCAGCTCAGCATTAATTTGACCACACAACTCATTCCTATGAAGATACATTCAAACTCAGAAAACGTGCTCAATTCGGCCTGAAAGTGCATTTAAAGCAATAAAAACTCAAAATTGAGTGTCACGCCTACACATAAGGACTTATGCACACACTTCAACATGTATTTAGTTCAGGATAACCTCCTGAGGCCTAAATGAGCATTAATTTGACCACACAACTCATTCCTATGAAGATACATTCAAACTCAGAAAATGTGCTCAGCTCGGCCTGAAAATACATTTTAAGCAATAAAACTCAAATTGAGTGTCACGCCTAAACCAAAGGACTTATGCACACACTTCAACATGTATTTTGTTCAGGATGATCCCCTGAAGCCTAAATGAGCATTAATTTAACCACACAACTCATTCCTATAAGATACATTCAAACTCAGAAAACGTTCTCAGCTCGGCCTGAAAATACATTTTAAGCAATAAAATTCAAAATTGAGTGTCACGCCTAAACCAAAGGACTTATGCACACACTTCAACATGTATTTTGTTCAGGATGACTTCCTGATGACTAAATGAGCATTAGTTTGACCTCACAACTTATTCCTATGAAGATACATTCAAAGTCAAAAAAACGTGCTAAGCTCAGCCTGAAAATGCATTTAAAGCAATAAACATTCAAATTGAGTGTCACGCCTAAACCAAAGGACTTATGCACACAATTCAACATGTATTTAGTTCAGGTTGACCTCCTGAAGCCTAAATGACCATTAATTTGATCACACAACTCATTCACATGATGATACATTCACAGTCAGAAAACGTGCTCAGCTCGGCCTGAAAATGCATTTAAAACAAATACAACTCAAATTGAGTGTCACGCATAAACCAAAGGTTTTATGCACACATTTGAACATGCATTTTGTTCAGGTTGACCTCCTGATGACCAAATGAGCATTAATTTGACCACACAACTCATTCCTATGAAGATACATTCAAACTCAGAAAATGTGCTCAGCTCGGCCTGAAAATACATTTTAAACAATAAAACTCAAATTGAGTGTCACGCCAAAACCAAAGGACTTATGCACACACTCAACATGTATTTAGTTCAGGTTGACCTCCTGAAGCCTAAATGAGCATTAATTTGACCGCACAACTCATTCCTATTAAGATACATTCAAAGTCAAAAAATGTGCTCAGCTCGGTCTGAAAATGCATTTAAAGCAATAAAAACTCAAATTGAGTGTCACGCGTAAACCAAAGGTTTTATACACATTTCAACACGTATTTAGTTCAGGTTGACCTCCTGAAGCCTAAATGACAATTACTTTGACCTCACAACTTATTCCTATGAAGATACATTCAAAGTCAAAAAAACGTGCTCAGCTCGGCCTGAAAATGCATTTAAAGCAATAAAAACTCAAATTGAGTGTCACGCCTAAAGCAAAGGACTTATGCACACACTTCAACTTGTATTTTGTTCAGGTTGACCTCCTGAAGCCTAAATGACAATTAATTTGATCACACAACTCATTCCTATGAAGATACATTCAAACTCAGAAAATGTGCTCAGCTCGGCCTGAAAATGCATTTAAAATAAATAAAACTCAAATTGAGTGTCACGCGTAAACCAAAGGTTTTATGCACACATTTCAACACGTATTTAGTTCAGGTTGACCTCCTGAAGCCTAAATGAGCATTAATTTGACCACACAACTCATTCCTATGAATATACATTCAAAGTCAGAAAATGTGCTCAGCTCGGCCTGAAACTGCATTTAAAGCAATAAAAATTCAAATTGAGTGTCACGCCTAAACCAAAGGACTTATGCACACAATCAACATGTATTTAGTTCAGGTTGACCTCCTGAAGCCTAAATGAGCATTAATTTGACCACACAACTCATTCCTATGAATATACATTCAAACTCAGAAAATGTGCTCAGCTCGGCCTGAAAATACATTTTAAGCAATAAAACTCAAATTGAGTGTCACGCCTAAACCAAAGGACTTATGCACACAATCAACATGTATTTAGTTCAGGTTGACCTCCTGAAGCCTAAATGACCATTAATTTGATCACACAACTCATTCCCATGATGATACATTCACAGTCAGAAAACGTGCTCAGCTCGGCCTGAAAATGCATTTAAAACAAATACAACTCAAATTGAGTGTCACGCATAAACCAAAGGTTTTATGCACACATTTGAACATGCATTTTGTTCAGGTTGACCTCCTGAAGCCTAAATGAGCATTAATTTGACCGCACAACTCATTCCTATGAAGATACATTCAAACTCAGAAAATGTGCTCAGCTCGGCCTGAAAATACATTTTAAGCAATAAAACTCAAATTGAGTGTCACGCCTAAACCAAAGGACTTATGCACACAATCAACATGTATTTAGTTCAGGTTGACCTCCTGAAGCTTAAATGAGCATTAATTTGACCGCACAACTCATTACTATGAAGATACATTCAAAGTAAAAAAATGTGTTTAGCTCAGTCTGAAAATGCATTTAAAGCAATAAAAACTCAAATTGAGTATCACGCCTAAAGCAAAGGACTTATGCACACTCTTCAACATGTATTTTGTTCAGGTTGACCTCCTGAAGCCCAAATGACAATTAATTTGATCACACAACTCATTTTTATGAAGATACATTCAAACTCAGAAAACGTTCTCGACTCAGCCTGAAAATGTATTTAAAGCAATAAAAACTCAAATTGAGTGTCACGCCTAAACCAAAGGACTTATGCACACATTTCAACATGTATTTAGTTCAGGTTGACCTCCTGAAGCCTAAATGAGCATTAATTTGACCACACAACTCATTCCTATGAAGATACATTCAAACTCAAAAAATGTGCTCAGCTCGGCCTGAAAATGCATTTAAAGCAATAAAAACTCAAATTGAGTATCACGCCTAAAGCAAAGGACTTATGCACACTCTTCAACATGTATTTTGTTCAGGTTGACCTCCTGAAGCCCAAATGACAATTAATTTGATCACACAACTCATTTTTATGAAGATACATTCAAACTCAGAAAACGTTCTCGACTCAGCCTGAAAATGTATTTAAAGCAATAAAAACTCAAATTGAGTGTCACGCCTAAACCAAAGGACTTATGCACACACTTCAACATGTATTTAGTTCAGGTTGACCTCCTGAAGCCTAAATGAGCATTAATTTGACCACACAACTCATTCCTATGAAGATACATTCAAACTCAAAAAATGTGCTCAGCTCGGCCTGAAAATGCATTTAAAATAAATAAAACTCAAATTGAGTGTCACGCGTAAACCAAAGGTTTTATGCACACAATTCAACACGTATTTAGTTCAGGTTGACCTCCTGAAGCCTAAATGACAATTACTTTGACCTCACAACTTATTCCTATGAAGATACATTCAAAGTAAAAAAAAAAACGTGCTCAGCTCGGCATGAAAATGCATTTAAAGCAATAAAAATTCAAATTGAGTGTCACGACTAAACCAAAGGACTTATGCACACACTTCAACATGTATTTATTTCAGGTTGACCTCCTGAAGCCTAAATGACCATTAATTTGATCACACAACTCATTCCCATGATGATACATTCACAGTCAGAAAACGTGCTCAGCTCGGCCTGAAAATGCATTTAAAACAAATACAACTCAAATTGAGTGTCACGCATAAACCAAAGGTTTTATGCACACATTTGAACATGCATTTTGTTCAGGTTGACCTCCTGATGACTAAATGAGCATTAATTTGACCACACAACTCATTCCTATGAAGATACATTCAAACTCAGAAAATGTGCTCAGCTCGCCCTGAAAATACATTTTAAGCAATAAAACTCAAATTGAGTGTCACGCCTAAACCAAAGGAATTATGCACACACTCAACATGTATTTAGTTCAGGTTGACCTCCTGAAGCCTAAATGAGCATTAATTTGACCGCACAACTCATTCCTATGAAGATACATTCAAAGTCAAAAAATGTGCTCAGCTTGGTCTGAAAATGCATTGAAAGAAATAAAAACTCAAATTGAGTGTCACGCCTAAAGCAAAGGACTTATGCACACACTTCAACATGTATTTTGTTCAGGTTGACCTCCTGAAGCCTAAATGACAATTAATTTGATCACCCAACTCATTTTTATGAAGATACATTCAAAGTCATAAAACGTGCTCAGCTCGGCCTGAAAATGCATTTAAAGCAATAAAAACTCAAATTGAGTGTCACGCCTAAACCAAAGGACTTGTGCACACATTTCAACATGTATTTAGTTCAGGTTGACCTCCTGAAGCCTAAATGATCACTAATTTGACCACACAACTCATTCCTATGAAGATACATTCAAACTCAGAAAATGTGCTCAGCTCGGCCTGAAAATACATTTTAAGCAATAAAACTCAAATTGAGTGTCACGCCAAAACCAAAGGACTTATGCACACACTCAACATGTATTTAGTTCAGGTTGACCTCCTGAAGCCTAAATGAGCATTAATTTGACCGCACAACTGGATGACCCCCTAAAGCCTAAATGAGCATTAATTTGACCACAGAACTCATTCCTATGAAGATACATTCAAAGTAAGAAAATGTGCTCAGCTCGGCCTGAAAATGCATTTAAAATAAATAAAACTCAAATTGAGTGTCACACGTAAACCAAGGGTTTTATGCACACATTTCAACACGTATTTAGTTCAGGTTGACCTCCTGAAGCCTAAATGAGCATTAATTTGACCACACAACTCATTCCTATGAAGATACATTTAAAGTCAGAAAATGTGCTCACCTCGGCCTGAAAATGCATTTAAAATAAATAAAACTCAAATTGAGTGTCACGCGTAAACCAAAGGTTTTATGTACACATTTCAACACATATTTAGTTCAGGTTAACCTCCTGAAGCCTAAATGAGCATTACTTTGACCACACAACTCATTCCTATGAAGATACATTCAAACTCAGAAAACGTGCTCAGCTCAGCATTAATTTGACCACACAACTCATTCCTATGAAGATACATTCAAACTCAGAAAACGTGCTCAATTCGGCCTGAAAGTGCATTTAAAGCAATAAAAACTCAAAATTGAGTGTCACGCCTACACATAAGGACTTATGCACACACTTCAACATGTATTTAGTTCAGGATAACCTCCTGAAGCCTAAATGAGCATTAATTTGACCACACAACTCATTCCTATGAAGATACATTCAAACTCAGAAAATGTGCTCAGCTCGGCCAGAAAATACATTTTAAGCAATAAAACTCAAATTGAGTGTCACGCCTAAACCAAAGGACTTATGCACACACTTCAACATGTATTTTGTTCAGGATGATCCCCTGAAGCCTAAATGAGCATTAATTTAACCACACAACTCATTCCTATAAGATACATTCAAACTCAGAAAACGTTCTCAGCTCGGCCTGAAAATACATTTTAAGCAATAAAATTCAAAATTGAGTGTCACGCCTAAACCAAAGGACTTATGCACACACTTCAACATGTATTTTGTTCAGGATGACTTCCTGATGACTAAATGAGCATTAGTTTGACCTCACAACTTATTCCTATGAAGATACATTCAAAGTCAAAAAAACGTGCTAAGCTCAGCCTGAAAATGCATTTAAAGCAATAAAAATTCAAATTGAGTGTCACGCCTAAACCAAAGGACTTATGCACACAATTCAACATGTATTTAGTTCAGGTTGACCTCCTGAAGCCTAAATGACCATTAATTTGATCACACAACTCATTCACATGATGATACATTCACAGTCAGAAAACGTGCTCAGCTCGGCCTGAAAATGCATTTAAAACAAATACAACTCAAATTGAGTGTCACGCATAAACCAAAGGTTTTATGCACACATTTGAACATGCATTTTGTTCAGGTTGACCTCCTGATGACCAAATGAGCATTAATTTGACCACACAACTCATTCCTATGAAGATACATTCAAACTCAGAAAATGTGCTCAGCTCGGCCTGAAAATACATTTTAAACAATAAAACTCAAATTGAGTGTCACGCCAAAACCAAAGGACTTATGCACACACTCAACATGTATTTAGTTCAGGTTGACCTCCTGAAGCCTAAATGAGCATTAATTTGACCGCACAACTCATTCCTATGAAGATACATTCAAAGTCAAAAAATGTGCTCAGCTCGGTCTGAAAATGCATTTAAAGCAATAAAAACTCAAATTGAGTGTCACGCGTAAACCAAAGGTTTTATACACATTTCAACACGTATTTAGTTCAGGTTGACCTCCTGAAGCCTAAATGACAATTACTTTGACCTCACAACTTATTCCTATGAAGATACATTCAAAGTCAAAAAAACGTGCTCAGCTCGGCCTGAAAATGCATTTAAAGCAATAAAAACTCAAATTGAGTGTCACGCCTAAAGCAAAGGACTTATGCACACACTTCAACTTGTATTTTGTTCAGGTTGACCTCCTGAAGCCTAAATGACAATTAATTTGATCACACAACTCATTCCTATGAAGATACATTCAAACTCAGAAAATGTGCTCAGCTCGGCCTGAAAATGCATTTAAAATAAATAAAACTCAAATTGAGTGTCACGCGTAAACCAAAGGTTTTATGCACACATTTCAACACGTATTTAGTTCAGGTTGACCTCCTGAAGCCTAAATGAGCATTAATTTGACCACACAACTCATTCCTATGAATATACATTCAAAGTCAGAAAATGTGCTCAGCTCGGCCTGAAACTGCATTTAAAGCAATAAAAATTCAAATTGAGTGTCACGCCTAAACCAAAGGACTTATGCACACAATCAACATGTATTTAGTTCAGGTTGACCTCCTGAAGCCTAAATGAGCATTAATTTGACCACACAACTCATTCCTATGAATATACATTCAAACTCAGAAAATGTGCTCAGCTCGGCCTGAAAATACATTTTAAGCAATAAAACTCAAATTGAGTGTCACGCCTAAACCAAAGGACTTATGCACACAATCAACATGTATTTAGTTCAGGTTGACCTCCTGAAGCCTAAATGACCATTAATTTGATCACACAACTCATTCCCATGATGATACATTCACAGTCAGAAAACGTGCTCAGCTCGGCCTGAAAATGCATTTAAAACAAATACAACTCAAATTGAGTGTCACGCATAAACCAAAGGTTTTATGCACACATTTGAACATGCATTTTGTTCAGGTTGACCTCCTGAAGCCTAAATGAGCATTAATTTGACCGCACAACTCATTCCTATGAAGATACATTCAAACTCAGAAAATGTGCTCAGCTCGGCCTGAAAATACATTTTAAGCAATAAAACTCAAATTGAGTGTCACGCCTAAACCAAAGGACTTATGCACACAATCAACATGTATTTAGTTCAGGTTGACCTCCTGAAGCTTAAATGAGCATTAATTTGACCGCACAACTCATTACTATGAAGATACATTCAAAGTAAAAAAATGTGTTTAGCTCAGTCTGAAAATGCATTTAAAGCAATAAAAACTCAAATTGAGTATCACGCCTAAAGCAAAGGACTTATGCACACTCTTCAACATGTATTTTGTTCAGGTTGACCTCCTGAAGCCCAAATGACAATTAATTTGATCACACAACTCATTTTTATGAAGATACATTCAAACTCAGAAAACGTTCTCGACTCAGCCTGAAAATGTATTTAAAGCAATAAAAACTCAAATTGAGTGTCACGCCTAAACCAAAGGACTTATGCACACATTTCAACATGTATTTAGTTCAGGTTGACCTCCTGAAGCCTAAATGAGCATTAATTTGACCACACAACTCATTCCTATGAAGATACATTCAAACTCAAAAAATGTGCTCAGCTCGGCCTGAAAATGCATTTAAAGCAATAAAAACTCAAATTGAGTATCACGCCTAAAGCAAAGGACTTATGCACACTCTTCAACATGTATTTTGTTCAGGTTGACCTCCTGAAGCCCAAATGACAATTAATTTGATCACACAACTCATTTTTATGAAGATACATTCAAACTCAGAAAACGTTCTCGACTCAGCCTGAAAATGTATTTAAAGCAATAAAAACTCAAATTGAGTGTCACGCCTAAACCAAAGGACTTATGCACACACTTCAACATGTATTTAGTTCAGGTTGACCTCCTGAAGCCTAAATGAGCATTAATTTGACCACACAACTCATTCCTATGAAGATACATTCAAACTCAAAAAATGTGCTCAGCTCGGCCTGAAAATGCATTTAAAATAAATAAAACTCAAATTGAGTGTCACGCGTAAACCAAAGGTTTTATGCACACAATTCAACACGTATTTAGTTCAGGTTGACCTCCTGAAGCCTAAATGACAATTACTTTGACCTCACAACTTATTCCTATGAAGATACATTCAAAGTAAAAAAAAAAACGTGCTCAGCTCGGCATGAAAATGCATTTAAAGCAATAAAAATTCAAATTGAGTGTCACGACTAAACCAAAGGACTTATGCACACACTTCAACATGTATTTATTTCAGGTTGACCTCCTGAAGCCTAAATGACCATTAATTTGATCACACAACTCATTCCCATGATGATACATTCACAGTCAGAAAACGTGCTCAGCTCGGCCTGAAAATGCATTTAAAACAAATACAACTCAAATTGAGTGTCACGCATAAACCAAAGGTTTTATGCACACATTTGAACATGCATTTTGTTCAGGTTGACCTCCTGATGACTAAATGAGCATTAATTTGACCACACAACTCATTCCTATGAAGATACATTCAAACTCAGAAAATGTGCTCAGCTCGCCCTGAAAATACATTTTAAGCAATAAAACTCAAATTGAGTGTCACGCCTAAACCAAAGGAATTATGCACACACTCAACATGTATTTAGTTCAGGTTGACCTCCTGAAGCCTAAATGAGCATTAATTTGACCGCACAACTCATTCCTATGAAGATACATTCAAAGTCAAAAAATGTGCTCAGCTTGGTCTGAAAATGCATTGAAAGAAATAAAAACTCAAATTGAGTGTCACGCCTAAAGCAAAGGACTTATGCACACACTTCAACATGTATTTTGTTCAGGTTGACCTCCTGAAGCCTAAATGACAATTAATTTGATCACCCAACTCATTTTTATGAAGATACATTCAAAGTCATAAAACGTGCTCAGCTCGGCCTGAAAATGCATTTAAAGCAATAAAAACTCAAATTGAGTGTCACGCCTAAACCAAAGGACTTGTGCACACATTTCAACATGTATTTAGTTCAGGTTGACCTCCTGAAGCCTAAATGATCACTAATTTGACCACACAACTCATTCCTATGAAGATACATTCAAACTCAGAAAATGTGCTCAGCTCGGCCTGAAAATACATTTTAAGCAATAAAACTCAAATTGAGTGTCACGCCAAAACCAAAGGACTTATGCACACACTCAACATGTATTTAGTTCAGGTTGACCTCCTGAAGCCTAAATGAGCATTAATTTGACCGCACAACTGGATGACCCCCTAAAGCCTAAATGAGCATTAATTTGACCACAGAACTCATTCCTATGAAGATACATTCAAAGTAAGAAAATGTGCTCAGCTCGGCCTGAAAATGCATTTAAAATAAATAAAACTCAAATTGAGTGTCACACGTAAACCAAGGGTTTTATGCACACATTTCAACACGTATTTAGTTCAGGTTGACCTCCTGAAGCCTAAATGAGCATTAATTTGACCACACAACTCATTCCTATGAAGATACATTTAAAGTCAGAAAATGTGCTCACCTCGGCCTGAAAATGCATTTAAAATAAATAAAACTCAAATTGAGTGTCACGCGTAAACCAAAGGTTTTATGTACACATTTCAACACATATTTAGTTCAGGTTAACCTCCTGAAGCCTAAATGAGCATTACTTTGACCACACAACTCATTCCTATGAAGATACATTCAAACTCAGAAAACGTGCTCAGCTCAGCATTAATTTGACCACACAACTCATTCCTATGAAGATACATTCAAACTCAGAAAACGTGCTCAATTCGGCCTGAAAGTGCATTTAAAGCAATAAAAACTCAAAATTGAGTGTCACGCCTACACATAAGGACTTATGCACACACTTCAACATGTATTTAGTTCAGGATAACCTCCTGAAGCCTAAATGAGCATTAATTTGACCACACAACTCATTCCTATGAAGATACATTCAAACTCAGAAAATGTGCTCAGCTCGGCCAGAAAATACATTTTAAGCAATAAAACTCAAATTGAGTGTCACGCCTAAACCAAAGGACTTATGCACACACTTCAACATGTATTTTGTTCAGGATGATCCCCTGAAGCCTAAATGAGCATTAATTTAACCACACAACTCATTCCTATAAGATACATTCAAACTCAGAAAACGTTCTCAGCTCGGCCTGAAAATACATTTTAAGCAATAAAATTCAAAATTGAGTGTCACGCCTAAACCAAAGGACTTATGCACACACTTCAACATGTATTTTGTTCAGGATGACTTCCTGATGACTAAATGAGCATTAGTTTGACCTCACAACTTATTCCTATGAAGATACATTCAAAGTCAAAAAAACGTGCTAAGCTCAGCCTGAAAATGCATTTAAAGCAATAAAAATTCAAATTGAGTGTCACGCCTAAACCAAAGGACTTATGCACACAATTCAACATGTATTTAGTTCAGGTTGACCTCCTGAAGCCTAAATGACCATTAATTTGATCACACAACTCATTCACATGATGATACATTCACAGTCAGAAAACGTGCTCAGCTCGGCCTGAAAATGCATTTAAAACAAATACAACTCAAATTGAGTGTCACGCATAAACCAAAGGTTTTATGCACACATTTGAACATGCATTTTGTTCAGGTTGACCTCCTGATGACCAAATGAGCATTAATTTGACCACACAACTCATTCCTATGAAGATACATTCAAACTCAGAAAATGTGCTCAGCTCGGCCTGAAAATACATTTTAAACAATAAAACTCAAATTGAGTGTCACGCAAAAACCAAAGGACTTATGCACACACTCAACATGTATTTAGTTCAGGTTGACCTCCTGAAGCCTAAATGAGCATTAATTTGACCGCACAACTCATTCCTATGAAGATACATTCAAAGTCAAAAAATGTGCTCAGCTCGGTCTGAAAATGCATTTAAAGCAATAAAAACTCAAATTGAGTGTCACGCGTAAACCAAAGGTTTTATACACATTTCAACACGTATTTAGTTCAGGTTGACCTCCTGAAGCCTAAATGACAATTACTTTGACCTCACAACTTATTCCTATGAAGATACATTCAAAGTCAAAAAAACTTGCTCAGCTCGGCCTGAAAATGCATTTAAAGCAATAAAAACTCAAATTGAGTGTCACGCCTAAAGCAAAGGACTTATGCACACACTTCAACTTGTATTTTGTTCAGGTTGACCTCCTGAAGCCTAAATGACAATTAATTTGATCACACAACTCATTCCTATGAAGATACATTCAAACTCAGAAAATGTGCTCAGCTCGGCCTGAAAATGCATTTAAAATAAATAAAACTCAAATTGAGTGTCACGCGTAAACCAAAGGTTTTATGCACACATTTCAACACGTATTTAGTTCAGGTTGACCTCCTGAAGCCTAAATGAGCATTAATTTGACCACACAACTCATTCCTATGAATATACATTCAAAGTCAGAAAATGTGTTCAGCTCGGCCTGAAACTGCATTTAAAGCAATAAAAATTCAAATTGAGTGTCACGCCTAAACCAAAGGACTTATGCACACAATCAACATGTATTTAGTTCAGGTTGACCTCCTGAAGCCTAAATGACCATTAATTTGATCACACAACTCATTCCCATGATGATACATTCACAGTCAGAAAACGTGCTCAGCTCGGCCTGAAAATGCATTTAAAACAAATACAACTCAAATTGAGTGTCACGCATAAACCAAAGGTTTTATGCACACATTTGAACATGCATTTTGTTCAGGTTGACCTCCTGAAGCCTAAATGAGCATTAATTTGACCGCACAACTCATTCCTATGAAGATACATTCAAACTCAGAAAATGTGCTCAGCTCGGCCTGAAAATACATTTTAAGCAATAAAACTCAAATTGAGTGTCACGCCTAAACCAAAGGACTTATGCACACAATCAACATGTATTTAGTTCAGGTTGACCTCCTGAAGCTTAAATGAGCATTAATTTGACCGCACAACTCATTACTATGAAGATACATTCAAAGTAAAAAAATGTGTTTAGCTCAGTCTGAAAATGCATTTAAAGCAATAAAAACTCAAATTGAGTATCACGCCTAAAGCAAAGGACTTTTGCACACTCTTCAACATGTATTTTGTTCAGGTTGACCTCCTGAAGCCCAAATGACAATTAATTTGATCACACAACTCATTTTTATGAAGATACATTCAAACTCAGAAAACGTTCTCGACTCAGCCTGAAAATGTATTTAAAGCAATAAAAACTCAAATTGAGTGTCACGCCTAAACCAAAGGACTTATGCACACATTTCAACATGTATTTAGTTCAGGTTGACCTCCTGAAGCCTAAATGAGCATTAATTTGACCACACAACTCATTCCTATGAAGATACATTCAAACTCAAAAAATGTGCTCAGCTCGGCCTGAAAATGCATTTAAAGCAATAAAAACTCAAATTGAGTATCACGCCTAAAGCAAAGGACTTATGCACACTCTTCAACATGTATTTTGTTCAGGTTGACCTCCTGAAGCCCAAATGACAATTAATTTGATCACACAACTCATTTTTATGAAGATACATTCAAACTCAGAAAACGTTCTCGACTCAGCCTGAAAATGTATTTAAAGCAATAAAAACTCAAATTGAGTGTCACGCCTAAACCAAAGGACTTATGCACACACTTCAACATGTATTTAGTTCAGGTTGACCTCCTGAAGCCTAAATGAGCATTAATTTGACCACACAACTCATTCCTATGAAGATACATTCAAACTCAAAAAATGTGCTCAGCTCGGCCTGAAAATGCATTTAAAATAAATAAAACTCAAATTGAGTGTCACGCGTAAACCAAAGGTTTTATGCACACAATTCAACACGTATTTAGTTCAGGTTGACCTCCTGAAGCCTAAATGACAATTACTTTGACCTCACAACTTATTCCTATGAAGATACATTCAAAGTAAAAAAAAAAACGTGCTCAGCTCGGCATGAAAATGCATTTAAAGCAATAAAAATTCAAATTGAGTGTCACGACTAAACCAAAGGACTTATGCACACACTTCAACATGTATTTATTTCAGGTTGACCTCCTGAAGCCTAAATGACCATTAATTTGATCACACAACTCATTCCCATGATGATACATTCACAGTCAGAAAACGTGCTCAGCTCGGCCTGAAAATGCATTTAAAACAAATACAACTCAAATTGAGTGTCACGCATAAACCAAAGGTTTTATGCACACATTTGAACATGCATTTTGTTCAGGTTGACCTCCTGATGACTAAATGAGCATTAATTTGACCCCACAACTCATTCCTATGAAGATACATTCAAACTCAGAAAATGTGCTCAGCTCGGCCTGAAAATACATTTTAAGCAATAAAACTCAAATTGAGTTTCACGCCTAAACCAAAGGAATTATGCACACACTCAGCATGTATTTAGTTCAGGTTGACCTCCTGAAGCCTAAATGATCACTAATTTGACCACACAACTCATTCCTATGAAGATACATTCAAACTCAGAAAATGTGCTCAGCTCGGCCTGAAAATACATTTTAAGCAATAAAACTCAAATTGAGTGTCACGCCAAAACCAAAGGACTTATGCACACACTCAACATGTATTTAGTTCAGGTTGACCTCCTGAAGCCTAAATGAGCATTAATTTGACCGCACAACTCATTCCTATGAAGATACATTCAAAGTCAAAAAATGTGCTCAGCTTGGTCTGAAAATGCATTGAAAGAAATAAAAACTCAAATTGAGTGTCACGCCTAAAGCAAAGGACTTATGCACACACTTCAACATGTATTTTGTTCAGGTTGACCTCCTGAAGCCTAAATGACAATTAATTTGATCACCCAACTCATTTTTATGAAGATACATTCAAAGTCATAAAACGTGCTCAGCTCGGCCTGAAAATGCATTTAAAGCAATAAAAACTCAAATTGAGTGTCACGCCTAAACCAAAGGACTTGTGCACACATTTCAACATGTATTTAGTTCAGGTTGACCTCCTGAAGCCTAAATGATCACTAATTTGACCACACAACTCATTCCTATGAAGATACATTCAAACTCAGAAAATGTGCTCAGCTCGGCCTGAAAATACATTTTAAGCAATAAAACTCAAATTGAGTGTCACGCCAAAACCAAAGGACTTATGCACACACTCAACATGTATTTAGTTCAGGTTGACCTCCTGAAGCCTAAATGAGCATTAATTTGACCGCACAACTGGATGACCCCCTAAAGCCTAAATGAGCATTAATTTGACCACAGAACTCATTCCTATGAAGATACATTCAAAGTAAGAAAATGTGCTCAGCTCGGCCTGAAAATGCATTTAAAATAAATAAAACTCAAATTGAGTGTCACACGTAAACCAAGGGTTTTATGCACACATTTCAACACGTATTTAGTTCAGGTTGACCTCCTGAAGCCTAAATGAGCATTAATTTGACCACACAACTCATTCCTATGAAGATACATTTAAAGTCAGAAAATGTGCTCACCTCGGCCTGAAAATGCATTTAAAATAAATAAAACTCAAATTGAGTGTCACGCGTAAACCAAAGGTTTTATGTACACATTTCAACACATATTTAGTTCAGGTTAACCTCCTGAAGCCTAAATGAGCATTACTTTGACCACACAACTCATTCCTATGAAGATACATTCAAACTCAGAAAACGTGCTCAGCTCAGCATTAATTTGACCACACAACTCATTCCTATGAAGATACATTCAAACTCAGAAAACGTGCTCAATTCGGCCTGAAAGTGCATTTAAAGCAATAAAAACTCAAAATTGAGTGTCACGCCTACACATAAGGACTTATGCACACACTTCAACATGTATTTTGTTCAGGATGATCCCCTGAAGCCTAAATGAGCATTAGTTTGACCTCACAACTTATTCCTATGAAGATACATTCAAAGTCAAAAAAACGTGCTAAGCTCAGCCTGAAAATGCATTTAAAGCAATAAAAATTCAAATTGAGTGTCACGCCTAAACCAAAGGACTTATGCACACAATTCAACATGTATTTAGTTCAGGTTGACCTCCTGAAGCCTAAATGACCATTAATTTGATCACACAACTCATTCACATGATGATACATTCACAGTCAGAAAACGTGCTCAGCTCGGCCTGAAAATGCATTTAAAACAAATACAACTCAAATTGAGTGTCACGCATAAACCAAAGGTTTTATGCACACATTTGAACATGCATTTTGTTCAGGTTGACCTCCTGATGACCAAATGAGCATTAATTTGACCACACAACTCATTCCTATGAAGATACATTCAAACTCAGAAAATGTGCTCAGCTCGGCCTGAAAATACATTTTAAACAATAAAACTCAAATTGAGTGTCACGCCAAAACCAAAGGACTTATGCACACACTCAACATGTATTTAGTTCAGGTTGACCTCCTGAAGCCTAAATGAGCATTAATTTGACCGCACAACTCATTCCTATGAAGATACATTCAAAGTCAAAAAATGTGCTCAGCTCGGTCTGAAAATGCATTTAAAGCAATAAAAACTCAAATTGAGTGTCACGCGTAAACCAAAGGTTTTATACACATTTCAACACGTATTTAGTTCAGGTTGACCTCCTGAAGCCTAAATGACAATTACTTTGACCTCACAACTTATTCCTATGAAGATACATTCAAAGTCAAAAAAACTTGCTCAGCTCGGCCTGAAAATGCATTTAAAGCAATAAAAACTCAAATTGAGTGTCACGCCTAAAGCAAAGGACTTATGCACACACTTCAACTTGTATTTTGTTCAGGTTGACCTCCTGAAGCCTAAATGACAATTAATTTGATCACACAACTCATTCCTATGAAGATACATTCAAACTCAGAAAATGTGCTCAGCTCGGCCTGAAAATGCATTTAAAATAAATAAAACTCAAATTGAGTGTCACGCGTAAACCAAAGGTTTTATGCACACATTTCAACACGTATTTAGTTCAGGTTGACCTCCTGAAGCCTAAATGAGCATTAATTTGACCACACAACTCATTCCTATGAATATACATTCAAAGTCAGAAAATGTGTTCAGCTCGGCCTGAAACTGCATTTAAAGCAATAAAAATTCAAATTGAGTGTCACGCCTAAACCAAAGGACTTATGCACACAATCAACATGTATTTAGTTCAGGTTGACCTCCTGAAGCCTAAATGACCATTAATTTGATCACACAACTCATTCCCATGATGATACATTCACAGTCAGAAAACGTGCTCAGCTCGGCCTGAAAATGCATTTAAAACAAATACAACTCAAATTGAGTGTCACGCATAAACCAAAGGTTTTATGCACACATTTGAACATGCATTTTGTTCAGGTTGACCTCCTGAAGCCTAAATGAGCATTAATTTGACCGCACAACTCATTCCTATGAAGATACATTCAAACTCAGAAAATGTGCTCAGCTCGGCCTGAAAATACATTTTAAGCAATAAAACTCAAATTGAGTGTCACGCCTAAACCAAAGGACTTATGCACACAATCAACATGTATTTAGTTCAGGTTGACCTCCTGAAGCCTAAATGAGCATTAATTTGACCGCACAACTCATTACTATGAAGATACATTCAAAGTAAAAAAATTTGTTTAGCTCAGTCTGAAAATGCATTTAAAGCAATAAAAACTCAAATTGAGTATCACGCCTAAAGCAAAGGACTTATGCACACTCTTCAACATGTATTTTGTTCAGGTTGACCTCCTGAAGCCCAAATGACAATTAATTTGATCACACAACTCATTTTTATGAAGATACATTCAAACTCAGAAAACGTTCTCGACTCAGCCTGAAAATGTATTTAAAGCAATAAAAACTCAAATTGAGTGTCACGCCTAAACCAAAGGACGTATGCACACATTTCAACATGTATTTAGTTCAGGTTGACCTCCTGAAGCCTAAATGAGCATTAATTTGACCACACAACTCATTCCTATGAAGATACATTCAAACTCAAAAAATGTGCTCAGCTCGGCCTGAAAATGCATTTAAAATAAATAAAACTCAAATTGAGTGTCACGCGTAAACCAAAGGTTTTATGCACACAATTCAACACGTATTTAGTTCAGGTTGACCTCCTGAAGCCTAAATGACAATTACTTTGACCTCACAACTTATTCCTATGAAGATACATTCAAAGTAAAAAAAAAACGTGCTCAGCTCGGCATGAAAATGCATTTAAAGCAATAAAAATTCAAATTGAGTGTCACGACTAAACCAAAGGACTTATGCACACACTTCAACATGTATTTATTTCAGGTTGACCTCCTGAAGCCTAAATGACCATTAATTTGATCACACAACTCATTCCCATGATGATACATTCACAGTCAGAAAACGTGCTCAGCTCGGCCTGAAAATGCATTTAAAACAAATACAACTCAAATTGAGTGTCACGCATAAACCAAAGGTTTTATGCACACATTTGAACATGCATTTTGTTCAGGTTGACCTCCTGATGACTAAATGAGCATTAATTTGACCACACAACTCATTCCTATGAAGATACATTCAAACTCAGAAAATGTGCTCAGCTCGCCCTGAAAATACATTTTAAGCAATAAAACTCAAATTGAGTGTCACGCCTAAACCAAAGGAATTATGCACACACTCAACATGTATTTAGTTCAGGTTGACCTCCTGAAGCCTAAATGACAATTAATTTGATCACCCAACTCATTTTTATGAAGATACATTCAAAGTCATAAAACGTGCTCAGCTCGGCCTGAAAATGCATTTAAAGCAATAAAAACTCAAATTGAGTGTCACGCCTAAACCAAAGGACTTGTGCACACATTTCAACATGTATTTAGTTCAGGTTGACCTCCTGAAGCCTAAATGATCACTAATTTGACCACACAACTCATTCCTATGAAGATACATTCAAACTCAGAAAATGTGCTCAGCTCGGCCTGAAAATACATTTTAAGCAATAAAACTCAAATTGAGTGTCACGCCAAAACCAAAGGACTTATGCACACACTCAACATGTATTTAGTTCAGGTTGACCTCCTGAAGCCTAAATGAGCATTAATTTGACCGCACAACTGGATGACCCCCTAAAGCCTAAATGAGCATTAATTTGACCACAGAACTCATTCCTATGAAGATACATTCAAAGTAAGAAAATGTGCTCAGCTCGGCCTGAAAATGCATTTAAAATAAATAAAACTCAAATTGAGTGTCACACGTAAACCAAGGGTTTTATGCACACATTTCAACACGTATTTAGTTCAGGTTGACCTCCTGAAGCCTAAATGAGCATTAATTTGACCACACAACTCATTCCTATGAAGATACATTTAAAGTCAGAAAATGTGCTCACCTCGGCCTGAAAATGCATTTAAAATAAATAAAACTCAAATTGAGTGTCACGCGTAAACCAAAGGTTTTATGTACACATTTCAACACATATTTAGTTCAGGTTAACCTCCTGAAGCCTAAATGAGCATTACTTTGACCACACAACTCATTCCTATGAAGATACATTCAAACTCAGAAAACGTGCTCAGCTCAGCATTAATTTGACCACACAACTCATTCCTATGAAGATACATTCAAACTCAGAAAACGTGCTCAATTCGGCCTGAAAGTGCATTTAAAGCAATAAAAACTCAAAATTGAGTGTCACGCCTACACATAAGGACTTATGCACACACTTCAACATGTATTTAGTTCAGGATAACCTCCTGAAGCCTAAATGAGCATTAATTTGACCACACAACTCATTCCTATGAAGATACATTCAAACTCAGAAAATGTGCTCAGCTCGGCCTGAAAATACATTTTAAGCAATAAAACTCAAATTGAGTGTCACGCCTAAACCAAAGGACTTATGCACACACTTCAACATGTATTTTGTTCAGGATGATCCCCTGAAGCCTAAATGAGCATTAATTTAACCACACAACTCATTCCTATAAGATACATTCAAACTCAGAAAACGTTCTCAGCTCGGCCTGAAAATACATTTTAAGCAATAAAATTCAAAATTGAGTGTCACGCCTAAACCAAAGGACTTATGCACACACTTCAACATGTATTTTGTTCAGGATGACTTCCTGATGACTAAATGAGCATTAGTTTGACCTCACAACTTATTCCTATGAAGATACATTCAAAGTCAAAAAAACGTGCTAAGCTCAGCCTGAAAATGCATTTAAAGCAATAAAAATTCAAATTGAGTGTCACGCCTAAACCAAAGGACTTATGCACACAATTCAACATGTATTTAGTTCAGGTTGACCTCCTGAAGCCTAAATGACCATTAATTTGATCACACAACTCATTCACATGATGATACATTCACAGTCAGAAAACGTGCTCAGCTCGGCCTGAAAATGCATTTAAAACAAATACAACTCAAATTGAGTGTCACGCATAAACCAAAGGTTTTATGCACACATTTGAACATGCATTTTGTTCAGGTTGACCTCCTGATGACCAAATGAGCATTAATTTAACCACACAACTCATTCCTATAAGATACATTCAAACTCAGAAAACGTTCTCAGCTCGGCCTGAAAATACATTTTAAGCAATAAAATTCAAAATTGAGTGTCACGCCTAAACCAAAGGACTTATGCACACACTTCAACATGTATTTTGTTCAGGATGACTTCCTGATGACTAAATGAGCATTAGTTTGACCTCACAACTTATTCCTATGAAGATACATTCAAAGTCAAAAAAACGTGCTAAGCTCAGCCTGAAAATGCATTTAAAGCAATAAAAATTCAAATTGAGTGTCACGCCTAAACCAAAGGACTTATGCACACAATTCAACATGTATTTAGTTCAGGTTGACCTCCTGAAGCCTAAATGACCATTAATTTGATCACACAACTCATTCACATGATGATACATTCACAGTCAGAAAACGTGCTCAGCTCGGCCTGAAAATGCATTTAAAACAAATACAACTCAAATTGAGTGTCACGCATAAACCAAAGGTTTTATGCACACATTTGAACATGCATTTTGTTCAGGTTGACCTCCTGATGACCAAATGAGCATTAATTTAACCAAACAACTCATTCCTATAAGATACATTCAAACTCAGAAAACGTTCTCAGCTCGGCCTGAAAATACATTTTAAGCAATAAAATTCAAAATTGAGTGTCACGCCTAAACCAAAGGACTTATGCACACACTTCAACATGTATTTTGTTCAGGTTGACCTCCTGAAGCCTAAATGACCATTAATTTGATCACACAACTCATTCACATGATGATACATTCACAGTAAGAAAACGTGCTCAGCTCGGCCTGAAAATACATTTAAAGCAATAAACCTCAAATTGAGTGTCACACCTAAACCAAAGGACTTATGCACACACTCAACATGTATTTAGTTCAGGTTGACCTCCTGAAGCCTAAATGAGCATTAATTTGACCGCACAACTCATTCCTATGAAGATACATTCAAAGTCAAAAAATGTGCTCAGCTCGGTCTGAAAATGCATTTAAAGCAATAAAAACTCAAATTGAGTGTCACGCCTAAACCAAAGGACTTACGCACACATTTCAACATGTATTTAAGTTCAGGTTGACCTCCAGAAGCCTAAATGAGCATTAATTTGACCACACAACTCATTCCTATGAATATACATTCAAAGTCAGAAAATGTGCTCAGCTCGGCCTGAAAATGCATTTAAAATAAATAAAACTCAAATTGATTGTCACGCGTAAACCAAAGGTTTTATGCACACATTTCAACACGTATTTAGTTCAGGTTGACCTCCTGAAGCCTAAATGACAATTAATTTGACTACACAACTCATTCCTATGAAGATGCATTCAAACTCAGAAAATGTGCTCAACTCGGTCTGAAAATGCATTTAAAGCAATAAAACTCAAATTGAGTGTCACACCTAAACCAAAGGACTTATGCACACACTTCAACATGTATTTTGTTCAGGATGACCCCCTAAAGCCTAAATGAGCATTAATTTGACCACAGAACTCATTTCTATGAAAATACATTAAAACTCTGAAAAGGTGCTCAGCTCGGCCTGAAAATGCATTTAAAGCAAAAAAAACTCAAATTGAGTGTCACGCCTAAACCAAAACATTATGTCAACATTTCAACATGTATTTATTTCAGGCTGACCTCCTGAAGTCTAAATGATCACTAATTTGACGTCACAACTTATTCCTATGAAGATACATTCAAACTCAGAAAATGTGCTCAGCTCGGCGTGAAAATACATTTTAAGCAATAAAAATTCAAATTGAGTGTCACGCCTAAACCAAAGGACTTATGCACACATTTCAACATGTATTTAGTTCAGGTTGACCTCCTGAAGCCTAAATTACCATTAATTTGATCACACAACTCATTCCCTTGATGATACATTCACAGTGGGAAAACGTGCTCAGCTCGGCCTGAAAATGCATTTAAAACAAATACAACTCAAATTGAGTGTCACGCATAAACCAAAGGTTTTATGCACACATTTGAACATTCATTTTGATCAGGTTGACCTCCTGATGACTAAATGAGCATTAATTTGACCAGACAACTCATTCCTATAAAGATACATTCAAAGTCAGAAAACGTGCTCAGCTCAGCATTAATTTGACCACACAACTCATTCCTATGAAGATACATTCAAACTCAGAAAATGTGCTCAGCTCGGCGTGAAAATACATTTTAAGCAATAAAAATTCTAATTGAGTTTAACGCCTAAACCAAATGACTTATGCACACACTCAACATGTCTTTAGTTCAGGTTGACCTCCTGAAGCCTAAATGAACATTAGTTTGACCGCACAACTCATTCCTATGAAGATACATTCAAAGTCAAAAAATGTGCTCAGCTCGGTCTGAAAATGCATTTAAAGCAATAAAAACTCAAATTGAGTGTCACGCCTAAACCAAAGGACTTATGCACACATTTCAACATGTATTTAGTTCAGGTTGACCTCCTGAAGCCTAAATGAGCATTAATTTGACCACACAACTCATTCCTATGAAGATACATTCAAAATCAAAAAACGTGCTAAGCTCGGCCTGAAAATGCATGTAAAGCAATAAAAATTCTAATTGAGTTTAACGCCTAAACCAAATGACTTATGCACACACTTCAACATGTATTTAGTTCAGGTTGACCTCCTGAAGCCTAAATGAGCATTAATTTGACCACACAACTCATTCCTATGAATATACATTCAAAGTCAGAAAATGTGCTCAGCTCGGCCTGAAAATGCATTTAAAATAAATAAAACTCAAATTGTGTGTCACGCCTAAACCAAAGGTTTTATGCACACATTTCAACACGTATTTAGTTCAGGTTGACCTCCTGAAGCCTAAATGACAATTAATTTGACCACACAACTTTCCTATGAAGATGCATTCAAACTCAGAAAATGTGCTCAACTCGGTCTGAAAATGCATGTAAAGCAATAAAAATTCTAATTGAGTTTAACGCCTAAACCAAATGACTTATGCACACACTCAACATGTATTTAGTTCAGGTTGACCTCCTGAAGCCTAAATGAACATTAGTTTGACCGCACAACTCATTCCTATGAAGATACATTCAAAGTCAGAAAATATGCTCAGCTCGGCCTGAAAATGGATTTAAAATAAATAAAACTCAAATTGAGTGTCACGCCTAAACCAAACGACTTATGCACACATTTCAACATGTATTTAGTTCAGGTTGACCTCTTAATGCATAATGACCATTAATTCTATCACACAACTCATACACACACTTCGACATGTATTAATAAGTTCAGGTTGACCTCCTGAAGCCTAAATGAGCATCAATTTGACCACAAAACTCATTCCTATGAAGATACATTCAAACTCAGAAATTGTGCTCAGCTCGGCCTGAAAATACATTTTAAGCAATAAAATTCAAATTGAGTGTCACGCGTAAACCAAAGGTTTTATGCACACATTTCAACACATATTTAGTTCAGGTTGACCTCCTGAAGCCTAAATGAGCATTAATTTGACCACACAACTCATTCCTATGAAGATACATTCAAACTCAGAAATTGTGCTCAGCTCGGCCTGAAAATACATTTTAAGCAATAAAATTCAAATTGAGTGTCACGCCTAAACCAAAGGACTTATGCACACACTCAACATGTATTTTGTTCAGGTTGACCTCCTGAAGCCTAAATGAGCATTAATTTGACCACACAACTCATTCCTATGAAGATACATTCAAACTCAGAAAACGTGCTCAATTCGGCCTGAAAATGCATTTAAAGCAATAAAAACTCAAAATTGAGTGTCACGCCTAAACATAAGGAGTTATGCACACACTTCAACATGTATTTAGTTCAGGATAACCTCCTGAAGCCTAAATGTGTCACGTCCCGTGCCGGCCAGCAGGTGGCGGGCTTTTCCCTCCGCCAACTGCACACCTGTCCGTAATTTCGGGCTGATTACCTGCCTTTATTAAGAGGCTCCGGCAGTCCACTCACTGCCGGAGAATTCCACGCCGTGCCATTGTTCTCTCGTGCTAATTCCTCTATTGTAGATTACTTGCTGCCTTCTTGCCTTGCGGCCATTACTCTTGCTATTCGCGTTAGTCACTAAATTGTATACTTCTATATTGCCTAATCAGTAGTTCCTTGCACTTTGTTTTTTCAGCGAGCGTTTTCGGTTGTTTCCTTATTTCTTCCCTGGTCCTTATTTGACCAGTGTTTTTTGTTACTGTTTCCCTGTCGGGCTCTTTCTGTTCGTTATTAAAGACTTTTTGTGTTCCTACAAAATCTTTTCGTGTCTGCTTTACCTGGGGATCCACCTCGTTATTTTGTTGTGCACGAGGTGATCTTTCATCGCCTCGGGCACAACGTGACAGAATTCTCCGGCCAACATGGATCCCGCAGACATCAAAAAAATTTTGGCCGCTCTTTCCCGACAAGAGCAACAGATGAGTCAGCAGGGCCAAGCCATTAAGGAACTCTGCGGCGCGGTCTCCATGCTGACTCATTGGTACGATGATTTAGAACCTCGGTTGGTCTGGGTGGAGGAGCAGAGACCATCTCCCCCCGGGGTTCGTTCAATCATTCCTGAAGCGCCCTCCTCATATCCCACTATGACGAGGGAGCCATCGCTTCCACACCCCCCTAAGGGGGGTGAGCACGGGCAGTGTGACACTTCCTCCACCAATGCTCCCTTATTTTCGACCAACAACCATCTGCCTTCGCTAATGACGCCGCGAGAGTGGCATATGTTATGAGCTTGTTGACAGGTCCGGCGGCGTCATGGGCGATAGCAACCAGTGACGCGAAGCCGAATCTCCGTACTTCGTTCCCCGACTTTGTGGCAGCGTTCCGCCGGGTGTTCCACCATCCCGTGCGGGGCAGAGAGGCAGAAGGCCGGTTACTCGCCCTCCACCAGGGAGAGCGATCGGTAGCAGATTACTCCATCGAGTTCCGGATCCTGGCCGCCCAGAGTGGATACGGTGATCGGGCATTGTGTGGTCTGTTTCGCCGCGGACTAAACCCTCAACTCAAGGACGAGCTGGCGACCCGCGACCACAGCACCGACCTGCAGGAGTTAATCGACCTCTCCCTCCTCATGGACAATCGCCTGAGGGAGCGAAGCCGGGAGCGTGGAGGTGATCGGTTCCAGTTCCGGCGTACACCCACGGAGGAACAGATGCAGCTGGGAGGCAAGGACATTGGTGCGGAAGAAAGAAGGCGTCGTTTCAGCGATCGAGCGACGACTGACAGCGTTCAACCATCTCCTCACGCCGCAACCAGCTATCCGGGGTCGTCATCCCCTGTCCACCCTGAGTACTGTGAGTCACGACCTCGCGCGCCACCCTTCGAGTCTAGGCGAGTCGACTCGCGGCCGGGACACCCCAACAGACTTGAGCTCGAGGGGGAGATATTTGGTGGGTCCCGGTCGTGGCGGGTTCGGGCCCTGGTAGACTCGGGGGCAGATGACTGTTTAATGGACACCAATCTCGCATCCGAGCTGGGTTGTTCCGTGGAGAAATTGATCGATAGGAAGCGGGTTTGTGATCTTGATGGGCGCCTCCTGGCCGTAGTAACGCATAGAACGGAGCCGTTGAAACTTCAACTCTCCGGCAACCATGTCGAGCATCGCCGTTTTTACTTAATGCGGTCCCGCAACGCCCCGATCATTCTCGGATTACCCTGGCTTAAGACACACAACCCTGTGATTTCCTGGGCGCGCCCAGCAATAGATAGCTGGAGCCAGTATTGTTACCAGCACTGTCTACAATCGGCCGTCGGGAAGCACGAACGTGTCACACCCCCCGAGGAGATCTGCCTTGACGGAGTGCCGGATTGCTATCGGGATCTTAAGGAAGTGTTCAGCGAGGATCGTGCACGCTCTTTGCCCCCACACCGCCCCTACGATTGCGCGATAGACCTGCAGGCGGGCGCTCCGTTGCCGACCTCGCGGCTGTATCAGGTGTCCCAACCCGAGCGCGAGGCGTTGACGGAGTACATCAACAGCTCGCTCGCTGCAGGTCTCATTAGACCATCGCGTTCACCGTTAGGGGCGGGTTTTTTCTTCATAGGGAAGAAGGACAAGACCCTGCGACCCTGCGTAGACTATCGTGGATTAAACGAAATTACAATTAAGAATAGATACCCGCTACCCTTGTTGGACTCCGCCTTTGCCCCATTACAATCAGCCATCATTTTCTCAAAATTAGACTTACGCAGCGCTTACCACTTGGTTCGCATCCGGGAGGGTGACGAGTGGAAAACAGCTTTTAAGACCCCTCTGGGTCATTTCGAATACTTGGTTATGCCTTTTGGGCTGACAAACGCTCCTGCCGTGTTCCAGAACCTGATCAACGACGTTTTAAGGGACATGATTAACATTTTTTGTTTCGTTTATCTTGACGACATTTTGATTTTTTCCCGGTCATTACACAAGCACCAGCAACACGTTAGGCTGGTGTTACAACGTCTACTGGAAAACCGGCTCTTCGTCAAGGCAGAAAAGTGTGAATTCCATGTCCCCGTCATCTCCTTCCTGGGGTTCATTATCGAACAGGGCAGGTTAAGAGCGGACCCCATTAAGACGCGTGCAGTCACTAACTGGCCGGTTCCTACCAATCGCAAGGAACTGCAGCGCTTTTTGGGGTTCGCAAACTTCTACCGACGCTTCATCCGCGGTTACAGTCAGAAGGCGCTCCCCTTAACTCGCCTTACGTCCATTAAAATCACATTTAAGTGGGATCCGCCCGCGGATGCGGCGTTCGCGAACCTGAAGGCGGCGTTTACCAGTGCCCCCATACTACAACATCCTGATACTGATCTCCCCTTTATCGTGGAGGTGGACGCCTCGGATTCGGGGGTGGGGGCTGTGCTGTCCCAGCGCTCTCCGGTCGACCAGAGGCTGCACCCCTGCGCCTTTTTCTCCCGTCGTCTCAGTGCTGCCGAATCCAATTACGACGTGGGCAACCGTGAACTGTTGGCTGTTGTGACCGCCTTGCAGGAGTGGCGGCACTGGCTCGAGGGGGCAAAGGAACCCTTCACGGTCTACACTGATCATAAGAATCTCGCTTATCTCCGTTCCGCTAAAAGACTGAACGCCCGTCAGGCCAGGTGGGCCCTGTTCCTCACCAGGTTCGACTTTATCCTTACCTACTCTCCCGGGTCCAAGAACACCAAGCCCGACGCCCTTTCCTGTCTCCACGAACCTTCGGGGAGGGACCGGTCCCCGGAAACCATCCTCCCGGCCCAGTGCATCGTGGGGGCCGTCCAATGGGAGATTGAGCAGCGGATCCAGGCAGGCCTGGAGGGTGTTCAGGTGCCGGCGGGGTGCCCAGCGGGGAGGCTGTTCGTGCCTCCGCCCCTGCGATCTGAAGTTCTGCAGTGGGGACATGGGTCCAAGGTGGCATGTCACCCCGGGGTGAACCGGACGGTGCAACTCGTCGCCCAGCGGTTCTGGTGGCCGGAGCTCCGTAGTGACGTGACGGAGTTCATCAAGGCCTGCACCTCCTGCGCCTGCGGCAAGTCGTCCCATCAACCTCCGGCGGGACTGCTCCAGCCGTTGCCCATTCCTCCTCGCCCGTGGTCCCACATCGCTCTGGACTTCATCACGGGCCTTCCTCCTTCCCGGGGTCGAACTGTCGTGCTCACGATCGTGGACCGCTTCTCCAAGGCTGCTCATTTTGTGCCTTTGTCCAGGTTGCCGTCGGCGCTGGAGACAGCCGACCTCCTCGTCAAACACGTCTTCCGTCTCCACGGCATTCGGGCGGACATTGTGTCGGATCGGGGGCCCCAGTTCGTGTCTCGCGTCTGGAAGTGGTTCTGCCGGTCCCTCGGAGCTACGGCCAGCCTGACCTCGGGATACCACCCCCAGTCCGATGGACAGGCTGAGCGCGCCAACCAGGATCTGGGGGCGGCCCTCCGCTGTGTGTGCCTCCACCGTCCCGCATCCTGGGTCGACCACCTACCCTGGGTGGAATATGCACACAACACCCTCGTCTCTTCCGCCACAGGCAGATCGCCATTCATGACGGCTTATGGTTACCAGCCGCCGCTGTTCCCGTCCGAGGAGGGGCAGGTGGAGGTCCCTTCTGTACAGCACCACCTTAAGCGGGCCCATCGCGTGTGGAAGGAGGCCCGGGCTGCGTTGTCCTGCACTGCGACCCGGAACCGGCAGATCGCAGATCGTCGTCGGCGCCCGGCGCCCTCATATGTGGAGGGACAGAAGGTGTGGCTGGCAACGAAGGATCTTCGTCTGCAAAGCTGGGACCCCGATTCACTGGACCATTCGAGGTCGAGGCCGTCATCAGTCCCGTCGCAGTCAGGCTCCGGCTACCGGCCACCATGAAGGTTCACCCCGTGTTCCACGTCTCCTTGCTCAAGCCTGTGTCTTCCAGTATCTTGGCGCCTTCTCCCGCTCCGCCACCACCTCCGCGGGTGGTCGATGGTGGTCCAGTGTACGCGGTACGTGCCATCCTGGACTCTCCGCGCAGGGGCAGGGGTTTCCAGTACCTGGTCGACTGGGAGGGCTACGGGCCGGAGGAGCGGCAATGGGTGCCCCGCTCCTGGATCCTTGATCCGTCCCTTTTGAGCGACTTCCACACTGCTCATCCGTCCAAGCCGGGTTGTCCGCCGGGAGGCGTCGATTGAGGGGGGGGGAACTGTCACGTCCCGTGCCCGCCAGCAGGTGGCGGGCTTTTCCCTCCGCCAACTGCACACCTGTCCGTAATTTCGGGCTGATTACCTGCCTTTTTTAAGAGGCTCCGGCAGTCCACTCACTGCCGGAGAATTCCACGCCGTGCCATTGTTCTCTCGTGCTAATTCATCTATTGTAGATTACTCGTTGCCTTCTTGCCTTGCGGCCATTACTCTTGCTATTCGCGTTAGTCACTAAATTGTATACTTCTATATTGCCTAATCAGTACTTCCTCGCACTTTGTTTTTTCAGCGAGCGTTTTCGGTTGTTTCCTTATTTCTTCCCTGGTCCTTATTTGACCAGCGTTTTTTGTTACTGTTTCCCTGTCGGGCTCTTTCTGTTCGTTATTAAAGACTTTTTTTGTTCTTACAAAATCTTTTCGTGTCTGCTTTACCCGGGGATCCACCTCGTTATTTTGTTGTTTCATCGCCTCGGCACAACGTGACAAAATGAGCATTAATTTGATCATACAACTCATACAATACAATGCTCAGCTCGGCCTGAAAATGCATTTAAAGCAATAAAAACTCAAATTGAGTGTCACGCCTAAACCAAAGGACTTACACACACATTTCAACATGTATTTAGTTCAGGTTGACCTCCTAAAGCCTAAATGACCATTAATTTGATCACACAACTCATACACACACTTCGACATGTATTAATAAGTTCAGGTTGACCTCCTGAAGCCTTAATGACCATTAATTTGATCACACAACTCATTCCTATGAAGATACATTCATAGTCAGAAAATGTGCTCAGCTCGGCCTGAAAATGCATTTAAAGCAATAAAAACTCAAATTGAGTGTCACGCCTAAACCAAAGGTTTTATGCACACACTCAACATGGATTTAGTTCAGGTTGACCTCCTGAAGCTTAAACGAGCATTAATTTGACCGCACAATTCATTCCTATGAAGATACATTCAAAGTCAAAAAATGTTCTCAGCTCGGTCTGAAAATGCATTTAAAGCAATAAAAACTCAAATTGAGTGTCACGCCTAAAGCAAAGGACTTATGCACACACTTCAACATGTATTTTGTTCAGGTTGACCTCCTGAAGCCTAAATGACAATTAATTTGACTACACAACTCATCCCCTCCGTGAGTCGTCACCTTACCGTGGTGGAGGGGTTTGTGTGTCCCAATGATCCTAGAAGCTAAGTTGTCTGGGGCTTTATGCCCCTGGCAGGGTCACCCATGGCAAACAGGTTCTAGGTGAGGGGCCAGACAAAGCACGGCTCAAAAGACCCCTTATGATGAGTAAAATTAATGGATCTCAGTTTCCCTTGCCCGGACGCGGGTCACCGGGGCCCCCCTCTGGAGCCAGGCCTGGAGGTGGGGCTCCTTGGCAGGCGCCTGGTGGCCGGGCTTACACCCATGGGGCCCGGCCGGGCACAGCCCGAAGAGGCAACGTGGGTCCCCCTTCCCATGGGCTCACCACCCATGAGAGGGGCCAAAGGGGTTGGGTGCAATGTGAGCTGGGCGGCAGCCAAAGGCGGGGACCCTGGCGGTCCGATCCTCGGCTGCAGAAGCTAGCTCTTGGGACATGGAATGTCACCTCTCTGGCAGGGAAGGAGCCCGAGCTGGTATGTGAGGCAGAGAATTTCCGACTGGATATAGTCGGACTTGCCTCCACACACAGCCTGGGTTCTGGTACCAGTTCTCTCGAGAGGGGTTGGACTCTCTTCCACTCTGGAGTTGCTCACGGTGAGAGGCGCAGAGCAGGTGTGGGCATACTCATTGCCCCCCGGCTCAGTGCCTGTACATTGGGGTTCACACCGGTAGACGAGAGGGTTGCCTCCCTCCGCCTTCGGGTGGGTGGACGGGTCCTGACTGTTGTTTGTGCATATGCACCAAACAGCAGCTCAGCATACCTACCCTTTTTGGAGTCCTTGGAGGATGTGCTGGAGAGTACTCCTGCTGGGGACTCCATTGTTCTGCTGGGGGACTTCAATGCTCACGTGGGCAATGACAGTGATACCTGGAGGGGCGTGATTTGGAGGAACGGCCCCCCCCCGATCAAAACCCGAGTGGTGTTTTGTTATTGGACTTCTGTGCTCGTCACGGATTGTCCATAACTTACACCTTGTTCAAACATAAGGGTGTCCATATGTGCACTTGGCACCAGGACACCCTAGGCCGCAGTTCGATGATCGACTTTGTAGTTGTATCATCGGATTTGCGGCCGCATGTTCTGGACACTCGTGTGAAGAGAGGGGCGGAGCTGTCAACTGATCACCACCTGGTGGTGAGTAGGCTCCGATGGTGGGGGAAGATGCCGGTCCGTCCTGGCAGACCCAAACGTATAGTGAGGGTTTGTTGGGAGCGTCTGGCGGAATCCCCTGTCAGAAGGAGTTTCAACTCCCACCTCCGACAGAGCTTTTCCCATGTTCCGGGGGAGGCGGGGGACATTGAGCCCGAGTGGACCATGTTCCGTGCCTCTATTGTTGAGGCGGCCAATCTGAGTTGTGGCCGTAAGGTGGTTGGTGCCTGTCGTGGCGGCAATCCCCGTACTCGCTGGTGGACACCAGCAGTAAGGGATGCCGTCAAGCTGAAGAAGGAGTCCTATCGAGCCTTTATGGCCTGTGGGACCCCAGAGGCAGCTGACGGGTATCGACTGGCCAAGCGGACCGCGGCTTCGGTGGTCGCCGAGGCAAAAACCCGAGCGTGGGAAGAGTTCGGTGAGGCCATGGAAGCCGACTTCCGGACGGCTTAGAGGAAATTCTGGTCCACCATCCGACGTCTCAGGAGGGGGAAGCAGTGCACCACTAACACTGTGTACAGTGGGGATGGGGCGCTGCTGACTTCGACTCTGGACGTTGTGAACCGGTGGGCAGGGTACTTTGAAGACCTCCTCAACGCCACCAACACGCCTTCCTTGGAGGAAGCAGAGCCTGGGGACTCTGAGGTGGGCTCTCCTATCTCTGTGGTTGAAGTCACCGATGTTGTTAAAAAGCTCCACGGTGGCAAGGCCCCAGGGGTGGATGAGATCCGCCCGGAGTTCCTCAAGGCTCTGGATGTTGTGGGGCTGTCCTGGTTGACACGCCTCTGCAACATCGCGTGGTCAACAGGGAGAGTGCCTCTGGATTGGCAGACCGGGGTGGTAGTCCCTCTTTTTAAAAAGGGGGACCGGAGGGTGTGTTCCAACTACAGAGGGATCACACTCCTCAGCCTCCCTGGTAAGGTCTATTCAGGGGTGCTGGAGAGGAGGGTCCGTCAGGAAGTCGAGCCTCAGATTGAGGAGGAGCAGTGTGGTTTTCGTCCCGGCCGTGGAACAGTGGACCAGCTCTACACCCTTAGCAGGGTCCTTGAGGGTATGTGGGAATTCGCCCAACCAGTCTACATGTGTTTTGTGGACTTGGAGAAGGCGTTTGACCGTGTCCCTCGGGGAATTCTGTGGGGGGTGCTTCGTGGGTATGGGGTACCGAACCCCCTGATACGGGCTGTTCGGTCACTATACCACCGATGTCAGAGTTTGGTTCGCATTGCCGGCAGTAAGTCGGAATCGTTTCCAGTGGGGGTAGGACTCCGCCAAGGCTGCCCTTTGTCGCCGATTCTGTTCATAACCTTTATGGACAGAATTTCTAGGCGCAGCCGAAGCGTTGAGGGGGTCCGTTTTGGGGGCCTCAGTATTACATCCCTGCTTTTTGCAGATGATGTGGTGCTGTTGGCTCCTTCAAACGGGGCTCTCCAACTCTCACTGGAGCGTTTCGCAGCCGAGTGTGAAGCGGTTGGGATGAAAATCAGCACCTCCAAATCTGAAACCATGGGCCTCAGTCGGAAAAGGGTGGAGTGCCCCCTCCGGGTCGGGGAGGAGATCTTACCCCAAGTGGAGGAGTTCAAGTATCTTGGGGTCTTGTTCACGAGTGGGGGTAGGAGGGAGCGGGAGATCGACAGGCGGATCGGTGCAGCGTCTGCTGTGATGCGGACGTTGTATCGGTCTGTCGTGGTGAAGAAGGAGCTGAGCCAAAGGGCGAAGCTCTCAATTTACCGGTCGATCTACGTCCCAACCCTCACCTATGGTCACGAGCTATGGGTCGTGACCGAAAGAACGAGATCCCGGATTCAAGCGGCTGAAATGAGTTTTCTCCGCAGGGTGTCCGGGCTCTCCCTTAGAGATAAGGGGAGAAGCTCAGTCATCCGGGAGGGGCTCAGAGTCGAGCCGCTTCTCCTCCACATCGAGAGGAGCCAGATGAGGTGGCTTGGGCATCTGATTCGGATGCCCCCTGAGCGCCTCCCTGGTGAGGTGTTCCGGTCATGTCCCACCGGGAGGAGACCCCGAGGAAGACCCAGGACACGCTGGAGAGACTATGTCACCCAGCTTGCCTGGGAACGACTTGGGATCCACCGGGGAGAGCTGGAAGAAGTAGCTAGGGAGAGGGAAGTCTGGGCTTCCCTGCTAAAGCTGTTGCCCCCGCGACCCGATAAGCGGTAGATGATGGATGGATGGATGGATGGATGGATGGATGGATACACAACTCATTCCTATGAAGATACATTCAAAATCAAAAAACGTGCTCAGCTCGGCCTGAAAACGCATTTAAGGCAATAAAAATTCTAATTGAGTGTAACGCCTAAACCAAATGACTTAAGCACACACTTCAACATGTATTTAGTTCAGGTTGACCTCCTGAAGCCTAAATGAGCATTAATTTGACCACACAACTCATTCCTATGAATATACATTCAAAGTCAGAAAATGTGCTCAGCTCGGCCTGAAAATGCATTTAAAATAAATAAAACTCAAATTGAGTGTCACGCGTAAACCAAAGGTTTTATGCACACATTTCAACATGTATTTAGTTCAGGTTGACCTCCTGAAGCCTAAATGAAAATTAATTTGACTCCACAACTCATTCCTATGAAGATACATTCATTATCAAAAAACGTGCTCAGCTCAGCCTGAAAATGCATTTAAAGCAATAAAAATTCTAATTGAGTGTAACGCCTAAACCAAAGGACTTATTCACACACTTCAACATGTATTTTGTTCAGGATGACCCCCTGAAGCCTAAATGAGCAATAATTTGACCACAGAACTCATTCCTATGAAGATACATTCAAACTATGAAAACGTGCTCAGCTCGGCCTGAAAATGCATTTAAAGCAATAAAAACTCAAGTTGAGCGTCACGCCTAAGCCAAAGGACTTATGCACACATTTCAACATGAATTTAGTTCAGGATGTCTTCCTGAAGCCTAACTCACCTTTAATTTGATCACACAACTCAGTCCCATGAAGATACATTCCAAGTCAAAAAACGTGCTCAGCTCGGCCTGAAAATGCATTTAAAATAAATAAAACTCAAATTGAGTGTCCCGGCTAAACCAAAACATTATGTAAACATTTCAACATGTATTTTGTTCAGGATGACCACCTGAAGCCTAAATGACCATTAATTTGATCAGACAACTCATGCACACACTTCAACATGTATTAAGTTCAGGTTGACCTCCTGAAGCCTAAATGACCATTAATTTGATCACACAACTCATTCTATGAAGATATGTTCAAACTCAGAAAACGCGCTAAGCTCGGCCTGAAAATGCATTTAAAGCAATAAAAGTTAAATTGAGTGTCACGCCTAAACCAAAACATTATGTAAACATTTCAACATGTATTTAGTTCAGGTTGACCTCCTGAAGCCTAAATGAGCATTAATTTGACCTAAGATCTCATTCCTATGAAGATACATTCAAAGTCACAAAATGTGCTCAGCTCGACCCGAAAATGCATTCAAAGCAATAAAACTCAAATTGAGCGTCACGCCTAAACCAAAGGACTTATGCACACATTTCAACATGTATTTAGGTCAGGTTGATGTCCTGAAGCCTAAATGAGCATTAATTTCACCACACAACTCATTCCTATGAAGATACATTCAAACTCAGAAAACGTGCTCAACTCGGCCTGAAAATGCATTTAAAGCAATGAAAAGTCAAATCGAGCGTCACACCTAAACCAAAGGACTTATGCACACATTTCAACATTAATTTAGTTCAGGATGACCTCCTGAAGCCTAAATGAGCATTAATTTGAACACACAACTCATTCCTATGAAGATACATTCAAAGTCAGAAAACGTGCTCAACTCGGCCTGAAAATGCATTTAAAACAATAAAAACTCAAATTGAGTGTCACGCCTCAACCGTAGGACTTATGCACACATTTCAACATGTATTTAGTTCAGGAGACTTCCTCTAGCCTAAATGAGCATTAATTTGATCACACAACTCATTCCTATTAAAAAACATTCAAACTCAGAAAACGAGCTCAGCTCCGACTCAAACTGCACTTAAAGCAATAAAAACTGAAATTGAGTATAGTCATGGTACCCGCGTTGAGTTATAATTAGTTCAAGAACAAAGAGTCATGGAATAATTGGCTGAAGAGTACAGTTATACAGTCATATAAATGAAAATGGTTTCAGGCCTCGGAGACAATATCGGAATTTGGTCAGTAGAGTGCGACACAGACCATAACATGATTCAAGACATCTTTTGAAAACCTTCTCAGCTCGGCCTGAAAATGAGTGTCACGCCTAAACCAAAGGACATATGCACACATTTCAACATTTATTTAGTTCAGGATGACCTCCTGAAGCCTAAATGACCATTAATTTGACTATACAACTCATTCCTATGAAGATACATTCAAAGTCAGTAAACGTACTCAGCTCGGCCAGAAAATGCATTTAAAGCAATAAAAACTAAAATTGAGTGTCACACCTAAACCAAAGGACTTGTGCACACATTTCAACATGAATTTAGTTCAGGATGATCTCCTGAAGCCTAAATGAGCATTAATTTGACTACACAACTCATTCCTATGTAGATAAATACAAACTCAGAAAACACGCTCAGTGCGGCCTGAAAATGCATTTAAAGCAATAAAAAACTCAAATTGAGTGTCACGAATAAACCAAAGGACTTATGCACACATTTCAACATGTATTTAGTTCAGGTTGACCTCCTGACGCCTAAATGACTATTAATTTGACTACACGACTCATTCCTACAAAGATACATTCAAAGTCAGAAAACGTGCGCAGCTCGGCCTGAAAATGCATTTAAAGCAATAAAAACTCAAATTGAGTGTCACGCCTAAACAAAAGGACTTATGGCCACATTTCAACATGAATTTAGTTCAGGATGACCTCCTGAAGGCTAAATGAGCATTAATTTGACCACACAACTCATTCCTATGAAGATACATTAAAAGTCAGAAAACGTGGTCAACTCGGCCTGAAAATGCATTTAAAGCAATAAAAACTCAAATTGAGTGTCACGCCTCAACCAAAGGACTTATGCGCACACATCAACATGAATTTAGTTCAGGATGACCTCCTGAAGCCTAAATGAGCATTAATTTGATCACACAACTCATTCCTATTAAAAAACATTCAAACTCAGAAAACGAGCTCAGCTCAGACTGAAACTGCACTTAAAGCAATAAAAACTGAAATTGAGTATAGTCATGTTACCCGCGTTGAGTTATAATTAGTTCAAGAACAAAGAGTCATGGAATAATTGGCTGAAGAGTACAGTTATACAGTCATATAAATGAAAATAGTTTCAGGCCTCGGAGACAATATCGGATATTGGTCAGTAGAGGGCGACACAGACCATAACATGAATCAGGACATCTTTTGAAAACCTTCTCAGCTCGGCCTGAAAATGCATTTAAAGCAATAAATACTCTAAATGAGTGTCACGCCTAAACCAAAGGACTTATGCACACATTTCAACATTTATTTAGTTCAGGATGACTAATTTGACTATACAACTCATTCCCATAAAGATACATTCAAGCTCAGAAAACGTGCACAACTCGGCCTGAAAATGCATTTAAAGCAATAAAACTCAAATTGAGTGTCACGCCTAAACCAAAGGACTTATGCACACATTTCAACATGTATTTAGTTTGCAGATGAAATTGAAAAATCCCGTCATTCATTCTCGGCAATAGCGCTTGTGTCCGCCAGAGGGCGGTGTAGTAGGCAAAAGGCCATTAATTTTAACGGGCGTCGGAGAGCGGGCCGGCTCGGCGGCCGGGCAGCAGATTGAGAGATTAAAAAAAAAGACGGCCCGGCTTTTTTTTTAAGCGTCAAAATGACCTTACTAGTGAACTAGTGAGCGTTTTGTTGCTTACATGTTCACGAGTAAGCGTCAAAATGATCTTACTAGTGAACTAGTGGGCGTTTTGCGGCTTACATGTTCACTAGTAAGCGTCAAAATGACCTTACTAGTGAACTAGTGAGCGTTTTGTGGCTTACATGTTCACTAGTAAGCGTAAAAATGACCTTACTAGTGAACTAGTGAGCGTTTTGTGGCTTACATGTTCACTAGTAAGCGTCAAAATGATCTTACTAGTGAACTAGTGGGCGTTTTGTGGCTTACATGTTCACTAGTAAGCCTCAAAATGATCTTACTAGTGAACTAGTAGGCGATTTGTGGCTTACATGTCAACTAGTAAGCCTCAAAATGAACTTACTAGTGAACTAGTAGGCGATTTGTGGCTTACATGTCAACTAGTAAGCCTCAAAATGAACTTACTAGTGAACTAGCGGGCACATTTATGGCCTTACATGTTCACTAGTAAGCGTCAAAATGATCTTACTAGTGAACTAGTGGGCGTTTTGCGGCTTACATGTCAACTAGTAAGCCTCAAAATGACCTTACTAGTGAACTAGTGGGCGTTTTGCGGCTTACATGTCAATGAGTAAGCCTCAAAATGATCTTACGAGTGAACTAGTGGGCGTTTATCGGCTTACATGTCAACTAGTAAGCCTCAAAATTACCTTACTAGTGAACCAGTGAGCGTTTTGTGGCTTACATGTTCACTAGTAAGCGTCAAAATGACCTTACTAGTGAACTAGTGAGCGTTTTGTGGCTGACATGTTCATAAATAAGCGTCAAAATGATCTTACTAGGGAACTAGTGGGCGTTTTGTGGCTTACATGTTCACTAGTAAGCGTCAAAATTACCTTACTAGTGAACCAGTGAGCGTTTTGTGGCTGACATGTTCATAAATAAGCGTCAAAATGACCTTACTAGTGAACTAGTGAGCGTTTTGTGGCTTACATGTTCACTAGTAAGCGACAAAATTACCTTACTAGTGAACCAGTGAGCGTTTTGTGGCTTACATGTTCACTAGTAAGCGTCAAAATGACTTTACTAGTGAACTAGTGAGCGTTTTGTGGCTTACATGTTCACTAGTAAGCGTCAAAATGATCTTACTAGTGAACTAGTGGGCACATTGATGGCCTTACATGTTCACTAGTAAGCGTCAAAATGACCTTACTAATGAACTAGTGGGCAATATGGAATAAATACTCAAAGGGCTTGCCTGGCAAGCCCTTTGAGTATTTATTCATCCGTGATGGTATTGTAGACCAATGAGAGCACGTCCGACAGACACGTGGACTTCGGGCAGCCAATCATGATGCATTTCGAGCCAAGCCCCAACAAAAACGGAGGAGAAAACTTTCAGACGCTTTGAAAGCTTTTGGGGTACATATTTCTCTTGTTGTTACACAAAATTTTGTTTTACGATTATTTTAGGCGGTAACGTTATGGTGTAAATGTCAAATACGTGGTCAATTTATCAAGATGAAGCCTGCTTAAAAATTTGCTCCAACGATTTCGGAGATGTGTCTGACTTTGACAGCAATGGCGGCAGTTCAACGCTGACAGTCGCAGTCGGGTACAGATTTATTTCGGCAGGACTTTCCAAAATCTGCCGTTTGCTCTGACAGTTCTGTGTCTGACAGTCACATTTTGTCTTATTACTCACAAGCTAATTGACATTTAAAAAAGAGTTAAAGTTAATGTTTGGAACACGATTTTGCTCTTACTGTTTGCTGCCTTAGTTCGTTTGAATTATTCGCTTCCTGCATTACATGAAGTACATTTTTTAATATTCACAAGACTGTAACTGTGCATTATAAATAATGTCACATTTGCACTATGTTTTACTGGATCTACAACTAAACTAGGTCCTCGTTTCTGGGAGAGTCCACAGCACCTCCTGTATCACAACCATTCTGCCGGCACACCTTCAGCAGCACGATGTTTCTAACGGGAGCTGGAGGGTGATCAGCTTCATTGAAGAACAGGAGGAGGAGAGGCACAACGTTTGTCATTTGTGATATGTTTTTAGACTTTTCTCCTAATTAAAAAAACTGTATGTTTTGTTAATTTCTTGATATAGTTCTTGTATTTAAATATTTTAACAATCAAATATTTTTCAACTGTGTTTTAGATATGAATTGTATGAAATAAATCAGTGAAGCCCCATTCAAATTCTACTCCATCTAATCTGCTCGATCACACTGCTGTCAACCTGCTGTAAATAATGCCTCCATTCATGATTGTAGAAAACCCAGAACGGTAAACATGTGATTATTTTATTTTAAAATATAAGAAGCCTATGTTTTGCAATTGTGCTCATTTTCATTGTATTGCACGACAAATATAATAGATGAGCCGGTTTGGGGACATCATCAACCAAGCTGCTGCTCCAATTGCAATGCGATATATTGTCCTGCTCTCCTAAATTCGCATCTACACCACAAATTTCTGTATACTGTAGTTATTACACAAATGGCGGTAAATAATTATGAAAGCTCAGAATCAGGTTTTAAAGGGTTAATTCTTTGCTGGGTGGAGCTCTTATCATGGAGCCAATAGGAGGTGTCCTCGGGTGGTGTCCGTCCCTCATTCAGCTCGGGTCCTCCAACAGAGGCCAGGAAGCCCGAGGTCCCCGCGCAGTACCCCCGCCGCTCCCAGCACCGCACACCTCCGGACCGAGATGTCCGACGCTGCTCCCGGGATCCGTCGCAACCACCCCTCCAGTAAGGGGGTCACTGCCCCGAGCGCCCCGACCACCACAGGCACGACCGCCACCCCCACCCCCCAGGCCCTCCCCAGCCCCTCCCCGAGCCCCTGGTACCCCCCGAGCCCCCCATGCTCCCCCCTCCCGATGCCTCCACCACCTGGGACCGCCACATCCACCACAACGGCCCTCCTCTGCCCCCCATCCACGACCACGACATCTGGTTGACTCGCCACCAACATCCCGCCAGTCTGGATCCGGAAGTCCCACAGGATCCCCGCTCCGCCACCCTCCACCACCCTCGTAGGTGCCCCCCACTCCGACCCCGGGGCCCCCAGTCCACACTCCGCACAGATGCCTCGGCAGACCACGCCAGCCACCTGGCCATGGCGCTCCACGCAGGCCCCCCCTGCCAGCATTCCACACCCCGCAGCCACGTGCCGGATCGTCCCAGGCGCCTCCCCGCACAACCCACACCCCGGGTCCTGTCCGGCGCGGCACATCCGGGCCTCGACGGCTCCGGCGCCCAAGGCCCGCTCCTGAGCAGCCAGGATGAGCGCCCCTGCGCTGTCCCCCAGGCAAGCCCCCTCCAGCCACCGATAGGACTTCTTGAGATCAGCCACCTCAGCCATGGTCCGGTGGCACATCCCGCGTAGGGGCCCGCCCCCCCACGATGGTCCCCCCCCCCAGCGCCCGTCCCTCCGCTCCCCACTGTCCGAGACACTCTCCAAGCACGTCACCCGCCGGAGCCCCCGGCCCCCGATGCATTCATGGAGCCCGGATGTCCCATCCCAGAAAGCGGCGCCGACACCCACCAGTCCCCGGCCTCCCTCCCCTCGGCCCGCGCACACAGTCTCTATATATATAGCTGGATAGCTCAGTTGGTAAGGTTTGGCGTACGGGAGACGCTGGTTCGCTTGGGTCCCGCTTGGGGCAAAAAATGAGCACATAACACCATCCAGTGTGGGTCCTTGGGCAAGAGCCTTCACGCTAATGCGTACCTCATACAATGATGAGAGACAATAAAATGAATGACATGCCAGCTCAGAGGTCGCCCGGCCAAACAAGGTCTGCGTCAGGTGCTGGGGAACCAGAGCACCTTGATGAAAAATGGAGCGGAGATGGGCAAGATGCAATAACATGGCTCTGTTGGAATGCTACTACTCAAGCAAGCCTAGTCAGAGAGGTTACATGCAGAGAATCTGGGCTAAATGGTTACTTCAAAACCCACAGTCACGGGTGACCACGAAACAACTAGTAACTCAGTGTTCCAACATCCACAAACGGCAACTGCTGTCACAACTTGAGATTGATGAGGTACAACGCAGGTTCCATGGTGAGGGGCCCCAGGCTGCCAGATCAGAGGAGGAGTTCATACCAGAGTGAATGCAGATGATGAGATTGGGAGTGCTGTGAATGAATGAAATGCTGAGCGAGGCAGCAACTGACCTGAAAGCTAAGATCATGGCAAGAATGAAAGCTGGGAAACCTAGAAACCGATTACAACGGCTATGTGAAGTACCACCTGAAAGTCTCATGGAAAGTGTGAATGCAGCTCTGAGGGCGAACCCGACCGTAAGAATCACGGAAATGAACTGATATGCGCTTCAGCATCAGTGATCCTTGAGATGCTTGGCTATAAGAGCAACCATGGAAGCCATGAGATACATTACCGACCATGGAAAAGACGGTTGGAGGCTAAGATCAAGGCGGCTCAGAAAGATGTGAGTCCATTGACGGAGGCCCAGAGAGGTGTGATGAAAAGGCCGATACCTGAGAGGTACATCCAGATGACCATACCTGAAGCACTCGAAACTGCCAAACAAAGGCTCCAAGCCATGTCCAGCCGCCTAAAGCGGTACACGAAAGAGAATGAGGCCAGACGAATAAACAGGCTGTTCACAACACAACCTGCGAAAGTGTACGCTCAGTGGCAGGGTCCTAAAAGGTACTGGAAAGGCATATGGGAGAAGGAGGTTGCACATAACAGCAGTGCACAATGGCTGGTCTCCCTGAGAGAGGAGCACAGACACCTCCCTGAACAGAATCCAGTTACCATAACAGTGGCAGACATACAGGAAAGAGTCTCAGATATGAAGAAATGGACAGCACCAGGCCCGGACATGGTCCACACCTACTGGCTAAAGAAACTCACAGCACTCCATGAGCGTCGAGCAGCATAAACGAACCAGCTGCTGAGGGATGGCTAACCGAAGGGCGAACGATACTGATCATGAAGGATCCCTCAAAGGGTGCAGTCGCATCCAACTATCGGCCATTAACCTGTCTCTCCACAACATGGAAGCTCATGCTGCGGCTAAGATAAGTGCACACATGGATCAATACATGAGCGAAGCACGGAAGGGCATTGGTAGAGATACCGGGGGAGCCAAACATCAGCTCCTGGTTGACAGAACAGTCGCACAAGACTGCAGGTCCCGATGTACCAACCTGTGCACAGGCTGGATTGATTACAAGAAAGCCTATGACTCGATGCCACATACATGGATCACTGAATGCTTGAATATGTATAAGTTGAACAGGACCCTAAGAGCTTTCGTTGCGAACTTGATGAGGATGTGGAAAACCACACTTGAAGCCAATGGCAAGCCACTTACCCAAGTGTCCATCAAATGTGGCATATACCAAGGTGATGCACCCTCCCCACTGCTGTTCTGCGTAGGACTGAACCCCCTAAGCCAAGTAATCACCAAGACAGGCCATGGATACCGCCTCAGAAATGGAGCTACGATCAGTCACCTCCTCTACAAGGATGACATGTAGCTGTTTGCTAAGAGCGAAAGGGACATAGACTCCCTGATCCACACAATCAGGATCTACAGCAGCGACATCGGGATGTCATTCGGGCTGGAGAAATGTATTCGGATGGTGACTAAGAGAGGAAGGGTAGTCCGCACTGAAGGGGTCTCACTCCCTGAAGGAACAATAGCAGACATTGAGGACAGCTACAAGTACCTCGGTATACCACAAGCCAATGGCAACCTCAAACTGGCAACAAGGAAAGCGGCTACGGCCAAATACCTCCAGCGAGTGAGGCAAGTCCTAAGAAGCCAGCTCAATGGCAAGAATAAGACCCGGGCAATAAACAGCTATGCCCTTTCCAGTGATCAGATACCCTGCAGGAAAAATAAGGTGGCCAAGGGAAGAGATTCAGACCACGGATGTTAAGACCCGAAAGCTCGTTACCATGCATGGAGGGTTCCATCCCAAATCCAGCACCCTGAGACTGTACACAAGCCATCCAAGCCACAAACATCCAAGCTCCACAAATACATCAAGGAGAAGGCACCAACGGATGATGTACTCAGAGAATGTCTCAGACAATGGGGAACAGAAGATGAGGTGCTGGAAGAGGGACCATCATGGGAGGACAAGCCCCTACACGGGATGTACCACCGGACAATAACTGCCGCGGCCAATCTCAAGAAGTCCTATCAGAGTTCTAGATAGGGCTGGCCTGAAGGACAGCACAGAGGCACTCATCCTGGCTGCTCAGGAGCAGGCCCTGAGCACCAGAGCCATCGAGGCCTAGATATACCACACTAGCCAAGACCCAAAGTGTAGGTTGTGCAAAGAGGCACCTGAGACGATCTAACACATAACTGCAGGGTGTAAGGTGCTGGCAGGGAAAGCCTATATGGAACGCCATAACCAGGTGGCTGGCATAGTCTACCGAAACATCTGTGCGGAGTATGGACTGGACACCCCAAGGTCAAAATGGGAAACACCTCCGAAGGTGGTGGAGAATGACAGAGCGAAGATCCTGTGGGACTTCCAGATCCAGACTGACAAGATGGTAATGGCGAACCAACCAGATATCCTGATCATCGATAAAGGGCAGAGGAAAGCCGTTGTAGTGGATGTAGCGGTCCCAAGTGATGGAAACATCAGAAAGAAGGAACACGAGAAACTCGAGAAATCCCAAGGGCTCAGAGAGGAGCTGGAGAAAGCCTGGAAGGTAAAGGTGACAGTCGTGCCTGTGGTGGTCGGAGCACTCGGGGCAGTGACCCCCAAACTAGATGATGAGTGGTTGCAACAGATCCCGGGAACAACATCGGACATCTCAGTCCAGAAACGTGCAGTGCTGGGAACAGCAAGGATACTGCGCAGAACCCTCAAGCTTCCTGGCCTCGGGTAGAGGACCCCAGCTGAATGAGGGATGGACACCACCTGAGGGGTGAGACGAGGAGTTTTTTTTATAGATATACAGTGGATATATAGATGTACATTTTTCCCTGCAAGAAACATTGAAAAGCCATTTAAAAAGTCCTTATTGTATTTAGGAGACAGACACAGCACTCCATTAACTTCTATAAATCATGCCACTTCCTTTACACAATGTCATCTTACTCTGAGTATTGCACGGAGGCATCTCTTCATTTAGTTTAACAAGTTAAGCAGCACTTGTGATCGGCCCAAGTTACGGCTGCGCAATGTGAAAGCAATTTCTGATTCCGGTGGACTGTGACAGAACCAGAATTTTTGTCCTCACAGAAACTGTGATGTACTGTTCGGTCAATAGCAAGTACAAAATGTTAGGCCCCTGATTTGGGTAAAAACAAGTGAGATTTTCTGCATAATTCATATTCCACAAAGGTAAAATTAATCTGAATACCATGTTTAGACCAGTGCATGTGCGTAGAATGTATGATTGTAAAGGCATTGAAAATAAAAAAGACTTCCCCTTTAAATATTCCTGCTGCATAATATATCTCCTTTCCTTTCGTAAAGGATGGTCAGAACCTTTCCTCAGCATTATTAAAATTTAGACGATCTTTGCTCCAGGTGCTACCGGCTCATCTCACTCGGTTAGGATAGGAAAGGAAAGTTCCTATGCCAAAATGATAATCCAAAAAGGGCCCCTGTTGGTGGATAATCAGGCCATGGGAGGTGTGAGTAAATTGTGAGGGGGTGTTGGCTGGAGCTAGAAATAATTTTGGTTTCTTGTCCCTGCAGTAGGTTCATTAAAAGAGCAACCAGTCTTTTCACCACCATGGTCGGATCTTACTCTGGAGGGTAACCCATACAGGCAGGTGGCTTGGACAAAATATTTAAACACTGTCAAAGCTGTGTTGTCTGTGCTCCAGTTGAAGGTACGTTATTAGCCTGGAATTCCCATCAATGCCAGCGTGTGTCACAAACCCCCACCTGTAAAACAAACATGAAAAGAATAATGATTAAATACAAGAAAACAATCAAGTTTCATATCTTGTTTGAAATATCATCTCGGTAGAGAAGGTATTGCTGTGCACTTAAGACTACATGGAGGCAATTTGGAGTTTGTGTAACTTGGATATACAAATGATAAAATTCAATTTAATCTGTGCTGTCCATACAATATGGCTTTCTAATGCTCCCACGAGTACAAATATAAGATGATCCCTTATTACCGAATGAGACGCATAGGCCCATCTATGTGCCATAAACTATTGGGGAATGGCACATAGTATGTTCTTCTAGCCACAGTCTGGCTCCATCTCTGGGCTGCAGCAGCTGGCTCAATACGGTTGAGGATTTCTCGAACTCTTTTTCTTTGTACTACAATACCATCAGCACGCAGGTATGCCCTCATCATCTGCAACAGGTTCATAAAACAACACAATAAAGAAAGTACACTTTCACAATGAATATAATGATATATACATGAAGGGACAAGAGTATGTAGCAGAACACTTGCTTCCGAGCCTGATCTGGGAAATTGGCTGTGCAATCTTCTGACATGCTCTTCCAGGTCAACATCATGAATGGGAGTAAATCTATTTCTGGCTGAAATCTGAAAAAACTTCATTTTTTTATGCAGATATGAAGAGGAACAACACAACATCTCCGTGATGGCTCTCACTGTAAAGCCCTGAGTGGGGAGCAGTTCAATTTGATCCGTTGTAATGTCAAGTGCTGGTCTTCCTCGTCTACCTAAAGTATGGAAATAAAAGGATTAAGGAATTCAAGCAAATGAATCACTACGTGTTTTTTATATACAGTACTGTATACAGTACAGGCATATAGACACAAATGTACATAAAAGTATATGCAGCTTCAAAAGCGCGAGCAGCTATTTTCTCTAACCATTTTACTCAAGAAAAAAATAATTCAAACTTATAATTGAATAACTAAAAGATCACTAGTTATTGCTTATAAGTGTATAGCCATCGCGTTACTTAATAGTCTACTGATTTGCAGGAAAACCACTGGTATAAAACGACGTTTGACAGGGTGGTAGAAGGTAAGTCACAGCAAGTCGTCAGTAAAACCCGTGTGTAGTTCGAATAAAAACACATACAAAAAAGCAATGACAAAAAAATGGTAGCCATTTTACCTGTGTGCAAACGATGTGCCACACGGGAACAAACACATCCACCATTAGGAACGGGTCCCGCAATGATGACAGATCGGAGATCTATTAGACTTTGAATCAAATTTTGAATAGTATCAGCGCTAAACTGGTCAATAACTCTTCTTAAATTAGCAATTGAAATGTTTATCGCGCGTGCTTCACTTTCACCGGCAGACCCTTGACGACAGGCACTCTCTATTGCCCTGCACCTTCGCCGAATACGTCTCAGGACGCTGTCCGCCATTGTTGTTTTAAAAAACTAAGTGGGCACAGAATTTCCAAAATCATGAGCCCTGACTGGTGGGATGATACTATTTTGAAACGTACAGCCAATAGGATACCGTTACATGTTTTCGTAATCATCCTTATTTGCATTTAATGCAAGTACAGTGTAATGTCACTAGCACTACAAGTGGGCACATTTATGGCCTTACATGTTCAGTAGTAAGCGTCAAAATGACCTTATTAGTGAACTAGTGGGCGTTTTGCGGCTTACATGTCAACTAGTAAGCCTCAAAATGATCTTACTAGTGAACTAGTGGGCGTTTTGTGGCTTACATGTTCACTAGTAAGCGTCAAAATGACCTTACTAGTGAACTAGTGGGCGTTTTGTGGCTTACATGTTCACTAGTAAGCGTCAAAATGATCTTACTAGTGAACTAGTGGGCGTTTTGTGGTTTACATGTTCACTAGTAAGCCTCAAAATGATCTTACTAGTGAACTAGTGGGCGTTTTGCGGCTTACATGTCAACTAGTAAGCCTCAAAATGACCTTACTAGTGAACTAGTGGGCGTTTTGCGGCTTACATGTCAATGAGTAAGCCTCAAAATGATCTTACGAGTGAACTAGTGGGCGTTTATCGGCTTACATGTCAACTAGTAAGCCTCAAAATCACCTTACTAGTGAACCAGTGAGCGTTTTGTGGCTTACATGTTCACTAGTAAGCGTCAAAATGACCTTACTAGTGAACTAGTGAGCGTTTTGTGGCTTACATGTTCACTAGTAAGCGTCAAAATTACCTTACTAGTGAACCAGTGAGCGTTTTGTGGCTGACATGTTCATAAATAAGCGTCAAAATGACCTTACTAGTGAACTAGTGAGCGTTTTGTGGCTTACATGTTCACTAGTAAGTGTCAAAATGATCTTACTAGGGAACTAGTGGGCGTTTTGTGGCTTACATGTTCACTAGTAAGCGTCAAAATTACCTTACTAGTGAACCAGTGAGCGTTTTGTGGCTTACATGTTCACTAGTAAGCGTCAAAATTATCTTACTAGTGAACTAGTGGGCGTTTTGTGGCTTACATGTTCACTAGAAGCCTCAAAATGATCTTACTAGTGAACTAGTGGGCACATTTATGGCCTTACATGTTCACTAGTAAGCGTCAAAATGACCTTGCTAGTGAACTAGTGGGCAATATGGAATAAATACTCAAAGGGCTTGCCTGGCAAGCCCTTTGAGTATTTATTCATCCGTGAGGGTATTGTAGACCAATGAGAGCACGTCCGACAGACACGTGGACTTCGGGCGGCCAATCATGATGCATTTCGAGCCAAGCCCCAACAAAAACGGAGGAGAAAACTTTCAGACGCTTTAAAAGCTTATGGGGTACATATTACTCTTGTTGTTACACAAAATTTTGTTTTACGATTATTTTAGGCGGTAACGTTATGGTGTAAATGTCAAATACGTGGTCAATTTATCAAGATGAAGCCTGCTTAAAAATTTGCTCCAACGATTTCGGAGATGTGTCTGACTTTGACAGCAATGGCGGCAGTTCAACGCTGACAGTCGCAGTCGGGTACAGATTTATTTCGGCAGGACTTTCCAAAATCTGCCGTTTGCTCTGACAGTTCTGTGTCTGACAGTCACATTTTGTCTTATTACTCACAAGCTAATTGACATTTAAAAAAGAGTTAAAGTTAATGTTTGGAACACGATTTTGCTCTTACTGTTTGCTGCCTTAGTTCGTTTGAATTATTCGCTTCCTGCATTACATGAAGTACATTTTTTAATATTCACAAGACTGTAACTGTGCATTATAAATAATGTCACATTTGCACTATGTTTTACTGGATCTACAACTAAACTAGGTCCTCGTTTCTGGGAGAGTCCACAGCACCTCCTGTATCACAACCATTCTGCCGGCACACCTTCAGCAGCACGATGTTTCTAACGGGAGCTGGAGGGTGATCAGCTTCATTGAAGAACAGGAGGAGGAGAGGCACAACGTTTGTCATTTGTGATATGTTTTTAGACTTTTCTCCTAATTAAAAAAACTGTATGTTTTGTTAATTTCTTGATATAGTTCTTGTATTTAAATATTTTAACAATCAAATATTTTTCAACTGTGTTTTAGATATGAATTGTATGAAATAAATCAGTGAAGCCCCATTCAAATTCTACTCCATCTAATCTGCTCGATCACACTGCTGTCAACCTGCTGTAAATAATGCCTCCATTCATGATTGTAGAAACCCCAGAACGGTAAACATGTGATTATTTTTTTTTTAAATATAAGAAGCCTATGTTTTGCAATTGTGCTCATTTTCATTGTATTGCACGACAAATATAATAGATGAGCCGGTTTGGGGACATCATCAACCAAGCTGCTGCTCCAATTGCAATGCGATATATTGTCCTGCTCTCCTAAATTCGCATCTACACCACAAATTTCTGTATACTGTAGATATTACGCAAATGGCGGTAAATAATTGTGAAAGCTCAGAATCAGGTCTAAAAGGGTTAATTCTTTGCTGGGTGGAGCTCTTATCATGGAGCCAATAGGAGGTGTCCTCGGGTGGTGCCCGTCCCTCATTCAGCTCGGGTCCTCCACCAGAGGCCAGGAAGCCCGAGGGCCCCGCGCAGTACCCCCGCCGCTCCCAGCACCGCACACCTCCGGACCGAGATGTCCGACGCTGCTCCCGGGATCCGTCGGAAACCACCCATCCAGTCCGGGGGTCACTGCCCTGAGCGCCCCGACCACCACAGGCACGACCGCCACCCCCACCCCCCAGGCCCTCCCCAGCCCCTCCCCGAGCCCCTGGTACCCCCCGAGCCCCCCATGCTCCCCCCTTCCGATGCCTCCACCACCTGGGACCGCCACATCCACCGCAACGGCCCTCCTCTGCCCCCCATCCACGACCACGACATCTGGTTGACTCGCCACCATCATCCCGCCAGTCTGGATCCGGAAGTCCCACAGGATCCCCGCTCCGCCACCCTCCACCACCATTCGTAGGTGCCCGCCACTCCGACCCCGGGGCCCCCAGTCCACACTCCGCACAGATGCCTCGGCAGACCACGCCAGCCAACTGGCCATGGCGCTCCACGCAGGCCCCCCCTGCCAGCATCCCACACCCCGCAGCCACGTGCCGGATCGTCCCAGGCGCCTCCCCGCACAACCCACACCCCGGGTCCTGTCCGGCGCGGCACATCCGGGCCTCGACGGCTCCGGCGCCCAAGGCCCGCTCCTGAGCAGCCAGGATGAGCGCCCCTGCGCTGTCCCCCAGGCAAGCCCCCTCCAGCCACCGATAGGACTTCTTGAGATCAGCCACCTCAGCCATGGTCCGGTGGCACATCCCGCGTAGGGGCCCGCCCCCCCACGATACCCCCCCCCCCCCCCCAGCGCCCGTCCCTCCGCTCCCCACTGGCCGAGACACTCTCCAAGCACGTCACCCGCCGGAGCCCCCGCCCCCCGATGCATTCATGGAGCCCGGATGTCCCATCCCAGAAAGCGGCGCCGACACCCACCAGTCCCCGGCCTCCCTCCCCTCGGCTACTACTACTACTGCTACTACTCAAGCAAGCCTAGTCAGAGAGGTTACATGCAGAGAATCTGGGCTAAATGGTTACTTCAAAACCCACAGTCACGGGTGACCACGAAACAACTAGTAACTCAGTGTTCCAACATCCACAAACGGCAACTGCTGTCACAACTTGAGATTGATGAGGTACAACGCAGGTTCCATGGTGAGGGGCCCCAGGCTGCCAGATCAGAGGAGGAGTTCATACCAGAGTGAATGCAGATGATGAGATTGGGAGTGCTGTGAATGAATGAAATGCTGAGCGAGGCAGCAACTGACCTGAAAGCTAAGATCATGGCAAGAATGAAAGCTGGGAAACCTAGAAACCGATTACAACGGCTATGTGAAGTACCACCTGAAAGTCTCATGGAAAGTGTGAATGCAGCTCTGAGGGCGAACCCTACCGTAACAATCACGGAAATGAACTGATATGCGCTTCAGCATCAGTGATCCTTGAGATGCTTGGCTATAAGAGCAACCATGGAAGTCATGAGATACATTACCGACCATGGAAAAGACGGTTGGAGGCTAAGATCAAGGCGGCTCAGAAAGATGTGAGTCCATTGACGGAGGCCCAGAGAGGTGTGATGAAAAGGCCGATACCTGAGAGGTACATCCAGATGACCATACCTGAAGCACTCGAAACTGCCAAACAAAGGCTCCAAGCCTTGTCCAGCCGCCTAAAGCGGTACACGAAAGAGAATGAGGCCAGACGAATAAACAGGCTGTTCACAACACAACCTGCGAAAGTGTACGCTCAGTGGCAGGGTCCTAAAAGGTACTGGAAAGGCATATGGGAGAAGGAGGTTGCACATAACAGCAGTGCACAATGGCTGGTCTCCCTGAGAGAGGAGCACAGACACCTCCCTGAACAGAATCCAGTTACCATAACAGTGGCAGACATACAGGAAAGAGTCTCAGATATGAAGAAATGGACAGCACCAGGCCCGGACATGGTCCACACCTACTGGCTAAAGAAACTCACAGCACTCCATGAGCGTCGAGCAGCATAAACGAACCAGCTGCTGAGGGATGGGACATACCCGGGATGGCTAACCGAAGGGCGAACGATACTGATCATGAAGGATCCCTCAAAGGGTGCAGTCGCATCCAACTATCGGCCATTAACCTGTCTCTCCACAACATGGAAGCTCATGTTGCGGCTAAGATAAGTGCACACATGGATCAATACATGAGCGAAGCACGGAAGGGCATTGGTAGAGATACCAGGGGAGCCAAACATCAGCTCCTGGTTGACAGAACAGTCGCACAAGACTGCAGGTCCCGATGTACCAACCTGTGCACAGGCTGGATTGATTACAAGAAAGCCTACGACTCGATGCCACATACATGGATCACTGAATGCTTGGATATGTATAAGTTGAACAGGACCCTAAGAGCCTTCGTTGCGAACTTGATGAGGATGTGGAAAACCACACTTGAAGCCAATGGCAAGCCACTTACCCAAGTGTCCATCAAATGTGGCATATACCAAGGTGATGCACTCTCCCCACTGCTGTTCTGCATAGGACTGAACCCCCTAAGCCAAGTAATCACCAAGACAGGCCATGGATACCGCCTCAGAAATGGAGCTACGATCAGTCACCTCCTCTACAAGGATGACATGTAGCTGTTTGCTAAGAGCGAAAGGGACATAGACTCCCTGATCCACACAATCAGGATCTACAGCAGCGACATCGGGATGTCATTCGGGCTGGAGAAATGTAGTCGGATGGTGACTAAGAGAGGAAGGGTAGTCCGCACTGAAGGGGTCTCACTCCCTGAAGGAACAATAGCAGACATTGAGGACAGCTACAAGTACCTCGGTATACCATAAGCCAATGGCAACCTCAAACTGGCAACAAGGAAAGCGGCTACGGCCAAATACCTCCAGCGAGTGAGGCAAGTCCTAAGAAGCCAGCTCAATGGCAAGAATAAGACCCGGGCAATAAACAGCTATGCCCTTTCCAGTGATCAGATACCCTGCAGGAAAAATAAGGTGGCCAAAGGAAGAGATTCAGACCACGGATGTTAAGACCCGAAAGCTTGATACCATGCATGGAGGGTTCCATCCCAAGTCCAGCACCCTGAGACTGTACACAAGCCGAAAGGAAGGAGGCCGGGGACTAGTGAGTGTGAGAGCCACTGTCCAGGATGAAACATCCAAGCTCCACAAATACATCAAGGAGAAGGCACCAACGGATGATGTACTCAGAGAATGTCTCAGACAATGGGGAACAGAAGATGAGGTGCTGGAAGAGGGACCATCATGGGAGGACAAGCCCCTACACGGGATGTACCACCGGACAATAACTGCCGTGGCCAATCTCAAGAAGTCCTATCAGAGTTCTAGAGAGGGCTGGCCTGAAGGACAGCACAGAGGCACTCATACTGGCTGCTCAGGAGCAGGCCCTGAGCACCAGAGCCATCGAGGCCTAGATATACCACACCAGCCAAGACCCAAGGTGTCGTATATGCTGACGCTTAGGTATGGGCACCCTTAAATTCAAATGGGCCAATCAGCGCATCGTATATGCTGACGCTTAGGTATGGGCACACCTTAAATTCAAATGAGCCAATCAGCGCATCGTATATGTTGTGCAAAGAGGCACCTGAGACGATCTAACACATAACTGCAGGGTGTAAGGTGCTGGCAGGGAAAGCCTATATGGAACGCCATAACCAGGTGGCTGGCATAGTCTACCGAAACATCTGTGCAGAGTATGGACTGGACACCCCAAGGTCAAAATGGGAAACACCTCCGAAGGTGGTGGAGAATGACAGAGCGAAGATCCTGTGGGACTTCCAGATCCAGACTGACAAGATGGTAATGGCGAACCAACCAGATATCCTGATCATAGATAAAGGGCAGAGGAAAGCCGTTGTAGTGGATGTAGCGGTCCCAAGTGATGGAAACATCAGAAAGAAGGAACACGAGAAACTCGAGAAATCCCAAGGGCTCAGAGAGGAGCTGGAGAGAGCCTGGAAGGTAAAGGTGACAGTCGTGCCTGTGGTGGTCGGACCACTCGGGGCAGTGACCCCCAAACTAGATGATGAGTAGTTGCAACAGATCCCGGGAACAACATCGGACATCTCAGTCCAGAAATGTGGAGTGCTGGGAACAGCAAGGATACTGCGCAGAACCCTCAAGCTTCCTGGCCTCTGGTAGAGGACCCGAGCTGAATGAGGGACAGACAGCACCCGAGGGTGGGTGAGACGAGGATTTTTTTTTTTAAATATATAAAGTCCCTGATTGACTATTGTGTTCTTGAGATACAGCACAAACATTGCTGATTACTTCAGCGTTCATGCTTTCCCTATGGAATGCAATGTTAACGGAGTGGTGGCTTGCTGACATGGTGATGCACTGCAGTTCCAAAACAACAATGGCGGAGCCACCCGGGTTTGCAACAGAAAAAAAAACACAAGCAGCCAACACCTGCCCAAAAAGATGTTTGTGAGAAATATAACAAGTCACCGATGCAAAAGCACAGAGACTATGTTTATATGCAGACGTACTATATGCTCATGCATACTTGACATTTTCAATGGTCAATTTCAACACCAGGTTGGTCATATTTTTTTTACAAAGAAAACACCTTTATTTCAGCCTTGTACTGTGTTATGGCTGCTTCATCATCGCCGTTGTGAGTCGTTATGAGTACAAATATTTTTATTTGTTGATATGTCTCTCTTAATAGACTGTATGATACATTTTAACTGTGTTTGATCATTTAAAAAATGTGTTAAAACACCGTAAAAACATTTTTTTAAATGTTCTGGAAATGATTTTTTAACTTGCCTAAGGTGTGTAATTGAAGGAAACACAACTGTAACATTCGTTCACCTATTCTCTATATTGCTCATGAGAGTCATAGGTGACCTGGATCCTATCACAGCTCAATCCCGATTAGGCATGATAAACCCTGGACTGGCCGCGTCTCTATTGCAGGGCACTTATCTACAAACATCCATTCACACCTAAGGATTTGTTTTTAGTTTTCAATTAACCCAAAAAGTGTGGTTTTGGAATGCAGGAGGAAGCCAGAGTACTGGCATAAAATCCCGAAAAGCATGGAGAGGGCATGCAAACTTCTGGAGGCCCAAGCTTGGATTCTAACAACCAACCTCAGGACTGTTAAGTGACCACACCATATTATATATAATTTTACTTTGACCTTAATGAGTAACTTTTTTATTCAGTTCACATACTGTAAATACTTTTTTAAAAATGTATAATTTTCAAAGGCATTAAAAAGTTACTCAAGTTTTTTATTTATTTATTTATTTATTTTTTAGGTTACCTCTATCCGCTGTTGCAGCATGATCTAATGGGCCAGTGGTCCTCAACTAGAAATGCTGAAGGTCCACTTTTGTTTTTTTTAATAAGACCAAGGTCCGATTTCATGCACGGGAATCATGGGTAGCAGGGCTATATGCCCATTTAGTATGGTAAAGCCAAGCTTATACAAAACAACACTCCTCACAACCAATCAATAATGGGGTGCATGAAAATAACCCCGGGTAGACGGGAGCAGAACTGCACACAATGGAAACCTCCCGCGATTCGTTTTGTCTAATTGTCTATGTGCGGCTCTCCTGGGCTGAAGCTGTGAGCACACTGTGGCGTCGCGCATGCGTCTGTTTCCGGACACAATCCTCAATTTTGAATCGCCGTGTTAGCGTTAGCTTGTGGCGCAATGTAAACACCGACTAGTAAAAAGGAGGTGAACTCACGTAGCGAGTAGAATGGCTTGCAGTTTGTTGGAAAATCCTGCGCACTATGCGGGTGTAGGGCCGTCTCGTTTTTGCTCCCCGCGACGCTCGGGTTCGACGGCGGGTATCGTCCGAGGCGCGCCCTTCGGGTTGCGCAGGCCGTCTCGTTTTTGCTCCCCGCGACGCTCGGGTTCGACGGCGGGTATCGTCCGAGGCGCGCCCTTCGGGTCGCCGCGCGCGGCGGGTCGATGGCCGCCGCTGCCCGGCTCCGACCGCGCCAGCTTGCAACGCACTGTCAGACAAGGGCTCGGAACGCCCCAGCGCGCATGCAAATTAGCCATGTGCGCGAAAGCCGCGTGCAGGATTCGAAATGTACGCACCTTGTGTTGTCGTCTGAAATGAAAAATAAAATCATTTGCCCTCCCGCCGCCCCCCTCTCTCTACTCGTCCGAGGCATTTTGAATGCGTATGTATTGGGATAGACGCGTGTTGACGGTTACGTATGGGCACACCTTAAATTCAAATGAGCCAATCAGCGTATCGTATATGCTGACGCTTAGGTATGGGCACCCTTAAATTCAAATGGGCCAATCAGCGCATCGTATATGCTGACGCTTAGGTATGGGCACACCTTAAATTCAAATGAGCCAATCAGCGCATCGTATATGCCGACGCTAATGTATGGGCACACTTTCATTTCAGAGGAGCCATCAGGCGCCGACAGGTATGGCAGCCTCAGTCACACGCTCCCTAGTATTATCCCTGTTTTTGTCATTTTCGTTTGTTTTTGGCGACCCTGAGCGGCTTACTTACACGAGGGAAAAGTTGCTGCGCATTGGGGAGGCTACGCTAGGTCTTTTTTCACCAGCACACGAAAATCCACAAGGTTTTTCGGAGCTAATCGCGAGCGGAGCGGCTGCGCTGTACGGAGCATGGAAACGCCGCCGGAGGAGGGGGAAGCGAGCCGGCGTGCTCGTTAAGCTCCGGCAGCGCGGATTTCAAACCCCGCTCCCATCGATCCATCTTGCTAATCTACGATCTCTGCCAACTAAGATGGATGGACTTTTTCTCACAAAGACCAACAAAACCTTTGCACGCTACATCTACCCAGCTTCCGCCTTCTCCGAGCCGACCGCGACACGGAGCTATCAGGGAAAACGAGAGGTGGTGGGATTTGTTTCTATATAAACGAAGAATGGTGCACTGATGTCACGAAGCTCGACGCACACTGCAGCCCGGACCTGGAGTCGCTGTCTTTAAACTGCAAGCCATTCTACTCGCCACGTGAGTTCACCTCCTTTTTACTAGTCGGTGTTTTCATTGCGCCACAAGCTAACGCTAACACGGCGATACAAACGCTAGCCAAACAAGTAAACAAACTCGAACTAAAATACCCAGAGTCACCCCTGATCATTTTGGGCGATTTTAATAGAGCACATCTTAACCGTGAACTTCCCAGATATAAGCAGCACATCGACTGTTTCACCAGAGAAGGCAACATTCTAGACCACTGCTATACAACAATAAAAAATGCATACCGATCGGTCGCCCGTGCAGCATTGGGTCTTTCTGACCACAATGTAATCCACTTAATACCTACATACAGACAGAAACTCAAATGTGTTAAACCGGTTGTTAAGACTGTGAAAAAAAATGGACGGATGAAGCAAAGCTAGCTCTACAAGAATGCTTAGACTGCACTGATTGGGGCGTCTTTGAAACTTCAACGGGCACACTGGATGAATACACAGACACTGTAACATCATACATCAGTTTCTGTGAGCACATGTGTGTACCAACGAAGTTCTTCCGCCATGGTTTACTCCCAAACTCGGGCAACTCAGGAAAGAGAAAGAGGCTGCATTTAGAAGTGGAGATCGGGCACTGTACAAACACGCCCGAAACCAATTGACAAAGGAAGTTAACATCGCTAAGAGAAGCTATGCAGAGAGTCTGAAAAACCAGTTCTCTGCTAAAGACTCTGCATCTGTATGGAATGGCCTGAAAGCAATCACTAACTATAGAATGCCCCCCCCCCCCCCAAACAGTGAACAATAAGGGTCTTGCTAATGAACTAAACATGTTTTTCTGCCGATTTGAAAAGGACACCCCCATTTCCTACACACACCCACCACTACCAGAAACCACTCTACCTACTCTAAACCTATCTTTTGGTTTAATGACAATGGCATTCCAATTACTTAGGGCATTGTTTTAGTTTGACTAGTTGTCATTTTATGAAAAGAAAATTGGGAAAGTCACAATGCTGCCTGTGGTTTGTGGTATTTTTTTTCCACAGCAAGAAAGTTCAGTTTATGATGCAAGTTTGAATGACTAAATTATTGGAGTAGGCTTTAATCCCTTTGATGACATGAAAAATAGTGACTCCCCATAGACAAAGGGAAATGTGTATTACAAAGCCGTAACAGTCTCAGTTGTAAAAAAAAAAGATTGTCTCTGCTTTGCAATTGGGAAAAAATATATTTATTTCATAAACCATACACTGTTTTAGGACTCAGAGACAGACAACCATTTACAAAGACTCACCGTCAACACTATAGCCCATTTATAGTGTAGTGATAAATGGGCCTTTTTTTGTTTTCCGCTATCCATTTAGTGGCAGTATGTACTAGTATGGTGACCTGGTAAAACTCACCAAGGTGAGCATGTATGTTTGCTGGTTGGTTTTAGTTTGTGCTGGTTATCTTGTAAAACATTCACAAAGTGCAAAGTAATTAACAAGATTTAATAAGAAAGAGCAAATCCCAGGATGAGTGTATGTGCATGCTTGTCACAGATAAGAGACAAAAAAGACTGGTGTGTTTGATGAGGATATTATATCGAAACATTTTCAATTGAGTTTTAGAAATTAAATGAAACCACTTTTTACAATGCTCAAGGTAAATTTAACATGTGACGTAAAAATAAAACATCTAATGTTGAACTTGAAAATAAAGAAAAATACTGCCAAGTAGAATATGCATTACAAAATGTTAAGCACACATAAAGGGAACAGGAGCAGCTCTGCTTGGCTATCAGGAATTAGAGCAGGCAAACATACATAGGATGATGCACTGTATGCATAGTAGTAATGCTAAAAAAAATACAAATAAATACTAGTTCACGAGTAAGATCATTTTGACGCTTACTAGTGAACATGTAAGGCCATAAATGTGCCCACTAGTTCACTAATAAGATCGTTTTGAGGCTTACTAGTTGACATGTAAGCCACAAAACGCCCACTAGTTCACTCGTAAGATCATTTTGAGGCTTACTAGTGAAGATGTAAGCCACAAAACGCCCACTGGTTCACTAGTAAGATCATTTTGACGCTTACTAGTGAACATGTAAGGCCATAAATGTGCCCACTTGTTCACTAGTAAGATCATTTTGAGGCTTACTGGTTGACATGCAAGCCACAAAATGCCCACTAGTTCACTAGTAAGATCATTTTGAGGCTTACTAGTTGACATGTAAGCCGCAAAACGCCCACTAGTTCACTGGTAAGATCATTTTGACGCTTACTAGTGAACATGTAAGCCACAAAACACTCACTAGTTCACTAGTAAGGTCATTTTGACGCTTACTAGTGAACATGTAAGCCACAAAACGCTCACTAGTTCACTAGTAAGATCATTTTGACGCCTACTAGTGAACATGTAAGCCACAAAACACTCACTAGTTCACTAGTAAGGTAATTTTGACACTTACTAGTGAACATGTAAGCCACAAAACACTCACTAGTTCACTCGTAAGATCATTTTGAGGCTTACTAGTTGACATGTAAACCGCAAAACGCCCACTCGCTCACTCGTAAGATCATTTTGACTCTTACTAGTGAACATGTAAGCCGCAAAACGCACACTAGTTCACTAGTAAGATCATTTTGAGGCTTACTAGTTGACATGTAAGCCGCAAAACACCTACTAGTTCACTAGTAAGATCATTTTGACGCTTACTAGTGAACATGTTAGGTCATAAATGTGCCCACTAGTTCACTAGTAAGATCATTTTGAGACTTACTAGTTGACATGTAAGCCGCAAAACGCCCACTAGTTCACTAGTAAGATCATTTTTATGCTTACTAGTGAACATGTAAGGCCATAAATGTGCCCACTAGGTCACTAGTAAGATCATTTTGACGCTTACTAGTGAACATGTAAGGCCATAAATGTGCCCACTAGTTCACTAGTAAGGTCATTTTGACGCTTACTAGTGAACATGTAAGCCACAAAACGCTCACTAGTAAGGTCATTTTGAGGCTTACTAGTGAAGATGTAAGCCACAAAACGCCTACTAGTTCACTAGTAAGATCATTTTGACGCTTACTAGTGAACATGTAAGGCACAAAACGCTCACTAGTTCACTAGTAAGGTCATTTTGACGCTTACTAGTGAACATGTAAGCCACAAAACGCCCACTAGTTCACTAGTAAGATCATTTTGACTCTTACTAGTGAACATGTAAGGCCATAAATGTGCCCACTAGTTCACTAGTAAGATCATTTTGACGCTTACTAGTGAGCATGTAAGGCCATAAATGTGCCCACTAGTTCACTAGTAAGATCATTTTGACGCTTACTAGTGAACATGTTAGGTCATAAATGTGCCCACTAGTTCACTAGTAAGATCATTTTTATGCTTACTAGTGAACATGTAAGGCCATAAATGTGCCCACTAGGTCACTAGTAAGATCATTTTAACGCTTACTAGTGAACATGTAAGGCCATAAATGTGCCCACTAGTTCACTAGTAAGGTCATTTTGACGCTTACTAGTGAACATGTAAGCCACAAAACGCTCACTAGTAAGGTCATTTTGAGGCTTACTAGTGAAGATGTAAGCCACAAAACGCCTACTAGTTCACTAGTAAGATCATTTTGACGCTTACTAGTGAACATGTAAGGCACAAAACGCTCACTAGTTCACTAGTAAGGTCATTTTGACGCTTACTAGTGAACATGTAAGCCACAAAACGCCCACTAGTTCACTAGTAAGATCATTTTGACTCTTACTAGTGAACATGTAAGGCCATAAATGTGCCCACTAGTTCACTAGTAAGATCATTTTGACGCTTACTAGTGAGCATGTAAGGCCATAAATGTGCCCACTAGTTCACTAGTAAGATCATTTTGACGCTTACTAGTGAACATGTAAGGCCATAAATGTGCCCACTAGTTCACTAGTAAGATCATTTTGAGGCTTACTAGTTGACATGTAAGCAGCAAAACGCCCACTAGTTCACTAGTAAGATCATTTTGAGGCTTACTAGTTGACATGTAAGCCACAAAATGCCCACTAGTTCACTAGTAAGATCATTTTGACGCTTACTAGTGAACATGTAAGGCCATAAATGTGCCCACTAGTTCACTAGTAGGATCATTTTGACGCTTACTAGTGAACATGTAAGGCCATAAATGTGCCCACTAGTTCACTAGTAAGATCATTTTGAGGCTTACTAATTGACATGTAAGCCACAAAACGCCCACTAGTAAGATCATTTTGAGGCGTACTAGTTGACATGTAAGCCGCAAAACGCCCACTAGTTCACGAGTAAGATCATTTTGAGGCTTACTAGTGAAGATGTAAGGCTATAAATGTGCCCACTAGTTCACTAGTAAGATAATTTTGAGGCTTACTAGTTGACATGTAAGCCACAAAACGCCCACTAGTTCACTAGTAAGATCATTTTGACGCTTACTAGTGAACATATAAGGCCATAAATGTGCCCACTAGTTCACTAGTAAGATCATTTTGAGGCTTACTAGTTGACATGTAAGCCACAAAACGCTCACTGATTCACTAGTAAGGTCATTTTGACGCTTACTAGTGAACATGTAAGCCACAAAACGCCCACTAGTTCATTAGTAAGATCATTTTGAGGTTTACTTGTTGACATGTAAGCCGCAAAACGCCGACTAGTTCACTAGTAAGATCATTTTGACGCTTACTCGTGAACATGTAAGCCACAAAACGCCCACTAGTTCACTGGTAAGATACTTTTGAGGCTTACTAGTGAACATGTAAGGCCATAAATGTGCCCACTAGTTCACTAGTAAGATCATTTTGAGGCTTACTGGTTGACATGTAAGCCACAAAACGCCCCTTAGCTCACTCGTAAGATCATTTTGAGGCTTACTAGTTGACATGTAAGCCACAAAACGCCCACTAGTTCACTAGTAAGGTCATTTTGAGGCTTACTAGTGAAGATGTAAGCCACAAAACGCCTACTAGTTCACTAGTAAGATCATTTTGACGCTTACTAGTGAACATGTAAGCCACAAAACGCCCACTAGTTCACTAGTAAGATCATTTTGACTCTTACTAGTGAACATGTAAGGCCATAAATGTGCCCACTAGTTCACTAGTAAGATCATTTTGACGCTTACTAGTGAGCATGTAAGGCCATAAATGTGCCCACTATTTCACTAGTAAGATCATTTTGACGCTTACTAGTGAACATGTAAGGCCATAAATGTGCCCACTAGTTCACTAGTAAGATCATTTTGAGGCTTACTAATTGACATGTAAGCCACAAAACGCCCACTAGTTCACTAGTAAGATCATTTTGAGGCTTACTAGTTGACATGTAAGCCACAAAATGCCCACTAGTTCACTAGTAAGATCATTTTGACGCTTACTAGTGAACATGTAAGGCCATAAATGTGCCCACTAGTTCACTAGTAGGATCATTTTGACGCTTACTAGTGAACATGTAAGGCCATAAATGTGTCCACTAGTTCACTAGTAAGATCATTTTGAGGCTTACTAATTGACATGTAAGCCACAAAACGCCCACTAGTTCACTAGTAAGATCATTTTGAGGCGTACTAGTTGACATGTAAGCCGCAAAACGCCCACTAGTTCACGAGTAAGATCATTTTGAGGCTTACTAGTGAAGATGTAAGGCTATAAATGTGCCCACTAGTTCACTAGTGAGATCATTTTGACGCTTACTAGTGAACATGTAAGGCTATAAATGTGCCCACTAGTTCACTAGTAAGATAATTTTGAGGCTTACTAGTTGACATGTAAGCCACAAAACGCCCACTAGTTCACTAGTAAGATCATTTTGACGCTTACTAGTGAACATGTAAGGCCATAAATGTGCCCACTAGTTCACTAGTAAGATCATTTTGAGGCTTACTAGTTGACATGTAAGCCACAAAACGCTCACTAATTCACTAGTAAGGTCATTTTGACGCTTACTAGTGAACATGTAAGCCACAAAACGCCCACTAGTTCATTAGTAAGATCATTTTGAGGTTTACTTGTTGAAATGTAAGCCGCAAAACGCAGACTAGTTCACTAGTAAGATCATTTTGACGCTTACTCGTGAACATGTAAGCCACAAAACGCCCACTAGTTCACTAGTAAGATACTTTTGAGGCTTACTAGTGAACATGTAAGCCACAAAACGCCCACTAGTTCACGAGTAAGATCATTTTGAGGCTTACTAGTTGACATGTAAGCCACAAAACGCCCACTAGTTCACGAGTAAGATCATTTTGAGGCTTACGAGTGAAGATGTAAGCCACAAAACGCCCACTAGTTCACTAGTAAGATCATTTTGACGCTTACTAGTGAACACGTAAGGCCATAAATGTGCCCACTATTTCACTAGTAAGATCATTTTGAGGCTTACTAGTGAACATGTAAGCCACAAAACGCCCACTAGTTCACTAGTAAGATCATTTTGAGGCTTACTTGTTGACATGTAAGCCGCAAAACGCCCACTAGTTCACTCGTAAGATCATTATGAGGCTTACTAGTTGACATGTAAGCCACAAAATGCCCACTAGTTCACTAGGAAGATCATTTTGAGGCTTACTAGTTGACATGTAAGCCGCAAAACGCCCACTAGTTCACTGGTAAGATCATTTTGAGGCTTACTAGTGAACATGTAAGGCCATAAATGTGCCCACTAGTTCACTAGTAAGATCATTTTGAGGCTTACTAGTTGACATGTAAGCCACAAACGCCCACTAGTTCACTAGTAAGATCATTTTGAGGCTTACGAGTGAAGATGTAAGCCACAAAACGCCCACTAGTTCACTAGTAAGATCATTTTGAGGCTTACTAGTTGACATGTAAGCCACAAAACGCTCACTAATTCACTAGTAAGGTCATTTTGACGCTTACTCGTGAACATGTAAGCCACAAATTGTCACTAGTTCACTAGTAAGATCATTTTGAGGCTTACTAGTTGACATGTAAGCCACAAACGCCCACTAGTTCACTAGTAAGATCATTTTGAGGCTTACGAGTGAAGATGTAAGCCACAAAACGCCCACTAGTTCACTAGTAAGATCATTTTGAGGCTTACTAGTTGACATGTAAGCCACAAAACGCTCACTAATTCACTAGTAAGGTCATTTTGACGCTTACTAGTGAACATGTAAGCCACAAAACGCCCACTAGTTCATTAAAAAGATCATTTTGAGGTTTACTTGTTGACATGTAAGCCGCAAAACTCCCACTAGTTCACTCGTAAGATCATTTTGAGGCTTACTAGTTGACATGCAAGCGGCAAAACACCCACTAGTTCACTAGTAAGATCATTTTGACGCTTACTCGTGAACATGTAAGCCACAAAACGCCCACTAGTATACTAGTAAGATCATTTTGAGGCTTACAAGTGAACATGTACGGCCATCAATGTTCCCACTAGTTCACTCGTAAGATCATTTTGGGGCTTACTAGTTGACATGTAAGCCACAAAATCCCCAATAGTTCACTAGTAAGATCATTTTGAGGCTTACTAGTTGACATGTAAGCCGCACAACGCCCACTAGTTCACTGGTAAGATCATTTTTAGGCTAACTAGTTGACATGTAAGCCACAAAACGCCCACTAGTTCACTAGTAAGATCATTTTGAGGCTTACAAGTGAAGATGTAAGCCACAAAACGCCCACTCGTTTACTAGTAAGATCATTTTGACGCTTACTAGTGAACACGTAAGGCCATAAATGTGCCCACTAGTTCACTAGTAAGATCATATTGAGGCTTACTATTTGACATGTAAGTCACAAAACGCCCACTAGTTCACTAGTAAGATCATTTTGAGGCTTACTAGTGAACATGTAAGCCACAAAACGCCCACTAGTTCACTAGTAAAGTCATTTTGACGCTTACTCGTGAACATGTAAGCCACAAATTGTCACTAGTTCACTAGTAAGGTCATTTTGACGCTTACCCGTGAACATGTAAGCCACAGAACGCCCACTAGTTCACTAGTAAGATCATTTTGAGGCTTACTAGTGAACATGTAAGGCCATAAATGTGCCCACTAGTTCACTAGTAAGATCATTTTGACGCCTACTAGTGAACATGTAAGCCACAAAACACTCACTAGTTCACTAGTAAGGTCATTTTGACACTTACTAGTGAACATGTAAGCCACAAAACGCTCACTAGTTCACTAGTAAGATCATTTTGAGGCTTACTAGTGAACATGTAAGGCCATAAATGTGTCCACTAGTTCACTAGTAAGATCATTTTGAGGCTTAGTAGTTGACATGTAAGCCGCAAAACGCCCACTAGTTCACTCGTAAGATCATTTTGATGCTTACTAGTTGACATGCAAGCCGCAAAACGCCCACTAGTTCACTAGTAAGATCATTTTGATGCTTACTAGTTGACATGCAAGCCGCAAAACGCCCACTAGTTCACTAGTAAGATCATTTTGACGCTTACTCGTGAACATGTAAGCCACAAAACGCCCACTAGTTCACTAGTAAGGTCATTTTGACGCTTACTAGTGAACATGTAAGCCACAAAACGCCCACTAGTTCATTAGGAAGATCATTTTGAGGCTTACTTGTTGACATGTAAGCCGCAAAACGCCCACTAGTTCACTAGTAAGATCATTTTGACGCTTACTCGTGAACATGTAAGCCACAAAACGGCCACTAGTTCACTGGTAAGATCATTTTGAGGCTTACTAGTGAACATTTAAGCCACAAAAGGCCCACTAGTTCACTAGTAAGATCATTTTGAGGCTTACTAGTTGACATGTAAGCCACAAAATCCCCACTATTTCACTAGTAAGATCATTTTGAGGCTTACTAGTTGACATGTAAGCCGCAAAACGCCCACTAGTTCACTGGTAAGATCATTTTGAGGCTTACTAGTGAACATGTAAGGCCATAAATGTGCCCACTAGTTCACTAGTAAGATCATTTTGAGGCTTACTAGTTGACATGTAAGCCACAAACGCCCACTAGTTCACTGGTAAGATCATTTTGAGGCTTACGAGTGAAGATGTAAGCCACAAAACGCCCACTAGTTCATTAGTAAGATAATTTTGAGGCTTCCTTGTTGACATGTAAGCCGCAAAACTCCCACTAGTTCACTCGTAAGATAATTTTGAGGCTTACTAGTTGACATGCAAGCCGCAAAACACCCACTAGTTCACTAGTAAGATCATTTTCACGCTTACTAGTGAAGATGTAAGCCACAAAACGCCCACTACTATCCTAGTAAGATCATTTTCAGGCTTACAAGTGAACATGTAAGGCCATAAATGTGCCCACTAGTTCACTCGTAAGATCATTTTGGGGCTTACTAGTTGACATGTAAGCCACAAAATCCCCACTAGTTCACTAGTAAGATCATTTTGAGGCTTACTAGTTGACATGTAAGACGCAAAACGCCCACTAGTTTACTGGTAAGATCATTTTGAGGCTTACTAGTGAACATGTAAGGCCATAAATGTGCCCACTAGTTCACTAGTAAGATCATTTTGAGGCTAACTAGTTGACATGTAAGCCACAAAACGCCCACTAGTTCACTAGTAAGATCATTTTGAGGCTTACAAGTGAAGATGTAAGCCACAAAACGCCCACTAGTTTACTAGTAAGATCATTTTGACGCTTACTAGTGAACACGGAAGGCCATAAATGTGCCCACTAGTTCACTAGTAAGATCATATTGAGGCTTACTATTTGACATATAAGCCACAAAACGCCCACTAGTTCACTAGTAAGATCATTTTGAGGCTTACTAGTGAACATGTAAGCCACAAAACGCCCACTTGTTCACTAGTAAGATCATTTTGACGCTTACTAGTGAACATGTAAGCCACAAAACGCTCACTAGTTCACAAGTAAGGTCATTTTGACGCTTACTAGTGAACATGTAAGCCACAAAACGCTCACTAGTTCACAAGTAAGGTCATTGTGACGCTTACTAGTGAACACGTAAGCCACAAAAGAACCCACTAGTTCACTATTAAGATCATTTTCACGCTTACTAGTGAAGATGTAAGCCACAAAACGCCCACTACTATCCTAGTAAGATCATTTTCAGGCTTACAAGTGAACATGTAAGGCCATAAATGTGCCCACTAGTTCACTCGTAAGATCATTTTGGGGCTTACTAGTTGACATGTAAGCCACAAAATCCCCACTAGTTCACTAGTAAGATCATTTTGAGGCTTACTAGTTGACATGTAAGACGCAAAACGCCCACTAGTTTACTGGTAAGATCATTTTGAGGCTTACGAGTGAAGATGTAAGCCACAAAACGCCCACTAGTTCATTAGTAAGATAATTTTGAGGCTTCCTTGTTGACATGTAAGCCGCAAAACTCCCACTAGTTCACTCGTAAGATAATTTTGAGGCTTACTAGTTGACATGCAAGCCGCAAAACACCCACTAGTTCACTAGTAAGATCATTTTCACGCTTACTAGTGAAGATGTAAGCCACAAAACGCCCACTACTATCCTAGTAAGATCATTTTCAGGCTTACAAGTGAACATGTAAGGCCATAAATGTGCCCACTAGTTCACTCGTAAGATCATTTTGGGGCTTACTAGTTGACATGTAAGCCACAAAATCCCCACTAGTTCACTAGTAAGATCATTTTGAGGCTTACTAGTTGACATGTAAGACGCAAAACGCCCACTAGTTTACTGGTAAGATCATTTTGAGGCTTACTAGTGAACATGTAAGGCCATAAATGTGCCCAATAGTTCACTAGTAAGATCATTTTGAGGCTAACTACTTGACATGTAAGCCACAAAACGCCCACTAGTTCACTAGTAAGATCATTTTGAGGCTTACAAGTGAAGATGTAAGCCACAAAACGCCCACTAGTTTACTAGTAAGATCATTTTGACGCTTACTAGTGAACACGGAAGGCCATAAATGTGCCCACTAGTTCACTAGTAAGATCATATTGAGGCTTACTATTTGACATATAAGCCACAAAACGCCCACTAGTTCACTAGTAAGATCATTTTGAGGCTTACTAGTGAACATGTAAGCCACAAAACGCCCACTTGTTCACTAGTAAGATCATTTTGACGCTTACTAGTGAACATGTAAGCCACAAAACGCTCACTAGTTCACAAGTAAGGTCATTGTGACGATTACTAGTGAACACGTAAGCCACAAAAGAACCCACTAGTTCACTATTAAGATCATTTTGAGGCTTACTAGTTGACATGTAAGCCGCAAAACGCCCACTAGTTCACGAGTAAGATCATTTTCACGCTTACTAGTTGACATGTAAGGCCATAAACGTGCCCACTAGTTCACTAGTAAGATCATTTTGAGGCTTACTAGTTGACATGTAAGCCACAAAATGCCCACTAGTTCTCTAGTAAGATCATTTTGAGGCTTACTAGTGAAGATGTAAGCCACAAAACGCCCACTTGTTCCCTAGTAAGATCATTTTGACGCTTACTAGTTAACATGTAAGCCACAAAACGCCCACTAGTTCACTAGTAAGATAATTTTGAGGCTTACTTGTTGACATGTAAGCCGCAAAATGCCCACTAGTTCACTCGTAAGATCATTTTGAGGCTAACTAGTTGACATGTAAGCCACAAAACGCCCACTAGTTCACTAGTAAGATAATTTTGAGGCTTACAAGTGAAGATGTAAGCCACAAAACGCCCACTAGTTTACTAGTAAGATCATTTTGACGCTTACTAGTGAACACGGAAGGCCATAAATGTGCCCACTAGTTCACTAGTAAGATCATATTGAGGCTTACTATTTGACATATAAGCCACAAAACGCCCACTAGTTCACTAGTAAGATCATTTTGAGGCTTACTAGTGAACATGTAAGCCACAAAACGCCCACTTGTTCACTAGTAAGATCATTTTGACGCTTACTAGTGAACATGTAAGCCACAAAACGCTCACTAGTTCACAAGTAAGGTCATTGTGACGCTTACTAGTGAACACGTAAGCCACAAAAGAACCCACTAGTTCACTATTAAGATCATTTTGAGGCTTACTAGTTGACATGTAAGCCGCAAAACGCCCACTAGTTCACGAGTAAGATCATTTTCACGCTTACTAGTTGACATGTAAGGCCATAAACGTGCCCACTAGTTCACTAGTAAGATCATTTTGAGGCTTACTAGTTGACATGTAAGCCACAAAATGCCCACTAGTTCTCTAGTAAGATCATTTTGAGGCTTACTAGTGAAGATGTAAGCCACAAAACGCCCACTTGTTCACTAGTAAGATCATTTTGACGCTTACTAGTTAACATGTAAGCCACAAAACGCCCACTAGTTCACTAGTAAGATAATTTTGAGGCTTACTTGTTGACATGTAAGCCGCAAAATGCCCACTAGTTCACTCGTAAGATCATTTTGTGGCTTACTAGTTGACATGCAAGCCGCAAAACGCCCACTAGTTCACTAGTAAGATCATTTTGACGCTTACTAGTGAACATGTAAGGCCATAAATGTGCCCACTAGTTCACTAGTAAGATCATTTTGAGGCTTACTCGTTGACATGTAAGCCACAAAACGCTCACTAATTCACTAGTAAGGTCATTTTGACGCTTACTAGTGAACATGTAAGCCACAAAACGCCCACTAGTTCATTAGTAAGATCATTTTGAGGCTTACTTGTTGACATGTAAGCCGCAAAACGGCCACTAGTTCACTAGTAAGATCATTTTGACGCTTACTCGTGAACATGTAAGCCACAAAACGCCCACGAGTTCACTGGTAAGATCATTTTGAGGCTTACTAGTGAACATGTAAGGCCATAAATGTGCCCACTAGTTCACTGGTAAGATCATTTTGAGGCTTACTAGTTGACATATAAGCCGCAAAACCCCCACTAGTTCACTGGTAAGATCATTTTGAGGCTTACTTGTTGACATGTAAGCCGCAAAACGGCCACTAGTTCACTAGTAAGATCATTTTGACGCTTACTCGTGAACATGTAAGCCACAAAACGCCCACGAGTTCACTGGTAAGATCATTTTGAGGCTTACTAGTGAACATGTAAGGCCATAAATGTGCCCACTAGTTCACTGGTAAGATCATTCTGAGGCTTACTAGTTGACATGTAAGCCACAAAATCCCCACTAGTTCACTAGTAAGATCATTTTTATGCTTACTAGTGAACATGTAAGGCCATAAATGTGCCCACTAAGTCACTAGTAAGATCATTTTGACACCCACTAGTTCACTAGTAAGATCATTTTGAGGCTTACAAGTGAAGATGTAAGCCACAAAACGCCCAATAGTTTACTAGTAAGATCATTTTGACGCTTACTAGTGAACACGTAAGGCCATAAATGTGCCCACTAGTTCACTAGTAAGATCATATTGAGGCTTACTATTTGACATGTAAGCCACAAAACGCCCACTAGTTCACTAGTAAGATCATTTTGAGGCTTACTAGTGAACATGTAAGCCACAAAACGCCCACTAGTTCACTAGTAAGATCATTTTGACGCTTACTAGTGAACATGTAAGCCACAAAACACTCACTAGTTCACTAGTAAAGTCATTTTGACACTTACTAGTGAACATGTAAGCCACAACGCTCTCTAGTAAGATCATTTTGAGGCTTACTAGTGAACATGTAAGGCCATAAATGTGCCCACTAGTTCACTAGTAAGATCATTTTGAGGCTTACTAGTGAACATGTAAGGCCATAAATGTGCCCACTAGTTCACTGGTAAGATCATTTTGAGGCTTACTAGTTGACATATAAGCCGCAAAACCCCCACTAGTTCACTGGTAAGATCATTTTGAGGCTTACTAGTTGACATATAAGCTGCAAAACCCCCACTAGTTCACTGGTAAGATCGTTTTGAGGCTTACTAGTGAACATGTAAGGCCATAAATGTGCCCACTAGTTCACGAGTAAGATCATTTTGAGGCTTACTAGTTGACATGTAAGCCACAAAACGCCCACTAGTTCACTAGTAAGATCATTTTGAGTCTTACTAGTGAACATGTAAGCCACAAAACGCCCACTAGTTCACTAGTAAGATCATTTTGACGCTTACTAGTGAACATGTAAGCCACAAAACGCTCACTAGTTCATAAGTAAGGTCATTGTGACGCTTACTAGTGAACATGTCATCCACAAAAGAACCCACTAGTTCACTAGTAAGATCATTTTGAGGCTTACTAGTTGACATGTAAGCCATAAAACGCCCCTTAGCTCACTCGTAAGATCATTTTGAGGCTTACTAGTGAACATGTAAGCCACAAAACGCTCATTAGTTCACAAGTAAGGTCATTTTGACCCTTACTCGTGAACATGTAAGCCACAAAACGGCCACTAATTCACTAGTAAGATCATTTTGAGGCTTACTATTGAACATGTAAGCCACAAAACGGCCACTAGTTCACTAGTAAGATCATTCTGACGCTTACCGGTGAACATGTAAGCCACAGAACGCCCACTAGTTCACTAGTAAGATCATTTTGAGGCTTACTAGTGAACATGTAAAGCCATAAATGTGCCCACTAGTTCACTAGTAAGATCATTTTGACACTTACTAGTGAACATGTAAGCCACAAAACGCTCACTAGTTCACTAGTAAGATCATTTTGAGGCTTACTCGTGAACATGTAAGGCCATAAATGTGCCCACTAGTTCACTAGTAAGATCATTTTGAGGCTTAGTAGTTGACATGTAAGCCACAAAATGCCCACTAGTTCACTAGTAAGATCATTGTGAGGCTTACTAGTGAACATGTAAGCCACAAAACGCTCACTAGTTCACTAGTAAGATCATTTTGAGGCTTACTAGTTGACATGTAAGCCGCAAAACGCCAACTAGCTCACTCGTAAGATCATTTTGACTCTTACTAGTGAACATGTAAGCCGCAAAACGCACACTAGTTCACTAGTAAGATCATTTTGAGGCTTACTAGTGAACATGTAAGCCACAAAACGCTCTCTAGTAAGATCATTTTGAGGCTTACTAGTGAACATGTAAGGCCATAAATGTGCCCACTAGTTCACTAGTAAGATCATTTTGAGGCTTAGTAGTTGACATGTAAGCCACAAAATGCCCACTAGTTCACTAGTAAGATCATTTTGAGGCTTACTAGTTGACATGTAAGCCGCAAAACGCCCACTAGGTCACTCGTAAGATCATTATGACGCTTACTAGTGAACATGTGAGCCGCAAAACGCACACTAGTTCACTAGTAAGATCATTTTGAGGCTTACTAGTTGACATGTAAGCCGCAAAACGCCTACTATTTCACTAGTAAGATCATTTTGACGCTTACTAGTGAACATGTTAGGTCATAAATGTGCCCACTAGTTCACTAGTAAGATCATTTTGAGGCTTACTAGTTGACATGTATGAAGAACGCTTATGCTTTCAATAAAGATTTATCCTTTATTATTTACTCACATCTATAATCATTATATGTTCTTCATTATGTGCTCACTTTTGCTTGCTGTACTGTGTGAGAAGTTAGGGTCGCAACCACCTTTCCGAGGACGTGGCTGGGAAGAGATAACTGTTAAGACTAAACAGCGAGCAAGGCTGAACCGTGAATGGAGACATCAACACCAGCTGCAACGGGATGTTTATGTCTATTTGCACACATGTACGTAAATTGCACTCACATACACACACATAGTCAAACAAGTTCAGTGTGTGTTCAACAGCCCCCACCCTTTAGGTTGGACACACCTATGTAGTAGCTTTTCCCAATAAATGAGGAGGTGAAGGGGGAGATCGTTAGGGTTACGTGTGGAGAACTGAAACCGAACGCTTCTCCTCATTCCCTCCTGGTACCAGAATCGAGTCTCCTGTCTCCTCCTTTAGGTTATTCTTGAGTGTCAATTTGGACCAACCTGACATTTTTGGGGGCTCGTCCGGGATCGCAACATACCTGACGCCTCCAGACGCTGAGTCGACGGCCAGGAAGACCGTGGCCATGGCAAAGACACCCTTTCTGGGACTGGGTTTCGGCTCCTCGTCTGGGGGCTGAGGGTTGACGCGAATCCCAGAGGAGAGAGGACTACTCTTGGTAAGTAGGGCGGCGGTGTCCTGTACGTACTTAAACTCCGCATCGACACTCGAGGAGTGTTTGCGCGCCGGGTTTGTAAAGACGGAGGTCGGGGTCTTTAAACCCGTTTTCAATTGAAACACTCTCAGGGCAGGTGTTGTAGTTTGGTTCGAACGCCTGGTTCGAGACCCTGTGTGAGCCTGAGAGGGGTTTGTTGAGAAGGAACTCTTTCAACGGTGATTGAGTGTTTGCGCGCCGGCAAAAAGAGGAGGTCTTTTTAAGCCGTAAAGCCCTGAGCCATACTAGTCCCTATCAGGCATACAGACCGTGCAAGTCTCTAAACTGATGAGGGCGACGGTGTCCTGCACATGCTTAAACTCCGTGTGTAAATAATGTGTGTTAAACCCCGGGTATAAATAAGATAAGATATCCTTTATTCGTCCCAAAGTGGGGACATTTATAATGTCTATATAGTGCGTTACCTCTGGTCAAGGTAATAGGATAAAACCAAATTAAATGCGCATAAATGTATGACTGTGTAACTGTGTGAGTGGAGGTTCGCTACCTCATCTGAACAGGACATTTGTTGTGGCAACTGTCTGAGGAAGCAGAGGCAAGAATTTCCCGCCACCGTGGTGGTAGAAGGTTGGAAATTACCTCAGTCGGAGAAATTGCCACCCTGTTCAAGGGAATAGTCAGCCTAGTTACCCTAGGTAAATCGCTGACTCTAAACAAAAAATTCTCAAATTCTCAAAGTTCCACCCCCTAATTCGCAAATGGGGGTTCATAATAGTAAGACCATGGAGAGAGGTGATCCCAAAAAGAAGTTAACATGTAAGGACTGGAGATTCGTAGAGAGACAATGTCCTTCGAAGATAAAACATTTAGATACGTGGATAGAAAAATACACCACCGTTATATCCGACTCTTCCGACATCTCCTCCTTTTCCACCATCCTCTCCACCCTCTTACAGAGTGGAATTTTCAAAAAATTGGAGTAGTGTTTTTTCCCCTGCTGCGACGAAGGTTGACTCATCCGGGAGTGAGGTACGAGACGCTTTTCCCATGATTGAAGTTGCAGATCCAGACATAAAAGGTGAGTCGCCTGTCATTCTTGTTTATAGAACATGGACACAAGAAGATGTAAAAAAAAGCCGTAGACGGCATTACATCACATAAAATTGACGTGGTACAATTTGTCCAGGAAATGGAGGATCTGCGAAAATCATATCATCTAAATGGAGCTGAGGAGCAACAAGTTTGGATGGCGGCTTGTTTGACAGTAAATTGATGGTGTATACTGTATCGATATTTGGATGGAGTGAAGTCTTCTCGCGGATGACAAAATTAAAAGTTTGGATGTGCTTAACTTGGTTGTGAGCGGTAGTAAGGTGAATATTTTGGTTTGTCTGTAGGCTTGTGTCTGCGAACATGTGTTGAATTAGTCTTTGCGTGTGGGTGTGTAGATAAGCGTGACTCTTGGCGCGACTCATGGAGTCTTGTTTGTTTTGTTTTCTGGCTTTTGCAGTGTAGAAGGTTTGTATGGCATCTATTATAATTACCGGTACTTGTAATTGAAACTGTTTTTATTATAATTCCTAACACCACTTCAGCTTCATAATTTCAACCGGCGCTACATGAAGTATGTGTAAATCAGGTAAAGAAATAAAATGGTTAAGTATGGGTGTGGTGACACAGAGAGTTTTGGATACTTATAGTGGGTCACAGGCAAGTGAAAATATTGATGGTGAGACGTAAGGTGATGATGGAAGTTGAGTATGTTGAGAATAAAGAAAGGCACAGGCAGGTGAGGTTTGACACAGTGATGCTACGAATGAGGAGGTCACCGTGTGTTTAGGTTGAAATGGGCCGGAAGGTCACGAGATGCTTAGATGGTTGTTTGTAAGTCGTAAACAGTGGACGTGTGTGGGACGTTGTTAACTTTCTGGAAGGAGTTAGAATGTGTAAGTATACAGTGAAGGCCTTGATCTGGATGATTTGTGAATGTTAATGTCTGTGGGTTTCAGTTATCTTATTTGTTTTATAAATGCTTCTGTTATGCTGCTAATTGCCAGGATGTTCCGATTATGTTCCAATGTTTTTTTTAGATTACGTTCATAAGATGCACATTTCTCTTGAAACCTGATAAGAGCCATCACGGCTCCTGATGTGGGAGGAATGATGGTCTTGTCTCATGAATTTGGAAAATTCTGTTACAACTTTGCTATCCGTGGATTGTGTTGTGCCTTCCGTCATTATGAAATTTAATGACTAGAGTTGAAGCTATCGTCGAACATACAAATTCTTGTTGGTTTGAGTCATAAAAAAACCCGTCAGATTTTACGACACATCTCATTTGTGCATACACAGGCTGGATTTCTAATTTCGTTTGTCACAAGAGCAAAATCTTCCAGCTTTAATCAGCACGTTTCAGGGTCACGTGTGAATAATTTACAATTGGCTTCGTTAACTTAGTATGACTGCACGTTTTAAGGTCAACAGTGGCATTTTTGAGTATCACGCACCCTAGGTGGTGTTTACCAAAGACAGTTGTGGCATAGATAAGCCTTTTGGCAGCAGTGTATGGTGTGAACTCTGCATGCTGGAAGAGTGCTAGAAAAAAAAAAAGATAAAGGGATGAGCTGTTGCACACTAGCATGACGTTTTTTTGTCGCCTGTTTGGCATTTATTTTGTGTGTCTATGTTGTTATGTCGATCCCCTTTAACGCTGGAAAAATGCACAGTGCTTAACCGTGCTACTTTGTTGTGGCTTCCTGATGGGTGTTTGTTTGTTTGTTTTTTGATTGTTTGTTTGTTTGTCTGTGTGTTTGTTGGAATGTGAACAGGTAATAGTGATTTGAGAGGTTGTAGGAGGAAGTACAACAAACTCATCTCATCTTATCTCCCGTTTTGTGTGTGTGTTGTTTGTTGTTTGTTTCATATTAATATTGCGATGACCTGCATGACTGCCTGATTGGAAACTCTAAATTGTCCCTAGGTGTGAGCATGGGCTTGGGTGGTTGTGCTTGTGTCTGTGTGCCCTGTAATTGGTTGGCGACCGGTTCGGGTTGTCCCCATCCTGCTGCCCGGAGTTGGATGGAATAAACTCCACTCACCCCCGCGAACCTCGTGAGGATAAAAGCGGATCGGACATTGAATGACTGAATGTATTGCTTCATATAGTGATGGGTCGTTTTATTGGGTACATCTCGGTTTAACGGGCGAAGGGAGGAATCTTGATATAAACAAGCGCGTTTTGCGGGCTATATTTAGGTGGGTTTGTGCGACTTTCAGTTTGTGCACAAACTGTTTGAGCATATACGGGAGTCTATTTATGCGTCGCTTTTCAAAATTGGTGCCCCGTTACATTACGGCAACTCATCAGTTTATTGGCTTAAAACTGATTTGTATAGTTATTTTGCGGTTTGCGGTTGTTGTATAACACGTGAAGTATTGTTAATTCAGTGTGACGAATGTTGTTCGTTTTTGTATCATGTTGTGATAGTTACGCGGCTCACACGGCAACGATTTCTTTTTTTTAGGGGGGACTTGCTGACTAACAGCAACATGATAACGTTTTGGTTTCAGTTCACTTCTGTTTTATATGCGGCAACAAATTGGGACCCACGCGGACATATGTCCAAACTTCCTTTTTGTGTCATGGATTATCTCACGCATTGGCAGGGGGAATGGTGTCTCTGGTTCGGAAACATGATACAACCTATGGTTTTAACCAATGTTGGAATACGGTACATTTTGAACTACATCTCCATTTCAGATAATGTAGATGGTTTTCGTTGAATTCATGAGGGGGTTTGGTTGAGGCTTTTCCAAAATGGGTCGAAAATTGATAAAATGGAATGCATGTTTCACATTTTATTTGAGACACTATTGCTCCTGCCATCCACAATCTGCAGGATTGGTAGCAAGTCTGAAAGTATATGGTTAAAATTCAATTAAAGAAATTGAATTGAAATTGAATTGACTTATATGTTAATATTACGAGAATGGTGTTTTCTTCTTTGTTCGAAATATTGTTTGGGAGACTATATATATTATTGATAATTTCTACAAAATTGTGAACTAGGAAATTAAGCTGATTCGGTTGACAATATGTGAGAATGTTTAGAAAAAAAATGAATTGAGATTGCCGTAGGACGATTGTGCCTTTTTCACAGTAGGTTCCAGCAGACATGGCTCTGATTCGAAACATGAAAAACAAACATTGTGTTTCTTTGAAGTTTTGATGACCACACCGTTTGATGGACATTGTGAAAAGGTCATCTCGACAGAAACAACCACTGAGGAAGGTGAGCGAAGTCCGGTGACGCGATGGGCACAGTATTTTAGTTACTGGGAACATCAAACGACCGGCGGAAGAAGTTTCAAGACACCTTTGCACTCACTTAGGGTGTGTTTCTGTCGACATGCTAGAATATCAGTGGTGGTATGTCATTTCCTGTTATATGATCACACTAACACATGGTCGACTGTTCTCCTTTTTTATATGGTATTTGTGCTCTCCTTTAGCACATGTGAATGGGGATGTATTTTTTTTAATAATAACCTACATTTTGCGAATAGATCTAGACCAGGGGTGTCAAACTCATCTTTGAGGCCGCTTTGGGGTTACACCTTCCTTCGATGGGCCGGTACGACGGAGAAATTTGATTAATTGGTTATATTTTATTAATTGTACAACTCAACTCAACTGTGTTTATAGAGCAACTTGAATCAACCATCGCTGTATACAAAGATATGTACATGGAGTGGATATATCAGAAATACAATGATGAAATTATTTGCTAACAACTACATATGGATGAATTGTGCCAATTCTGAAGCCAGTCATATTTTGTTCAATTATTGTTTGGTTGAGTGTTTTAACAGGTAACAAAATTATCACAAAATCTCGACATTATTCATATAGAATTTGGGCATTTCGGTACAGATTTTAGCAGGGTTTATGGCAGTTGATGCGCGTCAATTGCTTTCATGGGCCACATAAGTACATGGGGTTTCGACTTTGACACCTGTGATCTGGATGATCTGGGGAAGGGAAATGAAGAAACACATTGCGGCACAAATTGTTGTATACTTTTTTGTTTTTGTGGCAAAAGTATTTTATTTATAATCGATCTAGTCGATCTCATTATGAAAATAAAAATGGAGTAGTGAACACACCATGAGTGGTAGAAAAGAGCACAACTTTTTTATTTGGGTTTGTTTTGGAGATTGAAGTGATTTGTGTACTGTGCTCCTCTGGTGATGTTGCTCGGCTGAAATTGAATTTATAACCGTTTATTGATTTATTTCTAGTTCAAATGGTGCATTGATTTGGTCGTAATGGTTCAGATATGGATTTTAAATACATTTCTTAGGTGATTTTATGCGTTTACGATCTTTTCTTTGGTGGTAAAAGGAAAACGACCCGACGGTGATGTAGTTATTCTCTGCAGAAAGTTGAGCTATTTTTCATTCTTTTGTTATTTTATTTTTATTTTATGTTACTGCGGATACGGTGTGATGAAGTAGTGTACTTCTAATGATTTTGAAGGCGAATTATGGTTATCGCAGGCGAGTGTTTTTCATTTTCTGGTGTCTGTGCATTGGTATCACTGCTTTTGCCAGTAACTGTGTTTCCATCAACAGCGGAGGATATACAGGGGGCTGCGTTATCGTCGATGACAGGAAGTAACCTTCTCCGGTTCCGGCGTGACGCCTCCTGGAGGGATGGCGATCCCACCTATATAGACGCAATTGGGGTTCCTCGTGGCGTGCCAGATGAGTATAAGTTGGTTAACCAGATTGCTGCCGGTTGGGAATCCATTTTCATTTGGGTTACCCCTAATAAGAATGTTGACAGGATCAACTACCCCCACTACAATGTCCAGAAGCTCGGAAATTTTACTGAGGAAGCCGTTTTGGCTATAAAAGAGCAATTGGCGGCCACCTCCCTGATGGCGTTTCAGAACCGCATCGCGGTTGATATGCTCTTGGCAGAGACCAATGGAGTATGTGCGATGTTTGGTGACCAGTGTTGTACGTTCATACCTAACAACACCGCGCCTGATGGCGCCCTCGCCAAGGCCATTGGAGGCCTCCGCACCCTGACTCGCCAAATAAGGGCCCATTCCGGCGTGAATACGTCCTTCTGGGCGGAGTGGTGGCATGAGGCCTTCGGAGAGTACAAGGATTTGGTGTTTTATGTACTAATCTCTTTTGCTCTTTTTGCAGCTGTCTTGACGTTGTGTGGATGCTGTTGCATTCCCTGTATCAGAGTGCTGCTTATCCGGCTTATTACTACAGCTGTGGCGCCCACGACGTCTAAAGTGAATGAGATGTATCCTCTGTTGTTGTTTGATGGCAGTGATTCTGGGGTTGATTATGCCTCTTCGGATGATGACATGATTTCGCTTCGGCATCAGGGGGTCATAGATGGTTTTTAGTCGTTTTGCTCCCTGCCCCTGGGTGTAACTATGTTTGCGTGTGCGGCATTGACTCCACTGAATAAAGACCGTCGGGAAGGTTCTGTGTGATGATACGTGCAAATGTAGGATGAACAGGGGGGAATGTTGGATTTATTATTGTTTAGTAATCATACATTCACGTATTATTCAGTTGATTCTCGTGTCGTCATTTTATGCTCGCAATGAAGAATGCTTCTGCCTGTCAGTATAGTTTGATTTTGCTTGCAAAGAAGAACGCTTATGCTTGCAATCATTAGTTGGCTTTGCCTGCAATGAAGAACGCTTATGCTTTCAATAAAGATTTATCCTTTATTATTTACTCACATCTATAATCATTATATGTTCTTCATTATGTGCTCACTTTTGCTTGCTGTACTGTGTGAGAAGTTAGGGTCGCAACCACCTTTCCGAGGACGTGGCTGGGAAGAGATAACTGTTAAGACTAAACAGCGAGCAAGGCTGAACCGTGAATGGAGACATCAACACCAGCTGCAACGGGATGTTTCTGTCTATTTGCACACATGTATGTAAATTGCACTCACATACACACACATAGTCAAACAAGTTCAGTGTGTGTTCAACAGCCCCCACCCTTTAGGTTGGACACACCTATGTAGTAGCTTTTCCAAATAAATGAGGAGGTGAAGGGGGAGATCGTTAGGGTTACGTGTGGAGAACTGAAACCGAACGCTTCTCCTCGTTCCCTCCTGGTACCAGAATCGAGTCCCTGTCTCCTCCTTTAGGTTATTCTTGAGTGTCAATTTGGACCAACCTGACATAAGGTCATTTTGACCCTTACTCGTGAACATGTAAGCCACAAAACGGCCACTAGTTCACTAGTAAGATCATTTTGAGGCTTACTATTGAACATGTAAGCCACAAAACGGCCACTAGTTCACTAGTAAGATCATTCTGACGCTTACCGGTGAACATGTAAGCCACAGAACGCCCACTAGTTCACTAGTAAGATCATTTTGAGGCTTACGAGTGAACATGTAAAGCCATAAATGTGCCCACTAGTTCACTAGTAAGATCATTTTGACACTTACTAGTGAACATGTAAGCCACAAAACGCTCACTAGTTCACTAGTAAGATCATTTTGAGGCTTACTCGTGAACATGTAAGGCCATAAATGTGCCCACTAGTTCAATAGTAAGATCATTTTGAGGCTTAGTAGTTGACATGTAAGCCACAAAATGCCCACTAGTTCACTAGTAAGATCATTGTGAGGCATACTAGTGAACATGTAAGCCACAAACCGCTCACTAGTTCACTAGTAAGATCATTTTGACGCTTACTAGTTGACATGTAAGCCGCAAAACGCCAACTAGTTCACTAGTAAGATCATTTTGACGCTTACTAGTGAACATGTTAGGCCATAAATGTGCCCACTAGTTCACTAGTAAGATCATTTTGACGCTTACTAGTGAACATGTAAGCCACAAAACACTCACTAGTTCACTAGTAAAGTCATTTTGACACTTACTAGTGAACATGTAAGCCACAAAACGCTCTCTATTAAGATCATTTTGAGGCTTACTAGTGAACATGTAAGGCCATAAATGTGCCCACTAGTTCACTAGTAAGATCATTTTGAGGCTTAGTAGTTGACATGTAAGCCACAAAATGCCCACTAGTTCACTAGTAAGATCATTGTGAGGCTTACTAGTGAACATGTAAGCCACAAAACGCTCACTAGTTCACTAGTAAGATCATTTTGAGGCTTACTAATTGACATGTAAGCCGCAAAACGCCCACTAGCTCACTCGTAAGATCATTTTGACGCTTACTAGTGAACATGTAAGCCGCAAAACGCACACTAGTTCACTAGTAAGATCATTTTGAGGCTTACTAGTTGACATGTAAGCCGCAAAACACCTACTAGTTCACTAGTAAGATCATTTTGACGCTTACTAGTGAACATGTTAGGTCATAAATGTGCCCACTAGTTCACTAGTAAGATCATTTTGAGGCTTACTAGTTGACATGTAAGCCGCAAAACGCCCACTAGTTCACTAGTAAGATCATTTTTATGCTTACTAGTGAACATGTAAGGCCATAAATGTGCCCACTAGGTCACTAGTAAGATCATTTTAACGCTTACTAGTGAACATTGAAGGCCATAAATGTGCCCACTAGTTCACTAGTAAGATCATTTTGAGGCTTAGTATTTGACATGTAAGCCACAAAATGCCCACTAGTAAGGTCATTTTGAGGCTTACTAGTGAAGATGTAAGCCACAAAACGCCTACTAGTTCACTAGTAAGATCATTTTGACGCTTACTAGTGAACATGTAAGCCACAAAACGCTCACTAGTTCACTAGTAAGATCATTTTGAGGCTTACTCGTGAACATGTAAGCCACAAAACGCTCACTAGTAAGGTCATTTTGAGGCTTACTAGTGAAGATGTAAGCCACAAAACGCCTACTAGTTCACTAGTAAGATCATTTTGACGCTTACTAGTGAACATGTAAGCCACAAAACGCTCACTAGTTCACTAGTAAGATCATTTTGAGGCTTACTCGTGAACATGTAAGGCCATAAATGTGCCCACTAGTTCACTAGTAAGATCATTTTGAGGCTTAGTATTTGACATGTAAGCCACAAAATGCCCACTAGTTCACTAGTAAGATCATTGTGAGGCTTACTAGTTGACATGTAAGCCGCAAAACGCCCACTAGTTCATTAGTAAGATCATTTTGAGGCTTACTTGTTTACATGTAAGCCGCAAAACGCCCACTAGTTCACTCGTAAGATCATTTTGAGGCTTACTAGTTGACGTGCAAGCCGCAAAACGCCCACTAGTTCACTAGTAAGATCATTTTGACGCTTACTCGTGAACATGTAAGCCACAAAACGCCCACTAGTTCACTAGTAAGATCATTTTGAGGCTTACTAGTGAACATTTAAGGCCATAAATGTGCCCACTAGTTCACTAGTAAGATCATTTTTAGGCTTACTAGTTGACATGTAAGCCACAAAATGCCCACTAGTTCACTAGTAAGATCATTTTGAGGCTTACTAGTTGACATGTAAGCCGCAAAACGCCCACTAGTTCACTGGTAAGATCATTTTTAGGCTTACTAGTGAACATGTAAGGCCATAAATGTGCCCACTAGTTCACTAGTAAGATCATTTTGACGCTTACTCGTGAACATGTAAGCCACAAAACGCCCACTACTATACTAGTAAGATCATTTTGAGGCTTACAAGTGAACATGTAAGGCCATAAATGTGCCCACTAGTTCACTCGTAAGATCATTTTGGGGCTTACTAGTTGACATGTAAGCCACAAAATCCCCACTAGTTCACTAGTAAGATCATTTTGAGGCTTACTAGTTGACATGTAAGCCGCAAAACGCCCACTAGTTCACTGGCAAGATCATTTTGAGGCTTACTAGTGAACATGTAAGGCCATAAATGTGCCCACTAGTTCACTAGTAAGATCATTGTGAGGCTTACTAGTTGACATGTAAGCCGCAAAACGCCCACTAGTTCATTAGTAAGATCATTTTGAGGCTTACTTGTTGACATGTAAGCCGCCAAACGCCCACTAGTTCACTCGTAAAATCATTTTGAGGCTTACTAGTTGACATGCAAGCCGCAAAACGCCCACTAGTTCACTAGTAAGATCATTTTGACGCTTACTCGTGAACATGTAAGCCACAAAACGCCCACTAGTTCACTAGTAAGATCATTTTGAGGCTTACTAGTTGACATGTAAGCCACAAAATACCCACTAGTTCTCTAGTAAGATCATTTTGACGCTTACTAGTTAACATGTAAGCCACAAAACGCCCACTAGTTCACTAGTAAGATAATTTTGAGGCTTACTTGTTGACATATAAGCCGCAAAACACCCACTAGTTCACTCGTAAGATCATTTTGAGGCTTACTAGTTGACATGCAAGCCGCAAAACGCCCACTAGTTCACTAGTAAGATCATTTTGACGCTTACTAGTGAACATGTAAGCCACAAAACGCCCACTAGTTCATTAGTAAGATCATTTTGAGGCTTACTTGTTGACATGTAAGCCGCAAAACGGCCACTAGTTCACTAGTAAGATCATTTTGACGCTTACTCGTGAACATGTAAGCCACAAAACGCCCAAGAGTTCACTGGTAAGATCATTTTGAGGCTTATTAGTTGACATGTAAGCCACAAAATCCCCACTAGTTCACTAGTAAGATCATTTTGAGGCTTACTAGTTTACATATAAGCCGCAAAACCCCCACTAGTTCACTGGTAAGATCATTTTGAGGCTTACTAGTGAACATGTAAGGCCATAAATGTGCCCACTAGTTCACTAGTAAGATCATTGTGAGGCTTACTAGTTGACATGTAAACCGCAAAACGCCCACTAGTTCATTAGTAAGATCATTTTGAGGCTTACTTGTTGACATGTAAGCCGCCAAACGCCCACTAGTTCACTCGTAAGATCATTTTGAGGCTTACTAGTGAACATGTAAGCCGCAAAACGCACACTAGTTCACTAGTAAGATCATTTTGAGGCTTACTAGTTGACATGTAAGCCGCAAAACGCCTACTAGTTCACTAGTAAGATCATTTTGAGGCTTACTAGTGAACATGTAAGGCCATAAATGTGCCTGCTAGTTCACTAGTAAGATCATTTTGACGCTTACTAGTTGACATATAAGCCGCATAACGCCCCTTAGCTCACTCGTAAGATCATTTTGAGGCTTACTAGTTGACATGTAAGCCGCAAAAACCTACTAGTTCACTAGTAAGATCATTTTGACGCTTACTCGTGAACATGTAAGCCACAAATTGTCACTAGTTCACTAGTAAGGTCATTTTGACGCTTACTAGTTAACATGTAAGCCACAAAACGGCCACTAGTTCACTAGTAAGATCATTTTGAGGCTTACTTGTTGACATGTAAGCCGCAAAACACCCACTTGTTCACTCGTAAGATCATTTTGAGGCTTACTAGTTGACATGCAAGCCGCAAAACGCCCACTAGTTCACTAGTAAGATCATTTTGACGCTTACTAGTGAACATGTAAGGCCATAAATGTGCCGACTAGTTCACTAGTAAGATCATTTTGAGGCTTACTAGTTGACATGTAAGCCACAAACGCCCACTAGTTCACTAGTAAGATCATTTATAGGCTTACGAGTGAAGATGTAAGCCACAAAACGCCCACTAGTTTACTAGTAAGGTCATTTTGACGCTCACTAGTGAACATGTAAGCCACAAAACGCTCACTAATTCACTAGTAAGGTCATTTTGATGCTTACTAGTGAACATGTAAGCCACAAAACGCCCACTAGTTCATTAGTAAGATCATTTTGAGGCTTACTTGTTGACATGTAAGCCGCAAAACTCCCACTAGTTCACTCGTAAGATCATTTTGAGGCTTACTAGTTGACATGCAAGCCGCAAAACATAAGATCATTTTGACGCTTACTCGTGAACATGTAAGCCACAAAACGCCCACTACTATACTAGTAAGATCATTTTGAGGCTTACAAGTGAACATGTAAGGCCATAAATGTGCCCACTAGTTCACTCGTAAGATCATTTTGAGGCTTACTAGTTGACATGTAAGCCGCAAAACGCCCACTAGTTCACTGGTAAGATCATTTTGAGGCTTACTAGTGAACATGTAAGGCCATAAATGTGCCCACTAGTTCACTAGTAAGATCATTTTGAGGCTTAGTAGTTGACCTGTAAGCCACAAAATGCCCACTAGTTCACTAGTAAGATCATTGTGAGGCTTACTAGTTGACATGTAAGCCGCAAAACGCCCACTAGTTCATTAGTAAGATCATTTTGAGGCTTACTAGTTGACATGTAAGCCGCAAAACGCCCACTAGTTCACTGGTAAGATCATTTTTAGGCTTACTAGTGAACATTTAAGCCACAAAACGCCCACTAGTTCACTAGTAAGATCATTTTGAGGCTTACTAGTTGACATATAAGCCACAAAATCCCCACTAGTTCACTGGTAAGATCATTTTGAGGCTTACTAGTGAACATGTAAGGCCATAAATGTGCCCACTAGTTCACTAGTAAGATCATTTTGAGGCTTACGAGTGAAGATGTAAGCCACAAAACGCCCACTAGTTCATTAGTAAGATAATTTTGAGGCTTACTTGTTGACATGTAAGCCGCAAAACTCCCACTAGTTCACTCGTAAGATCATTTTGAGGCTTACTAGTTGACATGCAAGCCGCAAAACACCCACTAGTTCACTAGTAAGATCATTTTGACGCTTACTCGTGAACATGTAAGCCACAAAACGCCCACTACTATACTAGTAAGATCATTTTGAGGCTTACAAGTGAACATGTAAGGCCATAAATGTGCCCACTAGTTCACTCGTAAGATCATTTTGGGGCTTACTAGTTGACATGTGAGCCACAAAATCCCCACTAGTTCACTAGTAAGATTATTTTGAGGCTTACTAGTTGACATGTAAGCCGCAAAACGCCCACTAGTTCACTGGTAAGATCATTTTGAGGCTTACTAGTGAACATGTAAGGCCATAAATGTGCCCACTAGTTCACTAGTAAGATCATTTTGAGGCTTACTTGTTGACATGTAAGCTGCAAAACTCCCACTAGTTCACTCGTAAGATCATTTTGAGGCTTACTAGTTGACATGCAAGCCGCAAAACACCCACTAGTTCACTAGTAAGATCATTTTGACGCTTACTCGTGAACATGTAAGCCACAAAACGCCCACTACTATACTAGTAAGATCATTTTGAGGCTTACAAGTGAACATGTAAGGCCATAAATGTGCCCACTAGTTCACTCGTAAGATCATTTTGGGGCTTACTAGTTGACATGTGAGCCACAAAATCCCCACTAGTTCACTAGTAAGATTATTTTGAGGCTTACTAGTTGACATGTAAGCCGCAAAACGCCCACTAGTTCACTGGTAAGATCATTTTGAGGCCTACTAGTGAACATGTAAGGCCATAAATGTGCCCACTAGTTCACTAGTAAGATCATTTTGAGGCTTACTCTTTGACATGTAAGCCACAAAACGCCCACTAGTTCACTAGTATAATCATTTTGAGGCTTACTAGTGAACATGTAAGCCACAAAACGCTCACTAGTTCACTAGTAAGGTCATTTTGACGCTTACTCGTGAACATTCATTCATTCATTCATCTTCCTAACCGCTTGATCCTCACTCGTGAACATGTAAGCCACAAATTGTCACTAGTTCCCCCCCCCCCTTAAATTCCAACCTTCGACCTCATCGTGGTGGGGGGGTGAACGGGTAATCTACCCGGCCAACAGAAGGCTCTGGTAGAAGCAGGGCTGGGGACCCGGCTTCTCAATAAATTCCCACGAATCTTCTTCATGACTTCACGACTGACTGCAATTACGACTCGAGCTACGGCGTCCGCGGGAACCGACGCGCCTGCTCTCAGCTCGACAGGGCGGGTGATAAATGTGCAAGTCGGGCACCACTATCCCCTCCACCATCACCTCCTCCGACGCCGTGAGCGCCTCAAAATTGCTTGCTGGAACGTCCGGACTCTCCGCGACGAAGGGACCCAAGCCCTCACCATGAGGTCACTTCACAACTATGGCGTCAGTGTGGCATGCCTCTCTGAAGTACGCCTCCCTGATGCCGGGCAGCGAGAGCTGAAGGTCCCTGGTGTAAATGTGGTCTACAACCTCTACCATAGTGGAGTGACGGACAACAGCGGCCGGCACGGCGTTGCAATCGCCCTTGCTCCCGAGGCACAGGCTGCACTGCTGGGGTGGGAACCCATCTCCCCCCGCCTTGCCAGGGTGCGCTTGAGGGGTGCCATTGCCAACATCTCTGTCGTGGCGGTATACGCGCCCACACTGAACGCTGATGACGTGGACAAGGAGCAGTTCTATCATAAGCTCCAGACGACTGTCGATGGCATCCCCTCCAATGACATCTTGGTGATCGCAGGAGACTGGAATGCGCGCACCGGACCGGCGACTGACACCACGCAACGAGTGCTGGGGCGTTTTGCTCTGGGAAGACGCTGCGACAATGGCGAATGGCTCGTTAACTTCGCCGCCTCAAATCGCCTAGTCATGATGAATACACGCTTCCAACACCCCCAACATCAGCTAGTCACCTGGTACTCGAACGATGGGCGGACGACTAACCAGATTGACTACATACTGGTTCGGTCACGTTGGGCGAGTTCAGTCCTCGACGCACGGGCGTACCGTGGAGCAGTCACGGGAGGCAAGAGCGGCTCCGACCACGTGCTTGTGCGTGCTACCCTTCGCATCAGACTTAAAGTTAATTGCCCTTCAAAACGCACCATGCGGATTGATGTCGCGAAATTGAAGCTGGATGGAGGGAAGAATTTTCAAGTGGAGGTCCAAAACCGCTTCGCTCAACTACAACCGGCTTCCAATGAGCCAGAGCAGGAGTGGCGGGAACTCAAATCTACCATCATTGCAGCTGCACGCTCACACCTCATCTCCACCAAACGCCAGAACCGTGACTGGATCACTGCAAACACTCTGGCCCTTGCAGAACGATCCAGGCTTGCGCGAGTAACAGGAGCAGCCAACTTCCGCGAACTACGGCGACTTACCACTCGGGCGATTCGGGCAGATCGAAATGCCTATTGGTGCGACTTTGCCGAAGAAACTGAGAGGGGCGCCGCTGCGGGTGATACCCGCAAGCTTTATCAGCTGGTAAAGAAGGCGAGCAGGAAATCCGCTGGAGTCAGCGAAACAATCTGCACAGTGAACGGTTCTGTGATAACCTCCCTAGAGGAACGGCTGCAACGTTGGCGCGAACACTTCGAAGTCCTACTCAATCACCCACCACCAGTGTTGGCGCCTGTGCTTCCTGCAATTGATGAGGAGTACGACTGCAGCTCGGACGCACCTACGTTAGACGAAATTCGAGGCGTCCTGCTTCAGCTCAGGAATAATAAAGCCCCAGGTGAAGACGGCATCCCGGCGGAAGTTTACAAAAGCAACATTGACGTCTTCGCAGCGTGGCTTCATCGCGTATACAACGCCGTATGGACGTCCGAGACCATCCCGGATGACTGGAGCGAAGCGGTGTTAATACCCCTTTTCAAGAAGGGAGACAAGAAGCTGTGCGCCAACTACAGAGGCATTAGCCTTCTCGATGTGGCTGCAAAAGCATTCGTCGTCCTTCTGCTGAAACGCTTCCAGATGGCCCGTGACCACCGGACTCGCCCAACTCAGGGTGGCTTTCGCCCCGGAAGGGGATGCGTAGACCAGATTTTTAGCCTGCGTCGCACCTTGGAGCAACGATGGGCCTACCAACAATCAACAGTCGTGTGCTTCATTGACTTTGCCGCAGCATTTGATTCAGTTGACCGGGGTGTGTTGTGGATGATCATGAAGGCTGATGGGATCCCTGTGAAACTGCTTCGGCTCATCCAGGGGTACTACCGGTCAACCCGAGTCCGAGTGCGGGCCTACGGCAGCGAATCAGAAACCTTTGAGGTGCGGTCGGGTGTCCGACAAGGCTGCGCGCTCTCGCCAACCTTATTCAACTATGCCATCGACCACATCCTCAACACTGCTCTCCATGGCTTTGAGGGAGTGAGGGTCGGCCGAGATGTCGCAGTGTCGGACCTGGCATACGCAGATGACATCGCTCTACTTGGAAACACGTTCGAGGAAGTTGAAAACGCGCTGATGAAAATCCATCGAACGGCCCTGACCGTTGGAATGCGCATCAACGCCTCGAAGACCAAGATCATGTCCTCCCTCACCAACCCAGCTGACCAACGGTCGCTGTCACTGGAGGGCATGACCCTGGAAAACGTTGATTCCTTCACATATCTCGGCTGCTCTGTGGTTCCGTCGGGGCAAGGAGAAGCAGAAGTCGTGCATCGCATCGGGGCTGCCAGATCCGCTTTCGTGCGCCTACAACACCATCTGTGGGGTCGGCGCGAGATCTCGGCAGTGACAAAGGGGCGTGTCTACCAGGCGATCGTGCGGACCATCCTGCTTTATGGCTGTGGGACCTGGCCTATGAGAGTGGCTGACCAGCGCAAGCTGGAAGTCTTTGATAACGATTGCGTCCGCCGTATTCTCCGCCGCCGCCGATCGGACCGGGTCCCCACTGCTGACCTTCGTCGCTGCCTGCACCTTAGCCCCTTACCAGCGTGTCTCTTGCAACGCCGACTTCGTTGGTTCGGGCATGCGGCACGCCACCAGGAGGGCGAGTTGATCAGGGATGTTCTCCTTCCTGCTCCTTTGCCAGCCTGGCGCAAGCGGCGTGGTGGACAAGTCAAGACCTGGGCCACCACGATGAAAGAAGTCCTCGCGTATCTTTCCGGCCCCTTGGTGGACGGTCTGAGACGGTGGAACCAGGACTGGCTGAAGCTGTCGGTTGACGTGGCACAGGATGGCCGCGCTTGGGCCGCCATGATCAGGGATGTCGTGCGCGCCAAGGAAGAAGCCGGTTCAACCCGCCCAGGGTGAAGGCCGTTGCAAACAAAAACAAAACACAAAACGCTCACTAATTCACTAGTAAGGTCATTTTGACGCTTACTAGTGAACATGTAAGCCACAAAACGCCCACTAGTTCACTAGTAAGAGCATTTTGACGCTTACTCGTGAACATGTAAGCCACAAAACGGCCACTAGTTCACTAGTAAGAGCATTTTGACGCTTACCCGTGAACATGTAAGCCACAGAACGCCCACTAGTTCACTAGTAAGATCATTTTGAGGCTTACTAGTGAACATGTAAGGCCATAAATGTGCCCACTAGTTCACTAGTAAGATCATTTTGACGCCTACTAGTGAACATGTAAGCCACAAAACGCTCACTAATTCACTAGTAAGGTCATTTTGACACTTACTAGTGAACATGTAAGCCACAAAACGCTCACTAGTTCACTAGTAAGATCATTTTGAGGCTTACTAGTGAACATGTAAGGCCATAAATGTGCCCACTAGTTCACTAGTAAGATCATTTTGAGGCTTAGTAGTTGACATGTAAGCCACAAAATGCCCACTAGTTCACTAGTAAGATCATTTTGAGGCTTAGTAGTTGACATGTAAGCCACAAAATGCCCACTAGTTCATTGGTAAGATTTTTATGAGGCTTACTTGTTGACATGTAAGCCGCAAAACGCCCACTAGTTCACTCGTAAGATCATTTTGAGGCTTACTAGTTGACATGCAAGCCGCAAAACGCCCACTAGTTCACTAGTAAGATCATTTTGACGCTTACTCGTGAACATGTAAGCCACAAAACGCCCACTAGTTCACTAGTAAGGTCATTTTGACGCTTACTAGTGAACACGTAAGCCACAAAACGCCCACTAGTTCATTAGTAAGATCATTTTGAGGCTTACTTGTTGACATGTAAGCCGCAAAACGCCCACTAGTTCACTAGTAAGATCATTTTGACGCTTACTCGTGAACATGTAAGCCACAAAACGGCCACTAGTTCACTGGTAAGATCATTTTGAGGCTTACTAGTGAACATTTAAGCCACAAAACGCCCACTAGTTCACTAGTAAGATCATTTTGAGGCTTACTAGTTGACATATAAGCCACAAAAGAACCCACTAGTTCACTGGTAAGATCATTTTGAGGCTTACTAGTGAACATGTAAGGCCATAAATGTGCCCACTAGTTCACTAGTAAGATCATTTTGAGGCTTACGAGTGAAGATGTAAGCCACAAAACGCCCACTAGTTCACTAGTAAGATCATTTTGAGGCTTACTAGTTGACATGTAAGCCACAAAACGCTCACTAATTCACTAGTAAGGTCATTTTGATACTTACTAGTGAACATGTAAGCCACAAAACGCCCACTAGTTCATTAGTAAGATCATTTTGAGGCTTACTTGTTGACATGTAAGCCGCAAAACTCCCACTAGTTCACTCGTAAGATCATTTTGGGGCTTACTAGTTGACATGTAAGCCACAAAATCCCCACTAGTTCACTAGTAAGATCATTTTGAGGCTTACAAGTGAACATGTAAGGCCATAAATGTGCCCACTAGTTCACTAGTAAGATCATTTTGAGGCTTACTAGTTGACATGTAAGCCACAAAACGCCCACTAGTTCACTAGTAAGATCATTTTGAGGCTTACTAGTGAACATGTAAGCCACAAAACGCCCACTAGTTCACTAGTAAGGTCATTTTGACGCTTACTAGTTAACATGTAAGCCACAAAACGCCCACTAGTTCACTCGTAAGATCATTTTGAGGCTTACTAGTTGACATGCAAGCCGCAAAATGCGCACTAGTTCACTAGTAAGATAATTTTGACGCTTACTAGTGAACATGTAAGGCCACAAATGTGCCCACTAGTTAACTAGTAAGATCATTTTGAGGCTTACTAGTTGACATGTAAGCCACAAAACGCTCACTAATTCACTAGTAAGGTCATTTTGACGCTTACTAGTGAACATGTAAGCCACAAAACGCCCACTAGTTCATTAGTAAGATCATTTTGAGGCTTACTTGTTGACATGTAAGCCACAAAACGCCCACTAGTTCACGAGTAAGATCATTTTGACGCTTACTCGTAAACATGTAAGCCACAAAACGGCCACTAGTTCACTGGTAAGATCATTTTGAGGCTTACTAGTGAACATGTAAGGCCATAAATGTGTCCACTAGTTCACTAGTAAGATCATTTTGAGGCTTACTAGTTGACATGTAAGCCACAAAACGCCCACTAGTTCACGAGTAAGATCATTTTGAGGGTAACGAATGAAGATGTAAGCCACAAAACGCCCACTAGTTCACTAGTAAGATCATTTTGAGTCTTACTAGTGAACATGTAAGCCACAAAACGCCCACTAGTTCACTAGTAAGATCATTTTGAGGCTTACTAGTTGACATGTAAGCCACAAAACGCCCCTTAGCTCACTCGTAAGATCATTTTGAGGCTTACTAGTGAACATGTAAGCCAAAAAACGCTCACTAGTTCACTAGTAAGGTCATTTTGACGCTTACTCGTGAACATGTAAGCCACAAATTGTCACTAGTTCACTAGTAAGGTCATTTTGACGCTTACTAGTGAACATGTCAGCCACAAAACACTCACTAGTTCACTAGTAAGGTCATTTTGACACTTACTAGTGAACATGTAAGCCACAAAACGCTCACTAGTTCACTAGTAAGGTCATTGTGACGCTTACTAGTGAACATGTCAGCCACAAAAGAACCCACTAGTTCACTAGTAAGATCATTTTGAGGCTTACTTGTTGACATGTAAGCCGCAAAACGCCCACTAGTTCACTCGTAAGATCATTTTGAGGCTTACTAGTGAACATTTAAGGCCATAAATGTGCCCACTAGTTCACTAGTAAGATAATTTTGAGGCTTACTAGTTGACATGTAAGCCACAAAATGCCCACTAGTTCACTAGTAAGATCATTTTGAGGCTTGCTAGTTGACATGTAAGCCGCAAAACGCCCACTAGTTCACTGGTAAGATCATTTTGAGGCCTACTAGTGAACATGTAAGGCCATAAATGTGCCCACTAGTTCACTAGTAAGATCATTTTGAGGCTTGCTATTTGACATGTAAGCCACAAAACGCCCACTAGTTCACTAGTAAGATCATTGCGAGGCTTGCTAGTGAACATGTAAGCCACAAAACGCTCACTACTTCACAAGTAAGGTCATTGTGACGCTTACTAGTGAAAATGTAAGCCACAAAAGAACCCACTAGTTCACTATTAAGATCATTTTGAGGCTTACTAGTTGACATGTAAGCCGCAAAACGCCCACTAGCTCACTCGTAAGATCATTTTGAGGCTTACTAGTTGACATGTAAGCCGCAAAACGCCCACTAGTTCACGATGAAGATCATTTTCACGCTTACTAGTGAACATGTAAGGCCATAAACGTGCCCACTAGTTCACTAGTAAGATCATTTTGACGCTTACTAGTGAACATGTAAAGCCATAAATGAGCCCATTAGTTCACTAGTAAGATAATTTTGAGGCTTACTAGTTGACATGTAAGCCACAAAATGCCCACTAGTTCTCTAGTAAGATCATTTTGAGGCTTACTAGTGAAGATGTAAGCCACAAAACGCCCACTTGTTCACTAGTAAGATCATTTTGACGCTTACTAGTGAACATGTAAGGCCATAAATGTGCCCACTAGTCTACTAGTAAGATCATTTTGACTCTTAATAGTGAACATGTAAGGCCATAAATGTGCCCACTAGTTCACTAGTAAGATCATTTTGAGGCTTACTCGTTGACATGTAAGCCACAAAACGCTCACTAATTCACTAGTAAGGTCATTTTGACGCTTACTAGTGAACATGTAAGCCACAAAACGCCCACTAGTTCATTAGTAAGATCATTTTGAGGCTTACTTATTGACATGTAAGCCGCAAAACGGCCAGTAGTTCACTAGTAAGATCATTTTGACGCTTACTCGTGAACATGTAAACCACAAAACGCCCACTAGTTCACTGGTAAGATCATTTTGAGGCTTACTGGTGAACATGTAAGGCCATAAATGTGCCCACTAGTTCACTGGTAAGATTATTTTGAGGCTTACTAGTTGACATGTAAGCCACAAAATCCCCACTAGTTCACTAGTAAGATCATTTTGAGGCTTACTAGTGAACATGTAAGGCCATAAATGTGCCGACTAGTTCACTAGTAAGATCATTTTGAGGCTAACTAGTTGACATGTAAGCCACAGAACGCCCACTAGTTCACTAGTAAGATCATTTTGAGGCTTACTAGTGAACATGTAAGCCACAAAACGCCCACTAGTTCACTAGTAAGATCATTTTGACGCTTACTAGTGAACATGTAAGCCACAAAACGCTCACTAGTTCACAAGTAAGGTCATTGTGACGCTTACTAGTGAACATGTCAGCCACAAAAGAACCCACTAGTTCACTTTGGAGTCAGCCAGTCCTCCATCAAGCGCCTTCAGCTGGTACAGAATGCCGCTGCTCGCCTCTTGACTGGTACTCGTAAGAGGGAGCATATAACTCCTACTTTGGCATCCCTTCACTGGCTCCCCATTCATTTTAGAATTATTTTTAAGATCCTCCTCTTTGTTTTCAAATCTCTGAATAATCTCGCGCCACCTTACCTCTCTGAGCTCATACGCCCCTACACCCCTGCCCGGCGCCTCAGGTCTGTGGACCAGTCTTTGTTAGACGTACCAAGAACTAAACTGAGGCTCAGAGGGGATCGAGCCTTTTCTGTTGCTGGTCCATCTCTCTGGAATGACCTCCCACTGAACATTCGGCAAGCCTCCTCGCTGCCCATCTTTAAATCCCTCCTCAAAACTCACTTGTATTCTTTGGCGTTTGACTCAGCATGACTTAGATTTGCTATTGGTTTTACTGCTTGGTGCTTTCTACCGCCTTATTACTTATTACTTATTACTGATTCGTCTTACTGTTTATTGTATATGTTAAATCGCTCCATGTACAGCACTTTGTATGCAGCGATGGCTGTTTGAAAGTGCTCTATAAATACTGTTGACTTGACTTGACTTGACTTGACTAGTAAGATCATTTTGAGGCTTACTAGTTGTCATGTAAGCCACAAAACGCCCCTTAGCTCACTCGTAAGATCATTTTGAGGCTTACTAGTGAACATGTAAGCCACAAAACGCTCACTAGTTCACTAGTAAGGTCATTTTGACGCTTACTCGTGAACATGTAAGCCACAAATTGTCACTAGTTCACTAGTAAGGTCATTTTGACGCTTACTAGTTAACATGTAAGCTACAAAATCCCCACTAGTTCACTAGTAAGATCATTTTGAGGCTTACTAGTTGATATATAAGCCGCAAAACCCCCACTAGTTCACTGGTAAGATCATTTTGAGGCTTACTAGTGAACATGTAAGGCCATAAATGTGCCGACTAGTTCACTAGTAAGATCATTTTGAGGCTAACTAGTTAACATGTAAGCCACAAAACGCCCACTAGTTCACTAGTAAGATCATTTTGAGGCTTACTAGTGAACATGTAAGCCACAAAACGCCCACTAGTTCACTAGTAAGATCATTTTGAGGCTTACTAGTGAACATGTAAGCCACAAAACGCCCACTAGTTCACTAGTAAGATCATTTTGACGCTTACTAGTGAACATGTAAGCCACAAAACGCTCACTAGTTCACAAGTAAGGTCATTGTGACGCTTACTAGTGAACATGTCAGCCACAAAAGAACCCACTAGTTCACTAGTAAGATCATTTTGAGGCTTACTAGTTGTCATGTAAGCCACAAAACACCCCTTAGCTCACTCGTAAGATCATTTTGAGGCTTACTAGTGAACATGTAAGCCACAAAACGCTCACTAGTTCACTAGTAAGGTCATTTTGACGCTTACTCGTGAACATGTAAGCCACAAATTGTCACTAGTTCACTAGTAAGGTCATTTTGACGCTTACTAGTTAACATGTAAGCCACAAAACGCCCACTAGTTCACTAGTAAGATCATTTTGAGGCTTACTAGTGAACATGTAAGCCACAAAACGGCCACTAGTTCACTAGTAAAATCATTTTGACGCTTACCCGTGAACATGTAAGCCACAGAACGCCCACTAGTTCACTAGTAAGATTATTTTGAGGCTTACTAGTTGACATGTAAGCCACAAAATGCCCACTAGTTCTCTAGTAAGATCATTTTGAGGCTTACTAGTGAAGATGTAAGCCACAAAACGCCCACTAGTTCACTAGTAAGATCATTTTGAGGCTTACTAGTGAACATGTAAGCCACAAAACGGCCACTAGTTCACTAGTAAGATAATTTTGAGGCTTACTAGTTGACATGTAAGCCACAAAATGCCCACTAGTTCTCTAGTAAGATCATTTTGACGCTTACTAGTGAACATGTAAGGCCATAAATGTGCCCACTAGTTCACTAGTAAGATCATTTTGACTCTTAATAGTGAACATGTAAGGCCATAAATGTGCCCACTAGTTCACTAGTAAGATCATTTTGAGGCTTACTCGTTGACATGTAAGCCACAAAACGCTCACTAATTCACTAGTAAGGTCATTTTGACGCTTACTAGTGAACATGTAAGCCACAAAACGCCCACTAGTTCATTAGTAAGATCATTTTGAGGCTTACTTATTGACATGTAAGCCGCAAAACGGCCAGTAGTTCACTAGTAAGATCATTTTGACGCTTACCCGTGAACATGTAAACCACAAAACGCCCACTAGTTCACTGGTAAGATCATTTTGAGGCTTACTAGTGAACATGTAAGGGCATAAATGTGCCCACTAGTTCACTGGTAAGATTATTTTGAGGCTTACTAGTTGACATGTAAGCCACAAAATCCCCACTAGTTCACTAGTAAGATCATTTTGAGGCTTACTAGTTGATATATAAGCCGCAAAACCCCCACTAGTTCACTGGTAAGATCATTTTGAGGCTTACTAGTGAACATGTAAGGCCATAAATGTGCCGACTAGTTCACTAGTAAGATCATTTTGAGGCTAAATAGTTGACATGTAAGCCACAAAACGCCCACTAGTTCACTAGTAAGATCATTTTGAGGCTTAGTAGTGAACATGTCAGCCACAAAAGAACCCACTAGTTCACTAGTAAGATCATTTTGAGGCTTACTAGTTGTCATGTAAGCCACAAAACGCCCCTTAGCTCACTCGTAAGATCATTTTGAGGCTTACTAGTGAACATGTAAGCCACAAAACGCTCACTAGTTCACTAGTAAGGTCATTTTGACGCTTACTCGTGAACATGTAAGCCACAAATTGTCACTAGTTCACTAGTAAGGTCATTTTGACGCTTACTAGTTAACATGTAAGCCACAAAACGCCCACTAGTTCACTAGTAAGATCATTTTGAGGCTTACTAGTGAACATGTAAGCCACAAAACGGCCACTAGTTCACTAGTAAAATCATTTTGACACTTACCCGTGAACATGTAAGCCACAGAACGCCCACTAGTTCACTAGTAAGATCATTTTGAGGCTTACTAGTGAACATTTAAGGCCATAAATGTGCCCATTAGTTCACTAGTAAGATCATTTTGACGCCTACTAGTGAACATGTAAGCCACAAAAGACTCACTAGTTCACTAGTAAGGTCATTTTGACACTTACTAGTGAACATGTAAGCCACAAAACGCTCACTAGTTCACTAGTAAGATCATTTTGAGGCTTACTAGTGAACATGTAAGCCGCAAAACGCCCACTAGTTCACTCGTAAGATCATTTTGAGGCTTACTAGTTGACATGCAAGCCGCAAAACGCCCACTAGTTCACTAGTAAGATCATTTTGACCCTTACTCGTGAACATGTAAGCCACAAAACTCCCACTAGTTCACTAGTAAGATCATTTTGAGGCTTACTAGTGAACAGTTAAGGCCATAAATGTGCCCACTAGTTCACTAGTAAGATCATTTTGAAGCTTCCTAGTTGACATGTAAGCCACAAAATGCCCACTAGTTCACTAGTAAGATCATTTTGAGGCTTACTAGTTTACATGTAAGCCGCAAAACGCCCACTAGTTCACTGGTAAGATCATTTTGAGGCTTACTAGTGAACATGTAAGGCCATAAATGTGCCCACTAGTTCACTAGTAAGATCATTTTGAGGCTTACTAGTTGACATGCAAGCCGCAAAACGCCCACTAGTTCACTAGTAAGATCATTTTGACCCTTACTCGTGAACATGTAAGCCACAAAACGCCCACTAGTTCACTAGTAAGATCATTTTGAGGCTTACTAGTGAACATTTAAGGCCATAAATGTGCCCACTAGTTCACTAGTAAGGTCATTTTGACGCTTACTAGTTAACATATAAGCCACAAAACGCCCACTAGTTCACTAGTAAGATCATTTTGAGGCTTACTAGTTGACATGCAAGCCGCAAAACGCCCACTAGTTCACTAGTAAGATCATTTTGACGCTTACTAGTGAACATGTAAGTCCATAAAGGGTTCCCACTAGTTCACTAGTAAGATCATTTTGAGGCTTACTCGTTGACATGTAAGCCACAAAACGCTCACTAATTCACTCGTAAGGTCATTTTGACGCTTACTAGTGAACATGTAAGCCACAAAACGCCCACTAGTTTATTAGTAAGATCATTTTGAGGCTTACTTGTTGACATGTAAGCCGCAAAACGGCCACTAGTTCACTAGTAAGATCATTTTGACGCTTACTCGTGAACATGTAAGCCACAAAACGCCCATTAGTTCACTGGTAAGATCATTTTGAGGCTTACTGGTGAACATGTAAGGCCATAAATGTGCCCACTAGTTCACTGGTAAGATCATTTTGATGCTTACTAGTTTACATGTAAGCCGCAAAACGCCCACTAGTTCACTGGTAAGATCATTTTGAGGCTTACTAGTGAACATGTAAGCCACAAAACGCCCACTAGTTCACTAGTAAGATCATTTTGACGCTTACTAGTGAACATGTAAGCTACAAAATCCCCACTAGTTCACTAGTAAGATCATTTTGAGGCTTACTAGTTGATATATAAGCCGCAAAACCCCCACTAGTTCACTGGTAAGATCATTTTGAGGCTTACTAGTGAACATGTAAGGCCATAAATGTGCCGACTAGTTCACTAGTAAGATCATTTTGAGGCTAACTAGTTAACATGTAAGCCACAAAACGCCCACTAGTTCACTAGTAAGATCATTTTGAGGCTTACTAGTGAACATGTAAGCCACAAAACGCCCACTAGTTCACTAGTAAGATCATTTTGAGGCTTACTAGTGAACATGTAAGCCACAAAACGCCCACTAGTTCACTAGTAAGATCATTTTGACGCTTACTAGTGAACATGTAAGCCACAAAACGCTCACTAGTTCACAAGTAAGGTCATTGTGACGCTTACTAGTGAACATGTCAGCCACAAAAGAACCCACTAGTTCACTAGTAAGATCATTTTGAGGCTTACTAGTTGTCATGTAAGCCACAAAACACCCCTTAGCTCACTCGTAAGATCATTTTGAGGCTTACTAGTGAACATGTAAGCCACAAAACGCTCACTAGTTCACTAGTAAGGTCATTTTGACGCTTACTCGTGAACATGTAAGCCACAAATTGTCACTAGTTCACTAGTAAGGTCATTTTGACGCTTACTAGTTAACATGTAAGCCACAAAACGCCCACTAGTTCACTAGTAAGATCATTTTGAGGCTTACTAGTGAACATGTAAGCCACAAAACGGCCACTAGTTCACTAGTAAAATCATTTTGACGCTTACCCGTGAACATGTAAGCCACAGAACGCCCACTAGTTCACTAGTAAGATTATTTTGAGGCTTACTAGTTGACATGTAAGCCACAAAATGCCCACTAGTTCTCTAGTAAGATCATTTTGAGGCTTACTAGTGAAGATGTAAGCCACAAAACGCCCACTAGTTCACTAGTAAGATCATTTTGAGGCTTACTAGTGAACATGTAAGCCACAAAACGGCCACTAGTTCACTAGTAAGATAATTTTGAGGCTTACTAGTTGACATGTAAGCCACAAAATGCCCACTAGTTCTCTAGTAAGATCATTTTGACGCTTACTAGTGAACATGTAAGGCCATAAATGTGCCCACTAGTTCACTAGTAAGATCATTTTGACTCTTAATAGTGAACATGTAAGGCCATAAATGTGCCCACTAGTTCACTAGTAAGATCATTTTGAGGCTTACTCGTTGACATGTAAGCCACAAAACGCTCACTAATTCACTAGTAAGGTCATTTTGACGCTTACTAGTGAACATGTAAGCCACAAAACGCCCACTAGTTCATTAGTAAGATCATTTTGAGGCTTACTTATTGACATGTAAGCCGCAAAACGGCCAGTAGTTCACTAGTAAGATCATTTTGACGCTTACCCGTGAACATGTAAACCACAAAACGCCCACTAGTTCACTGGTAAGATCATTTTGAGGCTTACTAGTGAACATGTAAGGCCATAAATGTGCCCACTAGTTCACTGGTAAGATTATTTTGAGGCTTACTAGTTGACATGTAAGCCACAAAATCCCCACTAGTTCACTAGTAAGATCATTTTGAGGCTTACTAGTTGATATATAAGCCGCAAAACCCCCACTAGTTCACTGGTAAGATCATTTTGAGGCTTACTAGTGAACATGTAAGGCCATAAATGTGCCGACTAGTTCACTAGTAAGATCATTTTGAGGCTAAATAGTTGACATGTAAGCCACAAAACGCCCACTAGTTCACTAGTAAGATCATTTTGAGGCTTAGTAGTGAACATGTCAGCCACAAAAGAACCCACTAGTTCACTAGTAAGATCATTTTGAGGCTTACTAGTTGTCATGTAAGCCACAAAACGCCCCTTAGCTCACTCGTAAGATCATTTTGAGGCTTACTAGTGAACATGTAAGCCACAAAACGCTCACTAGTTCACTAGTAAGGTCATTTTGACGCTTACTCGTGAACATGTAAGCCACAAATTGTCACTAGTTCACTAGTAAGGTCATTTTGACGCTTACTAGTTAACATGTAAGCCACAAAACGCCCACTAGTTCACTAGTAAGATCATTTTGAGGCTTACTAGTGAACATGTAAGCCACAAAACGGCCACTAGTTCACTAGTAAAATCATTTTGACACTTACCCGTGAACATGTAAGCCACAGAACGCCCACTAGTTCACTAGTAAGATCATTTTGAGGCTTACTAGTGAACATTTAAGGCCATAAATGTGCCCATTAGTTCACTAGTAAGATCATTTTGACGCCTACTAGTGAACATGTAAGCCACAAAAGACTCACTAGTTCACTAGTAAGGTCATTTTGACACTTACTAGTGAACATGTAAGCCACAAAACGCTCACTAGTTCACTAGTAAGATCATTTTGAGGCTTACTAGTGAACATGTAAGCCGCAAAACGCCCACTAGTTCACTCGTAAGATCATTTTGAGGCTTACTAGTTGACATGCAAGCCGCAAAACGCCCACTAGTTCACTAGTAAGATCATTTTGACCCTTACTCGTGAACATGTAAGCCACAAAACTCCCACTAGTTCACTAGTAAGATCATTTTGAGGCTTACTAGTGAACAGTTAAGGCCATAAATGTGCCCACTAGTTCACTAGTAAGATCATTTTGAAGCTTACTAGTTGACATGTAAGCCACAAAATGCCCACTAGTTCACTAGTAAGATCATTTTGAGGCTTACTAGTTTACATGTAAGCCGCAAAACGCCCACTAGTTCACTGGTAAGATCATTTTGAGGCTTACTAGTGAACATGTAAGGCCATAAATGTGCCCACTAGTTCACTAGTAAGATCATTTTGAGGCTTACTAGTTGACATGCAAGCCGCAAAACGCCCACTAGTTCACTAGTAAGATCATTTTGACCCTTACTCGTGAACATGTAAGCCACAAAACGCCCACTAGTTCACTAGTAAGATCATTTTGAGGCTTACTAGTGAACATTTAAGGCCATAAATGTGCCCACTAGTTCACTAGTAAGGTCATTTTGACGCTTACTAGTTAACATATAAGCCACAAAACGCCCACTAGTTCACTAGTAAGATCATTTTGAGGCTTACTAGTTGACATGCAAGCCGCAAAACGCCCACTAGTTCACTAGTAAGATCATTTTGACGCTTACTAGTGAACATGTAAGTCCATAAAGGGTTCCCACTAGTTCACTAGTAAGATCATTTTGAGGCTTACTCGTTGACATGTAAGCCACAAAACGCTCACTAATTCACTCGTAAGGTCATTTTGACGCTTACTAGTGAACATGTAAGCCACAAAACGCCCACTAGTTTATTAGTAAGATCATTTTGAGGCTTACTTGTTGACATGTAAGCCGCAAAACGGCCACTAGTTCACTAGTAAGATCATTTTGACGCTTACTCGTGAACATGTAAGCCACAAAACGCCCATTAGTTCACTGGTAAGATCATTTTGAGGCTTACTGGTGAACATGTAAGGCCATAAATGTGCCCACTAGTTCACTGGTAAGATCATTTTGATGCTTACTAGTTTACATGTAAGCCGCAAAACGCCCACTAGTTCACTGGTAAGATCATTTTGAGGCTTACTAGTGAACATGTAAGGCCATAAATGTGCCCACTAGTTCACTAGTAAGATCATTTTGAGGCTTACTAGTTGACATGCAAGCCGCAAAACGCCCACTAGTTCACTAGTAAGATCATTTTGACCCTTACTCGTGAACATGTAAGCCACAAAACGCCCACTAGTTCACTAGTAAGATCATTTTGAGGCTTACTAGTGAACATTTAAGGCCATAAATGTGCCCACTAGTTCACTAGTAAGGTCATTTTGACGCTTACTAGTTAACATGTAAGCCACAAAACGCCCACTAGTTCACTAGTAAGATCATTTTGAGGCTTACTAGTTGACATGCAAGCCGCAAAACGCCCACTAGTTCACTAGTAAGATCATTTTGACGCTTACTAGTGAACATGTAAGGCCATAAAGGGTTCCCACTAGTTCACTAGTAAGATCATTTTGAGGCTTACTCGTTGACATGTAAGCCACAAAACGCTCACTAATTCACTCGTAAGGTCATTTTGACGCTTACTAGTGAACATGTAAGCCACAAAACGCCCACTAGTTTATTAGTAAGATCATTTTGAGGCTTACTTGTTGACATGTAAGCCGCAAAACGGCCACTAGTTCACTAGTAAGATCATTTTGACGCTTACTCGTGAACATGTAAGCCACAAAACGCCCACTAGTTCACTGGTAAGATCATTTTGAGGCTTACTGGTGAACATGTAAGGCCATAAATTTGCCCACTAGTTCACTGGTAAGATCATTTTGATGCTTACTAGTTGACATGTAAGCCACAAAATGCCCACTAGTTGACTAGTAAGATCATTTTGAGGCTTACTAGTTGACATGTAAGCCGCAAAACGCCCACTAGTTCACTAGTAAGATCATTTTGACGCTTACTAGTGAACATGTAAGGCCATAAATGTGCCCATTAGTTCACTAGTAAGATCATTTTGAGGCTTACTAGTTGACATGTAAGCCACAAAATGCCCACTAGTTCTCTAGTAAGATCATTTTGAGGCTTACTAGTGAAGATGTAAGCCACAAAACGCCCACTTGTTCACTAGTAAGATCATTTTGACGCTTACTAGTGAACATGTAAGGCCATAAATGTGCCCACTAGTTCACTAGTAAGATCATTTTGACTCTTAATAGTGAACATGTAAGTCTATAAATGTGCCCACTAGTTCACTAGTAAGATCATTTTGAGGCTTACTAGTTGACATATAAGCCGCAATACGCCCCTTAGCTCACTCGTAAGATCATTTTGAGGCTTGCTAGTTGACATGTAAGCCGCAAAACGCTCACTAGTTCACTAGTAAGGTCATTTTGACGCTTACTCGTGAACATGTAAGCCACAAATTGTCACTAGTTCACTAGTAAGGTCATTTTGACGCTTACTAGTTAACATGTAAGCCGCAAAACGCCCACTAGTTCACTAGTAAGATCATTTTGAGGCTTACTTGTTGACATGTAAGCCGCAAAACACCCACTAGTTCACTCGTAAGATCATTTTGAGGCTTATTAGTTGACATGCAAGCCGCAAAACGCCCACTAGTTCACTAGTAAGATCATTTTGAGGCTTACTCGTTGACATGTAAGCCACAAAACGCTCACTAATTCACTAGTAAGGTCATTTTGGCGCTTACTAGTGAACATGTAAGCCACAAAACGCCCACTAGTTCATTAGTAAGATCAATTTGAGGCTTACTTATTGACATGTAAGCCGCAAAACGGCCAGTAGTTCACTAGTAAGATCATTTTGACGCTTACTCGTGAACATGTAAACCACAAAACGCCCACTAGTTCACTGGTAAGATCATTTTGAGGCTTACTGGTGAACATGTAAGGCCATAAATGTGCCCACTAGTTCACTGGTAAGATTATTTTGAGGCTTACTAGTTGACATGTAAGCCACAAAATCCCCACTAGTTCACTAGTAAGATCATTTTGAGGCTTACTAGTTGATATATAAGCCGCAAAACCCCCACTAGTTCACTGGTAAGATCATTTTGAGGCTTACTAGTGAACATGTAAGGCCATAAATGTGCCGACTAGTTCACTAGTAAGATCATTTTGAGGCTTACTTGTTGACATGTAAGCCGCAAAACACCCACTAGTTCACTCGTAAGATCATTTTGAGGCTTATTAGTTGACATGCAAGCCGCAAAACGCCCACTAGTTCACTAGTAAGATCATTTTGAGGCTTACTCGTTGACATGTAAGCCACAAAACGCTCACTAATTCACTAGTAAGGTCATTTTGGCGCTTACTAGTGAACATGTAAGCCACAAAACGCCCACTAGTTCATTAGTAAGATCAATTTGAGGCTTACTTATTGACATGTAAGCCGCAAAACGGCCAGTAGTTCACTAGTAAGATCATTTTGACGCTTACTCGTGAACATGTAAACCACAAAACGCCCACTAGTTCACTGGTAAGATCATTTTGAGGCTTACTGGTGAACATGTAAGGCCATAAATGTGCCCACTAGTTCACTGGTAAGATTATTTTGAGGCTTACTAGTTGACATGTAAGCCACAAAATCCCCACTAGTTCACTAGTAAGATCATTTTGAGGCTTACTAGTTGATATATAAGCCGCAAAACCCCCACTAGTTCACTGGTAAGATCATTTTGAGGCTTACTAGTGAACATGTAAGGCCATAAATGTGCCGACTAGTTCACTAGTAAGATCATTTTGAGGCTAACTAGTTGACATGTAAGCCACAAAACGCCCACTAGTTCACTAGTAAGATCATTTTGAGGCTTACTAGTGAACATGTAAGCCACAAAATGCCCACTAGTTCACTAGTAAGATCATTTTGACGCTTACTAGTGAACATGTAAGCCACAAAACGCTCACTAGTTCACAAGTAAGGTCATTGTGACGCTTACTAGTAAACATGTCAGCCACAAAAGAAGCCACTAGTTCACTAGTAAGATCATTTTGAGGCTTACTAGTTGATATATAAGCCGCAAAACCCCCACTAGTTCACTGGTAAGATCATTTTGAGGCTTACTAGTTGATATATAAGCCGCAAAACCCCCACTAGTTCACTGGTAAGATCATTTTGAGGCTTACTAGTTGACATGTAAGCCACAAAATGCCCACTAGTTCACTAGTAAGATCATTTTGAGGCTTGCTAGTTGACATGTAAGCCGCAAAACGCCCACTAGTTCACTGGTAATATCATTTTGAGGCCTACTAGTGAACATGTAAGGCCATAAATGTGCCCACTAGTTCACTAGTAAGATCATTTTGAGGCTTGCTATTTGACATGTAAGCCACAAAACGCCCACTAGTTCACTAGTAAGATCATTGTGAGGCTTGCTAGTGAACATGTAAGCCACAAAACGCTCACTACTTCACAAGTAAGGTCATTGTGACGCTTACTAGTGAAAATGTAAGCCACAAAAGAACCCACTAGTTCACTATTAAGATCATTTTGACGCTTACTAGTTGACATGTAAGCCGCAAAACGCCCACTAGCTCACTCGTAAGATCATTTTGAGGCTTACTAGTTGACATGTAAGCCGCAAAACGCCCACTAGTTCACGATGAAGATCATTTTCACGCTTACTAGTGAACATGTAAGGCCATAAACGTGCCCACTAGTTCACTAGTAAGATCATTTTGACGCTTACTAGTGAACATGTAAGGCCATAAATGAGCCCATTAGTTCACTAGTAAGATAATTTTGAGGCTTACTAGTTGACATGTAAGCCACAAAATGCCCACTAGTTCTCTAGTAAGATCATTTTGAGGCTTACTAGTGAAGATGTAAGCCACAAAACGCCCACTTGTTCACTAGTAAGATCATTTTGACGCTTACTAGTGAACATGTAAGGCCATAAATGTGCCCACTAGTTCACTAGTAAGATCATTTTGAGGCTTACTCGTTGACATGTAAGCCACAAAACGCTCACTAATTCACTAGTAAGGTCATTTTGACGCTTACTAGTGAACATGTAAGCCACAAAACGCCCACTAGTTCATTAGTAAGATCATTTTGAGGCTTACTTATTGACATGTAAGCCGCAAAACGGCCAGTAGTTCACTAGTAAGATCATTTTGACGCTTACTCGTGAACATGTAAGGCCATAAATGTGCCCACTAGTTCACTAGTAAGATCATTTTGAGGCTTACTCGTTGACATGTAAGCCACAAAACGCCCACTAGTTCACTAGTAAGATCATTTTGACGCTTACTAGTGAACATGTAAGCCACAAAACGCTCACTAGTTCACAAGTAAGGTCATTGTGACGCTTACTAGTGAACATGTCAGCAACAAAAGAACCCACTAGTTCACTAGTAAGATCATTTTGAGGCTTACTAGTTGTCATGTAAGCCACAAAACGCCCCTTAGCTCACTCGTAAGATCATTTTGAGGCTTACTAGTGAACATGTAAGCCACAAAACGCTCACTAGTTCACTAGTAAGGTCATTTTGACGCTTACTCGTGAACATGTAAGCCACAAATTGTCACTAGTTCACTAGTAAGGTCATTTTGACGCTTACTAGTTAACATGTAAGCCACAAAATCCCCACTAGTTCACTAGTAAGATCATTTTGAGGCTTACTAGTTGATATATAAGCCGCAAAACCCCCACTAGTTCACTGGTAAGATCATTTTGAGGCTTACTAGTGAACATGTAAGGCCATAAATGTGCCGACTAGTTCACTAGTAAGATCATTTTGAGGCTAACTAGTTGACATGTAAGCCACAAAACGCCCACTAGTTCACTAGTAAGATCATTTTGAGGCTTACTAGTGAACATGTAAGCCACAAAACGCCCACTAGTTCACTAGTAAGATCATTTTGAGGCTTACTAGTGAACATGTAAGCCACAAAACGCCCACTAGTTCACTAGTAAGATCATTTTGACGCTTACTAGTGAACATGTAAGCCACAAATCGCTCACTAGTTCACAAGTAAGGTCATTGTGACGCTTACTAGTAAACATGTCAGCCACAAAAGAAGCCACTAGTTCACTAGTAAGATCATTTTGAGGCTTACTAGTTGATATATAAGCCGCAAAACCCCCACTAGTTCACTGGTAAGATCATTTTGAGGCTTACTAGTGAACATTTAAGGCCATAAATGTGCCCACTAGTTCACTAGTAAGATCATTTTGAGGCTTACTAGTTGACATGTAAGCCACAAAATGCCCACTAGTTCACTAGTAAGATCATTTTGAGGCTTGCTAGTTGACATGTAAGCCGCAAAACGCCCACTAGTTCACTGGTAATATCATTTTGAGGCCTACTAGTGAACATGTAAGGCCATAAATGTGCCCACTAGTTCACTAGTAAGATCATTTTGAGGCTTGCTATTTGACATGTAAGCCACAAAACGCCCACTAGTTCACTAGTAAGATCATTGTGAGGCTTGCTAGTGAACATGTAAGCCACAAAACGCTCACTACTTCACAAGTAAGGTCATTGTGACGCTTACTAGTGAAAATGTAAGCCACAAAAGAACCCACTAGTTCACTATTAAGATCATTTTGAGGCTTACTAGTTGACATGTAAGCCGCAAAACGCCCACTAGCTCACTCGTAAGATCATTTTGAGGCTTACTAGTTGACATGTAAGCCGCAAAACGCCCACTAGTTCACGATGAAGATCATTTTCACGCTTACTAGTGAACATGTAAGGCCATAAACGTGCCCACTAGTTCACTAGTAAGATCATTTTGACGCTTACTAGTGAACATGTAAGGCCATAAATGAGCCCATTAGTTCACTAGTAAGATAATTTTGAGGCTTACTAGTTGACATGTAAGCCACAAAATGCCCACTAGTTCTCTAGTAAGATCATTTTGAGGCTTACTAGTGAAGATGTAAGCCACAAAACGCCCACTTGTTCACTAGTAAGATCATTTTGACGCTTACTAGTGAACATGTAAGGCCATAAATGTGCCCACTAGTTCACTAGTAAGATCATTTTGACTCTTAATAGTGAACATGTAAGGCCATAAATGTGCCCACTAGTTCACTAGTAAGATCATTTTGAGGCTTACTCGTTGACATGTAAGCCACAAAACGCTCACTAATTCACTAGTAAGGTCATTTTGACGCTTACTAGTGAACATGTAAGCCACAAAACGCCCACTAGTTCATTAGTAAGATCATTTTGAGGCTTACTTATTGACATGTAAGCCGCAAAACGGCCAGTAGTTCACTAGTAAGATCATTTTGACGCTTACTCGTGAACATGTAAACCACAAAACGCCCACTAGTTCACTGGTAAGATCATTTTGAGGCTTACTGGTGAACATGTAAGGCCATAAATGTGCCCACTAGTTCACTGGTAAGATTATTTTGAGGCTTACTAGTTGACATGTAAGCCACAAAATCCCCACTAGTTCACTAGTAAGATCATTTTGAGACTTACTAGTTGATATATAAGCCGCAAAACCCCCACTAGTTCACTGGTAAGATCATTTTGAGGCTTACTAGTGAACATGTAAGGCCATAAATGTGCCGACTAGTTCACTAGTAAGATCATTTTGAGGCTAACTAGTTGACATGTAAGCCACAAAACGCCCACTAGTTCACTAGTAAGATCATTTTGACGCTTACTAGTGAACATGTAAGCCACAAAACGCTCACTAGTTCACAAGTAAGGTCATTGTGACGCTTACTAGTGAACATGTCAGCCACAAAAGAACCCACTAGTTCACTAGTAAGATCATTTTGAGGCTTACTAGTTGTCATGTAAGCCACAAAACGCCCCTTAGCTCACTCGTAAGATCATTTTGAGGCTTACTAGTGAACATGTAAGCCACAAAACGCTCACTAGTTCACTAGTAAGGTCATTTTGACGCTTACTCGTGAACATGTAAGCCACAAATTGTCACTAGTTCACTAGTAAGGTCATTTTGACGCTTACTAGTTAACATGTAAGCCACAAAATCCCCACTAGTTCACTAGTAAGATCATTTTGAGGCTTACTAGTTGATATATAAGCCGCAAAACCCCCACTAGTTCACTGGTAAGATCATTTTGAGGCTTACTAGTGAACATGTAAGGCCATAAATGTGCCGACTAGTTCACTAGTAAGATCATTTTGAGGCTAACTAGTTGACATGTAAGCCACAAAACGCCCACTAGTTCACTAGTAAGATCATTTTGAGGCTTACTAGTGAACATGTAAGCCACAAAACGCCCACTAGTTCACTAGTAAGATCATTTTGAGGCTTACTAGTGAACATGTAAGCCACAAAACGCCCACTAGTTCACTAGTAAGATCATTTTGACGCTTACTAGTGAACATGTAAGCCACAAAACGCTCACTAGTTCACAAGTAAGGTCATTGTGACGCTTACTAGTGAACATGTCAGCCACAAAAGAACCCACTAGTTCACTAGTAAGATCATTTTGAGGCTTACTAGTTGTCATGTAAGCCACAAAACGCCCCTTAGCTCACTCGTAAGATCATTTTGAGGCTTACTAGTGAACATGTAAGCCACAAAACGCTCACTAGTTCACTAGTAAGGTCATTTTGACGCTTACTCGTGAACATGTAAGCCACAAATTGTCACTACTTCACTAGTAAGGTCATTTTGACGCTTACTAGTTAACATGTAAGCCACAAAACGCCCACTAGTTCACTAGTAAGATCATTTTGAGGCTTACTAGTGAACATGTAAGCCACAAAACGGCCACTAGTTCACTAGTAAAATCATTTTGACGCTTACTCGTGAACATGTAAGCCACAAATTGTCACTAGTTCACTAGTAAGGTCATTTTGACGCTTACTAGTTAACATGTAAGCCACAAAACGCCCACTAGTTCACTAGTAAGATCATTTTGAGGCTTACTAGTGAACATGTAAGCCACAGAACGCCCACTAGTTCACTAGTAAGATTATTTTGAGGCTTACTAGTTGACATGTAAGCCACAAAATGCCCACTAGTTCTCTAGTAAGATCATTTTGAGGCTTACTAGTGAAGATGTAAGCCACAAAACGCCCACTAGTTCACTAGTAAGATCATTTTGAGGCTTACTAGTGAACATGTAAGCCACAAAACGGCCACTAGTTCACTAGTAAGATAATTTTGAGGCTTACTAGTTGACATGTAAGCCACAAAATGCCCACTAGTTCTCTAGTAAGATCATTTTGACGCTTACTAGTGAACATGTAAGGCCATAAATGTGCCCACTAGTTCACTAGTAAGATCATTTTGACTCTTAATAGTGAACATGTAAGGCCATAAATGTGCCCACTAGTTCACTAGTAAGATCATTTTGAGGCTTACTCGTTGACATGTAAGCCACAAAACGCTCACTAATTCACTAGTAAGGTCATTTTGACGCTTACTAGTGAACATGTAAGCCACAAAACGCCCACTAGTTCATTAGTAAGATCATTTTGAGGCTTACTTATTGACATGTAAGCCGCAAAACGGCCAGTAGTTCACTAGTAAGATCATTTTGACGCTTACTCGTGAACATGTAAACCACAAAACGCCCACTAGTTCACTGGTAAGATCATTTTGAGGCTTACTGGTGAACATGTAAGGCCATAAATGTGCCCACTAGTTCACTGGTAAGATTATTTTGAGGCTTACTAGTTGACATGTAAGCCACAAAATCCCCACTAGTTCACTAGTAAGATCATTTTGAGGCTTACTAGTTGATATATAAGCCGCAAAACCCCCACTAGTTCACTGGTAAGATCATTTTGAGGCTTACTAGTGAACATGTAAGGCCATAAATGTGCCGACTAGTTCACTAGTAAGATCATTTTGAGGCTAAATAGTTGACATGTAAGCCACAAAACGCCCACTAGTTCACTAGTAAGATCATTTTGAGGCTTAGTAGTGAACATGTCAGCCACAAAAGAACCCACTAGTTCACTAGTAAGATCATTTTGAGGCTTACTAGTTGTCATGTAAGCCACAAAACGCCCCTTAGCTCACTCGTAAGATCATTTTGAGGCTTACTAGTGAACATGTAAGCCACAAAACGTTCACTAGTTCACTAGTAAGGTCATTTTGACGCTTACTCGTGAACATGTAAGCCACAAATTGTCACTAGTTCACTAGTAAGGTCATTTTGACGCTTACTAGTTAACATGTAAGCCACAAAACGCCCACTAGTTCACTAGTAAGATCATTTTGAGGCTTACTAGTGAACATGTAAGCCACAAAACGGCCACTAGTTCACTAGTAAAATCATTTTGACACTTACCCGTGAACATGTAAGCCACAGAACGCCCACTAGTTCACTAGTAAGATCATTTTGAGGCTTACTAGTGAACATTTAAGGCCATAAATGTGCCCATTAGTTCACTAGTAAGATCATTTTGACGCCTACTAGTGAACATGTAAGCCACAAAAGACTCACTAGTTCACTAGTAAGGTCATTTTGACACTTACTAGTGAACATGTAAGCCACAAAACGCTCACTAGTTCACTAGTAAGATCATTTTGAGGCTTACTAGTGAACATGTAAGCCGCAAAACGCCCACTAGTTCACTCGTAAGATCATTTTGAGGCTTACTAGTTGACATGCAAGCCGCAAAACGCCCACTAGTTCACTAGTAAGATCATTTTGACCCTTACTCGTGAACATGTAAGCCACAAAACTCCCACTAGTTCACTAGTAAGATCATTTTGAGGCTTACTAGTGAACAGTTAAGGCCATAAATGTGCCCACTAGTTCACTAGTAAGATCATTTTGAAGCTTACTAGTTGACATGTAAGCCACAAAATGCCCACTAGTTCACTAGTAAGATCATTTTGAGGCTTACTAGTTTACATGTAAGCCGCAAAACGCCCACTAGTTCACTGGTAAGATCATTTTGAGGCTTACTAGTGAACATGTAAGGCCATAAATGTGCCCACTAGTTCACTAGTAAGATCATTTTGAGGCTTACTAGTTGACATGCAAGCCGCAAAACGCCCACTAGTTCACTAGTAAGATCATTTTGACCCTTACTCGTGAACATGTAAGCCACAAAACGCCCACTAGTTCACTAGTAAGATCATTTTGAGGCTTACTAGTGAACATTTAAGGCCATAAATGTGCCCACTAGTTCACTAGTAAGGTCATTTTGACGCTTACTAGTTAACATGTAAGCCACAAAACGCCCACTAGTTCACTAGTAAGATCATTTTGAGGCTTACTAGTTGACATGCAAGCCGCAAAACGCCCACTACTTCACTAGTAAGATCATTTTGACGCTTACTAGTGAACATGTAAGGCCATAAAGGGTTCCCACTAGTTCACTAGTAAGATCATTTTGAGGCTTACTCGTTGACATGTAAGCCACAAAACGCTCACTAATTCACTCGTAAGGTCATTTTGACGCTTACTAGTGAACATGTAAGCCACAAAACGCCCACTAGTTTATTAGTAAGATCATTTTGAGGCTTACTTGTTGACATGTAAGCCGCAAAACGGCCACTAGTTCACTAGTAAGATCATTTTGACGCTTACTCGTGAACATGTAAGCCACAAAACGCCCACTAGTTCACTGGTAAGATCATTTTGAGGCTTACTGGTGAACATGTAAGGCCATAAATGTGCCCACTAGTTCACTGGTAAGATCATTTTGATGCTTACTAGTTGACATGTAAGCCACAAAATGCCCACTAGTTGACTAGTAAGATCATTTTGAGGTTTACTAGTTGACATGTAAGCCGCAAAACGCCCACTAGTTCACTAGTAAGATCATTTTGACGCTTACTAGTGAACATGTAAGGCCATAAATGTGCCCATTAGTTCACTAGTAAGATCATTTTGAGGCTTACTAGTTGACATGTAAGCCACAAAATGCCCACTAGTTCTCTAGTAAGATCATTTTGAGGCTTACTAGTGAAGATGTAAGCCACAAAACGCCCACTTGTTCACTAGTAAGATCATTTTGACGCTTACTAGTGAACATGTAAGGCCATAAATGTGCCCACTAGTTCACTAGTAAGATCATTTTGACTCTTAATAGTGAACATGTAAGTCCATAAATGTGCCCACTAGTTCACTAGTAAGATCATTTTGAGGCTTACTAGTTGACATATAAGCCGCAATACGCCCCTTAGCTCACTCGTAAGATCATTTTGAGGCTTGCTAGTTGACATGTAAGCCGCAAAACGCTCACTAGTTCACTAGTAAGGTCATTTTGACGCTTACTCGTGAACATGTAAGCCACAAATTGTCACTAGTTCACTAGTAAGGTCATTTTGACGCTTACTAGTTAACATGTAAGCCGCAAAACGCCCACTAGTTCACTAGTAAGATCATTTTGAGGCTTACTTGTTGACATGTAAGCCGCAAAACACCCACTAGTTCACTCGTAAGATCATTTTGAGGCTTATTAGTTGACATGCAAGCCGCAAAACGCCCACTAGTTCACTAGTAAGATCATTTTGAGGCTTACTCGTTGACATGTAAGCCACAAAACGCTCACTAATTCACTAGTAAGGTCATTTTGGCGCTTACTAGTGAACATGTAAGCCACAAAACGCCCACTAGTTCATTAGTAAGATCAATTTGAGGCTTACTTATTGACATGTAAGCCGCAAAACGGCCAGTAGTTCACTAGTAAGATCATTTTGACGCTTACTCGTGAACATGTAAACCACAAAACGCCCACTAGTTCACTGGTAAGATCATTTTGAGGCTTACTGGTGAACATGTAAGGCCATAAATGTGCCCACTAGTTCACTGGTAAGATTATTTTGAGGCTTACTAGTTGACATGTAAGCCACAAAATCCCCACTAGTTCACTAGTAAGATCATTTTGAGGCTTACTAGTTGATATATAAGCCGCAAAACCCCCACTAGTTCACTGGTAAGATCATTTTGAGGCTTACTAGTGAACATGTAAGGCCATAAATGTGCCGACTAGTTCACTAGTAAGATCATTTTGAGGCTTACTTGTTGACATGTAAGCCTCAAAACACCCACTAGTTCACTCGTAAGATCATTTTGAGGCTTATTAGTTGACATGCAAGCCGCAAAACGCCCACTAGTTCACTAGTAAGATCATTTTGAGGCTTACTCGTTGACATGTAAGCCACAAAACGCTCACTAATTCACTAGTAAGGTCATTTTGGCGCTTACTAGTGAACATGTAAGCCACAAAACGCCCACTAGTTCATTAGTAAGATCAATTTGAGGCTTACTTATTGACATGTAAGCCGCAAAACGGCCAGTAGTTCACTAGTAAGATCATTTTGACGCTTACTCGTGAACATGTAAACCACAAAACGCCCACTAGTTCACTGGTAAGATCATTTTGAGGCTTACTGGTGAACATGTAAGGCCATAAATGTGCCCACTAGTTCACTGGTAAGATCATTTTGATGCTTACTAGTTGACATGTAAGCCACAAAATGCCCACTAGTTGACTAGTAAGATCATTTTGAGGTTTACTAGTTGACATGTAAGCCGCAAAACGCCCACTAGTTCACTAGTAAGATCATTTTGACGCTTACTAGTGAACATGTAAGGCCATAAATGTGCCCATTAGTTCACTAGTAAGATCATTTTGAGGCTTACTAGTTGACATGTAAGCCACAAAATGCCCACTAGTTCTCTAGTAAGATCATTTTGAGGCTTACTAGTGAAGATGTAAGCCACAAAACGCCCACTTGTTCACTAGTAAGATCATTTTGACGCTTACTAGTGAACATGTAAGGCCATAAATGTGCCCACTAGTTCACTAGTAAGATCATTTTGACTCTTAATAGTGAACATGTAAGTCCATAAATGTGCCCACTAGTTCACTAGTAAGATCATTTTGAGGCTTACTAGTTGACATATAAGCCGCAATACGCCCCTTAGCTCACTCGTAAGATCATTTTGAGGCTTGCTAGTTGACATGTAAGCCGCAAAACGCTCACTAGTTCACTAGTAAGGTCATTTTGACGCTTACTCGTGAACATGTAAGCCACAAATTGTCACTAGTTCACTAGTAAGGTCATTTTGACGCTTACTAGTTAACATGTAAGCCGCAAAACGCCCACTAGTTCACTAGTAAGATCATTTTGAGGCTTACTTGTTGACATGTAAGCCGCAAAACACCCACTAGTTCACTCGTAAGATCATTTTGAGGCTTATTAGTTGACATGCAAGCCGCAAAACGCCCACTAGTTCACTAGTAAGATCATTTTGAGGCTTACTCGTTGACATGTAAGCCACAAAACGCTCACTAATTCACTAGTAAGGTCATTTTGGCGCTTACTAGTGAACATGTAAGCCACAAAACGCCCACTAGTTCATTAGTAAGATCAATTTGAGGCTTACTTATTGACATGTAAGCCGCAAAACGGCCAGTCGTTCACTAGTAAGATCATTTTGACGCTTACTCGTGAACATGTAAACCACAAAACGCCCACTAGTTCACTGGTAAGATCATTTTGAGGCTTACTGGTGAACATGTAAGGCCATAAATGTGCCCACTAGTTCACTGGTAAGATTATTTTGAGGCTTACTAGTTGACATGTAAGCCACAAAATCCCCACTAGTTCACTAGTAAGATCATTTTGAGGCTTACTAGTTGATATATAAGCCGCAAAACCCCCACTAGTTCACTGGTAAGATCATTTTGAGGCTTACTAGTGAACATGTAAGGCCATAAATGTGCCGACTAGTTCACTAGTAAGATCATTTTGAGGCTTACTTGTTGACATGTAAGCCTCAAAACACCCACTAGTTCACTCGTAAGATCATTTTGAGGCTTATTAGTTGACATGCAAGCCGCAAAACGCCCACTAGTTCACTAGTAAGATCATTTTGAGGCTTACTCGTTGACATGTAAGCCACAAAACGCTCACTAATTCACTAGTAAGGTCATTTTGGCGCTTACTAGTGAACATGTAAGCCACAAAACGCCCACTAGTTCATTAGTAAGATCAATTTGAGGCTTACTTATTGACATGTAAGCCGCAAAACGGCCAGTAGTTCACTAGTAAGATCATTTTGACGCTTACTCGTGAACATGTAAACCACAAAACGCCCACTAGTTCACTGGTAAGATCATTTTGAGGCTTACTGGTGAACATGTAAGGCCATAAATGTGCCCACTAGTTCACTGGTAAGATTATTTTGAGGCTTACTAGTTGACATGTAAGCCACAAAATCCCCACTAGTTCACTAGTAAGATCATTTTGAGGCTTACTAGTTGATATATAAGCCGCAAAACCCCCACTAGTTCACTGGTAAGATCATTTTGAGGCTTACTAGTGAACATGTAAGGCCATAAATGTGCCGACTAGTTCACTAGTAAGATCATTTTGAGGCTAACTAGTTGACATGTAAGCCACAAAACGCCCACTAGTTCACTAGTATGATCATTTTGAGGCTTACTAGTGAACATGTAAGCCACAAAACGCCCACTAGTTCACTAGTAAGATCATTTTGACGCTTACTAGTGAACATGTAAGCCACAAAACGCTCACTAGTTCACAAGTAAGGTCATTGTGACGCTTACTAGTAAACATGTCAGCCACAAAAGAAGCCACTAGTTCACTAGTAAGATCATTTTGAGGCTTACTAGTTGTCATGTAAGCCACAAAACGCCCCTTAGCTCACTCGTAAGATCATTTTGAGGCTTACTAGTGAACATGTAAGCCACAAAACGCTCACTAGTTCACTAGTAAGGTCATTTTGACGCTTACTCGTGAACATGTAAGCCACAAATTGTCACTAGTTCACTAGTAAGGTCATTTTGACGCTTACTAGTTAACATGTAAGCCACAAAACGCCCACTAGTTCACTAGTAAGATCATTTTGAGGCTTACTAGTGAACATGTAAGCCACAAAAAGGCCACTAGTTCACTAGTAAAATCATTTTGACGCTTACCCGTGAACATGTAAGCCACAGAACGCCCACTAGTTCACTAGTAAGATCATTTTGAGGCTTACTAGTGAACATGTAAGGCCATAAATGTGCCCATTAGTTCACTAGTAAGATCATTTTGATGCCTACTAGTGAACATGTAAGCCACAAAACGCTCACTAGTTCACTAGTAAGATCATTTTGAGGCTTACTAGTGAACATGTAAGGCCATAAATGTGCCCACTAGTTCACTAGTAAGGTCATTTTGAGGCTTAGTAGTTGACATGTAAGCCACAAAATGCCCACTAGTTCACTAGTAAGATCATTGTGAGGCTTACTAGTTGACATGTAAACCGCAAAACGCCCACTAGTTCATTAGTAAGATCATTTTGAGGCTTACTTGTTGACATGTAAGCCGCAAAACGCCCACTAGTTCACTCGTAAGATCATTTTGACCCTTACTCGTGAACATGTAAGCCACAAAACGCCCACTAGTTCACTAGTAAGATCATTTTGAGGCTTACTAGTTGACATGTAAGCCACAAAATGCCCACTAGTTCACTAGTAAGATCATTTTGAGGCTTACTAGTTGACATGCAAGCCGCAAAACTCCCACTAGTTCACTAGTAAGATCATTTTGACCCTTACTCGTGAACATGTAAGCCACAAAACGCCCACTAGTTCACTAGTAAGATCATTTTGAGGCTTACTAGTGAACATTTAAGGCCATAAATGTGCCCACTAGTTCACTAGTAAGGTCATTTTGACGCTTACTAGTTAACATGTAAGCCACAAAACGCCCACTAGTTCACTAGTAAGATCATTTTGAGGCTTACTTGTTGACATGTAAGCCGCAAAACACCCACTAGTTCACTCGTAAGATCTTTTTGAGGCTTACTAGTTGACATGCAAGCCGCAAAACGCCCACTAGTTCAATAGTAAGATCATTTTGAGGCTTACTAGTTGATATATAAGCCGCAAAACCCCCACTAGTTCACTGGTAAGATCATTTTGAGGCTTACTAGTGAACATGTAAGGCCATAAATGTGCCGACTAGTTCACTAGTAAGATCATTTTGAGGCTAAATAGTTGACATGTAAGCCACAAAACGCCCACTAGTTCACTAGTAAGATCATTTTGAGGCTTAGTAGTGAACATGTCAGCCACAAAAGAACCCACTAGTTCACTAGTAAGATCATTTTGAGGCTTACTAGTTGTCATGTAAGCCACAAAACGCCCCTTAGCTCACTCGTAAGATCATTTTGAGGCTTACTAGTGAACATGTAAGCCACAAAACGCTCACTAGTTCACTAGTAAGGTCATTTTGACGCTTACTCGTGAACATGTAAGCCACAAATTGTCACTAGTTCACTAGTAAGGTCATTTTGACGCTTACTAGTTAACATGTAAGCCACAAAACGCCCACTAGTTCACTAGTAAGATCATTTTGAGGCTTACTAGTGAACATGTAAGCCACAAAACGGCCACTAGTTCACTAGTAAAATCATTTTGACGCTTACCCGTGAACATGTAAGCCACAGAACGCCCACTAGTTCACTAGTAAGATCATTTTGAGGCTTACTAGTGAACATTTAAGGCCATAAATGTGCCCATTAGTTCACTAGTAAGATCATTTTGACGCCTACTAGTGAACATGTAAGCCACAAACGACTCACTAGTTCACTAGTAAGGTCATTTTGACACTTACGAGTGAACATGTAAGCCACAAAACGCTCACTAGTTCACTAGTAAGATCATTTTGAGGCTTACTAGTGATCATGTAAGCCGCAAAACGCCCACTAGTTCACTCGTAAGATCATTTTGAGGCTTACTAGTTGACATGCAAGCCGCAAAACGCCCACTAGTTCACGAGTAAGATCATTTTGACTCTTACTCGTGAACATGTAAGCCACAAAACTCCCACTAGTTCACTAGTAAGATCATTTTGAGGCTTACTAGTGAACAGTTAAGGCCATAAATGTGCCCACTAGTTCACTAGTAAGATCATTTTGAAGCTTACTAGTTGACATGTAAGCCACAAAATGCCCACTAGTTCACTAGTAAGATCATTTTGAGGCTTACTAGTTTACATGTAAGCCGCAAAACGCCCACTAGTTCACTGGTAAGATCATTTTGAGGCTTACTAGTGAACATGTAAGGCCATAAATGTGCCCACTAGTTCACTAGTAAGATCATTTTGAGGCTTATTAGTTGACATGCAAGCCGCAAAACGCCCACTAGTTCACTATTAAGATCATTTTGACCCTTACTCGTGAACATGTAAGCCACAAAACGCCCACTAGTTCACTAGTAAGATCATTTTGAGGCTTACTAGTGAACATTTAAGGCCATAAATGTGCCCACTAGTTCACTAGTAAGGTCATTTTGACGCTTACTAGTTAACATGTAAGCCACAAAACGCCCACTAGTTCACTAGTAAGATCATTTTGAGGCTTACTAGTTGACATGCAAGCCGCAAAACGCCCACTAGTTCACTAGTAAGATCATTTTGACGCTTACTAGTGAACATGTAAGGCCATAAAGGGTTCCCACTAGTTCACTAGTAAGATCATTTTGAGGCTTACTCGTTGACATGTAAGCCACAAAACGCTCACTAATTCACTCGTAAGGTCATTTTGACGCTTACTAGTGAACATGTAAGCCACAAAACGCCCACTAGTTTATTAGTAAGATCATTTTGAGGCTTACTTGTTGACATGTAAGCCGCAAAACGGCCACTAGTTCACTAGTAAGATCATTTTGACGCTTACTCGTGAACATGTAAGCCACAAAACGCCCACTAGTTCACTGGTAAGATCATTTTGAGGCTTACTGGTGAACATGTAAGGCCATAAATGTGCCCACTAGTTCACTGGTAAGATCATTTTGATGCTTACTAGTTGACATGTAAGCCACAAAATGCCCACTAGTTCACTAGTAAGATCATTTTGAGGCTTACTAGTTGACATGTAAGCCGCAAAACGGCCACTAGTTCACTAGTAAGATCATTTTGACGCTTACTAGTGAACATGTAAGGCCATAAATGTGCCCATTAGTTCACTAGTAAGATCATTTTGAGGCTTACTAGTTGACATGTAAGCCACAAAATGCCCACTAGTTCTCTAGTAAGATCATTTTGAGGCTTACTAGTGAAGATGTAAGCCACAAAACGCCCACTTGTTCACTAGTAAGATCATTTTGACGCTTACTAGTGAACATGTAAGGCCATAAATGTGCCCACTAGTTCACTAGTAAGATCATTTTGACTCTTAATAGTGAACATGTAAGTCCATAAATGTGCCCACTAGTTCACTAGTAAGATCATTTTGAGGCTTACTTGTTGACATTTAAGCCGCAAAACACCCACTAGTTCACTCGTAAGATCTTTTTGAGGCTTACTAGTTGACATGCAAGCCGCAAAACGCCCACTAGTTCAATAGTAAGATCATTTTGAGGCTTACTAGTTGATATATAAGCCGCAAAACCCCCACTAGTTCACTGGTAAGATCATTTTGAGGCTTACTAGTGAACATGTAAGGCCATAAATGTGCCGACTAGTTCACTAGTAAGATCATTTTGAGGCTAAATAGTTGACATGTAAGCCACAAAACGCCCACTAGTTCACTAGTAAGATCATTTTGAGGCTTAGTAGTGAACATGTCAGCCACAAAAGAACCCACTAGTTCACTAGTAAGATCATTTTGAGGCTTACTAGTTGTCATGTAAGCCACAAAACGCCCCTTAGCTCACTCGTAAGATCATTTTGAGGCTTACTAGTGAACATGTAAGCCACAAAACGCTCACTAGTTCACTAGTAAGGTCATTTTGACGCTTACTCGTGAACATGTAAGCCACAAATTGTCACTAGTTCACTAGTAAGGTCATTTTGACGCTTACTAGTTAACATGTAAGCCACAAAACGCCCACTAGTTCACTAGTAAGATCATTTTGAGGCTTACTAGTGAACATGTAAGCCACAAAACGGCCACTAGTTCACTAGTAAAATCATTTTGACGCTTACCCGTGAACATGTAAGCCACAGAACGCCCACTAGTTCACTACTAAGATCATTTTGAGGCTTACTAGTGAACATTTAAGGCCATAAATGTGCCCATTAGTTCACTAGTAAGATCATTTTGACGCCTACTAGTGAACATGTAAGCCACAAAAGACTCACTAGTTCACTAGTAAGGTCATTTTGAGGCTTACTAGTGAACATGTAAGCCGCAAAACGCCCACTAGTTCACTCGTAAGATCATTTTGAGGCTTACTAGTTGACATGCAAGCCGCAAAACGCCCACTAGTTCACGAGTAAGATCATTTTGACTCTTACTCGTGAACATGTAAGCCACAAAACTCCCACTAGTTCACTAGTAAGATCATTTTGAGGCTTACTAGTGAACAGTTAAGGCCATAAATGTGCCCACTAGTTCACTAGTAAGATCATTTTGAAGCTTACTAGTTGACATGTAAGCCACAAAATGCCCACTAGTTCACTAGTAAGATCATTTTGAGGCTTACTAGTTTACATGTAAGCCGCAAAACGCCCACTAGTTCACTGGTAAGATCATTTTGAGGCTTACTAGTGAACATGTAAGGCCATAAATGTGCCCACTAGTTCACTAGTAAGATCATTTTGAGGCTTATTAGTTGACATGCAAGCCGCAAAACGCCCACTAGTTCACTAGTAAGATCATTTTGACCCTTACTCGTGAACATGTAAGCCACAAAACGCCCACTAGTTCACTAGTAAGGTCATTTTGACGCTTACTCGTGAACATGTAAGCCACAAATTGTCACTAGTTCACTAGTAAGGTCATTTTGACGCTTACTAGTTAACATGTAAGCCGCAAAACGCCCACTAGTTCACTAGTAAGATCATTTTGAGGCTTACTTGTTGACATGTAAGCCGCAAAACACCCACTAGTTCACTCGTAAGATCATTTTGAGGCTTATTAGTTGACATGCAAGCCGCAAAACGCCCACTAGTTCACTAGTAAGATCATTTTGAGGCTTACTCGTTGACATGTAAGCCACAAAACGCTCACTAATTCACTAGTAAGGTCATTTTGGCGCTTACTAGTGAACATGTAAGCCACAAAACGCCCACTAGTTCATTAGTAAGATCAATTTGAGGCTTACTTATTGACATGTAAGCCGCAAAACGGCCAGTAGTTCACTAGTAAGATCATTTTGACGCTTACTCGTGAACATGTAAACCACAAAACGCCCACTAGTTCACTGGTAAGATCATTTTGAGGCTTACTGGTGAACATGTAAGGCCATAAATGTGCCCACTAGTTCACTGGTAAGATTATTTTGAGGCTTACTAGTTGACATGTAAGCCACAAAATCCCCACTAGTTCACTAGTAAGATCATTTTGAGGCTTACTAGTTGATATATAAGCCGCAAAACCCCCACTAGTTCACTGGTAAGATCATTTTGAGGCTTACTAGTGAACATGTAAGGCCATAAATGTGCCGACTAGTTCACTAGTAAGATCATTTTGAGGCTTACTTGTTGACATGTAAGCCTCAAAACACCCACTAGTTCACTCGTAAGATCATTTTGAGGCTTATTAGTTGACATGCAAGCCGCAAAACGCCCACTAGTTCACTAGTAAGATCATTTTGAGGCTTACTCGTTGACATGTAAGCCACAAAACGCTCACTAATTCACTAGTAAGGTCATTTTGGCGCTTACTAGTGAACATGTAAGCCACAAAACGCCCACTAGTTCATTAGTAAGATCAATTTGAGGCTTACTTATTGACATGTAAGCCGCAAAACGGCCAGTAGTTCACTAGTAAGATCATTTTGACGCTTACTCGTGAACATGTAAACCACAAAACGCCCACTAGTTCACTGGTAAGATCATTTTGAGGCTTACTGGGGAACATGTAAGGCCATAAATGTGCCCACTAGTTCACTGGTAAGATCATTTTGATGCTTACTAGTTGACATGTAAGCCACAAAATGCCCACTAGTTGACTAGTAAGATCATTTTGAGGTTTACTAGTTGACATGTAAGCCGCAAAACGCCCACTAGTTCACTAGTAAGATCATTTTGACGCTTACTAGTGAACATGTAAGGCCATAAATGTGCCCATTAGTTCACTAGTAAGATCATTTTGAGGCTTACTAGTTGACATGTAAGCCACAAAATGCCCACTAGTTCTCTAGTAAGATCATTTTGAGGCTTACTAGTGAAGATGTAAGCCACAAAACGCCCACTTGTTCACTAGTAAGATCATTTTGACGCTTACTAGTGAACATGTAAGGCCATAAATGTGCCCACTAGTTCACTAGTAAGATCATTTTGACTCTTAATAGTGAACATGTAAGTCCATAAATGTGCCCACTAGTTCACTAGTAAGATCATTTTGAGGCTTACTAGTTGACATATAAGCCGCAATACGCCCCTTAGCTCACTCGTAAGATCATTTTGAGGCTTGCTAGTTGACATGTAAGCCGCAAAACGCTCACTAGTTCACTAGTAAGGTCATTTTGACGCTTACTCGTGAACATGTAAGCCACAAATTGTCACTAGTTCACTAGTAAGGTCATTTTGACGCTTACTAGTTAACATGTAAGCCGCAAAACGCCCACTAGTTCACTAGTAAGATCATTTTGAGGCTTACTTGTTGACATGTAAGCCGCAAAACACCCACTAGTTCACTCGTAAGATCATTTTGAGGCTTATTAGTTGACATGCAAGCCGCAAAACGCCCACTAGTTCACTAGTAAGATCATTTTGAGGCTTACTCGTTGACATGTAAGCCACAAAACGCTCACTAATTCACTAGTAAGGTCATTTTGGCGCTTACTAGTGAACATGTAAGCCACAAAACGCCCACTAGTTCATTAGTAAGATCAATTTGAGGCTTACTTATTGACATGTAAGCCGCAAAACGGCCAGTCGTTCACTAGTAAGATCATTTTGACGCTTACTCGTGAACATGTAAACCACAAAACGCCCACTAGTTCACTGGTAAGATCATTTTGAGGCTTACTGGTGAACATGTAAGGCCATAAATGTGCCCACTAGTTCACTGGTAAGATTATTTTGAGGCTTACTAGTTGACATGTAAGCCACAAAATCCCCACTAGTTCACTAGTAAGATCATTTTGAGGCTTACTAGTTGATATATAAGCCGCAAAACCCCCACTAGTTCACTGGTAAGATCATTTTGAGGCTTACTAGTGAACATGTAAGGCCATAAATGTGCCGACTAGTTCACTAGTAAGATCATTTTGAGGCTTACTTGTTGACATGTAAGCCTCAAAACACCCACTAGTTCACTCGTAAGATCATTTTGAGGCTTATTAGTTGACATGCAAGCCGCAAAACGCCCACTAGTTCACTAGTAAGATCATTTTGAGGCTTACTCGTTGACATGTAAGCCACAAAACGCTCACTAATTCACTAGTAAGGTCATTTTGGCGCTTACTAGTGAACATGTAAGCCACAAAACGCCCACTAGTTCATTAGTAAGATCAATTTGAGGCTTACTTATTGACATGTAAGCCGCAAAACGGCCAGTAGTTCACTAGTAAGATCATTTTGACGCTTACTCGTGAACATGTAAACCACAAAACGCCCACTAGTTCACTGGTAAGATCATTTTGAGGCTTACTGGTGAACATGTAAGGCCATAAATGTGCCCACTAGTTCACTGGTAAGATTATTTTGAGGCTTACTAGTTGACATGTAAGCCACAAAATCCCCACTAGTTCACTAGTAAGATCATTTTGAGGCTTACTAGTTGATATATAAGCCGCAAAACCCCCACTAGTTCACTGGTAAGATCATTTTGAGGCTTACTAGTGAACATGTAAGGCCATAAATGTGCCGACTAGTTCACTAGTAAGATCATTTTGAGGCTAACTAGTTGACATGTAAGCCACAAAACGCCCACTAGTTCACTAGTATGATCATTTTGAGGCTTACTAGTGAACATGTAAGCCACAAAACGCCCACTAGTTCACTAGTAAGATCATTTTGACGCTTACTAGTGAACATGTAAGCCACAAAACGCTCACTAGTTCACAAGTAAGGTCATTGTGACGCTTACTAGTAAACATGTCAGCCACAAAAGAAGCCACTAGTTCACTAGTAAGATCATTTTGAGGCTTACTAGTTGTCATGTAAGCCACAAAACGCCCCTTAGCTCACTCGTAAGATCATTTTGAGGCTTACTAGTGAACATGTAAGCCACAAAACGCTCACTAGTTCACTAGTAAGGTCATTTTGACGCTTACTCGTGAACATGTAAGCCACAAATTGTCACTAGTTCACTAGTAAGGTCATTTTGACGCTTACTAGTTAACATGTAAGCCACAAAACGCCCACTAGTTCACTAGTAAGATCATTTTGAGGCTTACTAGTGAACATGTAAGCCACAAAAAGGCCACTAGTTCACTAGTAAAATCATTTTGACGCTTACCCGTGAACATGTAAGCCACAGAACGCCCACTAGTTCACTAGTAAGATCATTTTGAGGCTTACTAGTGAACATGTAAGGCCATAAATGTGCCCATTAGTTCACTAGTAAGATCATTTTGATGCCTACTAGTGAACATGTAAGCCACAAAACGCTCACTAGTTCACTAGTAAGATCATTTTGAGGCTTACTAGTGAACATGTAAGGCCATAAATGTGCCCACTAGTTCACTAGTAAGGTCATTTTGAGGCTTAGTAGTTGACATGTAAGCCACAAAATGCCCACTAGTTCACTAGTAAGATCATTGTGAGGCTTACTAGTTGACATGTAAACCGCAAAACGCCCACTAGTTCATTAGTAAGATCATTTTGAGGCTTACTTGTTGACATGTAAGCCGCAAAACGCCCACTAGTTCACTCGTAAGATCATTTTGACCCTTACTCGTGAACATGTAAGCCACAAAACGCCCACTAGTTCACTAGTAAGATCATTTTGAGGCTTACTAGTTGACATGTAAGCCACAAAATGCCCACTAGTTCACTAGTAAGATCATTTTGAGGCTTACTAGTTGACATGCAAGCCGCAAAACTCCCACTAGTTCACTAGTAAGATCATTTTGACCCTTACTCGTGAACATGTAAGCCACAAAACGCCCACTAGTTCACTAGTAAGATCATTTTGAGGCTTACTAGTGAACATTTAAGGCCATAAATGTGCCCACTAGTTCACTAGTAAGGTCATTTTGACGCTTACTAGTTAACATGTAAGCCACAAAACGCCCACTAGTTCACTAGTAAGATCATTTTGAGGCTTACTTGTTGACATGTAAGCCGCAAAACACCCACTAGTTCACTCGTAAGATCTTTTTGAGGCTTACTAGTTGACATGCAAGCCGCAAAACGCCCACTAGTTCAATAGTAAGATCATTTTGAGGCTTACTAGTTGATATATAAGCCGCAAAACCCCCACTAGTTCACTGGTAAGATCATTTTGAGGCTTACTAGTGAACATGTAAGGCCATAAATGTGCCGACTAGTTCACTAGTAAGATCATTTTGAGGCTAAATAGTTGACATGTAAGCCACAAAACGCCCACTAGTTCACTAGTAAGATCATTTTGAGGCTTAGTAGTGAACATGTCAGCCACAAAAGAACCCACTAGTTCACTAGTAAGATCATTTTGAGGCTTACTAGTTGTCATGTAAGCCACAAAACGCCCCTTAGCTCACTCGTAAGATCATTTTGAGGCTTACTAGTGAACATGTAAGCCACAAAACGCTCACTAGTTCACTAGTAAGGTCATTTTGACGCTTACTCGTGAACATGTAAGCCACAAATTGTCACTAGTTCACTAGTAAGGTCATTTTGACGCTTACTAGTTAACATGTAAGCCACAAAACGCCCACTAGTTCACTAGTAAGATCATTTTGAGGCTTACTAGTGAACATGTAAGCCACAAAACGGCCACTAGTTCACTAGTAAAATCATTTTGACGCTTACCCGTGAACATGTAAGCCACAGAACGCCCACTAGTTCACTAGTAAGATCATTTTGAGGCTTACTAGTGAACATTTAAGGCCATAAATGTGCCCATTAGTTCACTAGTAAGATCATTTTGACGCCTACTAGTGAACATGTAAGCCACAAACGACTCACTAGTTCACTAGTAAGGTCATTTTGACACTTACGAGTGAACATGTAAGCCACAAAACGCTCACTAGTTCACTAGTAAGATCATTTTGAGGCTTACTAGTGATCATGTAAGCCGCAAAACGCCCACTAGTTCACTCGTAAGATCATTTTGAGGCTTACTAGTTGACATGCAAGCCGCAAAACGCCCACTAGTTCACGAGTAAGATCATTTTGACTCTTACTCGTGAACATGTAAGCCACAAAACTCCCACTAGTTCACTAGTAAGATCATTTTGAGGCTTACTAGTGAACAGTTAAGGCCATAAATGTGCCCACTAGTTCACTAGTAAGATCATTTTGAAGCTTACTAGTTGACATGTAAGCCACAAAATGCCCACTAGTTCACTAGTAAGATCATTTTGAGGCTTACTAGTTTACATGTAAGCCGCAAAACGCCCACTAGTTCACTGGTAAGATCATTTTGAGGCTTACTAGTGAACATGTAAGGCCATAAATGTGCCCACTAGTTCACTAGTAAGATCATTTTGAGGCTTATTAGTTGACATGCAAGCCGCAAAACGCCCACTAGTTCACTATTAAGATCATTTTGACCCTTACTCGTGAACATGTAAGCCACAAAACGCCCACTAGTTCACTAGTAAGATCATTTTGAGGCTTACTAGTGAACATTTAAGGCCATAAATGTGCCCACTAGTTCACTAGTAAGGTCATTTTGACGCTTACTAGTTAACATGTAAGCCACAAAACGCCCACTAGTTCACTAGTAAGATCATTTTGAGGCTTACTAGTTGACATGCAAGCCGCAAAACGCCCACTAGTTCACTAGTAAGATCATTTTGACGCTTACTAGTGAACATGTAAGGCCATAAAGGGTTCCCACTAGTTCACTAGTAAGATCATTTTGAGGCTTACTCGTTGACATGTAAGCCACAAAACGCTCACTAATTCACTCGTAAGGTCATTTTGACGCTTACTAGTGAACATGTAAGCCACAAAACGCCCACTAGTTTATTAGTAAGATCATTTTGAGGCTTACTTGTTGACATGTAAGCCGCAAAACGGCCACTAGTTCACTAGTAAGATCATTTTGACGCTTACTCGTGAACATGTAAGCCACAAAACGCCCACTAGTTCACTGGTAAGATCATTTTGAGGCTTACTGGTGAACATGTAAGGCCATAAATGTGCCCACTAGTTCACTGGTAAGATCATTTTGATGCTTACTAGTTGACATGTAAGCCACAAAATGCCCACTAGTTCACTAGTAAGATCATTTTGAGGCTTACTAGTTGACATGTAAGCCGCAAAACGGCCACTAGTTCACTAGTAAGATCATTTTGACGCTTACTAGTGAACATGTAAGGCCATAAATGTGCCCATTAGTTCACTAGTAAGATCATTTTGAGGCTTACTAGTTGACATGTAAGCCACAAAATGCCCACTAGTTCTCTAGTAAGATCATTTTGAGGCTTACTAGTGAAGATGTAAGCCACAAAACGCCCACTTGTTCACTAGTAAGATCATTTTGACGCTTACTAGTGAACATGTAAGGCCATAAATGTGCCCACTAGTTCACTAGTAAGATCATTTTGACTCTTAATAGTGAACATGTAAGTCCATAAATGTGCCCACTAGTTCACTAGTAAGATCATTTTGAGGCTTACTTGTTGACATTTAAGCCGCAAAACACCCACTAGTTCACTCGTAAGATCTTTTTGAGGCTTACTAGTTGACATGCAAGCCGCAAAACGCCCACTAGTTCAATAGTAAGATCATTTTGAGGCTTACTAGTTGATATATAAGCCGCAAAACCCCCACTAGTTCACTGGTAAGATCATTTTGAGGCTTACTAGTGAACATGTAAGGCCATAAATGTGCCGACTAGTTCACTAGTAAGATCATTTTGAGGCTAAATAGTTGACATGTAAGCCACAAAACGCCCACTAGTTCACTAGTAAGATCATTTTGAGGCTTAGTAGTGAACATGTCAGCCACAAAAGAACCCACTAGTTCACTAGTAAGATCATTTTGAGGCTTACTAGTTGTCATGTAAGCCACAAAACGCCCCTTAGCTCACTCGTAAGATCATTTTGAGGCTTACTAGTGAACATGTAAGCCACAAAACGCTCACTAGTTCACTAGTAAGGTCATTTTGACGCTTACTCGTGAACATGTAAGCCACAAATTGTCACTAGTTCACTAGTAAGGTCATTTTGACGCTTACTAGTTAACATGTAAGCCACAAAACGCCCACTAGTTCACTAGTAAGATCATTTTGAGGCTTACTAGTGAACATGTAAGCCACAAAACGGCCACTAGTTCACTAGTAAAATCATTTTGACGCTTACCCGTGAACATGTAAGCCACAGAACGCCCACTAGTTCACTACTAAGATCATTTTGAGGCTTACTAGTGAACATTTAAGGCCATAAATGTGCCCATTAGTTCACTAGTAAGATCATTTTGACGCCTACTAGTGAACATGTAAGCCACAAAAGACTCACTAGTTCACTAGTAAGGTCATTTTGAGGCTTACTAGTGAACATGTAAGCCGCAAAACGCCCACTAGTTCACTCGTAAGATCATTTTGAGGCTTACTAGTTGACATGCAAGCCGCAAAACGCCCACTAGTTCACGAGTAAGATCATTTTGACTCTTACTCGTGAACATGTAAGCCACAAAACTCCCACTAGTTCACTAGTAAGATCATTTTGAGGCTTACTAGTGAACAGTTAAGGCCATAAATGTGCCCACTAGTTCACTAGTAAGATCATTTTGAAGCTTACTAGTTGACATGTAAGCCACAAAATGCCCACTAGTTCACTAGTAAGATCATTTTGAGGCTTACTAGTTTACATGTAAGCCGCAAAACGCCCACTAGTTCACTGGTAAGATCATTTTGAGGCTTACTAGTGAACATGTAAGGCCATAAATGTGCCCACTAGTTCACTAGTAAGATCATTTTGAGGCTTATTAGTTGACATGCAAGCCGCAAAACGCCCACTAGTTCACTAGTAAGATCATTTTGACCCTTACTCGTGAACATGTAAGCCACAAAACGCCCACTAGTTCACTAGTAAGATCATTTTGAGGCTTACTAGTGAACATTTAAGGCCATAAATGTACCCACTAGTTCACTAGTAAGGTCATTTTGACGCTTACTAGTTAACATGTAAGCCACAAAACGCCCACTAGTTCACTAGTAAGATCATTTTGAGGCTTACTAGTTGACATGCAAGCCGCAAAACGCCCACTAGTTCACTAGTAAGATCATTTTGACGCTTACTAGTGAACATGTAAGGCCATAAAGGGTTCCCACTAGTTCACTAGTAAGATCATTTTGAGGCTTACTCGTTGACATGTAAGCCACAAAACGCTCACTAATTCACTCGTAAGGTCATTTTGACGCTTACTAGTGAACATGTAAGCCACAAAACGCCCACTAGTTTATTAGTAAGATCATTTTGAGGCTTACTTGTTGACATGTAAGCCGCAAAACGGCCACTAGTTCACTAGTAAGATCATTTTGACGCTTACTCGTGAACATGTAAGCCACAAAACGCCCACTAGTTCACTGGTAAGATCATTTTGAGGCTTACTGGTGAACATGTAAGGCCATAAATGTGCCCACTAGTTCACTGGTAAGATCATTTTGATGCTTACTAGTTGACATGTAAGCCACAAAATGCCCACTAGTTCACTAGTAAGATCATTTTGAGGCTTACTAGTTGACATGTAAGCCGCAAAACGGCCACTAGTTCACTACTAAGATCATTTTGACGCTTACTAGTGAACATGTAAGGCCATAAATGTGCCCACTAGTTCACTAGTAAGATCATTTTGACTCTTAATAGTGAACATGTAAGTCCATAAATGTGCCCACTAGTTCACTAGTAAGATCATTTTGAGGCTTACTTGTTGACATTTAAGCCGCAAAACACCCACTAGTTCACTCGTAAGATCTTTTTGAGGCTTACTAGTTGACATGCAAGCCGCAAAACGCCCACTAGTTCAATAGTAAGATCATTTTGAGGCTTACTAGTTGATATATAAGCCGCAAAACCCCCACTAGTTCACTGGTAAGATCATTTTGAGGCTTACTAGTGAACATGTAAGGCCATAAATGTGCCGACTAGTTCACTAGTAAGATCATTTTGAGGCTAAATAGTTGACATGTAAGCCACAAAACGCCCACTAGTTCACTAGTAAGATCATTTTGAGGCTTAGTAGTGAACATGTCAGCCACAAAAGAACCCACTAGTTCACTAGTAAGATCATTTTGAGGCTTACTAGTTGTCATGTAAGCCACAAAACGCCCCTTAGCTCACTCGTAAGATCATTTTGAGGCTTACTAGTGAACATGTAAGCCACAAAACGGCCACTAGTTCACTAGTAAAATCATTTTGACGCTTACCCGTGAACATGTAAGCCACAGAACGCCCACTAGTTCACTACTAAGATCATTTTGAGGCTTACTAGTGAACATTTAAGGCCATAAATGTGCCCATTAGTTCACTAGTAAGATCATTTTGACGCCTACTAGTGAACATGTAAGCCACAAAAGACTCACTAGTTCACTAGTAAGGTCATTTTGAGGCTTACTAGTGAACATGTAAGCCGCAAAACGCCCACTAGTTCACTCGTAAGATCATTTTGAGGCTTACTAGTTGACATGCAAGCCGCAAAACGCCCACTAGTTCACGAGTAAGATCATTTTGACTCTTACTCGTGAACATGTAAGCCACAAAACTCCCACTAGTTCACTAGTAAGATCATTTTGAGGCTTACTAGTGAACAGTTAAGGCCATAAATGTGCCCACTAGTTCACTAGTAAGATCATTTTGAAGCTTACTAGTTGACATGTAAGCCACAAAATGCCCACTAGTTCACTAGTAAGATCATTTTGAGGCTTACTAGTTTACATGTAAGCCGCAAAACGCCCACTAGTTCACTGGTAAGATCATTTTGAGGCTTACTAGTGAACATGTAAGGCCATAAATGTGCCCACTAGTTCACTAGTAAGATCATTTTGAGGCTTATTAGTTGACATGCAAGCCGCAAAACGCCCACTAGTTCACTAGTAAGATCATTTTGACCCTTACTCGTGAACATGTAAGCCACAAAACGCCCACCAGTTCACTAGTAAGATCATTTTGAGGCTTACTAGTGAACATTTAAGGCCATAAATGTACCCACTAGTTCACTAGTAAGGTCATTTTGACGCTTACTAGTTAACATGTAAGCCACAAAACGCCCACTAGTTCACTAGTAAGATCATTTTGAGGCTTACTAGTTGACATGCAAGCCGCAAAACGCCCACTAGTTCACTAGTAAGATCATTTTGACGCTTACTAGTGAACATGTAAGGCCATAAAGGGTTCCCACTAGTTCACTAGTAAGATCATTTTGAGGCTTACTCGTTGACATGTAAGCCACAAAACGCTCACTAATTCACTCGTAAGGTCATTTTGACGCTTACTAGTGAACATGTAAGCCACAAAACGCCCACTAGTTTATTAGTAAGATCATTTTGAGGCTTACTTGTTGACATGTAAGCCGCAAAACGGCCACTAGTTCACTAGTAAGATCATTTTGACGCTTACTCGTGAACATGTAAGCCACAAAACGCCCACTAGTTCACTGGTAAGATCATTTTGAGGCTTATTGGTGAACATGTAAGGCCATAAATGTGCCCACTAGTTCACTGGTAGGAGCATTTTGATGCTTACTAGTTGACATGTAAGCCACAAAATGCCCACTAGTTCACTAGTAAGATCATTTTGAGGCTTACTAGTTGACATGTAAGCCGCAAAACGCCCACTAGTTCACTACTAAGATCATTTTGACGCTTACTAGTGAACATGTAAGGCCATAAATGTGCCCATTAGTTCACTAGTAAGATCATTTTGAGGCTTACTAGTTGACATGTAAGCCACAAAATGCCCACTAGTTCTCTAGTAAGATCATTTTGAGGCTTACTAGTGAAGATGTAAGCCACAAAACGCCCACTTGTTCACTAGTAAGATCATTTTGACGCTTACTAGTGAACATGTAAGGCCATAAATGTGCCCACTAGTTCACTAGTAAGATCATTTTGACTCTTAATAGTGAACATGTAAGTCCATAAATGTGCCCACTAGTTCACTAGTAAGATCATTTTGAGGCTTACTAGTTGACATATAAGCCGCAATACGCCCCTTAGCTCACTCGTAAGATCATTTTGAGGCTTGCTAGTTGACATGTAAGCCGCAAAACGCTCACTAGTTCACTAGTAAGGTCATTTTGACGCTTACTCATGAACATGTAAGCCACAAATTGTCACTAGTTCACTAGTAAGGTCATTTTGACGCTTACTAGTTAACATGTAAGCCGCAAAACGCCCACTAGTTCACTAGTAAGATCATTTTGAGGCTTACTTGTTGACATGTAAGCCGCAAAACACCCACTAGTTCACTCGTAAGATCATTTTGAGGCTTATTAGTTGACATGCAAGCCGCAAAACGCCCACTAGTTCACTAGTAAGATCATTTTGAGGCTTACTCGTTGACATGTAAGCCACAAAACGCTCACTAATTCACTAGTAAGGTCATTTTGGCGCTTACTAGTGAACATGTAAGCCACAAAACGCCCACTAGGTCATTAGTAAGATCATTTTGAGGCTTACTTATTGACATGTAAGCCGCAAAACGGCCAGTAGTTCACTAGTAAGATCATTTTGACGCTTACTCGTGAACATGTAAACCACAAAACGCCCACTAGTTCACTGGTAAGATCATTTTGAGGCTTACTGGTGAACATGTAAGGCCATAAATGTGCCCACTAGTTCACTGGTAAGATTATTTTGAGGCTTACTAGTTGACATGCAAGCCACAAAATCCCCACTAGTTCACTAGTAAGATCATTTTGAGGCTTACTAGTTGATATATAAGCCGCAAAACCCCCACTAGTTCACTGGTAAGATCATTTTGAGGCTTACTAGTGAACATGTAAGGCCATAAATGTGCCGACTAGTTCACTAGTAAGATCATTTTGAGGCTAACTAGTTGACATGTAAGCCACAAAACGCCCACTAGTTCACTAGTAAGATCATTTTGAGGCTTACTAGTGAACATGTAAGCCACAAAACGCCCACTAGTTCACTAGTAAGATCATTTTGACGCTTACTAGTGAACATGTAAGCCACAAAACGCTCACTAGTTCACAAGTAAGGTCATTGTGACGCTTACTAGTAAACATGTCAGCCACAAAAGAAGCCACTAGTTCACTAGTAAGATCATTTTGAGGCTTACTAGTTGTCATGTAAGCTACAAAACGCCCCTTAGCTCACTCGTAAGATCATTTTGAGGCTTACTAGTGAACATGTAAGCCACAAAACGCTCACTAGTTCACTAGTAAGGTCATTTTGACGCTTACTCGTGAACATGTAAGCCACAAATTGTCACTAGTTCACTAGTAAGGTCATTTTGACGCTTACTAGTTAACATGTAAGCCACAAAACGCCCACTAGTTCACTAGTAAGATCATTTTGAGGCTTACTACTGAACATGTAAGCCACAAAACGGCCACTAGTTCACTAGTAAAATCATTTTGACGCTTACCCGTGAACATGTAAGCCACAGAACGCCCACTAGTTCACTAGTTAGATCATTTTGAGGCTTACTAGTGAACATGTAAGGCCATAAATGTGCCCATTAGTTCACTAGTAAGATCATTTTGATGCCTACTAGTGAACATGTAAGCCACAAAACACTCACTAGTTCACTAGTAAGGTCATTTTGACACTTACTAGTGAACATGTAAGCCACAAAACGCTCACTAGTTCACTAGTAAGATCATTTTGAGGCTTACTAGTGAACATGTAAGGCCATAAATGTGCCCACTAGTTCACGAGTAAGGTCATTTTGACGCTTACTCGTGAACATGTAAGCCACAAATTGTCACTAGTTCACTAGTAAGGTCATTTTGACGCTTACTAGTTAACATGTAAGCCACAAAACGCCCACTAGTTCACTAGTAAGATCATTTTGAGGCTTACTACTGAACATGTAAGCCACAAAACGGCCACTAGTTCACTAGTAAAATCATTTTGACGCTTACCCGTGAACATGTAAGCCACAGAACGCCCACTAGTTCACTAGTAAGATCATTTTGAGGCTTACTAGTGAACATGTAAGGCCATAAATGTGCCCACTAGTTCACTAGTAAGGTCATTTTGAGGCTTAGTAGTTGACATGTAAGCCACAAAATGCCCACTAGTTCACTAGTAAGATCATTGTGAGGCTTACTAGTTGACATGTAAACCGCAAAACGCCCACTAGTTCATTAGTAAGATCATTTTGAGGCTTACTTGTTGACATGTAAGCCGCAAAACGCCCACTAGTTCACTCGTGAGATCATTTTGAGGCTTACTAGTTGACATGCAAGCCGCAAAACGCCCACTAGTTCACTAGTAAGATCATTTTGACCCTTACTCGTGAACATGTAAGCCACAAAACGCCCACTAGTTCACTAGTAAGATCATTTTGAGGCTTACTAGTGAACATTTAAGGCCATAAATGTGCCCACTAGTTCACTAGTAAGATCATTTTGAGGCTTACTAGTTGACATGTAAGCCACAAAATGCCCACTAGTTCACTAGTAAGATCATTTTGAGGCTTACTAGTTGACATGCAAGCCGCAAAACTCCCACTAGTTCACTAGTAAGATCATTTTGACCCTTACTCGTGAACATGTAAGCCACAAAACGCCCACTAGTTCACTAGTAAGATCATTTTGAGGCTTACTAGTGAACATTTAAGACCATAAATGTGCCCACTAGTTCACTAGTAAGGTCATTTTGACGCTTACTAGTTAACATGTAAGCCACAAAACGCCCACTAGTTCACTAGTAAGATCATTTTGAGGCTTACTTGTTGACATGTAAGCCGCAAAACACCCACTAGTTCACTCGTAAGATCTTTTTGAGGCTTACTAGTTGACATGCAAGCCGCAAAACGCCCACTAGTTCACTAGTAAGATCATTTTGACGCTTACTAGTGAACATGTAAGGCCATAAAGGGTTCCCACTAGTTCACTGGTAAGATCATTTTGAGGCTTACTGGTGAACATGTAAGGCCATAAATGTGCCCACTAGTTCACTGGTAAGATCATTTTGAGGCTTACTAGTTGACATGTAAGCCACAAAATGCCCACTAGTTCACTAGTAAGATCATTTTGAGGCTTACTAGTTGACATGTAAGTCGCAAAACGCCCACTAGTTCACTAGTAAGATCATTTTGACGCTTACTCGTGAACATGTAAGCCACAAAACTCCCACTAGTTCACTAGTAAGATCATTTTGAGGCTTACTAGTGAACAGTTAAGGCCATAAATGTGCCCACTAGTTCACTAGTAAGATCATTTTGAAGCTTACTAGTTGACATGTAAGCCACAAAATGCCCACTAGTTCACTAGTAAGATCATTTTGAGGCTTACTAGTTTACATGTAAGCCGCAAAACGCCCACTAGTTCACTGGTAAGATCATTTTGAGGCTTACTAGTGAACATGTAAGGCCATAAATGTGCCCACTAGTTCACTAGTAAGATCATTTTGAGGCTTATTAGTTGACATGCAAGCCGCAAAACGCCCACTAGTTCACTAGTAAGATCATTTTGACCCTTACTCGTGAACATGTAAGCCACAAAACGCCCACTAGTTCACTAGTAAGATCATTTTGAGGCTTACTAGTGAACATTTAAGGCCATAAATGTGCCCACTAGTTCACTAGTAAGGTCATTTTGACGCTTACTAGTTAACATGTAAGCCACAAAACGCCCACTAGTTCACTAGTAAGATCATTTTGAGGCTTACTAGTTGACATGCAAGCCGCAAAACGCCCACTAGTTCACTAGTAAGATCATTTTGAGGCTTACTCGTTGACATGTAAGCCACAAAACGCTCACTAATTCACTCGTAAGGTCATTTTGACGCTTACTAGTGAACATGTAAGCCACAAAACGCCCACTAGTTTATTAGTAAGATCATTTTGAGGCTTACTTGTTGACATGTAAGCCGCAAAACGGCCACTAGTTCACTAGTAAGATCATTTTGACGCTTACTCGTGAACATGTAAGCCACAAAACGCCCACTAGTTCACTGGTAAGATCATTTTGAGGCTTATTGGTGAACATGTAAGGCCATAAATGTGCCCACTAGTTCACTGGTAGGAGCATTTTGATGCTTACTAGTTGACATGTAAGCCACAAAATGCCCAATAGTTCACTAGTAAGATCATTTTGAGGCTTACTAGTTGACATGTAAGCCGCAAAACGCCCACTAGTTCACTAGTAAGATCATTTTGACGCTTACTAGTGAACATGTAAGGCCATAAATGTGCCCATTAGTTCACTAGTAAGATCATTTTGAGGCTTACTAGTTGACATGTAAGCCACAAAATGCCCACTAGTTCTCTAGTAAGATCATTTTGAGGCTTACTAGTGAAGATGTAAGCCACAAAACGCCCACTTGTTCACTAGTAAGATCATTTTGACGCTTACTAGTGAACATGTAAGGCCATAAATGTGCCCACTAGTTCACTAGTAAGGTCATTTTGACTCTTAATAGTGAACATGTAAGTCCATAAATGTGCCCACTAGTTCACTAGTAAGATCATTTTGAGGCTTACTAGTTGACATATAAGCCGCAATACGCCCCTTAGCTCACTCGTAAGATCATTTTGAGGCTTGCTAGTTGACATGTAAGCCGCAAAACGCTCACTAGTTCACTAGTAAGGTCATTTTGACGCTTACTCGTGAACATGTAAGCCACAAATTGTCACTAGTTCACTAGTAAGGTCATTTTGACGCTTACTAGTTAACATGTAAGCCGCAAAACGCCCACTAGTTCACTAGTAAGATCATTTTGAGGCTTACTTGTTGACATGTAAGCCGCAAAACACCCACTAGTTCACTCGTAAGATCATTTTGAGGCTTATTAGTTGACATGCAAGCCGCAAAACGCCCACTAGTTCACTAGTAAGATCATTTTGAGGCTTACTCGTTGACATGTAAGCCACAAAACGCTCACTAATTCACTAGTAAGGTCATTTTGGCGCTTACTAGTGAACATGTAAGCCACAAAACGCCCACTAGGTCATTAGTAAGACCATTTTGAGGCTTACTTATTGACATGTAAGCCGCAAAACGGCCAGTAGTTCACTAGTAAGATCATTTTGACGCTTACTCGTGAACATGTAAACCACAAAACGCCCACTAGTTCACTGGTAAGATCATTTTGAGGCTTACTGGTGAACATGTAAGGCCATAAATGTGCCCACTAGTTCACTGGTAAGATTATTTTGAGGCTTACTAGTTGACATGCAAGCCACAAAATCCCCACTAGTTCACTAGTAAGATCATTTTGAGGCTTACTAGTTGATATATAAGCCGCAAAACCCCCACTAGTTCACTGGTAAGATCATTTTGAGGCTTACTAGTGAACATGTAAGGCCATAAATGTGCCGACTAGTTCACTAGTAAGATCATTTTGAGGCTAACTAGTTGACATGTAAGCCACAAAACGCCCACTAGTTCACTAGTAAGATCATTTTGAGGCTTACTAGTGAACATGTAAGCCACAAAACGCCCACTAGTTCACTAGTAAGATCATTTTGACGCTTACTAGTGAACATGTAAGCCACAAAACGCTCACTAGTTCACAAGTAAGGTCATTGTGACGCTTACTAGTAAACATGTCAGCCACAAAAGAAGCCACTAGTTCACTAGTAAGATCATTTTGAGGCTTACTAGTTGTCATGTAAGCTACAAAACGCCCCTTAGCTCACTCGTAAGATCATTTTGAGGCTTACTAGTGAACATGTAAGCCACAAAACGCTCACTAGTTCACTAGTAAGGTCATTTTGACGCTTACTCGTGAACATGTAAGCCACAAATTGTCACTAGTTCACTAGTAAGGTCATTTTGACGCTTACTAGTTAACATGTAAGCCACAAAACGCCCACTAGTTCACTAGTAAGATCATTTTGAGGCTTACTACTGAACATGTAAGCCACAAAACGGCCACTAGTTCACTAGTAAAATCATTTTGACGCTTACCCGTGAACATGTAAGCCACAGAACGCCCACTAGTTCACTAGTAAGATCATTTTGAGGCTTACTAGTGAACATGTAAGGCCATAAATGTGCCCATTAGTTCACTAGTAAGATCATTTTGATGCCTACTAGTGAACATGTAAGCCACAAAACACTCACTAGTTCACTAGTAAGGTCATTTTGACACTTACTAGTGAACATGTAAGCCACAAAACGCTCACTAGTTCACTAGTAAGATCATTTTGAGGCTTACTAGTGAACATGTAAGGCCATAAATGTGCCCACTAGTTCACGAGTAAGGTCATTTTGACGCTTACTCGTGAACATGTAAGCCACAAATTGTCACTAGTTCACTAGTAAGGTCATTTTGACGCTTACTAGTTAACATGTAAGCCACAAAACGCCCACTAGTTCACTAGTAAGATCATTTTGAGGCTTACTACTGAACATGTAAGCCACAAAACGGCCACTAGTTCACTAGTAAAATCATTTTGACGCTTACCCGTGAACATGTAAGCCACAGAACGCCCACTAGTTCACTAGTAAGATCATTTTGAGGCTTACTAGTGAACATGTAAGGCCATAAATGTGCCCATTAGTTCACTAGTAAGATCATTTTGATGCCTACTAGTGAACATGTAAGCCACAAAACACTCACTAGTTCACTAGTAAGGTCATTTTGACACTTACTAGTGAACATGTAAGGCCATAAATGTGCCCACTAGTTCACTAGTAAGGTCATTTTGAGGCTTAGTAGTTGACATGTAAGCCACAAAATGCCCACTAGTTCACTAGTAAGATCATTGTGAGGCTTACTAGTTGACATGTAAACCGCAAAACGCCCACTAGTTCATTAGTAAGATCATTTTGAGGCTTACTTGTTGACATGTAAGCCGCAAAACGCCCACTAGTTCACTCGTAAGATCATTTTGAGGCTTACTAGTTGACATGCAAGCCGCAAAACGCCCACTAGTTCACTAGTAAGATCATTTTGACCCTTACTCGTGAACATGTAAGCCACAAAACGCCCACTAGTTCACTAGTAAGATCATTTTGAGGCTTACTAGTGAACATTTAAGGCCATAAATGTGCCCACTAGTTCACTAGTAAGATCATTTTGAGGCTTACTAGTTGACATGTAAGCCACAAAATGCCCACTAGTTCACTAGTAAGATCATTTTGAGGCTTACTAGTTGACATGCAAGCCGCAAAACTCCCACTAGTTCACTAGTAAGATCATTTTGACCCTTACTCGTGAACATGTAAGCCACAAAACGCCCACTAGTTCACTAGTAAGATCATTTTGAGGCTTACTAGTGAACATTTAAGACCATAAATGTGCCCACTAGTTCACTAGTAAGGTCATTTTGACGCTTACTAGTTAACATGTAAGCCACAAAACGCCCACTAGTTCACTAGTAAGATCATTTTGAGGCTTACTTGTTGACATGTAAGCCGCAAAACACCCACTAGTTCACTCGTAAGATCTTTTTGAGGCTTACTAGTTGACATGCAAGCCGCAAAACGCCCACTAGTTCACTAGTAAGATCATTTTGACGCTTACTAGTGAACATGTAAGGCCATAAAGGGTTCCCACTAGTTCACTGGTAAGATCATTTTGAGGCTTACTGGTGAACATGTAAGGCCATAAATGTGCCCACTAGTTCACTGGTAAGATCATTTTGAGGCTTACTAGTTGACATGTAAGCCACAAAATGCCCACTAGTTCACTAGTAAGATCATTTTGAGGCTTACTAGTTGACATGTAAGTCGCAAAACGCCCACTAGTTCACTAGTAAGATCATTTTGACGCTTACTAGTGAACATGTAAGGCCATAAATGTGCCCATTAGTTCACTAGTAAGATCATTTTGAGGCTTACTAGTTGACATGTAAGCCACAAAATGCCCACTAGTTCTCTAGTAAGATCATTTTGAGGCTTACTAGTGTAGATGTAAGCCACAAAACGCCCACTTGTTCACTAGTAAGATCATTTTGACGCTTACTAGTGAACATGTAAGGCCATAAATGTGCCCACTAATTCACTAGTAAGATCATTTTGACTCTTAATAGTGAACATGTAAGGCCATAAATGTGCCCACTAGTTCACTAGTAAGATCATTTTGAGGCTTACTAGTTGACATATAAGCCGCAATACGCCCCTTAGCTCACTCGTAAGATCATTTTGAGGCTTGCTAGTTGACATGTAAGCCGCAAAACGCTCACTAGTTCCCTAGTAAGGTCATTTTGACGCTTACTCGTGAACATGTAAGCCACAAATTGTCACTAGTTCACTAGTAAGGTCATTTTGACGCTTACTAGTTAACATGTAAGCCGCAAAACGCCCACTAGTTCACTAGTAAGATCATTTTGAGGCTTACTTGTTGACATGTAAGCCGCAAAACACCCACTAGTTCACTAGTAAGATCATTTTGAGGCTTACTCGTTGACATGTAAGCCACAAAACACTCACTAATTCACTAGTAAGGTCATTTTGACGCTTACTAGTGAACATGTAAGCCACAAAACGCCCACTAGTTCATTAGTAAGATCATTTTGAGGCTTACTTGTTGACATGTAAGCCGCAAAACGGCCACTAGTTCACTAGTAAGATCATTTTGACGCTTACTCGTGAACATGTAAGCCACAAAACGCCCACTAGTTCACTGGTAAGATCATTTTGAGGCTTACTAGTGAACATGTAAGGCCATAAATGTGCCCACTAGTTCACGAGTAAGATCATTTTGAGGCTTACTAGTTGACATGTAAGCCACAAAATCCCCACTAGTTCACTAGTAAGATCATTTTGAGGCTTACTAGTTGACATATAAGCCGCAAAACCCCCACTAGTTCACTGGTAAGATCATTTTGAGGCTTACTAGTGAACATGTAAGCCACAAAACGCCCACTAGTTCACTAGTAAGGTCATTTTGAGGCTAACGAGTGAAGATGTAAGCCACAAAACGCCCACTAGTTCACTAGTAAGATCATTTTGAGGCTTACTAGTGAACATGTAAGCCACAAAACGCCCACGAGTTCACTAGTAAGATCATTTTGAGGCTTACTAGTTGACATGTAAGCCACAAAACGCTCACTAATTCACTAGTAAGGTCATTTTGACGCTTACTCGTGAACATGTAAGCCACAAAACGCCCACTAGTTCACTAGTAAGATCATTTTGAGGCTTACTAGTGAACATGTAAGGCCATAAATGTGCCCACTAGTTCACTAGTAAGATCATTTTGACTCTTAATAGTGAACATGTAAGGCCATAAATGTGCCCACTAGTTCACTCGTAAGATCATTTTGAGGCATGCTAGTTGACATGTAAGCCGCAAAACGCTCACTAGTTCACTAGCAAGGTCATTTTGACGCTTACTCGTGAACATGTAAGCCACAAATTGTCACTAGTTCACCAGTAAGATCATTTTGAGGCTTACTCGTTGACATGTAAGCCACAAAACGCTCACTAATTCACTAGTAAGGTCATTTTGACGCTTACTAGTGAACATGTAAGCCACAAAACGCCCACTAGTTCATTAGTAAGATCATTTTGAGGCTTACTTGTTGACATGTAAGCCGCAAAACGGCCACTAGTTCACTAGTAAGATCATTTTGACGCTTACTCGTGAACATGTAAGCCACAAAACGCCCACTAGTTCACTGGTAAGATCATTTTGAGGCTTACTAGTGAACATGTAAGGCCATAAATGTGCCCACTAGTTCACTGGTAAGATCATTTTGAGGCTTACTAGTTGACATGTAAGCCACAAAATCCCCACTAGTTCACTAGTAAGATCATTTTGAGGCTTACTAGTTGACATATAAGCCGCAAAACCCCCACTAGTTCACTGGTAAGATCATTTTGAGGCTTACTAGTGAACATGTAAGGTCATAAATGTGCCCACTAGTTCACTAGTAAGATCATTTTGAGGCTTAGTAGTTGACATGTAAGCCACAAAATGCCCACTAGTTCACTAGTAAGATCATTGTGAGGCTTAGTAGTTGACATGTAAGCCGCAAAACGCCCACGAGTTCACTGGTAAGATCATTTTGATGCTTACTAGTGAACATGTAAGCCACAAAACGCTCACTAGTTCACTAGTAAGGTCATTTTGACGCTTACTAGTGAACATGTAAGCCACAAAACACTCACTAGTTAACTAGTAAGGTCATTTTGACACTTACTAGTGAACATGTAATCCACAAAACGCCCACTAGTTCACTAGTAAGATCATTTTGAGGCTTACTAGTGAACATGTAAGGCCATAAATGTGCCCACTAGTTCACTAGTAAGATGATTTTGAGGCTTACTAGTGAACATGTAAGGCCATAAATGTACCCACTAGTTCACTAGTAAGATCATTTTGAGGCTTACTAGTGAACATGTAAGCCACAAAACGCTCACTAGTTCACTAGTAAGGTCATTTTGACGCCTACCAGTGAACATGTAAGCCACAAAACACTCACTAGTTAACTAGTAAGGTCATTTTGACACTTACTAGTGAACATGTAATCCACAAAACGCCCACTAGTAAGATCATTTTGAGGCTTACTAGTGAACATGTAAGGCCATAAATGTGCCCACTAGTTCACTAGTAAGATCATTTTGAGGCTTACTAGTGAACATGTAAGCCACAAAACGCTCACTAGTTCACTAGTAAGATCATTTTGACGCCTACCAGTGAACATGTAAGCCACAAAACACTCTCTAGTTAACTAGTAAGGTCATTTTGACACTTACTAGTGAACATGTAAGCCACAGAACGCCCACTAGTTCACTAGTAAGATCATTTTGAGGCTTACTAGTTGACATGTAAGCCACAAAACGCCCCTTAGCTCACTCGTAAGATCATTTTGAGGCTTACTAGTGAACATGTAAGCCACAAAACGCCCACGAGTTCACAAGTAAGATCATTTTGAGGCTTACTAGTGAACATGTAAGGCCATAAATGTGCCCACTAGTTCACTGGTAAGATCATTTTGAGGCTTACTAGTTGACATGTAAGCCACAAAATCCCCACTAGTTCACTAGTAAGATCATTTTGAGGCTTACTAGTTGACATATAAGCCGCAAAACCCCCACTAGTTCACTGGTAAGATCATTTTGAGGCTTACTAGTGAACATGTAAGGTCATAAATGTGCCCACTAGTTCACTAGTAAGATCATTTTGAGGCTTAGTAGTTGACATGTAAGCCACAAAATGCCCACTAGTTCACTAGTAAGATCATTGTGAGGCTTAGTAGTTGACATGTAAGCCGCAAAACGCCCACGAGTTCACTGGTAAGATCATTTTGATGCTTACTAGTGAACATGTAAGCCACAAAACGCTCACTAGTTCACTAGTAAGGTCATTTTGACGCTTACTAGTGAACATGTAAGCCACAAAACACTCACTAGTTAACTAGTAAGGTCATTTTGACACTTACTAGTGAACATGTAATCCACAAAACGCCCACTAGTTCACTAGTAAGATCATTTTGAGGCTTACTAGTGAACATGTAAGGCCATAAATGTGCCCACTAGTTCACTAGTAAGATGATTTTGAGGCTTACTAGTGAACATGTAAGGCCATAAATGTACCCACTAGTTCACTAGTAAGATCATTTTGAGGCTTACTAGTGAACATGTAAGCCACAAAACGCTCACTAGTTCACTAGTAAGGTCATTTTGACGCCTACCAGTGAACATGTAAGCCACAAAACACTCACTAGTTAACTAGTAAGGTCATTTTGACACTTACTAGTGAACATGTAATCCACAAAACGCCCACTAGTAAGATCATTTTGAGGCTTACTAGTGAACATGTAAGGCCATAAATGTGCCCACTAGTTCACTAGTAAGATCATTTTGAGGCTTACTAGTGAACATGTAAGCCACAAAACGCTCACTAGTTCACTAGTAAGATCATTTTGACGCCTACCAGTGAACATGTAAGCCACAAAACACTCTCTAGTTAACTAGTAAGGTCATTTTGACACTTACTAGTGAACATGTAAGCCACAGAACGCCCACTAGTTCACTAGTAAGATCATTTTGAGGCTTACTAGTTGACATGTAAGCCACAAAACGCCCCTTAGCTCACTCGTAAGATCATTTTGAGGCTTACTAGTGAACATGTAAGCCACAAAACGCCCACGAGTTCACAAGTAAGATCATTTTGAGGCTTACTAGTGAACATGTAAGGCCATAAATGTGCCCACTAGTTCACTAGTAAGATCATTTTGAGGCTTACTAGTTGACATGTAAGCCACAAAATGCCCACTAGTTCACTAGTAAGATCATTTTGACGCTTACTAGTGAACATGTAAGGCCATAAATGTGCCCACTAGTTCACTAGTAAGATCATTTTGAGGCTTACTAGTGAACATGTAAGGCCATAAATGTGCCCACTAGTTCACTAGTAAGATCATTTTGAGGCTTACTAGTGAACATGTAAGCCACAAAACGCTCACTAGTTCACTAGTAAGATCATTTTGACGCCTACTAGTGAACATGTAAGCCACAAAACACTCACTGGTTCACTAGTAAGGTCATTTTGACACTTACTAGTGAACATGTAAGCCACAAAACGCCCACTAGTTCACTAGTAAGATCATTTTGAGGCTTACTAGTTGACATGTAAGCCACAAAACGCCCCTTAGCTCACTCGTAAGATCATTTTGAGGCTTACTAGTGAACATGTCAGCCACAAAACGCCCACGAGTTCACTAGTAAGATCATTTTGAGGCTTACTAGTGAATATGTAAGCCACAAAACGCTCACTAGTTCACTAGTAAGGTCATTTTGACGCTTACTAGTGAACATGTAAGCCACAAAACGCCCACTAGTTCACTAGTAAGATCATTTTGACGCTTACTAGTGAACATGTAAGGCCATAAATGTGCCCACTAGTTCACTAGTAAGTTCATTTTGAGGCTTACTAGTTGACATGTAAGCCACACATCGCCTACTAGTTCACTAGTAAGATCATTTTGACGCTTACTAGTGAACATGTAAGCCACAAAACGCTCACTAGTTTACTAGTAAGGTCATTTTGACGCTTACTAGTGAACATGTAAGCCACAAAACACTCACTAGTTAACTAGTAAGGTCATTTTGACACTTACTAGTGAACATGTAAGCCACAAAACGCCCACTAGTTCACTAGTAAGATCATTTTGAGGCTTACTAGTGAACATGTAAGGCCATAAATGTGCCCACTAGTTCACTAGTAAGATCATTTTGAGGCCTACTAGTGAACATGTAAGCCACAAAACGCCCACTAGTTCACTAGTAAGATCTTTTTGAGGCTTACTAGTTGACATGTAAGCCACAAAACGCCCCTTAGCTCACTCGTAAGATCATTTTGAGGCTTACTAGTGAACATGTAAGCCACAAAACGCCCACGAGTTCACTAGTAAGATCATTTTGAGGCTTACTAGTTGATATGTAAGCCACAAAACGCTCACTAGTTCACTAGTAAGATCATTTTGACGCCTACTAGTGAACATGTAAGCCACAAAACACTCACTAGTTCATTAGTAAGATCATTTTGAGGCTGACTTGTTGACATGTAAGCCGCAAAACGCCCACTAGTTCACTCGTAAGATCATTTTGACACTTACTAGTGAAGATGTAAGCCACAAAACGCCCACTAGTTCACTAGTAAGATCATTTTGAGGCTTACTAGTTGACATGTAAGCCACAAAACGCCCCTTAGCTCACTCGTAAGATCATTTTGAGGCTTACTAGTGAACATGTAAGGCCATAAATGTGCCGACTAGTTCACTAGTAAGATCATTTTGAGGCTAACTAGTTGACATGTAAGCCACAAAACGCCCACTAGTTCACTAGTAAGATCATTTTGAGGCTTACTAGTGAACATGTAAGCCACAAAACGCCCACTAGTTCACTAGTAAGATCATTTTGACGCTTACTAGTGAACATGTAAGCCACAAAACGCTCACTAGTTCACAAGTAAGGTCATTGTGACGCTTACTAGTGAACATGTCAGCCACAAAAGAACCCACTAGTTCACTAGTAAGATCATTTTGAGGCTTACTAGTTGTCATGTAAGCCACAAAACGCCCCTTAGCTCACTAGTAAGGTCATTTTGACGCTTACTCGCGAACATGTAAGCCACAAATTGTCACTAGTTCACTAGTAAGGTCATTTTGACGCTTACTAGTTAACATGTAAGCCACAAAACGCCCACTGGTTCACTAGTAAGATCATTTTGAGGCTTACTAGTGAACATGTAAGCCACAAAACGGCCACTAGTTCACTAGTAAAATCATTTTGACGCTTACCCGTGAACATGTAAGCCACAGAACGCCCACTAGTTCACTAGTAAGATCATTTTGAGGCTTACTAGTGAACATGTAAGGCCATAAATGTGCCCATTAGTTCACTAGTAAGATCATTTTGACGCCTACTAGTGAACATGTAAGCCACAAAACACTCACTAGTTCACTAGTAAGGTCATTTTGACACTTACTAGTGAACATGTAAGCCACAAAACGCTCACTAGTTCACTAGTAAGATCATTTTGAGGCTTACTAGTGAACATGTAAGGCCATAAATGTGCCCACTAGTTCACTAGTAAGATCATTTTGAGGCTTACTAGTGAACATGTAAGCCACAAAACGCTCACTAGTTCACTAGTAAGATCATTTTGACGCCTACCAGTGAACATGTAAGCCACAAAACAATCACTAGTTAACTAGTAAGGTCATTTTGACACTTACTAGTGAACATGTAAGCCACAAAACGCCCACTAGTTCACTAGTAAGATCATTTTGAGGCTTACTAGTGAACATGTAAGGCCATAAATGTGCCCACTAGTTCACTAGTAAGATCATTTTGAGGCTTACTAGTTGACATGTAAGCCACAAAATCCCCACTAGTTCACTAGTAAGATCATTTTGAGGCTTACTAGTTGACATATAAGCCGCAAAACCCCCACTAGTTCACTGGTAAGATCATTTTGAGGCTTACTAGTGAACATGTAAGGCCATAAATGTGCCCACTAGTTCACTAGTAAGATCATTTTGACTCTTAATAGTGAACATGTAAGGCCATAAATGTGCCCACTAGTTCACTCGTAAGATCATTTTGAGGCTTGCTAGTTGACATGTAAGCCGCAAAACGCTCACTAGTTCACTAGCAAGGTCATTTTGACGCTTACTCGTGAACATGTAAGCCACAAATTGTCACTAGTTCACTAGTAAGATCATTTTGAGGCTTACTCGTTGACATGTAAGCCACAAAACGCTCACTAATTCACTAGTAAGGTCATTTTGACGCTTACTAGTGAACATGTAAGCCACAAAACGCCCACTCGTTCATTAGTAAGATCATTTTGAGGCTTACTTGTTGAAATTTAAGCCGCAAAACGGCCACTAGTTCACTAGTAAGATCATTTTGACGCTTACTCGTGAACATGTAAGCCGCAAAACGCCCACTAGTTCACTGGTAAGATCATTTTGACGCTTACTAGTGAACATGTAAGGCCATAAATGTACCCATTAGTTCACTAGTAAGATCATTTTGAGGCTTACTCGTTGACATGTAAGCCACAAAACGCTCACTAATTCACTAGTAAGGTCATTTTGACGCTTACTAGTGAACATGTAAGCCACAAAACGCCCACTAGTTTATTAGTAAGATCATTTTGAGGCTTACTTGTTGACATGTAAGCCGCAAAACGGCCACTAGTTCACTAGTAAGATCATTTTGACGCTTACTCGTGAACATGTAAGCCACAAAACGCCCACTAGTTCACTGGTAAGATCATTTTGAGGCTTACTGGTGAACATGTAAGGCCATAAATGTGCCCACTAGTTCACTGGTAAGATCATTTTGAGGCTTACTAGTTGACATGTAAGCCGCAAAACGCCCACTAGTTCACTAGTAAGATCATTTTGACGCTTACTAGTGAACATTTAAGGCCATAAATGTGCCCATTAGTTCACTAGTAAGATCATTTTGAGGCTTACTAGTTGACATGTAAGCCACAAAATGCCCACTAGTTCTCTAGTAAGATCATTTTGAGGCTTACTAGTGAAGATGTAAGCCACAAAACGCCCACTTGTTCACTAGTAAGATCATTTTGACGCTTACTAGTGAACATGTAAGGCCATAAATGTGCCCACTAGTTCACTAGTAAGATCATTTTGACTCTTAATAGTGAACATGTAAGGCCATAAATGTGCCCACTAGTTCACTAGTAAGATCATTTTGAGGCTTACTAGTTGACATATAAGCCGCAATACGCCCCTTAGCTCACTCGTAAGATCATTTTGAGGCTTGCTAGTTGACATGTAAGCCGCAAAACGCTCACTAGTTCACTAGTAAGGTCATTTTGACGCTTACTCGTGAACATGTAAGCCACAAATTGTCACTAGTTCACTAGTAAGGTCATTTTGACGCTTACTAGTTAACATGTAAGCCGCAAAACGCCCACTAGTTCACTAGTAAGATCATTTTGAGGCTTACTTGTTGACATGTAAGCCGCAAAACACCCACTAGTTCACTCGTAAGATCATTTTGAGGCTTACTAGTTGACATGCAAGCCGCAAAACGCCCACTAGTTCACTAGTAAGATCATTTTGAGGCTTACTCGTTGACATGTAAGCCACAAAACACTCACTAATTCACTAGTAAGGTCATTTTGACGCTTACTAGTGAACATGTAAGCCACAAACCGCCCACTAGTTCATTAGTAAGATCATTTTGAGGCTTACTTGTTGACATGTAAGCCGCAAAACGGCCACTAGTTCACTAGTAAGATCATTTTGACGCTTACTTGTGAACATGTAAGCCACAAAACGCCCACTAGTTCACTGGTAAGATCATTTTGAGGCTTACTAGTTGACATGTAAGCCACAAAACGCCCACTAGTTCACTAGTAAGATCATTTTGAGGCTTACTAATTTACATGTAAGCCGCAAAACGCCCACTAGTTCACTGGTAAGATCATTTTGAGGCTTACTAGTGAACATGTAAGGCCATAAATGTGCCCACTAGTTCACTAGTAAGATCATTTTGAGGCTTACTAGTTAACATGTAAGCCACAAAACGCCCACTAGTTCACTAGTAAGATCATTTTGAGGCTTACTTGCTGACATGCAAGCCGCAAAACGCCCACTAGTTCACTAGTAAGATCATTTTGACCCTTACTCGTGAACATGTAAGCCACAAAACGCCCACTAGTTCACTTGTAAGATCATTTTGAGGCTTACTAGTGAACATTTAAGGCCATAAATGTGCCCACTAGTTCACTAGTAAGGTCATTTTGACGCTTACTAGTTAACATGTAAGCCACAAAACGCCCACTAGTTCACTAGTAAGATCATTTTGAGGCTTACTTGTTGACATGTAAGCCGCAAAACACCCACTAGTTCACTCGTAAGATCATTTTGAGGCTTACTAGTTGACATGCAAGCCGCAAAACGCACACTAGTTCACTAGTAAGATCATTTTGACGCTTACTAGTGAACATGTAAGGCCATAAATGTGCCCACTAGTTCACTAGTAAGATCATTTTGAGGCTTACTCGTTGACATGTAAGCCACAAAACGCCCACTAGTTCACTAGTAAGATCATTTTGAGGCTTACTAGTTGACATGTAAGCCACAAAACGCCCCTTAGCTCACTCGTAAGATCATTTTGAGGCTTACTAGTTGACATGTAAGCCACAAAACACCCCTTAGCTCACTCGTAAGTTCATTTTGAGGCTTACTAGTGAACATGTAAGGCCATAAATGTGCCGACTAGTTCACTAGTAAGATCATTTTGAGGCTTACTAGTTGACATGTAAGCCACAAAATGCCCACTAGTTCACTAGTAAGATCATTTTGACGCTTACTAGTGAACATGTAAGGCCATAAATGTGCCCACTAGTTCACTAGTAAGATCATTTTGAGGCTTACTAGTGAACATGTAAGGCCATAAATGTGCCCACTAGTTCACTAGTAAGATCATTTTGAGGCTTACTAGTGAACATGTAAGCCACAAAACGCTCACTAGTTCACTAGTAAGATCATTTTGACGCCTACTAGTGAACATGTAAGCCACAAAACACTCACTAGTTAACTAGTAAGGTCATTTTGACACTTACTAGTGAACATGTAAGCCACAAAACGCCCACTAGTTCACTAGTAAGATCATTTTGAGGCTTACTAGTTGACATGTAAGCCACAAAACGCCCCTTAGCTCACTCGTAAGATAATTTTGAGGCTTACTAGTGAACATGTAAGCCACAAAACGCCCACGAGTTCACTAGTAAGATCATTTTGAGGCTTACTAGTTAATATGTAAGCCACAAAACGCTCACTAGTTCACTAGTAAGATCATTTTGAGGCTTACTAGTTGACATGTAAGCCACAAAACGCCCCTTAGCTCACTCGTAAGATCATTTTGAGGCTTACTAGTGAACATGTAAGGCCATAAATGTGCCGACTAGTTCACTAGTAAGATCATTTTGAGGCTAACTAGTTGACATGTAAGCCACAAAACGCCCACTAGTTAACTAGTAAGGTCATTTTGACACTTACTAGTGAACATGTAAGCCACAAAACGCCCACTAGTTCACTAGTAAGATCATTTTGAGGCTTACTAGTTGACATGTAAGCCACAAAACGCCCCTTAGCTCACTCGTAAGATCATTTTGAGGCTTACTAGTGAACATGTAAGGCCATAAATGTGCCGACTAGTTCACTAGTAAGATCATTTTGAGGCTAACTAGTTGACATGTAAGCCACAAAACGCCCACTAGTTCACTAGTAAGATCATTTTGAGGCTTACTAGTGAACATGTAAGCCACAAAACGCCCACTAGTTCACTAGTAAGATCATTTTGACGCTTACTAGTGAACATGTAAGCCACAAAACGCTCACTAGTTCACATGTAAGGTCATTGTGACGCTTACTAGTGAACATGTCAGCCACAAAAGAACCCACTAGTTCACTAGTAAGATCATTTTGAGGCTTACTAGTTGTCATGTAAGCCACAAAACGCCCCTTAGCTCACGAGTAAGGTCATTTTGACGCTTACTCGCGAACATGTAAGCCACAAATTGTCACTAGTTCACTAGTAAGGTCATTTTGACGCTTACTAGTGAACATGTAAGCCACAAAACGGCCACTAGTTCACTAGTAAAATCATTTTGACGCTTACCCGTGAACATGTAAGCCACAGAACGCCCACTAGTTCACTAGTAAGATCATTTTGAGGCTTACTAGTGAACATGTAAGGCCATAAATGTGCCCATTAGTTCACTGGTAAGATCATTTTGACGCCTACTAGTGAACATGTAAGCCACAAAACACTCACTAGTTCACTAGTAAGGTCATTTTGACACTTACTAGTGAACATGTAAGCCACAAAACGCTCACTAGTTCACTAGTAAGATCATTTTGAGGCTTACTAGTGAACATGTAAGGCCATAAATGTGCCCACTAGTTCACTAGTAAGGTCATTTTGAGGCTTAGTAGTTGACATGTAAGCCACAAAATGCCCACTAGTTCACTAGTAAGATCATTGTGAGGCTTACTAGTTGACATGTAAACCGCAAAACGCCCACTAGTTCATTAGTAAGATCATTTTGAGGCTTACTTGTTGACATGTAAGCCGCAAAACGCCCACTAGTTCACTCGTAAGATCATTTTGAGGCTTACTAGTTGACATGCAAGCCGCAAAACGCCCACTAGTTCACTAGTAAGATCATTTTGACCCTTACTCGTGAACATGTAAGCCACAAAACGCCCACTAGTTCACTAGTAAGATCATTTTGAGGCTTACTAGTGAACATTTAAGGCCATAAATGTGCCCACTAGTTCACTAGTAAGATCATTTTGAGGCTTACTAGTTGACATGTAAGCCACAAAATGCCCACTAGTTCACTAGTAAGATCATTTTGAGGCTTACTAGTTTACATGTAAGCCGCAAAACGCCCACTAGTTCACTGGTAAGATCATTTTGAGGCTTACTAGTGAACATGTAAGGCCATAAATGTGCCCACTAGTTCACTAGTAAGATCATTTTGAGGCTTACTAGTTGACATGCAAGCCGCAAAACGCCCACTAGTTCACTAGTAAGATCATTTTGACCCTTACTCGTGAACATTTAAGCCACAAAACGCCCACTAGTTCACTAGTAAGATCATTTTGAGGCTTACTAGTGAACATTTAAGGCCATAAATGTGCCCACTAGTTCACTAGTAAGGTCATTTTGACGCTTACTAGTTAACATGTAAGCCACAAAACGCCCACTAGTTCACTAGTAAGATCATTTTGAGGCTTACTTGTTGACATGTAAGGCGCAAAACACCCACTAGTTCACTCGTAAGATCATTTTGAGGCTTACTAGTTGACATGCAAGCCGCAAAACGCCCACTAGTTCACTAGTAAGATCATTTTGACGCTTACTAGTGAACATGTAAGGCCATAAATGTGCCCACTAGTTCACTAGTAAGATAATTTTGAGGCTTACTCGTTGACATGTAAGCCACAAAACGCTCACTAATTCACTAGTAAGGTCATTTTGACGCTTACTAGTGAACATGTAAGCCACAAAACGCCCACTAGTTTATTAGTAAGATCATTTTGAGGCTTACTTGTTGACATGTAAGCCGCAAAACGGCCACTAGTTCACTAGTAAGATCATTTTGAGGCTTACTGGTGAACATGTAAGGCCATAAATGTGCCCACTAGTTCACTAGTAAGATCATTGTGAGGCTTAGTAGTTGACATGTAAACCGCAAAACGCCCACTAGTTCATTAGTAAGATCATTTTGAGGCTTACTTGTTGACATGTAAGCCGCAAAACGCCCACTAGTTCACTCGTAAGATCATTTTGAGGCTTACTAGTTGACATGCAAGCCGCACAACGCCCACTAGTTCACTAGTAAGATCATTTTGACCCTTACTCGTGAACATGTAAGCCACAAAACGCCCACTAGTTCACTAGTAAGATCATTTTGAGGCTTACTAGTGAACATTTAAGGCCATAAATGTGCCCACTAGTTCACTAGTAAGATCATTTTGAGGCTTACTAGTTTACATGTAAGCCACAAAATGCCCACTAGTTCACTAGTAAGATCATTTTGAGGCTTACTAATTTACATGTAAGCCGCAAAACGCCCACTAGTTCACTGGTAAGATCATTTTGAGGCTTACTAGTGAACATGTAAGGCCATAAATGTGCCCACTAGTTCACTAGTAAGATCATTTTGAGGCTTACTAGTTAACATGTAAGCCACAAAACGCCCACTAGTTCACTAGTAAGATCATTTTGAGGCTTACTTGCTGACATGCAAGCCGCAAAACGCCCACTAGTTCACTAGTAAGATCATTTTGACCCTTACTCGTGAACATGTAAGCCACAAAACGCCCACTAGTTCACTTGTAAGATCATTTTGAGGCTTACTAGTGAACATTTAAGGCCATAAATGTGCCCACTAGTTCACTAGTAAGGTCATTTTGACGCTTACTAGTTAACATGTAAGCCACAAAACGCCCACTAGTTCACTAGTAAGATCATTTTGAGGCTTACTTGTTGACATGTAAGCCGCAAAACACCCACTAGTTCACTCGTAAGATCATTTTGAGGCTTACTAGTTGACATGCAAGCCGCAAAACGCACACTAGTTCACTAGTAAGATCATTTTGACGCTTACTAGTGAACATGTAAGGCCATAAATGTGCCCACTAGTTCACTAGTAAGATCATTTTGAGGCTTACTCGTTGACATGTAAGCCACAAAACGCCCACTAGTTCACTAGTAAGATCATTTTGAGGCTTACTAGTTGACATGTAAGCCACAAAACGCCCCTTAGCTCACTCGTAAGATCATTTTGAGGCTTACTAGTTGACATGTAAGCCACAAAACACCCCTTAGCTCACTCGTAAGTTCATTTTGAGGCTTACTAGTGAACATGTAAGGCCATAAATGTGCCGACTAGTTCACTAGTAAGGTCATTTTGACGCTTACTCGTGAACATGTAAGCCACAAATTGTCACTAGTTCACTAGTAAGGTCATTTTGACGCTTACTAGTTAACATGTAAGCCGCAAAACGCCCACTAGTTCACTAGTAAGATCATTTTGAGGCTTACTTGTTGACATGTAAGCCGCAAAACACCCACTAGTTCACTCGTAAGATCATTTTGAGGCTTACTAGTTGACATGCAAGCCGCAAAACGCCCACTAGTTCACTAGTAAGATCATTTTGAGGCTTACTCGTTGACATGTAAGCCACAAAACACTCACTAATTCACTAGTAAGGTCATTTTGACGCTTACTAGTGAACATGTAAGCCACAAAACGCCCACTAGTTCATTAGTAAGATCATTTTGAGGCTTACTTGTTGACATGTAAGCCGCAAAACGGCCACTAGTTCACTAGTAAGATCATTTTGACGCTTACTCGTGAACATGTAAGCCACAAAACGCCCACTAGTTCACTGTAAAGATCATTTTGAGGCTTACTAGTGAACATGTAAGGCCATAAATGTGCCCACTAGTTCACTAGTAAGATCATTTTGACGCTTACTAGTTGACATGTAAGCCACAAAATCCCCACTAGTTCACTAGTAAGATCATTTTGAGGCTTACTAGTTGACATATAAGCCGCAATACGCCCCTTAGCTCACTCGTAAGATCATTTTGAGGCTTGCTAGTTGACATGTAAGCCGCAAAACGCTCACTAGTTCACTAGTAAGGTCATTTTGACGCTTACTCGTGAACATGTAAGCCACAAATTGTCACTAGTTCACTAGTAAGGTCATTTTGATGCTTACTAGTTAACATGTAAGCCGCAAAACGCCCACTAGTTCACTAGTAAGATCATTTTGAGGCTTACTTGTTGACATGTAAGCCGCAAAACACCCACTATTTCACTCGTAAGATCATTTTGAGGCTTACTAGTTGACATGCAAGCCGCAAAACGCCCACTAGTTCACTAGTAAGATCATTTTGAGGCTTACTCGTTGACATGTAAGCCACAAAACACTCACTAATTCACTAGTAAGGTCATTTTGACGCTTACTAGTGAACATGTAAGCCACAAAACGCCCACTAGTTCATTAGTAAGATCATTTTGAGGCTTACTTGTTGACATGTAAGCCGCAAAACGGCCACTAGTTCACTAGTAAGATAATTTTGACGCTTACTCGTGAACATGTAAGCCACAAAACGCCCACTAGTTCACTGTAAAGATCATTTTGAGGCTTACTAGTGAACATGTAAGGCCATAAATGTGCCCACTAGTTCACTAGTAAGATCATTTTGACGCTTACTAGTTGACATGTAAGCCACAAAATCCCCACTAGTTCACTAGTAAGATCATTTTGAGGCTTACTAGTTGACATGTAAGCCGCAAAACACCCACTATTTCACTCGTAAGATCATTTTGAGGCTTACTAGTTGACATGCAAGCCGCAAAACGCCCACTAGTTCACTAGTAAGATCATTTTGAGGCTTACTCGTTGACATGTAAGCCACAAAACACTCACTAATTCACTAGTAAGGTCATTTTGACGCTTACTAGTGAACATGTAAGCCACAAAACGCCCACTAGTTCATTAGTAAGATCATTTTGAGGCTTACTTGTTGACATGTAAGCCGCAAAACGGCCACTAGTTCACTAGTAAGATAATTTTGAGGCTTACTCGTTGACATGTAAGCCACAAAACACTCACTAATTCACTAGTAAGGTCATTTTGACGCTTACTAGTGAACATGTAAGCCACAAAACGCCCACTAGTTCATTAGTAAGATCATTTTGAGGCTTACTTGTTGACATGTAAGCCGCAAAACGGCCACTAGTTCACTAGTAAGATAATTTTGACGCTTACTCGTGAACATGTAAGCCACAAAACGCCCACTAGTTCACTGTAAAGATCATTTTGAGGCTTACTAGTGAACATGTAAGGCCATAAATGTGCCCACTAGTTCACTAGTAAGATCATTTTGACGCTTACTAGTTGACATGTAAGCCACAAAATCCCCACTAGTTCACTAGTAAGATCATTTTGAGGCTTACTAGTTGACATATAAGCCGCAAAACCCCCACTAGTTCACTGGTAAGATCATTTTGAGGCTTACTAGTGAACATGTAAGCCACAAAACGCCCACTAGTTCACTAGTAAGATCATTTTGAGGCTAACGAGTGAAGATGTAAGCCACAAAACGCCCACTAGTTCACTAGTAAGATCATTTTGAGGCTTACTAGTGAACATGTAAGCCACAAAACGCCCAGGAGTTCACTAGTAAGTTCATTTTGAGGCTTACTAGTTGACATGTAAGCCACAAAACGCTCACTAATTCACTAGTAAGGTCATTTTGACGCTTACTAGTGAACATGTAAGCCACAAAACGCCCACTAGTTCACTAGTAAGATCATTTTGAGGCTTACTAGTGAACATGTCAGGCCATAAATGTGCCCACCTGTTCACTAGTAAGATCATTTTGACTCTTAATAGTGAACATGTAAGGCCATAAATGTGCCCACTAGTTCACTCGTAAGATCATTTTGAGGCTTGCTAGTTGACATGTAAGCCGCAAAACGCTCACTAGTTCACTAGTAAGGTCATTTTGACGCTTACTCGTGAACATGTAAGCCACAAAACGCCCACTAGTTCACTAGTAAGATCATTTTGAGGCTTACTAGTGAACATGTAAGGCCATAAATGTGCCCACTAGTTCACTCGTAAGATCATTTTGAGGCTTGCTAGTTGACATGTAAGCCGCAAAACGCTCACTAGTTCACTAGTAAGATCATTTTGAGGCTTACTCGTTGACATGTAAGCCACAAAACGCTCACTAATTCACTAGTAAGGTCATTTTGACGCTTACTAGTGAACAGGTAAGCCACAAAACGCCCACTAGTTCATTAGTAAGATCATTTTGAGGCTTACTTGTTGACATGTAAGCCGCAAAACGGCCACTAGTTCACTAGTAAGATCATTTTGACACTTACTCGTTAACATGTAAGGCACAAAACGCCCACTAGTTCACTGGTAAGATCATTTTGAGGCTTACTAGTGAACATGTAAGGCCATAAATGTGCCCACTAGTTCACTGGTAAGATCATTTTGAGGCTTACTAGTTGACATGTAAGCCACAAAATCCCCACTAGTTCACTAGTAAGATCATTTTGAGGCTTACTAGTTGACATATAAGCCGCAAAACCCCCACTAGTTCACTGGTAAGATCATTTTGAGGCTTACTAGTGAACATGTAAGGTCATAAATGTGCCCACTAGTTCACTAGTAAGATCATTTTGAGGCTTACTAGTTGACATGTAAGCCACAAAACGCCCACTAGTTCACTAGTAAGATCATTTTGAGGCTAACGAGTGAAGATGTAAGCCACAAAACGCCCACTAGTTCACTAGTAAGATCATTTTGAGGCTTACTAGTGAACATGTAAGCCACAAAACGCTCATTAGTTCACTAGTAAGATCATTTTGAGGCTTACAAGTGAACATGTAAGGCCATAAATGTGCCCACTAGTTCACAAGTAAGATCATTTTGAGGCTTAGTAGTTGACATGTAAGCCACAAAATGCCCACTAGTTCACTAGTAAGATCATTGTGAGGCTTAGTAGTTGACATGTAAGCCGCAAAACGCCCACTAGCTCACTCGTAAGATCATTTTGAGGCTTACGAGTTGACATGTAAGCCACAAAACGCCCACTAGTTCACTAGTAAGGTCATTTTGACGCTTACTAGTGAACATGTAAGGCCATAAATGTGCCCACTAGTTTACTAGTAAGATCATTTTGACGCTTACTAGTAAACATGTAAGGCCATAAATGTGCCCACTAGTTCACTAGTAAGATCATTTTGAGGCTTACTGGTTGACATGTAAGCCACAAAATGCCCACTAGTTCACTAGTAAGATCATTTTGAGGCTTACTAGTTGACATGTAAGCCGCAAAACGCCCACGAGTTCACTGGTAAGATCATTTTGATGCTTACTAGTGAACATGTAAGCCACAAAACGCTCACTAGTTCACTAGTAAGGTCATTTTGACGCTTCTTCGTGAACATGTAAGCCACAAAACACTCACTAGTTAACTAGTAAGGTCATTTTGACACTTACTAGTGAACATGTAATCCACAAAACGCCCACTAGTTCACTAGTAAGATCATTTTGAGGCTTACTAGTGAACATGTAAGGCCATAAATGTGCCCACTAGTTCACTAGTAAGATCATTTTGAGGCTTACTAGTGAACATGTAAGGCCATAAATGTGCCCACTAGTTCACTAGTAAGATCATTTTGAGGCTTACTAGTTGACATATAAGCCGCAATACGCCCCTTAGCTCACTCGTAAGATCATTTTGAGGCTTGCTAGTTGACATGTAAGCCGCAAAACGCTCACTAGTTCACTAGTAAGGTCATTTTGACGCTTACTCGTGAACATGTAAGCCACAAATTGTCACTAGTTCACTAGTAAGGTCATTTTGACGCTTACTAGTTAACATGTAAGCCGCAAAACGCCCACTAGTTCACTAGTAAGATCATTTTGAGGCTTACTTGTTGACATGTAAGCCGCAAAACACCCACTAGTTCACTCGTAAGATCATTTTGAGGCTTACTAGTTGACATGCAAGCCGCAAAACGCCCACTAGTTCACTAGTAAGATCATTTTGAGGCTTACTCGTTGACATGTAAGCCACAAAACACTCACTAATTCACTAGTAAGGTCATTTTGACGCTTACTAGTGAACATGTAAGCCACAAAACGCCCACTAGTTCATTAGTAAGATCATTTTGAGGCTTACTTGTTGACATGTAAGCCGCAAAACGGCCACTAGTTCACTAGTAAGATCATTTTGACGCTTACTCGTGAACATGTAAGCCACAAAACGCCCACTAGTTCACTGTAAAGATCATTTTGAGGCTTACTAGTGAACATGTAAGGCCATAAATGTGCCCACTAGTTCACTAGTAAGATCATTTTGACGCTTACTAGTTGACATGTAAGCCACAAAATCCCCACTAGTTCACTAGTAAGATCATTTTGAGGCTTACTAGTTGACATATAAGCCGCAAAACCCCCACTAGTTCACTGGTAAGATCATTTTGAGGCTTACTAGTGAACATGTAAGCCACAAAACGCCCACTAGTTCACTAGTAAGATCATTTTGAGGCTAACGAGTGAAGATGTAAGCCACAAAACGCCCACTAGTTCACTAGTAAGATCATTTTGAGGCTTACTAGTGAACATGTAAGCCACAAAACGCCCAGGAGTTCACTAGTAAGATCATTTTGAGGCTTACTAGTTGACATGTAAGCCACAAAACGCTCACTAATTCACTAGTAAGGTCATTTTGACGCTTACTAGTGAACATGTAAGCCACAAAACGCCCACTAGTTCACTAGTAAGATCATTTTGAGGCTTACTAGTGAACATGTCAGGCCATAAATGTGCCCACCTGTTCACTAGTAAGATCATTTTGACTCTTAATAGTGAACATGTAAGGCCATAAATGTGCCCACTAGTTCACTCGTAAGATCATTTTGAGGCTTGCTAGTTGACATGTAAGCCGCAAAACGCTCACTAGTTCACTAGTAAGGTCATTTTGACGCTTACTCGTGAACATGTAAGCCACAAAACGCCCACTAGTTCACTAGTAAGATCATTTTGAGGCTTACTAGTGAACATGTAAGGCCATAAATGTGCCCACTAGTTCACTCGTAAGATCATTTTGAGGCTTGCTAGTTGACATGTAAGCCGCAAAACGCTCACTAGTTCACTAGTAAGATCATTTTGAGGCTTACTCGTTGACATGTAAGCCACAAAACGCTCACTAATTCACTAGTAAGGTCATTTTGACGCTTACTAGTGAACAGGTAAGCCACAAAACGCCCACTAGTTCATTAGTAAGATCATTTTGAGGCTTACTTGTTGACATGTAAGCCGCAAAACGGCCACTAGTTCACTAGTAAGATCATTTTGACACTTACTCGTTAACATGTAAGGCACAAAACGCCCACTAGTTCACTGGTAAGATCATTTTGAGGCTTACTAGTGAACATGTAAGGCCATAAATGTGCCCACTAGTTCACTGGTAAGATCATTTTGAGGCTTACTAGTTGACATGTAAGCCACAAAATCCCCACTAGTTCACTAGTAAGATCATTTTGAGGCTTACTAGTTGACATATAAGCCGCAAAACCCCCACTAGTTCACTGGTAAGATCATTTTGAGGCTTACTAGTGAACATGTAAGGTCATAAATGTGCCCACTAGTTCACTAGTAAGATCATTTTGAGGCTTACTAGTTGACATGTAAGCCACAAAACGCCCACTAGTTCACTAGTAAGATCATTTTGAGGCTAACGAGTGAAGATGTAAGCCACAAAACGCCCACTAGTTCACTAGTAAGATCATTTTGAGGCTTACTAGTGAACATGTAAGCCACAAAACGCTCATTAGTTCACTAGTAAGATCATTTTGAGGCTTACAAGTGAACATGTAAGGCCATAAATGTGCCCACTAGTTCACAAGTAAGATCATTTTGAGGCTTAGTAGTTGACATGTAAGCCACAAAATGCCCACTAGTTCACTAGTAAGATCATTGTGAGGCTTAGTAGTTGACATGTAAGCCGCAAAACGCCCACTAGCTCACTCGTAAGATCATTTTGAGGCTTACGAGTTGACATGTAAGCCACAAAACGCCCACTAGTTCACTAGTAAGGTCATTTTGACGCTTACTAGTGAACATGTAAGGCCATAAATGTGCCCACTAGTTTACTAGTAAGATCATTTTGACGCTTACTAGTAAACATGTAAGGCCATAAATGTGCCCACTAGTTCACTAGTAAGATCATTTTGAGGCTTACTGGTTGACATGTAAGCCACAAAATGCCCACTAGTTCACTAGTAAGATCATTTTGAGGCTTACTAGTTGACATGTAAGCCGCAAAACGCCCACGAGTTCACTGGTAAGATCATTTTGATGCTTACTAGTGAACATGTAAGCCACAAAACGCTCACTAGTTCACTAGTAAGGTCATTTTGACGCTTCTTCGTGAACATGTAAGCCACAAAACACTCACTAGTTAACTAGTAAGGTCATTTTGACACTTACTAGTGAACATGTAATCCACAAAACGCCCACTAGTTCACTAGTAAGATCATTTTGAGGCTTACTAGTGAACATGTAAGGCCATAAATGTGCCCACTAGTTCACTAGTAAGATCATTTTGAGGCTTACTAGTGAACATGTAAGGCCATAAATGTGCCCACTAGTTCACTAGTAAGATCATTTTGAGGCTTACTAGTTGACATATAAGCCGCAATACGCCCCTTAGCTCACTCGTAAGATCATTTTGAGGCTTGCTAGTTGACATGTAAGCCGCAAAACGCTCACTAGTTCACTAGTAAGGTCATTTTGACGCTTACTCGTGAACATGTAAGCCACAAATTGTCACTAGTTCACTAGTAAGGTCATTTTGACGCTTACTAGTTAACATGTAAGCCGCAAAACGCCCACTAGTTCACTAGTAAGATCATTTTGAGGCTTACTTGTTGACATGTAAGCCGCAAAACACCCACTAGTTCACTCGTAAGATCATTTTGAGGCTTACTAGTTGACATGCATGCCGCAAAACGCCCACTAGTTCACTAGTAAGATCATTTTGAGGCTTACTCGTTGACATGTAAGCCACAAAACACTCACTAATTCACTAGTAAGGTCATTTTGACGCTTACTAGTGAACATGTAAGCCACAAAACGCCCACTAGTTCATTAGTAAGATCATTTTGAGGCTTACTTGTTGACATGTAAGCCGCAAAACGGCCACTAGTTCACTAGTAAGATCATTTTGACGCTTACTCGTGAACATGTAAGCCACAAAACGCCCACTAGTTCACTGTAAAGATCATTTTGAGGCTTACTAGTGAACATGTAAGGCCATAAATGTGCCCACTAGTTCACTAGTAAGATCATTTTGACGCTTACTAGTTGACATGTAAGCCACAAAATCCCCACTAGTTCACTAGTAAGATCATTTTGAGGCTTACTACTTGACATATAAGCCGCAAAACCCCCACTAGTTCACTGGTAAGATCATTTTGAGGCTTACTAGTGAACATGTAAGCCACAAAACGCCCACTACTTCACTAGTAAGATCATTTTGAGGCTAACGAGTGAAGATGTAAGCCACAAAACGCCCACTAGTTCACTAGTAAGATCATTTTGAGGCTTACTAGTGAACATGTAAGCCACAAAACGCCCAGGAGTTCACTAGTAAGATCATTTTGAGGCTTACTAGTTGACATGTAAGCCACAAAACGCCCACTAGTTCACTAGTAAGATCATTTTGAGGCTTACTAGTGAACATGTCAGGCCATAAATGTGCCCACCTGTTCACTAGTAAGATCATTTTGACTCTTAATAGTGAACATGTAAGGCCATAAATGTGCCCACTAGTTCACTCGTAAGATCATTTTGAGGCTTGCTAGTTGACATGTAAGCCGCAAAACGCTCACTAGTTCACTAGTAAGGTCATTTTGACGCTTACTCGTGAACATGTAAGCCACAAATTGTCACTAGTTCACTAGTAAGATCATTTTGAGGCTTACTCGTTGACATGTAAGCCACAAAACGCTCACTAATTCACTAGTAAGGTCATTTTGACGCTTACTAGTGAACATGTAAGCCACAAAACGCCCACTAGTTCATTAGTAAGATCATTTTGAGGCTTACTTGTTGACATGTAAGCCGCAAAACGGCCACTAGTTCACTAGTAAGATCATTTTGAAACTTACTCGTGAACATGTAAGCCACAAAACGCCCACTAGTTCACTGGTAAGATCATTTTGAGGCTTACTAGTGAACATGTAAGGCCATAAATGTGCCCACTAGTTCACTGGTAAGATCATTTTGAGGCTTACTAGTTGACATGTAAGCCACAAAATCCCCACTAGTTCACTAGTAAGATCATTTTGAGGCTTACTAGTTGACATATAAGCCGCAAAACCCCCACTAGTTCACTGGTAAGATCATTTTGAGGCTTACTAGTGAACATGTAAGGTCATAAATGTGCCCACTAGTTCACTAGTAAGATCATTTTGAGGCTTACTAGTTGACATGTAAGCCACAAAACGCCCACTAGTTCACTAGTAAGATCATTTTGAGGCTAACGAGTGAAGATGTAAGCCACAAAACGCCCACTAGTTCACTAGTAAGATCATTTTGAGGCTTACTAGTGAACATGTAAGCCACAAAACGCCCACTAGTTCACTGGTAAGATCATTTTTAGGCTTACTAGTGAACATGTAAGCCACTAAACACTCACTAGTTCACCAGTAAGGTCATTTTGACACTTACTAGTGAACATGTAGGCCACAAAACGCTCATTAGATCACTAGTAAGATCATTTTGAGGCTTACAAGTGAACATGTAAGGCCATAAATGTGCCCACTAGTTCACTAGTAAGATCATTTTGAGGCTTAGTAGTTGACATGTAAGCCACAAAATGCCCACTAGTTCACTAGTAAGATCATTGTGAGGCTTAGTAGTTGACATGTAAGCCGCAAAACGCCCACTAGCTCACTCGTAAGATCATTTTGAGGCTTACGAGTTGACATGTAAGCCACAAAACGCCCAATAGTTCACTAGTAAGGTCATTTTGACGCTTACTAGTGAACATGTAAGGCCATAAATGTGCCCACTAGTTTACTAGTAAGATCATTTTGACGCTTACTAGTGAACATGTAAGGCCATAAATGTGCCCACTAGTTCACTAGTAAGACCATTTTGAGGCTTACTGGTTGACATGTAAGCCAAAAAATGCCCACTAGTTCACTAGTAAGATCATTTTGAGGCTTACTAGTTGACATGTAAGCCGCAAAACGCCCACGAGTTCACTGGTAAGATCATTTTGATGCTTACTAGTGAACATGTAAGCCACAAAACGCTCACTAGTTCACTAGTAAGGTCATTTTGACGCTTCCTCGTGAACATGTAAGCCACAAAACACTCACTAGTTAACTAGTAAGGTCATTTTGACACTTACTAGTGAACATGTAATCCACAAAACGCCCACTAGTTCACTAGTAAGATCATTTTGAGGCTTACTAGTGAACATGTAAGGCCATAAATGTGCCCACTAGTTCACTAGTAAGATCATTTTAGGCTTACTAGTTGACATATAAGCCGCAATACGCCCCTTAGCTCACTCGTAAGATCATTTTGAGGCTTGCTAGTTGACATGTAAGCCGCAAAACGCTCACTAGTTCACTAGTAAGGTCATTTTGACGCTTACTCGTGAACATGTAAGCCACAAATTGTCACTAGTTCACCAGTAAGGTCATTTTGACGCTTACTAGTTAACATGTAAGCCGCAAAACGCCCACTAGTTCACTAGTAAGATCATTTTGAGGCTTACTTGTTGACATGTAAGCCGCAAAACACCCACTAGTTCACTCGTAAGATCATTTTGAGGCTTACTAGTTGACATGCAAGCCGCAAAACGCCCACTAGTTCACTAGTAAGATCATTTTGAGGCTTACTCGTTGACATGTAAGCCACAAAACACTCACTAATTCACTAGTAAGGTCATTTTGACGCTTACTAGTGAACATGTAAGCCACAAAACGCCCACTAGTTCATTAGTAAGATCATTTTGAGGCTTACTTGTTGACATGTAAGCCGCAAAACGGCCAGTAGTTCACTAGTAAGATAATTTTGACGCTTACTCGTGAACATGTAAGCCACAAAACGCCCACTAGTTCACTGTAAAGATCATTTTGAGGCTTACTAGTGAACATGTAAGGCCATAAATGTGCCCACTAGTTCACTAGTAAGATCATTTTGACGCTTACTAGTTGACATGTAAGCCACAAAATCCCCACTAGTTCACTAGTAAGATCATTTTGAGGCTTACTAGTTGACATATAAGCCGCAAAACCCCCACTAGTTCACTGGTAAGATCATTTTGAGGCTTACTAGTGAACATGTAAGCCACAAAACGCCCACTAGTTCACTAGTAAGATCATTTTGAGGCTAACGAGTGAAGATGTAAGCCAAAAAACGCCCACTAGTTCACTAGTAAGATCATTTTGAGGCTTACTAGTGAACATGTAAGCCACAAAACGCCCAGGAGTTCACTAGTAAGATCATTTTGAGGCTTACTAGTTGACATGTAAGCCACAAAACGCTCACTAATTCACTAGTAAGGTCATTTTGACGCTTACTAGTGAACATGTAAGCCACAAAACGCCCACTAGTTCACTAGTAAGATCATTTTGAGGCTTACTAGTGAACATGTCAGGCCATAAATGTGCCCACCTGTTCACTAGTAAGATCATTTTGACTCTTAATAGTGAACATGTAAGGCCATAAATGTGCCCACTAGTTCACTCGTAACATCATTTTGAGGCTTGCTAGTTGACATGTAAGCCGCAAAACGCTCACTAGTTCACTAGTAAGGTCATTTTGACGCTTACTCGTGAACATGTAAGCCACAAAACGCCCACTAGTTCACTAGTAAGATCATTTTGAGGCTTACTCGTTGACATGTAAGCCACAAAACACTCACTAATTCACTAGTAAGGTCATTTTGACGCTTACTAGTGAACATGTAAGCCACAAAACGCCCACTAGTTCATTAGTAAGATCATTTTGAGGCTTACTTGTTGACATGTAAGCCGCAAAACGGCCACTAGTTCACTAGTAAGATAATTTTGACGCTTACTCGTGAACATGTAAGCCACAAAACGCCCACTAGTTCACTGTAAAGATCATTTTGAGGCTTACTAGTGAACATGTAAGGCCATAAATGTGCCCACTAGTTCACTAGTAAGATCATTTTGACGCTTACTAGTTGACATGTAAGCCACAAAATCCCCACTAGTTCACTAGTAAGATCATTTTGAGGCTTACTAGTTGACATATAAGCCGCAAAACCCCCACTAGTTCACTGGTAAGATCATTTTGAGGCTTACTAGTGAACATGTAAGCCACAAAACGCCCACTAGTTCACTAGTAAGATCATTTTGAGGCTAACGAGTGAAGATGTAAGCCACAAAACGCCCACTAGTTCACTAGTAAGATCATTTTGAGGCTTACTAGTGAACATGTAAGCCACAAAACGCCCAGGAGTTCACTAGTAAGATCATTTTGAGGCTTACTAGTTGACATGTAAGCCACAAAACGCTCACTAATTCACTAGTAAGGTCATTTTGACGCTTACTAGTGAACATGTAAGCCACAAAACGCCCACTAGTTCACTAGTAAGATCATTTTGAGGCTTACTAGTGAACATGTCAGGCCATAAATGTGCCCACCTGTTCACTAGTAAGATCATTTTGACTCTTAATAGTGAACATGTAAGGCCATAAATGTGCCCACTAGTTCACTCGTAAGATCATTTTAAGGCTTGCTAGTTGACATGTAAGCCGCAAAACGCTCACTAGTTCACTAGTAAGGTCATTTTGACGCTTACTCGTGAACATGTAAGCCACAAAACGCCCACTAGTTCACTAGTAAGATCATTTTGAGGCTTACTCGTTGACATGTAAGCCACAAAACGCTCACTAATTCACTAGTAAGGTCATTTTGACGCTTACTAGTGAACAGGTAAGCCACAAAACGCCCACTAGTTCATTAGTAAGATCATTTTGAGGCTTACTAGTGAACATGTAAGGCCATAAATGTGCCCACTAGTTCACTCGTAAGATCATTTTGAGGCTTGCTAGTTGACATGTAAGCCGCAAAACGCTCACTAGTTCACTAGTAAGATCATTTTGAGGCTTACTCGTTGACATGTAAGCCACAAAACGCTCACTAATTCACTAGTAAGGTCATTTTGACGCTTACTAGTGAACAGGTAAGCCACAAAACGCCCACTAGTTCATTAGTAAGATCATTTTGAGGCTTACTTGTTGACATGTAAGCCGCAAAACGGCCACTAGTTCACTAGTAAGATCATTTTGACACTTACTCGTTAACATGTAAGGCACAAAACGCCCACTAGTTCACTGGTAAGATCATTTTGAGGCTTACTAGTGAACATGTAAGGCCATAAATGTGCCCACTAGTTCACTGGTAAGATCATTTTGAGGCTTACTAGTTGACATGTAAGCCACAAAATCCCCACTAGTTCACTAGTAAGATCATTTTGAGGCTTACTAGTTGACATATAAGCCGCAAAACCCCCACTAGTTCACTGGTAAGATCATTTTGAGGCTTACTAGTGAACATGTAAGGTCATAAATGTGCCCACTAGTTCACTAGTAAGATCATTTTGAGGCTTACTAGTTGACATGTAAGCCACAAAACGCCCACTAGTTCACTAGTAAGATCATTTTGAGGCTAACGAGTGAAGATGTAAGCCACAAAACGCCCACTAGTTCACTAGTAAGATCATTTTGAGGCTTACTAGTGAACATGTAAGCCACAAAACGCTCATTAGTTCACTAGTAAGATCATTTTGAGGCTTACAAGTGAACATGTAAGGCCAAAAATGTGCCCACTAGTTCACAAGTAAGATCATTTTGAGGCTTAGTAGTTGACATGTAAGCCACAAAATGCCCACTAGTTCACTAGTAAGATCATTGTGAGGCTTAGTAGTTGACATGTAAGCCGCAAAACGCCCACTAGCTCACTCGTAAGATCATTTTGAGGCTTACGAGTTGACATGTAAGCCACAAAACGCCCACTAGTTCACTAGTAAGATCATTTTGACGCTTACTAGTGAACATGTAAGGCCATAAATGTGCCCACTAGTTTACTAGTAAGATCATTTTGACGCTTACTAGTGAACATGTAAGGCCATAAATGTGCCCACTAGTTCACTAGTAAGATCATTTTGAGGCTTACTGGTTGACATGTAAGCCACAAAATGCCCACTAGTTCACTAGTAAGATCATTTTGAGGCTTACTAGTTGACATGTAAGCCGCAAAACGCCCACGAGTTCACTGGTAAGATCATTTTGATGCTTACTAGTGAACATGTAAGCCACAAAACGCTCACTAGTTCACTAGTAAGGTCATTTTGACGCTTCTTCGTGAACATGTAAGCCACAAAACACTCACTAGTTAACTAGTAAGGTCATTTTGACACTTACTAGTGAACATGTAATCCACAAAACGCCCACTAGTTCACTAGTAAGATCATTTTGAGGCTTACTAGTGAACATGTAAGGCCATAAATGTGCCCACTAGTTCACTAGTAAGATCATTTTGAGGCTTACTAGTGAACATGTAAGGCCATAAATGTGCCCACTAGTTCACTAGTAAGATCATTTTGAGGCTTACTAGTTGACATATAAGCCGCAATACGCCCCTTAGCTCACTCGTAAGATCATTTTGAGGCTTGCTAGTTGACATGTAAGCCGCAAAACGCTCACTAGTTCACTAGTAAGGTCATTTTGACGCTTACTCGTGAACATGTAAGCCACAAATTGTCACTAGTTCACTAGTAAGGTCATTTTGACGCTTACTAGTTAACATGTAAGCCGCAAAACGCCCACTAGTTCACTAGTAAGATCATTTTGAGGCTTACTTGTTGACATGTAAGCCGCAAAACACCCACTAGTTCACTCGTAAGATAATTTTGAGGCTTACTAGTTGACATGCAAGCCGCAAAACGCCCACTAGTTCACTAGTAAGATCATTTTGAGGCTTACTCGTTGACATGTAAGCCACAAAACACTCACTAATTCACTAGTAAGGTCATTTTGACGCTTACTAGTGAACATGTAAGCCACAAAACGCCCACTAGTTCATTAGTAAGATCATTTTGAGGCTTACTTGTTGACATGTAAGCCGCAAAACGGCCACTAGTTCACTAGTAAGATCATTTTGACGCTTACTCGTGAACATGTAAGCCACAAAACGCCCACTAGTTCACTGTAAAGATCATTTTGAGGCTTACTAGTGAACATGTAAGGCCATAAATGTGCCCACTAGTTCACTAGTAAGATCATTTTGACGCTTACTAGTTGACATGTAAGCCACAAAATCCCCACTAGTTCACTAGTAAGATCATTTTGAGGCTTACTACTTGACATATAAGCCGCAAAACCCCCACTAGTTCACTGGTAAGATCATTTTGAGGCTTACTAGTGAACATGTAAGCCACAAAACAACCACTACTTCACTAGTAAGATCATTTTGAGGCTAACGAGTGAAGATGTAAGCCACAAAACGCCCACTAGTTCACTAGTAAGATCATTTTGAGGCTTACTAGTGAACATGTAAGCCACAAAACGCCCAGGAGTTCACTAGTAAGATCATTTTGAGGCTTACTAGTTGACATGTAAGCCACAAAACGCCCACTAGTTCACTAGTAAGATCATTTTGAGGCTTACTAGTGAACATGTCAGGCCATAAATGTGCCCACCTGTTCACTAGTAAGATCATTTTGACTCTTAATAGTGAACATGTAAGGCCATAAATGTGCCCACTAGTTCACTCGTAAGATCATTTTGAGGCTTGCTAGTTGACATGTAAGCCGCAAAACGCTCACTAGTTCACTAGTAAGGTCATTTTGACGCTTACTCGTGAACATGTAAGCCACAAATTGTCACTAGTTCACTAGTAAGATAATTTTGAGGCTTACTCGTTGACATGTAAGCCACAAAACGCTCACTAATTCACTAGTAAGGTCATTTTTTCGCTTACTAGTGAACATGTAAGCCACAAAACGCCCACTAGTTCATTAGTAAGATCATTTTGAGGCTTACTTGTTGACATGTAAGCCGCAAAACGGCCACTAGTTCACTAGTAAGATCATTTTGAAACTTACTCGTGAAAATGTAAGCCACAAAACGCCCACTAGTTCACTGGTAAGATCATTTTGAGGCTTACTAGTGAACATGTAAGGCCATAAATGTGCCCACTAGTTCACTGGTAAGATCATTTTGAGGCTTACTAGTTGACATGTAAGCCACAAAATCCCCACTAGTTCACTAGTAAGATCATTTTGAGGCTTACTAGTTGACATATAAGCCGCAAAACCCCCACTAGTTCACTGGTAAGATCATTTTGAGGCTTACTAGTGAACATGTAAGGTCATAAATGTGCCCACTAGTTCACTAGTAAGATCATTTTGAGGCTTACTAGTTGACATGTAAGCCACAAAACGCCCACTAGTTCACTAGTAAGATCATTTTGAGGCTAACGAGTGAAGATGTAAGCCACAAAACGCCCACTAGTTCACTAGTAAGATCATTTTGAGGCTTACTAGTGAACATGTAAGCCACAAAACGCCCACTAGTTCACTGGTAAGATCATTTTTAGGCTTACTAGTGAACATGTAAGCCACTAAACACTCACTAGTTCACCAGTAAGGTCATTTTGACACTTACTAGTGAACATGTAGGCCACAAAACGCTCATTAGATCACTAGTAAGATCATTTTGAGGCTTACAAGTGAACATGTAAGGCCATAAATGTGCCCACTAGTTCACTAGTAAGATCATTTTGAGGCTTAGTAGTTGACATGTAAGCCACAAAATGCCCACTAGTTCACTAGTAAGATCATTGTGAGGCTTAGTAGTTGACATGTAAGCCGCAAAACGCCCACTAGCTCACTCGTAAGATCATTTTGAGGCTTACGAGTTGACATGTAAGCCACAAAACGCCCACTAGTTCACTAGTAAGGTCATTTTGACGCTTACTAGTGAACATGTAAGGCCATAAATGTGCCCACTAGTTTACTAGTAAGATCATTTTGACGCTTACTAGTGAACATGTAAGGCCATAAATGTGCCCACTAGTTCACTAGTAAGATCATTTTGAGGCTTACTGGTTGACATGTAAGCCACAAAATGCCCACTAGTTCACTAGTAAGATCATTTTGAGGCTTACTAGTTGACATGTAAGCCGCAAAACGCCCACGAGTTCACTGGTAAGATCATTTTGATGCTTACTAGTGAACATGTAAGCCACAAAACGCTCACTAGTTCACTAGTAAGGTCATTTTGACGCTTCCTCGTGAACATGTAAGCCACAAAACACTCACTAGTTAACTAGTAAGGTCATTTTGACACTTACTAGTGAACATGTAATCCACAAAACGCCCACTAGTTCACTAGTAAGATCATTTTGAGGCTTACTAGTGAACATGTAAGGCCATAAATGTGCCCACTAGTTCACTAGTAAGATCATTTTAGGCTTACTAGTTGACATATAAGCCGCAATACGCCCCTTAGCTCACTCGTAAGATCATTTTGAGGCTTGCTAGTTGACATGTAAGCCGCAAAACGCTCACTAGTTCACTAGTAAGGTCATTTTGACGCTTACTCGTGAACATGTAAGCCACAAATTGTCACTAGTTCACCAGTAAGGTCATTTTGACGCTTACTAGTTAACATGTAAGCCGCAAAACGCCCACTAGTTCACTAGTAAGATCATTTTGAGGCTTACTTGTTGACATGTAAGCCGCAAAACACCCACTAGTTCACTCGTAAGATCATTTTGAGGCTTACTAGTTGACATGCAAGCCGCAAAACGCCCACTAGTTCACTAGTAAGATCATTTTGAGGCTTACTCGTTGACATGTAAGCCACAAAACACTCACTAATTCACTAGTAAGGTCATTTTGACGCTTACTAGTGAACATGTAAGCCACAAAACGCCCACTAGTTCATTAGTAAGATCATTTTGAGGCTTACTTGTTGACATGTAAGCCGCAAAACGGCCACTAGTTCACTAGTAAGATAATTTTGACGCTTACTCGTGAACATGTAAGCCACAAAACGCCCACTAGTTCACTGTAAAGATCATTTTGAGGCTTACTAGTGAACATGTAAGGCCATAAATGTGCCCACTAGTTCACTAGTAAGATCATTTTGACGCTTACTCGTGAACATGTAAGCCACAAAACGCCCACTAGTTCACTAGTAAGATCATTTTGAGGCTTACTAGTTGACATATAAGCCGCAAAACCCCCACTAGTTCACTGGTAAGATCATTTTGAGGCTTACTAGTGAACATGTAAGCCACAAAACGCCCACTAGTTCACTAGTAAGATCATTTTGAGGCTAACGAGTGAAGATGTAAGCCAAAAAACGCCCACTAGTTCACTAGTAAGATCATTTTGAGGCTTACTAGTGAACATGTAAGCCACAAAACGCCCAGGAGTTCACTAGTAAGATCATTTTGAGGCTTACTAGTTGACATGTAAGCCACAAAACGCTCACTAATTCACTAGTAAGGTCATTTTGACGCTTACTAGTGAACATGTAAGCCACAAAACGCCCACTAGTTCACTAGTAAGATCATTTTGAGGCTTACTAGTGAACATGTCAGGCCATAAATGTGCCCACCTGTTCACTAGTAAGATCATTTTGACTCTTAATAGTGAACATGTAAGGCCATAAATGTGCCCACTAGTTCACTCGTAACATCATTTTGAGGCTTGCTAGTTGACATGTAAGCCGCAAAACGCTCACTAGTTCACTAGTAAGGTCATTTTGACGCTTACTCGTGAACATGTAAGCCACAAAACGCCCACTAGTTCACTAGTAAGATCATTTTGAGGCTTACTAGTGAACATGTAAGGCCATAAATGTGCCCACTAGTTCACTCGTAAGATCATTTTGAGGCTTGCTAGTTGACATGTAAGCCGCAAAACGCTCACTAGTTCACTAGTAAGATCATTTTGAGGCTTACTCGTTGACATGTAAGCCACAAAACGCTCACTAATTCACTAGTAAGGTCATTTTGACGCTTACTAGTGAACATGTAAGCCACAAAACGCCCACTAGTTCATTAGTAAGATCATTTTGAGGCTTACTTGTTGACATGTAAGCCGCAAAACGGCCACTAGTTCACTAGTAAGATCATTTTGAGGCTAACGAGTGAAGATGTAAGCCACAAAACGCCCACTAGTTCACTAGTAAGATCATTTTGAGGCTTACTAGTGAACATGTAAGCCACAAAACGCCCACTAGTTCACTGGTAAGATCATTTTTAGGCTTACTAGTGAACATGTAAGCCACAAAACACTCACTAGTTCACCAGTAAGGTCATTTTGACACTTACTAGTGAACATGTAAGCCACAAAACGCTCATTAGTTCACTAGTAAGATCATTTTGAGGCTTACAAGTGAACATGTAAGGCCATAAATGTGCCCACTAGTTCACTAGTAAGATCATTTTGAGGCTTAGTAGTTGACATGTAAGCCACAAAATGCCCACTAGTTCACTAGTAAGATCATTGTGAGGCTTAGTAGTTGACATGTAAGCCGCAAAACGCCCACTAGCTCACTCGTAAGATCATTTTGAGGCTTACGAGTTGACATGTAAGCCACAAAACGCCCACTAGTTCACTAGTAAGGTCATTTTGACGCTTACTAGTGAACATGTAAGGCCATAAATGTGCCCACTAGTTTACTAGTAAGATCATTTTGACGCTTACTAGTGAACATGTAAGGCCATAAATGTGCCCACTAGTTCACTAGTAAGATCATTTTGAGGCTTACTGGTTGACATGTAAGCCACAAAATGCCCACTAGTTCACTAGTAAGATCATTTTGAGGCTTACTATTTGACATGTAAGCCGCAAAACGCCCACGAGTTCACTGGTAAGATCATTTTGATGCTTACTAGTGAACATGTAAGCCACAAAACGCTCACTAGTTCACTAGTAAGGTCATTTTGACGCTTCTTCGTGAACATCTAAGCCACAAAACACTCACTAGTTAACTAGTAAGGTCATTTTGACACTTACTAGTGAACATGTAATCCACAAAACGCCCACTAGTTCACTAGTAAGATCATTTTGAGGCTTACTAGTGAACATGTAAGGCCATAAATGTGCCCACTAGTTCACTAGTAAGATCATTTTGAGGCTTACTAGTGAACATGTAAGGCCATAAATGTGCCCACTAGTTCACTAGTAAGATCATTTTGAGGCTTACTAGTTGACATATAAGCCGCAATACGCCCCTTAGCTCACTCGTAAGATCATTTTGAGGCTTGCTAGTTGACATGTAAGCCGCAAAACGCTCACTAGTTCACTAGTAAGGTCATTTTGACGCTTACTCGTGAACATGTAAGCCACAAATTGTCACTAGTTCACTAGTAAGGTCATTTTGACGCTTACTCGTGAACATGTAAGCCACAAATTGTCACTAGTTCACTGGTAAGATCATTTTGAGGCTTACTAGTTGACATGTAAGCCACAAAATCCCCACTAGTTCACTAGTAAGATCATTTTGAGGCTTACTAGTTGACATATAAGCCGCAAAACCCCCACTAGTTCACTGGTAAGATCATTTTGAGGCTTACTAGTGAACATGTAAGGTCATAAATGTGCCCACTAGTTCACTAGTAAGATCATTTTGAGGCTTACTAGTTGACATGTAAGCCACAAAACGCCCACTAGTTCACTAGTAAGATCATTTTGAGGCTAACGAGTGAAGATGTAAGCCACAAAACGCCCACTAGTTCACTAGTAAGATCATTTTGAGGCTTACTAGTGAACATGTAAGCCACAAAACGCCCACTAGTTCACTGGTAAGATCATTTTTAGGCTTACTAGTGAACATGTAAGCCACAAAACACTCACTAGTTCACCAGTAAGGTCATTTTGACACTTACTAGTGAACATGTAAGCCACAAAACGCTCATTAGTTCACTAGTAAGATCATTTTGAGGCTTACAAGTGAACATGTAAGGCCATAAATGTGCCCACTAGTTCACTAGTAAGATCATTTTGAGGCTTAGTAGTTGACATGTAAGCCACAAAATGCCCACTAGTTCACTAGTAAGATCATTGTGAGGCTTAGTAGTTGACATGTAAGCCGCAAAACGCCCACTAGCTCACTCGTAAGATCATTTTGAGGCTTACGAGTTGACATGTAAGCCACAAAACGCCCACTAGTTCACTAGTAAGGTCATTTTGACGCTTACTAGTGAACATGTAAGGCCATAAATGTGCCCACTAGTTTACTAGTAAGATCATTTTGACGCTTACTAGTGAACATGTAAGGCCATAAATGTGCCCACTAGTTCACTAGTAAGATCATTTTGAGGCTTACTGGTTGACATGTAAGCCACAAAATGCCCACTAGTTCACTAGTAAGATCATTTTGAGGCTTACTAGTTGACCTGTAAGCCGCAAAACGCCCACAAGTTCACTGGTAAGATCATTTTGATGCTTACTAGTGAACATGTAAGCCACAAAACGCTCACTAGTTCACTAGTAAGGTCATTTTGACGCTTCTTCGTGAACATCTAAGCCACAAAACACTCACTAGTTAACTAGTAAGGTCATTTTGACACTTACTAGTGAACATGTAATCCACAAAACGCCCACTAGTTCACTAGTAAGATCATTTTGAGGCTTACTAGTGAACATGTAAGGCCATAAATGTGCCCACTAGTTCACTAGTAAGATCATTTTGAGGCTTACTAGTGAACATGTAAGGCCATAAATGTGCCCACTAGTTCACTAGTAAGATCATTTTGAGGCTTACTAGTTGACATATAAGCCGCAATACGCCCCTTAGCTCACTCGTAAGATCATTTTGAGGCTTGCTAGTTGACATGTAAGCCGCAAAACGCTCACTAGTTCACTAGTAAGGTCATTTTGACGCTTACTCGTGAACATGTAAGCCACAAATTGTCACTAGTTCACTAGTAAGGTCATTTTGACGCTTACTAGTTAACATGTAAGCCGCAAAACGCCCACTAGTTCACTAGTAAGATCATTTTGAGGCTTACTTGTTGACATGTAAGCCGCAAAACACCCACTAGTTCACTCGTAAGATCATTTTGAGGCTTACTAGTTGACATGCAAGCCGCAAAACGCCCACTAGTTCACTAGTAAGATCATTTTGAGGCTTACTCGTTGACATGTAAGCCACAAAACACTCACTAATTCACTAGTAAGGTCATTTTGACGCTTACTAGTGAACATGTAAGCCACAAAACGCCCACTAGTTCATTAGTAAGATCATTTTGAGGCTTACTTGTTGACATGTAAGCCGCAAAACGGCCACTAGTTCACTAGTAAGATCATTTTGACGCTTACTCGTGAACATGTAAGCCACAAAACGCCCACTAGTTCACTGTAATTATCATTTTGAGGCTTACTAGTGAACATGTAAGGCCATAAATGTGCCCACTAGTTCACTAGTAAGATCATTTTGACGCTTACTAGTTGACATGTAAGCCACAAAATCCCCACTAGTTCACTAGTAAGATCATTTTGAGGCTTACTAGTTGACATATAAGCCGCAAAACCCCCACTAGTTCACTGGTAAGATCATTTTGAGGCTTACTAGTGAACATGTAAGCCACAAAACGCCCACTACTTCACTAGTAAGATCATTTTGAGGCTAACGAGTGAAGATGTAAGCCACAAAACGCCCACTAGTTCACTAGTAAGATCATTTTGAGGCTTACTAGTGAACATGTAAGCCACAAAACGCCCAGGAGTTCACTAGTAAGATCATTTTGAGGCTTACTAGTTGACATGTAAGCCACAAAACGCCCACTAGTTCACTAGTAAGATCATTTTGAGGCTTACTAGTGAACATGTCAGGCCATAAATGTGCCCACCTGTTCACTAGTAAGATCATTTTGACTCTTAATAGTGAACATGTAAGGCCATAAATGTGCCCACTAGTTCACTCGTAAGATCACTTTGAGGCTTGCTAGTTGACATGTAAGCCGCAAAACGCTCACTAGTTCACTAGTAAGGTCATTTTGACGCTTACTCGTGAACATGTAAGCCACAAATTGTCACTAGTTCACTAGTAAGATCATTTTGAGGCTTACTCGTTGACATGTAAGCCACAAAACGCTCACTAATTCACTAGTAAGGTCATTTTGACGCTTACTAGTGAACATGTAAGCCACAAAACGCCCACTAGTTCATTAGTAAGATCATTTTGAGGCTTACTTGTTGACATGTAAGCCGCAAAACGGCCACTAGTTCACTAGTAAGATCATTTTGACACTTACTCGTGAACATGTAAGCCACAAAACGCCCACTAGTTCACTGGTAAGATCATTTTGAGGCTTACTAGTGAACATGTAAGGCCATAAATGTGCCCACTAGTTCACTGGTAAGATCATTTTGAGGCTTACTAGTTGACATGTAAGCCACAAAATCCCCACTAGTTCACTAGTAAGATCATTTTGAGGCTTACTAGTTGACATATAAGCCGCAAAACCCCCACTAGTTCACTGGTAAGATCATTTTGAGGCTTACTAGTGAACATGTAAGGTCATAAATGTGCCCACTAGTTCACTAGTAAGATCATTTTGAGGCTTACTAGTTGACATGTAAGCCACAAAACGCCCACTAGTTCACTAGTAAGATCATTTTGAGGCTAACGAGTGAAGATGTAAGCCACAAAACGCCCACTAGTTCACTAGTAAGATCATTTTGAGGCTTACTAGTGAACATGTAAGCCACAAAACGCCCACTAGTTCACTGGTAAGATCATTTTTAGGCTTACTAGTGAACATGTAAGCCACTAAACACTCACTAGTTCACCAGTAAGGTCATTTTGACACTTACTAGTGAACATGTAAGCCACAAAACGCTCATTAGTTCACTAGTAAGATCATTTTGAGGCTTACAAGTGAACATGTAAGGCCATAAATGTGCCCACTAGTTCACTAGTAAGATCATTTTGAGGCTTAGTAGTTGACATGTAAGCCACAAAATGCCCACTAGTTCACTAGTAAGATCATTGTGAGGCTTAGTAGTTGACATGTAAGCCGCAAAACGCCCACTAGCTCACTCGTAAGATCATTTTGAGGCTTACGAGTTGACATGTAAGCCACAAAACGCCCACTAGTTCACTAGTAAGGTAATTTTGACGCTTACTAGTGAACATGTAAGGCCATAAATGTGCCCACTAGTTTACTAGTAAGATCATTTTGACGCTTACTAGTGAACATGTAAGGCCATAAATGTGCCCACTAGTTCACTAGTAAGATCATTTTGAGGCTTACTGGTTGACATGTAAGCCACAAAATGCCCACTAGTTCACTAGTAAGATCATTTTGAGGCTTACTAGTTGACATGTAAGCCGCAAAACGCCCACGAGTTCACTGGTAAGATCATTTTGATGCTTACTAGTGAACATGTAAGCCACAAAACGCTCACTAGTTCACTAGTAAGGTCATTTTGACGCTTCCTCGTGAACATGTAAGCCACAAAACACTCACTAGTTAACTAGTAAGGTCATTTTGACACTTACTAGTGAACATGTAATCCACAAAACGCCCACTAGTTCACTAGTAAGATCATTTTGAGGCTTACTAGTGAACATGTAAGGCCATAAATGTGCCCACTAGTTCACTAGTAAGATCATTTTGAGGCTTACTAGTGAACATGTAAGGCCATAAATGTGCCCACTAGTTCACTAGTAAGATCATTTTGAGGCTTACTAGTTGACATATAAGCCGCAATACGCCCCTTAGCTCACTCGTAAGATCATTTTGAGGCTTGCTAGTTGACATGTAAGCCGCAAAACGCTCACTAGTTCACTAGTAAGGTCATTTTGACGCTTACTCGTGAACATGTAAGCCACAAATTGTCACTAGTTCACTAGTAAGGTCATTTTGACGCTTACTAGTTAACATGTAAGCCGCAAAACGCCCACTAGTTCACTAGTAAGATCATTTTGAGGCTTACTTGTTGACATGTAAGCCGCAAAACACCCACTAGTTCACTCGTAAGATCATTTTGAGGCTTACTAGTTGACATGCAAGCCGCAAAACGCCCACTAGTTCACTAGTAAGATCATTTTGACGCTTACTCGTGAACATGTAAGCCACAAAACGCCCACTAGTTCACTGTAAAGATCATTTTGAGGCTTACTAGTGAACATGTAAGGCCATAAATGTGCCCACTAGTTCACTAGTAAGATCATTTTGACGCTTACTAGTTGACATGTAAGCCACAAAATCCCCACTAGTTCACTAGTAAGATCATTTTGACGCTTACTCGTGAACATGTAAGCCACAAAACGCCCACTAGTTCACTGTAAAGATCATTTTGAGGCTTACTAGTGAACATGTAAGGCCATAAATGTGCCCACTAGTTCACTAGTAAGATCATTTTGACGCTTACTAGTTGACATGTAAGCCACAAAATCCCCACTAGTTCACTAGTAAGATCATTTTGAGGCTTACTAGTTGACATATAAGCCGCAAAACCCCCACTAGTTCACTGGTAAGATCATTTTGAGGCTTACTAGTGAACATGTAAGCCACAAAACGCCCACTAGTTCACTAGTAAGATCATTTTGAGGCTAACGAGTGAAGATGTAAGCCACAAAACGCCCACTAGTTCACTAGTAAGATCATTTTGAGGCTTACTAGTGAACATGTAAGCCACAAAACGCCCAGGAGTTCACTAGTAAGATCATTTTGAGGCTTACTAGTTGACATGTAAGCCACAAAACGCTCACTAATTCACTAGTAAGGTCATTTTGACGCTTACTAGTGAACATGTAAGCCACAAAACGCCCACTAGTTCACTAGTAAGATCATTTTGAGGCTTACTAGTGAACATGTCAGGCCATAAATGTGCCCACCTGTTCACTAGTAAGATCATTTTGACTCTTAATAGTGAACATGTAAGGCCATAAATGTGCCCACTAGTTCACTCGTAAGATCATTTTGAGGCTTGCTAGTTGACATGTCAGCCGCAAAACGCTCACTAGTTCACTAGTAAGGTCATTTTGACGCTTAATCGTGAACATGTAAGCCACAAATTGTCACTAGTTCACTAGTAAGATCATTTTGAGGCTTACTCGTTGACATGTAAGCCACAAAACGCTCACTAATTCACTAGTAAGGTCATTTTGACGCTTACTAGTGAACATGTAAGCCACAAAACGGCCACTAGTTCACTAGTAAGGTCATTTTGACACTTACTCGTGAACATGTAAGCCACAAAACACCCACTAGTTCACTGGTAAGATCATTTTGAGGCTTACTAGTGAACATGTAAGGCCATAAATGTGCCCACTAGTTCACTGGTAAGATCATTTTGAGGCTTACTAGTTGACATGTAAGCCACAAAATCCCCACTAGTTCACTAGTAAGATCATTTTGAGGCTTACTAGTTGACATATAAGCCGCAAAACCCCCACTAGTTCACTGGTAAGATCATTTTGAGGCTTACTAGTGAACATGTAAGGTCATAAATGTGCCCACTAGTTCACTAGTAAGATCATTTTGAGGCTTACTAGTTGACATGTAAGCCACAAAACGCCCACTAGTTCACTAGTAAGATCATTTTGAGGCTAACGAGTGAAGATGTAAGCCACAAAACGCCCACTAGTTCACTAGTAAGATCATTTTGAGGCTTACTAGTGAACATGTAAGCCACAAAACGCCCACTAGTTCACTGGTAAGATCATTTTTAGGCTTACTAGTGAACATGTAAGCCACAAAACACTCACTAGTTCACCAGTAAGGTCATTTTGAGGCTTAGTAGTTGACATGTAAGCCGCAAAACGCCCACTAGCTCACTCGTAAGATCATTTTGAGGCTTACGAGTTGACATGTAAGCCACAAAACGCCCACTAGTTCACTAGTAAGGTCATTTTGACGCTTACTAGTGAACATGTAAGGCCATAAATGTGCCCACTAGTTTACTAGTAAGATCATTTTGACGCTTACTAGTGAACATGTAAGGCCATAAATGTGCCCACTAGTTCACTAGTAAGATCATTTTGAGGCTTACTGGTTGACATGTAAGCCACAAAATGCCCACTAGTTCACTAGTAAGATCATTTTGAGGCTTACTAGTTGACATGTAAGCCGCAAAACGCCCACGAGTTCACTGGTAAGATCATTTTGATGCTTACTAGTGAACATGTAATCCACAAAACGCCCACTAGTTCACTAGTAAGATCATTTTGAGGCTTACTAGTGAACATGTAAGGCCATAAATGTGCCCACTAGTTCACTAGTAAGATCATTTTGAGGCTTACTAGTGAACATGTAAGGCCATAAATGTGCCCACTAGTTCACTAGTAAGATCATTTTGAGGCTTACTAGTGAACATGTAAGCCACAAAACGCTCACTAGTTCACTAGTAAGGTCATTTTGACGCTTCCTCGTGAACATGTAAGCCACAAAACACTCACTAGTTAACTAGTAAGGTCATTTTGACACTTACTAGTGAACATGTAATCCACAATACGCCCACTAGTTCACTAGTAAGATCATTTTGAGGCTTACTAGTGAACATGTAAGGCCATAAATGTGCCCACTAGTTCACTAGTAAGATCATTTTGAGGCTTACTAGTGAACATGTAAGGCCATAAATGTGCCCACTAGTTCACTAGTAAGATCATTTTGAGGCTTACTAGTGAACATGTAAGCCACAAAACGCTCACTAGTTCACTAGTAAGATCATTTTGACGCCTACCAGTGAACATGTAAGCCACAAAACACTCACTAGTTAACTAGAAAGGTCATTTTGACACTTACTAGTGAACATGTAAGCCACAAAACGCCCACTAGTTCACTTCTAAGTTCATTTTGAGGCTTACTAGTTGACATGTAAGCCACAAAACGCCCCTTAGCTCACTCGTAAGATCATTTTGAGGCTTACTAGTGAACATGTAAGCCAACAAACGCCCACGAGTTCACTAGTAAGATCATTTTGAGGCTTACTAGTGAACATGTAAGGCCATAAATGTGCCCACTAGTTCACTAGTAAGATCATTTTGAGGCTTACTAGTTGACATGTAAGCCACAAAATGCCCACTAGTTCACTAGTAAGATCATTTTGACGCTTACTAGTGAACATGTAAGGCCATAAATGTGCCCAATAGTTCACTAGTAAGATCATTTTGAGGCTCACTAGTGAACATATAAGCCACAAAACAACCACTAGTTCACTAGTAAGATCATTTTGAGGCTTACTAGTTGACATGTAAGCCACAAAACGCTCACTAATTCACTAGTAAGGTCATTTTGACGCTTACTAGTGAACATGTAAGCCACAAAACACCCACTAGTTCATTAGTAAGATCATTTTGAGGCTTACTTGTTGACATGTAAGCCGCAAAACGCTCACTAGTTCACTAGTAAGGTCATTTTGACGCTTAATCGTGAACATGTAAGCCACAAATTGTCACTAGTTCACTAGTAAGATCATTTTGAGGCTTACTCGTTGACATGTAAGCCACAAAACGCTCACTAATTCACTAGTAAGGTCATTTTGACGCTTACTAGTGAACATGTAAGCCACAAAACGCCCACTAGTTCATTAGTAAGATCATTTTGAGGCTTACTTGTTGACATGTAAGCCGCAAAACGGCCACTAGTTCACTAGTAAGGTCATTTTGACACTTACTCGTGAACATGTAAGCCACAAAACACCCACTAGTTCACTGGTAAGATCATTTTGAGGCTTACTAGTGAACATGTAAGGCCATAAATGTGCCCACTAGTTCACTGGTAAGATCATTTTGAGGCTTACTAGTTGACATGTAAGCCACAAAATCCCCACTAGTTCACTGGTAAGATCATTTTGAGGCTTACTAGTGAACATGTAAGGTCATAAATGTGCCCACTAGTTCACTAGTAAGATCATTTTGAGGCTTACTAGTTGACATGTAAGCCACAAAACGCCCACTAGTTCACTAGTAAGATCATTTTGAGGCTAACGAGTGAAGATGTAAGCCACAAAACGCCCACTAGTTCACTAGTAAGATCATTTTGAGGCTTACTAGTGAACATGTAAGCCACAAAACGCCCACTAGTTCACTGGTAAGATCATTTTTAGGCTTACTAGTGAACATGTAAGCCACAAAACACTCACTAGTTCACCAGTAAGGTCATTTTGAGGCTTAGTAGTTGACATGTAAGCCACAAAACGCCCACTAGTTCACTAGTAAGGTCATTTTGACGCTTACTAGTGAACATGTAAGGCCATAAATGTGCCCACTAGTTCACTAGTAAGATCATTTTGAGGCTTACTGGTTGACATGTAAGCCACAAAATGCCCACTAGTTCACTAGTAAGATCATTTTGAGGCTTACTAGTTGACATGTAAGCCGCAAAACGCCCACGAGTTCACTCGTAAGATCATTTTGAGGCTTACTAGTGAACATGTAAGGCCATAAATGTGCCCACTAGTTCACTAGTAAGATCATTTTGAGGCTTACTAGTGAACATGTAAGGCCATAAATGTGCCCACTAGTTCACTAGTAAGATCATTTTGAGGCTTACTAGTGAACATGTAAGCCACAAAACGCTCACTAGTTCACTAGTAAGGTCATTTTGACGCTTCCTCGTGAACATGTAAGCCACAAAACACTCACTAGTTAACTAGTAAGGTCATTTTGACAATTACTAGTGAACATGTAATCCACAAAACGCCCACTAGTTCACTAGTAAGATCATTTTGAGGCTTACTAGTGAACATGTAAGGCCATAAATGTGCCCACTAGTTCACTAGTAAGATAATTTTGAGGCTTACTAGTGAACATGTAAGGCCATAAATGTGCCCACTAGTTCACTAGTAAGATCATTTTGAGGCTTACTAGTGAACATGTAAGCCACAAAACGCTCACTAGTTCACTAGTAAGATCATTTTGACGCCTACCAGTGAACATGTAAGCCACAAAACACTCACTAGTTAACTAGAAAGGTCATTTTGACACTTACTAGTGAACATGTAAGCCACAAAACGCCCACTAGTTCACTTCTAAGTTCATTTTGAGGCTTACTAGTTGACATGTAAGCCACAAAACGCCCCTTAGCTCACTCGTAAGATCATTTTGAGGCTTACTAGTGAACATGTAAGGCCATAAATGTGCCCACTAGTTCACTAGTAAGATCATTTTGAGGCTTACTAGTTGACATGTAAGCCACAAAATGCCCACTAGTTCACTAGTAAGATCATTTTGACGCTTACTAGTGAACATGTAAGGCCATAAATGTGCCCACTATTTCACTAGTAAGATCATTTTGAGGCTCACTAGTGAACATATAAGCCACAAAACAACCACTAGTTCACTAGTAAGATCATTTTGAGGCTTACTAGTTGACATGTAAGCCACAAAACGCTCACTAATTCACTAGTAAGGTCATTTTGACGCTTACTAGTGAACATGTAAGCCACAAAACTCCCACTAGTTCATTAGTAAGATCATTTTGAGGCTTACTTGTTGACATGTAAGCCGCAAAACGCCCACTAGTTCACTCGTAAGATCATTTTGAGGCTTACTAGTTGACAAGCAAGCCGCAAAACGCCCACTAGTTCACTAGTAAGATCATTTTGACGCTTACTCGTGAACATGTAAGCCACAAAACGCCCACTAGTTCACTAGTAAGATCATTTTGAGGCTTACAAGTGAACATGTAAGGCCATAAATGTGCCCAGTAGTTCACTAGTAAGATCATTTTGAGGCTTACTAGTTGACATGTAAGCCACAAAATGCCCACTAGTTCACTAGTAAGATCATTTCTAGGCTTACTAGTGAACATGTAAGGCCATAAATGTGCCCACTAGTTCACTAGTAAGATCATTTTGAGGCTTACTAGTGAACATGTAAGGCCATAAATGTGCCCACTAGTTCACTAGTAAGATCATTTTGAGGCTTACTAGTGAACATGTAAGCCACAAAACGCTCACTAGTTCACTAGTAAGATCATTTTGACGCCTACTAGTGAACATGTAATCCACAAAACACTCACTAGTTAACTAGTAAGGTCATTTTGACACTTACTAGTGAACATGTAAGCCGCAAAACGCCCACTAGTTCACTAGTAAGATCATTTTGAGGCTTACTAGTTGACACTTTAAGCCACAAAACGCCCCTTAGCTCACTCGTAAGATCATTTTGAGGCTTACTAGTGAACATGTAAGCCACAAAACGCTCACTAGTTCACTAGTAAGGTCATTTTGACGCTTACTCGTGAACATGTAAGCCACAAATTGTCACTAGTTCACTAGTAAGGTCATTGTGACGCTTACTAGTGAACATGTCAGCCACAAAAGAACCCAATAGTTCACTAGTAAGATCATTTTGAGGCTTACTTGTTGACATGTAAGCCGCAAAACGCCCACTAGTTCACTCGTAAGATCATTTTGAGGCTTACTCGTGAACATGTAAGCCACAAAACCCCCACTAGTTCACTAGTAAGATCATTTTGAGGCTTACTAGTGAACATTTAAGGCCATAAATGTGCCCACTAGTTCACTAGTAAGATCATTTTGAGGCTTACTAGTTGACATGTAAGCCACAAAATGCCCACTAGTTCACTAGTAAGATCATTTTGAGGCTTGCTAGTTGACATGTAAGCCGCAAAACGCCCACTAGTTCACTGGTACGATCATTTTGAGGCCTACTAGTGAAAATGTAAGCTCATAAATGTGCCCACTAGTTCACTAGTAAGATCATTTTGAGGCTTGCTATTTGACATGTAAGCCACAAAACGCCCACTAGTTCACTAGTAAGATCATTGTGAGGCTTACTAGTGAACATGTAAGCCACAAAACGCTCACTACTTCACAAGTAAGGTCATTGTGACGCTTACTAGTGAAAATGTAAGCCACAAAAGAACCCACTAGTTCACTATTAAGATCATTTTGAGGCTTACTAGTTGACATGTAAGCCGCAAAACGCCCACTAGCTCACTCGTAAGATCATTTTGAGGCTTACTAGTTGACATGTAAGCCGCAAAACGCCCACTAGTTCACGATGAAGATCATTTTCACGCTTACTAGTGAACATGTAAGGCCATAAACGTGCCCACTAGTTCACTAGTAAGATCATTTTGACGCTTACTAGTGAACATGTAAGGCCATAAATGTGCCCATTAGTTCACTAGTAAGATAATTTTGAGGCTTACTAGTTGACATGTAAGCCACAAAATGCCCACTAGTTCTCTAGTAAGATCATTTTGAGGCTTACTAGTGAAGATGTAAGCCACAAAACGCCCACTTCTTCACTAGTAAGATCATTTTGACGCTTACTAGTGAACATGTAAGGCCATAAATGTGCTCACTAGTTCACTAGTAAGATCATTTTGTCTCTTAATAGTGAACATGTAAGGCCATAAATGTGCCCACTAGTTCACTAGTAAGATCATTTTGAGGCTTACTAGTGAACATGTAAGCCACAAAACGCTCACTAGTTCACTAGTAAGATCATTTTGACGCCTACCAGTGAACATGTAAGCCACAAAACACTCACTAGTTAACTAGTAAGGTCATTTTGACACTTACTAGTGAACATGTAAGCCACAAAACGCCCACTAGTTCACTTCTAAGATCATTTTGAGGCTTACTAGTTGACATGTAAGCCACAAAACGCCCCTTAGCTCACTCGTAAGATCATTTTGAGGCTTACTAGTGAACATGTAAGGCCATAAATGTGCCCACTAGTTCACTAGTAAGATCATTTTGACGCTTACTAGTGAACATGTAAGGCCATAAATGTGCCCACTAGTTCACTAGTAAGATCATTTTGAGGCTTACTAGTGAACATATAAGCCACAAAACAACCACTAGTTCACTAGTAAGATCATTTTGAGGCTTACTAGTTGACATGTAAGCCACAAAACGCTCACTAATTCACTAGTAAGGTCATTTTGACGCTTACTAGTGAACATGTAAGCCACAAAACACCCACTAGTTCATTAGTAAGCTCATTTTGAGGCTTACTTTTTGACATGTAAGCGGCAAAAGGCCCACTAGTTCACTCGTAAGATCATTTTGAGGCTTACTAGTTGACATGCAAGCCGCAAAACGCCCACTAGTTCACTAGTACGATCATTTTGACGCTTACTCGTGAACATGTAAGCCACAAAACGCCCACTAGTTCACTAGTAAGATCATTTTGAGGCTTACTAGTTGACATGTAAGCCACAAAATGCCCACTAGTTCACTAGTAAGATCATTTTGGGGCTTACTAGTTGACATGTAAGCCACAAAATGCCCACTAGTTCACTAGTAAGATCATTTTGAGGCTTACTAGTGAACATGTAATGCCATAAATGTGCCCACTAGTTCACTAGTAAGATCATTTTGAGGCTTACTAGTGAACATGTAAGCCACAAAACGCTCACTAGTTCACTAGTAAGATCATTTTGACGCCTACTAGTGAACATGTAAGCCACAAAACACTCACTAGTTAACTAGTAAGGTCATTTTGACACTTACTAGTGAAGATGTAAGCCACAAAACACTCACTAGTTAACTAGTCAGGTCATTTTGACACTTACTAGTGAAAATGTAATCCACAAAACGCCCACTAGTTCACTAGTAAGATCATTTTGAGGCTTACTAGTGAACATGTAAGGCCATAAATGTGCCCACTAGTTCACTAGTAAGATCATTTTGAGGCTTACTAGTGAACATGTAAGGCCATAAATGTGCCCACTAGTTCACTAGTAAGATCATTTTGAGGCTTACTAGTGAACATGTAAGCCACAAAACGCTCACTAGTTCACTAGTAAGATCATTTTGACGCCTACCAGTGAACATGTAAGCCACAAAACACTCACTAGTTAACTAGTAAGGTCATTTTGACACTTACTAGTGAACATGTAAGCCACAAAACGCCCACTAGTTCACTTCTAAGATCATTTTGAGTCTTACTAGTTGACATGTAAGCCACAAAACGCCCCTTATCTCACTCGTAAGATCATTTTGAGGCTTACTAGTGAACATGTAAGCCACAAAACGCCCACGAGTTCACTAGTAAGATCATTTTGAGGCTTACTAGTGAACATGTAAGGCCATAAATGTGCCTACTAGTTCACTAGTAAGATCATTTTGAGGCTTACTAGTTGATATGTAAGCCACAAAATGCCCACTAGTTCACTAGTAAGATCATTTTGACGCTTACTAGTGAACATGTAAGGCCATAAATGTGCCCACTAGTTCACTAGTAAGATCATTTTGAGGCTTACTAGTGAACATATAAGCCACAAACAACCACTAGTTCACTAGTAAGATCATTTTGAGGCTTACTAGTTGACATGTAAGCCACAAAACGCTCACTAATTCACTAGTAAGGTCATTTTGACGCTTACTAGTGAACATGTAAGCCACAAAACACCCACTAGTTCATTACTAAGATCATTTTGAGGCTTACTTGTTGACATGTAAGCCGCAAAACGCCCACTAGTTCACTCGTAAGATCATTTTGAGGCTTACTAGTTGACATGCAAGCCGCAAAACGCCCACTAGTTCACTAGTAAGATCATTTTGACGCTTACTCGTGAACATGTAAGGCCATAAATGTGCCCACTAGTTCACTAGTAAGATCATTTTGAGGCTTACTAGTTGACATGTAAGCCACAAAATGCCCACTAGTTCACTAGTAAGATCATTTTGAGGCTTACTAGTGAACATGTAAGGCCATAAATGTGCCCACTAGTTCACTAGTAAGATCATTTTGAGGCTTACTAGTGAACATGTAAGGCCATAAATGTGCCCACTAGTTCACTAGTAAGATCATTTTGAGGCTTACTAGTGAACATGTAAGCCACAAAACGCTCATTAGTTCCCTAGTAAGATCATTTTGAGGCTTACAAGTGAACATGTAAGGCCATAAATGTGCCCACTAGTTCACTAGTAAGATCATTTTGACGCCTACTAGTGAACATGTAAGCCACAAACACTCACTAGTTAACTAGTAAGGTCATTTTGACACTTACTAGTGAACATGTAAGCCACAAAACGCCCACTAGTTCACTAGTAAGATCATTTTGAGGCTTACTAGTTGACATGTAAGCCACAAAACGCCCCTTAGCTCACTCGTAAGATCATTTTGAGGCTTACTAGTGAACATGTAAGCCACAAAACGCCCACGAGTTCACTAGTAAGATCATTTTGAGGCTTAATAGTGAACATGTAAGGCCATGAATGTGCCCAGTAGTTCACTAGTAAGATCATTTTGAGGCTTACTAGTTGATATGTAAGCCACAAAATGCCCACTAGTTCACTAGTAAGATCATTTTGACGCTTACTAGTGAACATGTAAGGCCATAAATGTGCCCACTAGTTCACTAGTAAGATCATTTTGAGGCTTACTAGTGAACATGTAAGCCACAAAACAACCACTAGTTCACTAGTAAGATCATTTTGAGGCTTACTAGTTGACATGTAAGCCACAAAACGCTCACTAATTCACTAGTAAGGTCATTTTGACGCTTACTAGTGAACATGTAAGCCACAAAACACCCACTAGTTCATTAGTAAGATCATTTTGAGGCTTACTTGTTGACATGTAAGCCGCAAAACGCCCACTAGTTCACTCGTAAGATCATTTTGAGGCTTACTAGTTGACATGCAAGCCGCAAAACGCCCACTAGTTCACTAGTAAGATCATTTTGACGCTTACTCATGAACATGTAAGCCACAAAACGCCCACTAGTTCACTAGTAAGATCATTTTGAGGCTTACTAGTTGACATGTAAGCCACAAAACGCCCACTAGTTCACTAGTAAGATCATTTTGAGGGTAACGAGTGAAGATGTAAGCCACAAAACGCCCACTAGTTCACTAGTAAGATCATTTTGAGTCTTACTAGTGAACATGTAAGCCACAAAACGCCCACTAGTTCACTAGTAAGATCATTTTGAGGCTTACTAGTTGACATGTAAGCCACAAAACGCCCCTTAGCTCACTCGTAAGATCATTTTGAGGCTTACTAGTGAACATGTAAGCCACAAAACGCTCACTAGTTCACTAGTAAGGTCATTTTGACGCTTACTCGTGAACATGTAAGCCACAAATTGTCACTAGTTCACTAGTAAGGTCATTTTGACGCTTACTAGTGAACATGTCAGCCACAAAACACTCACTAGTTCACTAGTAAGGTCATTTTGACACTTACTAGTGAACATGTAAGCCACAAAACGCTCACTAGTTCACTAGTAAGGTCATTGTGACGCTTACTAGTGAACATGTCAGCCACAAAAGAACCCAATAGTTCACTAGTAAGATCATTTTGAGGCTTACTTGTTGACATGTAAGCCGCAAAACGCCCACTAGTTCACTCGTAAGATCATTTTGAGGCTTACTCGTGAACATGTAAGCCACAAAACCCCCACTAGTTCACTAGTAAGATCATTTTGAGGCTTACTAGTGAACATTTAAGGCCATAAATGTGCCCACTAGTTCACTAGTAAGATCATTTTGAGGCTTACTAGTTGACATGTAAGCCACAAAATGCCCACTAGTTCACTAGTAAGATCATTTTGAGGCTTGCTAGTTGACATGTAAGCCGCAAAACGCCCACTAGTTCACTGGTAAGATCATTTTGAGGCCTACTAGTGAACATGTAAGCTCATAAATGTGCCCACTAGTTCACTAGTAAGATCATTTTGAGGCTTGCTATTTGACATGTAAGCCACAAAACGCCCACTAGTTCACTAGTAAGATCATTGTGAGGCTTACTAGTGAACATGTAAGCCACAAAACGCTCACTACTTCACAAGTAAGGTCATTGTGACGCTTACTAGTGAAAATGTAAGCCAAAAAAGAACCCACTAGTTCACTATTAAGATCATTTTGAGGCTTACTAGTTGACATGTAAGCCACAAAACGCCCACTAGTTCACTAGTAAGATCATTTTGAGGGTAACGATTGAAGATGTAAGCCACAAAACGCCCACTAGTTCACTAGTAAGATCATTTTGAGTCTTACTAGTGAACATGTAAGCCACAAAACGCCCACTAGTTCACTAGTAAGATCATTTTGAGGCTTACTAGTTGACATGTAAGCCACAAAACGCCCCTTAGCTCACTCGTAAGATCATTTTGAGGCTTACTAGTGAACATGTAAGCCACAAAACGCTCACTAGTTCACTAGTAAGGTCATTTTGACGCTTACTCGTGAACATGTAAGCCACAAATTGTCACTAGTTCACTAGTAAGGTCATTTTGACGCTTACTAGTGAACATGTCAGCCACAAAACACTCACTAGTTCACTAGTAAGGTCATTTTGACACTTACTAGTGAACATGTAAGCCACAAAACGCTCACTAGTTCACTAGTAAGGTCATTGTGACGCTTACTAGTGAACATGTCAGCCACAAAAGAACCCACTAGTTCACTAGTAAGATCATTTTGAGGCTTACTTGTTGACATGTAAGCCGCAAAACGCCCACTAGTTCACTCGTAAGATCATTTTGAGGCTTACTCGTGAACATGTAAGCCACAAAACCCCCACTAGTTCACTAGTAAGATCATTTTGAGGCTTACTAGTGAACATTTAAGGCCATAAATGTGCCCACTAGTTCACTAGTAAGATCATTTTGAGGCTTACTAGTTGACATGTAAGCCACAAAATGCCCACTAGTTCACTAGTAAGATCATTTTGAGGCTTGCTAGTTGACATGTAAGCCGCAAAACGCCCACTAGTTCACTGGTAAGATCATTTTGAGGCCTACTAGTGAACATGTAAGCTCATAAATGTGCCCACTAGTTCACTAGTAAGATCATTTTGAGGCTTGCTATTTGACATGTAAGCCACAAAACGCCCACTAGTTCACTAGTAAGATCATTGTGAGGCTTACTAGTGAACATGTAAGCCACAAAACAACCACTAGTTCACTAGTAAGATCATTTTGAGGCTTACTAGTTGACATGTAAGCCACAAAACGCTCACTAATTCATTAGTAAGGTCATTTTGACGCTTACTAGTGAACATGTAAGCCACAAAACACCCACTAGTTCATTAGTAAGATCATTTTGAGGCTTACTTGTTGACATGTAAGCCGCAAAACGCCCACTAGTTCACTAGTAAGATCATTTTGACGCTTACTCATGAACATGTAAGCCACAAAACGCCCACTAGTTCACTAGTAAGATCATTGTGAGGCTTACTAGTGAACATGTAAGCCACAAAACGCTCACTACTTCACAAGTAAGGTCATTGTGACGCTTACTAGTGAAAATGTAAGCCACAAAAGAACCCACTAGTTCACTATTAAGATCATTTTGAGGCTTACTAGTTGACATGTAAGCCGCAAAACGCCCACTAGCTCACTCGTAAGATCATTTTGAGGCTTACTAGTTGACATGTAAGCCGCAAAACGCCCACTAGTTCACGATGAAGATCATTTTCACGCTTACTAGTGAACATGTAAGGCCATAAACGTGCCCACTAGTTCACTAGTAAGATCATTTTGACGCTTACTAGTGAACATGTAAGGCCATAAATGTGCCCATTAGTTCACTAGTAAGATAATTTTGAGGCTTACTAGTTGACATGTAAGCCACAAAATGCCCACTAGTTCTCTAGTAAGATCATTTTGAGGCTTACTAGTGAAGATGTAAGCCACAAAACGCCCACTTCTTCACTAGTAAGATCATTTTGACGCTTACTAGTGAACATGTAAGGCCATAAATGTGCCCATTAGTTCACTAGTAAGATAATTTTGAGGCTTACTAGTTGACATGTAAGCCACAAAATGCCCACTAGTTCTCTAGTAAGATCATTTTGAGGCTTACTAGTGAAGATGTAAGCCACAAAACGCCCACTTCTTCACTAGTAAGATCATTTTGAGGCTTACTTGTTGACATGTAAGCCGCAAAACGCCCACTAGTTCACTCGTAAGATCATTTTGAGGCTTACTCGTGAACATGTAAGCCACAAAACGCCCACTTCTTCACTAGTAAGATCATTTTGACGCTTACTAGTGAACATGTAAGGCCATAAATGTGCCCATTAGTTCACTAGTAAGATAATTTTGAGGCTTACTAGTTGACATGTAAGCCACAAAATGCCCACTAGTTCTCTAGTAAGATCATTTTGAGGCTTACTAGTGAACATGTCAGCCACAAAAGAACCCAATAGTTCACTAGTAAGATCATTTTGAGGCTTACTTGTTGACATGTAAGCCGCAAAACGCCCACTAGTTCACTCGTAAGATCATTTTGAGGCTTACTCGTGAACATGTAAGCCACAAAACCCCCACTAGTTCACTAGTAAGATCATTTTGAGGCTTACTAGTGAACATTTAAGGCCATAAATGTGCCCACTAGTTCACTAGTAAGATCATTTTGAGGCTTACTAGTTGACATGTAAGCCACAAAATGCCCACTAGTTCACTAGTAAGATCATTTTGAGGCTTGCTAGTTGACATGTAAGCCGCAAAACGCCCACTAGTTCACTGGTAAGATCATTTTGAGGCCTACTAGTGAACATGTAAGCTCATAAATGTGCCCACTAGTTCACTAGTAAGATCATTTTGAGGCTTGCTATTTGACATGTAAGCCACAAAACGCCCACTAGTTCACTAGTAAGATCATTGTGAGGCTTACTAGTGAACATGTAAGCCACAAAACGCTCACTACTTCACAAGTAAGGTCATTGTGACGCTTACTAGTGAAAATGTAAGCCAAAAAAGAACCCACTAGTTCACTATTAAGATCATTTTGAGGCTTACTAGTTGACATGTAAGCCACAAAACGCCCACTAGTTCACTAGTAAGATCATTTTGAGGGTAACGATTGAAGATGTAAGCCACAAAACGCCCACTAGTTCACTAGTAAGATCATTTTGAGTCTTACTAGTGAACATGTAAGCCACAAAACGCCCACTAGTTCACTAGTAAGATCATTTTGAGGCTTACTAGTTGACATGTAAGCCACAAAACGCCCCTTAGCTCACTCGTAAGATCATTTTGAGGCTTACTAGTGAACATGTAAGCCACAAAACGCTCACTAGTTCACTAGTAAGGTCATTTTGACGCTTACTCGTGAACATGTAAGCCACAAATTGTCACTAGTTCACTAGTAAGGTCATTTTGACGCTTACTAGTGAACATGTCAGCCACAAAACACTCACTAGTTCACTAGTAAGGTCATTTTGACACTTACTAGTGAACATGTAAGCCACAAAACGCTCACTAGTTCACTAGTAAGGTCATTGTGACGCTTACTAGTGAACATGTCAGCCACAAAAGAACCCACTAGTTCACTAGTAAGATCATTTTGAGGCTTACTTGTTGACATGTAAGCCGCAAAACGCCCACTAGTTCACTCGTAAGATCATTTTGAGGCTTACTCGTGAACATGTAAGCCACAAAACCCCCACTAGTTCACTAGTAAGATCATTTTGAGGCTTACTAGTGAACATTTAAGGCCATAAATGTGCCCACTAGTTCACTAGTAAGATCATTTTGAGGCTTACTAGTTGACATGTAAGCCACAAAATGCCCACTAGTTCACTAGTAAGATCATTTTGAGGCTTGCTAGTTGACATGTAAGCCGCAAAACGCCCACTAGTTCACTGGTAAGATCATTTTGAGGCCTACTAGTGAACATGTAAGCTCATAAATGTGCCCACTAGTTCACTAGTAAGATCATTTTGAGGCTTGCTATTTGACATGTAAGCCACAAAACGCCCACTAGTTCACTAGTAAGATCATTGTGAGGCTTACTAGTGAACATGTAAGCCACAAAACAACCACTAGTTCACTAGTAAGATCATTTTGAGGCTTACTAGTTGACATGTAAGCCACAAAACGCTCACTAATTCATTAGTAAGGTCATTTTGACGCTTACTAGTGAACATGTAAGCCACAAAACACCCACTAGTTCATTAGTAAGATCATTTTGAGGCTTACTTGTTGACATGTAAGCCGCAAAACGCCCACTAGTTCACTAGTAAGATCATTTTGACGCTTACTCATGAACATGTAAGCCACAAAACGCCCACTAGTTCACTAGTAAGATCATTGTGAGGCTTACTAGTGAACATGTAAGCCACAAAACGCTCACTACTTCACAAGTAAGGTCATTGTGACGCTTACTAGTGAAAATGTAAGCCACAAAAGAACCCACTAGTTCACTATTAAGATCATTTTGAGGCTTACTAGTTGACATGTAAGCCGCAAAACGCCCACTAGCTCACTCGTAAGATCATTTTGAGGCTTACTAGTTGACATGTAAGCCGCAAAACGCCCACTAGTTCACGATGAAGATCATTTTCACGCTTACTAGTGAACATGTAAGGCCATAAACGTGCCCACTAGTTCACTAGTAAGATCATTTTGACGCTTACTAGTGAACATGTAAGGCCATAAATGTGCCCATTAGTTCACTAGTAAGATAATTTTGAGGCTTACTAGTTGACATGTAAGCCACAAAATGCCCACTAGTTCTCTAGTAAGATCATTTTGAGGCTTACTAGTGAAGATGTAAGCCACAAAACGCCCACTTCTTCACTAGTAAGATCATTTTGACGCTTACTAGTGAACATGTAAGGCCATAAATGTGCTCACTAGTTCACTAGTAAGATCATTTTGACTCTTAATAGTGAACATGTAAGGCCATAAATGTGCCCACTAGTTCACTAGTAAGATCATTTTGAGGCTTACTAGTGAACATGTAAGCCACAAAACGCTCACTAGTTCACTAGTAAGATCATTTTGACGCCTACCAGTGAACATGTAAGCCACAAAACACTCACTAGTTAACTAGTAAGGTCATTTTGACACTTACTAGTGAACATGTAAGCCACAAAACGCCCACTAGTTCACTTCTAAGATCATTTTGAGGCTTACTAGTTGACATGTAAGCCACAAAACGCCCCTTAGCTCACTCGTAAGATCATTTTGAGGCTTACTAGTGAACATGTAAGGCCATAAATGTGCCCACTAGTTCACTAGTAAGATCATTTTGACGCTTACTAGTGAACATGTAAGGCCATAAATGTGCCCACTAGTTCACTAGTAAGATCATTTTGAGGCTTACTAGTGAACATATAAGCCACAAAACAACCACTAGTTCACTAGTAAGATCATTTTGAGGCTTAGTAGTTGACATGTAAGCCACAAAATGCCCACTAGTTCACTAGTAAGATCATTGTGAGGCTTAGTAGTTGACATGTAAGCCGCAAAACGCCCACTAGCTCACTCGTAAGATCATTTTGAGGCTTACGAGTTGACATGTAAGCCACAAAACGCCCACTAGTTCACTAGTAAGGTCATTTTGACGCTTACTAGTGAACATGTAAGGCCATAAATGTGCCCACTAGTTTACTAGTAAGATCATTTTGACGCTTACTAGTGAACATGTAAGGCCATAAATGTGCCCACTAGTTCACTAGTAAGATCATTTTGAGGCTTACTAGTGAACATATAAGCCACAAAACAACCACTAGTTCACTAGTAAGATCATTTTGAGGCTTAGTAGTTGACATGTAAGCCACAAAATGCCCACTAGTTCACTAGTAAGATCATTGTGAGGCTTAGTAGTTGACATGTAAGCCGCAAAACGCCCACTAGCTCACTCGTAAGATCATTTTGAGGCTTACGAGTTGACATGTAAGCCACAAAACGCCCACTAGTTCACTAGTAAGGTCATTTTGACGCTTACTAGTGAACATGTAAGGCCATAAATGTGCCCACTAGTTTACTAGTAAGATCATTTTGACGCTTACTAGTGAACATGTAAGGCCATAAATGTGCCCACTAGTTCACTAGTAAGATCATTTTGAGGCTTACTGGTTGACATGTAAGCCACAAAATGCCCACTAGTTCACTAGTAAGATCATTTTGAGGCTTACTAGTTGACATGTAAGCCGCAAAACGCCCACGAGTTCACTGGTAAGATCATTTTGATGCTTACTAGTGAACATGTAAGCCACAAAACGCTCACTAGTTCACTAGTAAGGTCATTTTGACGCTTCTTCGTGAACATGTAAGCCACAAAACACTCACTAGTTAACTAGTAAGGTCATTTTGACACTTACTAGTGAACATGTAATCCACAAAACGCCCACTAGTTCACTAGTAAGATCATTTTGAGGCTTACTAGTGAACATGTAAGGCCATAAATGTGCCCACTAGTTCACTAGTAAGATCATTTTGAGGCTTACTAGTGAACATGTAAGGCCATAAATGTGCCCACTAGTTCACTAGTAAGATCATTTTGAGGCTTACTAGTTGACATATAAGCCGCAATACGCCCCTTAGCTCACTCGTAAGATCATTTTGAGGCTTGCTAGTTGACATGTAAGCCGCAAAACGCTCACTAGTTCACTAGTAAGGTCATTTTGACGCTTACTCGTGAACATGTAAGCCACAAATTGTCACTAGTTCACTAGTAAGGTCATTTTGACGCTTACTAGTTAACATGTAAGCCGCAAAACGCCCACTAGTTCACTAGTAAGATCATTTTGAGGCTTACTTGTTGACATGTAAGCCGCAAAACACCCACTAGTTCACTCGTAAGATCATTTTGAGGCTTACTAGTTGACATGCAAGCCGCAAAACGCCCACTAGTTCACTAGTAAGATCATTTTGAGGCTTACTCGTTGACATGTAAGCCACAAAACACTCACTAATTCACTAGTAAGGTCATTTTGACGCTTACTAGTGAACATGTAAGCCACAAAACGCCCACTAGTTCATTAGTAAGATCATTTTGAGGCTTACTTGTTGACATGTAAGCCGCAAAACGGCCACTAGTTCACTAGTAAGATCATTTTGACGCTTACTCGTGAACATGTAAGCCACAAAACGCCCACTAGTTCACTGTAAAGATCATTTTGAGGCTTACTAGTGAACATGTAAGGCCATAAATGTGCCCACTAGTTCACTAGTAAGATCATTTTGACGCTTACTAGTTGACATGTAAGCCACAAAATCCCCACTAGTTCACTAGTAAGATCATTTTGAGGCTTACTACTTGACATATAAGCCGCAAAACCCCCACTAGTTCACTGGTAAGATCATTTTGAGGCTTACTAGTGAACATGTAAGCCACAAAACGCCCACTACTTCACTAGTAAGATCATTTTGAGGCTAACGAGTGAAGATGTAAGCCACAAAACGCCCACTAGTTCACTAGTAAGATCATTTTGAGGCTTACTAGTGAACATGTAAGCCACAAAACGCCCAGGAGTTCACTAGTAAGATCATTTTGAGGCTTACTAGTTGACATGTAAGCCACAAAACGCCCACTAGTTCACTAGTAAGATCATTTTGAGGCTTACTAGTGAACATGTCAGGCCATAAATGTGCCCACCTGTTCACTAGTAAGATCATTTTGACTCTTAATAGTGAACATGTAAGGCCATAAATGTGCCCACTAGTTCACTCGTAAGATCATTTTGAGGCTTGCTAGTTGACATGTAAGCCGCAAAACGCTCACTAGTTCACTAGTAAGGTCATTTTGACGCTTACTCGTGAACATGTAAGCCACAAATTGTCACTAGTTCACTAGTAAGATCATTTTGAGGCTTACTCGTTGACATGTAAGCCACAAAACGCTCACTAATTCACTAGTAAGGTCATTTTGACGCTTACTAGTGAACATGTAAGCCACAAAACGCCCACTAGTTCATTAGTAAGATCATTTTGAGGCTTACTTGTTGACATGTAAGCCGCAAAACGGCCACTAGTTCACTAGTAAGATCATTTTGAAACTTACTCGTGAACATGTAAGCCACAAAACGCCCACTAGTTCACTGGTAAGATCATTTTGAGGCTTACTAGTGAACATGTAAGGCCATAAATGTGCCCACTAGTTCACTGGTAAGATCATTTTGAGGCTTACTAGTTGACATGTAAGCCACAAAATCCCCACTAGTTCACTAGTAAGATCATTTTGAGGCTTACTAGTTGACATATAAGCCGCAAAACCCCGACTAGTTCACTGGTAAGATCATTTTGAGGCTTACTAGTGAACATGTAAGGTCATAAATGTGCCCACTAGTTCACTAGTAAGATCATTTTGAGGCTTACTAGTTGACATGTAAGCCACAAAACGCCCACTAGTTCACTAGTAAGATCATTTTGAGGCTAACGAGTGAAGATGTAAGCCACAAAACGCCCACTAGTTCACTAGTAAGATCATTTTGAGGCTTACTAGTGAACATGTAAGCCACAAAACGCCCACTAGTTCACTGGTAAGATCATTTTTAGGCTTACTAGTGAACATGTAAGCCACTAAACACTCACTAGTTCACCAGTAAGGTCATTTTGACACTTACTAGTGAACATGTAGGCCACAAAACGCTCATTAGATCACTAGTAAGATCATTTTGAGGCTTACAAGTGAACATGTAAGGCCATAAATGTGCCCACTAGTTCACTAGTAAGATCATTTTGAGGCTTAGTAGTTGACATGTAAGCCACAAAATGCCCACTAGTTCACTAGTAAGATCATTGTGAGGCTTAGTAGTTGACATGTAAGCCGCAAAACGCCCACTAGCTCACTCGTAAGATCATTTTGAGGCTTACGAGTTGACATGTAAGCCACAAAACGCCCACTAGTTCACTAGTAAGGTCATTTTGACGCTTACTAGTGAACATGTAAGGCCATAAATGTGCCCACTAGTTTACTAGTAAGATCATTTTGACGCTTACTAGTGAACATGTAAGGCCATAAATGTGCCCACTAGTTCACTAGTAAGATCATTTTGAGGCTTACTGGTTGACATGTAAGCCACAAAATGCCCACTAGTTCACTAGTAAGATCATTTTGAGGCTTACTAGTTGACATGTAAGCCGCAAAACGCCCACGAGTTCACTGGTAAGATCATTTTGATGCTTACTAGTGAACATGTAAGCCACAAAACGCTCACTAGTTCACTAGTAAGGTCATTTTGACGCTTCCTCGTGAACATGTAAGCCACAAAACACTCACTAGTTAACTAGTAAGGTCATTTTGACACTTACTAGTGAACATGTAATCCACAAAACGCCCACTAGTTCACTAGTAAGATCATTTTGAGGCTTACTAGTTAACATGTAAGGCCATAAATGTGCCCACTAGTTCACTAGTAAGATCATTTTAGGCTTACTAGTTGACATATAAGCCGCAATACGCCCCTTAGCTCACTCGTAAGATCATTTTGAGGCTTGCTAGTTGACATGTAAGCCGCAAAACGCTCACTAGTTCACTAGTAAGGTCATTTTGACGCTTACTCGTGAACATGTAAGCCACAAATTGTCACTAGTTCACCAGTAAGGTCATTTTGACGCTTACTAGTTAACATGTAAGCCGCAAAACGCCCACTAGTTCACTAGTAAGATCATTTTGAGGCTTACTTGTTGACATGTAAGCCGCAAAACACCCACTAGTTCACTCGTAAGATCATTTTGAGGCTTACTAGTTGACATGCAAGCCGCAAAACGCCCACTAGTTCACTAGTAAGATCATTTTGAGGCTTACTCGTTGACATGTAAGCCACAAAACACTCACTAATTCACTAGTAAGGTCATTTTGACGCTTACTAGTGAACATGTAAGCCACAAAACGCCCACTAGTTCATTAGTAAGATCATTTTGAGGCTTACTTGTTGACATGTAAGCCGCAAAACGGCCACTAGTTCACTAGTAAGATAATTTTGACGCTTACTCGTGAACATGTAAGCCACAAAACGCCCACTAGTTCACTGTAAAGATCATTTTGAGGCTTACTAGTGAACATGTTAAGCCATAAATGTGCCCACTAGTTCACTAGTAAGATCATTTTGACGCTTACTAGTTGACATGTAAGCCACAAAATCCCCACTAGTTCACTAGTAAGATCATTTTGAGGCTTACTAGTTGACATATAAGCCGCAAAACCCCCACTAGTTCACTGGTAAGATCATTTTGAGGCTTACTAGTGAACATGTAAGCCACAAAACGCCCACTAGTTCACTAGTAAGATCATTTTGAGGCTAACGAGTGAAGATGTAAGCCAAAAAACGCCCACTAGTTCACTAGTAAGATCATTTTGAGGCTTACTAGTGAACATGTAAGCCACAAAACGCCCAGGAGTTCACTAGTAAGATCATTTTGAGGCTTACTAGTTGACATGTAAGCCACAAAACGCTCACTAATTCACTAGTAAGGTCATTTTGACGCTTACTAGTGAACATGTAAGCCACAAAACGCCCACTAGTTCACTAGTAAGATCATTTTGAGGCTTACTAGTGAACATGTCAGGCCATAAATGTGCCCACCTGTTCACTAGTAAGATCATTTTGACTCTTAATAGTGAACATGTAAGGCCATAAATGTGCCCACTAGTTCACTCGTAACATCATTTTGAGGCTTGCTAGTTGACATGTAAGCCGCAAAACGCTCACTAGTTCACTAGTAAGGTCATTTTGACGCTTACTCGTGAACATGTAAGCCACAAAACGCCCACTAGTTCACTAGTAAGATCATTTTGAGGCTTACTAGTGAACATGTAAGGCCATAAATGTGCCCACTAGTTCACTCGTAAGATCATTTTGAGGCTTGCTAGTTGACATGTAAGCCGCAAAACGCTCACTAGTTCACTAGTAAGATCATTTTGAGGCTTACTCGTTGACATGTAAGCCACAAAACGCTCACTAATTCACTAGTAAGGTCATTTTGACGCTTACTAGTGAACATGTAAGCCACAAAACGCCCACTAGTTCATTAGTAAGATCATTTTGAGGCTTACTTGTTGACATGTAAGCCGCAAAACGGCCACTAGTTCACTAGTAAGATCATTTTGACACTTACTCGTTAACATGTAAGGCACAAAACGCCCACTAGTTCACTGGTAAGATCATTTTGAGGCTTACTAGTGAACATGTAAGGCCATAAATGTGCCCACTAGTTCACTGGTAAGATCATTTTGAGGCTTACTAGTTGACATGTAAGCCACAAAATCCCCACTAGTTCACTAGTAAGATCATTTTGAGGCTTACTAGTTGACATATAAGCCGCAAAACCCCCACTGGTTCACTGGTAAGATCATTTTGAGGCTTACTAGTGAACATGTAAGGTCATAAATGTGCCCACTAGTTCACTAGTAAGATCATTTTGAGGCTTACTAGTTGACATGTAAGCCACAAAACGCCCACTAGTTCACTAGTAAGATCATTTTGAGGCTAACGAGTGAAGATGTAAGCCACAAAACGCCCACTAGTTCACTAGTAAGATCATTTTGAGGCTTACTAGTGAACATGTAAGCCACAAAACGCCCACTAGTTCACTGGTAAGATCATTTTTAGGCTTACTAGTGAACATGTAAGCCACAAAACACTCACTAGTTCACCAGTAAGGTCATTTTGACACTTACTAGTGAACATGTAAGCCACAAAACGCTCATTAGTTCACTAGTAAGATCATTTTGAGGCTTACAAGTGAACATGTAAGGCCATAAATGTGCCCACTAGTTCACTAGTAAGATCATTTTGAGGCTTAGTAGTTGACATGTAAGCCACAAAATGCCCACTAGTTCACTAGTAAGATCATTGTGAGGCTTAGTAGTTGACATGTAAGCCGCAAAACGCCCACTAGCTCACTCGTAAGATCATTTTGAGGCTTACGAGTTGACATGTAAGCCACAAAACGCCCACTAGTTCACTAGTAAGGTCATTTTGACGCTTACTAGTGAACATGTAAGGCCATAAATGTGCCCACTAGTTTACTAGTAAGATCATTTTGACGCTTACTAGTGAACATGTAAGGCCATAAATGTGCCCACTAGTTCACTAGTAAGATCATTTTGAGGCTTACTGGTTGACATGTAAGCCACAAAATGCCCACTAGTTCACTAGTAAGATCATTTTGAGGCTTACTAGTTGACATGTAAGCCGCAAAACGCCCACGAGTTCACTGGTAAGATCATTTTGATGCTTACTAGTGAACATGTAAGCCACAAAACGCTCACTAGTTCACTAGTAAGGTCATTTTGACGCTTCTTCGTGAACATCTAAGCCACAAAACACTCACTAGTTAACTAGTAAGGTCATTTTGACACTTACTAGTGAACATGTAATCCACAAAACGCCCACTAGTTCACTAGTAAGATCATTTTGAGGCTTACTAGTGAACATGTAAGGCCATAAATGTGCCCACTAGTTCACTAGTAAGATCATTTTGAGGCTTACTAGTGAACATGTAAGGCCATAAATGTGCCCACTAGTTCACTAGTAAGATCATTTTGAGGCTTACTAGTTGACATATAAGCCGCAATACGCCCCTTTGCTCACTCGTAAGATCATTTTGAGGCTTGCTAGTTGACATGTAAGCCGCAAAACGCTCACTAGTTCACTAGTAAGGTCATTTTGACGCTTACTCGTGAACATGTAAGCCACAAATTGTCACTAGTTCACTAGTAAGGTCATTTTGACGCTTACTTGTTGACATGTAAGCCGCAAAACACCCACTAGTTCACTCGTAAGATCATTTTGAGGCTTACTAGTTGACATGCAAGCCGCAAAACGCCCACTAGTTCACTAGTAAGATCATTTTGAGGCTTACTCGTTGACATGTAAGCCACAAAACACTCACTAATTCACTAGTAATGTCATTTTGACGCTTACTAGTGAACATGTAAGCCACAAAACGCCCACTAGTTCATTAGTAAGATCATTTTGAGGCTTACTTGTTGACATGTAAGCCGCAAAACGGCCACTAGTTCACTAGTAAGATCATTTTGACGCTTACTCGTGAACATGTAAGCCACAAAACGCCCACTAGTTCACTGTAATTATCATTTTGAGGCTTACTAGTGAACATGTAAGGCCATAAATGTGCCCACTAGTTCACTGGTAAGATCATTTTGACGCTTACTAGTTGACATGTAAGCCACAAAATCCCCACTAGTTCACTAGTAAGATCATTTTGAGGCTTACTAGTTGACATATAAGCCGCAAAACCCCCACTAGTTCACTGGTAAGATCATTTTGAGGCTTACTAGTGAACATGTAAGGTCATAAATGTGCCCACTAGTTCACTAGTAAGATCATTTTGAGGCTTACTAGTTGACATGTAAGCCACAAAACGCCCACTAGTTCACTAGTAAGATCATTTTGAGGCTAACGAGTGAAGATGTAAGCCACAAAACGCCCACTAGTTCACTAGTAAGATCATTTTGAGGCTTACTAGTGAACATGTAAGCCACAAAACGCCCACTAGTTCACTGGTAAGATCATTTTTAGGCTTACTAGTGAACATGTAAGCCACTAAACACTCACTAGTTCACCAGTAAGGTCATTTTGACACTTACTAGTAAACATGTAGGCCACAAAACGCTCATTAGATCACTAGTAAGATCATTTTGAGGCTTACAAGTGAACATGTAAGGCCATAAATGTGCCCACTAGTTCACTAGTAAGATCATTTTGAGGCTTAGTAGTTAACATGTAAGCCACAAAATGCCCACTAGTTCACTAGTAAGATCATTGTGAGGCTTAGTAGTTGACATGTAAGCCGCAAAACGCCCACTAGCTCACTCGTAAGATCATTTTGAGGCTTACGAGTTGACATGTAAGCCACAAAACGCCCACTAGTTCACTAGTAAGGTCATTTTGACGCTTACTAGTGAACATGTAAGGCCATAAATGTGCCCACTAGTTTACTAGTAAGATCATTTTGACGCTTACTAGTGAACATGTAAGGCCATAAATGTGCCCACTAGTTCACTAGTAAGATCATTTTGAGGCTTACTGGTTGACATGTAAGCCACAAAATGCCCACTAGTTCACTAGTAAGATCATTTTGAGGCTTACTAGTTGACATGTAAGCCGCAAAACGCCCACGAGTTCACTGGTAAGATCATTTTGATGCTTACTAGTGAACATGTAAGCCACAAAACGCTCACTAGTTCACTAGTAAGGTCATTTTGACGCTTCCTCGTGAACATGTAAGCCACAAAACACTCACTAGTTAACTAGTAAGGTCATTTTGACACTTACTAGTGAACATGTAATCCACAAAACGCCCACTAGTTCACTAGTAAGATCATTTTGAGGCTTACTAGTTAACATGTAAGGCCATAAATGTGCCCACTAGTTCACTAGTAAGATCATTTTAGGCTTACTAGTTGACATATAAGCCGCAATACGCCCCTTAGCTCACTCGTAAGATCATTTTGAGGCTTGCTAGTTGACATGTAAGCCGCAAAACGCTCACTAGTTCACTAGTAAGGTCATTTTGACGCTTACTCGTGAACATGTAAGCCACAAATTGTCACTAGTTCACCAGTAAGGTCATTTTGACGCTTACTAGTTAACATGTAAGCCGCAAAACGCCCACTAGTTCACTAGTAAGATCATTTTGAGGCTTACTTGTTGACATGTAAGCCGCAAAACACCCACTAGTTCACTCGTAAGATCATTTTGAGGCTTACTAGTTGACATGCAAGCCGCAAAACGCCCACTAGTTCACTAGTAAGATCATTTTGAGGCTTACTCGTTGACATGTAAGCCACAAAACACTCACTAATTCACTAGTAAGGTCATTTTGACGCTTACTAGTGAACATGTAAGCCACAAAACGCCCACTAGTTCATTAGTAAGATCATTTTGAGGCTTACTTGTTGACATGTAAGCCGCAAAACGGCCACTAGTTCACTAGTAAGATAATTTTGACGCTTACTCGTGAACATGTAAGCCACAAAACGCCCACTAGTTCACTGTAAAGATCATTTTGAGGCTTACTAGTGAACATGTAAGGCCATAAATGTGCCCACTAGTTCACTAGTAAGATCATTTTGACGCTTACTAGTTGACATGTAAGCCACAAAATCCCCACTAGTTCACTAGTAAGATCATTTTGAGGCTTACTAGTTGACATATAAGCCGCAAAACCCCCACTAGTTCACTGGTAAGATCATTTTGAGGCTTACTAGTGAACATGTAAGCCACAAAACGCCCACTAGTTCACTAGTAAGATCATTTTGAGGCTAACGAGTGAAGATGTAAGCCAAAAAACGCCCACTAGTTCACTAGTAAGATCATTTTGAGGCTTACTAGTGAACATGTAAGCCACAAAACGCCCAGGAGTTCACTAGTAAGATCATTTTGAGGCTTACTAGTTGACATGTAAGCCACAAAACGCTCACTAATTCACTAGTAAGGTCATTTTGACGCTTACTAGTGAACATGTAAGCCACAAAACGCCCACTAGTTCACTAGTAAGATCATTTTGAGGCTTACTAGTGAACATGTCAGGCCATAAATGTGCCCACCTGTTCACTAGTAAGATCATTTTGACTCTTAATAGTGAACATGTAAGGCCATAAATGTGCCCACTAGTTCACTCGTAACATCATTTTGAGGCTTGCTAGTTGACATGTAAGCCGCAAAACGCTCACTAGTTCACTAGTAAGGTCATTTTGACGCTTACTCGTGAACATGTAAGCCACAAAACGCCCACTAGTTCACTAGTAAGATCATTTTGAGGCTTACTAGTGAACATGTAAGGCCATAAATGTGCCCACTAGTTCACTCGTAAGATCATTTTGAGGCTTGCTAGTTGACATGTAAGCCGCAAAACGCTCACTAGTTCACTAGTAAGATCATTTTGAGGCTTACTCGTTGACATGTAAGCCACAAAACGCTCACTAATTCACTAGTAAGGTCATTTTGACGCTTACTAGTGAACATGTAAGCCACAAAACGCCCACTAGTTCATTAGTAAGATCATTTTGAGGCTTACTTGTTGACATGTAAGCCGCAAAACGGCCACTAGTTCACTAGTAAGATCATTTTGACACTTACTCGTTAACATGTAAGGCACAAAACGCCCACTAGTTCACTGGTAAGATCATTTTGAGGCTTACTAGTGAACATGTAAGGCCATAAATGTGCCCACTAGTTCACTGGTAAGATCATTTTGAGGCTTACTAGTTGACATGTAAGCCACAAAATCCCCACTAGTTCACTAGTAAGATCATTTTGAGGCTTACTAGTTGACATATAAGCCGCAAAACCCCCACTGGTTCACTGGTAAGATCATTTTGAGGCTTACTAGTGAACATGTAAGGTCATAAATGTGCCCACTAGTTCACTAGTAAGATCATTTTGAGGCTTACTAGTTGACATGTAAGCCACAAAACGCCCACTAGTTCACTAGTAAGATCATTTTGAGGCTAACGAGTGAAGATGTAAGCCACAAAACGCCCACTAGTTCACTAGTAAGATCATTTTGAGGCTTACTAGTGAACATGTAAGCCACAAAACGCCCACTAGTTCACTGGTAAGATCATTTTTAGGCTTACTAGTGAACATGTAAGCCACAAAACACTCACTAGTTCACCAGTAAGGTCATTTTGACACTTACTAGTGAACATGTAAGCCACAAAACGCTCATTAGTTCACTAGTAAGATCATTTTGAGGCTTACAAGTGAACATGTAAGGCCATAAATGTGCCCACTAGTTCACTAGTAAGATCATTTTGAGGCTTAGTAGTTGACATGTAAGCCACAAAATGCCCACTAGTTCACTAGTAAGATCATTTTGAGGCTTACTAGTTGACATGTAAGCCGCAAAACGCCCACTAGCTCACTCGTAAGATCATTTTGAGGCTTACGAGTTGACATGTAAGCCACAAAACGCTCACTAGTTCACTAGTAAGGTCATTTTGACGCTTACTAGTGAACATGTAAGGCCATAAATGTGCCCACTAGTTTACTAGTAAGATCATTTTGACGCTTACTAGTGAACATGTAAGGCCATAAATGTGCCCACTAGTTCACTAGTAAGATCATTTTGAGGCTTACTGGTTGACATGTAAGCCACAAAATGCCCACTAGTTCACTAGTAAGATCATTTTGAGGCTTACTAGTTGACATGTAAGCCGCAAAACGCCCACGAGTTCACTGGTAAGATCATTTTGATGCTTACTAGTGAACATGTAAGCCACAAAACGCTCACTAGTTCACTAGTAAGGTCATTTTGACGCTTCTTCGTGAACATCTAAGCCACAAAACACTCACTAGTTAACTAGTAAGGTCATTTTGACACTTACTAGTGAACATGTAATCCACAAAACGCCCACTAGTTCACTAGTAAGATCATTTTGAGGCTTACTAGTGAACATGTAAGGCCATAAATGTGCCCACTAGTTCACTAGTAAGATCATTTTGAGGCTTACTAGTGAACATGTAAGGCCATAAATGTGCCCACTAGTTCACTAGTAAGATCATTTTGAGGCTTACTAGTTGACATATAAGCCGCAATACGCCCCTTAGCTCACTCGTAAGATCATTTTGAGGCTTGCTAGTTGACATGTAAGCCGCAAAACGCTCACTAGTTCACTAGTAAGGTCATTTTGACGCTTACTCGTGAACATGTAAGCCACAAATTGTCACTAGTTCACTAGTAAGGTCATTTTGACGCTTACTAGTTAACATGTAAGCCGCAAAACGCCCACTAGTTCACTCGTAAGATCATTTTGAGGCTTACTAGTTGACATGCAAGCCGCAAAACGCCCACTAGTTCACTAGTAAGATCATTTTGAGGCTTACTCGTTGACATGTAAGCCACAAAACACTCACTAATTCACTAGTAATGTCATTTTGACGCTTACTAGTGAACATGTAAGCCACAAAACGCCCACTAGTTCATTAGTAAGATCATTTTGAGGCTTACTTGTTGACATGTAAGCCGCAAAACGGCCACTAGTTCACTAGTAAGATCATTTTGACGCTTACTCGTGAACATGTAAGCCACAAAACGCCCACTAGTTCACTGTAAAGATCATTTTGAGGCTTACTAGTGAACATGTAAGGCCATAAATGTGCCCAATAGTTCACTAGTAAGATCATTTTGACGCTTACTAGTTGACATGTAAGCCACAAAATCCCCACTAGTTCACTAGTAAGATCATTTTGAGGCTTACTAGTTGACATATAAGCCGCAAAACCCCCACTAGTTCACTGGTAAGATCATTTTGAGGCTTACTAGTGAACATGTAAGCCACAAAACGCCCACTAGTTCACTAGTAAGATCATTTTGAGGCTAACGAGTGAAGATGTAAGCCACAAAACGCCCACTAGTTCACTAGTAAGATCATTTTGAGGCTTACTAGTGAACATGTAAGCCACAAAACGCCCAGGAGTTCACTAGTAAGATCATTTTGAGGCTTACTAGTTGACATGTCAGCCGCAAAACGCTCACTAGTTCACTAGTAAGGTCATTTTGACGCTTAATCGTGAACATGTAAGCCACAAATTGTCACTAGTTCACTAGTAAGATCATTTTGAGGCTTACTCGTTGACATTCTAGCCACAAAACGCTCACTAATTCACTAGTAAGGTCATTTTGACGCTTACTAGTGAACATGTAAGCCACAAAACGGCCACTAGTTCACTAGTAAGGTCATTTTGACACTTACTCGTGAACATGTAAGCCACAAAACACCCACTAGTTCACTGGTAAGATCATTTTGAGGCTTACTAGTGAACATGTAAGGCCATAAATGTGCCCACTAGTTCACTGGTAAGATCATTTTGAGGCTTACTAGTTGACATGTAAGCCACAAAATCCCCACTAGTTCACTAGTAAGATCATTTTGAGGCTTACTAGTTGACATATAAGCCGCAAAACCCCCACTAGTTCACTGGTAAGATCATTTTGAGGCTTACTAGTGAACATGTAAGGTCATAAATGTGCCCACTAGTTCACTAGTAAGATCATTTTGAGGCTTACTAGTTGACATGTAAGCCACAAAACGCCCACTAGTTCACTAGTAAGATCATTTTGAGGCTAACGAGTGAAGATGTAAGCCACAAAACGCCCACTAGTTCACTAGTAAGATCATTTTGAGGCTTACTAGTGAACATGTAAGCCACAAAACGCCCACTAGTTCACTGGTAAGATCATTTTTAGGCTTACTAGTGAACATGTAAGCCACAAAACACTCACTAGTTCACCAGTAAGGTCATTTTGAGGCTTAGTAGTTGACATGTAAGCCGCAAAACGCCCACTAGCTCACTCGTAAGATCATTTTGAGGCTTACGAGTTGACATGTAAGCCACAAAACGCCCACTAGTTCACTAGTAAGGTCATTTTGACGCTTACTAGTGAACATGTAAGGCCATAAATGTGCCCACTAGTTTACTAGTAAGATCATTTTGACGCTTACTAGTGAACATGTAAGGCCATAAATGTGCCCACTAGTTCACTAGTAAGATCATTTTGAGGCTTACTGGTTGACATGTAAGCCACAAAATGCCCACTATTTCACTAGTAAGATCATTTTGAGGCTTACTAGTTGACATGTAAGCCGCAAAACGCCCACGAGTTCACTGGTAAGATCATTTTGATGCTTACTAGTGAACATGTAATCCACAAAACGCCCACTAGTTCACTCGTAAGATCATTTTGAGGCTTACTAGTGAACATGTAAGGCCATAAATGTGCCCACTAGTTCACTAGTAAGATCATTTTGAGGCTTACTAGTGAACATGTAAGGCCATAAATGTGCCCACTAGTTCACTAGTAAGATCATTTTGAGGCTTACTAGTGAACATGTAAGCCACAAAACGCTCACTAGTTCACTAGTAAGGTCATTTTGACGCCTACCAGTGAACATGTAAGCCACAAAACACTCACTAGTTAACTAGTAAGGTCATTTTGACACTTACTAGTGAACATGTAAGCCACAAAACGCCCACTAGTTCACTTCTAAGATCATTTTGAGGCTTACTAGTTGACATGTAAGCCACAAAACGCCCCTTAGCTCACTCGTAAGATCATTTTGAGGCTTACTAGTGAACATGTAAGGCCATAAATGTGCCCACTAGTTCACTAGTAAGATCATTTTGACGCTTACTAGTGAACATGTAAGGCCATAAATGTGCCCACTAGTTCACTAGTAAGATCATTTTGAGGCTTACTAGTGAACATATAAGCCACAAAACAACCACTAGTTCACTAGTAAGATCATTTTGAGGCTTACTAGTTGACATGTAAGCCACAAAACGCTCACTAATTCACTAGTAAGGTCATTTTGACGCTTACTAGTGAACATGTAAGCCACAAAACACCCACTAGTTCATTAGTAAGCTCATTTTGAGGCTTACTTTTTGACATGTAAGCCGCAAAACGCCCACTAGTTCACTCGTAAGATCATTTTGAGGCTTACTAGTTGACATGCAAGCCGCAAAACGCCCACTAGTTCACTAGTACGATCATTTTGACGCTTACTCGTGAACATGTAAGCCACAAAACGCCCACTAGTTCACTAGTAAGATCATTTTGAGGCTTACTAGTTGACATGTAAGCCACAAAATGCCCACTAGTTCACTAGTAAGATCATTTTGGGGCTTACTAGTTGACATGTAAGCCACAAAATGCCCACTAGTTCACTAGTAAGATCATTTTGAGGCTTACTAGTGAACATGTAATGCCATAAATGTGCCCACTAGTTCACTAGTAAGATCATTTTGAGGCTTACTAGTGAACATGTAAGCCACAAAACGCTCACTAGTTCACTAGTAAGATCATTTTGACGCCTACTAGTGAACATGTAAGCCACAAAACACTCACTAGTTAACTAGTAAGGTCATTTTGACACTTACTAGTGAAGATGTAAGCCACAAAACACTCACTAGTTAACTAGTCAGGTCATTTTGACACTTACTAGTGAAAATGTAATCCACAAAACGCCCACTAGTTCACTAGTAAGATCATTTTGAGGCTTACTAGTGAACATGTAAGGCCATAAATGTGCCCACTAGTTCACTAGTAAGATCATTTTGAGGCTTACTAGTGAACATGTAAGGCCATAAATGTGCCCACTAGTTCACTAGTAAGATCATTTTGAGGCTTACTAGTGAACATGTAAGCCACAAAACGCTCACTAGTTCACTAGTAAGATCATTTTGACGCCTACCAGTGAACATGTAAGCCACAAAACACTCACTAGTTAACTAGTAAGGTCATTTTGACACTTACTAGTGAACATGTAAGCCACAAAACGCCCACTAGTTCACTTCTAAGATCATTTTGAGTCTTACTAGTTGACATGTAAGCCACAAAACGCCCCTTATCTCACTCGTAAGATCATTTTGAGGCTTACTAGTGAACATGTAAGCCACAAAACGCCCACGAGTTCACTAGTAAGATCATTTTGAGGCTTACTAGTGAACATGTAAGGCCATAAATGTGCCTACTAGTTCACTAGTAAGATCATTTTGAGGCTTACTAGTTGACATGTAAGCCACAAAATGCCCACTAGTTCACTAGTAAGATCATTTTGACGCTTACTAGTGAACATGTAAGGCCATAAATGTGCCCACTAGTTCACTAGTAAGATCATTTTGAGGCTTACTAGTGAACATATAAGCCACAAACAACCACTAGTTCACTAGTAAGATCATTTTGAGGCTTACTAGTTGACATGTAAGCCACAAAACGCTCACTAATTCACTAGTAAGGTCATTTTGACGCTTACTAGTGAACATGTAAGCCACAAAACACCCACTAGTTCATTACTAAGATCATTTTGAGGCTTACTTGTTGACATGTAAGCCGCAAAACGCCCACTAGTTCACTCGTAAGATCATTTTGAGGCTTACTAGTTGACATGCAAGCCGCAAAACGCCCACTAGTTCACTAGTAAGATCATTTTGACGCTTACTCGTGAACATGTAAGGCCATAAATGTGCCCACTAGTTCACTAGTAAGATCATTTTGAGGCTTACTAGTTGACATGTAAGCCACAAAATGCCCACTAGTTCACTAGTAAGATCATTTTGAGGCTTACTAGTGAACATGTAAGGCCATAAATGTGCCCACTAGTTCACTAGTAAGATCATTTTGAGGATTACTAGTGAACATGTAAGGCCATAAATGTGCCCACTAGTTCACTAGTAAGATCATTTTGAGGCTTACTAGTGAACATGTAAGCCACAAAACGCTCACTAGTTCACTAGTAAGATCATTTTGACGCCTACTAGTGAACATGTAAGCCACAAACACTCACTAGTTAACTAGTAAGGTCATTTTGACACTTACTAGTGAACATGTAAGCCACAAAACGCCCACTAGTTCACTAGTAAGATCATTTTGAGGCTTACTAGTTGACATGTAAGCCACAAAACGCCCCTTAGCTCACTCGTAAGATCATTTTGAGGCTTACTAGTGAACATGTAAGCCACAAAACGCCCACGAGTTCACTAGTAAGATCATTTTGAGGCTTAATAGTGAACATGTGAGGCCATGAATGTGCCCAGTAGTTCACTAGTAAGATCATTTTGAGGCTTACTAGTTGATATGTAAGCCACAAAATGCCCACTAGTTCACTAGTAAGATCATTTTGACGCTTACTAGTGAACATGTAAGGCCATAAATGTGCCCACTAGTTCACTAGTAAGATCATTTTGAGGCTTACTAGTGAACATGTAAGCCACAAAACAACCACTAGTTCACTAGTAAGATCATTTTGAGGCTTACTAGTTGACATGTAAGCCACAAAACGCTCACTAATTCACTAGTAAGGTCATTTTGACGCTTACTAGTGAACATGTAAGCCACAAAACACCCACTAGTTCATTAGTAAGATCATTTTGAGGCTTACTTGTTGACATGTAAGCCGCAAAACGCCCACTAGTTCACTCGTAAGATCATTTTGAGGCTTACTAGTTGACATGCAAGCCGCAAAACGCCCACTAGTTCACTAGTAAGATCATTTTGACGCTTACTCATGAACATGTAAGCCACAAAACGCCCACTAGTTCACTAGTAAGATCATTTTGAGGCTTACTAGTTGACATGTAAGCCACAAAACGCCCACTAGTTCACTAGTAAGATCATTTTGAGGGTAACGAGTGAAGATGTAAGCCACAAAACGCCCACTAGTTCACTAGTAAGATCATTTTGAGTCTTACTAGTGAACATGTAAGCCACAAAACGCCCACTAGTTCACTAGTAAGATCATTTTGAGGCTTACTAGTTGACATGTAAGCCACAAAACGCCCCTTAGCTCACTCGTAAGATCATTTTGAGGCTTACTAGTGAACATGTAAGCCACAAAACGCTCACTAGTTCACTAGTAAGGTCATTTTGACGCTTACTCGTGAACATGTAAGCCACAAATTGTCACTAGTTCACTAGTAAGGTCATTTTGACGCTTACTAGTGAACATGTCAGCCACAAAACACTCACTAGTTCACTAGTAAGGTCATTTTGACACTTACTAGTGAACATGTAAGCCACAAAACGCTCACTAGTTCACTAGTAAGGTCATTGTGACGCTTACTAGTGAACATGTCAGCCACAAAAGAACCCAATAGTTCACTAGTAAGATCATTTTGAGGCTTACTTGTTGACATGTAAGCCGCAAAACGCCCACTAGTTCACTCGTAAGATCATTTTGAGGCTTACTCGTGAACATGTAAGCCACAAAACCCCCACTAGTTCACTAGTAAGATCATTTTGAGGCTTACTAGTGAACATTTAAGGCCATAAATGTGCCCACTAGTTCACTAGTAAGATCATTTTGAGGCTTACTAGTTGACATGTAAGCCACAAAATGCCCACTAGTTCACTAGTAAGATCATTTTGAGGCTTGCTAGTTGACATGTAAGCCGCAAAACGCCCACTAGTTCACTGGTAAGATCATTTTGAGGCCTACTAGTGAACATGTAAGCTCATAAATGTGCCCACTAGTTCACTAGTAAGATCATTTTGAGGCTTGCTATTTGACATGTAAGCCACAAAACGCCCACTAGTTCACTAGTAAGATCATTGTGAGGCTTACTAGTGAACATGTAAGCCACAAAACGCTCACTACTTCACAAGTAAGGTCATTGTGACGCTTACTAGTGAAAATGTAAGCCACAAAAGAACCCACTAGTTCACTATTAAGATCATTTTGAGGCTTACTAGTTGACATGTAAGCCACAAAACGCCCACTAGTTCACTAGTAAGATCATTTTGAGGGTAACGATTGAAGATGTAAGCCACAAAACGCCCACTAGTTCACTAGTAAGATCATTTTGAGTCTTACTAGTGAACATGTAAGCCACAAAACGCCCACTAGTTCACTAGTAAGATCATTTTGAGGCTTACTAGTTGACATGTAAGCCACAAAACGCCCCTTAGCTCACTCGTAAGATCATTTTGAGGCTTACTAGTGAACATGTAAGCCACAAAACGCTCACTAGTTCACTAGTAAGGTCATTTTGACGCTTACTCGTGAACATGTAAGCCACAAATTGTCACTAGTTCACTAGTAAGGTCATTTTGACGCTTACTAGTGAACATGTCAGCCACAAAACACTCACTAGTTCACTAGTAAGGTCATTTTGACACTTACTAGTGAACATGTAAGCCACAAAACGCTCACTAGTTCACTAGTAAGGTCATTGTGACGCTTACTAGTGAACATGTCAGCCACAAAAGAACCCACTAGTTCACTAGTAAGATCATTTTGAGGCTTACTTGTTGACATGTAAGCCGCAAAACGCCCACTAGTTCACTCGTAAGATCATTTTGAGGCTTACTCGTGAACATGTAAGCCACAAAACCCCCACTAGTTCACTAGTAAGATCATTTTGAGGCTTACTAGTGAACATTTAAGGCCATAAATGTGCCCACTAGTTCACTAGTAAGATCATTTTGAGGCTTACTAGTTGACATGTAAGCCACAAAATGCCCACTAGTTCACTAGTAAGATCATTTTGAGGCTTGCTAGTTGACATGTAAGCCGCAAAACGCCCACTAGTTCACTGGTAAGATCATTTTGAGGCCTACTAGTGAACATGTAAGCTCATAAATGTGCCCACTAGTTCACTAGTAAGATCATTTTGAGGCTTGCTATTTGACATGTAAGCCACAAAACGCCCACTAGTTCACTAGTAAGATCATTGTGAGGCTTACTAGTGAACATGTAAGCCACAAAACAACCACTAGTTCACTAGTAAGATCATTTTGAGGCTTACTAGTTGACATGTAAGCCACAAAACGCTCACTAATTCATTAGTAAGGTCATTTTGACGCTTACTAGTGAACATGTAAGCCACAAAACACCCACTAGTTCATTAGTAAGATCATTTTGAGGCTTACTTGTTGACATGTAAGCCGCAAAACGCCCACTAGTTCACTAGTAAGATCATTTTGACGCTTACTCATGAACATGTAAGCCACAAAACGCCCACTAGTTCACTAGTAAGATCATTGTGAGGCTTACTAGTGAACATGTAAGCCACAAAACGCTCACTACTTCACAAGTAAGGTCATTGTGACGCTTACTAGTGAAAATGTAAGCCACAAAAGAACCCACTAGTTCACTATTAAGATCATTTTGAGGCTTACTAGTTGACATGTAAGCCGCAAAACGCCCACTAGCTCACTCGTAAGATCATTTTGAGGCTTACTAGTTGACATGTAAGCCGCAAAACGCCCACTAGTTCACGATGAAGATCATTTTCACGCTTACTAGTGAACATGTAAGGCCATAAACGTGCCCACTAGTTCACTAGTAAGATCATTTTGACGCTTACTAGTGAACATGTAAGGCCATAAATGTGCCCATTAGTTCACTAGTAAGATAATTTTGAGGCTTACTAGTTGACATGTAAGCCACAAAATGCCCACTAGTTCTCTAGTAAGATCATTTTGAGGCTTACTAGTGAAGATGTAAGCCACAAAACGCCCACTTCTTCACTAGTAAGATCATTTTGACGCTTACTAGTGAACATGTAAGGCCATAAATGTGCTCACTAGTTCACTAGTAAGATCATTTTGACTCTTAATAGTGAACATGTAAGGCCATAAATGTGCCCACTAGTTCACTAGTAAGATCATTTTGAGGCTTACTAGTGAACATGTAAGCCACAAAACGCTCACTAGTTCACTAGTAAGATCATTTTGACGCCTACCAGTGAACATGTAAGCCACAAAACACTCACTAGTTAACTAGTAAGGTCATTTTGACACTTACTAGTGAACATGTAAGCCACAAAACGCCCACTAGTTCACTTCTAAGATCATTTTGAGGCTTACTAGTTGACATGTAAGCCACAAAACGCCCCTTAGCTCACTCGTAAGATCATTTTGAGGCTTACTAGTGAACATGTAAGGCCATAAATGTGCCCACTAGTTCACTAGTAAGATCATTTTGACGCTTACTAGTGAACATGTAAGGCCATAAATGTGCCCACTAGTTCACTAGTAAGATCATTTTGAGGCTTACTAGTGAACATATAAGCCACAAAACAACCACTAGTTCACTAGTAAGATCATTTTGAGGCTTACTAGTTGACATGTAAGCCACAAAACGCTCACTAATTCACTAGTAAGGTCATTTTGACGCTTACTAGTGAACATGTAAGCCACAAAACACCCACTAGTTCATTAGTAAGATCATTTTGAGGCTTACTTTTTGACATGTAAGCCGCAAAACGCCCACTAGTTCACTCGTAAGATCATTTTGAGGCTTACTAGTTGACATGCAAGCCGCAAAACGCCCACTAGTTCACTAGTACGATCATTTTGACGCTTACTCGTGAACATGTAAGCCACAAAACGCCCACTAGCTCACTAGTAAGAACATTTTGAGGCTTACAAGTGAACATGTAAGGCCATAAATGTGCCCACTAGTTCACTAGTAAGATCATTTTGAGGCTTACTAGTTGACATGTAAGCCACAAAATGCCCACTAGTTCACTAGTAAGATCATTTTGAGGCTTACTAGTGAACATGTAAGGCCATAAATGTGCCCACTAGTTCACTAGTAAGATCATTTTGAGGCTTACTAGTGAACATGTAATGCCATAAATGTGCCCACTAGTTCACTAGTAAGATCATTTTGAGGCTTACTAGTGAACATGTAAGCCACAAAACGCTCACTAGTTCACTAGTAAGATCATTTTGACGCCTACTAGTGAACATGTAAGCCACAAAACACTCACTAGTTAACTAGTAAGGTCATTTTGACACTTACTAGTGAAGATGTAAGCCACAAAACACTCACTAGTTAACTAGTAAGGTCATTTTGACACTTACTAGTGAAAATGTAATCCACAAAACGCCCACTAGTTCACTAGTAAGATCATTTTGAGGCTTACTAGTGAACATGTAAGGCCATAAATGTGCCCACTAGTTCACTAGTAAGATCATTTTGAGGCTTACTAGTGAAAATGTAATCCACAAAACGCCCACTAGTTCACTAGTAAGATCATTTTGAGGCTTACTAGTTGACATGTAAGCCACAAAACGCCCCTTATCTCACTCGTAAGATCATTTTGAGGCTTACTAGTGAACATGTAAGCCACAAAACGCCCACGAGTTCACTAGTAAGATCATTTTGAGGCTTACTAGTGAACATGTAAGGCCATAAATGTGCCTACTAGTTCACTAGTAAGATCATTTTGAGGCTTACTAGTTGACATGTAAGCCACAAAATGCCCACTAGTTCACTAGTAAGATCCTTTTGACGCTTACTAGTGAACATGTAAGGCCATAAATGTGCCCACTAGTTCACTAGTAAGATCATTTTGAGGCTTACTAGTGAACATATAAGCCACAAACAACCACTAGTTCACTAGTAAGATCATTTTGAGGCTTACTAGTTGACATGTAAGCCACAAAACGCTCACTAATTCACTAGTAAGGTCATGTTGACGCTTACTAGTGAACATGTAAGCCACAAAACACCCACTAGTTCATTACTAAGATCATTTTGAGGCTTACTTGTTGACATGTAAGCCGCAAAACGCCCACTAGTTCACTCGTAAGATCATTTTGAGGCTTACTAGTTGACATGCAAGCCGCAAAACGCCCACTAGTTCACTAGTAAGATCATTTTGACGCTTACTCGTGAACATGTAAGCCACAAAACGCCCACTAGTTCACTAGTAAGATCATTTTGAGGCTTACAAGTGAACATGTAAGGCCATAAATGTGCCCACTAGTTCACTAGTAAGATCATTTTGAGGCTTACTAGTTGACATGTAAGCCACAAAATGCCCACTAGTTCACTAGTAAGATCATTTTGAGGCTTACTAGTGAACATGTAAGGCCATAAATGTGCCCACTAGTTCACTAGTAAGATCATTTTGAGGCTTACTAGTGAACATGTAAGGCCATAAATGTGCCCACTAGTTCACTAGTAAGATCATTTTGAGGCTTACTAGTGAACATGTAAGCCACAAAACGCTCACTAGTTCACTAGTAAGATCATTTTGACGCCTACTAGTGAATATGTAAGCCACAAAACACTCACTAGTTAACTAGTAAGGTCATTTTGACACTTACTAGTGAACATGTAAGCCACAAAACGCCCACTAGTTCACTAATAAGATCATTTTGAGGCTTACTAGTTGACATGTAAGCCACAAAACGCCCCTTAGCTCACTCGTAAGATCATTTTGAGGCTTACTAGTGAACATGTAAGCCACAAAACGCCCACGAGTTCACTAGTAAGATCATTTTGAGGCTTACTAGTTGATATGTAAGCCACAAAATGCCCACTAGTTCACTAGTAAGATCATTTTGACGCTTACTAGTGAACATGTAAGGCCATAAATGTGCCCACTAGTTCACTAGTAAGATCATTTTGAGGCTTACTAGTGAACATGTAAGCCACAAAACAACCACTAGTTCACTAGTAAGATCATTTTGAGGCTTACTAGTTGACATGTAAGCCACAAAACACCCACTAGTTCACTAGTAAGATCATTTTGAGGCTTACTAGTTGACATGTAAGCCACAAAACGCTCACTAATTCACTAGTAAGGTCATTTTGACGCTTACTAGTGAACATGTAAGCCACAAAACACCCACTAGTTCATTAGTAAGATCATTTTGAGGCTTACTTGTTGACATGTAAGCCGCCAAACGCCCACTAGTTCACTCGTAAGATCATTTTGAGGCTTACTAGTTGACATGCAAGCCGCAAAACGCCCACTAGTTCACTAGTAAGATCATTTTGACGCTTACTCATGAACATGTAAGCCACAAAACGCCCACTAGTTCACTAGTAAGATCATTTTGAGGCTTACTAGTGAACATGTAAGGCCATAAATGTGCCCATTAGTTCACTAGTAAGATCATTTTGACGCCTACCAGTGAACATGTAAGCCACAAAACACTCACTAGTTAACTAGAAAGGTCATTTTGACACTTACTAGTGAACATGTAAGCCACCAAACGCCCACTAGTTCACTTCTAAGTTCATTTTGAGGCTTACTAGTTGACATGTAAGCCACAAAACGCCCCTTAGCTCACTCGTAAGATCATTTTGAGGCTTACTAGTGAACATGTAAGCCAACAAACGCCCACGAGTTCACTAGTAAGATCATTTTGAGGCTTACTAGTGAACATGTAAGGCCATAAATGTGCCCACTAGTTCACTAGTAAGATCATTTTGAGGCTTACTAGTTGACATGTAAGCCACAAAATGCCCACTAGTTCACTAGTAAGATCATTTTGACGCTTACTAGTGAACATGTAAGGCCATAAATGTGCCCAATAGTTCACTAGTAAGATCATTTTGAGGCTCACTAGTGAACATATAAGCCACAAAACAACCACTAGTTCACTAGTAAGATCATTTTGAGGCTTACTAGTTGACATGTAAGCCACAAAACGCTCACTAATTCACTAGTAAGGTCATTTTGACGCTTACTAGTGAACATGTAAGCCACAAAACACCCACTAGTTCATTAGTAAGATCATTTTGAGGCTTACTTGTTGACATGTAAGCCGCAAAACGCTCACTAGTTCACTAGTAAGGTCATTTTGACGCTTAATCGTGAACATGTAAGCCACAAATTGTCACTAGTTCACTAGTAAGATCATTTTGAGGCTTACTCGTTGACATGTAAGCCACAAAACGCTCACTAATTCACTAGTAAGGTCATTTTGACGCTTACTAGTGAACATGTAAGCCACAAAACGCCCACTAGTTCATTAGTAAGATCATTTTGAGGCTTACTTGTTGACATGTAAGCCGCAAAACGGCCACTAGTTCACTAGTAAGGTCATTTTGACACTTACTCGTGAACATGTAAGCCACAAAACACCCACTAGTTCACTGGTAAGATCATTTTGAGGCTTACTAGTGAACATGTAAGGCCATAAATGTGCCCACTAGTTCACTGGTAAGATCATTTTGAGGCTTACTAGTTGACATGTAAGCCACAAAATCCCCACTAGTTCACTAGTAAGATCATTTTGAGGCTTACTAGTTGACATATAAGCCGCAAAACCCCCACTAGTTCACTGGTAAGATCATTTTGAGGCTTACTAGTGAACATGTAAGGTCATAAATGTGCCCACTAGTTCACTAGTAAGATCATTTTGAGGCTTACTAGTTGACATGTAAGCCACAAAACGCCCACTAGTTCACTAGTAAGATCATTTTGAGGCTAACGAGTGAAGATGTAAGCCACAAAACGCCCACTAGTTCACTAGTAAGATCATTTTGAGGCTTACTAGTGAACATGTAAGCCACAAAACGCCCACTAGTTCACTGGTAAGATCATTTTTAGGCTTACTAGTGAACATGTAAGCCACAAAACACTCACTAGTTCACCAGTAAGGTCATTTTGAGGCTTAGTAGTTGACATGTAAGCCGCAAAACGCCCACTAGCTCACTCGTAAGATCATTTTGAGGCTTAGGAGTTGACATGTAAGCCACAAAACGCCAACTAGTTCACTAGTAAGGTCATTTTGACGCTTACTAGTGAACATGTAAGGCCATAAATGTGCCCACTAGTTTACTAGTAAGATCATTTTGACGCTTACTAGTGAACATTTAAGGTCATAAATGTGCCCACTAGTTCACTAGTAAGATCATTTTGAGGCTTACTAGTTGACATGTAAGCCACAAAACGCCCACTAGTTCACTAGTAAGATCATTTTGAGGCTAACGAGTGAAGATGTAAGCCACAAAACGCCCACTAGTTCACTAGTAAGATCATTTTGAGGCTCACTAGTGAACATATAAGCCACAAAACAACCACTAGTTCACTAGTAAGATCATTTTGAGGCTTACTAGTTGACATGTAAGCCACAAAACGCTCACTAATTCACTAGTAAGGTCATTTTGACGCTTACTAGTGAACATGTAAGCCACAAAACACCCACTAGTTCATTAGTAAGATCATTTTGAGGCTTACTTGTTGACATGTAAGCCGCAAAACGCTCACTAGTTCACTAGTAAGGTCATTTTGACGCTTAATCGTGAACATGTAAGCCACAAATTGTCACTAGTTCACTAGTAAGATCATTTTGAGGCTTACTCGTTGACATGTAAGCCACAAAACGCTCACTAATTCACTAGTAAGGTCATTTTGACGCTTACTAGTGAACATGTAAGCCACAAAACGCCCACTAGTTCATTAGTAAGATCATTTTGAGGCTTACTTGTTGACATGTAAGCCGCAAAACGGCCACTAGTTCACTAGTAAGGTCATTTTGACACTTACTCGTGAACATGTAAGCCACAAAACACCCACTAGTTCACTGGTAAGATCATTTTGAGGCTTACTAGTGAACATGTAAGGCCATAAATGTGCCCACTAGTTCACTGGTAAGATCATTTTGAGGCTTACTAGTTGACATGTAAGCCACAAAATCCCCACTAGTTCACTAGTAAGATCATTTTGACGCTTACTAGTTGACATATAAGCCGCAAAACCCCCACTAGTTCACTGGTAAGATCATTTTGAGGCTTACTAGTGAACATGTAAGGTCATAAATGTGCCCACTAGTTCACTAGTAAGATCATTTTGAGGCTTACTAGTTGACATGTAAGCCACAAAACGCCCACTAGTTCACTAGTAAGATCATTTTGAGGCTAACGAGTGAAGATGTAAGCCACAAAACGCCCACTAGTTCACTAGTAAGATCATTTTGAGGCTTACTAGTGAACATGTAAGCCACAAAACGCCCACTAGTTCACTGGTAAGATCATTTTTAGGCTTACTAGTGAACATGTAAGCCACAAAACACTCACTAGTTCACCAGTAAGGTCATTTTGAGGCTTAGTAGTTGACATGTAAGCCGCAAAACGCCCACTAGCTCACTCGTAAGATCATTTTGAGGCTTACGAGTTGACATGTAAGCCACAAAACGCCCACTAGTTCACTAGTAAGGTCATTTTGACGCTTACTAGTGAACATGTAAGGCCATAAATGTGCCCACTAGTTTACTAGTAAGATCATTTTGACGCTTACTAGTGAACATGTAAGGCCATAAATGTGCCCACTAGTTCACTAGTAAGATCATTTTGAGGCTTACTGGTTGACATGTAAGCCACAAAATGCCCACTAGTTCACTAGTAAGATCATTTTGAGGCTTACTAGTTGACATGTAAGCCGCAAAACGCCCACGAGTTCACTGGTAAGATCATTTTGATGCTTACTAGTGAACATGTAATCCACAAAACGCCCACTAGTTCACTAGTAAGATCATTTTGAGGCTTACTAGTGAACATGTAAGGCCATAAATGTGCCCACTAGTTCACTAGTAAGATCATTTTGAGGCTTACTAGTGAACATGTAAGGCCATAAATGTGCCCACTAGTTCACTAGTAAGATCATTTTGAGGCTTACTAGTGAACATGTAAGCCACAAAACGCTCACTAGTTCACTAGTAAGGTCATTTTGACGCTTCCTCGTGAACATGTAAGCCACAAAACACTCACTAGTTAACTAGTAAGGTCATTTTGACACTTACTAGTGAACATGTAATCCACAAAACGCCCACTAGTTCACTAGTAAGATCATTTTGAGGCTTACTAGTGAACATGTAAGGCCATAAATGTGCCCACTAGTTCACTAGTAAGATCATTTTGAGGCTTACTAGTGAACATGTAAGGCCATAAATGTGCCCACTAGTTCACTAGTAAGATCATTTTGAGGCTTACTAGTGAACATGTAAGCCACAAAACGCTCACTAGTTCACTAGTAAGATCATTTTGACGCCTACCAGTGAACATGTAAGCCACAAAACACTCACTAGTTAACTAGAAAGGTCATTTTGACACTTACTAGTGAACATGTAAGCCACAAAACGCCCACTAGTTCACTTCTAAGTTCATTTTGAGGCTTACTAGTTGACATGTAAGCCACAAAACGCCCCTTAGCTCACTCGTAAGATCATTTTGAGGCTTACTAGTGAACATGTAAGCCAACAAACGCCCACGAGTTCACTAGTAAGATCATTTTGAGGCTTACTAGTGAACATGTAAGGCCATAAATGTGCCCACTAGTTCACTAGTAAGATCATTTTGAGGCTTACTAGTTGACATGTAAGCCACAAAATGCCCACTAGTTCACTAGTAAGATCATTTTGACGCTTACTAGTGAACATGTAAGGCCATAAATGTGCCCACTAGTTCACTAGTAAGATCATTTTGAGGCTCACTAGTGAACATATAAGCCACAAAACAACCACTAGTTCACTAGTAAGATCATTTTGAGGCTTACTAGTTGACATGTAAGCCACAAAACGCTCACTAATTCACTAGTAAGGTCATTTTGACGCTTACTAGTGAACATGTAAGCCACAAAACACCCACTAGTTCATTAGTAAGATCATTTTGAGGCTTACTTGTTGACATGTAAGCCGCAAAACGCCCACTAGTTCACTCGTAAGATCATTTTGAGGCTTACTAGTTGACATGCAAGCCGCAAAACGCCCACTAGTTCACTAGTAAGATCATTTTGACGCTTACTCGTGAACATGTAAGCCACAAAACGCCCACTAGTTCACTAGTAAGATCATTTTGAGGCTTACAAGTGAACATGTAAGGCCATAAATGTGCCCACTAGTTCACTAGTAAGATCATTTTGAGGCTTACTAGTTGACATGTAAGCCACAAAATGCCCACTAGTTCACTAGTAAGATCATTTCTAGGCTTACTAGTGAACATGTAAGGCCATAAATGTGCCCACTAGTTCACTAGTAAGATCATTTTGAGGCTTACTAGTGAACATGTAAGGCCATAAATGTGCCCACTAGTTCACTAGTAAGATCATTTTGAGGCCTACTAGTGAACATGTAAGCCACAAAACACTCACTAGTTCACTAGTAAGATCATTTTGACGCCTACTAGTGAACATGTAAGCCACAAAACACTCACTAGTTAACTAGTAAGGTCATTTTGACACTTACTAGTGAACATGTAAGCCACAAAACGCCCACTAGTTCACTAGTAAGATCATTTTGAGGCTTACTAGTTGACACTTTAAGCCACAAAACGCCCCTTAGCTCACTCGTAAGATCATTTTGAGGCTTACTAGTGAACATGTAAGCCACAAAACGCTCACTAGTTCACTAGTAAGGTCATTTTGACGCTTACTCGTGAACATGTAAGCCACAAATTGTCACTAGTTCACTAGTAAGGTCATTGTGACGCTTACTAGTGAACATGTCAGCCACAAAAGAACCCAATAGTTCACTAGTAAGATAATTTTGAGGCTTACTTGTTGACATGTAAGCCGCAAAACGCCCACTAGTTCACTCGTAAGATCATTTTGAGGCTTACTCGTGAACATGTAAGCCACAAAACCCCCACTAGTTCACTAGTAAGATCATTTTGAGGCTTACTAGTGAACATTTAAGGCCATAAATGTGCCCACTAGTTCACTAGTAAGATCATTTTGAGGCTTACTAGTTGACATGTAAGCCACAAAATGCCCACTAGTTCACTAGTAAGATCATTTTGAGGCTTGCTAGTTGACATGTAAGCCGCAAAACGCCCACTAGTTCACTGGTAAGATCATTTTGAGGCCTACTAGTGAACATGTAAGCTCATAAATGTGCCCACTAGTTCACTAGTAAGATCATTTTGAGGCTTGCTATTTGACATGTAAGCCACAAAACGCCCACTAGTTCACTAGTAAGATCATTGTGAGGCTTACTAGTGAACATGTAAGCCACAAAACGCTCACTACTTCACAAGTAAGGTCATTGTGACGCTTACTAGTGAAAATGTAAGCCACAAAAGAACCCACTAGTTCACTATTAAGATCATTTTGAGGCTTACTAGTTGACATGTAAGCCGCAAAACGCCCACTAGCTCACTCGTAAGATCATTTTGAGGCTTACTAGTTGACATGTAAGCCGCAAAACGCCCACTAGTTCACGATGAAGATCATTTTCACGCTTACTAGTGAACATGTAAGGCCATAAACGTGCCCACTAGTTCACTAGTAAGATCATTTTGACGCTTACTAGTGAACATGTAAGGCCATAAATGTGCCCATTAGTTCACTAGTAAGATAATTTTGAGGCTTACTAGTTGACATGTAAGCCACAAAATGCCCACAAGTTCTCTAGTAAGATCATTTTGAGGCTTACTAGTGAAGATGTAAGCCACAAAACGCCCCCTTTTCACTAGTAAGATCATTTTGACGCTTACTAGTGAACATGTAAGGCCATAAATGTGCTCACTAGTTCACTAGTAAGATCATTTTGACTCTTAATAGTGAACATGTAAGGCCATAAATGTGCCCACTAGTTCACTAGTAAGATCATTTTGAGGCTTACTAGTGAACATGTAAGCCACAAAACGCTCACTAGTTCACTAGTAAGATCATTTTGACGCCTACCAGTGAACATGTAAGCCACAAAACACTCACTAGTTAACTAGTAAGGTCATTTTGACACTTACTAGTGAACATGTAAGCCACAAAACGCCCACTAGTTCACTTCTAAGATCATTTTGAGGCTTACTAGTTGACATGTAAGCCACAAAACGCCCCTTAGCTCACTCGTAAGATCATTTTGAGGCTTACTAGTGAACATGTAAGGCCATAAATGTGCCCACTAGTTCACTAGTAAGATCATTTTGACGCTTACTAGTGAACATGTAAGGCCATAAATGTGCCCACTAGTTCACTAGTAAGATCATTTTGAGGCTTACTAGTGAACATATAAGCCACAAAACAACCACTAGTTCACTAGTAAGATCATTTTGAGGCTTACTAGTTGACATGTAAGCCACAAAACGCTCACTACTTCACAAGTAAGGTCATTGTGACGCTTACTAGTGAAAATGTAAGCCACAAAAGAACCCACTAGTTCACTATTAAGATCATTTTGAGGCTTACTTGTTGACATGTAAGCCGCAAAACGCCCACTAGTTCACTCGTAAGATCATTTTGAGGCTTACTCGTGAACATGTAAGCCACAAAACCCCCACTAGTTCACTAGTAAGATCATTTTGAGGCTTACTAGTGAACATTTAAGGCCATAAATGTGCCCACTAGTTCACTAGTAAGATCATTTTGAGGCTTACTAGTTGACATGTAAGCCACAAAATGCCCACTAGTTCACTAGTAAGATCATTTTGAGGCTTGCTAGTTGACATGTAAGCCGCAAAACGCCCACTAGTTCACTGGTAAGATCATTTTGAGGCCTACTAGTGAACATGTAAGCTCATAAATGTGCCCACTAGTTCACTAGTAAGATCATTTTGAGGCTTGCTATTTGACATGTAAGCCACAAAACGCCCACTAGTTCACTAGTAAGATCATTGTGAGGCTTACTAGTGAACATGTAAGCCACAAAACGCTCACTACTTCACAAGTAAGGTCATTGTGACGCTTACTAGTGAAAATGTAAGCCACAAAAGAACCCACTAGTTCACTATTAAGATCATTTTGAGGCTTACTAGTTGACATGTAAGCCGCAAAACGCCCACTAGCTCACTCGTAAGATCATTTTGAGGCTTACTAGTTGACATGTAAGCCGCAAAACGCCCACTAGTTCACGATGAAGATCATTTTCACGCTTACTAGTGAAAATGTAAGGCCATAAACGTGCCCACTAGTTCACTAGTAAGATCATTTTGACGCTTACTAGTGAACATGTAAGGCCATAAATGTGCCCATTAGTTCACTAGTAAGATAATTTTGAGGCTTACTAGTTGACATGTAAGCCACAAAATGCCCACAAGTTCTCTAGTAAGATCATTTTGAGGCTTACTAGTGAAGATGTAAGCCACAAAACGCCCCCTTTTCACTAGTAAGATCATTTTGACGCTTACTAGTGAACATGTAAGGCCATAAATGTGCTCACTAGTTCACTAGTAAGATCATTTTGACTCTTAATAGTGAACATGTAAGGCCATAAATGTGCCCACTAGTTCACTAGTAAGATCATTTTGAGGCTTACTAGTGAACATGTAAGCCACAAAACGCTCACTAGTTCACTAGTAAGATCATTTTGACGCCTACCAGTGAACATGTAAGCCACAAAACACTCACTAGTTAACTAGTAAGGTCATTTTGACACTTACTAGTGAACATGTAAGCCACAAAACGCCCACTAGTTCACTTCTAAGATCATTTTGAGGCTTACTAGTTGACATGTAAGCCACAAAACGCCCCTTAGCTCACTCGTAAGATCATTTTGAGGCTTACTAGTGAACATGTAAGGCCATAAATGTGCCCACTAGTTCACTAGTAAGATCATTTTGACGCTTACTAGTGAACATGTAAGGCCATAAATGTGCCCACTAGTTCACTAGTAAGATCATTTTGAGGCTTACTAGTGAACATATAAGCCACAAAACAACCACTAGTTCACTAGTAAGATCATTTTGAGGCTTACTAGTTGACATGTAAGCCACAAAACGCTCACTACTTCACAAGTAAGGTCATTGTGACGCTTACTAGTGAAAATGTAAGCCACAAAAGAACCCACTAGTTCACTATTAAGATCATTTTGAGGCTTACTAGTTGACATGTAAGCCGCAAAACGCCCAATAGCTCACTCGTAAGATCATTTTGAGGCTTACTAGTTGACATGTAAGCCGCAAAACGCCCACTAGTTCACGATGAAGATCATTTTCACGCTTACTAGTGAACATGTAAGGCCATAAACGTGCCCACTAGTTCACTAGTAAGATCATTTTGACGCTTACTAGTGAACATGTAAGGCCATAAATGTGCCCATTAGTTCACTAGTAAGATAATTTTGAGGCTTACTAGCTGACATGTAAGCCACAAAATGCCCACTAGTTCTCTAGTAAGATCATTTTGAGGCTTACTAGTGAAGATGTAAGCCACAAAACGCCCACTTCTTCACTAGTAAGATCATTTTGACGCTTACTAGTGAACATGTAAGGCCATAAATGTGCTCACTAGTTCACTAGTAAGATCATTTTGACTCTTAATAGTGAACATGTAAGGCCATAAATGTGCCCACTAGTTCACTAGTAAGATCATTTTGAGGCTTACTAGTGAACATGTAAGCCACAAAACGCTCACTAGTTCACTAGTAAGATCATTTTGACGCCTACCAGTGAACATGTAAGCCACAAAACACTCACTAGTTAACTAGTAAGGTCATTTTGACACTTACTAGTGAACATGTAAGCCACAAAACGCCCACTAGTTCACTTCTAAGATCATTTTGAGGCTTACTAGTTGACATGTAAGCCACAAAACGCCCCTTAGCTCACTCGTAAGATCATTTTGAGGCTTACTAGTGAACATGTAAGGCCATAAATGTGCCCACTAGTTCACTAGTAAGATCATTTTGACGCTTACTAGTGAACATGTAAGGCCATAAATGTGCCCACTAGTTCACTAGTAAGATCATTTTGAGGCTTACTAGTGAACATATAAGCCACAAAACAACCACTAGTTCACTAGTAAGATCATTTTGAGGCTTACTAGTTGACATGTAAGCCACAAAACGCTCACTAATTCACTAGTAAGGTCATTTTGACGCTTACTAGTGAACATGTAAGCCACAAAACACCCACTAGTTCATTAGTAAGATCATTTTGAGGCTTACTTTTTGACATGTAAGCCGCAAAACGCCCACTAGTTCACTCGTAAGATCATTTTGAGGCTTACTAGTTGACATGCAAGCCGCAAAACGCCCACTAGTTCACTAGTACGATCATTTTGACGCTTACTCGTGAACATGTAAGCCACAAAACGCCCACTAGTATACTAGTAAGATCATTTTGAGGCTTACTAGTTGACATGTAAGCCACAAAATGCCCACTAGTTCACTAGTAAGATCATTTTGAGGCTTACTAGTTGACATGTAAGCCACAAAATGCCCACTAGTTCACTAGTAAGATCATTTTGAGGCTTACTAGTTGACATGTAAGCCACAAAATGCCCACTAGTTCACTAGTAAGATCATTTTGAGGCTTACTAGTGAACATGTAAGGCCATAAATGTGCCCACTAGTTCACTAGTAAGATCATTTTGAGGCTTACTAGTGAACATGTAATGCCATAAATGTGCCCACTAGTTCACTAGTAAGATCATTTTGAGGCTTACTAGTGAACATGTAAGCCACAAAACGCTCACTAGTTCACTAGTAAGATCATTTTGACGCCTACTAGTGAACATGTAAGCCACAAAACACTCACTAGTTAACTAGTAAGGTCATTTTGACACTTACTAGTGAAAATGTAATCCACAAAACGCCCACTAGTTCACTAGTAAGATCATTTTGAGGCTTACTAGTGAACATGTAAGGCCATAAATGTGCCCACTAGTTCACTAGTAAGATCATTTTGAGGCTTACTAGTGAACATGTAAGGCCATAAATGTGCCCACTAGTTCACTAGTAAGATCATTTTGAGGCTTACTAGTGAACATGTAAGCCACAAAACGCTCACTAGTTCACTAGTAAGATCATTTTGACGCCTACTAGTGAACATGTAAGCCACAAAACACTCACTAGTTAACTAGTAAGGTCATTTTGACACTTACTAGTGAACATGTAAGCCACAAAACGCCCACTAGTTCACTAGTAAGATCATTTTGAGGCTTACTAGTTGACATGTAAGCCACAAAACGCCCCTTAGCTCACTCGTAAGATCATTTTGAGGCTTACTAGTGAACATGTAAGCCACAAAACGCCCACGAGTTCACTAGTAAGATCATTTTGAGGCTTAATAGTGAACATGTAAGGCCATGAATGTGCCCAGTAGTTCACTAGTAAGATCATTTTGAGGCTTACTAGTTGATATGTAAGCCACAAAATGCCCACTAGTTCACTAGTAAGATCATTTTGACGCTTACTAGTGAACATGTAAGGCCATAAATGTGCCCACTAGTTCACTAGTAAGATCATTTTGAGGCTTACTAGTGAACATGTAAGCCACAAAACAACCACTAGTTCACTAGTAAGATCATTTTGAGGCTTACTAGTTGACATGTAAGCCACAAAACGCTCACTAATTCACTAGTAAGGTCATTTTGACGCTTACTAGTGAACATGTAAGCCACAAAACACCCACTAGTTCATTAGTAAGATCATTTTGAGGCTTACTTGTTGACATGTAAGCCGCAAAACGCCCACTAGTTCACTCGTAAGATCATTTTGAGGCTTACTAGTTGACATGCAAGCCGCAAAACGCCCACTAGTTCACTAGTAAGATCATTTTGACGCTTACTCATGAACATGTAAGCCACAAAACGCCCACTAGTTCACTAGTAAGATCATTTTGAGGCTTACTAGTTGACATGTAAGCCACAAAACGCCCACTAGTTCACTAGTAAGATCATTTTGAGGGTAACGAGTGAAGATGTAAGCCACAAAACGCCCACTAGTTCACTAGTAAGATCATTTTGAGTCTTACTAGTGAACATGTAAGCCACAAAACGCCCACTAGTTCACTAGTAAGATCATTTTGAGGCTTACTATTTGACATGTAAGCCACAAAACGCCCCTTAGCTCACTCGTAAGATCATTTTGAGGCTTACTAGTGAACATGTAAGCCACAAAACGCTCACTAGTTCACTAGTAAGGTCATTTTGACGCTTACTCGTGAACATGTAAGCCACAAATTGTCACTAGTTCACTAGTAAGGTCATTTTGACGCTTAATAGTGAACATGTCAGCCACAAAACACTCACTAGTTCACTAGTAAGGTCATTTTGACACTTACTAGTGAACTTGTAAGCCACAAAACGCTCACTAGTTCACTAGTAAGGTCATTGTGACGCTTACTAGTGAACATGTCAGCCACAAAAGAACCCAATAGTTCACTAGTAAGATCATTTTGAGGCTTACTTGTTGACATGTAAGCCGCAAAACGCCCACTAGTTCACTCGTAAGATCATTTTGAGGCTTACTCGTGAACATGTAAGCCACAAAACCCCCACTAGTTCACTAGTAAGATCATTTTGAGGCTTACTAGTGAACATTTAAGGCCATAAATGTGCCCACTAGTTCACTAGTAAGATCATTTTGAGGCTTACTAGTTGACATGTAAGCCACAAAATGCCCACTAGTTCACTAGTAAGATCATTTAGAGGCTTGCTAGTTGACATGTAAGCCGCAAAACGCCCACTAGTTCACTGGTAAGATCATTTTGAGGCCTACTAGTGAACATGTAAGCTCATAAATGTGCCCACTAGTTCACTAGTAAGATCATTTTGAGGCTTGCTATTTGACATGTAAGCCACAAAACGCCCACTAGTTCACTAGTAAGATCATTGTGAGGCTTACTAGTGAACATGTAAGCCACAAAACGCTCACTACTTCACAAGTAAGGTCATTGTGACGCTTACTAGTGAAAATGTAAGCCACAAAAGAACCCACTAGTTCACTATTAAGATCATTTTGAGGCTTACTAGTTGACATGTAAGCCACAAAACGCCCACTAGTTCACTAGTAAGATCATTTTGAGGGTAACGAGTGAAGATGTAAGCCACAAAACGCCCACTAGTTCACTAGTAAGATCATTTTGAGTCTTACTAGTGAACATGTAAGCCACAAAACGCCCACTAGTTCACTAGTAAGATCATTTTGAGGCTTACTAGTTGACATGTAAGCCACAAAACGCCCCTTAGCTCACTCGTAAGATCATTTTGAGGCTTACTAGTGAACATGTAAGCCACAAAACGCTCACTAGTTCACTAGTAAGGTCATTTTGACGCTTACTCGTGAACATGTAAGCCACAAATTGTCACTAGTTCACTAGTAAGGTCATTTTGACGCTTACTAGTGAACATGTCAGCCACAAAACACTCACTAGTTCACTAGTAAGGTCATTTTGACACTTACTAGTGAACATGTAAGCCACAAAACGCTCACTAGTTCACTAGTAAGGTCATTGTGACGCTTACTAGTGAACATGTCAGCCACAAAAGAACCCACTAGTTCACTAGTAAGATCATTTTGAGGCTTACTTGTTGACATGTAAGCCGCAAAACGCCCACTAGTTCACTCGTAAGATCATTTTGAGGCTTACTCGTGAACATGTAAGCCACAAAACCCCCACTAGTTCACTAGTAAGATCATTTTGAGGCTTACTAGTGAACATTTAAGGCCATAAATGTGCCCACTAGTTCACTAGTAAGATCATTTTGAGGCTTACTAGTTGACATGTAAGCCACAAAATGCCCACTAGTTCACTAGTAAGATCATTTTGAGGCTTGCTAGTTGACATGTAAGCCGCAAAACGCCCACTAGTTCACTGGTAAGATCATTTTGAGGCCTACTAGTGAACATGTAAGCTCATAAATGTGCCCACTAGTTCACTAGTAAGATCATTTTGAGGCTTGCTATTTGACATGTAAGCCACAAAACGCCCACTAGTTCACTAGTAAGATCATTGTGAGGCTTACTAGTGAACATGTAAGCCACAAAACGCTCACTACTTCACAAGTAAGGTCATTGTGACGCTTACTAGTGAAAATGTAAGCCACAAAAGAACCCACTAGTTCACTATTAAGATCATTTTGAGGCTTACTAGTTGACATGTAAGCCACAAAACGCCCACTAGTTCACTAGTAAGATCATTTTGAGGGTAACGAGTGAAGATGTAAGCCACAAAACGCCCACTAGTTCACTAGTAAGATCATTTTGAGTCTTACTAGTGAACATGTAAGCCACAAAACGCCCACTAGTTCACTAGTAAGATCATTTTGAGGCTTACTAGTTGACATGTAAGCCACAAAACGCCCCTTAGCTCACTCGTAAGATCATTTTGAGGCTTACTAGTGAACATGTAAGCCACAAAACGCTCACTAGTTCACTAGTAAGGTCATTTTGACGCTTACTCGTGAACATGTAAGCCACAAATTGTCACTAGTTCACTAGTAAGGTCATTTTGACGCTTACTAGTGAACATGTCAGCCACAAAACACTCACTAGTTCACTAGTAAGGTCATTTTGACACTTACTAGTGAACATGTAAGCCACAAAACGCTCACTAGTTCACTAGTAAGGTCATTGTGACGCTTACTAGTGAACATGTCAGCCACAAAAGAACCCACTAGTTCACTAGTAAGATCATTTTGAGGCTTACTTGTTGACATGTAAGCCGCAAAACGCCCACTAGTTCACTCGTAAGATCATTTTGAGGCTTACTCGTGAACATGTAAGCCACAAAACCCCCACTAGTTCACTAGTAAGATCATTTTGAGGCTTACTAGTGAACATTTAAGGCCATAAATGTGCCCACTAGTTCACTAGTAAGATCATTTTGAGGCTTACTAGTGAACATGTAAGCCACAAAACGCTCACTAGTTCACTAGTAAGATCATTTTGACGCCTACCAGTGAACATGTAAGCCACAAAACACTCACTAGTTAACTAGTAAGGTCATTTTGACACTTACTAGTGAACATGTAAGCCACAAAACGCCCACTAGTTCACTTCTAAGATCATTTTGAGGCTTACTAGTTGACATGTAAGCCACAAAACGCCCCTTATCTCACTCGTAAGATCATTTTGAGGCTTACTAGTGAACATGTAAGCCACAAATCGCCCACGAGTTCACTAGTAAGATCATTTTGAGGCTTACTAGTGAACATGTAAGGCCATAAATGTGCCTACTAGTTCACTAGTAAGATCATTTTGAGGCTTACTAGTTGACATGTAAGCCACAAAATGCCCACTAGTTCACTAGTAAGATCATTTTGACGCTTACTAGTGAACATGTAAGGCCATAAATGTGCCCACTAGTTCACTAGTAAGATCATTTTGAGGCTTACTAGTGAACATATAAGCCACAAACAACCATTAGTTCACTAGTAAGATCATTTTGAGGCTTACTAGTTGACATGTAAGCCACAAAACGCTCACTAATTCACTAGTAAGGTCATTTTGACGCTTACTAGTAAACATGTAAGCCACAAAACACCCACTAGTTCATTACTAAGATCATTTTGAGGCTTACTTGTTGACATGTAAGCCGCAAAACGCCCACTAGTTCACTCGTAAGATCATTTTGAGGCTTACTAGTTGACATGCAAGCCGCAAAATGCCCACTAGTTCACTAGTAAGATCATTTTGACGCTTACTCGTGAACATGTAAGCCACAAAACGCCCACTAGTTCACTAGTAAGATCATTTTGAGGCTTACAAGTGAACATGTAAGGCCATAAATGTGCCCACTAGTTCACTAGTAAGATCATTTTGAGGCTTACTAGTTGACATGTAAGCCACAAAATGCCCACTAGTTCACTAGTAAGATCATTTTGAGGCTTACTAGTGAACATGTAAGGCCATAAATGTGCCCACTAGTTCACTAGTAAGATCATTTTGAGGCTTACTAGTGAACATGTAAGGCCATAAATGTGCCCACTAGTTCACTAGTAAGATCATTTTGAGGCTTACTAGTGAACATGTAAGCCACAAAACGCTCACTAGTTCACTAGTAAGATCATTTTGACGCCTACTAGTGAACATGTAAGCCACAAAACACTCACTAGTTAACTAGTAAGGTCATTTTGACACTTACTAGTGAACATGTAAGCCACAAAACGCCCACTAGTTCACTAGTAAGATCATTTTGAGGCTTACTAGTTGACATGTAAGCCACAAAACGCCCCTTAGCTCACTCGTAAGATCATTTTGAGGCTTACTAGTGAACATGTAAGCCACAAAACGCCCACGAGTTCACTAGTAAGATCATTTTGAGGCTTAATAGTGAACATGTAAGGCCATGAATGTGCCCAGTAGTTCACTAGTAAGATCATTTTGAGGCTTACTAGTTGATATGTAAGCCACAAAATGCCCACTAGTTCACTAGTAAGATCATTTTGACGCTTACTAGTGAACATGTAAGGCCATAAATGTGCCCACTAGTTCACTAGTAAGATCATTTTGAGGCTTACTAGTGAACATGTAAGCCACAAAACAACCACTAGTTCACTAGTAAGATCATTTTGAGGCTTACTAGTTGACATGTAAGCCACAAAACGCTCACTAATTCACTAGTAAGGTCATTTTGACGCTTACTAGTGAACATGTAAGCCACAAAACGCTCACTGGTTCACTAGTAAGGTAATTTTGACGCTTACTAGTGAACATGTAAGCCACAAAACGCCCACTAGTTCCCTAGTAAGATCATTTTGACGCTTATTTATGAACATGTAAGCCACAAATTGTCACTAGTTCACTAGTAAGGTCATTTTGACGCTTACTAGTGAACATGTCAGCCACAAAACACTCACTAGTTCACTAGTAAGGTCATTTTGACACTTACTAGTGAACATGTAAGCCACAAAACGCTCACTAGTTCACTAGTAAGGTCATTGTGACGCTTACTAGTGAACATGTCAGCCACAAAAGAACCCACTAGTTCACTAGTAAGATCATTTTGAGGCTTACTTGTTTACATGTAAGCCGCAAAACGCCCACTAGTTCACTCGTAAGATCATTTTGAGGCTTACTCGTGAACATGTAAGCCACAAAACCCCCACTAGTTCACTAGTAAGATCATTTTGAGGCTTACTAGTGAACATTTAAGGCCATAAATGTGCCCACTAGTTCACTCGTAAGATCATTTTGAGGCTTACTAGTGAACATGTAAGCCACAAAACGCCCACGAGTTCACTAGTAAGATCATTTTGAGGCTTAATAGTGAACATGTAAGGCCATGAATGTGCCCAGTAGTTCACTAGTAAGATCATTTTGAGGCTTACTAGTTGATATGTCAGCCACAAAATGCCCACTAGTTCACTAGTAAGATCATTTTGACGCTTACTAGTGAACATGTAAGGCCATAAATGTGCCCACTAGTTCACTAGTAAGATCATTTTGAGGCTTACTAGTGAACATGTAAGCCACAAAACAACCACTAGTTCACTAGTAAGATCATTTTGAGGCTTACTAGTTGACATGTAAGCCACAAAACGCTCACTAATTCACTAGTAAGGTCATTTTGACGCTTACTAGTGAACATGTAAGCCACAAAACACCCACTAGTTCATTAGTAAGATCATTTTGAGGCTTACTTGTTGACATGTAAGCCGCAAAACGCCCACTAGTTCACTCGTAAGATCATTTTGAGGCTTACTAGTTGACATGCAAGCCGCAAAACGCCCACTAGTTCACTAGTAAGATCATTTTGACGCTTACTCATGAACATGTAAGCCACAAAACGCCCACTAGTTCACTAGTAAGATCATTTTGAGGCTTACTAGTTGACACGTAAGCCACAAAACGCCCACTAGTTCACTAGTAAGATCATTTTGAGGGTAACGAGTGAAGATGTAAGCCACAAAACGCCCACTAGTTCACTAGTAAGATCATTTTGAGTCTTACTAGTGAACATGTAAGCCACAAAACGCCCACTAGTTCACTAGTAAGATGATTTTGAGGCTTACTAGTTGACATGTAAGCCACAAAACGCCCCTTAGCTCACTCGTAAGATCATTTTGAGGCTTACTAGTGAACATGTAAGCCACAAAACGCTCACTAGTTCACTAGTAAGGTCATTTTGACGCTTACTCGTGAACATGTAAGCCACAAATTGTCACTAGTTCACTAGTAAGGTCATTTTGACGCTTAATAGTGAACATGTCAGCCACAAAACACTCACTAGTTCACTAGTAAGGTCATTTTGAGGCTTGCTAGTTGACATGTAAGCCGCAAAACGCCCACTAGTTCACTAGTAAGGTCATTGTGACGCTTACTAGTGAACATGTCAGCCACAAAAGAACCCAATAGTTCACTTGTAAGATCATTTTGAGGCTTACTTGTTGACATGTAAGCCGCAAAACGCCCACTAGTTCACTCGTAAGATCATTTTGAGGCTTACTCGTGAACATGTAAGCCACAAAACCCCCACTAGTTCACTAGTAAGATCATTTTGAGGCTTACTAGTGAACATTTAAGGCCATAAATGTGCCCACTAGTTCACTAGTAAGATCATTTTGAGGCTTATTAGTTGACATGTAAGCCACAAAATGCCCACTAGTTCACTAGTAAGATCATTTTGAGGCTTGCTAGTTGACATGTAAGCCGCAAAACGCCCACTAGTTCACTGGTAAGATCATTTTGAGGCCTACTAGTGAACATGTAAGCTCATAAATGTGCCCACTAGTTCACTAGTAAGATCATTTTGAGGCTTGTTATTTGACATGTAAGCCACAAAACGCCCACTAGTTCACTAGTAAGATCATTGTGAGGCTTACTAGTGAACATGTAAGCCACAAAACGCTCACTACTTCACAAGTAAGGTCATTGTGACGCTTACTAGTTGACATGTAAGCCACAAAATGCCCACTAGTTCACTAGTAAGATCATTTTGACGCTTACTAGTGAACATGTAAGGCCATAAATGTGCCCACTAGTTCACTAGTAAGATCATTTTGAGGCTTACTAGTGAACATATAAGCCACAAACAACCACTAGTTCACTAGTAAGATCATTTTGAGGCTTACTAGTTGACATGTAAGCCACAAAACGCTCACTAATTCACTAGTAAGGTCATTTTGACGCTTACTAGTGAACATGTAAGCCACAAAACACCCACTAGTTCATTACTAAGATCATTTTGAGGCTTACTTGTTGACATGTAAGCCGCAAAACGCCCACTAGTTCACTCGTAAGATCATTTTGAGGCTTACTAGTTGACATGCAAGCCGCAAAACGCCCACTAGTTCACTAGTAAGATCATTTTGACGCTTACTCGTGAACATGTAAGCCACAAAACGCCCACTAGTTCACTAGTAAGATCATTTTGAGGCTTACAAGTGAACATGTAAGGCCATAAATGTGCCCACTAGTTCACTAGTAAGATCATTTTGAGGCTTACTAGTTGACATGTAAGCCACAAAATGCCCACTAGTTCACTAGTAAGATCATTTTGAGGCTTACTAGTGAACATGTAAGGCCATAAATGTGCCCACTAGTTCACTAGTAAGATCATTTTGAGGCTTACTAGTGAACATGTAAGGCCATAAATGTGCCCACTAGTTCACTAGTAAGATCATTTTGAGGCTTACTAGTGAACATGTAAGCCACAAAACGCTCACTAGTTCACTAGTAAGATCATTTTGACGCCTACTACTGAACATGTAAGCCACAAAACACTCACTAGTTAACTAGTAAGGTCATTTTGACACTTACTAGTGAACATGTAAGCCACAAAACGCCCACTAGTTCACTAATAAGATCATTTTGAGGCTTACTAGTTGACATGTAAGCCACAAAACGCCCCTAAGCTCACTCGTAAGATCATTTTGAGGCTTACTAGTGAACATGTAAGCCACAAAACGCCCACGAGTTCACTAGTAAGATCATTTTGAGGCTTACTAGTTGATATGTAAGCCACAAAATGCCCACTAGTTCACTAGTAAGATCATTTTGACGCTTACTAGTGAACATGTAAGGCCATAAATGTGCCCACTAGTTCACTAGTAAGATCATTTTGAGGCTTACTAGTGAACATGTAAGCCACAAAACAACCACTAGTTCACTAGTAAGATCATTTTGAGGCTTACTAGTTGACATGTAAGCCACAAAACACCCACTAGTTCACTAGTAAGATCATTTTGAGGCTTACTAGTTGACATGTAAGCCACAAAACGCTCACTAATTCACTAGTAAGGTCATTTTGACGCTTACTAGTGAACATGTAAGCCACAAAACACCCACTAGTTCATTAGTAAGATCATTTTGAGGCTTACTTGTTGACATGTAAGCCGCCAAACGCCCACTAGTTCACTCGTAAGATCATTTTGAGGCTTACTAGTTGACATGCAAGCCGCAAAACGCCCACTAGTTCACTAGTAAGATCATTTTGACGCTTACTCATGAACATGTAAGCCACAAAACGCCCACTAGTTCACTAGTAAGATCATTTTGAGGCTTACTAGTGAACATGTAAGGCCATAAATGTGTCCACTAGTTCACTAGTAAGATCATTTTGAGGCTTACTAGTTGACATGTAAGCCACAAAACGCTCACTAGTTCACTAGTAAGATCATTTTGAGGGTAACGAGTGAAGATGTAAGCCACAAAACGCCCACTAGTTCACTAGTAAGATAATTTTGAGTCTTACTAGTGAACATGTAAGCCACAAAACGCCCACTAGTTCACTAGTAAGATCATTTTGAGGCTTACTAGTTGACATGTAAGCCACAAAACGCCCCTTAGCTCACTCGTAAGATCATTTTGAGGCTTACTAGTGAACATGTAAGCCACAAAACGCTCACTAGTTCACTAGTAAGGTCATTTTGACGCTTACTCGTGAACATGTAAGCCACAAATTGTCACTAGTTCACTAGTAAGGTCATTTTGACGCTTACTAGTGAACATGTCAGCCACAAAACACTCACTAGTTCACTAGTAAGGTCATTTTGACACTTACTAGTGAACATGTAAGCCACAAAACGCTCACTAGTTCACTAGTAAGGTCATTGTGACGCTTACTAGTGAACATGTCAGCCACAAAAGAACCCACTAGTTCACTAGTAAGATCATTTTGAGGCTTACTTGTTGACATGTAAGCCGCAAAACCCCCACTAGTTCACTAGTAAGATCATTTTGAGGCTTACTAGTGAACATTTAAGGCCATAAATGTGCCCACTAGTTCACTAGTAAGATCATTTTGAGGCTTACTAGTTGACATGTAAGCCACAAAATGCCCACTAGTTCACTAGTAAGATCATTTTGAGGCTTACTAGTTGACATGTAAGCAGCAAAACGCCCACTAGTTCACTGGTAAGATCATTTTGAGGCCTACTCGTGAACATGTAAGGCCATAAATGTGCCCACTAGTTCACTAGTAAGATCATTTTGACACTTACTAGTGAACATGTAAGCCACAAAACGCCCACTAGTTCACTAGGAAGATCATTTTGAGGCTTACTAGTTGACATGTAAGCCACAAAACGCCCCTTAGCTCACTCGTAAGATCATTTTGAGGCTTACTAGTGAACATGTAAGCCACAAAACGCCCACGAGTTCACTAGTAAGATCATTTTGAGGCTTAATAGTGAACATGTAAGGCCATAAATGTGCCCACTAGTTCACTAGTAAGATCATTTTGAGGCTTACTAGTTGATATGTAAGCCACAAAATGCCCACTAGTTCACTAGTAAGATCATTTTGACGCTTACTAGTGAACATGTAAGGTCATAAATGTGCCCACTAGTTCACTAGTAAGATCATTTTGAGGCTTACTAGTGAACATGTATGCCACAAAACAACCACTAGTTCACTAGTAAGATCATTTTGAGACTTACTAGTTGACATGCAAGCCGCAAAACGCCCACTAGTTCACTAGTAAGATCATTTTGACGCTTACTAGTGAACATGTAAGCCACAAAACACCCACTAGTTCATTAGTAAGATCATTTTGAGGCTTACTTGTTGACATGTAAGCCGCCAAACGCCCACAAGTTCACTCGTAAGATCATTTTGTGGCTTACTAGTTGACATGCAAGCCGCAAAACGCCCACTAGTTCACTAGTAAGATCATTTTGACGCTTACTCATGAACATGTAAGCCACAAAACGCCCACTAGTTCACTAGTAAGATCATTTTGAGGCTTACTAGTTGACATGTAAGCCACAAAAGCCCACTAGTTCACTAGTAAGATCATTTTGAGGGTAACGAGTGAAGATGTAAGCCACAAAACGCCCACTAGTTCACTAGTAAGATCATTTTGAGTCTTACTAGTGAACATGTAAGCCACAAAACGGCCACTAGTTCACTAGTAAGATCATTTTGAGGCTTACTAGTTGACATGTAAGCCACAAAACGCCCCTTAGCTCACTCGTAAGATCATTTTGAGGCTTACTAGTGAACATGTAAGCCACAAAACGCTCACTAGTTCACTAGTAAGGTCATTTTGACGCTTACTCGTGAACATGTAAGCCACAAATTGTCACTAGTTCACTAGTAAGGTCATTTTGACGCTTACTAGTGAACATGTCAGCCACAAAACACTCACTAGTTCACTAGTAAGGTCATTTTGACACTTACTAGTGAACATGTAAGCCACAAAACGCTCACTAGTTCACTAGTAAGGTCATTGTGACGCTTACTAGTGAACATGTCAGCCACAAAAGAACCCACTAGTTCACTAGTAAGATCATTTTGAGGCTTACTTGTTGACATGTAAGCCGCAAAACGCCCACTAGTTCACTCGTAAGATCATTTTGAGGCTTACTCGTGAACATGTAAGCCACAAAACCCCCACTAGTTCACTAGTAAGATCATTTTGAGGCTTACTAGTGAACATTTAAGGCCATAAATGTGCCCACTAGTTCACTAGTAAGATCATTTTGAGGCTTACTGGTTGACATGTAAGCCACAAAATGCCCACTAGTTCACTAGTAAGATCATTTTGAGGCTTGCTAGTTGACATGTAAGCCGCAAAACGCCCACTAGTTCACTGGTAAGATCATTTTGAGGCCTACTAGTGAACATGTAAGGCCATAAATGTGCCCACTAGTTCACTAGTAAGATCATTTTGAGGCTTGCTATTTGACATGTAAGCCACAAAACGCCCACTAGTTCACTAGTAAGATCATTGTGAGGCTTACTAGTGAACATGTAAGCCACAAAACGCTCACTACTTCACAAGTAAGGTCATTGTGACGCTTACTAGTGAAAATGTAAGCCACAAAAGAACCCACTAGTTCACTATTAAGATAATTTTGAGGCTTAGTAGTTGACATGTAAGCCGCAAAACGCCCACTAGCTCACTCGTAAGATCATTTTGAGGCTTACTAGTTGACATGTAAGCCGCAAAACGCCCACTAGTTCACTAGTAAGATCATTTTCACGCTTACTAGTGAACATGTAAGGCCATAAACGTGCCCACTAGTTCACTAGTAAGATCATTTTGACGCTTACTAGTGAACATGTAAGGCCATAAATGTGCCCATTCGTTCACTAGTAAGATAATTTTGAGGCTTACTAGTTGACATGTAAGCCACAAAATGCCCACTAGTTCTCTAGTAAGATCATTTTGAGGCTTACTAGTGAAGATGTAAGCCACAAAACGCCCACTTGTTCACTAGTAAGATCATTTTGACGCTTACTAGTGAACATGTAAGGCCATAAATGTGCCCACTAGTTCACTAGTAAGATCATTTTGACTCTTAATATTGAACATGTAAGGCCATAAATGTGCCCACTAGTTCACTAGTAAGATCATTTTGAGGCTTACTCGTTGACATGTAAGCCACAAAACGCTCACTAATTCACTAGTAAGGTCATTTTGACGCTTACTAGTGAACATGTAAGCCACAAAACGCCCACTAGTTCATTAGTAAGATCATTTTGAGGCTTACTTATTGACATGTAAGCCGCAAAACGGCCAGTAGTTCACTAGTAAGATCATTTTGACGCTTACTAGTGAACATGTAAACCACAAAACGCCCACTAGTTCACTGGTAAGATCATTTTGAGGCTTACTGGTGAACATGTAAGGCCATAAATGTGCCCACTAGTTCACTGGTAAGATTATTTTGAGGCTTACTAGTTGACATGTAAGCCACAAAATCCCCACTAGTTCACTAGTAAGATCATTTTGAGGCTTACTAGTTGATATATAAGCCGCAAAACCCCCACTAGTTCACTGGTAAGATCATTTTGAGGCTTACTAGTGAACATGTAACGCCATAAATGTGCCGACTAGTTCACTAGTAAGATCATTTTGAGACTAACTAGTTGACATGTAAGCCACAAAACGCCCACTAGTTCACTAGTAAGATCATTTTGAGGCTTACTAGTGAACATGTAAGCCACAAAACGCCCACTAGTTCACTAGTAAGATCATTTTGAGGCTTACTAGTGAACATGTAAGCCACAAAACGCCCACTAGTTCACTAGTAAGATCATTTTGACGCTTACTAGTGAACATGTAAGCCACAAAACGCTCACTAGTTCACAAGTAAGGTCATTGTGACGCTTACTAGTTGACATGTAAGCCACAAAACGCCCACTAGTTCACTAGTAAGATCATTTTGAGGCTTACTAGTGAACATGTAAGCCACAAAACGCCCACTAGTTCACTAGTAAGATCATTTTGACACTTACTAGTGAACATGTAAGCCACAAAACGCCCACTAGTTCACTAATAAGATCATTTTGAGGCTTACTAGTTGACATGTAAGCCACAAAACGCCCCTAAGCTCACTCGTAAGATCATTTTGAGGCTTACTAGTGAACATGTAAGCCACAAAACGCCCACGAGTTCACTAGTAAGATCATTTTGAGGCTTACTAGTTGATATGTAAGCCACAAAATGCCCACTAGTTCACTAGTAAGATCATTTTGACGCTTACTAGTGAACATGTAAGGCCATAAATGTGCCCACTAGTTCACTAGTAAGATCATTTTGAGGCTTACTAGTGAACATGTAAGCCACAAAACAACCACTAGTTCACTAGTAAGATCATTTTGAGGCTTACTAGTTGACATGTAAGCCACAAAACACCCACTAGTTCACTAGTAAGATCATTTTGAGGCTTACTAGTTGACATGTAAGCCACAAAACGCTCACTAATTCACTAGTAAGGTCATTTTGACGCTTACTAGTGAACATGTAAGCCACAAAACACCCACTAGTTCATTAGTAAGATCATTTTGAGGCTTACTTGTTGACATGTAAGCCGCCAAACGCCCACTAGTTCACTCGTAAGATCATTTTGAGGCTTACTAGTTGACATGCAAGCCGCAAAACGCCCACTAGTTCACTAGTAAGATCATTTTGACGCTTACTCATGAACATGTAAGCCACAAAACGCCCACTAGTTCACTAGTAAGATCATTTTGAGGCTTACTAGTGAACATGTAAGGCCATAAATGTGTCCACTAGTTCACTAGTAAGATCATTTTGAGGCTTACTAGTTGACATGTAAGCCACAAAACGCTCACTAGTTCACTAGTAAGATCATTTTGAGGGTAACGAGTGAAGATGTAAGCCACAAAACGCCCACTAGTTCACTAGTAAGATAATTTTGAGTCTTACTAGTGAACATGTAAGCCACAAAACGCCCACTAGTTCACTAGTAAGATCATTTTGAGGCTTACTAGTTGACATGTAAGCCACAAAACGCCCCTTAGCTCACTCGTAAGATCATTTTGAGGCTTACTAGTGAACATGTAAGCCACAAAACGCTCACTAGTTCACTAGTAAGGTCATTTTGACGCTTACTCGTGAACATGTAAGCCACAAATTGTCACTAGTTCACTAGTAAGGTCATTTTGACGCTTACTAGTGAACATGTCAGCCACAAAACACTCACTAGTTCACTAGTAAGGTCATTTTGACACTTACTAGTGAACATGTAAGCCACAAAACGCTCACTAGTTCACTAGTAAGGTCATTGTGACGCTTACTAGTGAACATGTCAGCCACAAAAGAACCCACTAGTTCACTAGTAAGATCATTTTGAGGCTTACTTGTTGACATGTAAGCCGCAAAACCCCCACTAGTTCACTAGTAAGATCATTTTGAGGCTTACTAGTGAACATTTAAGGCCATAAATGTGCCCACTAGTTCACTAGTAAGATCATTTTGAGGCTTACTAGTTGACATGTAAGCCACAAAATGCCCACTAGTTCACTAGTAAGATCATTTTGAGGCTTGCTAGTTGACATGTAAGCCGCAAAACGCCCACTAGTTCACTGGTAAGATCATTTTGAGGCCTACTCGTGAACATGTAAGGCCATAAATGTGCCCACTAGTTCACTAGTAAGATCATTTTGACACTTACTAGTGAACATGTAAGCCACAAAACGCCCACTAGTTCACTAGGAAGATCATTTTGAGGCTTACTAGTTGACATGTAAGCCACAAAACGCCCCTTAGCTCACTCGTAAGATCATTTTGAGGCTTACTAGTGAACATGTAAGCCACAAAACGCCCACGAGTTCACTAGTAAGATCATTTTGAGGCTTAATAGTGAACATGTAAGGCCATAAATGTGCCCACTAGTTCACTAGTAAGATCATTTTGAGGCTTACTAGTTGATATGTAAGCCACAAAATGCCCACTAGTTCACTAGTAAGATCATTTTGACGCTTACTAGTGAACATGTAAGGTCATAAATGTGCCCACTAGTTCACTAGTAAGATCATTTTGAGGCTTACTAGTGAACATGTATGCCACAAAACAACCACTAGTTCACTAGTAAGATCATTTTGAGACTTACTAGTTGACATGCAAGCCGCAAAACGCCCACTAGTTCACTAGTAAGATCATTTTGACGCTTACTAGTGAACATGTAAGCCACAAAACACCCACTAGTTCATTAGTAAGATCATTTTGAGGCTTACTTGTTGACATGTAAGCCGCCAAACGCCCACAAGTTCACTCGTAAGATCATTTTGAGGCTTACTAGTTGACATGCAAGCCGCAAAACGCCCACTAGTTCACTAGTAAGATCATTTTGACGCTTACTCATGAACATGTAAGCCACAAAACGCCCACTAGTTCACTAGTAAGATCATTTTGAGGCTTACTAGTTGACATGTAAGCCACAAAAGCCCACTAGTTCACTAGTAAGATCATTTTGAGGGTAACGAGTGAAGATGTAAGCCACAAAACGCCCACTAGTTCACTAGTAAGATCATTTTGAGTCTTACTAGTGAACATGTAAGCCACAAAACGGCCACTAGTTCACTAGTAAGATCATTTTGAGGCTTACTAGTTGACATGTAAGCCACAAAACGCCCCTTAGCTCACTCGTAAGATCATTTTGAGGCTTACTAGTGAACATGTAAGCCACAAAACGCTCACTAGTTCACTAGTAAGGTCATTTTGACGCTTACTCGTGAACATGTAAGCCACAAATTGTCACTAGTTCACTAGTAAGGTCATTTTGACGCTTACTAGTGAACATGTCAGCCACAAAACACTCACTAGTTCACTAGTAAGGTCATTTTGACACTTACTAGTGAACATGTAAGCCACAAAACGCTCACTAGTTCACTAGTAAGGTCATTGTGACGCTTACTAGTGAACATGTAAGCCACAAATTGTCACTAGTTCACTAGTAAGGTCATTTTGACGCTTACTAGTGAACATGTCAGCCACAAAACACTCACTAGTTCACTAGTAAGATCATTTTGACACTTACTAGTGAACATGTAAGCCACAAAACGCCCACTAGTTCACTAGGAAGATCATTTTGAGGCTTACTAGTTGACATGTAAGCCACAAAACGCCCCTTAGCTCACTCGTAAGATCATTTTGAGGCTTACTAGTGAACATGTAAGCCACAAAACGCCCACGAGTTCACTAGTAAGATCATTTTGAGGCTTAATAGTGAACATGTAAGGCCATAAATGTGCCCACTAGTTCACTAGTAAGATCATTTTGAGGCTTACTAGTTGATATGTAAGCCACAAAATGCCCACTAGTTCACTAGTAAGATCATTTTGACGCTTACTAGTGAACATGTAAGGTCATAAATGTGCCCACTAGTTCACTAGTAAGATCATTTTGAGGCTTACTAGTGAACATGTATGCCACAAAACAACCACTAGTTCACTAGTAAGATCATTTTGAGACTTACTAGTTGACATGCAAGCCGCAAAACGCCCACTAGTTCACTAGTAAGATCATTTTGACGCTTACTAGTGAACATGTAAGCCACAAAACACCCACTAGTTCATTAGTAAGATCATTTTGAGGCTTACTTGTTGACATGTAAGCCGCCAAACGCCCACAAGTTCACTCGTAAGATCATTTTGAGGCTTACTAGTTGACATGCAAGCCGCAAAACGCCCACTAGTTCACTAGTAAGATCATTTTGACGCTTACTCATGAACATGTAAGCCACAAAACGCCCACTAGTTCACTAGTAAGATCATTTTGAGGCTTACTAGTTGACATGTAAGCCACAAAAGCCCACTAGTTCACTAGTAAGATCATTTTGAGGGTAACGAGTGAAGATGTAAGCCACAAAACGCCCACTAGTTCACTAGTAAGATCATTTTGAGTCTTACTAGTGAACATGTAAGCCACAAAACGGCCACTAGTTCACTAGTAAGATCATTTTGAGGCTTACTAGTTGACATGTAAGCCACAAAACGCCCCTTAGCTCACTCGTAAGATCATTTTGAGGCTTACTAGTGAACATGTAAGCCACAAAACGCTCACTAGTTCACTAGTAAGGTCATTTTGACGCTTACTCGTGAACATGTAAGCCACAAATTGTCACTAGTTCACTAGTAAGGTCATTTTGACGCTTACTAGTGAACATGTCAGCCACAAAACACTCACTAGTTCACTAGTAAGGTCATTTTGACACTTACTAGTGAACATGTAAGCCACAAAACGCTCACTAGTTCACTAGTAAGGTCATTGTGACGCTTACTAGTGAACATGTCAGCCACAAAAGAACCCACTAGTTCACTAGTAAGATCATTTTGAGGCTTACTTGTTGACATGTAAGCCGCAAAACGCCCACTAGTTCACTCGTAAGATCATTTTGAGGCTTACTCGTGAACATGTAAGCCACAAAACCCCCACTAGTTCACTAGTAAGATCATTTTGAGGCTTACTAGTGAACATTTAAGGCCATAAATGTGCCCACTAGTTCACTAGTAAGATCATTTTGAGGCTTACTGGTTGACATGTAAGCCACAAAATGCCCACTAGTTCACTAGTAAGATCATTTTGAGGCTTGCTAGTTGACATGTAAGCCGCAAAACGCCCACTAGTTCACTGGTAAGATCATTTTGAGGCCTACTAGTGAACATGTAAGGCCATAAATGTGCCCACTAGTTCACTAGTAAGATCATTTTGAGGCTTGCTATTTGACATGTAAGCCACAAAACGCCCACTAGTTCACTAGTAAGATCATTGTGAGGCTTACTAGTGAACATGTAAGCCACAAAACGCTCACTACTTCACAAGTAAGGTCATTGTGACGCTTACTAGTGAAAATGTAAGCCACAAAAGAACCCACTAGTTCACTATTAAGATAATTTTGAGGCTTAGTAGTTGACATGTAAGCCGCAAAACGCCCACTAGCTCACTCGTAAGATCATTTTGAGGCTTACTAGTTGACATGTAAGCCGCAAAACGCCCACTAGTTCACTAGTAAGATCATTTTCACGCTTACTAGTGAACATGTAAGGCCATAAACGTGCCCACTAGTTCACTAGTAAGATCATTTTGACGCTTACTAGTGAACATGTAAGGCCATAAATGTGCCCATTCGTTCACTAGTAAGATAATTTTGAGGCTTACTAGTTGACATGTAAGCCACAAAATGCCCACTAGTTCTCTAGTAAGATCATTTTGAGGCTTACTAGTGAAGATGTAAGCCACAAAACGCCCACTTGTTCACTAGTAAGATCATTTTGACGCTTACTAGTGAACATGTAAGGCCATAAATGTGCCCACTAGTTCACTAGTAAGATCATTTTGACTCTTAATATTGAACATGTAAGGCCATAAATGTGCCCACTAGTTCACTAGTAAGATCATTTTGAGGCTTACTCGTTGACATGTAAGCCACAAAACGCTCACTAATTCACTAGTAAGGTCATTTTGACGCTTACTAGTGAACATGTAAGCCACAAAACGCCCACTAGTTCATTAGTAAGATCATTTTGAGGCTTACTTATTGACATGTAAGCCGCAAAACGGCCAGTAGTTCACTAGTAAGATCATTTTGACGCTTACTAGTGAACATGTAAACCACAAAACGCCCACTAGTTCACTGGTAAGATCATTTTGAGGCTTACTGGTGAACATGTAAGGCCATAAATGTGCCCACTAGTTCACTGGTAAGATTATTTTGAGGCTTACTAGTTGACATGTAAGCCACAAAATCCCCACTAGTTCACTAGTAAGATCATTTTGAGGCTTACTAGTTGATATATAAGCCGCAAAACCCCCACTAGTTCACTGGTAAGATCATTTTGAGGCTTACTAGTGAACATGTAACGCCATAAATGTGCCGACTAGTTCACTAGTAAGATCATTTTGAGACTAACTAGTTGACATGTAAGCCACAAAACGCCCACTAGTTCACTAGTAAGATCATTTTGAGGCTTACTAGTGAACATGTAAGCCACAAAACGCCCACTAGTTCACTAGTAAGATCATTTTGAGGCTTACTAGTGAACATGTAAGCCACAAAACGCCCACTAGTTCACTAGTAAGATCATTTTGACGCTTACTAGTGAACATGTAAGCCACAAAACGCTCACTAGTTCACAAGTAAGGTCATTGTGACGCTTACTAGTTGACATGTAAGCCACAAAACGCCCACTAGTTCACTAGTAAGATCATTTTGAGGCTTACTAGTGAACATGTAAGCCACAAAACGCCCACTAGTTCACTAGTAAGATCATTTTGACACTTACTAGTGAACATGTAAGCCACAAAACGCCCACTAGTTCACTAATAAGATCATTTTGAGGCTTACTAGTTGACATGTAAGCCACAAAACGCCCCTAAGCTCACTCGTAAGATCATTTTGAGGCTTACTAGTGAACATGTAAGCCACAAAACGCCCACGAGTTCACTAGTAAGATCATTTTGAGGCTTACTAGTTGATATGTAAGCCACAAAATGCCCACTAGTTCACTAGTAAGATCATTTTGACGCTTACTAGTGAACATGTAAGGCCATAAATGTGCCCACTAGTTCACTAGTAAGATCATTTTGAGGCTTACTAGTGAACATGTAAGCCACAAAACAACCACTAGTTCACTAGTAAGATCATTTTGAGGCTTACTAGTTGACATGTAAGCCACAAAACACCCACTAGTTCACTAGTAAGATCATTTTGAGGCTTACTAGTTGACATGTAAGCCACAAAACGCTCACTAATTCACTAGTAAGGTCATTTTGACGCTTACTAGTGAACATGTAAGCCACAAAACACCCACTAGTTCATTAGTAAGATCATTTTGAGGCTTACTTGTTGACATGTAAGCCGCCAAACGCCCACTAGTTCACTCGTAAGATCATTTTGAGGCTTACTAGTTGACATGCAAGCCGCAAAACGCCCACTAGTTCACTAGTAAGATCATTTTGACGCTTACTCATGAACATGTAAGCCACAAAACGCCCACTAGTTCACTAGTAAGATCATTTTGAGGCTTACTAGTGAACATGTAAGGCCATAAATGTGTCCACTAGTTCACTAGTAAGATCATTTTGAGGCTTACTAGTTGACATGTAAGCCACAAAACGCTCACTAGTTCACTAGTAAGATCATTTTGAGGGTAACGAGTGAAGATGTAAGCCACAAAACGCCCACTAGTTCACTAGTAAGATAATTTTGAGTCTTACTAGTGAACATGTAAGCCACAAAACGCCCACTAGTTCACTAGTAAGATCATTTTGAGGCTTACTAGTTGACATGTAAGCCACAAAACGCCCCTTAGCTCACTCGTAAGATCATTTTGAGGCTTACTAGTGAACATGTAAGCCACAAAACGCTCACTAGTTCACTAGTAAGGTCATTTTGACGCTTACTCGTGAACATGTAAGCCACAAATTGTCACTAGTTCACTAGTAAGGTCATTTTGACGCTTACTAGTGAACATGTCAGCCACAAAACACTCACTAGTTCACTAGTAAGGTCATTTTGACACTTACTAGTGAACATGTAAGCCACAAAACGCTCACTAGTTCACTAGTAAGGTCATTGTGACGCTTACTAGTGAACATGTCAGCCACAAAAGAACCCACTAGTTCACTAGTAAGATCATTTTGAGGCTTACTTGTTGACATGTAAGCCGCAAAACCCCCACTAGTTCACTAGTAAGATCATTTTGAGGCTTACTAGTGAACATTTAAGGCCATAAATGTGCCCACTAGTTCACTAGTAAGATCATTTTGAGGCTTACTAGTTGACATGTAAGCCACAAAATGCCCACTAGTTCACTAGTAAGATCATTTTGAGGCTTGCTAGTTGACATGTAAGCCGCAAAACGCCCACTAGTTCACTGGTAAGATCATTTTGAGGCCTACTCGTGAACATGTAAGGCCATAAATGTGCCCACTAGTTCACTAGTAAGATCATTTTGACACTTACTAGTGAACATGTAAGCCACAAAACGCCCACTAGTTCACTAGGAAGATCATTTTGAGGCTTACTAGTTGACATGTAAGCCACAAAACGCCCCTTAGCTCACTCGTAAGATCATTTTGAGGCTTACTAGTGAACATGTAAGCCACAAAACGCCCACGAGTTCACTAGTAAGATCATTTTGAGGCTTAATAGTGAACATGTAAGGCCATAAATGTGCCCACTAGTTCACTAGTAAGATCATTTTGAGGCTTACTAGTTGATATGTAAGCCACAAAATGCCCACTAGTTCACTAGTAAGATCATTTTGACGCTTACTAGTGAACATGTAAGGTCATAAATGTGCCCACTAGTTCACTAGTAAGATCATTTTGAGGCTTACTAGTGAACATGTATGCCACAAAACAACCACTAGTTCACTAGTAAGATCATTTTGAGACTTACTAGTTGACATGCAAGCCGCAAAACGCCCACTAGTTCACTAGTAAGATCATTTTGACGCTTACTAGTGAACATGTAAGCCACAAAACACCCACTAGTTCATTAGTAAGATCATTTTGAGGCTTACTTGTTGACATGTAAGCCGCCAAACGCCCACAAGTTCACTCGTAAGATCATTTTGAGGCTTACTAGTTGACATGCAAGCCGCAAAACGCCCACTAGTTCACTAGTAAGATCATTTTGACGCTTACTCATGAACATGTAAGCCACAAAACGCCCACTAGTTCACTAGTAAGATCATTTTGAGGCTTACTAGTTGACATGTAAGCCACAAAAGCCCACTAGTTCACTAGTAAGATCATTTTGAGGGTAACGAGTGAAGATGTAAGCCACAAAACGCCCACTAGTTCACTAGTAAGATCATTTTGAGTCTTACTAGTGAACATGTAAGCCACAAAACGGCCACTAGTTCACTAGTAAGATCATTTTGAGGCTTACTAGTTGACATGTAAGCCACAAAACGCCCCTTAGCTCACTCGTAAGATCATTTTGAGGCTTACTAGTGAACATGTAAGCCACAAAACGCTCACTAGTTCACTAGTAAGGTCATTTTGACGCTTACTCGTGAACATGTAAGCCACAAATTGTCACTAGTTCACTAGTAAGGTCATTTTGACGCTTACTAGTGAACATGTCAGCCACAAAACACTCACTAGTTCACTAGTAAGGTCATTTTGACACTTACTAGTGAACATGTAAGCCACAAAACGCTCACTAGTTCACTAGTAAGGTCATTGTGACGCTTACTAGTGAACATGTCAGCCACAAAAGAACCCACTAGTTCACTAGTAAGATCATTTTGAGGCTTACTTGTTGACATGTAAGCCGCAAAACGCCCACTAGTTCACTTGTAAGATCATTTTGAGGCTTACTCGTGAACATGTAAGCCACAAAACCCCCACTAGTTCACTAGTAAGATCATTTTGAGGCTTACTAGTGAACATTTAAGGCCATAAATGTGCCCACTAGTTCACTAGTAAGATCATTTTGAGGCTTACTGGTTGACATGTAAGCCACAAAATGCCCACTAGTTCACTAGTAAGATCATTTTGAGGCTTGCTAGTTGACATGTAAGCCGCAAAACGCCCACTAGTTCACTGGTAAGATCATTTTGAGGCCTACTAGTGAACATGTAAGGCCATAAATGTGCCCACTAGTTCACTAGTAAGATCATTTTGAGGCTTGCTATTTGACATGTAAGCCACAAAACGCCCACTAGTTCACTAGTAAGATCATTGTGAGGCTTACTAGTGAACATGTAAGCCACAAAACGCTCACTACTTCACAAGTAAGGTCATTGTGACGCTTACTAGTGAAAATGTAAGCCACAAAAGAACCCATTAGTTCACTATTAAGATAATTTTGAGGCTTAGTAGTTGACATGTAAGCCGCAAAACGCCCACTAGCTCACTCGTAAGATCATTTTGAGGCTTACTAGTTGACATGTAAGCCGCAAAACGCCCACTAGTTCACTAGTAAGATCATTTTCACGCTTACTAGTGAACATGTAAGGCCATAAACGTGCCCACTAGTTCACTAGTAAGATCATTTTGACCCTTACTAGTGAACATGTAAGGCCATAAATGTGCCCATTCGTTCACTAGTAAGATAATTTTGAGGCTTACTAGTTGACATGTAAGCCACAAAATGCCCACTAGTTCTCTAGTAAGATCATTTTGAGGCTTACTAGTGAAGATGTAAGCCACAAAACGCCCACTTGTTCACTAGTAAGATCATTTTGACGCTTACTAGTGAACATGTAAGGCCATAAATGTGCCCACTAGTTCACTAGTAAGATCATTTTGACTCTTAATATTGAACATGTAAGGCCATAAATGTGCCCACTAGTTCACTAGTAAGATCATTTTGAGGCTTACTCGTTGACATGTAAGCCACAAAACGCTCACTAATTCACTAGTAAGGTCATTTTGACGCTTACTAGTGAACATGTAAGCCACAAAACGCCCACTAGTTCATTAGTAAGATCATTTTGAGGCTTACTTATTGACATGTAAGCCGCAAAACGGCCAGTAGTTCACTAGTAAGATCATTTTGACGCTTACTAGTGAACATGTAAACCACAAAACGCCCACTAGTTCACTGGTAAGATCATTTTGAGGCTTACTGGTGAACATGTAAGGCCATAAATGTGCCCACTAGTTCACTGGTAAGATTATTTTGAGGCTTACTAGTTGACATGTAAGCCACAAAATCCCCACTAGTTCACTAGTAAGATCATTTTGAGGCTTACTAGTTGATATATAAGCCGCAAAACCCCCACTAGTTCACTGGTAAGATCATTTTGAGGCTTACTAGTGAACATGTAACGCCATAAATGTGCCGACTAGTTCACTAGTAAGATCATTTTGAGACTAACTAGTTGACATGTAAGCCACAAAACGCCCACTAGTTCACTAGTAAGATCATTTTGAGGCTTACTAGTGAACATGTAAGCCACAAAACGCCCACTAGTTCACTAGTAAGATCATTTTGACGCTTACTAGTGAACATGTAAGCCACAAAACGCTCACTAGTTCACAAGTAAGGTCATTGTGACGCTTACTAGTGAACATGTCAGCCACAAAAGAACCCACTAGTTCACTAGTAAGATCATTTTGAGGCTTACTAGTTGTAATGTAAGCCACAAAACGCCCCTTAGCTCACTCGTAAGATCATTTTGAGGCTTACTAGTGAACATGTAAGCCACAAAACGCTCACTAGTTCACTAGTAAGGTCATTTTGACGCTTACTCGTGAACATGTAAGCCACAAATTGTCACTAGTTCACTAGTAAGGTTATTTTGACGCTTACTAGTTAACATGTAAGCCACAGAACGCCCACTAGTTCACTAGTAAGATCATTTTGAGGCTTACTAGTGAATATGTAAGGCCATAAATGTGCCCACTAGTTCACTAGTAAGATCATTTTGACGCCTACTAGTGAACATGTAAGCCACAAAACACTCACTAGTTCACTAGTAAGGTCATTTTGACACTTACTAGTGAACATGTAAGCCACAAAACGCCCACTTGTTCACTAGTAAGATCATTTTGACGCTTACTAGTTAACATGTAAGCCACAAAACGCCCACTAGTTCACTAGTAAGATAATTTTGAGGCTTACTTGTTGACATGTAAGCCGCAAAACACCCACTAGTTCACTCGTAAGATCATTTTGAGGCTTACTTGTTGACATGTAAGCCGCAAAACACCCACTAGTTCACTCGTAAGATCATTTTGAGGCTTACTAGTCGACATGCAAGCCGCAAAACGCCCACTAGTTCACTAGTAAGGTCATTTTGACGCTTACTAGTGAACATGTAAGCCACAAAACGCCCACTAGTTCATTAGTAAGATCATTTTGAGGCTTACTTGTTGACATGTAAGCCGCAAAACGGCCACTAGTTCACTAGTAAGATCATTTTGACGCTTACTCGTGAACATGTAAGCCACAAAACGCCCACTAGTTCACTGGAAAGATCATTTTGAGGCTTACTAGTGAACATGTAAGGCCATAAATGTGCCCACTAGTTCACTAGTAAGATCATTTTGACGCTTACTAGTTGACATGTAAGCCACAAAATCCCCACTAGTTCACTAGTAAGATCATTTTGAGGCTTACTAGTTGACATATAAGCCGCAAAACCCCCACTAGTTCACTGGTAAGATCATTTTGAGGCTTACTAGTGAACATGTAAGCCACAAAACGCCCACTAGTTCACTAGTAAGATCATTTTGAGGCTAACGAGTGAAGATGTAAGCCACAAAACGCCCACTAGTTCACCAGTAAGATCATTTTGAGGCTTACTAGTGAGCATGTAAGGCCATAAATGTGCCCACCTGTTCACTAGTAAGATCATTTTGACTCTTAATAGTGAACATGTAAGGCCATAAATGTGCCCACTAGTTCACTCGCAAGATCATTTTGAGGCTTGCTAGTTGACATGTAAGCCGCAAAACGCTCACTAGTTCACTAGTAAGGTCATTTTGACGCTTACTCGTGAACATGTAAGCCACAAATTGTCACTAGTTCACTAGTAAGATCATTTTGAGGCTTACTCGTTGACATGTAAGCCACAAAACGCTCACTAATTCACTAGTAAGGTCATTTTGACGCTTACTAGTGAACATGTAAGCCACAAAACGCCCACTAGTTCATTAGTAAGATCATTTTGAGGCTTACTTGTTGACATGTAAGCCGCAAAACGGCCACTAGTTCACTAGTAAGATCATTTTGACACTTACTCGTGAACATGTAAGCCACAAAACGCCCACTAGTTCACTAGTAAGATCATTTTGAGGCTTACTAGTGAACATTTAAGGCCATAAATGTGCCCACTAGTTCACTAGTAAGATCATTTTTAGGCTTACTAGTTGACATGTAAGCCACAAAATCCCCACTAGTTCACTAGTAAGATCATTTTGAGGCTTACTAGTTGACATATAAGCCGCAAAACCCCCACTAGTTCACTGGTAAGATCATTTTGAGGCTTACTAGTGAACATGTAAGGTCATAAATGTGCCCACTAGTTCACTAGTAAGATCATTTTAAGGCTTACTAGTTGACATGTAAGCCACAAAACGCCCACTAGTTCACTAGTAAGATCATTTTGAGGCTAACGAGTGAAGATGTAAGCCACAAAACGCCCACTAGTTCACTAGTAAGATCATTTTGAGGCTTACTAGTGAACATGTAAGCCACAAAACGCCCACTAGTTCACTAGTAAAATCATTTTGACGCTTACCCGTGAACATGTAAGCCACAGAACGCCCACTAGTTCACTAGTAAGATCATTTTGAGGCTTACTAGTGAACATGTAAGGCCATAAATGTGCCCATTAGTTCACTAGTAAGATCATTTTGACGCCTACTAGTGAACATGTAAGCCACAAAACACTCACTAGTTCACTAGTAAGGTCATTTTGACACTTACTAGTGAACATGTAAGCCACAAAACGCTCACTAGTTCACTAGTAAGATCATTTTGACGCTTACTCATGAACATGTAAGCCACAAAACGCCCACTAGTTCACTAGTAAGATCATTTTGAGGCTTACTAGTTGACATGTAAGCCACAAAAGCCCACTAGTTCACTAGTAAGATCATTTTGAGGGTAACGAGTGAAGATGTAAGCCACAAAACGCCCACTAGTTCACTAGTAAGATCATTTTGAGTCTTACTAGTGAACATGTAAGCCACAAAACGGCCACTAGTTCACTAGTAAGATCATTTTGAGGCTTACTAGTTGACATGTAAGCCACAAAACGCCCCTTAGCTCACTCGTAAGATCATTTTGAGGCTTACTAGTGAACATGTAAGCCACAAAACGCTCACTAGTTCACTAGTAAGGTCATTTTGACGCTTACTCGTGAACATGTAAGCCACAAATTGTCACTAGTTCACTAGTAAGGTCATTTTGACGCTTACTAGTGAACATGTCAGCCACAAAACACTCACTAGTTCACTAGTAAGGTCATTTTGACACTTACTAGTGAACATGTAAGCCACAAAACGCTCACTAGTTCACTAGTAAGGTCATTGTGACGCTTACTAGTGAACATGTCAGCCACAAAAGAACCCACTAGTTCACTAGTAAGATCATTTTGAGGCTTACTTGTTGACATGTAAGCCGCAAAACGCCCACTAGTTCACTCGTAAGATCATTTTGAGGCTTACTCGTGAACATGTAAGCCACAAAACCCCCACTAGTTCACTAGTAAGATCATTTTGAGGCTTACTAGTGAACATTTAAGGCCATAAATGTGCCCACTAGTTCACTAGTAAGATCATTTTGAGGCTTACTGGTTGACATGTAAGCCACAAAATGCCCACTAGTTCACTAGTAAGATCATTTTGAGGCTTGCTAGTTGACATGTAAGCCGCAAAACGCCCACTAGTTCACTGGTAAGATCATTTTGAGGCCTACTAGTGAACATGTAAGGCCATAAATGTGCCCACTAGTTCACTAGTAAGATCATTTTGAGGCTTGCTATTTGACATGTAAGCCACAAAACGCCCACTAGTTCACTAGTAAGATCATTGTGAGGCTTACTAGTGAACATGTAAGCCACAAAACGCTCACTACTTCACAAGTAAGGTCATTGTGACGCTTACTAGTGAAAATGTAAGCCACAAAAGAACCCACTAGTTCACTATTAAGATAATTTTGAGGCTTAGTAGTTGACATGTAAGCCGCAAAACGCCCACTAGCTCACTCGTAAGATCATTTTGAGGCTTACTAGTTGACATGTAAGCCGCAAAACGCCCACTAGTTCACTAGTAAGATCATTTTCACGCTTACTAGTGAACATGTAAGGCCATAAACGTGCCCACTAGTTCACTAGTAAGATCATTTTGACGCTTACTAGTGAACATGTAAGGCCATAAATGTGCCCATTCGTTCACTAGTAAGATAATTTTGAGGCTTACTAGTTGACATGTAAGCCACAAAATGCCCACTAGTTCTCTAGTAAGATCATTTTGAGGCTTACTAGTGAAGATGTAAGCCACAAAACGCCCACTTGTTCACTAGTAAGATCATTTTGACGCTTACTAGTGAACATGTAAGGCCATAAATGTGCCCACTAGTTCACTAGTAAGATCATTTTGACTCTTAATATTGAACATGTAAGGCCATAAATGTGCCCACTAGTTCACTAGTAAGATCATTTTGAGGCTTACTCGTTGACATGTAAGCCACAAAACGCTCACTAATTCACTAGTAAGGTCATTTTGACGCTTACTAGTGAACATGTAAGCCACAAAACGCCCACTAGTTCATTAGTAAGATCATTTTGAGGCTTACTTATTGACATGTAAGCCGCAAAACGGCCAGTAGTTCACTAGTAAGATCATTTTGACGCTTACTAGTGAACATGTAAACCACAAAACGCCCACTAGTTCACTGGTAAGATCATTTTGAGGCTTACTGGTGAACATGTAAGGCCATAAATGTGCCCACTAGTTCACTGGTAAGATTATTTTGAGGCTTACTAGTTGACATGTAAGCCACAAAATCCCCACTAGTTCACTAGTAAGATCATTTTGAGGCTTACTAGTTGATATATAAGCCGCAAAACCCCCACTAGTTCACTGGTAAGATCATTTTGAGGTTTACTAGTGAACATGTAACGCCATAAATGTGCCGACTAGTTCACTAGTAAGATCATTTTGAGACTAACTAGTTGACATGTAAGCCACAAAACGCCCACTAGTTCACTAGTAAGATCATTTTGAGGCTTACTAGTGAACATGTAAGCCACAAAACGCCCACTAGTTCACTAGTAAGATCATTTTGACGCTTACTAGTGAACATGTAAGCCACAAAACGCTCACTAGTTCACAAGTAAGGTCATTGTGACGCTTACTAGTGAACATGTCAGCCACAAAAGAACCCACTAGTTCACTAGTAAGATCATTTTGAGGCTTACTAGTTGTAATGTAAGCCACAAAACGCCCCTTAGCTCACTCGTAAGATCATTTTGAGGCTTACTAGTGAACATGTAAGCCACAAAACGCTCACTAGTTCACTAGTAAGGTCATTTTGACGCTTACTCGTGAACATGTAAGCCACAAATTGTCACTAGTTCACTAGTAAGGTTATTTTGACGCTTACTAGTTAACATGTAAGCCACAGAACGCCCACTAGTTCACTAGTAAGATCATTTTGAGGCTTACTAGTGAATATGTAAGGCCATAAATGTGCCCACTAGTTCACTAGTAAGATCATTTTGACGCCTACTAGTGAACATGTAAGCCACAAAACACTCACTAGTTCACTAGTAAGGTCATTTTGACACTTACTAGTGAACATGTAAGCCACAAAACGCCCACTTGTTCACTAGTAAGATCATTTTGACGCTTACTAGTTAACATGTAAGCCACAAAACGCCCACTAGTTCACTAGTAAGATAATTTTGAGGCTTACTTGTTGACATGTAAGCCGCAAAACACCCACTAGTTCACTCGTAAGATCATTTTGAGGCTTACTTGTTGACATGTAAGCCGCAAAACACCCACTAGTTCACTCGTAAGATCATTTTGAGGCTTACTAGTCGACATGTAAGCCGCAAAACGCCCACTAGTTCACTAGTAAGGTCATTTTGACGCTTACTAGTGAACATGTAAGCCACAAAACGCCCACTAGTTCATTAGTAAGATCATTTTGAGGCTTACTTGTTGACATGTAAGCCGCAAAACGCCCACTAGCTCACTCGTAAGATCATTTTGAGGCTTACTAGTTGACATGTAAGCCACAAAACGCCCACTTGTTCACTAGTAAGATCATTTTGACGCTTACTAGTGAACATGTAAGGCCATAAATGTGCCCACTAGTTCACTAGTAAGATCATTTTGACTCTTACTAGTGAACATGTAAGGCCATAAATGTGCCCACTAGTTCACTAGTAAGATCATTTTGACTCTTAATAGTGAACATGTAAGGCCATAAATGTGCCCACTAGTTCACTAGTAAGATCATTTTGAGGCTTGCTAGTTGACATGTAAGCCGCAAAGCGCTCACTAGTTCACTAGTAAGGTCATTTTGAGGCTTACTCGTGAACATGTAAGCCACAAATTGTCACTAGTTCACTAGTAAGGTCATTTTGACGCTTACTAGTTAACATGTAAGCCACAAAACGCCCACTAGTTCACTAGTAAGATCATTTTGAGGCTTACTTGTTGACATGTAAGCCGCAAAACTCCCACTAGTTCACTCGTAAGATCATTTTGAGGCTTACTAGTTGACATGCAAGCCGCAAAACGCCCACTAGTTCACTAGTAAGATCATTTTGACGCTTACGAGTGAACATGTAAGGCCATAAGTGTGCCCACTAGTTCACTAGTAAGATCATTTTGAGGCTTACTCGTTGACATGTAAGCCACAAAACGCTCACTAATTCACTAGTAAGGTCATTTTGACGCTTACTAGTGAACATGTAAGCCACAAAACGCCCACTAGTTTATTAGTAAGATCATTTTGAGGCTTACTTGGTGACATGTAAGCCGCAAAACGGCCACCAGTTCACTAGTAAGATCATTTTGACGCTTACTCGTCAACATGTAAGCCACAAAACGCCCACTAGTTCACTGGTAAGATCATTTTGAGGCTTACTGGTGAACATGTAAGGCCATAAATGTGCCCACTAGTTCACTGGTAAGATCAATTTGAGGCTTACTAGTTTACATGTAAGCCGCAAAACGCCCACTAGTTCACTGGTAAGATAATTTTGAGGCTTACTAGTTTACATGTAAGCCGCAAAAAGCCCACTAGTTCACTGGTAAGATCATTTTGAGGCTTACTAGTGAACATGTAAGGCCATAAATGTGCCCACTAGTTCACTAGTAAGATCATTTTGAGGCTTGCTATTTGACATGTAAGCCACAAAACGCCCACTAGTTCACTAGTAAGATCATTGTGAGGCTTAATAGTGAACATGTAAGCCACAAAACGCTCACTAGTTCACAAGTAAGGTCATTGTGACGCTTACTAGTGAACATCCATCCATCCATCCATCATCTACCGCTTATCCGGGGCCGGGTCGCGGGGGCAACAGCTTTAGCAGGGAAGCCCAGACTTCCCTCTCCCTAGCTACTTCTTCCAGCTCTCCCCGGGGGATCCCGAGGCGTTCCCAGGCCAGCTGGGTGACGTAGTCTCTCCAGCGTGTCCTGGGTCTTCCTCGGGGTCTCCTCCCGGTGGGACATGCCCGGAACACCTCACCAGGGAGGCGCTCAGGAGGCATCCGAATCAGATGCCCAAGCCACCTCATCTGGCTCCTCTCGATGTGGAGGAGAAGCGGCTCGACTCTGAGCCCCTCCCGGATGACCGAGCTCCTCACCTTATCTCTAAGGGAGAGCCCGGACACCCTGCGGAGAAAACTCATTTCGGCCGCTTGTATCCGGGATCTCGTTCTTTCGGTCACGACCCATAGCTCGTGGCCATAGATGAGGGTTGGGACGTAGATCGACCGGTAAATTGAGAGCTTCGCCCTTTGGCTCAGCTCCTTCTTCACCACGACAGACCGATACCACGTCCGCATCACAGCAGATGCTGCACCGATCCGCCTGTCGATCTCTCGCTCCCTCCTGCCCTCACTCGTGAACAAGACCCCAAGATACTTAAACTCCTCCACTTGGGGCAAGATCTCCCCCCCGACCCGGAGGGGGCACTCCACCCTTTTCCGACTGAGGACCATGGTTTCAGATTTGGAGGTGCTGATTTTCATCCCAACCGCTTCACACTCGGCTGCGAAACGCTCCAGTGAGAGTTGTAGAGCCCCGTTTGAAGGAGCCAACAGCACCACATCATCTGCAAAAAGCAGGGATGTAATACTGAGGCCCCCAAAACGGACTCCCTCAACGCTTCGGATGCGCCTAGAAATTCTGTCCATAAAGGTTATGAACAGAATCGGCGACAAAGGGCAGCCTTGGCGGAGTCCTACCCCCACTGGAAACGATTCCGACTTACTGCCGGCAATGCGAACCAAACTCTGACATCGGTGGTATAGTGACCGAACAGCCCGTATCAGGGGGTTCGGTACCCCATACCCACGAAGCACCCCCCACAGAACTCCCCGAGGGACACGGTCAAACGCCTTCTCCAAGTCCACAAAACACATGTAGACTGGTTGGGCGAATTCCCACATACCCTCAAGGACCCTGCTAAGGGTGTAGAGCTGGTCCACTGTTCCACGGCCGGGACGAAAACCACACTGCTCCTCCTCAATCTGAGGCTCGACTTCCTGACGGACCCTCCTCTCCAGCACCCCTGAATAGACCTTACCAGGGAGGCTGAGGAGTGTGATCCCTCTGTAGTTGGAACACACCCTCCGGTCCCCCTTTTTAAAAAGAGGGACTACCACCCCGGTCTGCCAATCCAGAGGCACTCTCCCTGTTGACCACGCGATGTTGCAGAGGCGTGTCAACCAGGACAGCCCCACAACATCCAGAGCCTTGAGGAACTCCGGGCGGATCTTATCCACCCCTGGGGCCTTGCCACCGAGGAGCTTTTTAACCACATCGGTGACTTCAACCACAGAGATAGGAGAGCCCACCTCAGAGTCCTCGGGCTCTGCTTCCTCCAAGGAAGGCGTGTTGGTGGAGTTGAGGAGGTCTTCGAAGTACTCTGCCCACCGGTTCACAACGTCCCGAGTCGAAGTCAGCAGCGCCCCATCCCCACTGTACACAGTGTTAGTGGTGCACTGCTTCCCCCTCCTGAGACGTCGGAGGGTGGACCAGAATTTCCTCGAAGCCGTCCGGAAGTCGGCTTCCATGGCCTCACCGAACTCTTCCCACGCTCGGGTTTTTGCCTCGGCGACCACCGAAGCCGCGGTCCGCTTGGCCAGTCGATACCTGTCAGCTGCCTCTGGGGTCCCACAGCCCATAAAGGCTCGATAGGACTCCTTCTTCAGCTTGACGGCATCCCTTACTGCTGGTGTCCACCAGCGAGTACGGGGATTGCCGCCACGACAGGCACCAACCACCTTACGGCCACAACTCAGATTGGCCGCCTCAACAATAGAGGCACGGAACATGGTCCACTCGGGCTCAATGTCCCCCGCCTCCCCCGGAACATGGGAAAAGCTCTGTCGAAGGTGGGAGTTGAAACTCCTTCTGACAGGGGATTCCGCCAGACGCTCCCAACAAACCCTCACGATACGTTTGGGTCTGCCAGGACGGACTGGCATCTTCCCCCACCATCGGAGCCTACTCACCACCAGGTGGTGATCAGTTGACAGCTCCGCCCCTCTCTTCACCCGAGTGTCCAGAACATGCGGCCGCAAATCCGATGATACAACTACAAAGTCGATCATCGAACTGCGGCCTAGGGTGTCCTGGTGCCAAGTGCACATATGGACACCCTTATGTTTGAACAAGGTGTTCGTTATGGACAATCCGTGGCGAGCACAGAAGTCCAATAACAAAACACCACTCGAGTTCTGATCGGGGGGGCCGTTCCTCCCAATCACGCCCCTCCAAGTCTCACTGTCATTGCCCACGTGAGCATTGAAGTCCCCCAGCAGAACAAGGGAGTCCCCAGCAGGAGTACTCTCCAGCACACCCTCCAAGGACTCCAAAAAGGGTGGGTATGCTGAGCTGCTGTTTGGTGCATATGCACAAACAACAGTCAGTACCCGTCCACCCACCCGAAGGCGGAGGGAGGCAACCCTCTCGTCTACCGGTGTGAACCCCAATGTACAGGCACTGAGCCGGGGGGCAATGAGTATGCCCACACCTGCTCTGCGCCTCTCACCGTGAGCAACTCCAGAGTGGAAGAGAGTCCAACCCCTCTCGAGAGAACTGGTACCAGAACCCAAGCTGTGTGTGGAGGCAAGTCCGACTATATCCAGTCGGAAATTCTCTGCCTCACACACCAGCTCGGGCTCCTTCCCTGCCAGAGAGGTGACATTCCATGTCCCAAGAGCTAGCTTCTGCAGCCGAGGATCGGACCGCCAGGGTCCCCGTCTTTGGCTGCCGCCCAGCTCACATAGCACCCGACCCCTTTGGCCCCTCTCATGGGTGGTGAGCCCATGTGAAGGGGGACCCACGTTGCCTCTTCGGGCTGTGCCCGGCCGGGCCCCATGGGTGTAGGCCCGGCCACCAGGCGCTTGCCAACGAGCCCCACCTCCAGGCCTGGCTCCAGAGTGGGGCCCCGGTGACCCGCGTCCGGGCAAGGGAAACCTTGGTCCATATATTGTAGTCATCATAAGGGTCTATGAGCCATGCTTTGTCTGGCCCCTCACCTAGAACCTGTTTGCCATGGGTGACCCTGCCAGGGGCATAAAGCCCCAGACAACTTAGCTCCTAGGATCATCGGGACACGCAAACCCCTCCACCACGGTAAGGTGATGGCTCACGGAGGGGTACTAGTGAACATGTAAGCCACAAAAGAACCCACTAGTTCACTATTAAGATCATTTTGAGGCTTACTAGTTGACATGTAAGCCGCAAAATGCCCACTAGCTCACTCGTAACATCATTTTGAGGCTTACTAGTTGACATGAAAGCCGCAAAACGCCCACTAGTTCACGATGAAGATCATTTTCACGCTTCCTAGTGAACATGTAAGGCCATAAACGTGCCCACTAGTTCACTGGTAAGATCATTTTGACGCTTACTAGTGAACATGTAAGGCCATAAATGTGCCCACTAGTTCACTAGTAAGATCATTTTGACTCTTAATAGTGAACATGTAAGGCCATAAATGTGCCCACTAGTTCACTAGTAAGATCATTTTGAGGCTTACTAGTTGACATATAAGCCGCAAAACGCCCCTTAGTTCACTCGTAAGATCATTTTGACGCTTACTAGTGAACATGTAAGGCCATAAATGTGCCCACTAGTTCACTAGTAAGATCATTTTGACTCTTAATAGTGAACATGTAAGGCCATAAATGTGCCCACTAGTTCACTAGTAAGATCATTTTGAGGCTTGCTAGTTGACATGTAAGCCGCAAAGCGCTCACTAGTTCACTAGTAAGGTCATTTTGACGCTTACTCGTGAACATGTAAGCCACAAATTGTCACTAGTTCACTAGTAAGGTCATTTTGACGCTTACTAGTTAACATGTAAGCCACAAAACGCCCACTAGTTCACTAGTAAGATCATTTTGAGGCTTACTTGTTGACATGTAAGCCGCAAAAAAACCCACTAGTTCACTCGTAAGATCATTTTGAGGCTTACTAGTTGACATGCAAGCCGCAAAACGCCCACTAGTTCACTAGTAAGATCATTTTGACGCTTACTAGTGAACATGTAAGGCCATAAATGTGCCCACTAGTTCACTAGTAAGATCATTTTGAGGCTTACTCGTTGACATGTAAGCCACAAAACGCTCACTAATTCACTAGTAAGGTCATTTTGACGCTTACTACTGAACATGTAAGCCACAAATTGTCACTAGTTCACTAGTAAGGTCATTTTGACGCTTACTAGTTAACATGTAAGCCACAAAACGCCCACTAGTTCACTAGTAAGATCATTTTGAGGCTTACTTGTTGACATGTAAGCCGCAAAACACCCACTAGTTCACTCGTAAGATCATTTTGAGGCTTACTAGTTGACATGCAAGCCGCAAAACGCCCACTAGTTCACTAGTAAGATCATTTTGACGCTTACTAGTGAACATGTAAGGCCATAAATGTGCCCACTAGTTCACTAGTAAGATCATTTTGAGGCTTACTCGTTGACATGTAAGCCACAAAACGCTCACTAATTCACTAGTAAGGTCATTTTGACGCTTACTAGTGAACATGTAAGCCACAAAACGCCCACTAGTTTATTAGTAAGATCATTTTGAGGCTTACTTGGTGACATGTAAGCCGCAAAACGGCCACCAGTTCACTAGTAAGATCATTTTGACGCTTACACGTCAACATGTAAGCCACAAAACGCCCACTAGTTCACTGGTAAGATCATTTTGAGGCTTACTGGTGAACATGTAAGGCCATAAATGTGCCCACTAGTTCACTGGTAAGATCATTTTGAGGCTTACTAGTTGACATGTAAGCCACAAAATGCCCACTAGTTCACTAGTAAGATCATTTTGAGGCTTACTAGTTGACATGTAAGCCGCAAAACGCCCACTAGTTCACTAGTAAGATCATTTTGACGCTTACTAGTGAACATGTAAGGCCATAAATGTGCCCATTAGTTCACTAGTAAGATCATTTTGAGGCTTACTAGTTGACATGTAAGCCACAAAATTCCCACTAGTTCTCTAGTAAGATCATTTTGAGGCTTACTAGTGAAGATGTAAGCCACAAAACGCCCACTTGTTCACTAGTAAGATCATTTTGACGCTTACTAGTGAACATGTAAGGCCATAAATGTGCCCACTAGTACACTAGTAAGATCATTTTGACTCTTAATAGTGAACATGTAAGGCCATAAATGTGCCCACTAGTTCACTAGTAAGATCATTTTGAGGCTTACTAGGTGACATATAAGCCGCAATACGCCCCTTAGCTCACTCGTAAGATCATTTTGAGGCTTGCTAGTTGACATGTAAGCCCCAAAACGCTCACTAGTTCACTAGTAAGGTCATTTTGACGCTTACTCGTGAACTTTTAAGCCACAAATTGTCACTAGTTCACTAGTAAGGTCATTTTGACGCTTACTAGTTAACATGTAAGCCGCAAAACGCCCACTAGTTCACTAGTAAGATCATTTTGAGGCTTACTTGTTGACATGTAAGCCGCAAAACACCCACTAGTTCACTCGTAAGATCATTTTGAGGCTTACTAGTGAACATGTAAGGCCATAAATGTGCCCATTAGTTCACTAGTAAGATCATTTTGACGCCTACTAGTGAACATGTAAGCCACAAAACACTCACTAGTTCACTAGTAAGGTCATTTTGACACTTACTAGTGAACATGTCAGCCACAAAACGCTCACTAGTTCACTAGTAAGATCATTTTGAGGCTTACTAGTGAACATGTAAGGCCATAAATGTGCCCACCAGTTCACTAGTAAGGTCATTTTGAGGCTTAGTAGTTGACATGTAAGCCACAAAATGCCCACTAGTTCACTAGTAAGATCATTGTGAGGCTTACTAGTTGACATGTAAACCGCAAAACGCCCACTAGTTCATTAGTAAGATCATTTTGAGGCTTACTTGTTGACATGTAAGCCGCAAAACGCCCACTAGTTCACTCGTAAGATCATTTTGAGGCTTACTAGTTGACATGCAAGCCGCAAAACGCCCACTAGTTCACTAATAAGATCATTTTGACCCTTACTCGTGAACATGTAAGCCACAAAACGCCCACTAGTTCACTAGTAAGATCATTTTGAGGCTTACTAGTGAACATTTAAGGCCATAAATGTGCCCACTAGTTCACTAGTAAGATCATTTTTAGGCTTACTAGTTGACATGTAAGCCACAAAATGCCCACTAGTTCACTAGTAAGATCATTTTGAGGCTTACTAGTTTACATGTAAGCCGCAAAACGCCCACTAGTTCACTGGTAAGATCATTTTGAGGCTTACTAGTGAACATGTAAGGCCATAAATGTGCCCACTAGTTCACTAGTAAGATCATTTTGAGGCTTGCTATTTGACATGTAAGCCACAAAACGCCCACTAGTTCACTAGTAAGATCATTGTGAGGCTTAATAGTGAACATGTAAGCCACAAAACGCTCACTAGTTCACAAGTAAGGTCATTGTGACGCTTACTAGTGAACATGTAAGCCACAAAAGAACCCACTAGTTCACTATTAAGATCATTTTGAGGCTTACTAGTTGATATGTAAGCCGCAAAATGCCCACTAGCTCACTCGTAACATCATTTTGAGGCTTACTAGTTGACATGAAAGCCGCAAAACGCCCACTAGTTCACGATGAAGATCATTTTCACGCTTCCTAGTGAACATGTAAGGCCATAAACGTGCCCACTAGTTCACTGGTAAGATCATTTTGACGCTTACTAGTGAACATGTAAGGCCATAAATGTGCCCATTAGGTCACTAGTAAGATGATTTTGAGGCTTACTAGTTGACATGTAAGCCACAAAATGCCCACTAGTTCTCTAGTAAGATCATTTTGAGGCTTACTAGTGAAGATGTAAGCCACAAAACGCCCACTTGTTCACTAGTAAGATCATTTTGACGCTTACTAGTGAACATGTAAGGCCATAAATGTGCCCATTAGGTCACTAGTAAGATGATTTTGAGGCTTACTAGTTGACATGTAAGCCACAAAATGCCCACTAGTTCTCTAGTAAGATCATTTTGAGGCTTACTAGTGAAGATGTAAGCCACAAAACGCCCACTTGTTCACTAGTAAGATCATTTTGACGCTTACTAGTGAACATGTAAGGCCATAAATGTGCCCACTAGTTCACTAGTAAGATCATTTTGACTCTTAGTAGTGAACATGTAAGGCCATAAATGTGCCCACTAGTTCACTAGTAAGATCATTTTGAGGCTTACTAGTTGACATACAGTATAAGCCACAAAACGCCCCTTAGCTCACTCGTAAGATCATTTTTACGCTTACTAGTGAACATGTAAGGCCATAAATGTGCCCACTAGTTCACTAGTAAGATCATTTTGACTCTTAATAGTGAACATGTAAGGCCATAAATGTGCCCACTAGTTCACTAGTAAGATCATTTTGAGGCTTGCTAGTTGACATGTAAGCCGCAAAGCGCTCACTAGTTCACTAGTAAGGTCATTTTGACGCTTACTCGTGAACATGTAAGCCACAAATTGTCACTAGTTCACTAGTAAGGTCATTTTGACGCTTACTAGTTAACATGTAAGCCACAAAACGCCCACTAGTTCACTAGTAAGATCATTTTGAGGCTTACTTGTTGACATGTAAGCCGCAAAACTCCCACTAGTTCACTCGTAAGATCATTTTGAGGCTTACTAGTTGACATGCAAGCCGCAAAACGCCCACTAGTTCACTAGTAAGATCATTTTGACGCTTACTAGTGAACATGTAAGGCCATAAGTGTGCCCACTAGTTCACTAGTAAGATCATTTTGAGGCTTACTCGTTGACATGTAAGCCACAAAACGCTCACTAATTCACTAGTAAGGTCATTTTGACGCTTACTAGTGAACATGTAAGCCACAAATTGTCACTAGTTCACCAGTAAGGTCATTTTGACGCTTACTAGTTAACATGTAAGCCACAAAACGCCCACTAGTTCACTAGTAAGATCATTTTGAGGGTTACTTGTTGACATGTAAGCCGCAAAACACCCACTAGTTCACTCGTAAGATCATTTTGAGGCTTACTAGTTGACATGCAAGCCGCAAAACGCCCACTAGTTCACTAGTAAGATCATTTTGACGCTTACTAGTGAACATGTAAGGCCATAAATGTGCCCACTAGTTCACTAGTAAGATCATTTTGAGGCTTACTCGTTGACATGTAAGCCACAAAACGCTCACTAATTCACTAGTAAGGTCATTTTGACGTTTACTAGTGAACATGTAAGCCACAAAACGCCCACTAGTTTATTAGTAAGATCATTTTGAGGCTTACTTGGTGACATGTAAGCCGCAAAACGGCCACCAGTTCACTAGTAAGATCATTTTGACGCTTACTCGTCAACATGTAAGCCACAAAACGCCCACTAGTTCACTGGTAAGATAATTTTGAGGCTTACTGGTGAACATGTAAGGCCATAAATGTGCCCACTAGTTCACTGGTAAGATCATTTTGAGGCTTACTAGTTTACATGTAAGCCGCAAAACGCCCACTAGTTCACTGGTAAGATCATTTTGAGGCTTACTAGTTTACATGTAAGCCGCAAAAAGCCCACTAGTTCACTGGTAAGATCATTTTGAGGCTTACTAGTGAACATGTAAGGCCATAAATGTGCCCACTAGTTCACTAGTAAGATCATTTTGAGGCTTGCTATTTGACATGTAAGCCACAAAACGCCCACTAGTTCACTAGTAAGATCATTGTGAGGCTTAATAGTGAACATGTAAGCCACAAAACGCTCACTAGTTCACAAGTAAGGTCATTGTGACGCTTACTAGTGAACATGTAAGCCACAAAAGAACCCACTAGTTCACTATTAAGATCATTTTGAGGCTTACTAGTTGACATGTAAGCCGCAAAATGCCCACTAGCTCACTCGTAACATCATTTTGAGGCTTACTAGTTGACATGAAAGCCGCAAAACGCCCACTAGTTCACGATGAAGATCATTTTCACGCTTCCTAGTGAACATGTAAGGCCATAAACGTGCCCACTAGTTCACTGGTAAGATCATTTTGAGGCTTACTAGTGAACATGTAAGGCCATAAATGTGCCCACTAGTTCACTAGTAAGATCATTTTGACTCTTAATAGTGAACATGTAAGGCCATAAATGTGCCCACTAGTTCACTAGTAAGATCATTTTGAGGCTTACTAGTTGACATATACTGTAAGCCGCAAAACGCCCCTTAGCTCACTCGTAAGATCATTTTGACGCTTACTAGTGAACATGTAAGGCCATAAATGTGCCCACTAGTTCACTAGTAAGATCATTTTGACTCTTAATAGTGAACATGTAAGGCCATAAATGTGCCCACTAGTTCACTAGTAAGATCATTTTGAGGCTTGCTAGTTGACATGTAAGCCGCAAAGCGCTCACTAGTTCACTAGTAAGGTCATTTTGACGCTTACCCGTGAACATGTAAGCCACAAATTGTCACTAGTTCACTAGTAAGGTCATTTTGACGCTTACTAGTTAACATGTAAGCCACAAAACGCCCACTAGTTCACTAGTACGATCATTTTGAGGCTTACTTGTTGACATGTAAGCCGCAAAAAAACCCACTAGTTCACTCGTAAGATCATTTTGAGGCTTACTAGTTGACATGCAAGCCGCAAAACGCCCACTAGTTCACTAGTAAGATCATTTTGACGCTTACTAGTGAACATGTAAGGCCATAAATGTGCCCACTAGTTCACTAGTAAGATCATTTTGAGGCTTACTCGTTGACATGTAAGCCACAAAACGCTCACTAATTCACTAGTAAGGTCATTTTGACGCTTACTACTGAACATGTAAGCCACAAATTGTCACTAGTTCACTAGTAAGGTCATTTTGACGCTTACTAGTTAACATGTAAGCCACAAAACGCCCACTAGTTCACTAGTAAGATCATTTTGAGGCTTACTTGTTGACATGTAAGCCGCAAAACACCCACTAGTTCACTCGTAAGATCATTTTGAGGCTTACTAGTTGACATGCAAGCCGCAAAACGCCCACTAGTTCACTAGTAAGATCATTTTGACGCTTACTAGTGAACATGTAAGGCCATAAATGTGCCCACTAGTTCACTAGTAAGATCATTTTGAGGCTTACTCGTTGACATGTAAGCCACAAAACGCTCACTAATTCACTAGTAAGGTCATTTTGACGCTTACTAGTGAACATGTAAGCCACAAAACGCCCACTAGTTTATTAGTAAGATCATTTTGAGGCTTACTTGGTGACATGTAAGCCGCAAAACGGCCACCAGTTCACTAGTAAGATCATTTTGACGCTTACACGTCAACATGTAAGCCACAAAACGCCCACTAGTTCACTGGTAAGATCATTTTGAGGCTTACTGGTGAACATGTAAGGCCATAAATGTGCCCACTAGTTCACTGGTAAGATCATTTTGAGGCTTACTAGTGAACATGTAAGGCCATAAATGTGCCCACTAGTTCACTAGTAAGATCATTTTGACTCTTAATAGTGAACATGTAAGGCCATAAATGTGCCCACTAGTTCACTAGTAAGATCATTTTGAGGCTTACTAGTTGACATATAAGCCGCAAAACGCCCCTTATCTCACTCGTAAGATCATTTTGACGCTTACTAGTGAACATGTAAGGCCATAAATGTGCCCACTAGTTCACTAGTAAGATCATTTTGACTCTTAATAGTGAACATGTAAGGCCATAAATGTGCCCACTAGTTCACTAGTAAGATAATTTTGAGGCTTGCTAGTTGACATGTAAGCCGCAAAGCGCTCACTAGTTCACTAGTAAGGTCATTTTGACGCTTACCCGTGAACATGTAAGCCACAAATTGTCACTAGTTCACTAGTAAGGTCATTTTGACGCTTACTAGTTAACATGTAAGCCACAAAACGCCCACTAGTTCACTAGTACGATCATTTTGAGGCTTACTTGTTGACATGTAAGCCGCAAAAAAACCCACTAGTTCACTCGTAAGATCATTTTGAGGCTTACTAGTTGACATGCAAGCCGCAAAACGCCCACTAGTTCACTAGTAAGATCATTTTGACGCTTACTAGTGAACATGTAAGGCCATAAATGTGCCCACTAGTTCACTAGTAAGATCATTTTGAGGCTTACTCGTTGACATGTAAGCCACAAAACGCTCACTAATTCACTAGTAAGGTCATTTTGACGGTTACTACTGAACATGTAAGCCACAAATTGTCACTAGTTCACTAGTAAGGTCATTTTGACGCTTACTAGTTAACATGTAAGCCACAAAACGCCCACTAGTTCACTAGTAAGATCATTTTGAGGCTTACTTGTTGACATGTAAGCCGCAAAACACCCACTAGTTCACTCGTAAGATCATTTTGAGGCTTACTAGTTGACATGCAAGCCGCAAAACGCCCACTAGTTCACTAGTAAGATCATTTTGACGCTTACTAGTGAACATGTAAGGCCATAAATGTGCCCACTAGTTCACTAGTAAGATCATTTTGAGGCTTACTCGTTGACATGTAAGCCACAAAACGCTCACTAATTCACTAGTAAGGTCATTTTGACGCTTACTAGTGAACATGTAAGCCACAAAACGCCCACTAGTTTATTAGTAAGATCATTTTGAGGCTTACTTGGTGACATGTAAGCCGCAAAACGGCCACCAGTTCACTAGTAAGATCATTTTGACGCTTACACGTCAACATGTAAGCCACAAAACGCCCACTAGTTCACTGGTAAGATCATTTTGAGGCTTACTGGTGAACATGTAAGGCCATAAATGTGCCCACTAGTTCACTGGTAAGATCATTTTGAGGCTTACTAGTTGACATGTAAGCCACAAAATGCCCACTAGTTCACTAGTAAGATCATTTTGAGGCTTACTAGTTGACATGTAAGCCGCAAAACGCCCACTAGTTCACTAGTAAGATCATTTTGACGCTTACTAGTGAACATGTAAGGCCATAAATGTGCCCATTAGTTCACTAGTAAGATCATTTTGAGGCTTACTAGTTGACATGTAAGCCACAAAATTCCCACTAGTTCTCTAGTAAGATCATTTTGAGGCTTACTAGTGAAGATGTAAGCCACAAAACGCCCACTTGTTCACTAGTAAGATCATTTTGACGCTTACTAGTGAACATGTAAGGCCATAAATGTGCCCACTAGTACACTAGTAAGATCATTTTGACTCTTAATAGTGAACATGTAAGGCCATAAATGTGCCCACTAGTTCACTAGTAAGATAATTTTGAGGCTTACTAGGTGACATATAAGCCGCAATACGCCCCTTAGCTCACTCGTAAGATCATTTTGAGGCTTGCTAGTTGACATGTAAGCCGCAAAACGCTCACTAGTTCACTAGTAAGGTCATTTTGACGCTTACTCGTGAACTTTTAAGCCACAAATTGTCACTAGTTCACTAGTAAGGTCATTTTGACGCTTACTAGTTAACATGTAAGCCGCAAAACGCCCACTAGTTCACTAGTAAGATCATTTTGAGGCTTACTTGTTGACATGTAAGCCGCAAAACACCCACTAGTTCACTCGTAAGATCATTTTGAGGCTTACTAGTGAACATGTAAGGCCATAAATGTGCCCATTAGTTCACTAGTAAGATCATTTTGACGCCTACTAGTGAACATGTAAGCCACAAAACACTCACTAGTTCACGAGTAAGGTCATTTTGACACTTACTAGTGAACATGTAAGCCACAAAACGCTCACTAGTTCACTAGTAAGATCATTTTGAGGCTTACTAGTGAACATGTAAGGCCATAAATGTGCCCACCAGTTCACTAGTAAGGTCATTTTGATGCTTAGTAGTTGACATGTAAGCCACAAAATGCCCACTAGTTCACTAGTAAGATCATTGTGAGGCTTACTAGTTGACATGTAAACCGCAAAACGCCCACTAGTTCATTAGTAAGATCATTTTGAGGCTTACTTGTTGACATGTAAGCCGCAAAACGCCCACTAGTTCACTCGTAAGATCATTTTGAGGCTTACTAGTTGACATGCAAGCCGCAAAACGCCCACTAGTTCACTAATAAGATCATTTTGACCCTTACTCGTGAACATGTAAGCCACAAAACGCCCACTAGTTCACTAGTAAGATCATTTTGAGGCTTACTAGTGAACATTTAAGGCCATAAATGTGCCCACTAGTTCACTAGTAAGATCATTTTTAGGCTTACTAGTTGACATGTAAGCCACAAAGTGCCCACTAGTTCACTAGTAAGATCATTTTGAGGCTTAATAGTTTACATGTAAGCCGCAAAACGCCCACTAGTTCACTGGTAAGATCATTTTGAGGCTTACTAGTGAACATGTAAGGCCATAAATGTGCCCACTAGTTCACTAGTAAGATCATTTTGAGGCTTGCTATTTGACATGTAAGCCACAAAACGCCCACTAGTTCACTAGTAAGATCATTGTGAGGCTTAATAGTGAACATGTAAGCCACAAAACGCTCACTAGTTCACAAGTAAGGTCATTGTGACGCTTACTAGTGAACATGTAAGCCACAAAAGAACCCACTAGTTCACTATTAAGATCATTTTGAGGCTTACTAGTTCATATGTAAGCCGCAAAATGCCCACTAGCTCACTCGTAACATCATTTTGAGGCTTACTAGTTGACATGAAAGCCGCAAAACGCCCACTAGATCACGATGAAGATCATTTTCACGCTTCCTAGTGAACATGTAAGGCCATAAACGTGCCCACTAGTTCACTGGTAAGATCATTTTGACGCTTACTAGTGAACATGTAAGGCCATAAATGTGCCCATTAGTTCACTAGTAAGATGATTTTGAGGCTTACTAGTTGACATGTAAGCCACAAAATGCCCACTAGTTCTCTAGTAAGATCATTTTGAGGCTTACTAGTGAAGATGTAAGCCACAAAACGCCCACTTGTTCACTAGTAAGATCATTTTGACGCTTACTAGTGAACATGTAAGGCCATAAATGTGCCCACTAGTTCACTAGTAAGATCATTTTGACTCTTAGTAGTGAACATGTAAGGCCATAAATGTGCCCACTAGTTCACTAGTAAGATCATTTTGAGGCTTACTAGTTGACATATAAGCCACAAAACGCCCCTTAGCTCACTCGTAAGATCATTTTTACGCTTACTAGTGAACATGTAAGGCCATAAATGTGCCCACTAGTTCACTAGTAAGATCATTTTGACTCTTAATAGTGAACATGTAAGGCCATAAATGTGCCCACTAGTTCACTAGTAAGATCATTTTGAGGCTTGCTAGTTGACATGTAAGCCGCAAAGCGCTCACTAGTTCACTAGTAAGGTCATTTTGACGCTTACTCGTGAACATGTAAGCCACAAATTGTCACTAGTTCACTAGTAAAGTCATTTTGACGCTTACTAGTTAATATGTAAGCCACAAAACGCCCACTAGTTCACTAGTAAGATCATTTTGAGGCTTACTTGTTGACATGTAAGCCGCAAAACTCCCACTAGTTCACTCGTAAGATCATTTTGAGGCTTACTAGTTGACATGCAAGCCGCAAAACGCCCACTAGTTCACTAGTAAGATCATTTTGACGCTTACTAGTGAACATGTAAGGCCATAAGTGTGCCCACTAGTTCACTAGTAAGATCATTTTGAGGCTTACTCGTTGACATGTAAGCCACAAGACGCTCACTAATTCACTAGTAAGGTCATTTTGACGCTTACTAGTGAACATGTAAGCCACAAATTGTCACTAGTTCACTAGTAAGGTCATTTTGACGCTTACTAGTTAACATGTAAGCCACAAAACGCCCACTAGTTCACTAGTAAGATCATTTTGAGGGTTACTTGTTGACATGTAAGCCGCAAAACACCCACTAGTTCACTCGTAAGATCATTTTGAGGCTTACTAGTTGACATGCAAGCCGCAAAACGCCCACTAGTTCACTAGTAAGATCATTTTGACGCTTACTAGTGAACATGTAAGGCCATAAATGTGCCCACTAGTTCACTAGTAAGATCATTTTGAGGCTTACTCGTTGACATGTAAGCCACAAAACGCTCACTAATTCACTAGTAAGGTCATTTTGACGCTTACTAGTGAACATGTAAGCCACAAAACGCCCACTAGTTTATTAGTAAGATCATTTTGAGGCTTACTTGGTGACATGTAAGCCGCAAAACGGCCACCAGTTCACTAGTAAGATCATTTTGACGCTTACTCGTCAACATGTAAGCCACAAAACGCCCACTAGTTCACTGGTAAGATCATTTTGAGGCTTACTGGTGAACATGTAAGGCCATAAATGTGCCCACTAGTTCACTGGTAAGATCATTTTGAGGCTTACTAGTTTACATGTAAGCCGCAAAACACCCACTAGTTCACTGGTAAGATCATTTTGAGGCTTACTAGTTTACATGTAAGCCGCAAAAAGCCCACTAGTTCACTGGTAAGATCATTTTGAGGCTTACTAGTGAACATGTAAGGCCATAAATGTGCCCACTAGTTCACTAGTAAGATCATTTTGAGGCTTGCTATTTGACATGTAAGCCACAAAACGCCCACTAGTTCACTAGTAAGATCATTGTGAGGCTTAATAGTGAACATGTAAGCCACAAAACGCTCACTAGTTCACAAGTAAGGTCATTGTGACGCTTACTAGTGAACATGTAAGCCACAAAATAACCCACTAGTTCACTATTAAGATCATTTTGAGGCTTACTAGTTGACATGTAAGCCGCAAAATGCCCACTAGCTCACTCGTAACATCATTTTGAGGCTTACTAGTTGACATGAAAGCCGCAAAACGCCCACTAGTTCACGATGAAGATCATTTTCACGCTTCCTAGTGAACATGTAAGGCCATAAACGTGCCCACTAGTTCACTGGTAAGATCATTTTGACGCTTACTAGTGAACATGTAAGGCCATAAATGTGCCCACTAGTTCACTAGTAAGATCATTTTGACTCTTAATAGTGAACATGTAAGGCCATAAATGTGCCCACTAGTTCACTAGTAAGATCATTTTGAGGCTTACTAGTTGACATATAAGCCGCAAAACGCCCCTTAGCTCACTCGTAAGATCATTTTGACGCTTACTAGTGAACATGTAAGGCCATAAATGTGCCCACTAGTTCACTAGTAAGATCATTTTGACTCTTAATAGTGAACATGTAAGGCCATAAATGTGCCCACTAGTTCACTAGTAAGATCATTTTGAGGCTTGCTAGTTGACATGTAAGCCGCAAAGCGCTCACTAGTTCACTAGTAAGGTCATTTTGACGCTTACCCGTGAACATGTAAGCCACAAATTGTCACTAGTTCACTAGTAAGGTCATTTTGACGCTTACTAGTTAACATGTAAGCCACAAAACGCCCACTAGTTCACTAGTAAGATCATTTTGAGGCTTACTTGTTGACATGTAAGCCGCAAAAAAACCCACTAGTTCACTCGTAAGATCATTTTGAGGCTTACTAGTTGACATGCAAGCCGCAAAACGCCCACTAGTTCACTAGTAAGATCATTTTGACGCTTACTAGTGAACATGTAAGGCCATAAATGTGCCCACTAGTTCACTAGTAAGATCATTTTGAGGCTTACTCGTTGACATGTAAGCCACAAAACGCTCACTAATTCACTAGTAAGGTCATTTTGACGCTTACTACTGAACATGTAAGCCACAAATTGTCACTAGTTCACTAGTAAGGTCATTTTGACGCTTACTAGTTAACATGTAAGCCACAAAACGCCCACTAGTTCACTAGTAAGATCATTTTGAGGCTTACTTGTTGACATGTAAGCCGCAAAACACCCACTAGTTCACTCGTAAGATCATTTTGAGGCTTACTAGTTGACATGCAAGCCGCAAAACGCCCACTAGTTCACTAGTAAGATCATTTTGACGCTTACTAGTGAACATGTAAGGCCATAAATGTGCCCACTAGTTCACTAGTAAGATCATTTTGAGGCTTACTCGTTGACATGTAAGCCACAAAACGCTCACTAATTCACTAGTAAGGTCATTTTGACGCTTACTAGTGAACATGTAAGCCACAAAACGCCCACTAGTTTATTAGTAAGATCATTTTGAGGCTTACTTGGTGACATGTAAGCCGCAAAACGGCCACCAGTTCACTAGTAAGATCATTTTGACGCTTACACGTCAACATGTAAGCCACAAAACGCCCACTAGTTCACTGGTAAGATCATTTTGAGGCTTACTGGTGAACATGTAAGGCCATAAATGTGCCCACTAGTTCACTGGTAAGATCATTTTGAGGCTTACTAGTTGACATGTAAGCCACAAAATGCCCACTAGTTCACTAGTAAGATCATTTTGAGGCTTACTAGTTGACATGTAAGCCGCAAAACGCCCACTAGTTCACTAGTAAGATCATTTTGACGCTTACTAGTGAACATGTAAGGCCATAAATGTGCCCATTAGTTCACTAGTAAGATCATTTTGAGGCTTACTAGTTGACATGTAAGCCACAAAATTCCCACTAGTTCTCTAGTAAGATCATTTTGAGGCTTACTAGTGAAGATGTAAGCCGCAAAACGCCCACTAGTTCACTAGTAAGATCATTTTGACGCTTACTAGTGAACATGTAAGGCCATAAATGTGCCCATTAGTTCACTAGTAAGATCATTTTGAGGCTTACTAGTTGACATGTAAGCCACAAAATTCCCACTAGTTCTCTAGTAAGATCATTTTGACGCTTACTAGTGAACATGTAAGGCCATAAATGTGCCCATTAGTTCACTAGTAAGATCTTTTTGAGGCTTACTAGTTGACATGTAAGCCACAAAATTCCCACTAGTTCTCTAGTAAGATCATTTTGACGCTTACTAGTGAACATGTAAGGACATAAATGTGCCCACTAGTACACTAGTAAGATCATTTTGACTCTTAATAGTGAACATGTAAGGCCATAAATGTGCCCACTAGTTCACTAGTAAGATCATTTTGAGGCTTACTAGGTGACATATAAGCCGCAATACGCCCCTTAGCTCACTCGTAAGATCATTTTGAGGCTTGCTAGTTGACATGTAAGCCGCAAAACGCTCACTAGTTCACTAGTAAGGTCATTTTGACGCTTACTCGTGAACTTTTAAGCCACAAATTGTCACTAGTTCACTAGTAAGGTAATTTTGACGCTTACTAGTTAACATGTAAGCCGCAAAACGCCCACTAGTTCACTAGTAAGATCATTTTGAGGCTTACTTGTTGACATGTAAGCCGCAAAACACCCACTAGTTCACTCGTAAGATCATTTTGAGGCTTACTAGTTGACATGCAAGCCGCAAAACGCCCACTAGTTCACTAGTAAGATCATTTTGAGGCTTACTCGTTGACATGTAAGCCACAAAACACTCACTAATTCACTAGTAAGGTCATTTTGACCCTTACTAGTGAACATGTAAGCCACAAAACGCCCACTAGTTCATTAGTAAGATCATTTTGAGGCTTACTTGTTGACATGTAAGCCGCAAAACGGCCACTAGTTCACTAGTAAGATCATTTTGACGCTTACTCGTGAACATGTAAGCCACAAAACGCCCACTAGTACACTGGTAAGATCATTTTGAGGCTTACTAGTGAACATGTAAGGCCATAAATGTGCCCACTAGTTCACTAGTAAGATCATTTTGACGCTTACTAGTTGACATGTAAGCCACAAAATCCCCACTAGTTCACTAGTAAGATCATTTTGAGGCTTACTAGTTGAAATATAAGCCGCAAAACCCCCACTAGTTCACTGGTAAGATCATTTTGAGGCTTACTAGTGAACATGTAAGCCACAAAACGCCCACTAGTTCACTGGTAAGATCATTTTGAGGCTTACTAGTGAACATGTAAGGCCATAAATGTGCCCACTAGTTCACTAGTAAGATCATTTTGACGCTTACTAGTTGACATGTAAGCCACAAAATCCCCACTAGTTCACTAGTAAGATCATTTTGAGGCTTACTAGTTGACATATAAGCCGCAAAACCCCCACTAGTTCACTGGTAAGATCATTTTGAGGCTTACTAGTGAACATGTAAGCCACAAAACGCCCACTAGTTCACTAGTAAGATCATTTTGAGGCTAACGAGTGAAGATGTAAGCCACAAAACGCCCACTAGTTCACTAGTAAGATCATTTTGAGGCTTACTAGTGAACATGTAAGCCACAAAACGCCCACGAGTTCACTAGTAAGATCATTTTGAGGCTTACTAGTTGACATGTAAGCCACAAAACGCTCACTAATTCACTAGTAAGGTCATTTTGACGCTTACTAGTGAACATGTAAGCCACAAAACGCCCACTAGTTCACTAGTAAGATCATTTTGAGGCTTACTAGTGAACATGTAAGGCCATAAATGTGCCCACTAGTTCACTAGTAAGATCATTTTGACTCTTAATAGTGAACATGTAAGGCCATAAATGTGCCCACTAGTTCACTAGTAAGATCATTTTGAGGCTTACTAGTGAACATGTAAGCCACAAAACACCCACGAGTTCACTAGTAAGATTATTTTGAGGCTTACTAGTGAACATGTAAGCCACAAAACGCCCACTAGTTCACTGGTAAGATCATTTTGAGGCTTACTATTGAACATGTAAGCCACAAAGCACTCACTAGTTCACCAGTAAGGTCATTTTGACGCTTACTAGTGAACATGTAAGGCCATAAATGTGCCCACTAGTTTACTAGTAAGATCATTTTGACGCTTACTAGTGAACATGTAAGGCCATAAATGTGCCCACTAGTTCACTAGTAAGATCATTTTGAGGCTTACTGGTTGACATGTAAGCCACAAAATGCCCACTAGTTCACTAGTAAGATCATTTTGAGGCTTACTAGTTGACATGTAAGCCGCAAAACGCCCACGAGTTCACTGGTAAGATCATTTTGATGCTTACTAGTGAAGATGTAAGCCACAAAACGCTCACTAGTTCACTAGTAAGGTCATTTTGACGCTTACTAGTGAACATGTAAGCCACAAAACACTCACTAGTTAACTAGTAAGGTCATTTTGAGGCTTACTAGTGAACATGTAAGGCCATAAATGTGCCCACTAGTTCACTAGTAAGATCATTTTGAGGCTTACTAGTTGACATGTAAGCCACAAAATGCCCACTAGTTCACTAGTAAGATCATTTTGACGCTTACTAGTGAACATGTAAGGCCATAAATGTGCCCACTAGTTCACTAGTAAGATCATTTTGAGGCTTACTAGTGAACTTATAAGCCACAAAACAACCACTAGTTCACTAGTAAGATCATTTTGAGGCTTACTAGTTGACATGTAAGCCACAAAACGCTCACTAATTCACTAGTAAGGTCATTTTGACGCTTACTAGTGAACATGTAAGCCACAAAACACCCACTAGTTCATTAGTAAGATCATTTTGAGGCTTACTTGTTGACATGTAAGCCGCAAAACGCCCACTAGTTCACTCGTAAGATCATTTTGAGGCTTACTAGTTGACATGTAAGCCACAAAATGCCCACTAGTTCACTAGTAAGATCATTTTGACGCTTACTAGTGAACATGTAAGGCCATAAATGTGCCCACTAGTTCACTAGTAAGATCATTTTGAGGCTTACTAGTGAACTTATAAGCCACAAAACAACCACTAGTTCACTAGTAAGATCATTTTGAGGCTTACTAGTTGACATGTAAGCCACAAAACGCTCACTAATTCACTAGTAAGGTCATTTTGACGCTTACTAGTGAACATGTAAGCCACAAAACACCCACTAGTTCATTAGTAAGATCATTTTGAGGCTTACTTGTTGACATGTAAGCCGCAAAACGCCCACTAGTTCACTCGTAAGATCATTTTGAGGCTTACTAGTTGACATGCAAGCCGCAAAACGCCCACTAGTTCACTAATAAGATCATTTTGACGCTTACTCGTGAACATGTAAGCCACAAAACGCCCACTAGTTCACTAGTAAGATCATTTTGAGGCTTACAAGTGAACATGTAAGGCCATAAATGTGCCCACTAGTTCACTAGTAAGATCATTTTGAGGCTTACGAGTTGACATGTAAGCCACAAAATGCCCACTAGTTCACTAGTAAGATCATTTTGAGGCTTACTAGTGAACATGTAAGGCCATAAATGTGCACACTAGTTCAGTAGTAAGATCATTTTGAGGCTTACTAGTGAACATGTAAGCCACAAAACGCCCACGAGTTCACTAGTAAGATCATTTTGAGGCTTACTAGTGAACATGTAAGGCCATAAATGTGCCCACTAGTTCACTAGTAAGATCATTTTGAGGCTTACTAGTTGATATGTAAGCCACAAAATGCCCACTAGTTCACTAGTAAGATCATTTTGACGCTTACTAGTGAACATGTAAGGCCATAAATGTGCCCACTAGTTTACTAGTAAGATCATTTTGACGCTTACTAGTGAACATGTAAGGCCATAAATGTGCCCACTAGTTCACTAGTAAGATAATTTTGAGGCTTACTGGTTGACATGTAAGCCACAAAACGCTCACTAATTCACTAGTAAGGTCATTTTGACGCTTACTAGTGAACATGTAAGCCGCAAAACGCCCACTAGTTCACTCGTAAGATCATTTTGAGGCTTACTAGTTGACATGCAAGCCGCAAAACGCCCACTAGTTCACTAGTAAGATCATTTTGACGCTTACTCATGAACATGTAAGCCACAAAACGCCCACTAGTTCACTAGTAAGATCATTTTGAGGCTTACTAGTTGACATGCAAGCCGCAAAACGCCCACTAGTTCACTAGTAAGATCATTTTGACGCTTACTCGTGAACATGTAAGTCACAAAACGCCCACTAGTTCACTAGTAAGATCATTTTGAGGCTTACTAGTGAACATGTAAGGCCATAAATGTGCCCACTAGTTCACTAGTAAGATCATTTTGAGGCTTACTAGTGAACATGTAAGCCACAAAACGCTCACTAGTTCACTAGTAATATCATTTTGACGCCTACTAGTGAACATGTAAGCCACAAAACACTCACTAGTTAACTAGTAAGGTCATTTTGACACTTACTAGTGAACATGTAAGCCACAAGACGCCCACTAGTTCACTAGTAAGATCATTTTGAGGCTTACTAGTTGACATGTAAGCCACAAAACGCCCCTTAGCTCACTCGGAAGATAATTTTGAGGCTTACTAGTGAACATGTAAGCCACAAAACGCTCACTAGTTCACTAGTAAGGTTATTTTGATACTTATTCGTGAACATGTAAGCCACAAATTGTCACTAGTTCACTAGTAAGGTCATTTTCACGCTTACTAGTGAACATGTAAGGCCATAAACTTGCCCACTAGTTTACTAGTAAGATCATTTTGACGCTTACTAGTGAACATGTAAGGCCATAAATGTGCCCACTAGTTCACTAGTAAGATCATTTTGAGGCTTACTCGTTGACATGTAAGCCGCAAAACGCCCCTTAGCTTACTCGTAAGATCATTTTGAGGCTTACAAGTGAACATGTAAGGCCATAAATGTGCCCACTAGTTCACTAGTAAGATAATTTTGAGGCTTAGTAGTTGACATGTAAGCCACAAAATGCCCACTAGTTCACTAGTAAGATCATTGTGAGGCTTAGTAGTTGACATGTAAGCCGCAAAACGCCCACTAGTTCACTAGTAAGGTCATTTTGACGCTTACTAGTGAACATGTAAGGCCATAAATGTGCCCACTAGTTTACTAGTAAGATCATTTTGACGCTTACTAGTGAACATGTAAGGCCATAAATGTGACCACTAGTTCACTAGTAAGATCATTTTGAGGCTTACTGGTTGACATGTAAGCCACAAAATGCCCACTAGTTCACTAGTAAGATCATTTTGAGGCTTACTAGTTGACATGTAAGCCGCAAAACGCCCACGAGTTCACTGGTAAGATCATTTTGATGCTTACTAGTGAACATGTACGCCACAAAACGCTCACTAGTTCACTAGTAAGGTCATTTTGACGCTTACTAGTGAACATGTAAGCCACAAAACACTCACTAGTTAACTAGTAAGGTCATTTTGACACTTACTAGTGAACATGTAAGCCACAAAACGCCCACTAGTTCACTAGTAAGATCATTTTGAGGCTTACTTGTTGACATGCAAGCCGCAAAACGCACACTAGTTCACTAGTAAGATCATTTTGACGCTTACTCGTGAACATGTAAGCCACAAAACGCCCACTAGTTCACTAGTAATCATTTTGAGGCTTACTAGTTGACATGTAAGCCACAAAACGCCCACTAGTTCACTAGTAAGATCATTTTGAGGCTTACTAGTTGACATGCAAGCCGCAAAACGCCCACTAGTTCACTAGTAAGATCATTTTGACGCTTACTCGTGAACATGTAAGTCACAAAACGCCCACTAGTTCACTAGTAAGATCATTTTGAGGCTTACTAGTTAACATATAAGGCCATAAATGTGCCCACTAGTTCACTAGTAAGATCATTTTGAGGCTTACTAGTTGACATGTAAGCCACAAAATACCCACTAGTTCACTAGTAAGATCATTTTGAGGCTTACTAGTTGACATGTAAGACGCAAAACGCCCACTAGTTCACTAGTAAGATCATTTTGAGGCTTACTAGTGAACATGTTAGGCCATAAATGTGCCCACTAGTTCACTAGTAAGATCATTTTGAGGCTTACTAGTGAACATGTAAGCCACAAAACGCCCACTAGTTCACTAGTAAGATCATTTTGAGGATTACTAGTTGACATGTAAGCCACAAAACGCCCCTTAGCTCACTCGGAAGATAATTTTGAGGCTTACTAGTGAACATGTAAGCCACAAAACGCTCACTAGTTCACTAGTAAGGTCATTTTGATACTTACTCGTGAACATGTAAGCCACAAATTGTCACTAGTTCACTAGTAAGGTCATTTTCACGCTTACTAGTGAACATGTAAGGCCATAAACTTGCCCACTAGTTTACTAGTGAGATCATTTTGACGCTTACTAGTGAACAGGTAAGCCACAAAATACCCACTAGTTCACTAGTAAGATCATTTTGAGGCTTACTAGTTGACATGTAAGACGCAAAACGCCCACTAGTTCACTGGTAAGATCATTTTGAGGCTTACTAGTGAACATGTAAGGCCATAAATGTGCCCACTAGTTCACTAGTAAGATCATTTTGAGGCTTACTATTGAACATGTAAGCCACAAAACGCTCACTAGTTCACTAGTAATATCATTTTGACGCCTACTAGTGAACATGTAAGCCACAAAACACTCACTAGTTATCTAGTAAGGTCATTTTGACACTTACTAGTGAACATGTAAGCCACAAAACGCCCACTAGTTCACTAGTAAGATAATTTTGAGGCTTACTAGTTGACATGTAAGCCACAAAACGCCCCTTAGCTCACTCGCAAGATAATTTTGAGGCTTACTAGTGAACATGTAAGCCACAAAACGCTCACTAGTTCACGAGTAAGGTCATTTTGATACTTACTCGTGAACATGTAAGCCACAAATTGTCACTAGTTCACCAGTAAGGTCATTTTCACACTTACTAGTGAACATGTAAGGCCATAAACTTGCCCACTAGTTTACTAGTAAGATCATTTTGACGCTTACTAGTGAACATGTAAGGCCATAAATGTGCCCACTAGTTCACTAGTAAGATCATTTTGAGGCTTACTCGTTGACATGTAAGCCGCAAAACGCCCCTTAGGTTACTCGTAAGATCATTTTGAGGCTTACAAGTGAACATGTAAGGCCATAAATGTGCCCACTAGTTCACTAGTAAGATCATTTTGAGGCTTAGTAGTTGACATGTAAGCCACAAAATGCCCACTAGTTCACTAGTAAGATCATTGTGAGGCTTAGTAGTTGACATGTAAGCCGCAAAACGCCCAATAGCTCACTCGTAAGATCATTTTGAGGCTTACGAGTTGACATGTAAGCCACAAAACGCCCACTAGTTCACTAGTAAGGTCATTTTGACGCTTACTAGTGAACATGTAAGGCCATAAATGTGCCCACTAGTTTACTAGTAAGATCATTTTGACGCTTACTAGTGAACATGTAAGGCCATAAATGTGACCACTAGTTCACTAGTAAGATCATTTTGAGGCTTACTAGTTGACATGTAAGCCGCAAAACGCCCACGAGTTCACTGGTAAGTTCATTTTGATGCTTACTAGTGAACATGTAAGCCACAAAACACTCACTAGTTAACTAATAAGTTCATTTTGACACTTACTAGTGAACATGTAAGCCACAAAACGCCCACTAGTTCACTAGTAAGATCATTTTGAGGCTTACTTGTTGACATGCAAGCCGCAAAATGCACAAGAGTTCACTAGTAAGATCATTTTGACGCTTACTAGTGAACATGTAAGGCCATAAATGTGCCCACTAGTTCACTAGTAAGATCATTTTGAGGCTTACTAGTGAACATGTAAGCCACAAAACGCCCACTAGTTCACTAGTAAGATCATTTTGAGGCTTACTAGTTGACATGTAAGCCACAAAACGCCCCTTAGCTCACTTGGAAGATCATTTTGAGGCTTACTAGTGAACATGTAAGCCACAAAACGCTCACTAGTTCACTAGTAAGGTCATTTTGACGCTTACTCGTGACCATGTAAGCCACAAATTGTCACTAGTTCACTAGTAAGGTCATTTTCACGCTTACTAGTGAACATGTAAGGCCATAAACTTGCCCACTAGTTTACTAGTAAGATCATTTTGACGCTTACTAGTGAACATGTAAGGCCATAAATGTGCCCACTAGTTCACTAGTAAGATCATTTTGAGGCTTACTCGTTGACATGTAAGCCGCAAAACGCCCCTTAGCTTACTCGTAAGATCATTTTGAGGCTTACAAGTGAACATGTAAGGCCATAAATGTGCCCACTAGTTCACTAGTAAGATCATTTTGAGGCTTAGTAGTTGACATGTCAGCCACAAAATGCCCACTAGTTCACTAGTAAGATCATTGTGAGGCTTAGTAGTTGACATGTAAGCCGCAAAACGCCCAAAAGCTCACTCGTAAGATCATTTTGAGGCTTACGAGTTGACATGTAAGCCACAAAACGCCCACTAGTTCACTAGTAAGGTCATTTTGACGCTTACTAGTGAACATGTAAGGCCATAAATGTGCCCACTAGTTTACTAGTAAGATCATTTTGACGCTTACTAGTGAACATGTAAGGCCATAAATGTGCCCACTAGTTCACTAGTAAGATCATTTTGAGGCTTACTGGTTGACATGTAAGCCACAAAATGCCCACTAGTTCACTAGTAAGATCATTTTGAGGCTTACTAGTTGACATGTAAGCCGCAAAACGCCCACGAGTTCACTGGTAAGATCATTTTGATGCTTACTAGTGAACATGTAAGCCACAAAACGCTCACTAGTTCACTAGTAAGGTCCTTTTGACGCTTACTAGTGAACATGTAAGCCACAAAACACCCACTAGTTCACTAGTAAGATCATTTTGAGGCTTACTTGTTGACATGCAAGCCGCAAAACGCCCACTAGTTCACTAGTAAGATCATTTTGACACTTACTCGTGAACATGTAAGCCACAAAACGCCCACTAGTTCACTAGTAATCATTTTGAGGCTTACTAGTTGACATGTAAGCCGCAAAACGCCCACGAGTTCACTGGTAAGATCATTTTGATGCTTACTAGTGAACATGTAAGCCACAAAACGCTCACTAGTTCACTAGTAAGGTCATTTTGACGCTTACTAGTGAACATGTAAGCCACAAAACACTCACTAGTTAACTAGTAAGGTCATTTTGACACTTACTAGTGAACATGTAAGCCACAAAACGCCCACTAGTTCACTAGTAAGATCATTTTGAGGCTTACTTGTTGACATGCAAGCCGCAAAATGCACAAGAGTTCACTAGTAAGATCATTTTGACGCTTACTAGTGAACATGTAAGCCACAAAACGCTCATTAGTTAACTAGTAAGGTCATTTTGACACTTACTAGTGAACATGTACGCCACAGAACGCCCACTAGTTCACTAGTACGATCATTTTGAGGCTTACTTCTTGACATGCAAGCCGCAAAACGCCCACTAGTTCACTAGTAAGATCATTTTGACGCTTACTCATGAACATGTAAGCCACAAAACGCCCACTAGTTCACTAGTAATCATTTTGAGGCTTACTAGTTGACATGTAAGCCGCAAAACGCCCACGAGTTCACTGGTAAGATCATTTTGATGCTTACTAGTGAACATGTAAGCCACAAAACGCTCCCTAGTTCACTAGTAAGGTCATTTTGACGCTTACTAGTGAACATGTAAGCCACAAAACACTCACTAGTTAACTAATAAGGTCATTTTGACACTTACTAGTGAACATGTAAGCCACAAAACGCCCACTAGTTCACTAGTAAGATCATTTTGAGGCTTACTTGTTGACATGCAAGCCGCAAAATGCACAAGAGTTCACTAGTAAGATCATTTTGACGCTTACTAGTGAACATGTAAGGCCATAAATGTGCCCACTAGTTCACTAGTAAGATCATTTTGAGGCTTACTAGTGAACATGTAAGCCACAAAACGCCCACTAGTTCACTAGTAAGATCATTTTGAGGATTACTAGTTGACATGTAAGCCACAAAACGCCCCTTAGCTCACTCGGAAGATCATTTTGAGGCTTACTAGTGAACATGTAAGCCACAAAACGCTCACTAGTTCACTAGTAAGGTCATTTTGACGCTTACGGGTGAACATGTAAGCCACAAATTGTCACTAGTTCACTAGTAAGGTCATTTTCACGCTTACTAGTGAACATGTAAGGCCATAAACTTGCCCACTAGTTTACTAGTAAGATCATTTTGACGCTTACTAGTGAACATGTAAGGCCATAAATGTGCCCACTAGTTCACTAGTAAGATCATTTTGAGGCTTACTCATTGACATTTAAGCCGCAAAACGCCCCTTAGCTTACTCGTAAGATCATTTTGAGGCTTACAAGTGAACATGTAAGGCCATAAATGTGCCCACTAGTTCACTAGTAAGATCATTTTGAGGCTTACTAGTTGATATGTAAGCCACAAAATGCCCACTAGTTCACTAGTAAGATCATTTTGACGCTTACTAGTGAACATGTAAGGCCATAAATGTGCCCACTAGTTTACTAGTAAGATCATTTTGACGCTTACTAGTGAACATGTAAGGCCATAAATGTGCCCACTAGTTCACTAGTAAGATCATTTTGAGGCTTACTGGTTGACATGTAAGCCACAAAACGCTCACTAATTCACTAGTAAGGTCATTTTGACGCTTACTAGTGAACATGTAAGCCGCAAAACGCCCACTAGTTCACTCGTAAGATCATTTTGAGGCTTACTAGTTGACATGCAAGCCGCAAAACGCCCACTAGTTCACTAGTAAGATCATTTTTACGCTTACTCATGAACATGTAAGCCACAAAACGCCCACTAGTTCACTAGTAAGATCATTTTGAGGCTTACTAGTTAACATATAAGGCCATAAATGTGCCCACTAGTTCACTAGTAAGATCATTTTGAGGCTTACTAGTTGACATGCAAGCCGCAAAACGCCCACTAGTTCACTAGTAAGATCATTTTGACGCTTACTCGTGAACATGTAAGTCACAAAACGCCCACTAGTTCACTAGTAAGATCATTTTGAGGCTTACTAGTGAACATGTAAGGCCATAAATGTGCCCACTAGTTCACTAGTAAGATCATTTTGAGGCTTACTATTGAACATGTAAGCCACAAAACGCTCACTAGTTCACTAGTAATATCATTTTGACGCCTACTAGTGAACATGTAAGCCACAAAACACTCACTAGTTAACTAGTAAGGTCATTTTGACACTTACTAGTGAACATGTAAGCCACAAAACGCCCACTAGTTCACTAGTAAGATCATTTTGAGGCTTACTAGTTGACATGTAAGCCACAAAACGCCCCTTAGCTCACTCGGAAGATAATTTTGAGGCTTACTAGTGAACATGTAAGCCACAAAACGCTCACTAGTTCACTAGTAAGGTTATTTTGATACTTATTCGTGAACATGTAAGCCACAAATTGTCACTAGTTCACTAGTAAGGTCATTTTCACGCTTACTAGTGAACATGTAAGGCCATAAACTTGCCCACTAGTTTACTAGTAAGATCATTTTGACGCTTACTAGTGAACATGTAAGGCCATAAATGTGCCCACTAGTTCACTAGTAAGATCATTTTGAAGCTTACTCGTTGACATGTAAGCCGCAAAACGCCCCTTAGCTTACTCGTAAGATCATTTTGAGGCTTACAAGTGAACATGTAAGGCCATAAATGTGCCCACTAGTTCACTAGTAAGATCATTTTGAGGCTTAGTAGTTGACATGTAAGCCACAAAATGCCCACTAGTTCACTAGTAAGATCATTGTGAGGCTTAGTAGTTGACATGTAAGCCGCAAAACGCCCACGAGTTCACTGGTAAGATCATTTTGATGCTTACTAGTGAACATGTACGCCACAAAACGCTCACTAGTTCACTAGTAAGGTCATTTTGACGCTTACTAGTGAACATGTAAGCCACAAAACACTCACTAGTTAACTAGTAAGGTCATTTTGACACTTACTAGTGAACATGTAAGCCACAAAACGCCCACTAGTTCACTCGTAAGATCATTTTGAGGCTTACTAGTTGACATGCAAGCCGCAAAACGCCCACTAGTTCACTAGTAAGATCATTTTGAGGCTTACTAGTTGATATGTAAGCCACAAAATGCCCACTAGTTCACTAGTAAGATCATTTTGACGCTTACTAGTGAACATGTAAGGCCATAAATGTGCCCACTAGTTTACTAGTAAGATCATTTTGACGCTTACTAGTGAACATGTAAGGCCATAAATGTGCCCACTAGTTCACTAGTAAGATCATTTTGAGGCTTACTGGTTGACATGTAAGCCACAAAACGCTCACTAATTCACTAGTAAGGTCATTTTGACGCTTACTAGTGAACATGTAAGCCGCAAAACGCCCACTAGTTCACTCGTAAGATCATTTTGAGGCTTACTAGTTGACATGCAAGCCGCAAAACGCCCACTAGTTCACTAGTAAGATCATTTTGACGCTTACTCATGAACATGTAAGCCACAAAACGCCCACTAGTTCACTAGTAAGATCATTTTGAGGCTTACTAGTTAACATATAAGGCCATAAATGTGCCCACTAGTTCACTAGTAAGATCATTTTGAGGCTTACTAGTTGACATGCAAGCCGCAAAACGCCCACTAGTTCACTAGTAAGATCATTTTGACGCTTACTCGTGAACATGTAAGTCACAAAACGCCCACTAGTTCACTAGTAAGATCATTTTGAGGCTTACTAGTGAACATGTAAGGCCATAAATGTGCCCACTAGTTCACTAGTAAGATCATTTTGAGGCTTACTATTGAACATGTAAGCCACAAAACGCTCACTAGTTCACTAGTAATATCATTTTGACGCCTACTAGTGAACATGTAAGCCACAAAACACTCACTAGTTAACTAGTAAGGTCATTTTGACACTTACTAGTGAACATGTAAGCCACAAAACGCCCACTAGTTCACTAGTAAGATCATTTTGAGGCTTACTAGTTGACATGTAAGCCACAAAACGCCCCTTAGCTCACTCGGAAGATAATTTTGAGGCTTACTAGTGAACATGTAAGCCACAAAACGCTCACTAGTTCACTAGTAAGGTTATTTTGATACTTATTCGTGAACATGTAAGCCACAAATTGTCACTAGTTCACTAGTAAGGTCATTTTCACGCTTACTAGTGAACATGTAAGGCCATAAACTTGCCCACTAGTTTACTAGTAAGATCATTTTGACGCTTACAAGTGAACATGTAAGGCCATAAATGTGCCCACTAGTTCACTACTAAGATCATTTTGAGGCTTAGTAGTTGACATGTAAGCCACAAAATGCCCACTAGTTCACTAGTAAGATCATTGTGAGGCTTAGTAGTTGACATGTAAGCCGCAAAACGCCCACGAGTTCACTGGTAAGATCATTTTGATGCTTACTAGTGAACATGTACGCCACAAAACGCTCACTAGTTCACTAGTAAGGTCATTTTGACGCTTACTAGTGAACATGTAAGGCCATAAATGTGCCCACTAGTTTACTAGTAAGATCATTTTGACGCTTACTAGTGAACATGTAAGGCCATAAATGTGACCACTAGTTCACTAGTAAGATCATTTTGAGGCTTACTGGTTGACATGTAAGCCACAAAATGCCCACTAGTTCACTAGTAAGATCATTTTGAGGCTTACTAGTTGACATGTAAGCCGCAAAACGCCCACGAGTTCACTGGTAAGATCATTTTGATGCTTACTAGTGAACATGTACGCCACAAAACGCTCACTAGTTCACTAGTAAGGTCATTTTGACGCTTACTAGTGAACATGTAAGCCACAAAACACTCACTAGTTAACTAGTAAGGTCATTTTGACACTTACTAGTGAACATGTAAGCCACAAAACGCCCACTAGTTCACTAGTAAGATCATTTTGAGGCTTACTTGTTGACATGCAAGCCGCAAAACGCACACTAGTTCACTAGTAAGATCATTTTGACGCTTACTCGTGAACATGTAAGCCACAAAACGCCCACTAGTTCACTAGTAATCATTTTGAGGCTTACTAGTTGACATGTAAGCCACAAAACGCCCACTAGTTCACTAGTAAGATCATTTTGAGGCTTACTAGTTGACATGCAAGCCGCAAAACGCCCACTAGTTCACTAGTAAGATCATTTTGACGCTTACTCGTGAACATGTAAGTCACAAAACGCCCACTAGTTCACTAGTAAGATCATTTTGAGGCTTACTAGTTAACATATAAGGCCATAAATGTGCCCACTAGTTCACTAGTAAGATCATTTTGAGGCTTACTAGTTGACATGTAAGCCACAAAATACCCACTAGTTCACTAGTAAGATCATTTTGAGGCTTACTAGTTGACATGTAAGACGCAAAACGCCCACTAGTTCACTGGTAAGATCATTTTGAGGCTTACTAGTGAACATGTAAGGCCATAAATGTGCCCACTAGTTCACTAGTAAGATCATTTTGAGGCTTACTATTGAACATGTAAGCCACAAAACGCTCACTAGTTCACTAGTAAGATCATTTTGACGCCTACTAGTGAACATGTAAGCCACAAAACACTCACTAGTTAACTAGTAAGGTCATTTTGACACTTACTAGTGAACATGTAAGCCACAAAACGCCCACTAGTTCACTAGTAAGATCATTTTGAGGCTTACTAGTTGACATGTAAGCCACAAAACGCCCCTTAGCTCACTCGGAAGATAATTTTGAGGCTTACTAGTGAACATGTAAGCCACAAAACGCTCACTAGTTCACTAGTAAGGTCATTTTGATACTTACTCGTGAACATGTAAGCCACAAATTGTCACTAGTTCACTAGTAAGGTCATTTTCACGCTTACTAGTGAACATGTAAGGCCATAAACTTGCCCACTAGTTTACTAGTAAGATCATTTTGACGCTTACTAGTGAACATGTAAGGCCATAAATGTGCCCACTAGTTCACTAGTAAGATCATTTTGAGGCTTACTCGTTGACATGTAAGCCACAAAATGCCCACTAGTTCACTAGTAAGATCATTTTGAGGCTTACTAGTTGACATGTAAGCCGCAAAACGCCCACGAGTTCACTGGTAAGATCATTTTGATGCTTACTAGTGAACATGTAAGCCACAAAACGCTCACTAGTTCACTAGTAAGGTCCTTTTGACGCTTACTAGTGAACATGTAAGCCACAAAACACCCACTAGTTCACTAGTAAGATCATTTTGAGGCTTACTTGTTGACATGCAAGCCGCAAAACGCCCACTAGTTCACTAGTAAGATCATTTTGACACTTACTCGTGAACATGTAAGCCACAAAACGCCCACTAGTTCACTAGTAATCATTTTGAGGCTTACTAGTTGACATGTAAGCCGCAAAACGCCCACGAGTTCACTGGTAAGATCATTTTGATGCTTACTAGTGAACATGTAAGCCACAAAACGCTCACTAGTTCACTAGTAAGGTCATTTTGACGCTTACTAGTGAACATGTAAGCCACAAAACACTCACTAGTTAACTAGTAAGGTCATTTTGACACTTACTAGTGAACATGTAAGCCACAAAACGCCCACTAGTTCACTAGTAAGATCATTTTGAGGCTTACTTGTTGACATGCAAGCCGCAAAATGCACAAGAGTTCACTAGTAAGATCATTTTGACGCTTACTAGTGAACATGTAAGCCACAAAACGCTCATTAGTTAACTAGTAAGGTCATTTTGACACTTACTAGTGAACATGTACGCCACAGAACGCCCACTAGTTCACTAGTACGATCATTTTGAGGCTTACTTGTTGACATGCAAGCCGCAAAACGCCCACTAGTTCACTAGTAAGATCATTTTGACGCTTACTCATGAACATGTAAGCCACAAAACGCCCACTAGTTCACTAGTAATCATTTTGAGGCTTACTAGTTGACATGTAAGCCGCAAAACGCCCACGAGTTCACTGGTAAGATCATTTTGATGCTTACTAGTGAACATGTAAGCCACAAAACGCTCCCTAGTTCACTAGTAAGGTCATTTTGACGCTTACTAGTGAACATGTAAGCCACAAAACACTCACTAGTTAACTAATAAGGTCATTTTGACACTTACTAGTGAACATGTATGCCACAAAACGCCCACTAGTTCACTAGTAAGATCATTTTGAGGCTTACTTGTTGACATGCAAGCCGCAAAATGCACAAGAGTTCACTAGTAAGATCATTTTGACGCTTACTAGTGAACATGTAAGGCCATAAATGTGCCCACTAGTTCACTAGTAAGATCATTTTGAGGCTTACTAGTGAACATGTAAGCCACAAAACGCCCACTAGTTCACTAGTAAGATCATTTTGAGGATTACTAGTTGACATGTAAGCCACAAAACGCCCCTTAGCTCACTCGGAAGATCATTTTGAGGCTTACTAGTGAACATGTAAGCCACAAAACGCTCACTAGTTCACTAGTAAGGTCATTTTGACGCTTACGGGTGAACATGTAAGCCACAAATTGTCACTAGTTCACTAGTAAGGTCATTTTCACGCTTACTAGTGAACATGTAAGGCCATAAACTTGCCCACTAGTTTACTAGTAAGATCATTTTGACGCTTACTAGTGAACATGTAAGGCCATAAATGTGCCCACTAGTTCACTAGTAAGATCATTTTGAGGCTTACTCGTTGACATTTAAGCCGCAAAACGCCCCTTAGCTTACTCGTAAGATCATTTTGAGGCTTACAAGTGAACATGTAAGGCCATAAATGTGCCCACTAGTTCACTAGTAAGATCATTTTGAGGCTTACTAGTTGATATGTAAGCCACAAAATGCCCACTAGTTCACTAGTAAGATCATTTTGACGCTTACTAGTGAACATGTAAGGCCATAAATGTGCCCACTAGTTTACTAGTAAGATCATTTTGACGCTTACTAGTGAACATGTAAGGCCATAAATGTGCCCACTAGTTCACTAGTAAGATCATTTTGAGGCTTACTGGTTGACATGTAAGCCACAAAACGCTCACTAATTCACTAGTAAGGTCATTTTGACGCTTACTAGTGAACATGTAAGCCGCAAAACGCCCACTAGTTCACTCGTAAGATCATTTTGAGGCTTACTAGTTGACATGCAAGCCGCAAAACGCCCACTAGTTCACTAGTAAGATCATTTTTACGCTTACTCATGAACATGTAAGCCACAAAACGCCCACTAGTTCACTAGTAAGATCATTTTGAGGCTTACTAGTTAACATATAAGGCCATAAATGTGCCCACTAGTTCACTAGTAAGATCATTTTGAGGCTTACTAGTTGACATGCAAGCCGCAAAACGCCCACTAGTTCACTAGTAAGATCATTTTGACGCTTACTCGTGAACATGTAAGTCACAAAACGCCCACTAGTTCACTAGTAAGATCATTTTGAGGCTTACTAGTGAACATGTAAGGCCATAAATGTGCCCACTAGTTCACTAGTAAGATCATTTTGAGGCTTACTATTGAACATGTAAGCCACAAAACGCTCACTAGTTCACTAGTAATATCATTTTGACGCCTACTAGTGAACATGTAAGCCACAAAACACTCACTAGTTAACTAGTAAGGTCATTTTGACACTTACTAGTGAACATGTAAGCCACAAAACGCCCACTAGTTCACTAGTAAGATCATTTTGAGGCTTACTAGTTGACATGTAAGCCACAAAACGCCCCTTAGCTCACTCGGAAGATAATTTTGAGGCTTACTAGTGAACATGTAAGCCACAAAACGCTCACTAGTTCACTAGTAAGGTTATTTTGATACTTATTCGTGAACATGTAAGCCACAAATTGTCACTAGTTCACTAGTAAGGTCATTTTCACGCTTACTAGTGAACATGTAAGGCCATAAACTTGCCCACTAGTTTACTAGTAAGATCATTTTGACGCTTACTAGTGAACATGTAAGGCCATAAATGTGCCCACTAGTTCACTAGTAAGATCATTTTGAGGCTTACTCGTTGACATGTAAGCCGCAAAACGCCCCTTAGCTTACTCGTAAGATCATTTTGAGGCTTACAAGTGAACATGTAAGGCCAAAAATGTGCCCACTAGTTCACTAGTAAGATCATTTTGAGGCTTAGTAGTTGACATGTAAGCCACAAAATGCCCACTAGTTCACTAGTAAGATCATTGTGAGGCTTAGTAGTTGACATGTAAGCCGCAAAACGCCCACGAGTTCACTGGTAAGATCATTTTGATGCTTACTAGTGAACATGTACGCCACAAAACGCTCACTAGTTCACTAGTAAGGTCATTTTGACGCTTACTAGTGAACATGTAAGCCACAAAACACTCACTAGTTAACTAGTAAGGTCATTTTGACACTTACTAGTGAACATGTAAGCCACAAAACGCCCACTAGTTCACTCGTAAGATCATTTTGAGGCTTACTAGTTGACATGCAAGCCGCAAAACGCCCACTAGTTCACTAGTAAGATCATTTTGAGGCTTACTAGTTGATATGTAAGCCACAAAATGCCCACTAGTTCACTAGTAAGATCATTTTGACGCTTACTAGTGAACATGTAAGGCCATAAATGTGCCCACTAGTTTACTAGTAAGATCATTTTGACGCTTACTAGTGAACATGTAAGGCCATAAATGTGCCCACTAGTTCACTAGTAAGATCATTTTGAGGCTTACTGGTTGACATGTAAGCCACAAAACGCTCACTAATTCACTAGTAAGGTCATTTTGACGCTTACTAGTGAACATGTAAGCCGCAAAACGCCCACTAGTTCACTCGTAAGATCATTTTGAGGCTTACTAGTTGACATGCAAGCCGCAAAACGCCCACTAGTTCACTAGTAAGATCATTTTGACGCTTACTCATGAACATGTAAGCCACAAAACGCCCACTAGTTCACTAGTAAGATCATTTTGAGGCTTACTAGTTAACATATAAGGCCATAAATGTGCCCACTAGTTCACTAGTAAGATCATTTTGAGGCTTACTAGTTGACATGCAAGCCGCAAAACGCCCACTAGTTCACTAGTAAGATCATTTTGACGCTTACTCGTGAACATGTAAGTCACAAAACGCCCACTAGTTCACTAGTAAGATCATTTTGAGGCTTACTAGTGAACATGTAAGGCCATAAATGTGCCCACTAGTTCACTAGTAAGATCATTTTGAGGCTTACTATTGAACATGTAAGCCACAAAACGCTCACTAGTTCACTAGTAATATCATTTTGACGCCTACTAGTGAACATGTAAGCCACAAAACACTCACTAGTTAACTAGTAAGGTCATTTTGACACTTACTAGTGAACATGTAAGCCACAAAACGCCCACTAGTTCACTAGTAAGATCATTTTGATGCTTACTAGTGAACATGTACGCCACAAAACGCTCACTAGTTCACTAGTAAGGTCATTTTGACGCTTACTAGTGAACATGTAAGGCCATAAATGTGCCCACTAGTTTACTAGTAAGATCATTTTGACGCTTACTAGTGAACATGTAAGGCCATAAATGTGACCACTAGTTCACTAGTAAGATCATTTTGAGGCTTACTGGTTGACATGTAAGCCACAAAATGCCCACTAGTTCACTAGTAAGATCATTTTGAGGCTTACTAGTTGACATGTAAGCCGCAAAACGCCCACGAGTTCACTGGTAAGATCATTTTGATGCTTACTAGTGAACATGTACGCCACAAAACGCTCACTAGTTCACTAGTAAGGTCATTTTGACGCTTACTAGTGAACATGTAAGCCACAAAACACTCACTAGTTAACTAGTAAGGTCATTTTGACACTTACTAGTGAACATGTAAGCCACAAAACGCCCACTAGTTCACTAGTAAGATCATTTTGAGGCTTACTTGTTGACATGCAAGCCGCAAAACGCACACTAGTTCACTAGTAAGATCATTTTGACGCTTACTCGTGAACATGTAAGCCACAAAACGCCCACTAGTTCACTAGTAATCATTTTGAGGCTTACTAGTTGACATGTAAGCCACAAAACGCCCACTAGTTCACTAGTAAGATCATTTTGAGGCTTACTAGTTGACATGCAAGCCGCAAAACGCCCACTAGTTCACTAGTAAGATCATTTTGACGCTTACTCGTGAACATGTAAGTCACAAAACGCCCACTAGTTCACTAGTAAGATCATTTTGAGGCTTACTAGTTAACATATAAGGCCATAAATGTGCCCACTAGTTCACTAGTAAGATCATTTTGAGGCTTACTAGTTGACATGTAAGCCACAAAATACCCACTAGTTCACTAGTAAGATCATTTTGAGGCTTACTAGTTGACATGTAAGACGCAAAACGCCCACTAGTTCACTGGTAAGATCATTTTGAGGCTTACTAGTGAACATGTAAGGCCATAAATGTGCCCACTAGTTCACTAGTAAGATCATTTTGAGGCTTACTATTGAACATGTAAGCCACAAAACGCTCACTAGTTCACTAGTAAGATCATTTTGACGCCTACTAGTGAACATGTAAGCCACAAAACACTCACTAGTTAACTAGTAAGGTCATTTTGACACTTACTAGTGAACATGTAAGCCACAAAACGCCCACTAGTTCACTAGTAAGATCATTTTGAGGCTTACTAGTTCACATGTAAGCCACAAAACGCCCCTTAGCTCACTCGGAAGATAATTTTGAGGCTTACTAGTGAACATGTAAGCCACAAAACGCTCACTAGTTCACTAGTAAGGTCATTTTGATACTTACTCGTGAACATGTAAGCCACAAATTGTCACTAGTTCACTAGTAAGGTCATTTTCACGCTTACTAGTGAACATGTAAGGCCATAAACTTGCCCACTAGTTTACTAGTGAGATCATTTTGACGCTTACTAGTGAACAGGTAAGCCACAAAATACCCACTAGTTCACTAGTAAGATCATTTTGAGGCTTACTAGTTGACATGTAAGACGCAAAACGCCCACTAGTTCACTGGTAAGATCATTTTGAGGCTTACTAGTGAACATGTAAGGCCATAAATGTGCCCACTAGTTCACTAGTAAGATCATTTTGAGGCTTACTATTGAACATGTAAGCCACAAAACGCTCACTAGTTCACTAGTAATATCATTTTGACGCCTACTAGTGAACATGTAAGCCACAAAACACTCACTAGTTAACTAGTAAGGTCATTTTGACACTTACTAGTGAACATGTAAGCCACAAAACGCCCACTAGTTCACTAGTAAGATAATTTTGAGGCTTACTAGTTGACATGTAAGCCACAAAACGCCCCTTAGCTCACTCGCAAGATAATTTTGAGGCTTACTAGTGAACATGTAAGCCACAAAACGCTCACTAGTTCACTAGTAAGGTCATTTTGATACTTACTCGTGAACATGTAAGCCACAAATTGTCACTAGTTCACCAGTAAGGTCATTTTCACGCTTACTAGTGAACATGTAAGGCCATAAACTTGCCCACTAGTTTACTAGTAAGATCATTTTGACGCTTACTAGTGAACATGTAAGGCCATAAATGTGCCCACTAGTTCACTAGTAAGATCATTTTGAGGCTTACTAGCGAACATGTAAGGCCATAAATGTGCCCACTAGTTCACTAGTAAGATCATTTTGAGGCTTACTAGTGAACATGTAAGCCACAAAACGCTCACTAGTTCACTAGTAAGATCATTTTGACGCCTACTAGTGAACATGTAAGCCACAAACACTCACTAGTTAACTAGTAAGATAATTTTGACACTTACTCGTGAACATGTAAGCCACAAAACGCCCACTAGTTCACTAGTAATCATTTTGAGGCTTACTAGTTGACATGTAAGCCGCAAAACGCCCACGAGTTCACTGGTAAGATCATTTTGATGCTTACTAGTGAACATGTAAGCCACAAAACGCTCACTAGTTCACTAGTAAGGTCATTTTGACGCTTACTAGTGAACATGTAAGCCACAAAACACTCACTAGTTAACTAGTAAGGTCATTTTGACACTTACTAGTGAACATGTAAGCCACAAAACGCCCACTAGTTCACTAGTAAGATCATTTTGAGGCTTACTTGTTGACATGCAAGCCGCAAAATGCACAAGAGTTCACTAGTAAGATCATTTTGACGCTTACTAGTGAACATGTAAGCCACAAAACGCTCATTAGTTAACTAGTAAGGTCATTTTGACACTTACTAGTGAACATGTACGCCACAGAACGCCCACTAGTTCACTAGTACGATCATTTTGAGGCTTACTTGTTGACATGCAAGCCGCAAAACGCCCACTAGTTCACTAGTAAGATCATTTTGACGCTTACTCATGAACATGTAAGCCACAAAACGCCCACTAGTTCACTAGTAATCATTTTGAGGCTTACTAGTTGACATGTAAGCCGCAAAACGCCCACGAGTTCACTGGTAAGATCATTTTGATGCTTACTAGTGAACATGTAAGCCACAAAACGCTCCCTAGTTCACTAGTAAGGTCATTTTGACGCTTACTAGTGAACATGTAAGCCACAAAACACTCACTAGTTAACTAATAAGGTCATTTTGACACTTACTAGTGAACATGTATGCCACAAAACGCCCACTAGTTCACTAGTAAGATCATTTTGAGGCTTACTTGTTGACATGCAAGCCGCAAAATGCACAAGAGTTCACTAGTAAGATCATTTTGACGCTTACTAGTGAACATGTAAGGCCATAAATGTGCCCACTAGTTCACTAGTAAGATCATTTTGAGGCTTACTAGTGAACATGTAAGCCACAAAACGCCCACTAGTTCACTAGTAAGATCATTTTGAGGATTACTAGTTGACATGTAAGCCACAAAACGCCCCTTAGCTCACTCGGAAGATCATTTTGAGGCTTACTAGTGAACATGTAAGCCACAAAACGCTCACTAGTTCACTAGTAAGGTCATTTTGACGCTTACGGGTGAACATGTAAGCCACAAATTGTCACTAGTTCACTAGTAAGGTCATTTTCACGCTTACTAGTGAACATGTAAGGCCATAAACTTGCCCACTAGTTTACTAGTAAGATCATTTTGACGCTTACTAGTGAACATGTAAGGCCATAAATGTGCCCACTAGTTCACTAGTAAGATCATTTTGAGGCTTACTGGTTGACATGTAAGCCACAAAACGCTCACTAATTCACTAGTAAGGTCATTTTGACGCTTACTAGTGAACATGTAAGCCGCAAAACGCCCACTAGTTCACTCGTAAGATCATTTTGAGGCTTACTAGTTGACATGCAAGCCGCAAAACGCCCACTAGTTCACTAGTAAGATCATTTTTACGCTTACTCATGAACATGTAAGCCACAAAACGCCCACTAGTTCACTAGTAAGATCATTTTGAGGCTTACTAGTTAACATATAAGGCCATAAATGTGCCCACTAGTTCACTAGTAAGATCATTTTGAGGCTTACTAGTTGACATGCAAGCCGCAAAACGCCCACTAGTTCACTAGTAAGATCATTTTGACGCTTACTCGTGAACATGTAAGTCACAAAACGCCCACTAGTTCACTAGTAAGATCATTTTGAGGCTTACTAGTGAACATGTAAGGCCATAAATGTGCCCACTAGTTCACTAGTAAGATCATTTTGAGGCTTACTATTGAACATGTAAGCCACAAAACGCTCACTAGTTCACTAGTAATATCATTTTGACGCCTACTAGTGAACATGTAAGCCACAAAACACTCACTAGTTAACTAGTAAGGTCATTTTGACACTTACTAGTGAACATGTAAGCCACAAAACGCCCACTAGTTCACTAGTAAGATCATTTTGAGGCTTACTAGTTGACATGTAAGCCACAAAACGCCCCTTAGCTCACTCGGAAGATAATTTTGAGGCTTACTAGTGAACATGTAAGCCACAAAACGCTCACTAGTTCACTAGTAAGGTTATTTTGATACTTATTCGTGAACATGTAAGCCACAAATTGTCACTAGTTCACTAGTAAGGTCATTTTCACGCTTACTAGTGAACATATAAGGCCATAAACTTGCCCACTAGTTTACTAGTAAGATCATTTTGACGCTTACTAGTGAACATGTAAGGCCATAAATGTGCCCACTAGTTCACTAGTAAGATCATTTTGAGGCTTACTCGTTGACATGTAAGCCGCAAAACGCCCCTTAGCTTACTCGTAAGATCATTTTGAGGCTTACAAGTGAACATGTAAGGCCAAAAATGTGCCCACTAGTTCACTAGTAAGATCATTTTGAGGCTTAGTAGTTGACATGTAAGCCACAAAATGCCCACTAGTTCACTAGTAAGATCATTGTGAGGCTTAGTAGTTGACATGTAAGCCGCAAAACGCCCACGAGTTCACTGGTAAGATCATTTTGATGCTTACTAGTGAACATGTACGCCACAAAACGCTCACTAGTTCACTAGTAAGGTCATTTTGACGCTTACTAGTGAACATGTAAGCCACAAAACACTCACTAGTTAACTAGTAAGGTCATTTTGACACTTACTAGTGAACATGTAAGCCACAAAACGCCCACTAGTTCACTCGTAAGATCATTTTGAGGCTTACTAGTTGACATGCAAGCCGCAAAACGCCCACTAGTTCACTAGTAAGATCATTTTGAGGCTTACTAGTTGATATGTAAGCCACAAAATGCCCACTAGTTCACTAGTAAGATCATTTTGACGCTTACTAGTGAACATGTAAGGCCATAAATGTGCCCACTAGTTTACTAGTAAGATCATTTTGACGCTTACTAGTGAACATGTAAGGCCATAAATGTGCCCACTAGTTCACTAGTAAGATCATTTTGAGGCTTACTGGTTGACATGTAAGCCACAAAACGCTCACTAATTCACTAGTAAGGTCATTTTGACGCTTACTAGTGAACATGTAAGCCGCAAAACGCCCACTAGTTCACTCGTAAGATCATTTTGAGGCTTACTAGTTGACATGCAAGCCGCAAAACGCCCACTAGTTCACTAGTAAGATCATTTTGACGCTTACTCATGAACATGTAAGCCACAAAACGCCCACTAGTTCACTAGTAAGATCATTTTGAGGCTTACTAGTTAACATATAAGGCCATAAATGTGCCCACTAGTTCACTAGTAAGATCATTTTGAGGCTTACTAGTTGACATGCAAGCCGCAAAACGCCCACTAGTTCACTAGTAAGATCATTTTGACGCTTACTCGTGAACATGTAAGTCACAAAACGCCCACTAGTTCACTAGTAAGATCATTTTGAGGCTTACTAGTGAACATGTAAGGCCATAAATGTGCCCACTAGTTCACTAGTAAGATCATTTTGAGGCTTACTATTGAACATGTAAGCCACAAAACGCTCACTAGTTCACTAGTAATATCATTTTGACGCCTACTAGTGAACATGTAAGCCACAAAACACTCACTAGTTAACTAGTAAGGTCATTTTGACACTTACTAGTGAACATGTAAGCCACAAAACGCCCACTAGTTCACTAGTAAGATCATTTTGAGGCTTACTAGTTGACATGTAAGCCACAAAACGCCCCTTAGCTCACTCGGAAGATAATTTTGAGGCTTACTAGTGAACATGTAAGCCACAAAACGCTCACTAGTTCACTAGTAAGGTTATTTTGATACTTATTCGTGAACATGTAAGCCACAAATTGTCACTAGTTCACTAGTAAGGTCATTTTCACGCTTACTAGTGAACATGTAAGGCCATAAACTTGCCCACTAGTTTACTAGTAAGATCATTTTGACGCTTACTAGTGAACATGTAAGGCCATAAATGTGCCCACTAGTTCACTAGTAAGATCATTTTGAGGCTTACTCGTTGACATGTAAGCCGCAAAAAGCCCCTTAGCTTACTCGTAAGATCATTTTGAGGCTTACAAGTGAACATGTAAGGCCATAAATGTGCCCACTAGTTCACTACTAAGATCATTTTGAGGCTTAGTAGTTGACATGTAAGCCACAAAATGCCCACTAATTCACTAGTAAGATCATTGTGAGGCTTAGTAGTTGACATGTAAGCCGCAAAACGCCCACGAGTTCACTGGTAAGATCATTTTGATGCTTACTAGTGAACATGTACGCCACAAAACGCTCACTAGTTCACTAGTAAGGTCATTTTGACGCTTACTAGTGAACATGTAAGGCCATAAATGTGCCCACTAGTTTACTAGTAAGATCATTTTGACGCTTACTAGTGAACATGTAAGGCCATAAATGTGACCACTAGTTCACTAGTAAGATCATTTTGAGGCTTACTGGTTGACATGTAAGCCACAAAATGCCCACTAGTTCACTAGTAAGATCATTTTGAGGCTTACTAGTTGACATGTAAGCCGCAAAACGCCCACGAGTTCACTGGTAAGATCATTTTGATGCTTACTAGTGAACATGTACGCCACAAAACGCTCACTAGTTCACTAGTAAGGTCATTTTGACGCTTACTAGTGAACATGTAAGCCACAAAACACTCACTAGTTAACTAGTAAGGTCATTTTGACACTTACTAGTGAACATGTAAGCCACAAAACGCCCACTAGTTCACTAGTAAGATCATTTTGAGGCTTACTTGTTGACATGCAAGCCGCAAAACGCACACTAGTTCACTAGTAAGATCATTTTGACGCTTACTCGTGAACATGTAAGCCACAAAACGCCCACTAGTTCACTAGTAATCATTTTGAGGCTTACTAGTTGACATGTAAGCCACAAAACGCCCACTAGTTCACTAGTAAGATCATTTTGAGGCTTACTAGTTGACATGCAAGCCGCAAAACGCCCACTAGTTCACTAGTAAGATCATTTTGACGCTTACTCGTGAACATGTAAGTCACAAAACGCCCACTAGTTCACTAGTAAGATCATTTTGAGGCTTACTAGTTAACATATAAGGCCATAAATGTGCCCACTAGTTCACTAGTAAGATCATTTTGAGGCTTACTAGTTGACATGTAAGCCACAAAATACCCACTAGTTCACTAGTAAGATCATTTTGAGGCTTACTAGTTGACATGTAAGACGCAAAACGCCCACTAGTTCACTGGTAAGATCATTTTGAGGCTTACTAGTGAACATGTAAGGCCATAAATGTGCCCACTAGTTCACTAGTAAGATCATTTTGAGGCTTACTATTGAACATGTAAGCCACAAAACGCTCACTAGTTCACTAGTAAGATCATTTTGACGCCTACTAGTGAACATGTAAGCCACAAAACACTCACTAGTTAACTAGTAAGGTCATTTTGACACTTACTAGTGAACATGTAAGCCACAAAACGCCCACTAGTTCACTAGTAAGATCATTTTGAGGCTTACTAGTTCACATGTAAGCCACAAAACGCCCCTTAGCTCACTCGGAAGATAATTTTGAGGCTTACTAGTGAACATGTAAGCCACAAAACGCTCACTAGTTCACTAGTAAGGTCATTTTGATACTTACTCGTGAACATGTAAGCCACAAATTGTCACTAGTTCACTAGTAAGGTCATTTTCACGCTTACTAGTGAACATGTAAGGCCATAAACTTGCCCACTAGTTTACTAGTGAGATCATTTTGACGCTTACTAGTGAACAGGTAAGCCACAAAATACCCACTAGTTCACTAGTAAGATCATTTTGAGGCTTACTAGTTGACATGTAAGACGCAAAACGCCCACTAGTTCACTGGTAAGATCATTTTGAGGCTTACTAGTGAACATGTAAGGCCATAAATGTGCCCACTAGTTCACTAGTAAGATCATTTTGAGGCTTACTATTGAACATGTAAGCCACAAAACGCTCACTAGTTCACTAGTAATATCATTTTGACGCCTACTAGTGAACATGTAAGCCACAAAACACTCACTAGTTAACTAGTAAGGTCATTTTGACACTTACTAGTGAACATGTAAGCCACAAAACGCCCACTAGTTCACTAGTAAGATAATTTTGAGGCTTACTAGTTGACATGTAAGCCACAAAACGCCCCTTAGCTCACTCGCAAGATAATTTTGAGGCTTACTAGTGAACATGTAAGCCACAAAACGCTCACTAGTTCACTAGTAAGGTCATTTTGATACTTACTCGTGAACATGTAAGCCACAAATTGTCACTAGTTCACCAGTAAGGTCATTTTCACGCTTACTAGTGAACATGTAAGGCCATAAACTTGCCCACTAGTTTACTAGTAAGATCATTTTGACGCTTACTAGTGAACATGTAAGGCCATAAATGTGCCCACTAGTTCACTAGTAAGATCATTTTGAGGCTTACTCGTTGACATGTAAGCCGCAAAACGCCCCTTAGGTTACTCGTAAGATCATTTTGAGGCTTACAAGTGAACATGTAAGGCCATAAATGTGCCCACTAGTTCACTAGTAAGATCATTTTGAGGCTTAGTAGTTGACATGTAAGCCACAAAATGCCCACTAGTTCACTAGTAAGATCATTGTGAGGCTTAGTAGTTGACATGTAAGCCGCAAAACGCCCAATAGCTCACTCGTAAGATCATTTTGAGGCTTACGAGTTGACATGTAAGCCACAAAACGCCCACTAGTTCACTAGTAAGGTCATTTTGACGCTTACTAGTGAACATGTAAGGCCATAAATGTGCCCACTAGTTTACTAGTAAGATCATTTTGACGCTTACTAGTGAACATGTAAGGCCATAAATGTGACCACTAGTTCACTAGTAAGATCATTTTGAGGCTTACTAGTTGACATGTAAGCCGCAAAACGCCCACGAGTTCACTGGTAAGATCATTTTGATGCTTACTAGTGAACATGTAAGCCACAAAACACTCACTAGTTAACTAATAACGTCATTTTGACACTTACTAGTGAACATGTAAGCCACAAAACGCCCACTAGTTCACTAGTAAGATCATTTTGAGGCTTACTTGTTGACATGCAAGCCGCAAAATGCACAAGAGTTCACTAGTAAGATCATTTTGACGCTTACTAGTGAACATGTAAGGCCATAAATGTGCCCACTAGTTCACTAGTAAGATCATTTTGAGGCTTACTAGTGAACATGTAAGCCACAAAACGCCCACTAGTTCACTAGTAAGATCATTTTGAGGCTTACTAGTTGACATGTAAGCCACAAAACGCCCCTTAGCTCACTTGGAAGATCATTTTGAGGCTTACTAGTGAACATGTAAGCCACAAAACGCTCACTAGTTCACTAGTAAGGTCATTTTGACGCTTACTCGTGACCATGTAAGCCACAAATTTTCACTAGTTCACTAGTAAGGTCATTTTCACGCTTACTAGTGAACATGTAAGGCCATAAACTTGCCCACTAGTTTACTAGTAAGATCATTTTGACGCTTACTAGTGAACATGTAAGGCCATAAATGTGCCCACTAGTTCACTAGTAAGATCATTTTGAGGCTTACTCGTTGACATGTAAGCCGCAAAACGCCTCTTAGCTTACTCGTAAGATCATTTTGAGGCTTACAAGTGAACATGTAAGGCCATAAATGTGCCCACTAGTTCACTAGTAAGATCATTTTGAGGCTTAGTAGTTGACATGTCAGCCACAAAATGCCCACTAGTTCACTAGTAAGATCATTGTGAGGCTTAGTAGTTGACATGTAAGCCGCAAAACGCCCACTAGCTCACTCGTAAGATCATTTTGAGGCTTACGAGTTGACATGTAAGCCACAAAACGCCCACTAGTTCACTAGTAAGGTCATTTTGACGCTTACTAGTGAACATGTAAGGCCATAAATGTGCCCACTAGTTTACTAGTAAGATCATTTTGACGCTTACTAGTGAACATGTAAGGCCATAAATGTGCCCACTAGTTCACTAGTAAGATCATTTTGAGGCTTACTGGTTGACATGTAAGCCACAAAATGCCCACTAGTTCACTAGTAAGATCATTTTGAGGCTTACTAGTTGACATGTAAGCCGCAAAACGCCCACAAGTTCACTGGTAAGATCATTTTGATGCTTACTAGTGAACATGTAAGCCACAAAACGCTCACTAGTTCACTAGTAAGGTCCTTTTGACGCTTACTAGTGAACATGTAAGCCACAAAACACCCACTAGTTCACTAGTAAGATCATTTTGAGGCTTACTTGTTGACATGCAAGCCGCAAAACGCCCACTAGTTCACTAGTAAGATCATTTTGACACTTACTCGTGAACATGTAAGCCACAAAACGCCCACTAGTTCACTAGTAATCATTTTGAGGCTTACTAGTTGACATGTAAGCCGCAAAACGCCCACGAGTTCACTGGTAAGATCATTTTGATGCTTACTAGTGAACATGTAAGCCACAAAACGCTCACTAGTTCACTAGTAAGGTCATTTTGACGCTTACTAGTGAACATGTAAGCCACAAAACACTCACTAGTTAACTAGTAAGGTCATTTTCACGCTTACTAGTGAACATGTAAGCCACAAAACGCTCACTAGTTCACTAGTAAGGTCATTTTGATACTTACTCGTGAACATGTAAGCCACAAATTGTCACTAGTTCACCAGTAAGGTCATTTTCACGCTTACTAGTGAACATGTAAGGCCATAAACTTGCCCACTAGTTTACTAGTAAGATCATTTTGACGCTTACTAGTGAACATGTAAGGCCATAAATGTGCCCACTAGTTCACTAGTAAGATCATTTTGAGGCTTACTCGTTGACATGTAAGCCGCAAAACGCCCCTTAGGTTACTCGTAAGATCATTTTGAGGCTTACTAGTGAACATGTAAGCCACAAAACGCTCACTAGTTCACTAGTAAGGTCATTTTGATACTTACTCGTGAACATGTAAGCCACAAATTGTCACTAGTTCACCAGTAAGGTCATTTTCACGCTTACTAGTGAACATGTAAGGCCATAAACTTGCCCACTAGTTTACTAGTAAGATCATTTTGACGCTTACTAGTGAACATGTAAGGCCATAAATGTGCCCACTAGTTCACTAGTAAGATCATTTTGAGGCTTACTCGTTGACATGTAAGCCGCAAAACGCCCATTAGGTTACTCGTAAGATCATTTTGAGGCTTACAAGTGAACATGTAAGGCCATAAATGTGCCCACTAGTTCACTAGTAAGATCATTTTGAGGCTTAGTAGTTGACATGTAAGCCACAAAATGCCCACTAGTTCACTAGTAAGATCATTGTGAGGCTTAGTAGTTGACATGTAAGCCGCAAAACGCCCAATAGCTCACTCGTAAGATCATTTTGAGGCTTACGAGTTGACATGTAAGCCACAAAACGCCCACTAGTTCACTAGTAAGGTCATTTTGACGCTTACTAGTGAACATGTAAGGCCATAAATGTGCCCACTAGTTTACTAGTAAGATCATTTTGACGCTTACTAGTGAACATGTAAGGCCATAAATGTGACCACTAGTTCACTAGTAAGATCATTTTGAGGCTTACTAGTTGACATGTAAGCCGCAAAACGCCCACGAGTTCACTGGTAAGATCATTTTGATGCTTACTAGTGAACATGTAAGCCACAAAACACTCACTAGTTAACTAATAAGGTCATTTTGACACTTACTAGTGAACATGTAAGCCACAAAACGCCCACTAGTTCACTAGTAAGATCATTTTGAGGCTTACTTGTTGACATGCAAGCCGCAAAATGCACAAGAGTTCACTAGTAAGATCATTTTGACGCTTACTAGTGAACATGTAAGGCCATAAATGTGCCCACTAGTTCACTAGTAAGATCATTTTGAGGCTTACTAGTGAACATGTAAGCCACAAAACGCCCACTAGTTCACTAGTAAGATCATTTTGAGGCTTACTAGTTGATATGTAAGCCACAAAACGCCCCTTAGCTCACTTGGAAGATCATTTTGAGGCTTACTAGTGAACATGTAAGCCACAAAACGCTCACTAGTTCACTAGTAAGGTCATTTTGACGCTTACTCGTGACCATGTAAGCCACAAATTGTCACTAGTTCACTAGTAAGGTCATTTTCACGCTTACTAGTGAACATGTAAGGCCATAAACTTGCCCACTAGTTTACTAGTAAGATCATTTTGACGCTTACTAGTGAACATGTAAGGCCATAAATGTGCCCACTAGTTCACTAGTAAGATCATTTTGAGGCTTACTCGTTGACATGTAAGCCGCAAAACGCCTCTTAGCTTACTCGTAAGATCATTTTGAGGCTTACAAGTGAACATGTAAGGCCATAAATGTGCCCACTAGTTCACTAGTAAGATCATTTTGAGGCTTAGTAGTTGACATGTCAGCCACAAAATGCCCACTAGTTCACTAGTAAGATCATTGTGAGGCTTAGTAGTTGACATGTAAGCCGCAAAACGCCCACTAGCTCACTCGTAAGATCATTTTGAGGCTTACGAGTTGACATGTAAGCCACAAAACGCCCACTAGTTCACTAGTAAGGTCATTTTGACGCTTACTAGTGAACATGTAAGGCCATAAATGTGCCCACTAGTTTACTAGTAAGATCATTTTGACGCTTACTAGTGAACATGTAAGGCCATAAATGTGCCCACTAGTTCACTAGTAAGATCATTTTGAGGCTTACTGGTTGACATGTAAGCCACAAAATGCCCACTAGTTCACTAGTAAGATCATTTTGAGGCTTACTAGTTGACATGTAAGCCGCAAAACGCCCACGAGTTCACTGGTAAGATCATTTTGATGCTTACTAGTGAACATGTAAGCCACAAAACGCTCACTAGTTCACTAGTAAGGTCCTTTTGACGCTTACTAGTGAACATGTAAGCCACAAAACACCCACTAGTTCACTAGTAAGATCATTTTGAGGCTTACTTGTTGACATGCAAGCCGCAAAACGCCCACTAGTTCACTAGTAAGATCATTTTGACACTTACTCGTGAACATGTAAGCCACAAAACGCCCACTAGTTCACTAGTAATCATTTTGAGGCTTACTAGTTGACATGTAAGCCGCAAAACGCCCACGAGTTCACTGGTAAGATCATTTTGATGCTTACTAGTGAACATGTAAGCCACAAAACGCTCACTAGTTCACTAGTAAGGTCATTTTGACGCTTACTAGTGAACATGTAAGCCACAAAACACTCACTAGTTAACTAGTAAGGTCATTTTGACACTTACTAGTGAACATGTAAGACACAAAACGCCCACTAGTTCACTAGTAAGATCATTTTGAGGCTTACTTGTTGACATGCAAGCCGCAAAATGCACAAGAGTTCACTAGTAAGATCATTTTGACGCTTACTAGTGAACATGTAAGCCACAAAACGCTCATTAGTTAACTAGTAAGGTCATTTTGACACTTACTAGTGAACATGTACGCCACAGAACGCCCACTAGTTCACTAGTACGATCATTTTGAGGCTTACTTGTTGACATGCAAGCCGCAAAACGCCCACTAGTTCACTAGTAAGATCATTTTGACGCTTACTCATGAACATGTAAGCCACAAAACGCCCACTAGTTCACTAGTAATCATTTTGAGGCTTACTAGTTGACATGTAAGCCGCAAAACGCCCACGAGTTCACTGGTAAGATCATTTTGATGCTTACTAGTGAACATGTAAGCCACAAAACGCTCACTAGTTCACTAGTAAGGTCATTTTGACGCTTACTAGTGAACATGTAAGCCACAAAACACTCACTAGTTAACTAATAAGGTCATTTTGACACTTACTAGTGAACATGTAAGCCACAAAACGCCCACTAGTTCACTAGTAAGATCATTTTGAGGCTTACTTGTTGACATGCAAGCCGCAAAATGCACAAGAGTTCACTAGTAAGATCATTTTGACGCTTACTAGTGAACATGTAAGGCCATAAATGTGCCCACTAGTTCACTAGTAAGATCATTTTGAGGCTTACTAGTGAACATGTAAGCCACAAAACGCCCACTAGTTCACTAGTAAGATCATTTTGAGGATTACTAGTTGACATGTAAGCCACAAAACGCCCCTTAGCTCACTCGGAAGATCATTTTGAGGCTTACTAGTGAACATGTAAGCCACAAAACGCTCACTAGTTCACTAGTAAGGTCATTTTGACGCTTACGGGTGAACATGTAAGCCACAAATTGTTACTAGTTCACTAGTAAGGTCATTTTCACGCTTACTAGTGAACATGTAAGGCCATAAACTTGCCCACTAGTTTACTAGTAAGATCATTTTGACGCTTACTAGTGAACATGTAAGGCCATAAATGTGCCCACTAGTTCACTAGTAAGATCATTTTGAGGCTTACTCGTTGACATTTAAGCCGCAAAACGCCCCTTAGCTTACTCGTAAGATCATTTTGAGGCTTACAAGTGAACATGTAAGGCCATAAATGTGCCCACTAGTTCACTAGTAAGATCATTTTGAGGCTTAGTAGTTGACATGTCAGCCACAAAATGCCCACTAGTTCACTAGTAAGATCATTGTGAGGCTTCGTAGTTGACATGTAAGCCGCAAAACGCCCACTAGCTCACTCGTAAGATCATTTTGAGGCTTACGAGTTGACATGTAAGCCACAAAACGCCCACTAGTTCACTAGTAAGGTCATTTTGATGCTTACTAGTGAACATGTAAGGCCATAAATGTGCCCACTAGTTTACTAGTAAGATCATTTTGACGCTTACTAGTGAACATGTAAGGCCATAAATGTGCCCACTAGTTCACTAGTAAGATCATTTTGAGGCTTACTGGTTGACATGTAAGCCACAAAATGCCCACTAGTTCACTAGTAAGATCATTTTGAGGCTTACTAGTTGACATGTAAGCCGCAAAACGCCCACGAGTTCACTGGTAAGATCATTTTGACGCTTACTAGTGAACATGTAAGGCCATAAATGTGCCCACTAGTTCACTAGTAAGATCATTTTGAGGCTTACTGGTTGACATGTAAGCCACAAAATGCCCACTAGTTCACTAGTAAGATCATTTTGAGGCTTACTAGTTGACATGTAAGCCGCAAAACGCCCACGAGTTCACTGGTAAGATCATTTTGATGCTTACTAGTGAACATGTAAGCCACAAAACACTCACTAGTTAACTAGTAAGGTCATTTTGACACTTACTAGTGAACATGTACGCCACAAAACGCCCACTAGTTCACTAGTAAGATCATTTTGAGGCTTACTTGTTGGCATGCAAGCCGCAAAACGCCCACTAGTTCACTAGTAAGATCATTTTGACGCTTACTCGTGAACATGTAAGCCACAAAACGCCCACTAGTTCACTTGTAATCATTTTGAGGCTTACTAGTTGACATGTAAGCCGCAAAACGCCCACGAGTTCACTGGTAAGATCATTTTGATGCTTACTAGTGAACATGTAAGCCACAAAACGCTCACTAGTTCACTAGTAAGGTCATTTTGACGCTTACTAGTGAACATGTAAGCCACAAAACGCCCACTAGTTCACTAGTAAGGTCATTTTGACGCTTACGGGTGAACATGTAAGCCACAAATTGTCACTAGTTCACTAGTAAGGTCATTTTCACGCTTACTAGTGAACATGTAAGGCCATAAACTTGCCCACTAGTTTACTAGTAAGATCATTTTGACGCTTACTAGTGAACATGTAAGGCCATAAATGTGCCCACTAGTTCAATAGTAATCATTTTGAGGCTTACTTGTTGACATGCAAGCCACAAAACGCCCCTTAGCTCAATCGGAAGATCATTTTGAGGCTTACTTGTTGACATGCAAGCCACAAAACGCCCCTTAGCTCAATCGGAAGATCATTTTGAGGCTTACTAGTTGACATGTAAGCCACAAAACGCTCACTAATTCACTAGTAAGGTCATTTTGACACTTACTAGTGAACATGTAAGGCCATAAATGTGCCCACTAGTTCACTAGTAAGATCATTTTGACGCTTACTAGTGAACATGTAAGGCCATAAATGTGCCCACTAGTTCACTAGTAAGATCATTTTGAGGCTTACTAGTTGAGATGTAAGCCACAAAACGCTCACTAATTCACTAGTAAGGTCATTTTGACGCTTACTATTGAACATGTAAGCCAAAAAACGCCCACTAGTTCATTAGTAAGATCATTTTGAGGCTTACTTGTTGACATGTAAGCCAAAAAACGCCCACTAGTTCACTCGTAAGATCATTTTGAGGCTTACGAGTTGACATGTAAGCCACAAAACGCTCAACAATTCACTAGTAAGGTCATTTTGACGCTTACTAGTGAACATGTAAGCCACAAAACACCCACTAGTTCATTAGTAAGATCATTTTGAGGCTTACTTGTTGACATGTAAGCCGCAAAACGCCCACTAGTTCACTCGTAAGATCATTTTGAGGCTTACTAGTTGACATGCAAGCCGCAAAACGCCCACTAGTTCACTAGTAAGATCATTTTGATGCTTACTCGTGAACATGTAAGCCACAAAACGCCCACTAGTTCACAAGTAAGATCATTTTGAGGCTTACTAGTGAACATATAAGGCCATAAATGTGCCCACTAGTTCACTAGTAAGATCATTTTGAGGTTTACTAGTTGACATGTAAGCCACAAAATCCCCACTAGTTCACTAGTAAGATCATTTTGAGGCTTACTAGTTGACATGTAAGCCGCAAAACGCCCACTAGTTCACTGGTAAGATCATTTTGAGGCTTACTAGTGAACATGTAAGGCCATAAATGTGCCCACTAGTTCACTAGTAAGATCATTTTGACGCTTACTAGTGAACATGTAAGGCCATAAATGTGCCCACTAGTTCACTAGTAAGATCATTTTGAGGCTTACTATTTGATATGTAAGCCACAAAACGCCCACTAGTTCACTAGTAAGATCATTTGAGGCTTACTAATGAACATGTAAGCCACAAAACGCCCACTAGTTCACTAGTAAGATAATTTTACGCTTACTAGTGAACATGTAAGCCACAAAACGCTCACTAGTTCACTGGTAAGGTCATTGTGATGCTTACTAGTGAACATGTAAGCCACAAAAGAACCCACTAGTTCACTAGTAAGATCATTTTGAGGCTTACTAGTGAACATGTAAGGCCATAAATGTGCCCACTAGTTTACTAGTAAGATCATTTTGACACTTACTAGTGAACATGTAAGGCCATAAATGTGCCCACTAGTTCACTAGTAAGATCATTTTGAGGCTTACTGGTTGACATGTAAGCCACAAAACGCTCACTAATTCACTAGTAAGGTCATTTTGACGCTTACTAGTGAACATGTAAGCCACAAAACGCTCACTAGTTCACTAGTAAGGTAATTTCGACGCTTACTAGTGAAAATGTAAGCCACAAAACGCCCACTAGTTCATTAGTAAGATCATTTTGAGGCTTACTTGTTGACATGCAAGCCGCAAAATGCCCACTAGTTCACTAGTAAGATCATTTTGACGCTTACTAGTGAATATGTAAGGCCATAAATGTGCCCACTAGTTCACTAGTAAGATCATTTTGAGGCTTACTAGTTGACATGTCAGCCACAAAACGCTCACTAGTTCACTAGTAAGATCATTTTGACGCCTACTAGTGAACATGTAAGCCACAAAACACACACTAGTTAACTAGGAAGGTCATTTTGACGCTTACTAGTGAACATGTAAGCCACAAAACACCCACTAGTTCATTAGTAAGATCATTTTGAGGCTTACTAGTGAACATGTAAGGCAATAAATGTGCCCACTAGTTCACTAGTAAGATCATTTTGAGGCTTACTAGTTGACATGTAAGCCACAAAATGCCCACTAGCTCACTAGTAAGATCATTTTGACGCTTATTAGTGAACATGTAAGGCCATAAATGTGCCCACTAGTTCACTAGTAAGATCATTTTGAGGCTTACTAGTGAACATGTAAGCCACAAAACGCCCACTACTTCACTAGTAAGATCATTTTGAGGCTTACTAGTTGACATGTAAGCCACAAAACGCTCACTAATTCACTATTAAGGTCATTTTGACGCTTACTAGTGAACATGTAAGCCACAAAACACCCACTAGTTCATTAGTAAGATCATTTTGAGGCTTACTTGTTGACATGTAAGCCGCAAAACGCCCACTAGTTCACTCGTAAGATCATTTTGAGGCTTACTAGTTGACATGCAAGCCGCAAAACGCCCACTAGTTCACTAGTAAGATCATTTTGACGCTTACTCGTGAACATGTAAGCCACAAAACGCCCACTAGTTCACAAGTAAGATCATTTTGAGGCTTACTAGTGAACATATAAGGCCATAAATGTGCCCACTAGTTCACTAGTAAGATCATTTTGAGGCTTACTAGTTGACATGTAAGCCACAAAATCCCCACTAGTTCACTAGTAAGATCATTTTGAGGCTTACTAGTTGACATGTAAGCCACAAAACGCCCACTAGTTCACTGGTAAGATCATTTTGAGGCTTACTAGTGAACATGTAAGGCCATAAATGTGCCCACTAGTTCACTAGTAAGATCATTTTGACGCTTACTAGTGAACATGTAAGGCCATAAATGTGCCCACTAGTTCACTAGTAAGATCATTTTGAGGCTTACTATTTGATATGTAAGCCACAAAACGCCCACTAGTTCACTAGTAAGATCATTTGAGGCTTACTAATGAACATGTAAGCCACAAAACGCCCACTAGTTCACTAGTAAGATAATTTTACGCTTACTAGTGAACATGTAAGCCACAAAACGCTCACTAGTTCACAAGTAAGGTCATTGTGATGCTTACTAGTGAACATGTAAGCCACAAAAGAACCCACTAGTTCACTAGTAAGATCATTTTGAGGCTTACTAGTGAACATGTAAGGCCATAAATGTGCCCACTAGTTTACTAGTAAGATCATTTTGACGCTTACTAGTGAACATGTAAGGCCATAAATGTGCCCACTAGTTCACTAGTAAGATCATTTTGAGGCTTACTGGTTGACATGTAAGCCACAAAATGCCCACTAGTTCATTAGTAAGATCATTTTGAGGCTTACTAGTTGACAGGTAAGCCGCAAAACGCCCACCAGTTCACTGGTAAGATCATTTTGACGCTTACTAGTGAACATGTAAGCCACAAAACGCTCACTAGTTCACTAGTAAGGTCATTTTGACGCTTACTAGTGAACATGTAAGGCACAAAACACACACTAGTTAACTAGGAAGGTCATTTTGACACTTACTAGTGAACATGTAATCCACAAAACGCCCACTAGTTCACTAGTAAGATCATTTTGAGGCTTACTAGTTGACATGTAAGCCACAAATGCCCCTTAGCTCACTCGTAAGATCATTTTGAGGCTTACTAGTGAACATGTAAGCCACAAAACGCTCACTAGTTCACTAGTAAGGTCATTTTGACGCTTACTCGTGAACATGTAAGCCACAAATTGTCACTAGTTCACTAGTAAGGTCATTTTCACGCTTACTAGTGAACATGTAAGGCCATAAACTTGCCCACTAGTTTACTAGTAAGATCATTTTGACGCTTACTAGTGAACATGTAAGGCCATAAATGTGCCCACTAGTTCACTAGTAAGATCATTTTGAGGCTTGCTAGTTGACATGTAAGCCGCAAAACGCCCACTAGTTCACTAGTAAGTTCATTTGGAGGCATACTAGTGAAGATGTAAGCCACAAAACGCCCACTAGTTCACTAGTAAGATCATTTTGAGGCTTACTAGTTGACATGTAAGCCACAAAACGCCCCTTAGCTCACTCCTAAGATCATTTTGAGGCTTACTAGTGAACATGTAAGCCACAAAACGCTCACTAGTTCACTAGTAAGGTCAGTTTGACGCTTACTAGTTAACATGTAAGCCACAAAACGCCCACTAGTTCACGAGTAAGATCATTTTGAGGCTTATTTGTTGACATGTAAGCCGCAAAACGCCCACTAGTTAACTCGTAAGATCATTTTGAGGCTTACTAGTTGACATGCAAGCCGCAAAACGCCCACTAGTTCACTAGTAAGATCATTTTGACGCTTACTAGTGAACATGTAAGGCCATAAATGTGCCCACTAGTTCACTAGTAAGATCATTTTGAGGCTTACTAGTGAACATGTAAGCCACAAAACGCCCACTAGTTCACTAGTAAGATCATTTTGAGGCTTACTAGTTGAGATGTAAGCCACAAAACGCTCACTAATTCACTAGTAATGTCATTTTGACACTTAGTAGTGAACATGTAAGCCACAAAACCCCCACTAGTTCATTAGTAAGATCATTTTGAGACTTACTTGTTGACATGCAAGCCGCAAAACGCCCACTAGTTCACTAGTAAGATCATTTTGACGCTTACTAGTGAACATGTAAGGCCATAAATGTGCCCACTAATTCACTAGTAATGTCATTTTGACACTTAGTAGTGAACATGTAAGCCACAAAACCCCCACTAGTTCATTAGTAAGATCATTTTGAGGCTTACTTGTTGACATGTAAGCCGCAAAACGCCCACTAGTTCACTCGTAAGATCATTTTGAGGCTTACTAGTTGACATGTAAGCCACAAAACGCTCAACAATTCACTAGTAAGGTCATTTTGACGCTTACTAGTGAACATGTAAGCCACAAAACGCCCACTAGTTCATTAGTAAGATCATTTTGACACTTACTCGTGAACATGTAATCCACAAAACGCCCACTAGTTCACTAGTAAGATCATTTTGAGGCTTACTAGTTGACATGTAAGCCACAAAATCCCCACTAGTTCACTAGTAAGATCATTTTGACGCTTACTCGTGAACATGTAAGCCAAAAAACGCCCACTACTTCATTAGTAAGATCCTTTTGAGGCTTACTTGTTGACATGTAAGCCACAAAACGCCCAATAGTTCACTAGTAAGATCATTTTGACGCTTATTTATGAACATGTCAGCCACAAAACGCTCACTCGTTCACTAGTAAGATCATTTTGACGCTTACTAGTGAACATGTAAGCCACAAAACGCCCACTAGTTCACTAGTAAGGTCATTTTGACGCTTACTAGTGAACATGTAAGCCACAAAACGCCCACTAGTTCACTAGTAAGATCATTTTGACGCTTACTAGTGAACATGTAAGGCCATAAATGTGCCCACTAGTTCACTAGTAAGTTCATTTTGAGGCTTACTAGTTGACATGTAAGCCACACATCGCCTACTAGTTCACTAGTAAGATCATTTTAAGGCTTACTAGTGAACATGTAAGCCACAAAACGCCCAGAGTGGTGGTGGTTTTGTCTGCGTTGAGTGTGAGTTGGTTCTGTTTTGTCCAGTTGTATATGTCGTGGAGATATTTTTGTACTTGTTGTTGTGCCTGTTGTGGTTTGACATGTGTGGATAGAATGGTGATGTCGTCTGCATATGTAACTGTGTGTACATTTGGAGGTGGTTGTGGTAAGTCTGCCATGTACAGTATATGTTGAATAGTGTTGGTGAAAGTACTCCCCCCTGTGGTACCCCCGTTTTCGTGTTTCTGTGTTCTGATGTTTCCCCCCGGTATTGAGTGTATTGTCTGCGTCCCCTTATGTAGTTGAAGATGTATTTGATGATGATGTTTGGGGTGTTAGTGTTGTTGAGTTTGTTTGTGAGTGTGTGTAGGTTTACCGTGTCAAAGGCTTTGGACATGTCTAGGGCTATGGCAACTGTTCGTTGTGGTGGTTTTTGTTGATTGAAACCTGTGGCTATGATGTTGTGTATGTGGTGTAGTGCTGTGGTTGTGGAGTGTTGTTTTCGGATGCCGTGTTGGTGAGAGGGTAGTTGAGTGTTGTTGGTAATGAAGGGTAGTATTACCTTTTCCATTGTTTTGGCTATTGGGCTGAGTAGTGCTATTGGTCTGTAAGATGGGCCGAGTGCGTGGTTTTTGTTGGGTTTTGGTATTGGGATTATTTTTGCAGTCTTCCATATTGCGGGGATGGTGTTGGTGTTGAGTGATGTGTTGTAAGTGTGTGTGAGTAGTGTTTTGGGGCCTAGGTGTTTCAGATGTCTGATGTTTATGTTGTCTGGGCCTGTGGAGTTGTTGCTTTTGGAGCGTTGTAGTGCATGTATGACTTGTTGTTCTGTGATGGTTATGGGCGTGGTGTTGAGTTTTCGTATTTTGCATTGTAGTTGTCTGTATGTTCTGTTGGTTTTGTGTTGTATTATGTTGGTGAATTGTTTGTTGAAAGCTCGTGCTTTCTGTTTGTTGGATATTGCCGTGTGTTGTCCGAACTGTATTGTGGTGTTTTCTGGTGCTTTTTGTTCTTTGTTAGATAGTCTTGTTACTGTGTTCCAGAGTATGTATTGTTTGTGTCTGTGGTTCCATGCATCCGTTAAGTGTTCTTTCCATAGCTCTTGTTTGTGTTTTTGGATTTGTTTGTCTATTTCTTTGTTTAGGTCTGTGATGCGTGGGTCTTGGTGGTTTTGTTGTCTGATGTCGTTTCTTTGGCTGATGAGTGTTCTGATGTGTTGTGGTAGGAGAAGTGATTTGCTTTTTATTTTTCCGTGGGGTATGTGGTGTTTGTCTGCTGTAAGTATGAGGTTTGTGAGCATGGTGTTGGCTGTGTGGATGTTGTCAGGTATGGTTATGTTCTCCAGTGCTGATTCTATTTCAGAGGTGTATCCTTCCCAGTCTGCTTTCCTGTAATTTGTGTAAGTTTGAAGGTGTTGTTGTAGGCGGAAAGGAGCACGCGTGTTGTGTGTGATTTTGATAGGAAGGTGGTCTGAACTGAGTGCGTGTATTGTGGTCCATGTTGTTCTGTTTGTGATGCTGTTGCTGGCTGTTGTGATGTCCGGTGATGTTGGTTGTTGGTTGATGTTTGTAGGTTTTCTGGTAGGTGTGTTTGCGTTTAGAGTGATTTGTTGGGAGTTCTGTAGTATGTCTGCAATGAGGGTGCCTCTGTGGTCGTCGTAGGGAGAGTGCCATTGTGTTGAGTGAGCGTTGATGTCTGCGGTTAGAATGGTGTTGTTCAGCGAGTTTATGTATTGGAAGGTGTTGGTGATGTCTGTGTCTTCTGTGGCGTGGTCTGGTCGGGTGGTATCTCTGGGGGGTATATACATGTTGCATATGTGTAGTCTTTTGTGGTTGGTTATGTGAATCTTTACGGTTTGAATTTCTGTAGTGTTGGTGTTAATGTTGTTGGGGATGTTCATGGGAGTGAATGTGACTGATTTGTGAATGTATGTGAGCAGTCCTCCTCCTCCCTTGTGTTCTCTGTCTTTCCTAATGCTGGTGTAGTTGGTGAGACGAGGTGTGTTGTGTTGTTTTTCTAGTTTGGTTTCTTGTATGGTGATGATGTCTGCGTGCTGTTGTGAGGCGAGTTCTTCTAGTTCTGTTTTCTTGTTTTGGATGCCGTTGATGTTTATTTGTAGTATGGTCAGTGTGTGTTTGTTGTTTTTGTTGGTGGGTGTTGTTCTTTGTGGGTTGTTCGGGGGTTGTGGTGTTGGGGTGTTTGTTGTTTGCGTGTGTGTTCTGCATGTCCACGTGTTTGTGTATTGGCGGGTGGTGATGCGGGAGCAATGTCTGTGTATCCAGTGTGTGTGTGTTGAGTTGCATCTGAGTGAGGTTTGTCTGCGTGTGATGATTCTATTGCAGCTATTGCAGGTCCAGGTTTGGGGGGGTGGTCTTGTGTTTATTGTATCTCTGTTGGAGTTGTCTGTCCGTGTTGCGTTTGAGGGTAGTGTTGGTGAGGCGAGTGTGTTGTTTTGGTCTGTTTGTGCTCTGCTGCCTGTTGGTGTCCTACGAGGTGTTGTTGTTCGTGGTGGTGTTTTGGGATGTAGTCTGCATTTCCATGTTATGTTGTATTGTCTAGTGTTTATGTTTGTGCAATGTTTGTGTACCCAGTGTGGTGTGTGGTGGTTGCATCTGAAGGATGTCTGTCTTCTTGTAATCTGTTGTGTGCAAATGTCGCATGTCCAGGTAGTTTGTTGTGTGTGTGTTTGTTGCGTGCGTGAGAGTGTCTGTGTGGGCCCCGGATTTGTCTCTATGTCCCCCGCCTGGAGCAAAAGGTCCGCCCGCCACCCTGCCAGGTTCAGGGGGCGGTTAGCCGAAAAAAAAAAAAACGGCCGTAAGGGCACCCCGTTCGGGGTGCAGGGATTGGTTCCTTGATTTGTCCCCCCGTTCGGGGGGAACCCTCCAACTGCGAGTAAGCCAAGGAGTTTGGAGGTACAGCAGGTTGACAGCAGTGTGATCGAGCAGATTAGATAGAGTAGAATTTGAATGGGGCTTCACTGATTTATTTCATACAATTCATATCTAAAACACAGTTGAAAAATATTTGATTGTTAAAATATTTAAATACAAGAACTATATCAAGAAATTAACAAAACTTAGTTTTTTTAGTTAGGAGAAAAGTCTAAAAACATATCACAAATGACAAACGTTGTGCCTCTCCTCCTCCTGTTCTTCAATGAAGCTGATCACCCTCCAGCTCCCGTTAGAAACATTGTGCTGCTGAAGGTGTGCCGGCAGAATGGTTGTGATACAGGAGGTGCTGTGGACTCTCCCAGAAACGAGGACCTAGTTTAGTTGTAGATCCAGTAAAACATAGTGCAAATGTGACATTATTTATAATGCACAGTTACAGTCTTGTGAATATTAAAAAATGTACTTCATGTAATGCAGGAAGCGAATATTTCAAACGAACTAAGGCAGCAAACAGTAAGAGCAAAATCGTGTTCCAAACATTAACTCTTTTTTTAAATGTCAATTAGCTTGTGAGTAATAAGACAAAATGTGACTGTCAGACAGAGAACTGTCAGAGCAAACGGCAGATTTTAGAAAGTCCTGCCGAAATAAATCTGCACCCGACTGCGACTGTCAGCGTTGAACTGCCGCCATTGCTGTCAAAGTCAGACACATCTCCAAAATTGTTGGAGCAAATTTTTAAGCAGGCTTCATCTTGATAAATTGACCACGTATTTGACATTTACACCATAACGTTACCGCCTAAAATAATCGTAAAACAAAATTTTGTGTAACAACAAGAGTAATATGTACCCCAAAAGCTTTCAAAGCGTCTGAAAGTTTTCTCCTCCGTTTTTGTTGGGGCTTGGCTCGAAATGCATCATGATTGGCCGCCCGAAGTCCACGTGTCTGTCGGACGTGCTCTCATTGGTCTACAATACCATCACGGATGAATAAATACTCAAAGGGCTTGCCAGGCAAGCCCTTTGAACCCTTTAAATACTCAATGGGCTTGCCTGGCAAGCCCTTTGAGTATTTATTCCATATTGCCCACTAGTTCACTAGTAAGGTCATTTTGACGCTTACTAGTGAACATGTAAGGCCATAAATGTGCCCACTAGTTCACTAGTAAGATCATTTTGAGGCTTACTAGTTGACATGTAAGCCACAAAACGCCCGCTAGTTCACTAGTAAGATAATTTTGAGGCTTCTAGTGAACATGTAAGCCACAGAACGCCCACTAGTTCACTAGTAAGATCATTTTGACGCTTACTAGTGAACATGTAAGCCACAAAACGCTCACTAGTTCACTAGTAAGGTCATTTTGACGCTTACTAGTGAACATGTAAGCCACAAAACGCTCACTGGTTCACTAGTAAGGTAATTTTGACGCTTACTAGTGAACATGTAAGCCACAAAACGCCCACTAGTTCCCTAGTAAGATCATTTTGACGCTTATTTATGAACATGTCAGCCACAAAACGCTCACTCGTTCACTAGTAAGATCATTTTGACGCTAACTAGTGAACATGTAAGCCACAAAACGCCCACTAGTTCACTAGTAAGGTCATTTTGACGCTTACTAGTGAACATGTAAGCCACAAAACGCCCACTAGTTCACTAGTAAGATCATTTTGACGCTTACTAGTGAACATGTAAGGCCATAAATGTGCCCACTAGTTCACTAGTAAGTTCATTTTGAGGCTTACTAGTTGACATGTAAGCCACACATCGCCTACTAGTTCACTAGTAAGATCATTTTGAGGCTTACTAGTGAACATGTAAGCCACAAAACGCCCAATAGTTCACTAGTAAGATCATTTTGACGCTTACTAGTGAACATGTAAGCCACAAAACGCTCACTAGTTTACTAGTAAGGTCATTTTGACGCTTACTAGTTGACATGTAAGCCGATAAACGCCCACTAGTTCACTCGTAAGATCATTTTGAGGCTTACTCATTGACATGTAAGCCGCAAAACGCCCACTAGTTCACTAGTAAGGTCATTTTGAGGCACATGTTAGTAATTCAACTTTGTTGTTTGATTTGCACCGAGTTAAGAAAATGTGGTATTCCTCTCCATGATATCATCGTTTAGATCCTGATCGTAACTCTTCGAGCAGCCTTCCCCAACGTGATCCGCTTCTGCTGCTGTGTGGCCGTCATATATTTGGGCTACTGCTTCTGCGGCTGGATTGTGCTGGGACCGTACCATGTGAAGGTACCGCATCGATAAGTCAACCTTACTTTTAAGTACTGTCGAGCCTCAATTTAATGGACTACATCGAAGTGCTTTTTTTGTAGCTTTGAAACACCCAGTAGAGAACAAGCATTGTTTTGGACTTCTTTTGGAGCCTAAAAATCCCCAGTACACGACAACTTTACTTATGTAAAGTTTTTTTTTTTTTTTTTTTTAAAGAAGAAAAAAAAAAGTTTGAAACTGATTTTTTAAAGTTCATTCAAACTTGCTGAGGGGGCGGATAATGCTTCCTGCGCCTTGATACGGGCAATTCCACAGCAAAAATACGTGCAATTCCACTCTTTTATGAATGCACTTCTTTTATGAATCGATGACATTGATAAGGGTTGTGAAAAAAAAAACTGAGCTGCAACAAAAATATTTTCAAAAGGACTACTAGTGCCTGATTTAAAAAGAAAAAAGCTATTAGTAGAGAGAACATGCGCCTGTTGAGCTGCATGCTTACAGCACTGCTAAGCTATTGTTTCTGCTTTGATGAGACAGTCGGCCCAGCCAACATGGCCGCCACATTGACTCGCATTTTAGCCTGCTCTAGTCTACTGTAACCCAACAACAAAATGAAGCTACGCTCTGAGTCGCCGAACGGTCTGAGTGCACCAGCGCCCGCTCGGAGTACTTGGGCCTACTACGCAACTATTTTTAATGTTGGTCATTTTGGTGCCACTTGGAGAGCTAAGTATTTTTCTTAAGTGTGGCACTTGGTGTAAAATGTTTGCCAACCTCAGGTGTGAAGAGATTTACTGTTTTCAGATCATGTTAAGAAGTGTTTTATTAGACTGTATCCTTGTGCTACAGTTCCGCTCCCTATCCATGGTGTCGGAATGCCTCTTCTCCCTCATCAATGGCGACGACATGTTCGTGACCTTCTCAGGAATGCAGGAGAGCAGCACTCTGGTGTGGCTCTTCAGCCAAGTGTACCTGTACACCTTCATCTCGCTCTTCATCTACATGGTGCTGTCGCTCTTCATCGCGCTCATCACCGGAGCCTACGAGGCCATCAAGGTAGGCCAGCAAACCCGACCTTTTTTTGTCTTAAAGCAGGTGTGCCCATTAGGTAGATCCTTATCTACCGGTAGATCTAAGACGGGTCCCAAGTAGATCCGAGGAGTGTCGAGAAGAAAAAAAACAAACAACCATTTGTTTGTCTTTGTACATGTTAGTAATATATTTTTGTGTTAATATACACTGCACACTAATCATCTTATCAGTCTCATTTTCACAAAAAAAATATATTTAAAAAATAAAATAAAGCAGGTAAATCTTAAATTCGCGCGTGTGTGTGTGCGCGCGTGCGCACGCCGGTAAGGGTAGATCCCGTGAGGTTAGTTGATCGAAAAGTAGATCTTCGATCCAAAATGTAGGTTTTCTAGCCTCTATTCCAGGGTTGTCAAACATACGGTACACGGGCCGGAACCGGCCCCCAAGGCAGTTCGATCAGGCCCGCAGGATCATTTAAAAGTGGAAAAATCCATAAAATGAATGAATATTTTTTTACAAGGTGCAATTCGTGGAGTATCCGCTGGCGGATACACTGTTTGATCAGAGTACAAGTCAACATTGTTTTGATCAGAGAAGAAGACAATAGCAGTCTCAGTCTGTCACTGAGACAGACCCAACACAGCAGACGCTATCAAGGACGTGTGAATACTTTATTCTTTACACATTTAATAGCACTCTCCTCAGTTTGTAAGGTGTAGGCAGGGATTCTATTTAGATTTTATATGCGCATGTGTAAATTGTTTAAAAACAAAAATTCTTTATGAACCCAGTTTAATCTGAAAATGCATTATGATATTTTTCAATACCAATTACGTTTTGTGCCTTTGTACAATCAGTTGGATCATATATGTGAATGATAAAAGTAAATTGCACATTTGTTTAAGGAAATCTAAGGTGCTTCATGAAATGTTTTGTAAAAGATACGTTTATTACATTTCCCTAATGTTCTTGTGCTTCTTTGACCAAAACAAAGAAAAGACATTATTTTGGTTATTTATCGCGGAGTATGGTACAATTTTATTGGTCCGGCCCAGTTGACATCTACAGAGACCGTATGTGGCCCACAATGTGAAATGAGTTTGAAACCCCTGCTCTATTCTGTTTTAACTACTTTCAGATGATTTAGGTTTGGGCATCGATCACGGAGAATTGAGTGGCATCCGGCTCTGGAAACCGAATGTAAATGTCAAACTTTTATATGTTGTCGTACAGCATCAGACCCAGGAGCCCATTCACATCACAGACCTGCATGCTTTCATAGCTGAGTGCACCGATGCGCCAAACTCCGGCAAGTTCAGGGGCCTGGAGACATCGCCGTGCTCCTTTTTCTGCTGCTGTGACAGGTAATGCAATACTTTTTCTGTTTGTTTGGGGGTGGGGGGGTTGTAGTGAGTCCTATAAAATCAGAAATGCAACTGTGATATAAATAAGTAGTAGTGGCTTCGCTGTTGTGGTTGCTCAGTACACAATGGCTAAAGTGACAATTGAAATGAATAACAAAATAGAACATGAAGTAACTTCCTGCATGAGGTTGCGGGCAAGCCCTGCCGCAAATTGCGAATATTTGCAAATTACTGTCACACTCTCCTTACAAAAGGGTGTGTAACCGTTTATATTGTAAATGCCACAAAATGGCGGCATCTTAAGTACTCTGAATGTGAATCTCAAAATAGACACACTGATTACATAAAGCAGGGGTCCCCAAACTTTTTCCTGTGAGGGCCACATAACTTTTCCCTTCTCTGATGGGGGGCCGGTGCCAGTTTATAAAAAAGTGTGACGATCGTAGGGGAGCTAAAATTTTTTTATTGTTTTCCAGAAAAGCCACACATAACCAAATAACCCTTTCCAGGTTCTTTACAGAAAAAAGTCAGGAAACAAATAATAACACTAACACAAAAACAGGAAATAAATAATAACTAAATAACTCTCTCTGGGTTCTTCATAGAAAAAAAGCCATGGAACATTGTCACGTTGTACCTGAAGAGACAGAGTAATCGCTTCGTGTATAACCAAATAACTGAAAGTCGATCCCCGAAATAGCAGACACAGAAAGAGGTTTGTCAGAGAACAAAAGGAGTCTTTAATACAAACACAAAATTACCCGACCGGGAGAATAACAAAAAGTGCTGGTCAAAATAAGGACCAGGGATAAAATAAAGAGAACAACCGAAAACGCTTGCGGAAAAAATAGCAAGGAGGGTCTGATTAGACAATACTATAAATTTCACTCGAAAGAGGAATAACGACGCGCAATAATAGCCACAAGGCTAAGAGGCAATGAATAATACGAATAGGAATTGGGCGAGAGAATTTTGGCACGGCGTGGAATACTCCGGCAGTGAGTCAACTGCCAGAGCGCCCAAATAAAGCCCGTGTAATCAATCACAAATCGGTGGCAGGTGTGCAGAAAGCAAGCAAGAAGCCTGCCCCCTGCTGGCAAACACGGGACTTGACAAACATTAACTTTCTTAACCGATAAAAGTTCAGCTCAGTTGTCAGAGCAGAATCTCTCTGACACATGAGCAGTCTCTTAAAGTTCTTGTGTTCCTTCCTTATAATCCTTTTGTAGGTTCCAGTAGGCTTGTAGACACCGCTGTTTGCAGTTTTTTGGGGGCGTTTTTAACAGAGTGACGGGTCATTTTGACCCGAGGACAACAGGAGGGTTAGAGGGCCGGGCCAAATGTACGGGGCCGTAGTTTGGGGACCCCTGACATAAAGCATCAAGCCCACGCATCTAGCATGTAAACAATCGTGAAACCCATGTTCCATAAACAACTGAACTCAGTGGGTGAGTGTAATCAACACAGCCAAAATGCCTTCACATGAGGCTCATCGATACTATTAGCTAGCCTAATGGCCTATTTAACATTTTAACCACAAAGTGATGTGACATCACACACGAACAAACAGAATGATAACATTTTAGGTCATTCAGGAAAATTCTAACTGGCAAATAGAGCGCAAGAGCTGTGAGCAGTTGCATCAGTGAAGAAGCAAAACACTGATCTGCTGTGTTTCCCGTTGACCAGTCCTCAGGGTGCATTCAAATTCCACCAACAAAACAAGATATCTCAAACATCGATGTAAAAACACCACGAATGAACTAAATCAAACAACTACAGTAAGATTCCACCAGGTGGTACCAAAGTATGACTGGTGATACAAAAAGGGGACTTTGGGCTTTCCCCCCTGTCAGAGTCACATCAAACAGCTCTGGATACAATCTGAATACAAACCACCGTCTTGTATTTCCGTCAGGATGACAACATATGAGGACGTCCTGCTGGTGAACTGAGGAAGAATTCGGTTCAACTTACAAGAAGTCCCCTCTGGAACAAGCCTTTTTTTTCCTGGCACTTGACTGAAGGAGGAGGCGTCAATCAGTTGGACCAGGATTTTCCAATGAGGAATGCACGTCATGGATTCATCAGGAACAAGGTGCCTTGTGGGAAGGTGAAAGCACACATATTTATTTAATGGGCCTTGTGTCAGGCCAGCTCAGTGTTTTTTAGATTTTTCATCTTTTTAAAATTTACATTCACAAGAAAATATGTTTCAACCTGCTAGTTTATTAGCAGATTTCAAGCCGATCACTACGCACGAAACTTTGAGGCTGATCCAGTTTGACTGCGGCCTCGGAGGAAATGGCCTCTACACGGTATGCCTGTTAAGTGTTCTCACGTTTGAACCAGAACCATCACTTGAGACTTTTTTTTCCCTACTTTTTGGATTTCAAATTTATACTAAGGAAGAAGGATTACCTCGCTGGACCATAACTCGCTATTTGAAACATTTAATCATCGAAATACTTAAGATAGAGGCATAAACAAGAGAGCAATGGAGAGTATAGCTTATGAAGGGTGCATCCAAATATATAAGGATGTTATGGAAAATGTCATTTATTTCAATGGTTCACTTCAAACCTAATATGCGGTGGATTCACTACAGATAAAGTAGAATTTACTATGATTTTTTTTTTCTCTGACTTTGATGGTTACAGTTTAGAACAAACACACTCGGAAGACATTTTATTTTTGATGTAAAATGGATTCGTTTCATCACTCTGTATCATTTGAGTTTTTAACTTTTTAAATTAAACTCCTGAAATAAATTTGAGATGCACCCGCATTATAAAAAATTTAAAGCCCCAAATTGGGTGTCATTTTTTTTTTATCTATTTTTTTACTTTCTTGTTGAGAATCTCAGGTTGCACTTAGAATAGGCTGCAATAGCATCATATTTTCATTATGGTTGCTCTCATAGATTTTGCATGATGTACTCACAAATTCATAAAGCACTTGCTGTTCGATCATTCTTACTCAACAAAGAAACTGCTCTTTATTTTGACATGAGATTTCTACAGGAAACAATTTGGCACATTTTGGAAGGCAAACTTGAAGCAACCAACAGATTAACTAATGTATAGCAATTCGCTGTACACTATGTGGTCCTCCTGCACCCCCCTCCCCCACCCCCAGCTCCCACCCCTAAGTATGCTCTTGTCCACATTATGGCTGTTTTTCTATTACGTTTTGTATTTCATGAAACGCACAATCGTCAAAAGATTACTTTCGTTCGGATGACCTTCATTCATTTGTATTCAACAATCACTTCAGTGAAATGTTGAGAAACGTGTGAAATTTAGCCCTAAAGGATATATTATACATACCTGTATGTCTATAATATATCATACTGTAGAAGATATTAGGCACGTGCCTTTACACTGTCATGTTTTTTTTTTAAATACGGTACCCATATTCTACACTTGATCACTACTTGGCAAAATGTAAACGAGTAGAAACATGATATCTTGTACACATGTTGCTGATTAAAGTGTCCTGGATCACCTTTGACGTTCATCATGTTTAGTCCTGGATCACCTTTGACATTGTACCATCATGCTTCAAACTTGTTCAAAAGAGGGTGTCAGTGAGTTATCTTTCGAAGGCTGCTTATGAGAAATTTGGACCATTCAAATGGTGACTTACGTTCCAAATGACGTGGTGTAAATCAAAGCGCTGTGTTGCAGTGTTCGAGCGTGTGTTGGATTCAGGTAGCTGTTCGGTGGAGTGACATTATATACTTTATTATTATAATTTTATGAATTTTTTTTAATTTAATTTTCTAACTTTATTTATAGTGAAGAGTTAAAAAGGAACGAGCCACGCTTTACTCCAACTAAGGAGGAACATTTAATTCTGTCATCAAACGCGATGACGTCATCCCCGCCTATTGATCATGAGGCGGATGTTTGCCTTCCCACCACTCAAAATCGTCATGCATTATGGAAAGCTCTGAAGATGCCTTCCCGCTACCTGCTTGGCCAGCAAGGTCATATGTGCTTTATCGAAGGAATGGGTCATAGCTTTCATTGTCTGTGATGCACAATGGAAGGTCTATGGATGTTTGTTGATGGTGCTTTGAACTCAGCATGGCTCACTCCGTGTGCTCTGTGATTTGGGTGGGACATTCTAAATTTTTAATTATGTCATTACTTTATTTTTTTAATAAACTATATTATAGACTATTGTCCTTACATGTTTTTAGGCATGGACGGCTGAAACAGATTGATGGCATGTCCATTCATTTCAATTCTGTTTTGAGTTTGAGCATGGTCACAGAACAAATTCAACATGTATCTCAAAGCACCATTTTAGCGATTAATGTGCGCGGATCCTTGCAGACATGTTTTTGCTCATCAACATTTTGAACCTCACTAGTCACCTAGTAAGGTTTAGAAGATCCAAGTAGTGTAACTAGTGGACATAATATGCCTTACTAGTGAGCTAGTGATCAATTTTTAAACTGACAAGTTCACTGCTAAGGCCAGAACACCTTAACTAGTGTACCCAGTGGACATTTGGCCCTTACAAGTGAGCATGTCAACTGTAACATGCGATCATTCATGTCTCAGTTGCGACTCGAACACCGACATGTTCACAAGTGGGCTGCATGCAAATGAAGCAGGCGGGACAAGAATTTTGATTGGTCAATATTCAGAGAATGAATATTCAGTCTTAAAGCTTTAACCCTTACGCATCCGGCTCATAATAACTGAAGAAGAATGTACAGAAGTGATTTTATAAAAACAATTCATACTTTTGATTAATCTTTCTCTCTCTCTCTCTCTCTCTCTCTCTCTCTCTCTCTCTTTCTCTCTCTCTCTCTCTCTCTCTCTCTCTCTCTCTCTCTCTCTCACTCTATATATATATATATATATATACTGTATATACTGTAATACATGTATGTATATATACTGTATATATACAGGTATATATACTGTATATATAATGTTACAATAGAACAAATCTGAATGAAATATCTAATCAATTGCATTTTTAATACATTTTTGAAATGGTAAAGAGACTTTATGGACACCCTATATATATATATATAAAAAAAAATCCTCATCTCACCCCTCGGGTGGTGTCCGTCCCTCATTCAGCTCGGGTCCTCTACCAGAGGCCAGGAAGCTTGAGGGTTCTGCGCAGTATCCTTGCTGTTCCCAGCACTGCACATTTCTGGACTGAGATGTCCGATGTTGTTCCAGGGATCTGTTGCAACCACTCATCTAGTTTGGGGGTTACTGCCCCGAGTGCTCCGACCACCACAGGCACGACTGTCACCTTTACCTTCCAGGCTCTCTCCAGCTCCTCTCTGAGCCCTTGGTATTTCTCGAGTTTCTCATGTTCCTTCTTCCTGATGTTTCCATCACTTGGGACCGCTACATCCACTATAACGGCTTTCCTCTGCCCTTTATCTATGATCACGATATCTGGTTGGTTCGCCATTACCATCTTGTCAGTCTGGATCTGGAAGTCCCATATATATATATATATATATATATATATATATATATATATATATATATATATATATATATATATATATAGGGTGTATATATATATATATATATATATATACACACACACACACACAGTGGAGGGCAAAAGTAAAATAGAAAACACACACAATACTAATTGCGTATTAATTATCCATCCATCCATTTTGTGATCCGCTTTAACCTCACAAGGGTCGCCGGTTAGGGGGTGCTGGAGTCTATCCCAGCAGTCTTCGGGCAGTTGGCGGGGGACACCCTGAACTGGTTGCAAGCCAATTTCAAGGCACAGAGGGACGAACAACCATCCGCACTCACACCCAGGGACAATTTAGAGTGTTTAATCAATCTGCCATTCATGTTTTTGGAATGTGGGAGGAAACCGGAGTACTTGGAGATTTTGCACTTGTAAAATTGGATTGATTAACACTGTATGGATACTATACAGCATAGGTGTCAAAGTTAAGGGCCCAGATCTGACCTGCCACATTATTTTATGTGGCCCATGAAAGCAAATCAAACATGGCAACATCCATGACGATTGCTAAAATATAGACCAACATTTAAAATTCTCATATGTAATAAATAAAAGAGACACTGAAAGCATTTTGTTGTGATTTTTCATTTGCAATTTCCCTTGCTGTTTGCAAGAACTTTTTGTTACCCTCATTCTTATCCTGGTAATTTTGTTACCAGCGTTTTATGTTGTACTTTATTGGCCGTGTGACCTTATTTTGTAACTAAAGCATTTTTATAATACAATTTCTTTTGGTATACGTATGAGGGATCCGCTCCTATTCCGGATTAGTCAGGCACCCAAATTGGCTGAAAGTAGACGTCTCATACGCAGCGAAGTTGAATTCCCATCAATGCCAGCATGTGTCACAAACCCCCACCTGTGAAACAAAGTCGTCAGTAAAACCCGTGTGTAGTTCGAATAAAAATACATACAAAAAAGCAACGACAAAAAATGGTAGTATCAGCGCTAAACTGGTCACTAACTCTTCTTAAATTAGCAATTGAAATGTTTATCGCGCGTGCTTCACTTTCACCGGCAGACCCTTGACGACAGGCACTCTCTATTGCCCTGCACCTTCGCCGAATACGTCTCAGGACGCTGTCCGCCATTGTTGTTCTAAAAAACTAAGTGGGCACAGAATTTCCAAAATCATTAGCCCTGACTGGTGGGATGATACTATTTTGAAACGTACAGCCAATAGGATACCGTTACATGTTTTCGTAATCATCCTTATTTGCATGTAATGCAAGTACAATGTAATGTCACTAGCACTACAAGTGGGCACATTTTTGGCCTTACATGTTCACTAGTAAGCGTCAAAATGATCTTACCAGTGAACTAGTGGGCACATTTATGGCCTTACATGTTCACTAGTAAGCGTCAAAATAATCTTATTAGTGAACTAGTGGGCGTTTTGCGGCTTACATGTCAACTAGTAAGCCTCAAAATGATCTTACTAGTGAACTAGTGGGCACATTTATGGCCTTACATGTTCACTAGTAAGCGTCAAAATGATCTTACTAGTGAACTAGTATTTATTTTTATTTTTTTTAGCATTACTACTATGCATACAGTGCATCATCCTATGTATGTTTGCACAAATGCCTGCTCTAATTCCTGATAGCCAAGCAGAGCTGCTCCTGTTCCCATTATGTGTGCTTAATATTTTGTAATGCATATTCTACTTGGCAGTATTTTTCTTTATTTTCAAGTTCAACATTAGATGTTTTATTTTTACATCACATGTTAAACTTACCCCGAGCATTGTAAAAAGTGGTTTCATTTAATTTAGTTAATTACCGTACGTTTTTCAGTCTAAAATTCAATTGAAAATGTTTCGATATAATAATATCCTCATCAAACACACCAGTCTTTTTTGTCTCTTATCTGCGACAAGCATTCACATACACTCATCCTGGGATTTGCTCTTTCTTATTAAATCTTGTTAATTACTTTGCACTTTGTGAATGTTTTGAAGATTACATTTTTTTCCAAAAATTGTCTCACAAATGTATTCAACCTCTTTCACAACTCTGACTTTTACCAGATAACCAGCACAAACTAAAACCAACCAGCAAACATACATGCTCACCTTGGTGAGTTTTACCAGGTCACCATACTAGTACATACTGCCACTAAATGGATAGCGGAAAACAAAAAAAAGGTTCATTTATCACTACACTATAAATGAGCTATAGTGTTGACGGTGAGTCTTTGTAAATGGTTGTCTGTCTCTGAGTCCTAAAACAGTGTATGCTTTATGAAATAAATATATTTTTTCCCAATTGCAAAGCAGAGACAATCTTTTTTTTTTTTTACAACTGAGACTGTTACGGCTTTGTAATACACATTTTCCTTTGTCTACGGGGAGTCACTAGTTTTCATGTCATCAAAAGGATTAAGGCCTACTCCAATAATTTATAGTCATTCAAAATTGCATCATAAACTGAACTTTCTTGCTGTGGAAAAAAAATACCACAAACCACAGGTAGCATTGTGACTTTCCTAATTTTCTTTTCATAAAACGACAACTAGTCAAACTAAAACAATGCCCTAAGTAATTGGAATGCCATTGTCATTAAACCAAAAGATAAAAAATTGAACCCACATTCTGAATGAATTAAACACCATTGTGAATGAAATCACTGTCGAGGATTTTAATTTTGGGCGGCCCTATGATTGACTGGTTAGCGCATGGCATCACAGTGGAGAGGTGCAGAGTTCGATTCTGGCATGATTGATTTATTGGAAAGGCCCATCACAGTCATTCTCATGCTTCTATGTAGAATTATCAACAGGCCAGTGTTTCTCTCTGTTGTCACGGTAAAAATAGTAATGTATTAAAAAGTTAAAAAGATAATACTCGGCCACAAAAAGGAAAAAAATATATTATCTGCCGTCATCAGCGGATCAGTCTTGCTCATCCATCTTAACTGCTTTTATAGGTTATTTGGTCATATGCAGTCAGTGCAGTCTAAGCATTCTTGTAGAGCTAGCTTTGCTTCATCTGTCCATTTTTTCACAGTTTTAACAACCGGTTTAACACATTTGAGTTTCTGTCTGTATGTAGGTATTAAGTGGATTAAATTGTGGTCAGAAAGACCCAATGCTGCACGGGCGACTGATCGGTATGCATTTTTGATTGTTGAATAGCTGTGGTCTAGAATGTTGCCTTCTCTGGTGAAACAGTCGATGTGCTGCTTATATCTGGGAATTTCACGGTTAAGGTGTGCTCTATTAAAATCGCCCAAAATGATCAGGGGTGACTCTGGGTATTTTAGTTCGAGTTTGTTTACTTGTTCGGCTAGCGTTTTGTATCGCCGTGTTAGCGTTAGCTTGTGGCGCAATGTAAACACTGACTAGTAAAAAGGAGGTGAACTCACGTGGCGAGTAGAATGGCTTGCAGTTTAAAGACAGCGACTCCAGGTCCGGGCTGCAGTGTGCGTCGAGCTTCGTGACATCAGTGCACCATTCTTCGTTGATATAGAAGCAAATCCCACCACCTTTCGATTTCCCTGATAGCTCCGTGTCGCGGTCGGCTCGGAGAAGGCGGAAGCCGGTAGATGTAGCGCGGAATCCGGGTGGCGGTCACTGAGCCAGGTTTCAGTGAAGCAGAGCGCAGCAGAACGTGCAAAGGTTTTGTTGGTCTTTGTGAGAAGAAGTTCATCCATCTTAGTTGGCAGAGATCGTAGATTAGCAAGATGGATCGATGGGATGGTGAAAAAAGGCCGAGCGTAGCCTCCCCAATGCGCAGCAACTTTTCCCTCGTGTAAGTAAGCCGCTCAGGGTCGGCAAAAATAAACGAAAATGACAAAAACAGGGATAATACTAGGGAGCGTGTGACTGAGGCTGCCATACCTGTCGGCGCCTGATGGCGTTTATTATCCGTTGTATTCTTTGCGTTCACTAACAGATGTAATGCAGAGGACCGCAGCAGCGCGACTTTGTGTGTATAAACACGGACACCCTGATTAGGAAAGGACAGTTTCCTACTCAGGAAACTGAGGTCTTTTGGGGTTCAGGGGTCACTCCTTAAGATGTTCTATCCACTCGGTGGTGGCCTCGGCCATCCATTATGGCATTGTCTGCTGGTCAGGCAGCATCTCAGCCCGGGACAGAAAGAGACTGGAGCGACTGGTCAGGAAGGCCAGTTCTGTCCTGGGTTGCTCCCTTGACACTCTGGAGGAGGTGGGCAACAGAAGGATGCTAACTAAGCTAAAAGCTATGATGGCCAGTCCCTCCCACCCCCTCCAGCCCGCCCTGACAGCACTTGGTAGCTCCATCAGCCAGAGACTGTTACACCCGCGCTGCAAGAAGGAGAGATACCGACGCTGGTTCCTACCGACTGCTGTCAGGCTGATGAATAAAAAATAACAATCATAATAATAATTAAATGATGTGAAGGAAAATTGTAAATAGTACTGCGATTTATCCATTTTGTGTTCATATTGCATTTAATTGAAAGATGTTTGTTGTTTTTTTTCTCTTTCTTCTTTCTACATACATTCTTGCTGCTGGAGGCTGTAAATTTCCGTAGTGTGGGACGAAAAAAGGATATCTTATCTTATCTTAATGTTTGACTAACCGGAGACCCTGTCTGAGGAGGGCATGTGGCGATAACGATGCGCTGATTGGCTCATTTGAATTTAAGGCGTGCCATACCTTAGCGTCAGCATATACGATGCGCTGATTGGCCCATTTGAATTTAAGGTGTGCCCATACCTAAGCGTCAGCATATACATACGCTGATTGGCTCATTTGAATTTAGGGTGTGCCCATACTTAACCGTCAGCACGCGTCTCTCCCAATACACACGCATTCAAAATGCCTCGGACGGCGGTCGGAACCGGTCAGCGGCGAACGGCGCGCATCGGACGATACCCGCCGTCGAACCCGAGCGTCGCGGGGGGCAAAAACGAGACGGCCGAACACCCGCATAGTGCGCAGGATTTTACAGCAGGTAACATAACGCGACGCTCGGGTTCGACGGCGGGTATCGTCCGAGGCGCGCCCTTCGGGTCGCCGCGCGCGGCGGGTCGACGGCCGCGCCATCTTGCAACACACTGTCAGACGAGGGCTCGGAACGCCCCAGTGCGCATGCAAATTAGCCATGTGCGCGAAAGCCGCGCGCGGGTTTCGAAATGTACCACCTTGTCTTGTCGTCCGAAATGAAAAATAAAATAATTTGCCCGCCCGCCGCCCCCTCTCTCTTAAAACTACTCGTCCGAGGCATTTTGAATGCGTGTGCATTGGGATAGACGCGTGCTGACAGCTGACGGTTATGTATGGGAACACCTTAAATTCAAATGAGCCAATCAGCGTATCGTATATGCTGACGCTGTGTGCAGTTCTGGCGTCGCGCATGCGACAGTTTATTTTCCCAATAAACTGCACGCCATTCTACTCGCCACGTGAGTTCACCTCCTTTTTACTAGTCGGTGTTTACATTGCGCCACAAGCTAACGCTAACACGGCGATTCAAAATGGAGGATTGTGTCAGGAAACAGACGCATGCGCAACGCCACAGTGTGCTCACAGCTTCAGCCCAGGAGAGCCGCTCACAGACAATTGGACAAAACGAATCGCGAGAGGTTTCGATTGTGTGCAGTTCTGCTCCCGTCTACCCGGGGTTCTTTGCAGCTGTTTAACAGCATAACACCGCAAGCTAAATGAACGTCACAATGGCGTCCTCAAATAATATTTGCATGCCTCAGACATTGCATTCACTTTCCACTAAAATCCTCGTGGCGGCCCGAAGGGTGCGCCTCGGACGATACCCGCCGTCGAACCCGAGAGTCGCTGGGGGCAAAAACGAGACGGCCGAACACCCGCATAGTGCGCAGGATTTTTCCACTGTCTTCCCGGGGTCCTTTGCAGCTATTTAACAGCAGGACACCGCAAGGTAAATGAGCGTCACAATGGCGTCCTCAAATAATATTTGCATGCCTCAGACATTGCATTCACTTATAGTGGAAGAACAGCACTGCACAGTCCTGTGCTCCTTGTGTCAGTATTTAAAATGGTTCTTAACTCCTCTTCTGATATATTTTTACGTGATTTCAGAGGGGATTTGAAAAGGGGAATTGTACACATGAAAAGGATATTTTTGTTTTCATGTTTAGTATTATTTTGGTAAAATTAGTGCTTTGTTTTTTGTTAAAGTAAGGGAAAAAAGACAACTACTGTTTAACAAAGTTAAAGTAAAAATGTCTTATTTCCCTAAAAGGGCTATTTGTATTATTAAGCAGGCACAACTTAACAAAATAAGAGTTCCTGTGCCTCAACACAATACCTCTCATTATTTGCTGTGTACTGGCAAAGTGAATAATTGTTATTTTCATGCACCCCATTATTGATTGGTTGTGAGGAGTGTTGATTTGTATAAGCTTGGCTTTACCATACTAAATGGGCATATAGCCCTGCTACCCATGATTCCCGAGCATGGAATTGGACCTTGGTCTTATTAAAAAAAACAAAAGTGGACCTACAGCATTTCTAGTTGAGGACCACTGGCCTAAAGTAACCATTACATCTTGCTGCAACAGCGGATAGAGGTAACCTTAAAAATAAAAAAAATAAAAAACGTGAGTAACTTTTTAATGCCTTTGAAAATTATACATTTTTTAAAAAGTATTTACAGTATGTGAACTGAATAAAAAAGTTACTCATTAAGGTGAAAGTAAAATTATATATAATATGTTGTGGTCACTTAACAGTCCTGAGGCCGGTTGTTAGAATCCGAGCTTGGGCCTCCAGAAGTTTGCATGCACTCTCCATGTTTGTTGGGATTTTATGCCTGTACTCTGGCTTCCTCCTGCATTCCAAAACCACACTTTTTGGGTTAATTGAAAACTAAGAACAAATCCTTAGGTGTGAATTGATGTTTGTCGATAAGTGCCCTGCAATAGAGAGGTGACCAGTCCAGGGTTTATCATGCCTATCATCGGGATTGAGCTGGGATAGGATCCGGGTCACCTGTGACTCTCATGAGCAATATAGAAAATAGATGAACGAATGTTACAGTTGTTTCCTTCAATTTACACACCTTAGGCAAGTTATAAAATCATTTCCAGAACGTTTAAAAAAAAAAGTTTTTACGGTGTTTTAACACATTTTTTAAATGATCAAACACGGTTAAAATGTATCATACAGTATATTAAGATAGAAATATCAACAAATAAAAATATTTGTACTCATAACGACTCGCGACGGCGATGATGAAGCAGCCATAACACAGTACAGTCCTGTTACAAGCCTGAAATAAAGGTGTTTTCTTGGTAAAAAAAAGTATGACCAACCTGGTGTTGAAATTGACCATTGAAAATGTCATGTATACATGAGCATATAGTACGTCTGCATATAAACATAGTCTCCGTGCTTTTGCATCAGTGACTTTTTTGTTGTTTGTATTTCTCACAAACATCTTTTTGGGCAGGTGTTGGCTGCTTGTGTTTTTTTTTTCTGTTGCAAACCCGGGTGGCTCCGCCATTGTTGTTTTGGAACTGCAGTGTGGAGGTGACTGATCGAGCGTGTGAGTGTGGTTGCTTTGTATGTGGTGAGTATAGTTTCTTTGGATTTTCCCCAGTGAGTGGTTGTTAAGGCTTTAAGTATTTTGTTTGATTGCTTGGCGCGGGTTAGAGTGTGTTGTGTGTGTTTTGAGAAGGTGAGTTTGGGGTCCCATGTTAATCCCAGTATTTTGGGTTCGCGGACTGTGGGTAGGGTGGTGTTATCTATTTGTAAAGTGAGCCTGTTGCTGTATTCTGCCGGATCCGGTGTGAACAGAGTGGTGGTGGTTTTGTCTGCGTTGAGTGTGAGTTGGTTCTGTTTTGTCCAGTTGTATATGTCGTGGAGATATTTTTGTACTTGTTGTTGTGCCTGTTGTGGTTTGACATGTGTGGATAGAATGGTGATGTCGTCTGCATATGTAACTGTGTGTACATTTGGAGGTGGTTGTGGTAAGTCTGCCATGTATATGTTGAATAGTGTTGGTGAAAGTACTCCCCCCTGTGGTACCCCCGTTTTCGTGTTTCTATGTTCTGATGTTTCCCCCCGGTATTGAGTGTATTGTCTGCGTCCCCTTATGTAGTTGAAGATGTATTTGATGATGATGTTTGGGGTGTTAGTGTTGTTGAGTTTGTTTGTGAGTGTGTGTAGGTTTACCGTGTCAAAGGCTTTGGACATGTCTAGGGCTATGGCAACTGTTCGTTGTGGTGGTTTTTGTTGATTGAAACCTGTGGCTATGATGTTGTGTATGTGGTGTAGTGCTGTGGTTGTGGAGTGTTGTTTTCGGAAGCCGTGTTGGTGAGAGGGTAGTTGAGTGTTGTTGGTAATGAAGGGTAGTATTACCTTTTCCATTGTTTTGGCTATTGGGCTGTGTAGTGCTATTGGTCTGTAAGATGGGCCGAGTGCGTGGTTTTTGTTGGGTTTTGGTATTGGGATTATTTTTGCAGTCTTCCATATTGCGGGGATGGTGTTGGTGTTGAGTGATGTGTTGTAAGTGTGTGTGAGTAGTGTTATTGCTTTGGGGCCTAGGTGTTTCAGATGTCTGATGTTTATGTTGTCTGGGCCTGTGGAGTTGTTGCTTTTGGAGCGTTGTAGTGCTTGTTTGACTTGTTGTTCTGTGATGGTTATGGGCGTGGTGTTGAGTTTTCGTATTTTGCGTTGTAGTTGTCTGTATGTTCTGTTGGTTTTGTGTTGTATTATGTTGGTGAATTGTTTGTTGAATGCTCGTGCTTTCTGTTTGTTGGATATTGCCGTGTGTTGTCCGAACTGTATTGTGGTGTTTTCTGGTGCTTTTTGTTCTTTGTTTGATAGTCTTGTTACTGTGTTCCAGAGTATGTGTTGTTTGTGTCTGTGGTTCCATGCATCCGTTAAGTGTTCTTTCCATAGCTCTTGTTTGTGTTTTTGGATTTGTGTGTCTATTTCTTTGTTTAGGTCTGTGATGCGTGGGTCTTGGTGGTTTTGTTGTCTGATGTCGTTTCTTTGGCTGATGAGTGTTCTGATGTGTTGTGGTAGGAGAAGTGATTTGCTTTTTATTTTTCCGTGGGGTATGTGGTGTTTGTCTGCTGTAAGTATGAGGTTTGTGAGCATGGTGTTGGCTGTGTGGATGTTGTCAGGTATGGTTATGTTCTCCAGTGCTGATTCTATTTCAGAGGTGTATCCTTCCCAGTCTGCTTTCCTGTAATTTGTGTAAGTTTGAAGGTGTTGTTGTAGGCGGAAAGGAGCACGCGTGTTGTGTGTGATTTTGATAGGAAGGTGGTCTGAACTGAGTGCGTGTATTGTGGTCCATGTTGTTCTGTTTGTGATGCTGTTGCTGGCTGTTGTGATGTCCGGTGATGTTGGTTGTTGGTTGATGTTTGTAGGTTTTCTGGTGGGTGTGTTTGCGTTTAGAGTGATTTGTTGGGAGTTTTGTAGTATGTCTGCAATGTGGGTGCCTCTGTGGTCGTCGTAGGGAGAGTGCCATTGTGTTGAGTGAGCGTTGATGTCTGCGGTTAGAATGGTGTTGTTCAGCGAGTTTATGTATTGGAAGGTGTTGGTGATGTCTGTGTCTTCTGTGGCGTGGTCTGGTCGGGTGGTATCTCTGGGGGGTATATACATGTTGCATATGTGTAGTCTTTTGTGGTTGGTTATGTGAATCTTTACGGTTTGAATTTCTGTAGTGTTGGTGTTAATGTTGTTGGGGATGTTCATGGGAGTGAATGTGTATCTACTGTATATCTATAAAAAAAATCCTCGTCTCACCCCTCAGGTGGTGTCCATCCCTCATTCAGCTGGGGTCCTCTACCAGAGGCCAGGAAGCTTGAGGGTTCTGCGCAGTATCCTTGCCGTTCCCAGCACTGCACATTTCTGGACTGAGATGTCCGATGTTGTTCCCGGGATCTGTTGCAACCACTCATCATCTAGTTTGGGGGTCACTGCCCCGAGTGCTCCGACCACCACAGGCACGACTGTCCACTTTACCTTCCAGGCTCTCTCCAGCTCCTCTCTGAGCCCTTGGGATTTCTCGAGTTTCTCGTGTTCCTTCTTTCTGATGTTTCCAGCACTTGGGACCGCTACATCCACTACAACGGCTTTCCTCTGCCCTTTATCTATCATCAGGATATCTGGTTGGTTCGCCATTACCATCTTGTCAGTCTGGATCTGGAAGTCCCATAGGATCTTCGCTCTGTCATTCTCCACCACCTTCGGAGGTGTTTCCCATTTTGACCTTGGGGTTTCCAGTCCGTACTCCGCACAGATGTTTCGGTAGACTATGCCAGCCACCTGGTTATGGCGTTCCATATAGGCTTTCCCTGCCAGCACCTTACACCCTGCAGTTATGTGTTAGATCGTCTCAGGTGCCTCTTTGCACAACCTACACCTTGGGTCTTGTCTGGTGTGGTATATCTGGGCCTCAATGGCTCTAGTGCTCAGGGCCTGCTCCTGAGCAGCCAGGATGAGTGCCTCTGTACTGTCCTTCAGGCCAGCCCTCTCTAGCCACTGATGGGAATTCTTGAGATCGGCCACTTCAGTTATGGTCCGGTGGTACATCCCGTGTAGGGGCTTGTCCTCCGATGATGGTCCCTCTTCCAGCGCCTCATCCTCTGTTGCCCATTGTCTGAGACATTCTCTGAGTACGTCATCCGTTGGAGCCTTCTCCTTGATGTATTCATGGAGCTTGGATGTTTCATCCTGGACAGTGACTCTCACACTCACTAGTCCCCAGCCGCTTTCCTTGTTGCCAGTTCAAGGTTGCCATTGGCTTGTGGTACACCGAGGTACTTGTAGCTGTCCTCAATGTCTGCTATTGTTCCTTCGGGGAGTGAGACCCCTTCAGTCCGGACTACCGTTCCTCTCTTGGTCACCATCCGACTATCACATCCCGATGTCGCTGCTGTAGATCCTGGTTGTGTGGATCAGGGAGTCTATGTCCCTTTCACTCTTAGCATACAGCTTTATGTCATCCATGTAGAGGAGGTGACTGATCGTAGCTTCATTTCTGAGGCTGTATCCATAGCCTGTCTTGGTGATTACTTGGCTTAGGGAGTTCAGTCCTATGCAGAACAGCAATGGGGAGAGTGCATCACCTTGGTATATGCCACATTTGATGGACACTTGGGTAAGTGGCTTGCCATTGGCTTCAAGTGTGGTTTTCCACATCCTCATCAAGTTCGCAACGAAGGCTCTTAGGGTCCTGTTCACCTTATACACATCCAAGCATTCAGTGATCCATGTATGTGGCATCGAGTCATAGGCTTTCTTTTAATCAATCCAGGCTGTGCACAGGTTGGTACATCGGGACCTGCAGTCTTGTGCGACTGTTCTGTCAACCAGGAGCTGATGTTTGGCTCCCCTGGTATCTCTACCAATGCCCTTCCGTGCTTCGCTCATGTATTGATCCATGTGTGCACTTATCTTAGCCGCAACATGAGCTTCCAAAATTGTGGAGGGACAGGTTATTGGCCGATAGTTGGATGCGACTGCACCCTTTGAGGGATCTTTCATGATAAGGATCGTTCGCCCTTCGGTTAGCCATCCTGGGTGAGTCCCATCCCTAGGCAGCTGGTTCATTTGTGCTGCTGGGCGCTCATGGAGTGCTGTGAGTCTCTTTAGCCAGTAAGTGTGGACCATGTCCGGGCCTGGTGCTGTCCAGTTCTTCATATTTGAGACTATTTCCTTTATGTCTGCCACTGTTATGGTAATTGGGTTCTGTTCAGGGAGGTGTCTGTGCTCCTCTCTTTGGGTGACCAGCCATTGTGCACTGCTGTTATGTGCAACCTCCTTCTCCCATCTGCCTCTCCAGTACCTTTCAGTTTCCAGTCTTGGTGGATCAGCTCTGTTGTTAGGACCCTGCCACTGAGCGTACACTTTCGCAGGTTGTGTTGCAAACAGCCTGTTTATTCGTCTGGCCTCATTCTCTTTCGTGTACCGCTTTAGGCGGCTGGACAAGGCTTGGAGCCTTTGTTTCGAGTGCTTCATATATGGTCATCTGGATGTACCTCTCAGGATCGGCCTTTTCATCACACCTCTCTGGACCTCAGTCAATTGACTCACATCTTTCCGAGCCGCCTTGATCTTAGCCTCCAACCGTCTTTTCCATGGTCGGTAATGTATCTCATGGCTTCCATGGTTGCTCTTATAGCCAAGCATCTCAAGGATCACTGATGCTGAAGCGTATATCAGTTCATTTCCGTGATCGTTACGGTAAGGATCGCCCTCAGTGCTGAATTCACACTTTCCAAGAGACTTTCAGGTGGTACTTCACATAGCCGTTGTAATCGGATTCTAGGTTTCCCAGCTTTCATTCTTGCCATGATCTTAGCTTTCAGGTCAGTTGCTGCCTCGCTCAGCATTTCATTCATTGGGGCTGGCCTCCCAATCTCATCATCTGCATTCACTCTGGTATGAACTCCTCCTCTGATCTGGCAGCCTGGGGCCCCTCACCATGGAACCTGCGTTGTACCTCATCAATCTCAAGTTGTGACAGCAGTTGCCGTTTGTGGATGTTGGAACACTGAGTTACGAGTTGTTTCGTGGCCACCCGTGACTGTGGGTTTCGAAGTAACCATTTAGCCCACATTCTCTCCATGTAACCTCTCTGACTAGGCTTGCTTGAGTAGTAGCATTCCAACAGAGCCATGTTATTGCATCTTGCCCATCTCTGCTCCATTTTTCATCAAGGTGCTCTGGTTCCCCAGCACCTGACGCAGACCTTGTTTGGCCGGGCGACGTCTGAGCTGGCATGTCATTCATTTTATTGTCTCTCATCATTGTATGAGGTACGCATTAGCGTGAAGGCTCTTGCCCAAGGACCCACACTGGATGGTGTTATGTGCTCATTTTTTGCCCCAAGTGGGGAGCGGAGGGACGGGCGCTGGGGGGGGGACCATCGTGGTGGGGCGGGCCCCTACGCGGGATGTGCCACCGGACCGTGGCTGAGGTGGCTGATCTCAAGAAGTCCTATCGGTGGCTGGAGGGGACTGGCCTGGGGGACAGCGCAGGGGCGCTCATCCTGGCTGCTCAGGAGCGGGCCTTGGGCGCCGGAGCCGTCGAGGCCCGGATGTGCCGCGCCGGACAGGACCCGGGGTGTGGGTTGTGCGGGGAGGCGCCTGGGACGATCCGGCACGTGGCTGCGGGGTGTGGGATGCTGGCAGGGGGGGGCCTGCGTGGAGCGCCATGGCCAGGTGGCTGGCGTGGTCTGCCGAGGCATCTGTGCGGAGTGTGGACTGGGGGCCCCGGGGTCGGAGTGGGGGGCACCTCCGAGGGTGGTGGAGGGTGGCGGAGCGGGGATCCTGTGGGACTTCCGGATCCAGACTGGCGTGATGGTGGTGGCGAGCCAGCCAGATGTCGTGGTCGTGGATGGGGGGCGGAGGAGGGCCGTTGTGGTGGATGTGGCGGTCCCAGGTGGTGGAGGCATCGGGAGGGGGGAGCATGGGGGGCTCGGGGGGGTACCAGGGGCTCGGGGAGGGGCTGGGGAGGGCCTGGGGGGTGGGGGTGGCGGTCGTGCCTGTGGTGGTCGGGGCGCTCGGGGCAGTGACCCCCGGACTGGATGGGTGGTTGCGACAGATCCCGGGACCAGCGTCGGACATCTCGGTCCGGAGGTGTGCGGTGCTGGGAGCGGCGGGGGTACTGCGCGGGGCCCTCGGGCTTCCTGGCCTCTGGTGGAGGACCCGAGCTGAATGAGGGACGGACACCACCCGAGGACACCTCCTATTGGCTCCATGATAAGAGCTCCACCCAGCAAAGAATTAACCCTTTAAAACCTGATTCTGAGCTTTCACAATTATTTACCGCCATTTGCGTAATATCTACAGTATACAGAAGGAATCAAGCAATTTTTACCAATGTATCTGTAGGTGATGTTTATTTATTATGTACACAGAGATAAAGAGTAATGGCACAGCTCTGCAGTATCTTTCCACTTTTATATATGTATGCTATACTAAATAAAATGAATAGGGCACCATATAATGCAACAGTTATGCAACTCCCTAAATAATGATGTGAATTTTCAGTTGTTGCTAAATCAGTTAGGATGTTATAATTTGTGGTGTAGATGCGAATTTAGGAGAGCAGGACAATATATCGCATTGCAATTGGAGCAGCAGCTTGGTTGATGATGTCCCCAAACCGGCTCATCTATTATATTTGTCGTGCAATACAATGAAAATGAGCACAATTGCAAAACATAGGCTTCTTATATTTTAAAATAAAATAATCACATGTTTACCGTTCTGGGGTTTCTACAATCATGAATGGAGGCATTATTTACAGCAGGTTGATGTTGTTGTTGTTGTCGACCCCACCCGTGCCCCGACATTGGGGGACCGGGCCCTCACTCCGTCTCCCGGATCCCCAGACCCCCCTCCGCCGCCCAGCGGGCGAGCAGGGCCGCCACTCCGCTTGGGTTTCGCCAGAGGTCCTCCGGAGTCAGTGTGGTGGGTATGTTTGTGCAGGTGAACAGGTGTTGTGTGTCGTGCACTTGCGTGCCGCATAGCGCACAGAGTGGTGTTGGGTGTGTGTCCGGTGTAATGTTGTGTAGGTAGGAGTGGAGGGCTGGTGATTTGTTGGTTCGGAGTTGTGCTAGGAGTTGTCTGGTTCTGTGTGGTAGGTCTTGCTCTGATGGGTCTATTTCTGGTGCTGGTGCATGTATTACTTTGTTGTGTTGTCTGGTGTCCAAGTAAGTTTGTACAAAGTGGGTGTGTATGTCTTTCATGTTCTGTTTTATGGTGTCGTTGTTGGTGTCCTGTGGTGCTGTGTCTTTGTTGTGTGTGTAGTTGTTGTTGTGGAAGATTGTTTCTTTTGTCTGGGTGGTGGTGGTTGTTGAGTGAGTGGGTGTAGTGGGTGGGTTGGGTGTTGGGCTTTTTGTCTGATTTGCGATGCGTGTAGTTTTAGATGGGTGTTCAGTGGGAGAGTTTTTGTTTCCTCATGCAAGTGTTGTATGTTTGTGTCTTGTGTGCATCCTGTTGCTATTCTGAGTGCGGTGTTCTGTGTGGTCTGGAGTTTTGTCTTGTTTGTGTCCGATAGTGTTGGTGACCATATAGTGTTTGCGTATTCGAGGCGTGTGAGTGTGGTTGCTTTGTATGTGGTGAGTATAGTTTCTTTGGATTTTCCCCAGTGAGTGGTTGTTAAGGCTTTAAGTATTTTGTTTGATTGCTTGGCGCGGGTTAGAGTGTGTTGTGTGTGTTTTGAGAAGGTGAGTTTGGGGTCCCATGTTAATCCCAGTATTTTGGGTTCGCGGACTGTGGGTAGGGTGGTGTTATCTATTTGTAAAGTGACCCTGTTGCTGTATTCTGCCGGATCCGGTGTGAACAGAGTGGTGGTGGTTTTGTCTGCGTTGAGTGTGAGTTGGTTCTGTTTTGTCCAGTTGTATATGTCGTGGAGATATTTTTGTACTTGTTGTTGTGCCTGTTGTGGTTTGACATGTGTGGATAGAATGGTGATGTCGTCTGCATATGTAACTGTGTGTACATTTGGAGGTGGTTGTGGTAAGTCTGCCATGTATATGTTGAATAGTGTTGGTGAAAGTACTCCCCCCTGTGGTACCCCCGTTTTCGTGTTTCTATGTTCTGATGTTTCCCCCCGGTATTGAGTGTATTGTCTGCGTCCCCTTATGTAGTTGAAGATGTATTTGATGATGATGTTTGGGGTGTTAGTGTTGTTGAGTTTGTTTGTGAGTGTGTGTAGGTTTACCGTGTCAAAGGCTTTGGACATGTCTAGGGCTATGGCAACTGTTCGTTGTGGTGGTTTTTGTTGATTGAAACCTGTGGCTATGATGTTGTGTATGTGGTGTAGTGCTGTGGTTGTGGAGTGTTGTTTTCGGAAGCCGTGTTGGTGAGAGGGTAGTTGAGTGTTGTTGGTAATGAAGGGTAGTATTACCTTTTCCATTGTTTTGGCTATCGGGCTGAGTAGTGCTATTGGTCTGTAAGATGGGCCGAGTGCGTGGTTTTTGTTGGGTTTTGGTATTGGGATTATTTTTGCAGTCTTCCATATTGCGGGGATGGTGTTGGTGTTGAGTGATGTGTTGTAAGTGTGTGTGAGTAGTGTTATTGCTTTGGGGCCTAGGTGTTTCAGATGTCTGATGTTTATGTTGTCTGGGCCTGTGGAGTTGTTGCTTTTGGAGCGTTGTAGTGCTTGTTTGACTTGTTGTTCTGTGATGGTTATGGGCGTGGTGTTGAGTTTTCGTATTTTGCGTTGTAGTTGTCTGTATGTTCTGTTGGTTTTGTGTTGTATTATGTTGGTGAATTGTTTGTTGAATGCTCGTGCTTTCTGTTTGTTGGATATTGCCGTGTGTTGTCCGAACTGTATTGTGGTGTTTTCTGGTGCTTTTTGTTCTTTGTTTGATAGTCTTGTTACTGTGTTCCAGAGTATGTGTTGTTTGTGTCTGTGGTTCCATGCATCCGTTAAGTGTTCTTTCCATAGCTCTTGTTTGTGTTTTTGGATTTGTGTGTCTATTTCTTTGTTTAGGTCTGTGATGCGTGGGTCTTGGTGGTTTTGTTGTCTGATGTCGTTTCTTTGGCTGATGAGTGTTCTGATGTGTTGTGGTAGGAGAAGTGATTTGCTTTTTATTTTTCCGTGGGGTATGTGGTGTTTGTCTGCTGTAAGTATGAGGTTTGTGAGCATGGTGTTGGCTGTGTGGATGTTGTCAGGTATGGTTATGTTCTCCAGTGCTGATTCTATTTCAGAGGTGTATCCTTCCCAGTCTGCTTTCCTGTAATTTGTGTAAGTTTGAAGGTGTTGTTGTAGGCGGAAAGGAGCACGCGTGTTGTGTGTGATTTTGATAGGAAGGTGGTCTGAACTGAGTGCGTGTATTGTGGTCCATGTTGTTCTGTTTGTGATGCTGTTGCTGGCTGTTGTGATGTCCGGTGATGTTGGTTGTTGGTTGATGTTTGTAGGTTTTCTGGTGGGTGTGTTTGCGTTTAGAGTGATTTGTTGGGAGTTTTGTAGTATGTCTGCAATGTGGGTGCCTCTGTGGTCGTCGTAGGGAGAGTGCCATTGTGTTGAGTGAGCGTTGATGTCTGCGGTTAGAATGGTGTTGTTCAGCGAGTTTATGTATTGGAAGGTGTTGGTGATGTCTGTGTCTTCTGTGGCGTGGTCTGGTCGGGTGGTATCTCTGGGGGGTATATACTGTACATGTTGCATATGTGTAGTCTTTTGTGGTTGGTTATGTGAATCTTTACGGTTTGAATTTCTGTAGTGTTGGTGTTAATGTTGTTGGGGATGTTCATGGGAGTGAATGTGTATCTACTGTATATCTATAAAAAAAATCCTCGTCTCACCCCTCAGGTGGTGTCCATCCCTCATTCAGCTGGGGTCCTCTACCAGAGGCCAGGAAGCTTGAGGGTTCTGCGCAGTATCCTTGCCGTTCCCAGCACTGCACATTTCTGGACTGAGATGTCCGATGTTGTTCTCGGGATCTGTTGCAACCACTCATCATCTAGTTTGGGGGTCACTGCCCCGAGTGCTCCGACCACCACAGGCACGACTGTCCCCTTTACCTTCCAGGCTCTCTCCAGCTCCTCTCTGAGCCCTTGAGATTTCTCGAGTTTCTCGTGTTCCTTCTTTCTGATGTTTCCAGCACTTGGGACCGCTACATCCACTACAACGGCTTTCCTCTGCCCTTTATCTATCATCAGGATATCTGGTTGGTTCGCCATTACCATCTTGTCAGTCTGGATCTGGAAGTCCCATAGGATCTTCGCTCTGTCATTCTCCACCACCTTCGGAGGTGTTTCCCATTTTGACCTTGGGGTTTCCAGTCCGTACTCCGCACAGATGTTTCGGTAGACTATGCCAGCCACCTGGTTATGGCGTTCCATATAGGCTTTCCCTGCCAGCACCTTACACCCTGCAGTTATGTGTTAGATCGTCTCAGGTGCCTCTTTGCACAACCTACACCTTGGGTCTTGTCTGGTGTGGTATATCTGGGCCTCAATGGCTCTAGTGCTCAGGGCCTGCTCCTGAGCAGCCAGGATGAGTGCCTCTGTACTGTCCTTCAGGCCAGCCCTCTCTAGCCACTGATGGGAATTCTTGAGATCGGCCACTTCAGTTATGGTCCGGTGGTACATCCCGTGTAGGGGCTTGTCCTCCGATGATGGTCCCTCTTCCAGCGCCTCATCCTCTGTTGCCCATTGTCTGAGACATTCTCTGAGTACGTCATCCGTTGGAGCCTTCTCCTTGATGTATTCATGGAGCTTGGATGTTTCATCCTGGACAGTGACTCTCACACTCACTAGTCCCCAGCCGCTTTCCTTGTTGCCAGTTCAAGGTTGCCATTGGCTTGTGGTACACCGAGGTACTTGTAGCTGTCCTCAATGTCTGCTATTGTTCCTTCGGGGAGTGAGACCCCTTCAGTCCGGACTACCGTTCCTCTCTTAGTCACCATCCGACTATCACATCCCGATGTCGCTGCTGTAGATCCTGGTTGTGTGGATCAGGGAGTCTATGTCCCTTTCACTCTTAGCATACAGCTTTATGTCATCCATGTAGAGGAGGTGACTGATCGTAGCTTCATTTCTGAGGCTGTATCCATAGCCTGTCTTGGTGATTACTTGGCTTAGGGAGTTCAGTCCTATGCAGAACAGCAATGGGGAGAGTGCATCACCTTGGTATATGCCACATTTGATGGACACTTGGGTAAGTGGCTTGCCATTGGCTTCAAGTGTGGTTTTCCACATCCTTATCAAGTTCGCAACGAAGGCTCTTAGGGTCCTGTTCACCTTATACACATCCAAGCATTCAGTGATCCATGTATGTGGCATCGAGTCATAGGCTTTCTTTTAATCAATCCAGGCTGTGCACAGGTTGGTACATCGGGACCTGCAGTCTTGTGCGACTGTTCTGTCAACCAGGAGCTGATGTTTGGCTCCCCTGGTATCTCTACCAATGCCCTTCCGTGCTTCGCTCATGTATTGATCCATGTGTGCACTTATCTTAGCCGCAACATGAGCTTCCAAAATTGTGGAGGGACAGGTTATTGGCCGATAGTTGGATGCGACTGCACCCTTTGAGGGATCTTTCATGATAAGGATCGTTCGCCCTTCGGTTAGCCATCCTGGGTGAGTCCCATCCCTAGGCAGCTGGTTCATTTGTGCTGCTGGGCGCTCATGGAGTGCTGTGAGTCTCTTTAGCCAGTAAGTGTGGACCATGTCCGGGCCTGGTGCTGTCCAGTTCTTCATATTTGAGACTATTTCCTTTATGTCTGCCACTGTTATGGTAATTGGGTTCTGTTCAGGGAGGTGTCTGTGCTCCTCTCTTTGGGTGACCAGCCATTGTGCACTGCTGTTATGTGCAACCTCCTTCTCCCATCTGCCTCTCCAGTACCTTTCAGTTTCCAGTCTTGGTGGATCAGCTCTGTTGTTAGGACCCTGCCACTGAGCGTACACTTTCGCAGGTTGTGTTGCAAACAGCCTGTTTATTCGTCTGGCCTCATTCTCTTTCGTGTACCGCTTTAGGCGGCTGGACAAGGCTTGGAGCCTTTGTTTCGAGTGCTTCATATATGGTCATCTGGATGTACCTCTCAGGATCGGCCTTTTCATCACACCTCTCTGGACCTCAGTCAATTGACTCACATCTTTCCGAGCCGCCTTGATCTTAGCCTCGAACCGTCTTTTCCATGGTCGGTAATGTATCTCATGGCTTCCATGGTTGCTCTTATAGCCAAGCATCTCAAGGATCACTGATGCTGAAGCGTATATCAGTTCATTTCCGTGATCGTTACGGTAAGGATCGCCCTCAGTGCTGAATTCACACTTTCCAAGAGACTTTCAGGTGGTACTTCACATAGCCGTTGTGATCGGATTCTAGGTTTCCCAGCTTTCATTCTTGCCATGATCTTAGCTTTCAGGTCAGTTGCTGCCTCGCTCAGCATTTCATTCATTGGGGCTGGCCTCCCAATCTCATCATCTGCATTCACTCTGGTATGAACTCCTCCTCTGATCTGGCAGCCTGGGGCCCCTCACCATGGAACCTGCGTTGTACCTCATCAATCTCAAGTTGTGACAGCAGTTGCCGTTTGTGGATGTTGGAACACTGAGTTACGAGTTGTTTCGTGGCCACCCGTGACTGTGGGTTTCGAAGTAACCATTTAGCCCACATTCTCTCCATGTAACCTCTCTGACTAGGCTTGCTTGAGTAGTAGCATTCCAACAGAGCCATGTTATTGCATCTTGCCCATCTCTGCTCCATTTTTCATCAAGGTGCTCTGGTTCCCCAGCACCTGACGCAGACCTTGTTTGGCCGGGCGACGTCTGAGCTGGCATGTCATTCATTTTATTGTCTCTCATCATTGTATGAGGTACGCATTAGCGTGAAGGCTCTTGCCCAAGGACCCACACTGGATGGTGTTATGTGCTCATTTTTTGCCCCAAGTGGGGAGCGGAGGGACGGGCGCTGGGGGGGGGACCATCGTGGTGGGGCGGGCCCCTACGCGGGATGTGCCACCGGACCGTGGCTGAGGTGGCTGATCTCAAGAAGTCCTATCGGTGGCTGGAGGGGACTGGCCTGGGGGACAGCGCAGGGGCGCTCATCCTGGCTGCTCAGGAGCGGGCCTTGGGCGCCGGAGCCGTCGAGGCCCGGATGTGCCGCGCCGGACAGGACCCGGGGTGTGGGTTGTGCGGGGAGGCGCCTGGGACGATCCGGCACGTGGCTGCGGGGTGTGGGATGCTGGCAGGGGGGGCCTGCGTGGAGCGCCATGGCCAGGTGGCTGGCGTGGTCTGCCGAGGCATCTGTGCGGAGTGTGGACTGGGGGCCCCGGGGTCGGAGTGGGGGGCACCTCCGAGGGTGGTGGAGGGTGGCGGAGCGGGGATCCTGTGGGACTTCCGGATCCAGACTGGCGTGATGGTGGTGGCGAGCCAGCCAGATGTCGTGGTCGTGGATGGGGGGCGGAGGAGGGCCGTTGTGGTGGATGTGGCGGTCCCAGGTGGTGGAGGCATCGGGAGGGGGGAGCATGGGGGGCTCGGGGGGTACCAGGGGCTGTGGTGGTCGGGGCGCTCGGGGCAGTGACCCCCGGACTGGATGGGTGGTTGCGACAGATCCCGGGACCAGCGTCGGACATCTCGGTCCGGAGGTGTGCGGTGCTGGGAGCGGCGGGGGTACTGCGCGGGGCCCTCGGGCTTCCTGGCCTCTGGTGGAGGACCCGAGCTGAATGAGGGACGGACACCACCCGAGGACACCTCCTATTGGCTCCATGATAAGAGCTCCACCCAGCAAAGAATTAACCCTTTAAAACCTGATTCTGAGCTTTCACAATTATTTACCGCCATTTGCGTAATATCTACAGTATACAGAAGGAATCAAGCAATTTTTACCAATGTATCTGTAGGTGATGTTTATTTATTATGTACACAGAGATAAAGAGTAATGGCACAGCTTTGCAGTATCTTTCCACTTTTATATATGTATGCTATACTAAATAAAATGAATAGGGCACCATATAATGCAACAGTTATGCAACTCCCTAAATAATGATGTGAATTTTCACTTGTTGCTAAATCAGTTAGGATGTTATAATTTGTGGTGTAGATGCGAATTTAGGAGAGCAGGACAATATATCGCATTGCAATTGGAGCAGCAGCTTGGTTGATGATGTCCCCAAACCGGCTCATCTATTATATTTGTCGTGCAATACAATGAAAATGAGCACAATTGCAAAACATAGGCTTCTTATATTTTAAAATAAAATAATCACATGTTTACCGTTCTAGGGTTTCTACAATCATGAATGGAGGCATTATTTACAGCAGGTTGATGTTGTTGTTGTTGTTGTCGACCCCACCCGTGCCCCGACATTGGGGGACCGGGCCCTCACTCCGTCTCCCGGATCCCCAGACCCCCCTCCTCCGCCCAGCGGGCGAGCAGGGCCGCCACTCCGCTTGGGTTTCGCCAGAGGTCCTCCGGAGTCAGTGTGGTGGGTATGTTTGTGCAAGTGAACAGGTGTTGTGTGTCGTGCACTTGCGTGCCGCATAGCGCACAGAGTGGTGTTGGGTGTGTGTCCGGTGTAATGTTGTGTAGGTAGGAGTGGAGGGCTGGTGATTTGTTGGTTCGGAGTTGTGCTAGGAGTTGTCTGGTTCTGTGTGGTAGGTCTTGCTCTGATGGGTCTATTTCTGGTGCTGGTGCATGTATTACTTTGTTGTGTTGTCTGGTGTCCAAGTGTGTTTGTACAAAGTGGGTGTGTATGTCTTTCATGTTCTGTTTTATGGTGTCGTTGTTGGTGTCCTGTGGTGCTGTGTCTTTGTTGTGTGTGTAGTTGTTGTTGTGGAAGATTGTTTGTTTCTTTTGTCTGGGTGGTGGTGGTTGTTGAGTGAGTGGGTGTAGTGGGTGGGTTGGGTGTTGGGCTTTTTGTCTGATTTGCGATGCGTGTAGTTTTAGATGGGTGTTCAGTGGGAGAGTTTTTGTTTCCTCATGCAAGTGTTGTATGTTTGTGTCTTGTGTGCATCCTGTTGCTATTCTGAGTGCGGTGTTCTGTGTGGTCTGGAGTTTTGTCTTGTTTGTGTCCGATAGTGTTGGTGACCATATAGTGTTTGCGTATTCGAGGCGTGTGAGTGTGGTTGCTTTGTATGTGGTGAGTATAGTTTCTTTGGATTTTCCCCAGTGAGTGGTTGTTAAGGCTTTAAGTATTTTGTTTGATTGCTTGGCGCGGGTTAGAGTGTGTTGTGTGTGTTTTGAGAAGGTGAGTTTGGGGTCCCATGAGCCTGTTGCTGTATTCTGCCAGATCCGGTGTGAACAGAGTGGTGGTGGTTTTGTCTGCGTTGAGTGTGAGTTGGTTCTGTTTTGTCCAGTTGTATATGTCGTGGAGATATTTTTGTACTTGTTGTTGTGCCTGTTGTGGTTTGACATGTGTGGATAGAATGGTGATGTCGTCTGCATATGTAACTGTGTGTACATTTGGAGGTGGTTGTGGTAAGTCTGCCATGTATATGTTGAATAGTGTTGGTGAAAGTACTCCCCCTGTGGTACCCCCGTTTTCGTGTTTCTGTGTTCTGATGTTTCCCCTCGGTATTGAGTGTATTGTCTGCGTCCCCTTATGTAGTTGAAGATGTATTTGATGATGATGTTTGGGGTGTTAGTGTTGTTGAGTTTGTTTGTGAGTGTGTGTAGGTTTACCGTGTCAAAGGCTTTGGACATGTCTAGGGCTATGGCAACTGTTCGTTGTGGTGGTTTTTGTTGATTGAAACCTGTGGCTATGATGTTGTGTATGTGGTGTAGTGCTGTGGTTGTGGAGTGTTGTTTTCGGAAGCCGTGTTGGTGAGAGGGTAGTTGAGTGTTGTTGGTAATGAAGGGTAGTATTACCTTTTCCATTGTTTTGGCTATTGGGCTGAGTAGTGCTATTGGTCTGTAGGATGGGCCGAGTGCGTGGTTTTTGTTGGGTTTTGGTATTGGGATTATTTTTGCAGTCTTCCATATTGCGGGGATGGTGTTGGTGTTGAGTGATGTGTTGTAAGTGTGTGTGAGTAGTGTTATTGCTTTGGGGCCTAGGTGTTTCAGATGTCTGATGTTTATGTTGTCTGGGCCTGTGGAGTTGTTGCTTTTGGAGCGTTGTAGTGCTTGTTTGACTTGTTGTTCTGTGATGGTTATGGGCGTGGTGTTGAGTTTTCGTATTTTGCGTTGTAGTTGTCTGTATGTTCTGTTGGTTTTGTGTTGTATTATGTTGGTGAATTGTTTGTTGAATGCTCGTGCTTTCTGTTTGTTGGATATTGCCGTGTGTTGTCCGAACTGTATTGTGGTGTTTTCTGGTGCTTTTTGTTCTTTGTTTGATAGTCTTGTTACTGTGTTCCAGAGTATGTGTTGTTTGTGTCTGTGGTTCCATGCATCCGTTAAGTGTTCTTTCCATAGCTCTTGTTTGTGTTTTTGGATTTGTGTGTCTATTTCTTTGTTTAGGTCTGTGATGCGTGGGTCTTGGTGGTTTTGTTGTCTGATGTCGTTTCTTTGGCTGATGAGTGTTCTGATGTGTTGTGGTAGGAGAAGTGATTTGCTTTTTATTTTTCCGTGGGGTATGTGGTGTTTGTCTGCTGTAAGTATGAGGTTTGTGAGCATGGTGTTGGCTGTGTGGATGTTGTCAGGTATGGTTATGTTCTCCAGTGCTGATTCTATTTCAGAGGTGTATCCTTCCCAGTCTGCTTTCCTGTAATTTGTGTAAGTTTGAAGGTGTTGTTGTAGGCGGAAAGGAGCACGCGTGTTGTGTGTGATTTTGATAGGAAGGTGGTCTGAACTGAGTGCGTGTATTGTGGTCCATGTTGTTCTGTTTGTGATGCTGTTGCTGGCTGTTGTGATGTCCGGTGATGTTGGTTGTTGGTTGATGTTTGTAGGCTTTCTGGTAGGTGTGTTTGCGTTTAGAGTGATTTGTTGGGAGTTCTGTAGTATGTCTGCAATGAGGGTGCCTCTGTGGTCGTCGTAGGGAGAGTGCCATTGTGTTGAGTGAGCGTTGATGTCTGCGGTTAGAATGGTGTTGTTCAGCGAGTTTATGTATTGGAAGGTGTTGGTGATGTCTGTGTCTTCTGTGGCGTGGTCTGGTCGGGTGGTATCTCTGGGGGGTATATACATGTTGCATATGTGTAGTCTTTTGTGGTTGGTTATGTGAATCTTTACGGTTTGAATTTCTGTAGTGTTGGTGTTAATGTTGTTGGGGATGTTCATGGGAGTGAATGTGACTGATTTGTGAATGTATGTGAGCAGTCCTCCTCCTCCCTTGTGTTCTCTGTCTTTCCTAATGCTGGTGTAGTTGGTGAGACGAGGTGTGTTGTGTTGTTTTTCTAGTTTGGTTTCTTGTATGGTGATGATGTCTGCGTGCTGTTGTGAGGCGAGTTCTTCTAGTTCTGTTTTCTTGTTTTGGATGCCGTTGATGTTTATTTGTAGTGTGGTCAGTGTGTGTTTGTTGTTTTTGTTGGTGGGTGTTGTTCTTTGTGGGTTGTTCGGGGGTTGTGGTGTTGGGGTGTTTGTTGTTTGCGTGTGTGTTCTGCATGTCCACGTGTTTGTGTATTGGCGGGTGGTGATGCCGGAGCAATGTCTGTGTATCCAGTGTGGGTGTGTTGAGTTGCATCTGAGTGAGGTTTGTCTGCGTGTGATGATTCTATTGCAGCTATTGCAGGTCCAGGTTTGGGGGGGTGGTCTTGTGTTTGTTGTATCTCTGTTGGAGTTGTCTGTCCGTGTTGCCTTTGAGGGTAGTGTTGGTGAGGCGAGTGTGTTGTTTTGGTCTGTTTGTGCTCTGCTGCCTGTTGGTGTCCTACGAGGTGTTGTTGTTCGTGGTGGTGTTTTGGGATGTAGTCTGCATTTCCATGTTATGTTGTATTGTCTAGTGTTTATGTTTGTGCAATGTTTGTGTACCCAGTGTGGTGTGTGGTGGTTGCATCTGAAGGATGTCTGTCTTCTTGTAATCTGTTGTGTGCAAATGTTGCATGTCCAGGTAGTTTGTTGTGTGTGTGTTTGTTGCGTGCGTGAGAGTGTCTGTGTGGGCCCCGGATTTGTCTCTATGTCCCCCGCCTGGAGCAAAAGGTCCGCCCGCCACCCTGCCAGGTTCAGGGGGCGGTTAGCCGAAAAAAAAAAAAACGGCCGTAAGGGCACCCCGTTCGGGGTGCAGGGATTGGTTCCTTGATTTGTCCCCCCGTTCGGGGGGAACCCTCCAACTGCGAGTAAGCCAAGGAGTTTGGAGGTACAGCAGGTTGACAGCAGTGTGATCGAGCAGATTAGATAGAGTAGTATTTGAATGGGGCTTCACTGATTTATTTCATACAATTCATATCTAAAACACAGTTGAAAAATATTTGATTGTTAAAATATTTAAATACAAGAACTATATCAAGAAATTAACAAAACATAGTTTTTTTTAGTTAGGAGAAAAGTCTAAAAACATATCACAAATGACAAACGTTGTGCCTCTCCTCCTCCTGTTCTTCAATGAAGCTGATCACCCTCCAGCTCCCGTTAGAAACATCGTGCTGCTGAAGGTGTGCCGGCAGAATGGTTGTGATACAGGAGGTGCTGTGGACTCTCCCAGAAACGAGGACCTAGTTTAGTTGTAGATCCAGTAAAACATAGTGCAAATGTGACATTATTTATAATGCACAGTTACAGTCTTGTGAATATTAAAAAATGTACTTCATGTAATGCAGGAAGCGAATATTTCAAACGAACTAAGGCAGCAAACAGTAAGAGCAAAATCGTGTTCCAAACATTAACTCTTTTTTTAAATGTCAATTAGCTTGTGAGTAATAAGACAAAATGTGACTGTCAGACAGAGAACTGTCAGAGCAAACGGCAGATTTTAGAAAGTCCTGCCGAAATAAATCTGCACCCGACTGCGACTGTCAGCGTTGAACTGCCGCCATTGCTGTCAAAGTCAGACACATCTCCAAAATTGTTGGAGCAAATTTTTAAGCAGGCTTCATCTTGATAAATTGACCACGTATTTGACATTTACACCATAACGTTACCGCCTAAAATAATCGTAAAACAAAATTTTGTGTAACAACAAGAGTAATATGTACCCCAAAAGCTTTCAAAGCGTCTGAAAGTTTTCTCCTCCGTTTTTGTTGGGGCTTGGCTCGAAATGCATCATGATTGGCCGCCCGAAGTCCACGTGTCTGTCGGACGTGCTCTCATTGGTCTACAATACCATCACGGATGAATAAATACTCAAAGGGCTTGCCAGGCAAGCCCTTTGAACCCTTTAAATACTCAATGGGCTTGCCTGGCAAGCCCTTTGAGTATTTATTCCATATTGCCCACTAGTTCACTCGTAAGGTCATTTTGACGCTTACTAGTGAACATGTAAGGCCATAAATGTGCCCACTAGTTCACTAGTAAGATCATTTTGAGGCTTACTAGTTGACATGTAAGCCACAAAACGCCCGCTAGTTCACTAGTAAGATAATTTTGAGGCTTCTAGTGAACATGTAAGCCACAGAACGCCCACTAGTTCACTAGTAAGATCATTTTGACGCTTACTAGTGAACATGTAAGCCACAAAACGCTCACTAGTTCACTAGTATGGTCATTTTGACGCTTACTAGTGAACATGTAAGCCACAAAACGCTCACTGGTTCACTAGTAAGGTAATTTTGACGCTTACTAGTGAACATGTAAGCCACAAAACGCCCACTAGTTCCCTAGTAAGATCATTTTGACACTTATTTATGAACATGTCAGCCACAAAACGCTCACTCGTTCACTAGTAAGATCATTTTGACGCTTACTAGTGAACATGTAAGCCACAAAACGCCCACTAGTTCACTAGTAAGGTCATTTTGACGCTTACTAGTGAACATGTAAGCCACAAAACGCCCACTAGTTCACTAGTAAGATCATTTTGACGCTTACTAGTGAACATGTAAGGCCATAAATGTGCCCACTAGTTCACTAGTAAGTTCATTTTGAGGCTTACTAGTTGACATGTAAGCCACACATCGCCTACTAGTTCACTAGTAAGATCATTTTGAGGCTTACTAGTGAACATGTAAGCCACAAAACGCTCACTAGTTTACTAGTAAGGTCATTTTGACGCTTACTAGTGAACATGTAAGCCACAAAACGCTCACTAGTTCACTATCCATCCATCCATCCATAATAAGATAATTTTGACGCTTACTACTGAACATTTAAGGCCATAAATGTGCCCACTAGTTCACTGGTAAGATTATTTTGACGCTTACTAGTGAACATGTAAGGCCATAAATGTGCCCACTTGTAGTGCTAGTGACATTACACTGTACTTGCATTAAATGCAAATAAGGATGATTACGAAAACATGTAACGGTATCCTATTGGCTGTACGTTTCAAAATAGTGTCATCCCACCAGTCAGGGCTCATGATTTTGGAAATTCTGTGCCCACTTAGTTTTTTAAAACAACAATGGCGGACAGTGTCCTGAGACGTATTCGGCGAAGGTGCAGGGCAATAGAGAGTGCCTGTCATCAAGGGTCTGCCGGTGAAAGTGAAGCACGCGCGATAAACATTTCAATTGCTAATTTAAGAAGAGTTAGTGACCAGTTTAGCGCTGATACTATTCAAAGTTTGATTCAAAGTCCAATAGATCTCCGATCTGTCATCATTGCGGGACCCACTCCTAATGGTGGACGTGTTTGTTCCCATGTGGCACATCGTTTGCACACAGGTAAAATGGCTACCATTTTTTGTCATTGGTTTTTCGTATGTATTTTTATTCGAACTACACACGGGTTTTACTGACGACTTGCTGTGACTTACCTTCTATCACCCTGTCAAACGTCGTTTTATACCAGTGGTTTTCCTGCAAATCAGTAGACTATTAAGTAACGCGATGGCTGTACACTTTTAAGCAATAACTAGTGATCTTTTAGTTATTCAATTATAAGTTTGAATTATTTTTTTCTTGAGTAAAATGGTTAGAGAAAATAGCTGCTCGTGGTTTTGAAGCTGCATGTACTTTTATGTACATCTGTGTCTATATGCCTGTACTGTATACAGTATATAAAAAACACGTAGTGATTCGTTTGCTTGAATTCCTTAATCCTTTTATTTCCATACTTTAGGTAGACGAGGAAGACCAGCACTTGACATTACAAGTGATCAAATTGAACTGCTCCCCACTCAGGGCTTTACAGTGAGAGCCATCACTGAGATGTTGTGTTGTTCCTCTTCATACCTGCATAAAAAAATGAAGTTTTTTTCAGATTTCAGCCAGAAATAGATTTACTCCCATTCATGATGTTGACCTGGAAGAGCATGTCAGAAGATTGCACAGCCAATTTCCCAGATCAGGCTCGGAAGCAAGTGTTCTGCTACATACTCTTGTCCCTTCATGTATATATCATTATATTCATTGTGAAAGTGTACTTTCTTTATTGTGTTGTTTTATGAACCTGTTGCAGATGATGAGGGCATACCTGCGTGCTGATGGTATTGTAGTACAAAGAAAAAGAGTTCGAGAAATCCTCAACCGTATTGAGCCAGCTGCTGCAGCCCAGAGATGGAGCCAGACTGTGGCTAGAAGAACATACTATGTGCCATTCCCCAATAGTTTATGGCACATAGATGGGCATATGCGTCTCATTCGGTAATAAGGGATCATCTTATATTTGTACTCGTGGGAGCATTAGAAAGCCATATTGTATGGACAGCACAGATTAAATTGAATTTTATCATTTGTATATCCAAGTTACACAAACTCCAAATTGCCTCCATGTAGTCTTAAGTGCACAGCAATACCTTCTCTACCGAGATGATATTTCAAACAAGATATGAAACTTGATTGTTTTCTTGTATTTAATCATTATTCTTTTCATGTTTGTTTTACAGGTGGGTGTTTGTGACACATGCCGGCATTGATGGGAATTCCAGGCTAATAACGTACCTTCAACTGGAGCACAGACAACACAGCTTTGACAGTGTTGAAATATTTTGTCCAAGCCACCTGCCTGTATGGGTTACCCTCCAGAGTAAGATCCGACCATGGTGGTGAAAACACTGGTTGCTCTTTTAATGAACCTACTGCAGGGACAAGACACCAAAATTATTTCTAGCTCCAGCCAACACCCCCTCACAATTTACTCACACCTCCCATGGCCTGATTATCCACCAACAGGGGCCCTTTTTGGATTATCATTTTGGCATAGGAACTTTCCTTTCCTATCCTAACCGAGTGAGATGAGCCGGTAGCACCTGGAGCAAAGATCGTCTAAATTTTAATAATGCTTAGGAAAGGTTCTGACCATCCTTTACGAAAGGAAAGGAGATATATTATGCAGCAGGAATATTTAAAGGGGAAGTCTTTTTTTATGTTGTTGTTGTTGTTGTTGTTGTCGACCCCACCCGTGCCCCGACATTGGGGGACCGGGCCCTCACTCCGTCTCCCGGATCCCCAGACCCCCCTCCTCCGCCCAGCGGGCGAGCAGGGCCGCCACTCCGCTTGGGTTTCGCCAGAGGTCCTCCGGAGTCAGTGTGGTGGGTATGTTTGTGCAGGTGAACAGGTGTTGTGTGTCGTGCACTTGCGTGCCGCATAGCGCACAGAGTGGTGTTGGGTGTGTGTCCGGTGTAATGTTGTGTAGGTAGGAGTGGAGGGCTGGTGATTTGTTGGTTCGGAGTTGTGCTAGGAGTTGTCTGGTTCTGTGTGGTAGGTCTTGCTCTGATGGGTCTATTTCTGGTGCTGGTGCATGTATTACTTTGTTGTGTTGTCTGGTGTCCAAGTAAGTTTGTACAAAGTGGGTGTGTATGTCTTTCATGTTCTGTTTTATGGTGTCGTTGTTGGTGTCCTGTGGTGCTGTGTCTTTGTTGTGTGTGTAGTTGTTGTTGTGGAAGATTGTTTCTTTTGTCTGGGTGGTGGTGGTTGTTGAGTGAGTGGGTGTAGTGGGTGGGTTGGGTGTTGGGCTTTTTGTCTGATTTGCGATGCGTGTAGTTTTAGATGGGTGTTCAGTGGGAGAGTTTTTGTTTCCTCATGCAAGTGTTGTATGTTTGTGTCTTGTGTGCATCCTGTTGCTATTCTGAGTGCGGTGTTCTGTGTGGTCTGGAGTTTTGTCTTGTTTGTGTCCGATAATGTTGGTGACCATATAGTGTTTGCGTATTCGAGGCGTGTGAGTGTGGTTGCTTTGTATGTGGTGAGTATAGTTTCTTTGGATTTTCCCCAGTGAGTGGTTGTTAAGGCTTTAAGTATTTTGTTTGATTGCTTGGCGCGGGTTAGAGTGTGTTGTGTGTGTTTTGAGAAGGTGAGTTTGGGGTCCCATGTTAATCCCAGTATTTTGCGTTCGCGGACTGTGGGTAGGGTGGTGTTATCTATTTGTAAAGTGAGTCTGTTGCTGTATTCTGCCGGATCCGGTGTGAACAGAGTGGTGGTGGTTTTGTCTGCGTTGAGTGTGAGTTGGTTCTGTTTTGTCCAGTTGTATATGTCGTGGAGATATTTTTGTACTTGTTGTTGTGCCTGTTGTGGTTTGACATGTGTGGATAGAATGGTGATGTCGTCTGCATATGTAACTGTGTGTACATTTGGAGGTGGTTGTGGTAAGTCTGCCATGTATATGTTGAATAGTGTTGGTGAAAGTACTCCCCCTGTGGTACCCCCGTTTTCGTGTTTCTGTGTTCTGATGTTTCCCCTCGGTATTGAGTGTATTGTCTGCGTCCCCTTATGTAGTTGAAGATGTATTTGATGATGATGTTTGGGGTGTTAGTGTTGTTGAGTTTGTTTGTGAGTGTGTGTAGGTTTACCGTGTCAAAGGCTTTGGACATGTCTAGGGCTATGGCAACTGTTCGTTGTGGTGGTTTTTGTTGATTGAAACCTGTGGCTATGATGTTGTGTATGTGGTGTAGTGCTGTGGTTGTGGAGTGTTGTTTTCGGAAGCCGTGTTGGTGAGAGGGTAGTTGAGTGTTGTTGGTAATGAAGGGTAGTATTACCTTTTCCATTGTTTTGGCTATTGGGCTGAGTAGTGCTATTGGTCTGTAAGATGGGCCGAGTGCGTGGTTTTTGTTGGGTTTTGGTATTGGGATTATTTTTGCAGTCTTCCATATTGCGGGGATGGTGTTGGTGTTGAGTGATGTGTTGTAAGTGTGTGTGAGTAGTGTTATTGCTTTGGGGCCTAGGTGTTTCAGATGTCTGATGTTTATGTTGTCTGGGCCTGTGGAGTTGTTGCTTTTGGAGCGTTGTAGTGCTTGTTTGACTTGTTGTTCTGTGATGGTTATGGGCGTGGTGTTGAGTTTTCGTATTTTGCGTTGTAGTTGTCTGTATGTTCTGTTGGTTTTCTGTTGTATTATGTTGGTGAATTGTTTGTTGAATGCTCGTGCTTTCTGTTTGTTGGATATTGCCGTGTGTTGTCCGAACTGTATTGTGGTGTTTTCTGGTGCTTTTTGTTCTTTGTTTGATAGTCTTGTTACTGTGTTCCAGAGTATGTGTTGTTTGTGTCTGTGGTTCCATGCATCCGTTAAGTGTTCTTTCCATAGCTCTTGTTTGTGTTTTTGGATTTGTGTGTCTATTTCTTTGTTTAGGTCTGTGATGCGTGGGTCTTGGTGGTTTTGTTGTCTGATGTCGTTTCTTTGGCTGATGAGTGTTCTGATGTGTTGTGGTAGGAGAAGTGATTTGCTTTTTATTTTTCCGTGGGGTATGTGGTGTTTGTCTGCTGTAAGTATGAGGTTTGTGAGCATGGTGTTGGCTGTGTGGATGTTGTCAGGTATGGTTATGTTCTCCAGTGCTGATTCTATTTCAGAGGTGTATCCTTCCCAGTCTGCTTTCCTGTAATTTGTGTAAGTTTGAAGGTGTTGTTGTAGGCGGAAAGGAGCACGCGTGTTGTGTGTGATTTTGATAGGAAGGTGGTCTGAACTGAGTGCGTGTATTGTGGTCCATGTTGTTCTGTTTGTGATGCTGTTGCTGGCTGTTGTGATGTCCGGTGATGTTGGTTGTTGGTTGATGTTTGTAGGTTTTCTGGTGGTTGTGTTTGCGTTTAGAGTGATTTGTTGGGAGTTTTGTAGTATGTCTGCAATGTGGGTGCCTCTGTGGTCGTCGTAGGGAGAGTGCCATTGTGTTGAGTGAGCGTTGATGTCTGCGGTTAGAATGGTGTTGTTCAGCGAGTTTATGTATTGGAAGGTGTTGGTGATGTCTGTGTCTTCTGTGGCGTGGTCTGGTCGGGTGGTATCTCTGGGGGGTATATACATGTTGCATATGTGTAGTCTTTTGTGGTTGGTTATGTGAATCTTTACGGTTTGAATTTCTGTAGTGTTGGTGTTAATGTTGTTGGGGATGTTCATGGGAGTGAATGTGTATCTACTGTATATCTATAAAAAAAATCCTCGTCTCACCCCTCAGGTGGTGTCCATCCCTCATTCAGCTGGGGTCCTCTACCAGAGGCCAGGAAGCTTGAGGGTTCTGCGCAGTATCCTTGCCGTTCCCAGCACTGCACATTTCTGGACTGAGATGTCCGATGTTGTTCTCGGGATCTGTTGCAACCACTCATCATCTAGTTTGGAGGTCACTGCCCCGAGTGCTCCGACCACCACAGGCACGACTGTCCCCTTTACCTTCCAGGCTCTCTCCAGCTCCTCTCTGAGCCCTTGGGATTTCTCGAGTTTCTCGTGTTCCTTCTTTCTGATGTTTCCAGCACTTGGGACCGCTACATCCACTACAACGGCTTTCCTCTGCCCTTTATCTATCATCAGGATATCTGGTTGGTTCGCCATTACCATCTTGTCAGTCTGGATCTGGAAGTCCCGTAGGATCTTCGCTCTGTCATTCTCCACCACCTTCGGAGGTGTTTCCCATTTTGACCTTGGGGTTTCCAGTCCGTACTCCGCACAGATGTTTCGGTAGACTATGCCAGCCACCTGGTTATGGCGTTCCATATAGGCTTTCCCTGCCAGCACCTTACACCCTGCAGTTATGTGTTAGATCGTCTCAGGTGCCTCTTTGCACAACCTACACCTTGGGTCTTGTCTGGTGTGGTATATCTGGGCCTCAATGGCTCTAGTGCTCAGGGCCTGCTCCTGAGCAGCCAGGATGAGTGCCTCTGTACTGTCCTTCAGGCCAGCCCTCTCTAGCCACTGATGGGAATTCTTGAGATCGGCCACTTCAGTTATGGTCCGGTGGTACATCCCGTGTAGGGGCTTGTCCTCCGATGATGGTCCCTCTTCCAGCGCCTCATCCTCTGTTGCCCATTGTCTGAGACATTCTCTGAGTACGTCATCCGTTGGAGCCTTCTCCTTGATGTATTCATGGAGCTTGGATGTTTCATCCTGGACAGTGACTCTCACACTCACTAGTCCCCAGCCGCTTTCCTTGTTGCCAGTTCAAGGTTGCCATTGGCTTGTGGTACACCGAGGTACTTGTAGCTGTCCTCAATGTCTGCTATTGTTCCTTCGGGGAGTGAGACCCCTTCAGTCCGGACTACCGTTCCTCTCTTAGTCACCATCCGACTATCACATCCCGATGTCGCTGCTGTAGATCCTGGTTGTGTGGATCAGGGAGTCTATGTCCCTTTCACTCTTAGCATACAGCTTTATGTCATCCATGTAGAGGAGGTGACTGATCGTAGCTTCATTTCTGAGGCTGTATCCATAGCCTGTCTTGGTGATTACTTGGCTTAGGGAGTTCAGTCCTATGCAGAACAGCAATGGGGAGAGTGCATCACCTTGGTATATGCCACATTTGATGGACACTTGGGTAAGTGGCTTGCCATTGGCTTCAAGTGTGGTTTTCCACATCCTTATCAAGTTCGCAACGAAGGCTCTTAGGGTCCTGTTCACCTTATACACATCCAAGCATTCAGTGATCCATGTATGTGGCATCGAGTCATAGGCTTTCTTTTAATCAATCCAGGCTGTGCACAGGTTGGTACATCGGGACCTGCAGTCTTGTGCGACTGTTCTGTCAACCAGGAGCTGATGTTTGGCTCCCCTGGTATCTCTACCAATGCCCTTCCGTGCTTCGCTCATGTATTGATCCATGTGTGCACTTATCTTAGCCGCAACATGAGCTTCCAAAATTGTGGAGGGACAGGTTATTGGCCGATAGTTGGATGCGACTGCACCCTTTGAGGGATCTTTCATGATAAGGATCGTTCGCCCTTCGGTTAGCCATCCTGGGTGAGTCCCATCCCTAGGCAGCTGGTTCATTTGTGCTGCTGGGCGCTCATGGAGTGCTGTGAGTCTCTTTAGCCAGTAAGTGTGGACCATGTCCGGGCCTGGTGCTGTCCAGTTCTTCATATTTGAGACTATTTCCTTTATGTCTGCCACTGTTATGGTAATTGGGTTCTGTTCAGGGAGGTGTCTGTGCTCCTCTCTTTGGGTGACCAGCCATTGTGCACTGCTGTTATGTGCAACTTCCTTCTCCCATCTGCCTCTCCAGTACCTTTCAGTTTCCAGTCTTGGTGGATCAGCTCTGTTGTTAGGACCCTGCCACTGAGCGTACACTTTCGCAGGTTGTGTTGCAAACAGCCTGTTTATTCGTCTGGCCTCATTCTCTTTCGTGTACCGCTTTAGGCGGCTGGACAAGGCTTGGAGCCTTTGTTTCGAGTGCTTCATATATGGTCATCTGGATGTACCTCTCAGGATCGGCCTTTTCATCACACCTCTCTGGACCTCAGTCAATTGACTCACATCTTTCCGAGCCGCCTTGATCTTAGCCTCCAACCGTCTTTTCCATGGTCGGTAATGTATCTCATGGCTTCCATGGTTGCTCTTATAGCCAAGCATCTCAAGGATCACTGATGCTGAAGCGTATATCAGTTCATTTCCGTGATCGTTACGGTAAGGATCGCCCTCAGTGCTGAATTCACACTTTCCAAGAGACTTTCAGGTGGTACTTCACATAGCCGTTGTAATCGGATTCTAGGTTTCCCAGCTTTCATTCTTGCCATGATCTTAGCTTTCAGGTCAGTTGCTGCCTCGCTCAGCATTTCATTCATTGGGGCTGGCCTCCCAATCTCATCATCTGCATTCACTCTGGTATGAACTCCTCCTCTGATCTGGCAGCCTGGGGCCCCTCACCATGGAACCTGCGTTGTACCTCATCAATCTCAAGTTGTGACAGCAGTTGCCGTTTGTGGATGTTGGAACACTGAGTTACGAGTTGTTTCGTGGCCACCCGTGACTGTGGGTTTCGAAGTAACCATTTAGCCCACATTCTCTCCATGTAACCTCTCTGACTAGGCTTGCTTGAGTAGTAGCATTCCAACAGAGCCATGTTATTGCATCTTGCCCATCTCTGCTCCATTTTTCATCAAGGTGCTCTGGTTCCCCAGCACCTGACGCAGACCTTGTTTGGCCGGGCGACGTCTGAGCTGGCATGTCATTCATTTTATTGTCTCTCATCATTGTATGAGGTACGCATTAGCGTGAAGGCTCTTGCCCAAGGACCCACACTGGATGGTGTTATGTGCTCATTTTTTGCCCCAAGTGGGGAGCGGAGGGACGGGCGCTGGGGGGGGGGACCATCGTGGTGGGGCGGGCCCCTACGCGGGATGTGCCACCGGACCGTGGCTGAGGTGGCTGATCTCAAGAAGTCCTATCGGTGGCTGGAGGGGACTGGCCTGGGGGACAGCGCAGGGGCGCTCATCCTGGCTGCTCAGGAGCGGGCCTTGGGCGCCGGAGCCGTCGAGGCCCGGATGTGCCGCGCCGGACAGGACCCGGGGTGTGGGTTGTGCGGGGAGGCGCCTGGGACGATCCGGCACGTGGCTGCGGGGTGTGGGATGCTGGCAGGGGGGGCCTGCGTGGAGCGCCATGGCCAGGTGGCTGGCGTGGTCTGCCGAGGCATCTGTGCGGAGTGTGGACTGGGGGGCCCCGGGGTCGGAGTGGGGGGCACCTCCGAGGGTGGTGGAGGGTGGCGGAGCGGGGATCCTGTGGGACTTCCGGATCCAGACTGGCGGGATGGTGGTGGCGAGCCAGCCAGATGTCGTGGTCGTGGATGGGGGGCGGAGGAGGTCCGTTGTGGTGAATGTGGCGGTCCCAGGTGGTGGAGGCATCGGGAGGGGGGAGCATGGGGGGCTCGGGGGGTACCAGGGGCTCGGGGAGGGGCTGGGGAGGGCCTGGGGGGTGGGGGTGGCGGTCGTGCCTGTGGTGGTCGGGGCGCTCGGGGCAGTGACCCCCGGACTGGATGGGTGGTTGCGACAGATCCCGGGACCAGCGTCGGACATCTCGGTCCGGAGGTGTGCGGTGCTGGGAGCGGCGGGGGTACTGCGCGGGGCCCTCGGGCTTCCTGGCCTCTGGTGGAGGACCCGAGCTGAATGAGGGACGGACACCACCCGAGGACACCTCCTATTGGCTCCATGATAAGAGCTCCACCCAGCAAAGAATTAACCCTTTAAAACCTGATTCTGAGCTTTCACAATTATTTACCGCCATTTGCGTAATATCTACAGTATACAGAAGGAATCAAGCAATTTTTACCAATGTATCTGTAGGTGATGTTTATTTATTATGTACACAGAGATAAAGAGTAATGGCACAGCTCTGCAGTATCTTTCCACTTTTATATATGTATGCTATACTAAATAAAATGAATAGGGCACCATATAATGCAACAGTTATGCAACTCCCTAAATAATGATGTGAATTTTCAGTTGTTGCTAAATCAGTTAGGATGTTATAATTTGTGGTGTAGATGCGAATTTAGGAGAGCAGGACAATATATCGCATTGCAATTGGAGCAGCAGCTTGGTTGATGATGTCCCCAAACCGGCTCATCTATTATATTTGTCGTGCAACACAATGAAAATGAGCACAATTGCAAAACATAGGCTTCTTATATTTTAAAATAAAATAATCACATGTTTACCGTTCTGGGGTTTCTACAATCATGAATGGAGGCATTATTTACAGCAGGTTGATGTTGTTGTTGTTGTTGTCGACCCCACCCGTGCCCCGACATTGGGGGACCGGGCCCTCACTCCGTCTCCCGGATCCCCAGACCCCCCTCCTCCGCCCAGCGGGCGAGCAGGGCCGCCACTCCGCTTGGGTTTCGCCAGAGGTCCTCCGGAGTCATTGTGGTGGGTATGTTTGTGCAGGTGAACAGGTGTTGTGTGTCGTGCACTTGCGTGCCGCATAGCGCACAGAGTGGTGTTGGGTGTGTGTCCGGTGTAATGTTGTGTAGGTAGGAGTGGAGGGCTGGTGATTTGTTGGTTCGGAGTTGTGCTAGGAGTTGTCTGGTTCTGTGTGGTAGGTCTTGCTCTGATGGGTCTATTTCTGGTGCTGGTGCATGTATTACTTTGTTGTGTTGTCTGGTGTCCAAGTGTGTTTGTACAAAGTGGGTGTGTATGTCTTTCATGTTCTGTTTTATGGTGTCGTTGTTGGTGTCCTGTGGTGCTGTGTCTTTGTTGTGTGTGTAGTTGTTGTTGTGGAAGATTGTTTGTTTCTTTTGTCTGGGTGGTGGTGGTTGTTGAGTGAGTGGGTGTAGTGGGTGGGTTGGGTGTTGGGCTTTTTGTCTGATTTGCGATGCGTGTAGTTTTAGATGGGTGTTCAGTGGGAGAGTTTTTGTTTCCTCATGCAAGTGTTGTATGTTTGTGTCTTGTGTGCATCCTGTTGCTATTCTGAGTGCGGTGTTCTGTGTGGTCTGGAGTTTTGTCTTGTTTGTGTCCGATAGTGTTGGTGACCATATAGTGTTTGCGTATTCGAGGCGTGTGAGTGTGGTTGCTTTGTATGTGGTGAGTATAGTTTCTTTGGATTTTCCCCAGTGAGTGGTTGTTAAGGCTTTAAGTATTTTGTTTGATTGCTTGGCGCGGGTTAGAGTGTGTTGTGTGTGTTTTGAGAAGGTGAGTTTGGGGTCCCATGTTAATCCCAGTATTTTGCGTTCGCGGACTGTGGGTAGGGTGGTGTTATCTATTTGTAAAGTGAGTCTGTTGCTGTATTCTGCCGGATCCGGTGTGAACAGAGTGGTGGTGGTTTTGTCTGCGTTGAGTGTGAGTTGGTTCTGTTTTGTCCAGTTGTATATGTCGTGGAGATATTTTTGTACTTGTTGTTGTGCCTGTTGTGGTTTGACATGTGTGGATAGAATGGTGATGTCGTCTGCATATGTAACTGTGTGTACATTTGGAGGTGGTTGTGGTAAGTCTGCCATGTATATGTTGAATAGTGTTGGTGAAAGTACTCCCCCCTGTGGTACCCCCGTTTTCGTGTTTCTATGTTCTGATGTTTCCCCCCGGTATTGAGTGTATTGTCTGCGTCCCCTTATGTAGTTGAAGATGTATTTGATGATGATGTTTGGGGTGTTAGTGTTGTTGAGTTTGTTTGTGAGTGTGTGTAGGTTTACCGTGTCAAAGGCTTTGGACATGTCTAGGGCTATGGCAACTGTTCGTTGTGGTGGTTTTTGTTGATTGAAACCTGTGGCTATGATGTTGTGTATGTGGTGTAGTGCTGTGGTTGTGGAGTGTTGTTTTCGGAAGCCGTGTTGGTGAGAGGGTAGTTGAGTGTTGTTGGTAATGAAGGGTAGTATTACCTTTTCCATTGTTTTGGCTATTGGGCTGAGTAGTGCTATTGGTCTGTAGGATGGGCCGAGTGCGTGGTTTTTGTTGGGTTTTGGTATTGGGATTATTTTTGCAGTCTTCCATATTGCGGGGATGGTGTTGGTGTTGAGTGATGTGTTGTAAGTGTGTGTGAGTAGTGTTATTGCTTTGGGGCCTAGGTGTTTCAGATGTCTGATGTTTATGTTGTCTGGGCCTGTGGAGTTGTTGCTTTTGGAGCGTTGTAGTGCTTGTTTGACTTGTTGTTCTGTGATGGTTATGGGCGTGGTGTTGAGTTTTCGTATTTTGCGTTGTAGTTGTCTGTATGTTCTGTTGGTTTTGTGTTGTATTATGTTGGTGAATTGTTTGTTGAATGCTCGTGCTTTCTGTTTGTTGGATATTGCCGTGTGTTGTCCGAACTGTATTGTGGTGTTTTCTGGTGCTTTTTGTTCTTTGTTAGATAGTCTTGTTACTGTGTTCCAGAGTATGTATTGTTTGTGTCTGTGGTTCCATGCATCCGTTAAGTGTTCTTTCCATAGCTCTTGTTTGTGTTTTTGGATTTGTTTGTCTATTTCTTTGTTTAGGTCTGTGATGCGTGGGTCTTGGTGGTTTTGTTGTCTGATGTCGTTTCTTTGGCTGATGAGTGTTCTGATGTGTTGTGGTAGGAGAAGTGATTTGCTTTTTATTTTTCCGTGGGGTATGTGGTGTTTGTCTGCTGTAAGTATGAGGTTTGTGAGCATGGTGTTGGCTGTGTGGATGTTGTCAGGTATGGTTAAGTTCTCCAGTGCTGATTCTATTTCAGAGGTGTATCCTTCCCAGTCTGCTTTCCTGTAATTTGTGTAAGTTTGAAGGTGTTGTTGTAGGCGGAAAGGAGCACGCGTGTTGTGTGTGATTTTGATAGGAAGGTGGTCTGAACTGAGTGCGTGTATTGTGGTCCATGTTGTTCTGTTTGTGATGCTGTTGCTGGCTGTTGTGATGTCCGGTGATGTTGGTTGTTGGTTGATGTTTGTAGGTTTTCTGGTAGGTGTGTTTGCGTTTAGAGTGATTTGTTGGGAGTTCTGTAGTATGTCTGCAATGAGGGTGCCTCTGTGGTCGTCGTAGGGAGAGTGCCATTGTGTTGAGTGAGCGTTGATGTCTGCGGTTAGAATGGTGTTGTTCAGCGAGTTTATGTATTGGAAGGTGTTGGTGATGTCTGTGTCTTCTGTGGCGTGGTCTGGTCGGGTGGTATCTCTGGGGGGTATATACATGTTGCATATGTGTAGTCTTTTGTGGTTGGTTATGTGAATCTTTACGGTTTGAATTTCTGTAGTGTTGGTGTTAATGTTGTTGGGGATGTTCATGGGAGTGAATGTGACTGATTTGTGAATGTATGTGAGCAGTCCTCCTCCTCCCTAGTGGTCTCTGTCTTTCCTAATGCTGGTGTAGTTGGTGAGACGAGGTGTGTTGTGTTGTTTTTCTAGTTTGGTTTCTTGTATGGTGATGATGTCTGCGTGCAGTTGTGAGGCGAGTTCTTCTAGTTCTGTTTTCTTGTTTTGGATGCCGTTGATGTTTATTTGTAGTATGGTCAGTGTGTGTTTGTTGTTTTTGTTGGTGGGTGTTGTTCTTTGTGGGTTGTTCGGGGGTTGTGGTGTTGGGGTGTTTGTTGTTTGCGTGTGTGTTCTGCATGTCCACGTGTTTGTGTATTGGCGGGTGGTGATGCCGGAGCAATGTCTGTGTATCCAGTGTGGGTGTGTTGAGTTGCATCTGAGTGAGGTTTGTCTGCGTGTGATGATTCTATTGCAGTTATTGCAGGTCCAGGTTTGGGGGGGTGGTCTTGTGTTTGTTGTATCTCTGTTGGAGTTGTCTGTCCGTGTTGCGTTTGAGCGTAGTGTTGGTGAGGCGTGTGTGTTGTTTTGGTCTGTTTGTGCTCTGCTGCCTGTTGGTGTCCTACGAGGTGTTGTTGTTCGTGGTGGTGTTTTGGGATGTAGTCTGCATTTCCATGTTATGTTGTATTGTCTAGTGTTTATGTTTGTGCAATGTTTGTGTACCCAGTGTGGTGTGTGGTGGTTGCATCTGAAGGATGTCTGTCTTCTTGTAATCTGTTGTGTGCAAATGTCGCATGTCCAGGTAGTTTGTTGTGTGTGTGTTTGTTGCGTGCGTGAGAGTGTCTGTGTGGGCCCCGGATTTGTCTCTATGTCCCCCGCCTGGAGCAAAAGGTCCGCCCGCCACCCTGCCAGGTTCAGGGGGCGGTTAGCCGAAAAAAAAAAAAAACGGCCGTAAGGGCACCCCGTTCGGGGTGCAGGGATTGGTTCCTTGATTTGTCCCCCCGTTCGGGGGGAACCCTCCAACTGCGAGTAAGCCAAGGAGTTTGGAGGTACAGCAGGTTGACAGCAGTGTGATCGAGCAGATTAGATAGAGTAGAATTTGAATGGGGCTTCACTGATTTATTTCATACAATTCATATCTAAAACACAGTTGAAAAATATTTGATTGTTAAAATATTTAAATACAAGAACTATATCAAGAAATTAACAAAACATAGTTTTTTTAGTTAGGAGAAAAGTCTAAAAACATATCACAAATGACAAACGTTGTGCCTCTCCTCCTCCTGTTCTTCAATGAAGCTGATCACCCTCCAGCTCCCGTTAGAAACATCGTGCTGCTGAAGGTGTGCCGGCAGAATGGTTGTGATACAGGAGGTGCTGTGGACTCTCCCAGAAACGAGGACCTAGTTTAGTTGTAGATCCAGTAAAACATAGTGCAAATGTGACATTATTTATAATGCACAGTTACAGTCTTGTGAATATTAAAAAATGTACTTCATGTAATGCAGGAAGCGAATATTTCAAACGAACTAAGGCAGCAAACAGTAAGAGCAAAATCGTGTTCCAAACATTAACTCTTTTTTTAAATGTCAATTAGCTTGTGAGTAATAAGACAAAATGTGACTGTCAGACAGAGAACTGTCAGAGCAAACGGCAGATTTTAGAAAGTCCTGCCGAAATAAATCTGCACCCGACTGTGACTGTCAGCGTTGAACTGCCGCCATTGCTGTCAAAGTCAGACACATCTCCAAAATTGTTGGAGCAAATTTTTAAGCAGGCTTCATCTTGATAAATTGACCACGTATTTGACATTTACACCATAACGTTACCGCCTAAAATAATCGTAAAACAAAATTTTGTGTAACAACAAGAGTAATATGTACCCCAAAAGCTTTCAAAGCGTCTGAAAGTTTTCTCCTCCGTTTTTGTTGGGGCTTGGCTCGAAATGCATCATGATTGGCCGCCCGAAGTCCACGTGTCTGTCGGACGTGCTCTCATTGGTCTACAATACCATCACGGATGAATAAATACTCAAAGGGCTTGCCTGAACCCTTTAAATACTCAATGGGCTTGCCTGGCAAGCCCTTTGAGTATTTATTCCATATTGCCCACTAGTTCACTAGTAAGGTCATTTTGACGCTTACTAGTGAACATGTAAGGCCATAAATGTGCCCACTAGTTCACTAGTAAGATCATTTTGACGCTTACTAGTGAACATGTAAGCCACAAAACGCTCACTGGTTCTCTAGTAAGGTAATTTTGACGCTTACTAGTGAACATGTAAGGCCATAAATGTGCCCACTAGTTCACTAGTAAGTTAATTTTGAGGCTTACTAGTTGACATGTAAGCCACACATCGCCTACTAGTTCACTAGTAAGATCATTTTGAGGCTTACTAGTGAACATGTAAGCCACAAAACGCCCAATAGTTCACTAGTAAGATCATTTTGACGCTTACTAGTGAACATGTAAGCCACAAAACGCTCACTAGTTTACTAGTAAGGTCATTTTGACGCTTACTAGTGAACATGTAAGCCACAAAACTCTCACTAGTTCACTAGTAAGGTCATTTTGACGCTTACTAGTGAACATGTAAGCCACAAAACGCTCACTGGTTCACTAGTAAGGTCATTTTGACGCTTACTAGTGAACATGTAAGCCACAAAACGCTCACTGGTTCACTAGTAAGGTAATTTTGACGCTTACTAGTGAACATGTAAGGCCATAAATGTGCCCACTAGTTCACTAGTAAGGTCATTTTGAGGCTTACTAGTTGACATGTAAGCCACACATCGCCTACGAGTTCACTAGTAAGATCATTTTGAGGCTTACTAGTGAACATGTAAGCCACAAAACGCCCAATAGTTCACTAGTAAGATCATTTTGACGCTTACTAGTGAACATGTAAGCCACAAAACGCTCACTAGTTTACTAGTAAGGTCATTTTGACGCTTACTAGTGAACATGTAAGCCACAAAACTCTCACTAGTTCACTAGTAAGGTCATTTTGACGCTTACTAGTGAACATGTAAGGCCATAAATGTGCCCACTTGTAGTGCTAGTGACATTACACTGTACTTGCATTAAATGCAAATAAGGATGATTACGAAAACATGTAACGGTATCCTATTGGCTGTACGTTTCAAAATAGTGTCATCCCACCAGTCAGGGCTCATGATTTTGGAAATTCTGTGCCCACTTAGTTTTTTAAAACAACAATGGCGGGCAGTGTCCTGAGACGTATTCGGCGAAGGTGCAGGGCAATAGAGAGTGCCTGTCATCAAGGGTCTGCCGGTGAAAGTGAAGCACGCGCGATAAACATTTCAATTGCTAATTTAAGAAGAGTTAGTGACCAGTTTAGCGCTGATACTATTCAAAGTTTGATTCAAAGTCCAATAGATCTCCGATCTGTCATCATTGCGGGACCCACTCCTAATGGTGGACGTGTTTGTTCCCATGTGGCACATCGTTTGCACACAGGTAAAATGGCTACCATTTTTTGTCATTGGTTTTTCGTATGTATTTTTATTCGAACTACACACGGGTTTTACTGACGACTTGCTGTGACTTACCTTCTATCACCCTGTCAAACGTCGTTTTATACCAGTGGTTTTCCTGCAAATCAGTAGACTATTAAGTAACGCGATGGCTGTACACTTTTAAGCAATAACTAGTGATCTTTTAGTTATTCAATTATAAGTTTGAATTATTTTTTTCTTGAGTAAAATGGTTAGAGAAAATAGCTGCTCGTGGTTTTGAAGCTGCATATACTTTTATGTACATCTGTGTCTATATGCCTGTACTGTATACAGTATATAAAAAACACGTAGTGATTCGTTTGCTTGAATTCCTTAATTCTTTTATTTCCATACTTTAGGTAGACGAGGAAGACCAGCACTTGACATTACAAGTGATCAAATTGAACTGCTCCCCACTCAGGGCTTTACAGTGAGAGCCATCACTGAGATGTTGTGTTGTTCCTCTTCATACCTGCATAAAAAAATGACGTTTTTTTCAGATTTCAGCCAGAAATAGATTTACTCCCATTCATGATGTTGACCTGGAGGAGCATGTCAGAAGATTGCACAGCCAATTTCCCAGATCAGGCTCGAAAGCAAGTGTTCTGCTACATACTCTTGTCCCTTCATGTATATATCATTATATTCATTGTGAAAGTGTACTTTCTTTATTGTGTTGTTTTATGAACCTGTTGCAGATGATGAGGGCATACCTGCGTGCTGATGGTATTGTAGTACAAAGAAAAAGAGTTCGAGAAATCCTCAACCGTATTGAGCCAGCTGCTGCAGCCCAGAGATGGAGCCAGACTGTGGCTAGAAGAACATACTATGTGCCATTTCCCAATAGTTTATGGCACATAGATGGGCATATGCGTCTCATTCGGTAATAAGGGATCATCTTATATTTGTACTCGTGGGAGCATTAGAAAGCCATATTGTATGGACAGCACAGATTAAATTGAATTTTATCATTTGTATATCCAAGTTACACAAACTCCAAATTGCCTCCATGTAGTCTTAAGTGCACAGCAATACCTTCTCTACCGAGATGATATTTCAAACAAGATATGAAACTTGATTGTTTTCTTGTATTTAATCATTATTCTTTTCATGTTTGTTTTACAGGTGGGTGTTTGTGACACATGCCGGCATTGATGGGAATTCCAGGCTAGTAACGTACCTTCAACTGGAGCACAGACAACACAGCTTTGACAGTGTTGAAATATTTTGTCCAAGCCACCTGCCTGTATGGGTTACCCTCCAGAGTAAGATCCGACCATGGTGATGAAAACACTGGTTGCTCTTTTAATGAACCTACTGCAGGGACAAGACACCAAAATTATTTCTAGCTCCAGCCAACACCCCCTCACAATTTACTCACACCTCCCATGGCCTGATTATCCACCAACAGGGGCCCTTTTTGGATTATCATTTTGGCATAGGAACTTTCCTTTCCTATCCTAACCGAGTGAGATGAGCCGGTAGCACCTGGAGCAAAGATCGTCTAAATTTTAATAATGCTTAGGAAAGGTTCTGACCATCCTTTACGAAAGGAAAGGAGATATATTATGCAGCAGGAATATTTAAAGGGTGAGTCTTTTTTTATGTTGTTGTTGTTGTTGTTGTTGTCGACCCCACCCGTGCCCCGACATTGGGGGACCGGGCCCTCACTCCGTCTCCCGGATCCCCAGACCCCCCTCCTCCGCCCAGCGGGCGAGCAGGGCCGCCACTCCGCTTGGGTTTCGCCAGAGGTCCTCCGGAGTCAGTGTGGTGGGTATGTTTGTGCAGGTGAACAGGTGTTGTGTGTCGTGCACTTGCGTGCCGCATAGCGCACAGAGTGGTGTTGGGTGTGTGTCCGGTGTAATGTTGTGTAGGTAGGAGTGGAGGGCTGGTGATTTGTTGGTTCGGAGTTGTGCTAGGAGGTGTCTGGTTCTGTGTGGTAGGTCTTGCTCTGATGGGTCTATTTCTGGTGCTGGTGCATGTATTACTTTGTTGTGTTGTCTGGTGTCCAAGTGTGTTTGTACAAAGTGGGTGTGTATGTCTTTCATGTTCTGTTTTATGGTGTCGTTGTTGGTGTCCTGTGGTGCTGTGTATTTGTTGTGTGTGTAGTTGTTGTTATGGAAGATTGTTTGTTTCTTTTATCTGGGTGGTGGTGGTTGTTGAGTGAGTGGGTGTAGTGGGTGGGTTGGGTGTTGGGCTTTTTGTCTGATTTGCGATGCGTGTAGTTTTAGATGGGTGTTCAGTGGGAGAGTTTTTGTTTCCTCATGCAAGTGTTGTATGTTTGTGTCTTGTGTGCATCCTGTTGCTATTCTGAGTGCGGTGTTCTGTGTGGTCTGGAGTTTTGTCTTGTTTGTGTCCGATAGTGTTGGTGACCATATAGTGTTTGCGTATTCGAGGCGTGTGAGTGTGGTTGCTTTGTATGTGGTGAGTATAGTTTCTTTGGATTTTCCCCAGTGAGTGGTTGTTAAGGCTTTAAGTATTTTGTTTGATTGCTTGGCGCGGGTTAGAGTGTGTTGTGTGTGTTTTGAGAAGGTGAGTTTGGGGTCCCATGTTAATCCCAGTATTTTGGGTTCGCGGACTGTGGGTAGGGTGGTGTTATCTATTTGTAAAGTGAGCCTGTTGCTGTATTCTGCCGGATCCGGTGTGAACAGAGTGGTGGTGGTTTTGTCTGCGTTGAGTGTGAGTTGGTTCTGTTTTGTCCAGTTGTATATGTCGTGGAGATATTTTTGTACTTGTTGTTGTGCCTGTTGTGGTTTGACATGTGTGGATAGAATGGTGATGTCGTCTGCATATGTAACTGTGTGTACATTTGGAGGTGGTTGTGGTAAGTCTGCCATGTATATGTTGAATAGTGTTGGTGAAAGTACTCCCCCCTGTGGTACCCCCGTTTTCGTGTTTCTATGTTCTGATGTTTCCCCCCGGTATTGAGTGTATTGTCTGCGTCCCCTTATGTAGTTGAAGATGTATTTGATGATGATGTTTGGGGTGTTAGTGTTGTTGAGTTTGTTTGTGAGTGTGTGTAGGTTTACCGTGTCAAAGGCTTTGGACATGTCTAGGGCTATGGCAACCGTTCGTTGTGGTGGTTTTTGTTGATTGAAACCTGTGGCTATGATGTTGTGTATGTGGTGTAGTGCTGTGGTTATGGAGTGTTGTTTTCGGAAGCCGTGTTGGTGAGAGGGTAGTTGAGTGTTGTTGGTAATGAAGGGTAGTATTACCTTTTCCATTGTTTTGGCTATTGGGCTGAGTAGTGCTATTGGTCTGTAAGATGGGCCGAGTGCGTGGTTTTTGTTGGGTTTTGGTATTGGGATTATTTTTGCAGTCTTCCATATTGCGGGGATGGTGTTGGTGTTGAGTGATGTGTTGTAAGTGTGTGTGAGTAGTGTTATTGCTTTGGGGCCTAGGTGTTTCAGATGTCTGATGTTTATGTTGTCTGGGCCTGTGGAGTTGTTGCTTTTGGAGCGTTGTAGTGCTTGTTTGACTTGTTGTTCTGTGATGGTTATGGGCGTGGTGTTGAATTTTCGTATTTTGCGTTGTAGTTGTCTGTATGTTCTGTTGGTTTTGTGTTGTATTATGTTGGTGAATTGTTTGTTGAATGCTCGTGCTTTCTGTTTGTTGGATATTGCCGTGTGTTGTCCGAACTGTATTGTGGTGTTTTCTGGTGCTTTTTGTTCTTTGTTTGATAGTCTTGTTACTGTGTTCCAGAGTATGTATTGTTTGTGTCTGTGGTTCCATGCATCCGTTAAGTGTTCTTTCCATAGCTCTTGTTTGTGTTTTTGGATTTGTGTGTCTATTTCTTTGTTTAGGTCTGTGATGCGTGGGTCTTGGTGGTTTTGTTGTCTGATGTCGTTTCTTTGGCTGATGAGTGTTCTGATGTGTTGTGGTAGGAGAAGTGATTTGCTTTTTATTTTTCCGTGGGGTATGTGGTGTTTGTCTGCTGTAAGTATGAGGTTTGTGAGCATGGTGTTGGCTGTGTGGATGTTGTCAGGTATGGTTAAGTTCTCCAGTGCTGATTCTATTTCAGAGGTGTATCCTTCCCAGTCTGCTTTCCTGTAATTTGTGTAAGTTTGAAGGTGTTGTTGTAGGCGGAAAGGAGCACGCGTGTTGTGTGTGATTTTGATAGGAAGGTGGTCTGAACTGAGTGCGTGTATTGTGGTCCATGTTGTTCTGTTTGTGATGCTGTTGCTGGCTGTTGTGATGTCCGGTGATGTTGGTTGTTGGTTGATGTTTGTAGGTTTTCTGGTGGGTGTGTTTGCGTTTAGAGTGATTTGTTGGGAGTTTTGTAGTATGTCTGCAATGTGGGTGCCTCTGTGGTCGTCGTAGGGAGAGTGCCATTGTGTTGAGTGAGCGTTGATGTCTGCGGTTAGAATGGTGTTGTTCAGCGAGTTTATGTATTGGAAGGTGTTGGTGATGTCTGTGTCTTCTGTGGCGTGGTCTGGTCGGGTGGTATCTCTGGGGGGTATATACATGTTGCATATGTGTAGTCTTTTGTGGTTGGTTATGTGAATCTTTACGGTTTGAATTTCTGTAGTGTTGGTGTTAATGTTGTTGGGGATGTTCATGGGAGTGAATGTGTATCTACTGTATATCTATAAAAAAAATCCTCGTCTCACCCCTCAGGTGGTGTCCATCCCTCATTCAGCTGGGGTCCTCTACCAGAGGCCAGGAAGCTTGAGGGTTCTGCGCAGTATCCTTGCCGTTCCCAGCACTGCACATTTCTGGACTGAGATGTCCGATGTTGTTCCCGGGATCTGTTGCAACCACTCATCATCTAGTTTGGGGGTCACTGCCCCGAGTGCTCCGACCACCACAGGCACGACTGTCCCCTTTACCTTCCAGGCTCTCTCCAGCTCCTCTCTGAGCCCTTGGGATTTCTCGAGTTTCTCGTGTTCCTTCTTTCTGATGTTTCCAGCACTTGGGACCGCTACATCCACTACAACGGCTTTCCTCTGCCCTTTATCTATCATCAGGATATCTGGTTGGTTCGCCATTACCATCTTGTCAGTCTGGATCTGGAAGTCCCATAGGATCTTCGCTCTGTCATTCTCCACCACCTTCGGAGGTGTTTCCCATTTTGACCTTGGGGTTTCCAGTCCGTACTCCGCACAGATGTTTCGGTAGACTATGCCAGCCACCTGGTTATTGCGTTCCATATAGGCTTTCCCTGCCAGCACCTTACACCCTGCAGTTATGTGTTAGATCGTCTCAGGTGCCTCTTTGCACAACCTACACCTTGGGTCTTGTCTGGTGTGGTATATCTGGGCCTCAATGGCTCTAGTGCTCAGGGCCTGCTCCTGAGCAGCCAGGATGAGTGCCTCTGTACTGTCCTTCAGGCCAGCCCTCTCTAGCCACTGATGGGAATTCTTGAGATCGGCCACTTCAGTTATGGTCCGGTGGTACATCCCGTGTAGGGGCTTGTCCTCCGATGATGGTCCCTCTTCCAGCGCCTCATCCTCTGTTGCCCATTGTCTGAGACATTCTCTGAGTACGTCATCCGTTGGAGCCTTCTCCTTGATGTATTCATGGAGCTTGGATGTTTCATCCTGGACAGTGGCTCTCACACTCACTAGTCCCCAGCCGCTTTCCTTGTTGCCAGTTCAAGGTTGCCATTGGCTTGTGGTACACCGAGGTACTTGTAGCTGTCCTCAATGTCTGCTATTGTTCCTTCGGGGAGTGAGACCCCTTCAGTCCGGACTACCGTTCCTCTCTTAGTCACCATCCGACTATCACATCCCGATGTCGCTGCTGTAGATCCTGGTTGTTTGGATCAGGGAGTCTATGTCCCTTTCACTCTTAGCATACAGCTTTATGTCATCCATGTAGAGGAGGTGACTGATCGTAGCTTCATTTCTGAGGCTGTATCCATAGCCTGTCTTGGTGATTACTTGGCTTAGGGAGTTCAGTCCTATGCAGAACAGCAATGGGGAGAGTGCATCACCTTGGTATATGCCACATTTGATGGACACTTGGGTAAGTGGCTTGCCATTGGCTTCAAGTGTGGTTTTCCACATCCTCATCAAGTTCGCAACGAAGGCTCTTAGGGTCCTGTTCACCTTATACACATCCAAGCATTCAGTGATCCATGTATGTGGCATCGAGTCATAGGCTTTCTTTTAATCAATCCAGGCTGTGCACAGGTTGGTACATCGGGACCTGCAGTCTTGTGCGACTGTTCTGTCAACCAGGAGCTGATGTTTGGCTCCCCTGGTATCTCTACCAATGCCCTTCCGTGCTTCGCTCATGTATTGATCCATGTGTGCACTTATCTTAGCCGCAACATGAGCTTCCAAAATTGTGGAGGGACAGGTTATTGGCCGATAGTTGGATGCGACTGCACCCTTTGAGGGATCTTTCATGATAAGGATCGTTCGCCCTTCGGTTAGCCATCCTGGGTGAGTCCCATCCCTAGGCAGCTGGTTCATTTGTGCTGCTGGGCGCTCATGGAGTGCTGTGAGTCTCTTTAGCCAGTAAGTGTGGACCATGTCCGGGCCTGGTGCTGTCCAGTTCTTCATATTTGAGACTATTTCCTTTATGTCTGCCACTGTTATGGTAATTGGGTTCTGTTCAGGGAGGTGTCTGTGCTCCTCTCTTTGGGTGACCAGCCATTGTGCACTGCTGTTATGTGCAACCTCCTTCTCCCATCTGCCTCTCCAGTACCTTTCAGTTTCCAGTCTTGGTGGATCAGCTCTGTTGTTAGGACCCTGCCACTGAGCGTACACTTTCGCAGGTTGTGTTGCAAACAGCCTGTTTATTCGTCTGGCCTCATTCTCTTTCGTGTACCGCTTTAGGCGGCTGGACAAGGCTTGGAGCCTTTGTTTCGAGTGCTTCATATATGGTCATCTGGATGTACCTCTCAGGATCGGCCTTTTCATCACACCTCTCTGGACCTCAGTCAATTGACTCACATCTTTCCGAGCCGCCTTGATCTTAGCCTCCAACCGTCTTTTCCATGGTCGGTAATGTATCTCATGGCTTCCATGGTTGCTCTTATAGCCAAGCATCTCAAGGATCACTGATGCTGAAGCGTATATCAGTTCATTTCCGTGATCGTTACGGTAAGGATCGCCCTCAGTGCTGAATTCACACTTTCCAAGAGACTTTCAGGTGGTACTTCACATAGCCGTTGTAATCGGATTCTAGGTTTCCCAGCTTTCATTCTTGCCATGATCTTAGCTTTCAGGTCAGTTGCTGCCTCGCTCAGCATTTCATTCATTGGGGCTGGCCTCCCAATCTCATCATCTGCATTCACTCTGGTATGAACTCCTCCTCTGATCTGGCAGCCTGGGGCCCCTCACCATGGAACCTGCGTTGTACCTCATCAATCTCAAGTTGTGACAGCAGTTGCCGTTTGTGGATGTTGGAACACTGAGTTACGAGTTGTTTCGTGGCCACCCGTGACTGTGGGTTTCGAAGTAACCATTTAGCCCACATTCTCTCCATGTAACCTCTCTGACTAGGCTTGCTTGAGTAGTAGCATTCCAACAGAGCCATGTTATTGCATCTTGCCCATCTCTGCTCCATTTTTCATCAAGGTGCTCTGGTTCCCCAGCACCTGACGCAGACCTTGTTTGGCCGGGCGACGTCTGAGCTGGCATGTCATTCATTTTATTGTCTCTCATCATTGTATGAGGTACGCATTAGCGTGAAGGCTCTTGCCCAAGGACCCACACTGGATGGTGTTATGTGCTCATTTTTTGCCCCAAGTGGGGAGCGGAGGGACGGGCGCTGGGGGGGGGACCATCGTGGTGGGGCGGGCCCCTAGGCGGGATGTGCCACCGGACCGTGGCTGAGGTGGCTGATCTCAAGAAGTCCTATCGGTGGCTGGAGGGGACTGGCCTGGGGGACAGCGCAGGGGCGCTCATCCTGGCTGCTCAGGAGCGGGCCTTGGGCGCCGGAGCCGTCGAGGCCCGGATGTGCCGCGCCGGACAGGACCCGGGGTGTGGGTTGTGCGGGGAGGCGCCTGGGACGATCCGGCACGTGGCTGCGGGGTGTGGGATGCTGGCAGGGGGGGCCTGCGTGGAGCGCCATGGCCAGGTGGCTGGCGTGGTCTGCCGAGGCATCTGTGCGGAGTGTGGACTGGGGGCCCCGGGGTCGGAGTGGGGGGCACCTCCGAGGGTGGTGGAGGGTGGCGGAGCGGGGATCCTGTGGGACTTCCGGATCCAGACTGGCGGGATGGTGGTGGCGAGCCAGCCAGATGTCGTGGTCGTGGATGGGGGGCGGAGGAGGGCCGTTGTGGTGGATGTGGCGGTCCCAGGTGGTGGAGGCATCGGGAGGGGGGAGCATGGGGGGCTCGGGGGGTACCAGGGGCTCGGGGAGGGGCTGGGGAGGGCCTGGGGGGTGGGGGTGGCGGTCGTGCCTGTGGTGGTCGGGGCGCTCGGGGCAGTGACCCCCGGACTGGATGGGTGGTTGCGACAGATCCCGGGACCAGCGTCGGACATCTCGGTCCGGAGGTGTGCGGTGCTTGGAGAGGCGGGGGTACTGCGCGGGGCCCTCGGGCTTCCTGGCCTCTGGTGGAGGACCCGAGCTGAATGAGGGACGGACACCACCCGAGGACACCTCCTATTGGCTCCATGATAAGAGCTCCACCCAGCAAAGAATTAACCCTTTAAAACCTGATTCTGAGCTTTCACAATTATTTACCGCCATTTGCGTAATATCTACAGTATACAGAAGGAATCAAGCAATTTTTACCAATGTATCTGTAGGTGATGTTTATTTATTATGTACACAGAGATAAAGAGTAATGGCACAGCTCTGCAGTATCTTTCCACTTTTATATATGTATGCTATACTAAATAAAATGAATACGGCACCATATAATGCAACAGTTATGCAACTCCCTAAATAATGATGTGAATTTTCAGTTGTTGCTAAATCAGTTAAGATGTTATAATTTGTGGTGTAGATGCGAATTTAGGAGAGCAGGACAATATATCGCATTGCAATTGGAGCAGCAGCTTGGTTGATGATGTCCCCAAACCGGCTCATCTATTATATTTGTCGTGCAATACATTGAAAATGAGCACAATTGCAAAACATAGGCTTCTTATATTTTAAAATAAAATAATCACATGTTTACCGTTCTGGGGTTTCTACAATCATGAATGGAGGCATTATTTACAGCAGGTTGATGTTGTTGTTGTTGTTGTCGACCCCACCCGTGCCCCGACATTGGGGGACCGGGCCCTCACTCCGTCTCCCGGATCCCCAGACCCCCCTCCGCCGCCCAGCGGGCGAGCAGGGCCGCCACTCCGCTTGGGTTTCGCCAGAGGTCCTCCGGAGTCAGTGTGGTGGGTATGTTTGTGCAGGTGAACAGGTGTTGTGTGTCGTGCACTTGCGTGCCGCATAGCGCACAGAGTGGTGTTGGGTGTGTGTCCGGTGTAATGTTGTGTAGGTAGGAGTGGAGGGCTGGTGATTTGTTGGTTCGGAGTTGTGCTAGGAGTTGTCTGGTTCTGTGTGGTAGGTCTTGCTCTGATGGGTCTATTTCTGGTGCTGGTGCATGTATTACTTTGTTGTGTTGTCTGGTGTCCAAGTGTGTTTGTACAAAGTGGGTGTGTATGTCTTTCATGTTCTGTTTTATGGTGTCGTTGTTGGTGTCCTGTGGTGCTGTGTCTTTGTTGTGTGTGTAGTTGTTGTTGTGGAAGATTGTTTGTTTCTTTTGTCTGGGTGGTGGTGGTTGTTGAGTGGGTGGGTTGGGTGTTGGGCTTTTTGTCTGATTTGCGATGTGTGTAGTTTTAGATGGGTGTTCAGTGGGAGAGTTTTTGTTTCCTCATGCAAGTGTTGTATGTTTGTGTCTTGTGTGCATCCTGTTGCTATTCTGAGTGCGGTGTTCTGTGTGGTCTGGAGTTTTGTCTTGTTTGTGTCCGATAGTGTTGGTGACCATATAGTGTTTGCGTATTCGAGGCGTGTGAGTGTGGTTGCTTTGTATGTGGTGAGTATAGTTTCTTTGGATTTTCCCCAGTGAGTGGTTGTTAAGGCTTTAAGTATTTTGTTTGATTGCTTGGCGCGGGTTAGAGTGTGTTGTGTGTGTTTTGAGAAGGTGAGTTTGGGGTCCCATGTTAATCCCAGTATTTTGCGTTCGCGGACTGTGGGTAGGGTGGTGTTATCTATTTGTAAAGTGAGTCTGTTGCTGTATTCTGCCGGATCCGGTGTGAACAGAGTGGTGGTGGTTTTGTCTGCGTTGAGTGTGAGTTGGTTCTGTTTTGTCCAGTTGTATATGTCGTGGAGATATTTTTGTACTTGTTGTTGTGCCTGTTGTGGTTTGACATGTGTGGATAGAATGGTGATGTCGTCTGCATATGTAACTGTGTGTACATTTGGAGGTGGTTGTGGTAAGTCTGCCATGTATATGTTGAATAGTGTTGGTGAAAGTACTCCCCCCTGTGGTACTCCCGTTTTCGTGTTTCTGTGTTCTGATGTTTCCCCCCGGTATTGAGTGTATTGTCTGCGTCCCCTTATGTAGTTGAAGATGTATTTGATGATGATGTTTGGGGTGTTAGTGTTGTTGAGTTTGTTTGTGAGTGTGTGTAGGTTTACCGTGTCAAAGGCTTTGGACATGTCTAGGGCTATGGCAACTGTTCGTTGTGGTGGTTTTTGTTGATTGAAACCTGTGGCTATGATGTTGTGTATGTGGTGTAGTGCTGTGGTTGTGGAGTGTTGTTTTCGGAAGCCGTGTTGGTGAGAGGGTAGTTGAGTGTTGTTGGTAATGAAGGGTAGTATTACCTTTTCCATTGTTTTGGCTATTGGGCTGAGTAGTGCTATTGGTCTGTAGGATGGGCCGAGTGCGTGGTTTTTGTTGGGTTTTGGTATTGGGATTATTTTTGCAGTCTTCCATATTGCGGGGATGGTGTTGGTGTTGAGTGATGTGTTGTAAGTGTGTGTGAGTAGTGTTATTGCTTTGGGGCCTAGGTGTTTCAGATGTCTGATGTTTATGTTGTCTGGGCCTGTGGAGTTGTTGCTTTTGGAGCGTTGTAGTGCTTGTTTGACTTGTTGTTCTGTGATGGTTATGGGCGTGGTGTTGAGTTTTCGTATTTTGCGTTGTAGTTGTCTGTATGTTCTGTTGGTTTTGTGTTGTATTATGTTGGTGAATTGTTTGTTGAATGCTCGTGCTTTCTGTTTGTTGGATATTGCCGTGTGTTGTCCGAACTGTATTGTGGTGTTTTCTGGTGCTTTTTGTTCTTTGTTAGATAGTCTTGTTACTGTGTTCCAGAGTATGTATTGTTTGTGTCTGTGGTTCCATGCATCCGTTAAGTGTTCTTTCCATAGCTCTTGTTTGTGTTTTTGGATTTGTTTGTCTATTTCTTTGTTTAGGTCTGTGATGCGTGGGTCTTGGTGGTTTTGTTGTCTGATGTCGTTTCTTTGGCTGATGAGTGTTCTGATGTGTTGTGGTAGGAGAAGTGATTTGCTTTTTATTTTTCCGTGGGGTATGTGGTGTTTGTCTGCTGTAAGTATGAGGTTTGTGAGCATGGTGTTGGCTGTGTGGATGTTGTCAGGTATGGTTAAGTTCTCCAGTGCTGATTCTATTTCAGAGGTGTATCCTTCCCAGTCTGCTTTCCTGTAATTTGTGTAAGTTTGAAGGTGTTGTTGTAGGCGGAAAGGAGCACGCGTGTTGTGTGTGATTTTGATAGGAAGGTGGTCTGAACTGAGTGCGTGTATTGTGGTCCATGTTGTTCTGTTTGTGATGCTGTTGCTGGCTGTTGTGATGTCCGGTGATGTTGGTTGTTGGTTGATGTTTGTAGGTTTTCTGGTAGGTGTGTTTGCGTTTAGAGTGATTTGTTGGGAGTTCTGTAGTATGTCTGCAATGAGGGTGCCTCTGTGGTCGTCGTAGGGAGAGTGCCATTGTGTTGAGTGAGCGTTGATGTCTGCGGTTAGAATGGTGTTGTTCAGCGAGTTTATGTATTGGAAGGTGTTGGTGATGTCTGTGTCTTCTGTGGCGTGGTCTGGTCGGGTGGTATCTCTGGGAGGTATATACATGTTGCATATGTGTAGTCTTTTGTGGTTGGTTATGTGAATCTTTACGGTTTGAATTTCTGTAGTGTTGGTGTTAATGTTGTTGGGGATGTTCATGGGAGTGAATGTGACTGATTTGTGAATGTATGTGAGCAGTCCTCCTCCTCCCTTGTGTTCTCTGTCTTTCCTAATGCTGGTGTAGTTGGTGAGACGAGGTGTGTTGTGTTGTTTTTCTAGTTTGGTTTCTTGTATGGTGATGATGTCTGCGTGCTGTTGTGAGGCGAGTTCTTCTAGTTCTGTTTTCTTGTTTTGGATGCCGTTGATGTTTATTTGTAGTATGGTCAGTGTGTGTTTGTTGTTTTTGTTGGTGGGTGTTGTTCTTTGTGGGTTGTTCGGGGGTTGTGGTGTTGGGGTGTTTGTTGTTTGCGTGTGTGTTCTGCATGTCCACGTGTTTGTGTATTGGCGGGTGGTGATGCCGGAGCAATGTCTGTGTATCCAGTGTGGGTGTGTTGAGTTGCATCTGAGTGAGGTTTGTCTGCGTGTGATGATTCTATTGCAGCTATTGCAGGTCCAGGTTTGGGGGGGTGGTCTTGTGTTTGTTGTATCTCTGTTGGTTTTGTCTGTCCGTGTTGCGTTTGAGGGTAGTGTTGGTGAGGCGAGTGTGTTGTTTTGGTCTGTTTGTGCTCTGCTGCCTGTTGGTGTCCTACGAGGTGTAGTTGTTCGTGGTGGTGTTTTGGGATGTAGTCTGCATTTCCATGTTATGTTGTATTGTCTAGTGTTTATGTTTGTGCAATGTTTGTGTACCCAGTGTGGTGTGTGGTGGTTGCATCTGAAGGATGTCTGTCTTCTTGTAATCTGTTGTGTGCAAATGTCGCATGTCCAGGTAGTTTGTTGTGTGTGTGTTTGTTGCGTGCGTGAGAGTGTCTGTGTGGGCCCCGGATTTGTCTCTATGTCCCAGGCCTGGAGCAAAAGGTCCGCCCGCCACCCTGCCAGGTTCAGGGGGCGGTTAGCCGAAAAAAAAAAAAAACGGCCGTAAGGGCACCCCGTTCGGGGTGCAGGGATTGGTTCCTTGATTTGTCCCCCCGTTCGGGGGGAACCCTCCAACTGCGAGTAAGCCAAGGAGTTTGGAGGTACAGCAGGTTGACAGCAGTGTGATCGAGCAGATTAGATAGAGTAGAATTTGAATGGGGCTTCACTGATTTATTTCATACAATTCATATCTAAAACACAGTTGAAAAATATTTGATTGTTAAAATATTTAAATACAAGAACTATATCAAGAAATTAACAAAACTTAGTTTTTTTAGTTAGGAGAAAAGTCTAAAAACATATCACAAATGACAAACGTTGTGCCTCTCCTCCTCCTGTTCTTCAATGAAGCTGATCACCCTCCAGCTCCCGTTAGAAACATTGTGCTGCTGAAGGTGTGCCGGCAGAATGGTTGTGATACAGGAGGTGCTGTGGACTCTCCCAGAAACGAGGACCTAGTTTAGTTGTAGATCCAGTAAAACATAGTGCAAATGTGACATTATTTATAATGCACAGTTACAGTCTTGTGAATATTAAAAAATGTACTTCATGTAATGCAGGAAGCGAATATTTCAAACGAACTAAGGCAGCAAACAGTAAGAGCAAAATCGTGTTCCAAACATTAACTCTTTTTTTAAATGTCAATTAGCTTGTGAGTAATAAGACAAAATGTGACTGTCAGACAGAGAACTGTCAGAGCAAACGGCAGATTTTAGAAAGTCCTGCCGAAATAAATCTGCACCCGACTGCGACTGTCAGCGTTGAACTGCCGCCATTGCTGTCAAAGTCAGACACATCTCCAAAATTGTTGGAGCAAATTTTTAAGCAGGCTTCATCTTGATAAATTGACCACGTATTTGACATTTACACCATAACGTTACCGCCTAAAATAATCGTAAAACAAAATTTTGTGTAACAACAAGAGTAATATGTACCCCAAAAGCTTTCAAAGCGTCTGAAAGTTTTCTCCTCCGTTTTTGTTGGGGCTTGGCTCGAAATGCATCATGATTGGCCGCCCGAAGTCCACGTGTCTGTCGGACGTGCTCTCATTGGTCTACAATACCATCACGGATGAATAAATACTCAAAGGGCTTGCCAGGCAAGCCCTTTGAACCCTTTAAATACTCAATGGGCTTGCCTGGCAAGCCCTTTGAGTATTTATTCCATATTGCCCACTAGTTCACTAGTAAGGTCATTTTGACGCTTACTAGTGAACATGTAAGGCCATAAATGTGCCCACTAGTTCACTAGTAAGATCATTTTGAGGCTTACTAGTTGACATGTAAGCCACAAAACGCCCGCTAGTTCACTAGTAAGATAATTTTGAGGCTTCTAGTGAACATGTAAGCCACAGAACGCCCACTAGTTCACTAGTAAGATCATTTTGACGCTTACTAGTGAACATGTAAGCCACAAAACGCTCACTAGTTCACTAGTAAGGTCATTTTGACGCTTACTAGTGAACATGTAAGCCATAAAACGCTCACTGGTTCACTAGTAAGGTAATTTTGACGCTTACTAGTGAACATGTAAGCCACAAAACGCCCACTAGTTCCCTAGTAAGATCATTTTGACGCTTATTTATGAACATGTCAGCCACAAAACGCTCACTCGTTCACTAGTAAGATCATTTTGACGCTTACTAGTGAACATGTAAGCCACAAAACGCCCACTAGTTCACTAGTAAGGTCATTTTGACGCTTACTAGTGAACATGTAAGCCACAAAACGCCCACTAGTTCACTAGTAAGATCATTTTGACGCTTACTAGTGAACATGTAAGGCCATAAATGTGCCCACTAGTTCACTAGTAAGTTCATTTTGAGGCTTACTAGTTGACATGTAAGCCACACATCGCCTACTAGTTCACTAGTAAGATCATTTTGAGGCTTACTAGTGAACATGTAAGCCACAAAACGCCCAATAGTTCACTAGTAAGATCATTTTGACGCTTACTAGTGAACATGTAAGCCACAAAACGCTCACTAGTTTACTAGTAAGGTCATTTTGACGCTTACTAGTGAACATGTAAGCCACAAAACGCTCACTAGTTCACTATCCATCCATCCATCCATAATAAGATAATTTTGATGCTTACTACTGAACATTTAAGGCCATAAATGTGCCCACTAGTTCACTGGTAAGATGATTTTGACGCTTACTAGTGAACATGCAAGGCCATAAATGTGCCCACTTGTAGTGCTAGTGACATTACACTGTACTTGCATTAAATGCAAATAAGGATGATTACGAAAACATGTAACGGTATCCTATTGGCTGTACGTTTCAAAATAGTGTCATCCCACCAGTCAGGGCTCATGATTTTGGAAATTCTGTGCCCACTTAGTTTTTTAAAACAACAATGGCGGACAGTGTCCTGAGACGTATTCGGCGAAGGTGCAGGGCAATAGAGAGTGCCTGTCATCAAGGGTCTGCCGGTGAAAGTGAAGCACGCGCGATAAACATTTCAATTGCTAATTTAAGAAGAGTTAGTGACCAGTTTAGCGCTGATACTATTCAAAGTTTGATTCAAAGTCCAATAGATCTCCGATCTGTCATCATTGCGGGACCCACTCCTAATGGTGGACGTGTTTGTTCCCATGTGGCACATCGTTTGCACACAGGTAAAATGGCTACCATTTTTTGTCATTGGTTTTTCGTATGTATTTTTATTCGAACTACACACGGGTTTTACTGACGACTTGCTGTGACTTACCTTCTATCACCCTGTCAAACGTCGTTTTATACCAGTGGTTTTCCTGCAAATCAGTAGACTATTAAGTAACGCGATGGCTGTACACTTTTAAGCAATAACTAGTGATCTTTTAGTTATTCAATTATAAGTTTGAATTATTTTTTTCTTGAGTAAAATGGTTAGAGAAAATAGCTGCTTGTGGTTTTGAAGCTGCATATACTTTTATGTACATCTGTGTCTATATGCCTGTACTGTATACAGTATATAAAAAACACGTAGTGATTCGTTTGCTTGAATTCCTTAATCCTTTTATTTCCATACTTTAGGTAGACGAGGAAGACCAGCACTTGACATTACAAGTGATCAAATTCAACTGCTCCCCACTCAGGGCTTTACAGTGAGAGCCATCACTGAGATGTTGTGTTGTTCCTCTTCATACCTGCATAAAAAAATGAAGTTTTTTCAGATTTCAGCCAGAAATAGATTTACTCCCATTCATGATGTTGACCTGGAAGAGCATGTCAGAAGATTGCACAGCCAATTTCCCAGATCAGGCTCGGAAGCAAGTGTTCTGCTACATACTCTTGTCCCTTCATGTATATATCATTATATTCATTGTGAAAGTGTACTTTCTTTATTGTGTTGTTTTATGAACCTGTTGCAGATGATGAGGGCATACCTGCGTGCTGATGGTATTGTAGTACAAAGAAAAAGAGTTCGAGAAATCCTCAACCGTATTGAGCCAGCTGCTGCAGCCCAGAGATGGAGCCAGACTGTGGCTAGAAGAACATACTATGTGCCATTCCCCAATAGTTTATGGCACATAGATGGGCATATGCGTCTCATTCGGTAATAAGGGATCATCTTATATTTGTACTCGTGGGAGCATTAGAAAGCCATATTGTATGGACAGCACAGATTAAATTGAATTTTATCATTTGTATATCCAAGTTACACAAACTCCAAATTGCCTCCATGTAGTCTTAAGTGCACAGCAATACCTTCTCTACTGAGATGATATTTCAAACAAGATATGAAACTTGATTGTTTTCTTGTATTTAATCATTATTCTTTTCATGTTTGTTTTACAGGTGGGTGTTTGTGACACATGCCGGCATTGATGGGAATTCCAGGCTAATAACGTACCTTCAACTGGAGCACAGACAACACAGCTTTGACAGTGTTGAAATATTTTGTCCAAGCCACCTGCCTGTATGGGTTACCCTCCAGAGTAAGATCCGACCATGGTGGTGAAAACACTGGTTGCTCTTTTAATGAACCTACTGCAGGGACAAGACACCAAAATTATTTCTAGCTCCAGCCAACACCCCCTCACAATTTACTCACACCTCCCATGGCCTGATTATCCACCAACAGGGGCCCTTTTTGGATTATCATTTTGGCATAGGAACTTTCCTTTCCTATCCTAACCGAGTGAGATGAGCCGGTAGCACCTGGAGCAAAGATCGTCTAAATTTTAATAATGCTTAGGAAAGGTTCTGACCATCCTTTACGAAAGGAAAGGAGATATATTATGCAGCAGGAATATTTAAAGGGGAAGTCTTTTTTTATGTTGTTGTTGTTGTTGTTGTCGACCCCACCCGTGCCCCGACATTGGGGGACCGGGCCCTCACTCCGTCTCCCGGATCCCCAGACCCCCCTCCTCCGCCCAGCGGGCGAGCAGGGCCGCCACTCCGCTTGGGTTTCGCCAGAGGTCCTCCGGAGTCAGTGTGGTGGGTATGTTTGTGCAGGTAAACAGGTGTTGTGTGTCGTGCACTTGCGTGCCGCATAGCGCACAGAGTGGTGTTGGGTGTGTGTCCGGTGTAATGTTGTGTAGGTAGGAGTGGAGGGCTGGTGATTTGTTGGTTCGGAGTTGTGCTAGGAGTTGTCTGGTTCTGTGTGGTAGGTCTTGCTCTGATGGGTCTATTTCTGGTGCTGGTGCATGTATTACTTTGTTGTGTTGTCTGGTGTCCAAGTGTGTTTGTACAAAGTGGGTGTGTATGTCTTTCATGTTCTGTTTTATGGTGTCGTTGTTGGTGTCCTGTGGTGCTGTGTCTTTGTTGTGTGTGTAGTTGTTGTTGTGGAAGATTGTTTGTTTCTTTTGTCTGGGTGGTGGTGGTTGTTGAGTGAGTGGGTGTAGTGGGTGGGTTGGGTGTTGGGCTTTTTGTCTGATTTGCGATGCGTGTAGTTTTAGATGGATGTTCAGTGGGAGAGTTTTTGTTTCCTCATGCAAGTGTTGTATGTTTGTGTCTTGTGTGCATCCTGTTGCTATTCTGAGTGCTGTGTTCTGTGTGGTCTGGAGTTTTGTCTTGTTTGTGTCCGATAGTGTTGGTGACCATATAGTGTTTGCGTATTCGAGGCGTGTGAGTGTGGTTGCTTTGTATGTGGTGAGTATAGTTTCTTTGGATTTTCCCCAGTGAGTGGTTGTTAAGGCTTTAAGTATTTTGTTTGATTGCTTGGCGCGGGTTAGAGTGTGTTGTGTGTGTTTTGAGAAGGTGAGTTTGGGGTCCCATGTTAATCCCAGTATTTTGGGTTCGCGGACTGTGGGTAGGGTGGTGTTATCTATTTGTAAAGTGAGCCTGTTGCTGTATTCTGCCGGATCCGGTGTGAACAGAGTGGTGGTGGTTTTGTCTGCGTTGAGTGTGAGTTGGTTCTGTTTTGTCCAGTTGTATATGTCGTGGAGATATTTTTGTACTTGTTGTTGTGCCTGTTGTGGTTTGACATGTGTGGATAGAATGGTGATGTCGTCTGCATATGTAACTGTGTGTACATTTGGAGGTGGTTGTGGTAAGTCTGCCATGTATATGTTGAATAGTGTTGGTGAAAGTACTCCCCCCTGTGGTACCCCCGTTTTCGTGTTTCTATGTTCTGATGTTTCCCCCCGGTATTGAGTGTATTGTCTGCGTCCCCTTATGTAGTTGAAGATGTATTTGATGATGATGTTTGGGGTGTTAGTGTTGTTGAGTTTGTTTGTGAGTGTGTGTAGGTTTACCGTGTCAAAGGCTTTGGACATGTCTAGGGCTATGGCAACTGTTCGTTGTGGTGGTTTTTGTTGATTGAAACCTGTGGCTATGATGTTGTGTATGTGGTGTAGTGCTGTGGTTGTGGAGTGTTGTTTTCGGAAGCCGTGTTGGTGAGAGGGTAGTTGAGTGTTGTTGGTAATGAAGGGTAGTATTACCTTTTCCATTGTTTTGGCTATTGGGCTGAGTAGTGCTATTGGTCTGTAAGATGGGCCGAGTGCGTGGTTTTTGTTGGGTTTTGGTATTGGGATTATTTTTGCAGTCTTCCATATTGCGGGGATGGTGTTGGTGTTGAGTGATGTGTTGTAAGTGTGTGTGAGTAGTGTTATTGCTTTGGGGCCTAGGTGTTTCAGATGTCTGATGTTTATGTTGTCTGGGCCTGTGGAGTTGTTGCTTTTGGAGCGTTGTAGTGCTTGTTTGACTTGTTGTTCTGTGATGGTTATGGGCGTGGTGTTGAGTTTTCGTATTTTGCGTTGTAGTTGTCTGTATGTTCTGTTGGTTTTGTGTTGTATTATGTTGGTGAATTGTTTGTTGAATGCTCGTGCTTTCTGTTTGTTGGATATTGCCGTGTGTTGTCCGAACTGTATTGTGGTGTTTTCTGGTGCTTTTTGTTCTTTGTTTGATAGTCTTGTTACTGTGTTCCAGAGTATGTGTTGTTTGTGTCTGTGGTTCCATGCATCCGTTAAGTGTTCTTTCCATAGCTCTTGTTTGTGTTTTTGGATTTGTGTGTCTATTTCTTTGTTTAGGTCTGTGATGCGTGGGTCTTGGTGGTTTTGTTGTCTGATGTCGTTTCTTTGGCTGATGAGTGTTCTGATGTGTTGTGGTAGGAGAAGTGATTTGCTTTTTATTTTTCCGTGGGGTATGTGGTGTTTGTCTGCTGTAAGTATGAGGTTTGTGAGCATGGTGTTGGCTGTGTGGATGTTGTCAGGTATGGTTATGTTCTCCAGTGCTGATTCTATTTCAGAGGTGTATCCTTCCCAGTCTGCTTTCCTGTAATTTGTGTAAGTTTGAAGGTGTTGTTGTAGGCGGAAAGGAGCACGCGTGTTGTGTGTGATTTTGATAGGAAGGTGGTCTGAACTGAGTGCGTGTATTGTGGTCCATGTCGTTCTGTTTGTGATGCTGTTGCTGGCTGTTGTGATGTCCGGTGATGTTGGTTGTTGGTTGATGTTTGTAGGTTTTCTGGTAGGTGTGTTTGCGTTTAGAGTGATTTGTTGGGAGTTCTGTAGTATGTCTGCAATGAGGGTGCCTCTGTGGTCGTCGTAGGGAGAGTGCCATTGTGTTGAGTGAGCGTTGATGTCTGCGGTTAGAATGGTGTTGTTCAGCGAGTTTATGTATTGGAAGGTGTTGGTGATGTCTGTGTCTTCTGTGGCGTGGTCTGGTCGGGTGGTATCTCTGAGGGGTATATACATGTTGCATATGTGTAGTCTTTTGTGGTTGGTTATGTGAATCTTTACGGTTTGAATTTCTGTAGTGTTGGTGTTAATGTTGTTGGGGATGTTCATGGGAGTGAATGTGACTGATTTGTGCATGTATGTGAGCAGTCCTCCTCCTCCCTTGTGTTCTCTGTCTTTCCTAATGCTGGTGTAGTTGGTGAGACGAGGTGTGTTGTGTTGTTTTTCTAGTTTGGTTTCTTGTATGGTGATGATGTCTGCGTGCTGTTGTGAGGCGAGTTCTTCTAGTTCTGTTTTCTTGTTTTGGATGCCGTTGATGTTTATTTGTAGTATGGTCAGTGTGTGTTTGTTGTTTTTGTTGGTGGGTGTTGTTCTTTGTGGGTTGTTCGGGGGTTGTGGTGTTGGGGTGTTTGTTGTTTGCGTGTGTGTTCTGCATGTCCACGTGTTTGTGTATTGGCGGGTGGTGATGCCGGAGCAATGTCTGTGTATCCAGTGTGGGTGTGTTGAGTTGCATCTGAGTGAGGTTTGTCTGCGTGTGATGATTCTATTGCAGCTATTGCAGGTCCAGGTTTGGGGGGGTGTGTCTAGTGTTTATGTTTGTGCAATGTTTGTGTACCCAGTGTGGTGTGTGGTGGTTGCATCTGAAGGATGTCTGTCTTCTTGTAATCTGTTGTGTGCAAATGTCGCATGTCCAGGTAGTTTGTTGTGTGTGTGTTTGTTGCGTGCGTGAGAGTGTCTGTGTGGGCCCCGGATTTGTCTCTATGTCCCAGGCCTGGAGCAAAAGATCCGCCCGCCACCCTGCCAGGTTCAGGGGGCGGTTAGCCGAAAAAAAAAAAAACGGCCGTAAGGGCACCCCGTTCGGGGTGCAGGGATTGGTTCCTTGATTTGTCCCCCCGTTCGGGGGGAACCCTTCAACTGCGAGTAAGCCAAGGAGTTTGGAGGTACAGCAGGTTGACAGCAGTGTGATCGAGCAGATTAGATAGAGTAGAATTTGAATGGGGCTTCACTGATTTATTTCATACAATTCATATCTAAAACACAGTTGAAAAATATTTGATTGTTAAAATATTTAAATACAAGAACTATATCAAGAAATTAACAAAACATAGTTTTTTTAGTTAGGAGAAAAGTCTAAAAACATATCACAAATGACAAACGTTGTGCCTCTCCTCCTCCTGTTCTTCAATGAAGCTGATCACCCTCCAGCTCCCGTTAGAAACATTGTGCTGCTGAAGGTGTGCCGGCAGAATGGTTGTGATACAGGAGGTGCTGTGGACTCTCCCAGAAACGAGGACCTAGTTTAGTTGTAGATCCAGTAAAACAGTGCAAATGTGACATTATTTATAATGCACAGTTACAGTCTTGTGAATATTAAAAAATGTAGTTCATGTAATGCAGGAAGCGAATATTTCAAACGAACTAAGGCAGCAAACAGTAAGAGCAAAATCGTGTTCCAAACATTAACTCTTTTTTTAAATGTCAATTAGCTTGTGAGTAATAAGACAAAATGTGACTGTCAGACAGAGAACTGTCAGAGCAAACGGCAGATTTTAGAAAGTCCTGCCGAAATAAATCTGCACCCGACTGAGACTGTCAGCGTTGAACTGCCGCCATTGCTGTCAAAGTCAGACACATCTCCAAAATTGTTGGAGCAAATTTTTAAGCAGGCTTCATCTTGATAAATTGACCACGTATTTGACATTTACACCATAACGTTACCGCCTAAAATAATCGTAAAACAAAATTTTGTGTAACAACAAGAGTAATATGTACCCCAAAAGCTTTCAAAGCGTCTGAAAGTTTTCTCCTCCGTTTTTGTTGGGGCTTGGCTCGAAATGCATCATGATTGGCCGCCCGAAGTCCACGTGTCTGTCGGACGTGCTCTCATTGGTCTACAATACCATCACGGATGAATAAATACTCAAAGGGCTTGCCAGGCAAGCCCTTTGAACCCTTTAAATACTCAATGGGCTTGCCTGGCAAGCCCTTTGAGTATTTATTCCATATTGCCCACTAGTTCACTAGTAAGGTCATTTTGACGCTTACTAGTGAACATGTAAGGCCATAAATGTGCCCACTAGTTCACTAGTAAGATCATTTTGAGGCTTACTAGTTGACATGTAAGCCACAAAACGCCCGCTAGTTCACTAGTAAGATAATTTTGAGGCTTCTAGTGAACATGTAAGCCACAGAACGCCCACTAGTTCACTAGTAAGATCATTTTGACGCTTACTAGTGAACATGTAAGCCACAAAACGCTCACTAGTTCACTAGTAAGGTCATTTTGACGCTTACTAGTGAACATGTAAGCCACAAAACGCTCACTGGTTCACTAGTAAGGTAATTTTGACGCTTACTAGTGAACATGTAAGCCACAAAACGCCCACTAGTTCCCTAGTAAGATCATTTTGACGCTTATTTATGAACATGTCAGCCACAAAACGCTCACTCGTTCACTAGTAAGATCATTTTGACGCTTACTAGTGAACATGTAAGCCACAAAACGCCCACTAGTTCACTAGTAAGGTCATTTTGACGCTTACTAGTGAACATGTAAGCCACAAAACGCCCACTAGTTCACTAGTAAGATCATTTTGACGCTTACTAGTGAACATGTAAGGCCATAAATGTGCCCACTAGTTCACTAGTAAGTTCATTTTGAGGCTTACTAGTTGACATGTAAGCCACACATCGCCTACTAGTTCACTAGTAAGATCATTTTGAGGCTTACTAGTGAACATGTAAGCCACAAAACGCCCAATAGTTCACTAGTAAGATCATTTTGACGCTTACTAGTGAACATGTAAGCCACAAAACGCTCACTAGTTTACTAGTAAGGTCATTTTGACGCTTACTAGTGAACATGTAAGCCACAAAACGCTCACTAGTTCACTATCCATCCATCCATCCATAATAAGATAATTTTGACGCTTACTACTGAACATTTAAGGCCATAAATGTGCCCACTAGTTCACTGGTAAGATGATTTTGACGCTTACTAGTGAACATGCAAGGCCATAAATGTGCCCACTTGTAGTGCTAGTGACATTACACTGTACTTGCATTAAATGCAAATAAGGATGATTACGAAAACATGTAACGGTATCCTATTGGCTGTACGTTTCAAAATAGTGTCATCCCACCAGTCAGGGCTCATGAATTTGGAAATTCTGTGCCCACTTAGTTTTTTAAAACAACAATGGCGGACAGTGTCCTGAGACGTATTCGGCGAAGGTGCAGGGCAATAGAGAGTGCCTGTCATCAAGGGTCTGCCGGTGAAAGTGAAGCACGCGCGATAAACATTTCAATTGCTAATTTAAGAAGAGTTAGTGACCAGTTTAGCGCTGATACTATTCAAAGTTTGATTCAAAGTCCAATAGATCTCCGATCTGTCATCATTGCGGGACCCACTCCTAATGGTGGACGTGTTTGTTCCCATGTGGCACATCGTTTGCACACAGGTAAAATGGCTACCATTTTTTGTCATTGGTTTTTCGTATGTATTTTTATTCGAACTACACACGGGTTTTACTGACGACTTGCTGTGACTTACCTTCTATCACCCTGTCAAACGTCGTTTTATACCAGTGGTTTTCCTGCAAATCAGTAGACTATTAAGTAACGCGATGGCTGTACACTTTTAAGCAATAACTAGTGATCTTTTAGTTATTCAATTATAAGTTTGAATTATTTTTTTCTTGAGTAAAATGGTTAGAGAAAATAGCTGCTCGTGGTTTTGAAGCTGCATATACTTTTCTGTACATCTGTGTCTATATGCCTGTACTGTATACAGTATATAAAAAACACGTAGTGATTCGTTTGCTTGAATTCCTTAATCCTTTTATTTCCATACTTTAGGTAGACGAGGAAGACCAGCACTTGACATTACAAGTGATCAAATTCAACTGCTCCCCACTCAGGGCTTTACAGTGAGAGCCATCACTGAGATGTTGTGTTGTTCCTCTTCATACCTGCATAAAAAAATGAAGTTTTTTCAGATTTCAGCCAGAAATAGATTTACTCCCATTCATGATGTTGACCTGGAAGAGCATGTCAGAAGATTGCACAGCCAATTTCCCAGATCAGGCTCGGAAGCAAGTGTTCTGCTACATACTCTTGTCCCTTCATGTATATATCATTATATTCATTGTGAAAGTGTACTTTCTTTATTGTGTTGTTTTATGAACCTGTTGCAGATGATGAGGGCATACCTGCGTGCTGATGGTATTGTAGTACAAAGAAAAAGAGTTCGAGAAATCCTCAACCGTATTGAGCCAGCTGCTGCAGCCCAGAGATGGAGCCAGACTGTGGCTAGAAGAACATACTATGTGCCATTCCCCAATAGTTTATGGCACATAGATGGGCATATGCGTCTCATTCGGTAATAAGGGATCATCTTATATTTGTACTCGTGGGAGCATTAGAAAGCCATATTGTATGGACAGCACAGATTAAATTGAATTTTATCATTTGTATATCCAAGTTACACAAACTCCAAATTGCCTCCATGTAGTCTTAAGTGCACAGCAATACCTTCTCTACCGAGATGATATTTCAAACAAGATATGAAACCCTCACTCCGTCTCCCGGATCCCCAGACCCCCCTCCTCCGCCCAGCGGGCGAGCAGGGCCGCCACTCCGCTTGGGTTTCGCCAGAGGTCCTCCGGAGTCAGTGTGGTGGGTATGTTTGTGCATGTGAACAGGTGTTGTGTGTCGTGCACTTGCGTGCCGCATAGCGCACAGAGTGGTGTTGGGTGTGTGTCCGGTGTAATGTTGTGTAGGTAGGAGTGGAGGGCTGGTGATTTGTTGGTTCGAAGTTGTGCTAGGAGTTGTCTGGTTCTGTGTGGTAGGTCTTGCTCTGATGGGTCTATTTCTGGTGCTGGTGCATGTATTACTTTGTTGTGTTGTCTGGTGTCCAAGTGTGTGTTGTACAAAGTGGGTGTGTATGTCTTTCATGTTCTGTTTTATGGTGTCGTTGTTGGTGTCCTGTGGTGCTGTGTCTTTGTTGTGTGTGTAGTTGTTGTTGTGGAAGATTGTTTGTTTCTTTTGTCTGGGTGGTGGTGGTTGTTGAGTGAGTGGGTGTAGTGGGTGGGTTGGGTGTTGGGCTTTTTGTCTGATTTGCGATGCGTGTAGTTTTAGATGGATGTTCAGTGGGAGAGTTTTTGTTTCCTCATGCAAGTGTTGTATGTTTGTGTCTTGTGTGCATCCTGTTGCTATTCTGAGTGCTGTGTTCTGTGTGGTCTGGAGTTTTGTCTTGTTTGTGTCCGATAGTGTTGGTGACCATATAGTGTTTGCGTATTCGAGGCGTGTGAGTGTGGTTGCTTTGTATGTGGTGAGTATAGTTTCTTTGGATTTTCCCCAGTGAGTGGTTGTTAAGGCTTTAAGTATTTTGTTTGATTGCTTGGCGCGGGTTAGAGTGTGTTGTGTGTGTTTTGAGAAGGTGAGTTTGGGGTCCCATGTTAATCCCAGTATTTTGGGTTCGCGGACTGTGGGTAGGGTGGTGTTATCTATTTGTAAAGTGAGCCTGTTGCTGTATTCTGCCGGATCCGGTGTGAACAGAGTGGTGGTGGTTTTGTCTGCGTTGAGTGTGAGTTGGTTCTGTTTTGTCCAGTTGTATATGTCGTGGAGATATTTTTGTACTTGTTGTTGTGCCTGTTGTGGTTTGACATGTGTGGATAGAATGGTGATGTCGTCTGCATATGTAACTGTGTGTACATTTGGAGGTGGTTGTGGTAAGTCTGCCATGTATATGTTGAATAGTGTTGGTGAAAGTACTCCCCCCTGTGGTACCCCCGTTTTCGTGTTTCTATGTTCTGATGTTTCCCCCCGGTATTGAGTGTATTGTCTGCGTCCCCTTATGTAGTTGAAGATGTATTTGATGATGATGTTTGGGGTGTTAGTGTTGTTGAGTTTGTTTGTGAGTGTGTGTAGGTTTACCGTGTCAAAGGCTTTGGACATGTCTAGGGCTATGGCAACTGTTCGTTGTGGTGGTTTTTGTTGATTGAAACCTTTGGCTATGATGTTGTGTATGTGGTGTAGTGCTGTGGTTGTGGAGTGTTGTTTTCGGAAGCCGTGTTGGTGAGAGGGTAGTTGAGTGTTGTTGGTAATGAAGGGTAGTATTACCTTTTCCATTGTTTTGGCTATTGGGCTGAGTAGTGCTACTGGTCTGTAAGATGGGCCGAGTGCGTGGTTTTTGTTGGGTTTTGGTATTGGGATTATTTTTGCAGTCTTCCATATTGCGGGGATGGTGTTGGTGTTGAGTGATGTGTTGTAAGTGTGTGTGAGTAGTGTTATTGCTTTGGGGCCTAGGTGTTTCAGATGTCTGATGTTTATGTTGTCTGGGCCTGTGGAGTTGTTGCTTTTGGAGCGTTGTAGTGCTTGTTTGACTTGTTGTTCTGTGAGGGTTATGGGCGTGGTGTTGAGTTTTCGTATTTTGCGTTGTAGTTGTCTGTATGTTCTGTTGGTTTTGTGTTGTATTATGTTGGTGAATTGTTTGTTGAATGCTCGTGCTTTCTGTTTGTTGGATATTGCCGTGTGTTGTCCGAACTGTATTGTGGTGTTTTCTGGTGCTTTTTGTTCTTTGTTTGATAGTCTTGTTACTGTGTTCCAGAGTATGTGTTGTTTGTGTCTGTGGTTCCATGCATCCGTTAAGTGTTCTTTCCATAGCTCTTGTTTGTGTTTTTGGATTTGTGTGTCTATTTCTTTGTTTAGGTCTGTGATGCGTGGGTCTTGGTGGTTTTGTTGTCTGATGTCGTTTCTTTGGCTGATGAGTGTTCTGATGTGTTGTGGTAGGAGAAGTGATTTGCTTTTTATTTTTCCGTGGGGTATGTGGTGTTTGTCTGCTGTAAGTATGAGGTTTGTGAGCATGGTGTTGGCTGTGTGGATGTTGTCAGGTATGGTTATGTTCTCCAGTGCTGATTCTATTTCAGAGGTGTATCCTTCCCAGTCTGCTTTCCTGTAATTTGTGTAAGTTTGAAGGTGTTGTTGTAGGCGGAAAGGAGCACGCGTGTTGTGTGTGATTTTGATAGGAAGGTGGTCTGAACTGAGTGCGTGTATTGTGGTCCATGTTGTTCTGTTTGTGATGCTGTTGCTGGCTGTTGTGATGTCCGGTGATGTTGGTTGTTGGTTGATGTTTGTAGGTTTTCTGGTGGGTGTGTTTGTGTTTAGAGTGATTTGTTGGGAGTTTTGTAGTATGTCTGCAATGTGGGTGCCTCTGTGGTCGTCGTAGGGAGAGTGCCATTGTGTTGAGTGAGCGTTGATGTCTGCGGTTAGAATGATGTTGTTCAGCGAGTTTATGTATTGGAAGGTGTTGGTGATGTCTGTGTCTTCTGTGGCGTGGTCTGGTCGGGTGGTATCTCTGGGGGGTATATACATGTTGCATATGTGTAGTCTTTTGTGGTTGGTTATGTGAATCTTTACGGTTTGAATTTCTGTAGTGTTGGTGTTAATGTTGTTGGGGATGTTCATGGGAGTGAATGTGTATCTACTGTATATCTATAAAAAAAATCATCGTCTCACCCCTCAGGTGGTGTCCATCCCTCATTCAGCTGGGGTCCTCTACCAGAGGCCAGGAAGCTTGAGGGTTCTGCGCAGTATCCTTGCCGTTCCCAGCACTGCACATTTCTGGACTGAGATGTCCGATGTTGTTCCCGGGATCTGTTGCAACCACTCATCATCTAGTTTGGGGGTCACTGCCCCGAGTGCTCCGACCACCACAGGCACGACTGTCCCCTTTACCTTCCAGGCTCTCTCCAGCTCCTCTCTGAGCCCTTGGGATTTCTCGAGTTTCTCGTGTTCCTTCTTTCTGATGTTTCCAGCACTTGGGACCGCTACATCCACTACAACGGCTTTCCTGTGCCCTTTATCTATCATCAGGATATCTGGTTGGTTCGCCATTACCATCTTGTCAGTCTGGATCTGGAAGTCCCATAGGATCTTCGCTCTGTCATTCTCCACCACCTTCGGAGGTGTTTCCCATTTTGACCTTGGGGTGTCCAGTCCATACTCCGCACAGATGTTTCGGTAGACTATGCCAGCCACCTGGTTATGGCGTTCCATATAGGCTTTCCCTGCCAGCACCTTACACCCTGCAGTTATGTGTTAGATCGTCTCAGGTGCCTCTTTGCACAACCTACACCTTGGGTCTTGGCTGGTGTGGTATATCTAGGCCTCGATGGCTCTGGTGCTCAGGGCCTGCTCCTGAGCAGCCAGGATGAGTGCCTCTGTGCTGTCCTTCAGGCCAGCCCTCTCTAGAACTCTGATCGGACTTCTTGAGATTGGCCACGGCAGTTATTGTCCGGTGGTACATCCCGTGTAGGGGCTTGTCCTCCCATGATGGTCCCTCTTCCAGCACCTCATCTTCTGTTCCCCATTGTCTGAGACATTCTCTGAGTACATCATCCGTTGGTGCCTTCTCCTTGATGTATTTGTGGAGCTTGGATGTTTCATCCTGGACAGTGGCTCTCACACTCACTAGTCCCCGGCCTCCTTCCTTTCGGCTTGTGTACAGTCTCAGGGTGCTGGATTTGGTATGGAACCCTCCATGCATGGTAACGAGCTTTCGGGTCTTAACATCCGTGGTCTGAATCTCTTCCTTTGGCCACCTTATTTTTCCTGCAGGGTATCTGATCACTGGAAAGGGCATAGCTGTTTATTGCCCGGGTCTTATTCTTGCCATTGAGCTGGCTTCTTAGGACTTGCCTCACTCGCTGGAGGTATTTGGCCGTAGCCGCTTTCCTTGTTGCCAGTTTGAGGTTGCCATTGGCTTGTGGTATACCGAGGTACTTGTAGCTGTCCTCAATGTCTGCTATTGTTCCTTCAGGGAGTGAGACCCCTTCAGTGCGGACTACCCTTCCTCTCTTAGTCACCATCCGACTACATTTCTCCAGCACGAATGACATCCCGATGTCGCTGCTGTAGATCTTGATTGTGTGGATCAGGGAGTCTATGTCCCTTTCGCTCTTAGCAAACAGCTACATGTCATCCTTGTAGAGGAGGTGACTGATCGTAGCTCCATTTCTGAGGCGGTATCCATGGCCTGTCTTGGTGATTACTTGGCTTAGGGGGTTCAGTCCTATGCAGGACAGCAGTGGGGAGAGTGCATCACCTTGGTATATGCCACATTTGATGGACACTTGGGTAAGTGGCTTGCCATTGGCTTCAAGTGTGGTTTTCCACATCCTCATCAAGTTCGCAACGAAGGCTCTTAGGGTCCTGTTCACCTTATACACATCCAAGCATTCAGTGATCCATGTATGTGGCATCGAGTCATAGGCTTTCTTTTAATCAATCCAGGCTGTGCACAGGTTGGTACATCGGGACCTGCAGTCTTGTGCGACTGTTCTGTCAACCAGGAGCTGATGTTTGGCTCCCCTGGTATCTCTACCAATGCCCTTCCGTGCTTCGCTCATGTATTGATCCATGTGTGCACTTATCTTAGCCGCAACATGAGCTTCCAAAATTGTGGAGGGACAGGTTATTGGCCGATAGTTGGATGCGACTGCACCCTTTGAGGGATCTTTCATGATAAGGATCGTTCGCCCTTCGGTTAGCCATCCTGGGTGAGTCCCATCCCTAGGCAGCTGGTTCATTTGTGCTGCTGGGCGCTCATGGAGTGCTGTGAGTTTCTTTAGCCAGTAAGTGTGGACCATGTCCGGGCCTGGTGCTGTCCAGTTCTTCATATTTGAGACTATTTCCTTTATGTCTGCCACTGTTATGGTAATTGGGTTCTGTTCAGGGAGGTGTCTGTGCTCCTCTCTTTGGGTGACCAGCCATTGTGCACTGCTGTTATGTGCAACCTCCTTCTCCCATCTGCCTCTCCAGTACCTTTCAGTTTCCAGTCTTGGTGGATCAGCTCTGTTGTTAGGACCCTGCCACTGAGCGTACACTTTCGCAGGTTGTGTTGCAAACAGCCTGTTTATTCGTCTGGCCTCATTCTCTTTCGTGTACCGCTTTAGGCGGCTGGACAAGGCTTGGAGCCTTTGTTTCGAGTGCTTCATATCTGGTCATCTGGATGTACCTCTCAGGATCGGCCTTTTCATCACACCTCTCTGGACCTCAGTCAATTGACTCACATCTTTCCGAGCCGCCTTGATCTTAGCCTCCAACCGTCTTTTCCATGGTCGGTAATGTATCTCATGGCTTCCATGGTTGCTCTTATAGCCAAGCATCTCAAGGATCACTGATGCTGAAGCGTATATCAGTTCATTTCCGTGATCGTTACGGTAAGGATCGCCCTCAGTGCTGCATTCACACTTTCCAAGAGACTTTCAGGTGGTACTTCACATAGCCGTTGTAATGGGATTCTAGTTTTCCCAGCTTTCATTCTTGCCATGATCTTAGCTTTCAGGTCATTTGCTGCCTCGCTCAGCATTTCATTCATTGGGGCTGGCCTCCCAATCTCATCATCTGCATTCACTTTGGTATGAACTCCTCCTCTGATCTGGCAGCCTGGGGCCCCTCACCATGGAACCTGCGTTGTACCTCATCAATCTCAAGTTGTGACAGCAGTTGCCGTTTGTGGATGTTGGAACACTGAGTTACGAGTTGTTTCGTGGCCACCCGTGACTGTGGGTTTCGAAGTAACCATTTAGCCCACATTCTCTCCATGTAACCTCTCTGACTAGGCTTGCTTGAGTAGTAGCATTCCAACAGAGCCATGTTATTGCATCTTGCCCATCTCTGCTCCATTTTTCATCAAGGTGCTCTGATTCCCCAGCACCTGATGCAGACCTTGTTTGGCCGGGCGACGTCTGAGCTGGCATGTCATTCATTTTATTGTCTCTCATCATTGTATGAGGTACGCATTAGCGTGAAGGCTCTTGCCCAAGGACCCACACTGGATGGTGTTATGTGCTCATTTTTTGCCCCAAGTGGGGAGCGGAGGGACGGGCGCTGGGGGGGGGACCATCGTGGTGGGGCGGGCCCCTACGCGGGATGTGCCACCGGACCGTGGCTGAGGTGGCTGATCTCAAGAAGTCCTATCGGTGGCTGGAGGGGACTGGCCTGGGGGACAGTGCAGGGGCGCTCATCCTGGCTGCTCAGGAGCGGGCCTTGGGCGCCGGAGCCGTCGAGGCCCGGATGTGCCGCGCCGGACAGGACCTGGGGTGTGGGTTGTGCGGGGAGGCGCCTGGGACGATCCGGCACGTGGCTGCGGGGTGTGGGATGCTGGCAGGGGGGGCCTGCGTGGAGCGCCATGGCCAGGTGGCTGGCGTGGTCTGCCGAGGCATCTGTGCGGAGTGTGGACTGGGGGCCCCGGGGTCGGAGTGGGGGGCACCTCCGAGGGTGGTGGAGGGTGGCGGAGCGGGGATCCTGTGGGACTTCCGGATCCAGACTGGCGGGATGGTGGTGGCGAGCCAGCCAGATGTCGTGGTCGTGGATGGGGGGCGGAGGAGGGCCGTTGTGGTGGATGTGGCGGTCCCAGGTGGTGGAGGCATCGGGAGGGGGGAGCATGGGGGGCTCGGGGGGTACCAGGGGCTCGGGGAGGGGCTGGGGAGGGCCTGGGGGGTGGGGGTGGCGGTCGTGCCTGTGGTGGTCGGGGCGCTCGGGGCAGTGACCCCCGGACTGGATGGGTGGTTGGACAGATCCCGGGACCAGCGTCGGACATCTCGGTCCGGAGGTGTGCGGTGCTGGGAGCGGCGGGGGTACTGCGCGGGGCCCTCGGGCTTCCTGGCCTCTGGTGGAGGACCCGAGCTGAATGAGGGACGGACACCACCCGAGGACACCTCCTATTGGCTCCATGATAAGAGCTCCACCCAGCAAAGAATTAACCCTTTAAAACCTGATTCTGAGCTTTCACAATTATTTACCGCCATTTGCGTAATATCTACAGTATACAGAAGGAATCAAGCAATTTTTACCAATGTATCTGTAGGTGATGTTTATTTATTATGTACACAGAGATAAAGAGTAATGGCACAGCTCTGCAGTATCTTTCCACTTTTATATATGTATGCTATACTAAATAAAATGAATAGGGCACCATATAATGCAACAGTTATGCAACTCCCTAAATAATGATGTGAATTTTCAGTTGTTGCTAAATCAGTTAAGATGTTATAATTTGTGGTGTAGATGCGAATTTAGGAGAGCAGGACAATATATCGCATTGCAATTGGAGCAGCAGCTTGGTTGATGATGTCCCCAAACCGGCTCATCTATTATATTTGTCGTGCAATACATTGAAAATGAGCACAATTGCAAAACATAGGCTTCTTATATTTTAAAATAAAATAATCACATGTTTACCGTTCTGGGGTTTCTACAATCATGAATGGAGGCATTATTTACAGCAGGTTGATGTTGTTGTTGTTGTTGTCGACCCCACCCGTGCCCCGACATTGGGGGACCGGGCCCTCACTCCGTCTCCCGGATCCCCAGACCCCCCTCCGCCGCCCAGCGGGCGAGCAGGGCCGCCACTCCGCTTGGGTTTCGCCAGAGGTCCTCCGGAGTCAGTGTGGTGGGTATGTTTGTGCAGGTGAACAGGTGTTGTGTGTCGTGCACTTGCGTGCCGCATAGCGCACAGAGTGGTGTTGGGTGTGTGTCCGGTGTAATGTTGTGTAGGTAGGAGTGGAGGGCTGGTGATTTGTTGGTTCGGAGTTGTGCTAGGAGTTGTCTGGTTCTGTGTGGTAGGTCTTGCTCTGATGGGTCTATTTCTGGTGCTGGTGCATGTATTACTTTGTTGTGTTGTCTGGTGTCCAAGTGTGTTTGTACAAAGTGGGTGTGTATGTCTTTCATGTTCTGTTTTATGGTGTCGTTGTTGGTGTCCTGTGGTGCTGTGTCTTTGTTGTGTGTGTAGTTGTTGTTGTGGAAGATTGATTGTTTCTTTTGTCTGGGTGGTGGTGGTTGTTGAGTGAGTGGGTGTAGTGGGTGGGTTGGGTGTTGGGCTTTTTGTCTGATTTGCGATGCGTGTAGTTTTAGATGGGTGTTCAGTGGGAGAGTTTTTGTTTCCTCATGCAAGTGTTGTATGTTTGTGTCTTGTGTGCATCCTGTTGCTATTCTGAGTGCTGTGTTCTGTGTGGTCTGGAGTTTTGTCTTGTTTGTGTCCGATAGTGTTGGTGACCATATAGTGTTTGCGTATTCGAGGCGTGTGAGTGTGGTTGCTTTGTATGTGGTGAGTATAGTTTCTTTGGATTTTCCCCAGTGAGTGGTTGTTAAGGCTTTAAGTATTTTGTTTGATTGCTTGGCGCGGGTTAGAGTGTGTTGTGTGTGTTTTGAGAAGGTGAGTTTGGGGTCCTAGGTTAATCCCAGTATTTTGGGTTCGCGGACTGTGGGTAGGGTGGTGTTATCTATTTGTAAAGTGAGTCTGTTGCTGTATTCTGCCGGATCCGGTGTGAACAGAGTGGTGGTGGTTTTGTCTGCGTTGAGTGTGAGTTGGTTCTGTTTTGTCCAGTTGTATATGTCGTGGAGATATTTTTGTACTTGTTGTTGTGCCTGTTGTGGTTTGACATGTGTGGATAGAATGGTGATGTCGTCTGCATATGTAACTGTGTGTACATTTGGAGGTGGTTGTGGTAAGTCTGCCATGTATATGTTGAATAGTGTTGGTGAAAGTACTCCCCCCTGTGCTACCCCCGTTTTCGTGTTTCTATGTTCTGATGTTTCCCCCCGGTATTGAGTGTATTGTCTGCGTCCCCTTATGTAGTTGAAGATGTATTTGATGATGATGTTTGGGGTGTTAGTGTTGTTGAGTTTGTTTGTGAGTGTGTGTAGGTTTACCGTGTCAAAGGCTTTGGACATGTCTAGGGCTATGGCAACTGTTCGTTGTGGTGGTTTTTGTTGATTGAAACCTGTGGCTATGATGTTGTGTATGTGGTGTAGTGCTGTGGTTGTGGAGTGTTGTTTTCGGAAGCCGTGTTGGTGAGAGGGTAGTTGAGTGTTGTTGGTAATGAAGGGTAGTATTACCTTTTCCATTGTTTTGGCTATTGGGCTGAGTAGTGCTATTGGTCTGTAAGATGGGCCGAGTGCGTGGTTTTTGTTGGGTTTTGGTATTGGGATTATTTTTGCAGTCTTCCATATTGCGGGGATGGTGTTGGTGTTGAGTGATGTGTTGTAAGTGTGTGTGAGTAGTGTTATTGCTTTGGGGCCTAGGTGTTTCAGATGTCTGATGTTTATGTTGTCTGGGCCTGTGGAGTTGTTGCTTTTGGAGCGTTGTAGTGCTTGTTTGACTTGTTGTTCTGTGATGGTTATGGGTGTGGTGTTGAGTTTTCGTATTTTGCGTTGTAGTTGTCTGTATGTTCTGTTGGTTTTGTGTTGTATTATGTTGGTGAATTGTTTGTTGAATGCTCGTGCTTTCTGTTTGTTGGATATTGCCGTGTGTTGTCCGAACTGTATTGTGGTGTTTTCTGGTGCTTTTTGTTCTTTGTTAGATAGTCTTGTTACTGTGTTCCAGAGTATGTATTGTTTGTGTCTGTGGTTCCATGCATCCGTTAAGTGTTCTTTCCATAGCTCTTGTTTGTGTTTTTGGATTTGTGTGTCTATTTCTTTGTTTAGGTCTGTGATGCATGGGTCTTGGTGGTTTTGTTGTCTGATGTCGTTTCTTTGGCTGATGAGTGTTCTGATGTGTTGTGGTAGGAGAAGTGATTTGCTTTTTATTTTTCCGTGGGGTATGTGGTGTTTGTCTGCTGTAAGTATGAGGTTTGTGAGCATGGTGTTGGCTGTGTGGATGTTGTCAGGTATGGTTATGTTCTCCAGTGCTGATTCTATTTCAGAGGTGTATCCTTCCCAGTCTGCTTTCCTGTAATTTGTGTAAGTTTGAAGGTGTTGTTGTAGGCGGAAAGGAGCACGCGTGTTGTGTGTGATTTTGATAGGAAGGTGGTCTGAACTGAGTGCGTGTATTGTGGTCCATGTTGTTCTGTTTGTGATGCTGTTGCTGGCTGTTGTGATGTCCGGTGATGTTGGTTGTTGGTTGATGTTTGTAGGTTTTCTGGTAGGTGTGTTTGCGTTTAGAGTGATTTGTTGGGAGTTCTGTAGTATGTCTGCAATGAGGGTGCCTCTGTGGTCGTCGTAGGGAGAGTGCCATTGTGTTGAGTGAGCGTTGATGTCTGCGGTTAGAATGGTGTTGTTCAGCGAGTTTATGTATTGGAAGGTGTTGGTGATGTCTGTGTCTTCTGTGGCGTGGTCTGGTCGGGTGGTATCTCTGGGGGGTATATACATGTTGCATATGTGTAGTCTTTTGTGGTTGGTTATGTGAATCTTTACGGTTTGAATTTCTGTAGTGTTGGTGTTAATGTTGTTGGGGATGTTCATGGGAGTGAATGTGACTGATTTGTGAATGTATGTGAGCAGTCCTCCTCCTCCCTTGTGTTCTCTGTCTTTCCTAATGCTGGTGTAGTTGGTGAGACGAGGTGTGTTGTGTTGTTTTTCTAGTTTGGTTTCTTGTATGGTGATGATGTCTGCGTGCTGTTGTGAGGCGAGTTCTTCTAGTTCTGTTTTCTTGTTTTGGATGCCGTTGATGTTTATTTGTAGTATGGTCAGTGTGTGTTTGTTGTTTTTGTTGGTGGGTGTTGTTCTTTGTGGGTTGTTCGGGGGTTGTGGTGTTGGGGTGTTTGTTGTTTGCGTGTGTGTTCTGCATGTCCACGTGTTTGTGTATTGGCGGGTGGTGATGCCGGAGCAATGTCTGTGTATCCAGTGTGGGTGTGTTGAGTTGCATCTGAGTGAGGTTTGTCTGCGTGTGATGATTCTATTGCAGCTATTGCAGGTCCAGGTTTGGGGGGGTGTGTCTAGTGTTTATGTTTGTGCAATGTTTGTGTACCCAGTGTGGTGTGTGGTGGTTGCATCTGAAGGATGTCTGTCTTCTTGTAATCTGTTGTGTGCAAATGTCGCATGTCCAGGTAGTTTGTTGTGTGTGTGTTTGTTGCGTGCGTGAGAGTGTCTGTGTGGGCCCCGGATTTGTCTCTATGTCCCAGGCCTGGAGCAAAAGGTCCGCCCGCCACCCTGCCAGGTTCAGGGGGCGGTTAGCCGAAAAAAAAAAAACGGCCGTAAGGGCACCACGTTCGGGGTGCAGGGATTGGTTCCTTGATTTGTCCCCCCGTTCGGGGGGAACCCTCCAACTGCGAGTAAGCCAAGGAGTTTGGAGGTACAGCAGGTTGACAGCAGTGTGATCGAGCAGATTAGATAGAGTAGAATTTGAATGGGGCTTCACTGATTTATTTCATACAATTCATATCTAAAACACAGTTGAAAAATATTTGATTGTTAAAATATTTAAATACAAGAACTATATCAAGAAATTAACAAAACATAGTTTTTTTAGTTAGGAGAAAAGTCTAAAAACATATCACAAATGACAAACGTTGTGCCTCTCCTCCTCCTGTTCTTCAATGAAGCTGATCACCCTCCAGCTCCCGTTAGAAACATTGTGCTGCTGAAGGTGTGCCGGCAGAATGGTTGTGATACAGGAGGTGCTGTGGACTCTCCCAGAAACGAGGACCTAGTTTAGTTGTAGATCCAGTAAAACAGTGCAAATGTGACATTATTTATAATGCACAGTTACAGTCTTGTGAATATTAAAAAATGTAGTTCATGTAATGCAGGAAGCGAATATTTCAAACGAACTAAGGCAGCAAACAGTAAGAGCAAAATCGTGTTCCAAACATTAACTCTTTTTTTAAATGTCAATTAGCTTGTGAGTAATAAGACAAAATGTGACTGTCAGACAGAGAACTGTCAGAGCAAACGGCAGATTTTAGAAAGTCCTGCCGAAATAAATCTGCACCCGACTGAGACTGTCAGCGTTGAACTGCCGCCATTGCTGTCAAAGTCAGACACATCTCTAAAATTGTTGGAGCAAATTTTTAAGCAGGCTTCATCTTGATAAATTGACCACGTATTTGACATTTACACCATAACGTTACCGCCTAAAATAATCGTAAAACAAAATTTTGTGTAACAACAAGATTAATATGTACCCCAAAAGCTTTCAAAGCGTCTGAAAGTTTTCTCCTCCGTTTTTGTTGGGGCTTGGCTCGAAATGCATCATGATTGGCCGCCCGAAGTCCACGTGTCTGTCGGACGTGCTCTCATTGGTCTACAATACCATCACGGATGAATAAATACTCAAAGGGCTTGCCAGGCAAGCCCTTTGAACCCTTTAAATACTCAATGGGCTTGCCTGGCAAGCCCTTTGAGTATTTATTCCATATTGCCCACTAGTTCACTAGTAAGGTCATTTTGACGCTTACTAGTGAACATGTAAGGCCATAAATGTGCCCACTAGTTCACTAGTAAGATCATTTTGAGGCTTACTAGTTGACATGTAAGCCACAAAACGCCCGCTAGTTCACTAGTAAGATAATTTTGAGGCTTCTAGTGAACATGTAAGCCACAGAACGCCCACTAGTTCACTAGTAAGATCATTTTGACGCTTACTAGTGAACATGTAAGCCACAAAACGCTCACTAGTTCACTAGTAAGGTCATTTTGACGCTTACTAGTGAACATGTAAGCCACAAAACGCTCACTGGTTCACTAGTAAGGTGATTTTGACGCTTACTAGTGAACATGTAAGCCACAAAACGCCCACTAGTTCCCTAGTAAGATCATTTTGACGCTTATTTATGAACATGTCAGCCACAAAACGCTCACTCGTTCACTAGTAAGATCATTTTGACGCTTACTAGTGAACATGTAAGCCACAAAACGCCCACTAGTTCACTAGTAAGGTCATTTTGACGCTTACTAGTGAACATGTAAGCCACAAAACGCCCACTAGTTCACTAGTAAGATCATTTTGACGCTTACTAGTGAACATGTAAGGCCATAAATGTGCCCACTAGTTCACTAGTAAGTTCATTTTGAGGCTTACTAGTTGACATGTAAGCCACACATCGCCTACTAGTTCACTAGTAAGATCATTTTGAGGCTTACTAGTGAACATGTAAGCCACAAAACGCCCAATAGTTCACTAGTAAGATCATTTTGACGCTTACTAGTGAACATGTAAGCCACAAAACGCTCACTAGTTTACTAGTAAGGTCATTTTGACGCTTACTAGTGAACATGTAAGCCACAAAACGCTCACGAGTTCACTATCCATCCATCCATCCATAATAAGATAATTTTGATGCTTACTACTGAACATTTAAGGCCATAAATGTGCCCACTAGTTCACTGGTAAGATGATTTTGACGCTTACTAGTGAACATGCAAGGCCATAAATGTGCCCACTTGTAGTGCTAGTGACATTACACTGTACTTGCATTAAATGCAAATAAGGATGATTACGAAAACATGTAACGGTATCCTATTGGCTGTACGTTTCAAAATAGTGTCATCCCACCAGTCAGGGCTCATGATTTTGGAAATTCTGTGCCCACTTAGTTTTTTAAAACAACAATGGCGGACAGTGTCCTGAGACGTATTCGGCGAAGGTGCAGGGCAATAGAGAGTGCCTGTCATCAAGGGTCTGCCGGTGAAAGTGAAGCACGCGCGATAAACATTTCAATTGCTAATTTAAGAAGAGTTAGTGACCAGTTTAGCGCTGATACTATTCAAAGTTTGATTCAAAGTCCAATAGATCTCCGATCTGTCATCATTGCGGGACCCACTCCTAATGGTGGACGTGTTTGTTCCCATGTGGCACATCGTTTGCACACAGGTAAAATGGCTACCATTTTTTGTCATTGGTTTTTCGTATGTATTTTTATTCGAACTACACACGGGTTTTACTGACGACTTGCTGTGACTTACCTTCTATCACCCTGTCAAACGTCGTTTTATACCAGTGGTTTTCCTGCAAATCAGTAGACTATTAAGTAACGCGATGGCTGTACACTTTTAAGCAATAACTAGTGATCTTTTAGTTATTCAATTATAAGTTTGAATTATTTTTTTCTTGAGTAAAATGGTTAGAGAAAATAGCTGCTCGTGGTTTTGAAGCTGCATATACTTTTCTGTACATCTGTGTCTATATGCCTGTACTGTATACAGTATATAAAAAACACTTAGTGATTCGTTTGCTTGAATTCCTTAATCCTTTTATTTCCATACTTTAGGTAGACGAGGAAGACCAGCACTTGACATTACAAGTGATCAAATTGAACTGCTCCCCACTCAGGGCTTTACAGTGAGAGCCATCACTGAGATGTTGTGTTGTTCCTCTTCATACCTGCATAAAAAAATGAAGTTTTTTCAGATTTCAGCCAGAAATAGATTTACTCCCATTCATGATGTTGACCTGGAAGAGCATGTCAGAAGATTGCACAGCCAATTTCCCAGATCAGGCTCGGAAGCAAGTGTTCTGCTACATACTCTTGTCCCTTCATGTATATATCATTATATTCATTGTGAAAGTGTACTTTCTTTATTGTGTTGTTTTATGAACCTGTTGCAGATGATGAGGGCATACCTGCGTGCTGATGGTATTGTAGTACAAAGAAAAAGAGTTCGAGAAATCCTCAACCGTATTGAGCCAGCTGCTGCAGCCCAGAGATGGAGCCAGACTGTGGCTAGAAGAACATACTATGTGCCATTCCCCAATAGTTTATGGCACATAGATGGGCATATGCGTCTCATTCGGTAATAAGGGATCATCTTATATTTGTACTCGTGGGAGCATTAGAAAGCCATATTGTATGGACAGCACAGATTAAATTGAATTTTATCATTTGTATATCCAAGTTACACAAACTCCAAATTGCCTCCATGTAGTCTTAAGTGCACAGCAATACCTTCTCTACCGAGATGATATTTCAAACAAGATATGAAACTTGATTGTTTTCTTGTATTTAATCATTATTCTTTTCATGTTTGTTTTACAGGTGGGTGTTTGTGACACATGCCGGCATTGATGGGAATTCCAGGCTAATAACGTACCTTCAACTGGAGCACAGACAACACAGCTTTGACAGTGTTGAAATATTTTGTCCAAGCCACCTGCCTGTATGGGTTACCCTCCAGAGTAAGATCCGACCATGGTGGTGAAAACACTGGTTGCTCTTTTAATGAACCTACTGCAGGGACAAGACACCAAAATTATTTCTAGCTCCAGCCAACACCCCCTCACAATTTACTCACACCTCCCATGGCCTGATTATCCACCAACAGGGGCCCTTTTTGGATTATCATTTTGGCATAGGAACTTTCCTTTCCTATCCTAACTGAGTGAGATGAGCCGGTAGCACCTGGAGCAAAGATCGTCTAAATTTTAATAATGCTTAGGAAAGGTTCTGACCATACTTTACGAAAGGAAAGGAGATATATTATGCAGCAGGAATATTTAAAGGGGAAGTCTTTTTTTATGTTGTTGTTGTTGTTGTTGTTGTCGACCCCACCCGTGCCCCGACATTGGGGGACCGGGCCCTCACTCCGTCTCCCGGATCCCCAGACCCCCCTCCGCCGCCCAGCGGGCGAGCAGGGCCGCCACTCCGGTTGGGTTTCGCCAGAGGTCCTCCGGAGTCAGTGTGGTGGGTATGTTTGTGCAGGTGAACAGGTGTTGTGTGTCGTGCACTTGCGTGCCGCATAGCGCACAGAGTGGTGTTGGGTGTGTGTCCGGTGTAATGTTGTGTAGGTAGGAGTGGAGGGCTGGTGATTTGTTGGTTCGGAGTTGTGCTAGGAGTTGTCTGGTTCTGTGTGGTAGGTCTTGCTCTGATGGGTCTATTTCTCGTGCTGGTGCATGTATTACTTTGTTGTGTTGTCTGGTGTCCAAGTGTGTTTGTACAAAGTGGGTGTGTATGTCTTTCATGTTCTGTTTTATGGTGTCGTTGTTGGTGTCCTGTGGTGCTGTGTCTTTGTTGTGTGTGTAGTTGTTGTTGTGGAAGATTGATTGTTTCTTTTGTCTGGGTGGTGGTGGTTGTTGAGTGAGTGGGTGTAGTGGGTGGGTTGGGTGTTGGGCTTTTTGTCTGATTTGCGATGCGTGTAGTTTTAGATGGGTGTTCAGTGGGAGAGTTTTTGTTTCCTCATGCAAGTGTTGTATGTTTGTGTCTTGTGTGCATCCTGTTGCTATTCTGAGTGCTGTGTTCTGTGTGGTCTGGAGTTTTGTCTTGTTTGTGTCCGATAGTGTTGGTGACCATATAGTGTTTGCGTATTCGAGGCGTGTGAGTGTGGTTGCTTTGTATGTGGTGAGTATAGTTTCTTTGGATTTTCCCCAGTGAGTGGTTGTTAAGGCTTTAAGTATTTTGTTTGATTGCTTGGCGCGGGTTAGAGTGTGTTGTGTGTGTTTTGAGAAGGTGAGTTTGGGGTCCCAGGTTAATCCCAGTATTTTGGGTTCGCGGACTGTGGGTAGGGTGGTGTTATCTATTTGTAAAGTGAGTCTGTTGCTGTATTCTGCCGGATCCGGTGTGAACAGAGTGGTGGTGGTTTTGTCTGCGTTGAGTGTGAGTTGGTTCTGTTTTGTCCAGTTGTATATGTCGTGGAGATATTTTTGTACTTGTTGTTGTGCCTGTTGTGGTTTGACATGTGTGGATAGAATGGTGATGTCGTCTGCATATGTAACTGTGTGTACATTTGGAGGTGGTTGTGGTAAGTCTGCCATGTATATGTTGAATAGTGTTGGTGAAAGTACTCCCCCCTGTGGTACCCCCGTTTTCGTGTTTCTATGTTCTGATGTTTCCCCCCGGTATTGAGTGTATTGTCTGCGTCCCCTTATGTAGTTGAAGATGTATTTGATGATGATGTTTGGGGTGTTAGTGTTGTTGAGTTTGTTTGTGAGTGTGTGTAGGTTTACCGTGTCAAAGGCTTTGGACATGTCTAGGGCTATGGCAACTGTTCGTTGTGGTGGTTTTTGTTGATTGAAACCTGTGGCTATGATGTTGTGTATGTGGTGTAGTGCTGTGGTTGTGGAGTATTGTTTTCGGAAGCCGTGTTGGTGAGAGGGTAGTTGAGTGTTGTTGGTAATGAAGGGTAGTATTACCTTTTCCATTGTTTTGGCTATTGGGCTGAGTAGTGCTATTGGTCTGTAAGATGGGCCGAGTGCGTGGTTTTTGTTGGGTTTTGGTATTGGGATTATTTTTGCAGTCTTCCATATTGCGGGGATGGTGTTGGTGTTGAGTGATGTGTTGTAAGTGTGTGTGAGTAGTGTTATTGCTTTGGGGCCTAGGTGTTTCAGATGTCTGATGTTTATGTTGTCTGGGCCTGTGGAGTTGTTGCTTTTGGAGCGTTGTAGTGCTTGTTTGACTTGTTGTTCTGTGATGGTTATGGGCGTGGTGTTGAGTTTTCGTATTTTGCGTTGTAGTTGTCTGTATGTTCTGTTGGTTTTGTGTTGTATTATGTTGGTGAATTGTTTGTTGAATGCTCGTGCTTTCTGTTTGTTGGATATTGCCGTGTGTTGTCCGAACTGTATTGTGGTGTTTTCTGGTGCTTTTTGTTCTTTGTTAGATAGTCTTGTTACTGTGTTCCAGAGTATGTATTGTTTGTGTCTGTGGTTCCATGCATCCGTTAAGTGTTCTTTCCATAGCTCTTGTTTGTGTTTTTGGATTTGTGTGTCTATTTCTTTGTTTAGGTCTGTGATGCGTGGGTCTTGGTGGTTTTGTTGTCTGATGTCGTTTCTTTGGCTGATGAGTGTTCTGATGTGTTGTGGTAGGAGAAGTGATTTGCTTTTTATTTTTCCGTGGGGTATGTGGTGTTTGTCTGCTGTAAGTATGAGGTTTGTGAGCATGGTGTTGGCTGTGTGGATGTTGTCAGGTATGGTTATGTTCTCCAGTGCTGATTCTATTTCAGAGGTGTATCCTTCCCAGTCTGCTTTCCTGTAATTTGTGTAAGTTTGAAGGTGTTGTTGTAGGCGGAAAGGAGCACGCGTGTTGTGTGTGATTTTGATAGGAAGGTGGTCTGAACTGAGTGCGTGTATTGTGGTCCATGTTGTTCTGTTTGTGATGCTGTTGCTGGCTGTTGTGATGTCCGGGGATGTTGGTTGTTGGTTGATGTTTGTAGGTTTTCTGGTAGGTGTGTTTGCGTTTAGAGTGATTTGTTGGGAGTTCTGTAGTATGTCTGCAATGAGGGTGCCTCTGTGGTCGTCGTAGGGAGAGTGCCATTGTGTTGAGTGAGCGTTGATGTCTGCGGTTAGAATGGTGTTGTTCAGCGAGTTTATGTATTGGAAGTTGTTGGTGATGTCTGTGTCTTCTGTGGCGTGGTCTGGTCGGGTGGTATCTCTGGGGGGTATATACATGTTGCATATGTGTAGTCCTTTGTGGTTGGTTACGTGAATCTTTACGGTTTGAATTTCTGTAGTGTTGGTGTTAATGTTGTTGGGGATGTTCATGGGAGTGAATGTGACTGATTTGTGAATGTATGTGAGCAGTCCTCCTCCTCCCTTGTGTTCTCTGTCTTTCCTAATGCTGGTGTAGTTGGTGAGACGAGGTGTGTTGTGTTGTTTTTCTAGTTTGGTTTCTTGTATGGTGATGATGTCTGCGTGCTGTTGTGAGGCGAGTTCTTCTAGTTCTGTTTTCTTGTTTTGGATGCCGTTGATGTTTATTTGTAGTATGGTCAGTGTGTGTTTGTTGTTTTTGTTGGTGGGTGTTGTTCTTTGTGGGTTGTTCGGGGGTTGTGGTGTTGGGGTGTTTGTTGTTTGCGTGTGTGTTCTGCATGTCCACGTGTTTGTGTATTGGCGGGTGGTGATGCCGGAGCAATGTCTGTGTATCCAGTGTGGGTGTGTTGAGTTGCATCTGAGTGAGGTTTGTCTGCGTGTGATGATTCTATTGCAGCTATTGCAGGTCCAGGTTTGGGGGGGTGGTCTTGTGTTTGTTGTATCTCTGTTGGAGTTGTCTGTCCGTGTTGCGTTTGAGGGTAGTGTTGGTGAGGCGAGTGTGTTGTTTTGGTCTGTTTGTGCTCTGCTGCCTGTTGGTGTCCTACGAGGTGTTGTTGTTCGTGGTGGTGTTTTGGGATGTAGTCTGCATTTCCATGTTATGTTGTATTGTCTAGTGTTTATGTTTGTGCAATGTTTGTGTACCCAGTGTGGTGTGTGGTGGTTGCATCTGAAGGATGTCTGTCTTCTTGTAATCTGTTGTGTGCAAATGTCGCATGTCCAGGTAGTTTGTTGTGTGTGTGTTTGTTGCGTGCGTGAGAGTGTCTGTGTGGGCCCCGGATTTGTCTCTATGTCCCCCGCCTGGAGCAAAAGGTCCGCCCGCCACCCTGCCAGGTTCAGGGGGCGGTTAGCCGGAAAAAAAAAAAACGGCCGTAAGGGCACCCCGTTCGGGGTGCAGGGATTGGTTCCTTGATTTGTCCCCCCGTTCGGGGGGAACCCTCCAACTGCGAGTAAGCCAAGGAGTTTGGAGGTACAGCAGGTTGATAGCAGTGTGATCGAGCAGATTAGATAGAGTAGAATTTGAATGGGGCTTCACTGATTTATTTCATACAATTCATATCTAAAACACAGTTGAAAAATATTTGATTGTTAAAATATTTAAATACAAGAACTATATCAAGAAATTAACAAAACATAGTTTTTTTAGTTAGGAGAAAAGTCTAAAAACATCACAAATGACAAACGTTGTGCCTCTCCTCCTCCTGTTCTTCAATGAAGCTGATCACCCTCCAGCTCCCGTTAGAAACATCGTGCTGCTGAAGGTGTGCCGGCAGAATGGTTGTGATACAGGAGGTGCTGTGGACTCTCCCAGAAACGAGGACCTAGTTTAGTTGTAGATCCAGTAAAACATAGTGCAAATGTGACATTATTTATAATGCACAGTTACAGTCTTGTGAATATTAAAAAATGTACTTCATGTAATGCAGGAAGCGAATATTTCAAACGAACTAAGGCAGCAAACAGTAAGAGCAAAATCGTGTTCCAAACATTAACTCTTTTTTTAAATGTCAATTAGCTTGTGAGTAATAAGACAAAATGTGACTGTCAGACAGAGAACTGTCAGAGCAAACGGCAGATTTTAGAAAGTCCTGCCGAAATAAATCTGCACCCGACTGCGACTGTCAGCGTTGAACTGCCGCCATTGCTGTCAAAGTCAGACACATCTCCAAAATTGTTGGAGCAAATTTTTAAGCAGGCTTCATCTTGATAAATTGACCACGTATTTGACATTTACACCATAACGTTACCGCCTAAAATAATCGTAAAACAGAATTTTGTGTAACAACAAGAGTAATATGTACCCCAAAAGCTTTCAAAGCGTCTGAAAGTTTTCTCCTCCGTTTTTGTTGGGGCTTGGCTCGAAATGCATCATGATTGGCCGCCCGAAGTCCACGTGTCTGTCGGACGTGCTCTCATTGGTCTACAATACCATCACGGATGAATAAATACTCAAAGGGCTTGCCAGGCAAGCCCTTTGAACCCTTTAAATACTCAATGGGCTTGCCTGGCAAGCCCTTTGAGTATTTATTCCATATTGCCCACTAGTTCACTAGTAAGGTCATTTTGACGCTTACTAGTGAACATGTAAGGCCATAAATGTGCCCACTAGTTCACTAGTAAAATCATTTTGAGGCTTACTAGTTGACATGTAAGCCACAAAACGCCCGCTAGTTCACTAGTAAGATAATTTTGAGGCTTCTAGTGAACATGTAAGCCACAGAACGCCCACTAGTTCACTAGTAAGATCATTTTGACGCTTACTAGTGAACATGTAAGCCACAAAACGCTCACTAGTTCACTAGTAAGGTCATTTTGACGCTTACTAGTGAACATGTAAGCCACAAAACGCTCACTGGTTCACTAGTAAGGTAATTTTGACGCTTACTAGTGAACATGTAAGCCACAAAACGCCCACTAGTTCACTATCCATCCATCCATCCATAATAAGATAATTTTGATGCTTACTACTGAACATTTAAGGCCATAAATGTGCCCACTAGTTCACTGGTAAGATGATTTTGACGCTTACTAGTGAACATGTAAGGCCATAAATGTGCCCACTTGTAGTGCTAGTGACATTACACTGTACTTGCATTAAATGCAAATAAGGATGATTACGAAAACATGTAACGGTATCCTATTGGCTGTACGTTTCAAAATAGTGTCATCCCACCAGTCAGGGCTCATGATTTTGGAAATTCTGTGCCCACTTAGTTTTTTAAAACAACAATGGCGGACAGTGTCCTGAGACGTATTCGGCGAAGGTGCAGGGCAATAGAGAGTGCCTGTCATCAAGGGTCTGCCGGTGAAAGTGAAGCACGCGCGATAAACATTTCAATTGCTAATTTAAGAAGAGTTAGTGACCAGTTTAGCGCTGATACTATTCAAAGTTTGATTCAAAGTCCAATAGATCTCCGATCTGTCATCATTGCGGGACCCACTCCTAATGGTGGACGTGTTTGTTCCCATGTGGCACATCGTTTGCACACAGGTAAAATGGCTACCATTTTTTGTCATTGGTTTTTCGTATGTATTTTTATTCGAACTACACACGGGTTTTACTGACGACTTGCTGTGACTTACCTTCTATCACCCTGTCAAACGTCGTTTTATACCAGTGGTTTTCCTGCAAATCAGTAGACTATTAAGTAACGCGATGGCTGTACACTTTTAAGCAATAACTAGTGATCTTTTAGTTATTCAATTATAAGTTTGAATTATTTTTTTCTTGAGTAAAATGGTTAGAGAAAATAGCTGCTCGTGGTTTTGAAGCTGCATATACTTTTATGTACATCTGTGTCTATATGCCTGTACTGTATACAGTATATAAAAAACACGTAGTGATTCGTTTGCTTGAATTCCTTAATCCTTTTATTTCCATACTTTAGGTAGACGAGGAAGACCAGCACTTGACATTACAAGGGATCAAATTGAACTGCTCCCCACTCAGGGCTTTACAGTGAGAGCCATCACTGAGATGTTGTGTTGTTCCTCTTCATACCTGCATAAAAAAATGAAGTTTTTTCAGATTTCAGCCAGAAATAGATTTACTCCCATTCATGATGTTGACCTGGAGGAGCATGTCAGAAGATTGCACAGCCAATTTCCCAGATCAGGCTCGAAAGCAAGTGTTCTGCTACATACTCTTGTCCCTTCATGTATATATCATTATATTCATTGTGAAAGTGTACTTTCTTTATTGTGTTGTTTTCTGAACCTGTTGCAGATGATGAGGGCATACCTGCGTGCTGATGGTATTGTAGTACAAAGAAAAAGAGTTCGAGAAATCCTCAACCGTAGTGACCCAGCTGCTGCAGCCCAGAGATGGAGCCAGACTGTGGCTAGAAGAACATACTATGTGCCATTCCCCAATAGTTTATGGCACATAGATGGGCATATGCGTCTCATTCGGTAATAAGGGATCATCTTATATTTGTACTCGTGGGAGCATTAGAAAGCCATATTGTATGGATAGCACAGATTAAATTGAATTTTATCATTTGTATATCCAAGTTACACAAACTCCAAATTGCCTCCATGTAGTCTTAAGTGCACAGCAATACCTTCTCTACCGAGATGATATTTCAAACAAGATATGAAACTTGATTGTTTTCTTGTATTTAATCATTATTCTTTTCATGTTTGTTTTACAGGTGGGTGTTTGTGACACATGCCGGCATTGATGGGAATTCCAGGCTAATAACGTACCTTCAACTGGAGCACAGACAACACAGCTTTGACAGTGTTGAAATATTTTGTCCAAGCCACCTGCCTGTATGGGTTACCCTCCAGAGTAAGATCCGACCATGGTGGTGAAAACACTGGTTGCTCTTTTAATGAACCTACTGCAGGGACAAGACACCAAAATTATTTCTAGCTCCAGCCAACACCCCCTCACAATTTACTCACACCTCCCATGGCCTGATTATCCACCAACAGGGGCCCTTTTTGGATTATCATTTTGGCATAGGAACTTTCCTTTCCTATCCTAACCGAGTGAGATGAGCCGGTAGCACCTGGAGCAAAGATCGTCTAAATTTTAATAATGCTTAGGAAAGGTTCTGACCATCCTTTACGAAAGGAAAGGAGATATATTATGCAGCAGGAATATTTAAAGGGGAAGTCTTTTTTTATGTTGTTGTTGTTGTTGTTGTCGACCCCACCCGTGCCCCGACATTGGGGGACCGGGCCCTCACTCCGTCTCCCGGATCCCCAGACCCCCCTCCTCCGCCCAGCGGGCGAGCAGGGCCGCCACTCCGCTTGGGTTTCGCCAGAGGTCCTCCGGAGTCAGTGTGGTGGGTATGTTTGTGCATGTGAACAGGTGTTGTGTGTCGTGCACTTGCGTGCCGCATAGCGCACAGAGTGGTGTTGGGTGTGTGTCCGGTGTAATGTTGTGTAGGTAGGAGTGGAGGGCTGGTGATTTGTTGGTTCGAAGTTGTGCTAGGAGTTGTCTGGTTCTGTGTGGTAGGTCTTGCTCTGATGGGTCTATTTCTGGTGCTGGTGCATGTATTACTTTGTTGTGTTGTCTGGTGTCCAAGTGTGTGTTGTACAAAGTGGGTGTGTATGTCTTTCATGTTCTGTTTTATGGTGTCGTTGTTGGTGTCCTGTGGTGCTGTGTCTTTGTTGTGTGTGTAGTTGTTGTTGTGGAAGATTGTTTGTTTCTTTTGTCTGGGTGGTGGTGGTTGTTGAGTGAGTGGGTGTAGTGGGTGGGTTGGGTGTTGGGCTTTTTGTCTGATTTGCGATGCGTGTAGTTTTAGATGGATGTTCAGTGGGAGAGTTTTTGTTTCCTCATGCAAGTGTTGTATGTTTGTGTCTTGTGTGCATCCTGTTGCTATTCTGAGTGCTGTGTTCTGTGTGGTCTGGAGTTTTGTCTTGTTTGTGTCCGATAGTGTTGGTGACCATATAGTGTTTGCGTATTCGAGGCGTGTGAGTGTGGTTGCTTTGTATGTGGTGAGTATAGTTTCTTTGGATTTTCCCCAGTGAGTGGTTGTTAAGGCTTTAAGTATTTTGTTTGATTGCTTGGCGCGGGTTAGAGTGTGTTGTGTGTGTTTTGAGAAGGTGAGTTTGGGGTCCCATGTTAATCCCAGTATTTTGGGTTCGCGGACTGTGGGTAGGGTGGTGTTATCTATTTGTAAAGTGAGCCTGTTGCTGTATTCTGCCGGATCCGGTGTGAACAGAGTGGTGGTGGTTTTGTCTGCGTTGAGTGTGAGTTGGTTCTGTTTTGTCCAGTTGTATATGTCGTGGAGATATTTTTGTACTTGTTGTTGTGCCTGTTGTGGTTTGACATGTGTGGATAGAATGGTGATGTCGTCTGCATATGTAACTGTGTGTACATTTGGAGGTGGTTGTGGTAAGTCTGCCATGTATATGTTGAATAGTGTTGGTGAAAGTACTCCCCCCTGTGGTACCCCCGTTTTCGTGTTTCTATGTTCTGATGTTTCCCCCCGGTATTGAGTGTATTGTCTGCGTCCCCTTATGTAGTTGAAGATGTATTTGATGATGATGTTTGGGGTGTTAGTGTTGTTGAGTTTGTTTGTGAGTGTGTGTAGGTTTACCGTGTCAAAGGCTTTGGACATGTCTAGGGCTATGGCAACCGTTCGTTGTGGTGGTTTTTGTTGATTGAAACCTGTGGCTATGATGTTGTGTATGTGGTGTAGTGCTGTGGTTATGGAGTGTTGTTTTCGGAAGCCGTGTTGGTGAGAGGGTAGTTGAGTGTTGTTGGTAATGAAGGGTAGTATTACCTTTTCCATTGTTTTGGCTATTGGGCTGAGTAGTGCTATTGGTCTGTAAGATGGGCCGAGTGCGTGGTTTTTGTTGGGTTTTGGTATTGGGATTATTTTTGCAGTCTTCCATATTGCGGGGATGGTGTTGGTGTTGAGTGATGTGTTGTAAGTGTGTGTGAGTAGTGTTATTGCTTTGGGGCCTAGGTGTTTCAGATGTCTGATGTTTATGTTGTCTGGGCCTGTGGAGTTGTTGCTTTTGGAGCGTTGTAGTGCTTGTTTGACTTGTTGTTCTGTGATGGTTATGGGCGTGGTGTTGAATTTTCGTATTTTGCGTTGTAGTTGTCTGTATGTTCTGTTGGTTTTGTGTTGTATTATGTTGGTGAATTGTTTGTTGAATGCTCGTGCTTTCTGTTTGTTGGATATTGCCGTGTGTTGTCCGAACTGTATTGTGGTGTTTTCTGGTGCTTTTTGTTCTTTGTTTGATAGTCTTGTTACTGTGTTCCAGAGTATGTATTGTTTGTGTCTGTGGTTCCATGCATCCGTTAAGTGTTCTTTCCATAGCTCTTGTTTGTGTTTTTGGATTTGTGTGTCTATTTCTTTGTTTAGGTCTGTGATGCGTGGGTCTTGGTGGTTTTGTTGTCTGATGTCGTTTCTTTGGCTGATGAGTGTTCTGATGTGTTGTGGTAGGAGAAGTGATTTGCTTTTTATTTTTCCGTGGGGTATGTGGTGTTTGTCTGCTGTAAGTATGAGGTTTGTGAGCATGGTGTTGGCTGTGTGGATGTTGTCAGGTATGGTTAAGTTCTCCAGTGCTGATTCTATTTCAGAGGTGTATCCTTCCCAGTCTGCTTTCCTGTAATTTGTGTAAGTTTGAAGGTGTTGTTGTAGGCGGAAAGGAGCACGCGTGTTGTGTGTGATTTTGATAGGAAGGTGGTCTGAACTGAGTGCGTGTATTGTGGTCCATGTTGTTCTGTTTGTGATGCTGTTGCTGGCTGTTGTGATGTCCGGTGATGTTGGTTGTTGGTTGATGTTTGTAGGTTTTCTGGTGGGTGTGTTTGCGTTTAGAGTGATTTGTTGGGAGTTTTGTAGTATGTCTGCAATGTGGGTGCCTCTGTGGTCGTCGTAGGGAGAGTGCCATTGTGTTGAGTGAGCGTTGATGTCTGCGGTTAGAATGGTGTTGTTCAGCGAGTTTATGTATTGGAAGGTGTTGGTGATGTCTGTGTCTTCTGTGGCGTGGTCTGGTCGGGTGGTATCTCTGGGGGGTATATACATGTTGCATATGTGTAGTCTTTTGTGGTTGGTTATGTGAATCTTTACGGTTTGAATTTCTGTAGTGTTGGTGTTAATGTTGTTGGGGATGTTCATGGGAGTGAATGTGTATCTACTGTATATCTATAAAAAAAATCCTCGTCTCACCCCTCAGGTGGTGTCCATCCCTCATTCAGCTGGGGTCCTCTACCAGAGGCCAGGAAGCTTGAGGGTTCTGCGCAGTATCCTTGCCGTTCCCAGCACTGCACATTTCTGGACTGAGATGTCCGATGTTGTTCCCGGGATCTGTTGCAACCACTCATCATCTAGTTTGGGGGTCACTGCCCCGAGTGCTCCGACCACCACAGGCACGACTGTCCCCTTTACCTTCCAGGCTCTCTCCAGCTCCTCTCTGAGCCCTTGGGATTTCTCGAGTTTCTCGTGTTCCTTCTTTCTGATGTTTCCAGCACTTGGGACCGCTACATCCACTACAACGGCTTTCCTCTGCCCTTTATCTATCATCAGGATATCTGGTTGGTTCGCCATTACCATCTTGTCAGTCTGGATCTGGAAGTCCCATAGGATCTTCGCTCTGTCATTCTCCACCACCTTCGGAGGTGTTTCCCATTTTGACCTTGGGGTTTCCAGTCCGTACTCCGCACAGATGTTTCGGTAGACTATGCCAGCCACCTGGTTATTGCGTTCCATATAGGCTTTCCCTGCCAGCACCTTACACCCTGCAGTTATGTGTTAGATCGTCTCAGGTGCCTCTTTGCACAACCTACACCTTGGGTCTTGTCTGGTGTGGTATATCTGGGCCTCAATGGCTCTAGTGCTCAGGGCCTGCTCCTGAGCAGCCAGGATGAGTGCCTCTGTACTGTCCTTCAGGCCAGCCCTCTCTAGCCACTGATGGGAATTCTTGAGATCGGCCACTTCAGTTATGGTCCGGTGGTACATCCCGTGTAGGGGCTTGTCCTCCGATGATGGTCCCTCTTCCAGCGCCTCATCCTCTGTTGCCCATTGTCTGAGACATTCTCTGAGTACGTCATCCGTTGGAGCCTTCTCCTTGATGTATTCATGGAGCTTGGATGTTTCATCCTGGACAGTGGCTCTCACACTCACTAGTCCCCAGCCGCTTTCCTTGTTGCCAGTTCAAGGTTGCCATTGGCTTGTGGTACACCGAGGTACTTGTAGCTGTCCTCAATGTCTGCTATTGTTCCTTCGGGGAGTGAGACCCCTTCAGTCCGGACTACCGTTCCTCTCTTAGTCACCATCCGACTATCACATCCCGATGTCGCTGCTGTAGATCCTGGTTGTTTGGATCAGGGAGTCTATGTCCCTTTCACTCTTAGCATACAGCTTTATGTCATCCATGTAGAGGAGGTGACTGATCGTAGCTTCATTTCTGAGGCTGTATCCATAGCCTGTCTTGGTGATTACTTGGCTTAGGGAGTTCAGTCCTATGCAGAACAGCAATGGGGAGAGTGCATCACCTTGGTATATGCCACATTTGATGGACACTTGGGTAAGTGGCTTGCCATTGGCTTCAAGTGTGGTTTTCCACATCCTCATCAAGTTCGCAACGAAGGCTCTTAGGGTCCTGTTCACCTTATACACATCCAAGCATTCAGTGATCCATGTATGTGGCATCGAGTCATAGGCTTTCTTTTAATCAATCCAGGCTGTGCACAGGTTGGTACATCGGGACCTGCAGTCTTGTGCGACTGTTCTGTCAACCAGGAGCTGATGTTTGGCTCCCCTGGTATCTCTACCAATGCCCTTCCGTGCTTCGCTCATGTATTGATCCATGTGTGCACTTATCTTAGCCGCAACATGAGCTTCCAAAATTGTGGAGGGACAGGTTATTGGCCGATAGTTGGATGCGACTGCACCCTTTGAGGGATCTTTCATGATAAGGATCGTTCGCCCTTCGGTTAGCCATCCTGGGTGAGTCCCATCCCTAGGCAGCTGGTTCATTTGTGCTGCTGGGCGCTCATGGAGTGCTGTGAGTCTCTTTAGCCAGTAAGTGTGGACCATGTCCGGGCCTGGTGCTGTCCAGTTCTTCATATTTGAGACTATTTCCTTTATGTCTGCCACTGTTATGGTAATTGGGTTCTGTTCAGGGAGGTGTCTGTGCTCCTCTCTTTGGGTGACCAGCCATTGTGCACTGCTGTTATGTGCAACCTCCTTCTCCCATCTGCCTCTCCAGTACCTTTCAGTTTCCAGTCTTGGTGGATCAGCTCTGTTGTTAGGACCCTGCCACTGAGCGTACACTTTCGCAGGTTGTGTTGCAAACAGCCTGTTTATTCGTCTGGCCTCATTCTCTTTCGTGTACCGCTTTAGGCGGCTGGACAAGGCTTGGAGCCTTTGTTTCGAGTGCTTCATATATGGTCATCTGGATGTACCTCTCAGGATCGGCCTTTTCATCACACCTCTCTGGACCTCAGTCAATTGACTCACATCTTTCCGAGCCGCCTTGATCTTAGCCTCCAACCGTCTTTTCCATGGTCGGTAATGTATCTCATGGCTTCCATGGTTGCTCTTATAGCCAAGCATCTCAAGGATCACTGATGCTGAAGCGTATATCAGTTCATTTCCGTGATCGTTACGGTAAGGATCGCCCTCAGTGCTGAATTCACACTTTCCAAGAGACTTTCAGGTGGTACTTCACATAGCCGTTGTAATCGGATTCTAGGTTTCCCAGCTTTCATTCTTGCCATGATCTTAGCTTTCAGGTCAGTTGCTGCCTCGCTCAGCATTTCATTCATTGGGGCTGGCCTCCCAATCTCATCATCTGCATTCACTCTGGTATGAACTCCTCCTCTGATCTGGCAGCCTGGGGCCCCTCACCATGGAACCTGCGTTGTACCTCATCAATCTCAAGTTGTGACAGCAGTTGCCGTTTGTGGATGTTGGAACACTGAGTTACGAGTTGTTTCGTGGCCACCCGTGACTGTGGGTTTCGAAGTAACCATTTAGCCCACATTCTCTCCATGTAACCTCTCTGACTAGGCTTGCTTGAGTAGTAGCATTCCAACAGAGCCATGTTATTGCATCTTGCCCATCTCTGCTCCATTTTTCATCAAGGTGCTCTGGTTCCCCAGCACCTGACGCAGACCTTGTTTGGCCGGGCGACGTCTGAGCTGGCATGTCATTCATTTTATTGTCTCTCATCATTGTATGAGGTACGCATTAGCGTGAAGGCTCTTGCCCAAGGACCCACACTGGATGGTGTTATGTGCTCATTTTTTGCCCCAAGTGGGGAGCGGAGGGACGGGCGCTGGGGGGGGGACCATCGTGGTGGGGCGGGCCCCTAGGCGGGATGTGCCACCGGACCGTGGCTGAGGTGGCTGATCTCAAGAAGTCCTATCGGTGGCTGGAGGGGACTGGCCTGGGGGACAGCGCAGGGGCGCTCATCCTGGCTGCTCAGGAGCGGGCCTTGGGCGCCGGAGCCGTCGAGGCCCGGATGTGCCGCGCCGGACAGGACCCGGGGTGTGGGTTGTGCGGGGAGGCGCCTGGGACGATCCGGCACGTGGCTGCGGGGTGTGGGATGCTGGCAGGGGGGGCCTGCGTGGAGCGCCATGGCCAGGTGGCTGGCGTGGTCTGCCGAGGCATCTGTGCGGAGTGTGGACTGGGGGCCCCGGGGTCGGAGTGGGGGGCACCTCCGAGGGTGGTGGAGGGTGGCGGAGCGGGGATCCTGTGGGACTTCCGGATCCAGACTGGCGGGATGGTGGTGGCGAGCCAGCCAGATGTCGTGGTCGTGGATGGGGGGCGGAGGAGGGCCGTTGTGGTGGATGTGGCGGTCCCAGGTGGTGGAGGCATCGGGAGGGGGGAGCATGGGGGGCTCGGGGGGTACCAGGGGCTCGGGGAGGGGCTGGGGAGGGCCTGGGGGGTGGGGGTGGCGGTCGTGCCTGTGGTGGTCGGGGCGCTCGGGGCAGTGACCCCCGGACTGGATGGGTGGTTGCGACAGATCCCGGGACCAGCGTCGGACATCTCGGTCCGGAGGTGTGCGGTGCTTGGAGAGGCGGGGGTACTGCGCGGGGCCCTCGGGCTTCCTGGCCTCTGGTGGAGGACCCGAGCTGAATGAGGGACGGACACCACCCGAGGACACCTCCTATTGGCTCCATGATAAGAGCTCCACCCAGCAAAGAATTAACCCTTTAAAACCTGATTCTGAGCTTTCACAATTATTTACCGCCATTTGCGTAATATCTACAGTATACAGAAGGAATCAAGCAATTTTTACCAATGTATCTGTAGGTGATGTTTATTTATTATGTACACAGAGATAAAGAGTAATGGCACAGCTCTGCAGTATCTTTCCACTTTTATATATGTATGCTATACTAAATAAAATGAATACGGCACCATATAATGCAACAGTTATGCAACTCCCTAAATAATGATGTGAATTTTCAGTTGTTGCTAAATCAGTTAAGATGTTATAATTTGTGGTGTAGATGCGAATTTAGGAGAGCAGGACAATATATCGCATTGCAATTGGAGCAGCAGCTTGGTTGATGATGTCCCCAAACCGGCTCATCTATTATATTTGTCGTGCAATACATTGAAAATGAGCACAATTGCAAAACATAGGCTTCTTATATTTTAAAATAAAATAATCACATGTTTACCGTTCTGGGGTTTCTACAATCATGAATGGAGGCATTATTTACAGCAGGTTGATGTTGTTGTTGTTGTTGTCGACCCCACCCGTGCCCCGACATTGGGGGACCGGGCCCTCACTCCGTCTCCCGGATCCCCAGACCCCCCTCCGCCGCCCAGCGGGCGAGCAGGGCCGCCACTCCGCTTGGGTTTCGCCAGAGGTCCTCCGGAGTCAGTGTGGTGGGTATGTTTGTGCAGGTGAACAGGTGTTGTGTGTCGTGCACTTGCGTGCCGCATAGCGCACAGAGTGGTGTTGGGTGTGTGTCCGGTGTAATGTTGTGTAGGTAGGAGTGGAGGGCTGGTGATTTGTTGGTTCGGAGTTGTGCTAGGAGTTGTCTGGTTCTGTGTGGTAGGTCTTGCTCTGATGGGTCTATTTCTGGTGCTGGTGCATGTATTACTTTGTTGTGTTGTCTGGTGTCCAAGTGTGTTTGTACAAAGTGGGTGTGTATGTCTTTCATGTTCTGTTTTATGGTGTCGTTGTTGGTGTCCTGTGGTGCTGTGTCTTTGTTGTGTGTGTAGTTGTTGTTGTGGAAGATTGTTTGTTTCTTTTGTCTGGGTGGTGGTGGTTGTTGAGTGGGTGGGTTGGGTGTTGGGCTTTTTGTCTGATTTGCGATGTGTGTAGTTTTAGATGGGTGTTCAGTGGGAGAGTTTTTGTTTCCTCATGCAAGTGTTGTATGTTTGTGTCTTGTGTGCATCCTGTTGCTATTCTGAGTGCGGTGTTCTGTGTGGTCTGGAGTTTTGTCTTGTTTGTGTCCGATAGTGTTGGTGACCATATAGTGTTTGCGTATTCGAGGCGTGTGAGTGTGGTTGCTTTGTATGTGGTGAGTATAGTTTCTTTGGATTTTCCCCAGTGAGTGGTTGTTAAGGCTTTAAGTATTTTGTTTGATTGCTTGGCGCGGGTTAGAGTGTGTTGTGTGTGTTTTGAGAAGGTGAGTTTGGGGTCCCATGTTAATCCCAGTATTTTGCGTTCGCGGACTGTGGGTAGGGTGGTGTTATCTATTTGTAAAGTGAGTCTGTTGCTGTATTCTGCCGGATCCGGTGTGAACAGAGTGGTGGTGGTTTTGTCTGCGTTGAGTGTGAGTTGGTTCTGTTTTGTCCAGTTGTATATGTCGTGGAGATATTTTTGTACTTGTTGTTGTGCCTGTTGTGGTTTGACATGTGTGGATAGAATGGTGATGTCGTCTGCATATGTAACTGTGTGTACATTTGGAGGTGGTTGTGGTAAGTCTGCCATGTATATGTTGAATAGTGTTGGTGAAAGTACTCCCCCCTGTGGTACTCCCGTTTTCGTGTTTCTGTGTTCTGATGTTTCCCCCCGGTATTGAGTGTATTGTCTGCGTCCCCTTATGTAGTTGAAGATGTATTTGATGATGATGTTTGGGGTGTTAGTGTTGTTGAGTTTGTTTGTGAGTGTGTGTAGGTTTACCGTGTCAAAGGCTTTGGACATGTCTAGGGCTATGGCAACTGTTCGTTGTGGTGGTTTTTGTTGATTGAAACCTGTGGCTATGATGTTGTGTATGTGGTGTAGTGCTGTGGTTGTGGAGTGTTGTTTTCGGAAGCCGTGTTGGTGAGAGGGTAGTTGAGTGTTGTTGGTAATGAAGGGTAGTATTACCTTTTCCATTGTTTTGGCTATTGGGCTGAGTAGTGCTATTGGTCTGTAGGATGGGCCGAGTGCGTGGTTTTTGTTGGGTTTTGGTATTGGGATTATTTTTGCAGTCTTCCATATTGCGGGGATGGTGTTGGTGTTGAGTGATGTGTTGTAAGTGTGTGTGAGTAGTGTTATTGCTTTGGGGCCTAGGTGTTTCAGATGTCTGATGTTTATGTTGTCTGGGCCTGTGGAGTTGTTGCTTTTGGAGCGTTGTAGTGCTTGTTTGACTTGTTGTTCTGTGATGGTTATGGGCGTGGTGTTGAGTTTTCGTATTTTGCGTTGTAGTTGTCTGTATGTTCTGTTGGTTTTGTGTTGTATTATGTTGGTGAATTGTTTGTTGAATGCTCGTGCTTTCTGTTTGTTGGATATTGCCGTGTGTTGTCCGAACTGTATTGTGGTGTTTTCTGGTGCTTTTTGTTCTTTGTTAGATAGTCTTGTTACTGTGTTCCAGAGTATGTATTGTTTGTGTCTGTGGTTCCATGCATCCGTTAAGTGTTCTTTCCATAGCTCTTGTTTGTGTTTTTGGATTTGTTTGTCTATTTCTTTGTTTAGGTCTGTGATGCGTGGGTCTTGGTGGTTTTGTTGTCTGATGTCGTTTCTTTGGCTGATGAGTGTTCTGATGTGTTGTGGTAGGAGAAGTGATTTGCTTTTTATTTTTCCGTGGGGTATGTGGTGTTTGTCTGCTGTAAGTATGAGGTTTGTGAGCATGGTGTTGGCTGTGTGGATGTTGTCAGGTATGGTTAAGTTCTCCAGTGCTGATTCTATTTCAGAGGTGTATCCTTCCCAGTCTGCTTTCCTGTAATTTGTGTAAGTTTGAAGGTGTTGTTGTAGGCGGAAAGGAGCACGCGTGTTGTGTGTGATTTTGATAGGAAGGTGGTCTGAACTGAGTGCGTGTATTGTGGTCCATGTTGTTCTGTTTGTGATGCTGTTGCTGGCTGTTGTGATGTCCGGTGATGTTGGTTGTTGGTTGATGTTTGTAGGTTTTCTGGTAGGTGTGTTTGCGTTTAGAGTGATTTGTTGGGAGTTCTGTAGTATGTCTGCAATGAGGGTGCCTCTGTGGTCGTCGTAGGGAGAGTGCCATTGTGTTGAGTGAGCGTTGATGTCTGCGGTTAGAATGGTGTTGTTCAGCGAGTTTATGTATTGGAAGGTGTTGGTGATGTCTGTGTCTTCTGTGGCGTGGTCTGGTCGGGTGGTATCTCTGGGAGGTATATACATGTTGCATATGTGTAGTCTTTTGTGGTTGGTTATGTGAATCTTTACGGTTTGAATTTCTGTAGTGTTGGTGTTAATGTTGTTGGGGATGTTCATGGGAGTGAATGTGACTGATTTGTGAATGTATGTGAGCAGTCCTCCTCCTCCCTTGTGTTCTCTGTCTTTCCTAATGCTGGTGTAGTTGGTGAGACGAGGTGTGTTGTGTTGTTTTTCTAGTTTGGTTTCTTGTATGGTGATGATGTCTGCGTGCTGTTGTGAGGCGAGTTCTTCTAGTTCTGTTTTCTTGTTTTGGATGCCGTTGATGTTTATTTGTAGTATGGTCAGTGTGTGTTTGTTGTTTTTGTTGGTGGGTGTTGTTCTTTGTGGGTTGTTCGGGGGTTGTGGTGTTGGGGTGTTTGTTGTTTGCGTGTGTGTTCTGCATGTCCACGTGTTTGTGTATTGGCGGGTGGTGATGCCGGAGCAATGTCTGTGTATCCAGTGTGGGTGTGTTGAGTTGCATCTGAGTGAGGTTTGTCTGCGTGTGATGATTCTATTGCAGCTATTGCAGGTCCAGGTTTGGGGGGGTGGTCTTGTGTTTGTTGTATCTCTGTTGGTTTTGTCTGTCCGTGTTGCGTTTGAGGGTAGTGTTGGTGAGGCGAGTGTGTTGTTTTGGTCTGTTTGTGCTCTGCTGCCTGTTGGTGTCCTACGAGGTGTAGTTGTTCGTGGTGGTGTTTTGGGATGTAGTCTGCATTTCCATGTTATGTTGTATTGTCTAGTGTTTATGTTTGTGCAATGTTTGTGTACCCAGTGTGGTGTGTGGTGGTTGCATCTGAAGGATGTCTGTCTTCTTGTAATCTGTTGTGTGCAAATGTCGCATGTCCAGGTAGTTTGTTGTGTGTGTGTTTGTTGCGTGCGTGAGAGTGTCTGTGTGGGCCCCGGATTTGTCTCTATGTCCCAGGCCTGGAGCAAAAGGTCCGCCCGCCACCCTGCCAGGTTCAGGGGGCGGTTAGCCGAAAAAAAAAAAAAACGGCCGTAAGGGCACCCCGTTCGGGGTGCAGGGATTGGTTCCTTGATTTGTCCCCCCGTTCGGGGGGAACCCTCCAACTGCGAGTAAGCCAAGGAGTTTGGAGGTACAGCAGGTTGACAGCAGTGTGATCGAGCAGATTAGATAGAGTAGAATTTGAATGGGGCTTCACTGATTTATTTCATACAATTCATATCTAAAACACAGTTGAAAAATATTTGATTGTTAAAATATTTAAATACAAGAACTATATCAAGAAATTAACAAAACTTAGTTTTTTTAGTTAGGAGAAAAGTCTAAAAACATATCACAAATGACAAACGTTGTGCCTCTCCTCCTCCTGTTCTTCAATGAAGCTGATCACCCTCCAGCTCCCGTTAGAAACATTGTGCTGCTGAAGGTGTGCCGGCAGAATGGTTGTGATACAGGAGGTGCTGTGGACTCTCCCAGAAACGAGGACCTAGTTTAGTTGTAGATCCAGTAAAACATAGTGCAAATGTGACATTATTTATAATGCACAGTTACAGTCTTGTGAATATTAAAAAATGTACTTCATGTAATGCAGGAAGCGAATATTTCAAACGAACTAAGGCAGCAAACAGTAAGAGCAAAATCGTGTTCCAAACATTAACTCTTTTTTTAAATGTCAATTAGCTTGTGAGTAATAAGACAAAATGTGACTGTCAGACAGAGAACTGTCAGAGCAAACGGCAGATTTTAGAAAGTCCTGCCGAAATAAATCTGCACCCGACTGCGACTGTCAGCGTTGAACTGCCGCCATTGCTGTCAAAGTCAGACACATCTCCAAAATTGTTGGAGCAAATTTTTAAGCAGGCTTCATCTTGATAAATTGACCACGTATTTGACATTTACACCATAACGTTACCGCCTAAAATAATCGTAAAACAAAATTTTGTGTAACAACAAGAGTAATATGTACCCCAAAAGCTTTCAAAGCGTCTGAAAGTTTTCTCCTCCGTTTTTGTTGGGGCTTGGCTCGAAATGCATCATGATTGGCCGCCCGAAGTCCACGTGTCTGTCGGACGTGCTCTCATTGGTCTACAATACCATCACGGATGAATAAATACTCAAAGGGCTTGCCAGGCAAGCCCTTTGAACCCTTTAAATACTCAATGGGCTTGCCTGGCAAGCCCTTTGAGTATTTATTCCATATTGCCCACTAGTTCACTAGTAAGGTCATTTTGACGCTTACTAGTGAACATGTAAGGCCATAAATGTGCCCACTAGTTCACTAGTAAGATCATTTTGAGGCTTACTAGTTGACATGTAAGCCACAAAACGCCCGCTAGTTCACTAGTAAGATAATTTTGAGGCTTCTAGTGAACATGTAAGCCACAGAACGCCCACTAGTTCACTAGTAAGATCATTTTGACGCTTACTAGTGAACATGTAAGCCACAAAACGCTCACTAGTTCACTAGTAAGGTCATTTTGACGCTTACTAGTGAACATGTAAGCCACAAAACGCTCACTGGTTCACTAGTAAGGTAATTTTGACGCTTACTAGTGAACATGTAAGCCACAAAACGCCCACTAGTTCCCTAGTAAGATCATTTTGACGCTTATTTATGAACATGTCAGCCACAAAACGCTCACTCGTTCACTAGTAAGATCATTTTGACGCTTACTAGTGAACATGTAAGCCACAAAACGCCCACTAGTTCACTAGTAAGGTCATTTTGACGCTTACTAGTGAACATGTAAGCCACAAAACGCCCACTAGTTCACTAGTAAGATCATTTTGACGCTTACTAGTGAACATGTAAGGCCATAAATGTGCCCACTAGTTCACTAGTAAGTTCATTTTGAGGCTTACTAGTTGACATGTAAGCCACACATCGCCTACTAGTTCACTAGTAAGATCATTTTGAGGCTTACTAGTGAACATGTAAGCCACAAAACGCCCAATAGTTCACTAGTAAGATCATTTTGACGCTTACTAGTGAACATGTAAGCCACAAAACGCTCACTAGTTTACTAGTAAGGTCATTTTGACGCTTACTAGTGAACATGTAAGCCACAAAACGCTCACTAGTTCACTATCCATCCATCCATCCATAATAAGATAATTTTGATGCTTACTACTGAACATTTAAGGCCATAAATGTGCCCACTAGTTCACTGGTAAGATGATTTTGACGCTTACTAGTGAACATGCAAGGCCATAAATGTGCCCACTTGTAGTGCTAGTGACATTACACTGTACTTGCATTAAATGCAAATAAGGATGATTACGAAAACATGTAACGGTATCCTATTGGCTGTACGTTTCAAAATAGTGTCATCCCACCAGTCAGGGCTCATGATTTTGGAAATTCTGTGCCCACTTAGTTTTTTAAAACAACAATGGCGGACAGTGTCCTGAGACGTATTCGGCGAAGGTGCAGGGCAATAGAGAGTGCCTGTCATCAAGGGTCTGCCGGTGAAAGTGAAGCACGCGCGATAAACATTTCAATTGCTAATTTAAGAAGAGTTAGTGACCAGTTTAGCGCTGATACTATTCAAAGTTTGATTCAAAGTCCAATAGATCTCCGATCTGTCATCATTGCGGGACCCACTCCTAATGGTGGACGTGTTTGTTCCCATGTGGCACATCGTTTGCACACAGGTAAAATGGCTACCATTTTTTGTCATTGGTTTTTCGTATGTATTTTTATTCGAACTACACACGGGTTTTACTGACGACTTGCTGTGACTTACCTTCTATCACCCTGTCAAACGTCGTTTTATACCAGTGGTTTTCCTGCAAATCAGTAGACTATTAAGTAACGCGATGGCTGTACACTTTTAAGCAATAACTAGTGATCTTTTAGTTATTCAATTATAAGTTTGAATTATTTTTTTCTTGAGTAAAATGGTTAGAGAAAATAGCTGCTTGTGGTTTTGAAGCTGCATATACTTTTATGTACATCTGTGTCTATATGCCTGTACTGTATACAGTATATAAAAAACACGTAGTGATTCGTTTGCTTGAATTCCTTAATCCTTTTATTTCCATACTTTAGGTAGACGAGGAAGACCAGCACTTGACATTACAAGTGATCAAATTCAACTGCTCCCCACTCAGGGCTTTACAGTGAGAGCCATCACTGAGATGTTGTGTTGTTCCTCTTCATACCTGCATAAAAAAATGAAGTTTTTTCAGATTTCAGCCAGAAATAGATTTACTCCCATTCATGATGTTGACCTGGAAGAGCATGTCAGAAGATTGCACAGCCAATTTCCCAGATCAGGCTCGGAAGCAAGTGTTCTGCTACATACTCTTGTCCCTTCATGTATATATCATTATATTCATTGTGAAAGTGTACTTTCTTTATTGTGTTGTTTTATGAACCTGTTGCAGATGATGAGGGCATACCTGCGTGCTGATGGTATTGTAGTACAAAGAAAAAGAGTTCGAGAAATCCTCAACCGTATTGAGCCAGCTGCTGCAGCCCAGAGATGGAGCCAGACTGTGGCTAGAAGAACATACTATGTGCCATTCCCCAATAGTTTATGGCACATAGATGGGCATATGCGTCTCATTCGGTAATAAGGGATCATCTTATATTTGTACTCGTGGGAGCATTAGAAAGCCATATTGTATGGACAGCACAGATTAAATTGAATTTTATCATTTGTATATCCAAGTTACACAAACTCCAAATTGCCTCCATGTAGTCTTAAGTGCACAGCAATACCTTCTCTACCGAGATGATATTTCAAACAAGATATGAAACTTGATTGTTTTCTTGTATTTAATCATTATTCTTTTCATGTTTGTTTTACAGGTGGGTGTTTGTGACACATGCCGGCATTGATGGGAATTCCAGGCTAATAACGTACCTTCAACTGGAGCACAGACAACACAGCTTTGACAGTGTTGAAATATTTTGTCCAAGCCACCTGCCTGTATGGGTTACCCTCCAGAGTAAGATCCGACCATGGTGGTGAAAACACTGGTTGCTCTTTTAATGAACCTACTGCAGGGACAAGACACCAAAATTATTTCTAGCTCCAGCCAACACCCCCTCACAATTTACTCACACCTCCCATGGCCTGATTATCCACCAACAGGGGCCCTTTTTGGATTATCATTTTGGCATAGGAACTTTCCTTTCCTATCCTAACCGAGTGAGATGAGCCGGTAGCACCTGGAGCAAAGATCGTCTAAATTTTAATAATGCTTAGGAAAGGTTCTGACCATCCTTTACGAAAGGAAAGGAGATATATTATGCAGCAGGAATATTTAAAGGGGAAGTCTTTTTTTATGTTGTTGTTGTTGTTGTTGTCGACCCCACCCGTGCCCCGACATTGGGGGACCGGGCCCTCACTCCGTCTCCCGGATCCCCAGACCCCCCTCCTCCGCCCAGCGGGCGAGCAGGGCCGCCACTCCGCTTGGGTTTCGCCAGAGGTCCTCCGGAGTCAGTGTGGTGGGTATGTTTGTGCATGTGAACAGGTGTTGTGTGTCGTGCACTTGCGTGCCGCATAGCGCACAGAGTGGTGTTGGGTGTGTGTCCGGTGTAATGTTGTGTAGGTAGGAGTGGAGGGCTGGTGATTTGTTGGTTCGAAGTTGTGCTAGGAGTTGTCTGGTTCTGTGTGGTAGGTCTTGCTCTGATGGGTCTATTTCTGGTGCTGGTGCATGTATTACTTTGTTGTGTTGTCTGGTGTCCAAGTGTGTGTTGTACAAAGTGGGTGTGTATGTCTTTCATGTTCTGTTTTATGGTGTCGTTGTTGGTGTCCTGTGGTGCTGTGTCTTTGTTGTGTGTGTAGTTGTTGTTGTGGAAGATTGTTTGTTTCTTTTGTCTGGGTGGTGGTGGTTGTTGAGTGAGTGGGTGTAGTGGGTGGGTTGGGTGTTGGGCTTTTTGTCTGATTTGCGATGCGTGTAGTTTTAGATGGATGTTCAGTGGGAGAGTTTTTGTTTCCTCATGCAAGTGTTGTATGTTTGTGTCTTGTGTGCATCCTGTTGCTATTCTGAGTGCTGTGTTCTGTGTGGTCTGGAGTTTTGTCTTGTTTGTGTCCGATAGTGTTGGTGACCATATAGTGTTTGCGTATTCGAGGCGTGTGAGTGTGGTTGCTTTGTATGTGGTGAGTATAGTTTCTTTGGATTTTCCCCAGTGAGTGGTTGTTAAGGCTTTAAGTATTTTGTTTGATTGCTTGGCGCGGGTTAGAGTGTGTTGTGTGTGTTTTGAGAAGGTGAGTTTGGGGTCCCATGTTAATCCCAGTATTTTGGGTTCGCGGACTGTGGGTAGGGTGGTGTTATCTATTTGTAAAGTGAGCCTGTTGCTGTATTCTGCCGGATCCGGTGTGAACAGAGTGGTGGTGGTTTTGTCTGCGTTGAGTGTGAGTTGGTTCTGTTTTGTCCAGTTGTATATGTCGTGGAGATATTTTTGTACTTGTTGTTGTGCCTGTTGTGGTTTGACATGTGTGGATAGAATGGTGATGTCGTCTGCATATGTAACTGTGTGTACATTTGGAGGTGGTTGTGGTAAGTCTGCCATGTATATGTTGAATAGTGTTGGTGAAAGTACTCCCCCCTGTGGTACCCCCGTTTTCGTGTTTCTATGTTCTGATGTTTCCCCCCGGTATTGAGTGTATTGTCTGCGTCCCCTTATGTAGTTGAAGATGTATTTGATGATGATGTTTGGGGTGTTAGTGTTGTTGAGTTTGTTTGTGAGTGTGTGTAGGTTTACCGTGTCAAAGGCTTTGGACATGTCTAGGGCTATGGCAACCGTTCGTTGTGGTGGTTTTTGTTGATTGAAACCTGTGGCTATGATGTTGTGTATGTGGTGTAGTGCTGTGGTTATGGAGTGTTGTTTTCGGAAGCCGTGTTGGTGAGAGGGTAGTTGAGTGTTGTTGGTAATGAAGGGTAGTATTACCTTTTCCATTGTTTTGGCTATTGGGCTGAGTAGTGCTATTGGTCTGTAAGATGGGCCGAGTGCGTGGTTTTTGTTGGGTTTTGGTATTGGGATTATTTTTGCAGTCTTCCATATTGCGGGGATGGTGTTGGTGTTGAGTGATGTGTTGTAAGTGTGTGTGAGTAGTGTTATTGCTTTGGGGCCTAGGTGTTTCAGATGTCTGATGTTTATGTTGTCTGGGCCTGTGGAGTTGTTGCTTTTGGAGCGTTGTAGTGCTTGTTTGACTTGTTGTTCTGTGATGGTTATGGGCGTGGTGTTGAATTTTCGTATTTTGCGTTGTAGTTGTCTGTATGTTCTGTTGGTTTTGTGTTGTATTATGTTGGTGAATTGTTTGTTGAATGCTCGTGCTTTCTGTTTGTTGGATATTGCCGTGTGTTGTCCGAACTGTATTGTGGTGTTTTCTGGTGCTTTTTGTTCTTTGTTTGATAGTCTTGTTACTGTGTTCCAGAGTATGTATTGTTTGTGTCTGTGGTTCCATGCATCCGTTAAGTGTTCTTTCCATAGCTCTTGTTTGTGTTTTTGGATTTGTGTGTCTATTTCTTTGTTTAGGTCTGTGATGCGTGGGTCTTGGTGGTTTTGTTGTCTGATGTCGTTTCTTTGGCTGATGAGTGTTCTGATGTGTTGTGGTAGGAGAAGTGATTTGCTTTTTATTTTTCCGTGGGGTATGTGGTGTTTGTCTGCTGTAAGTATGAGGTTTGTGAGCATGGTGTTGGCTGTGTGGATGTTGTCAGGTATGGTTAAGTTCTCCAGTGCTGATTCTATTTCAGAGGTGTATCCTTCCCAGTCTGCTTTCCTGTAATTTGTGTAAGTTTGAAGGTGTTGTTGTAGGCGGAAAGGAGCACGCGTGTTGTGTGTGATTTTGATAGGAAGGTGGTCTGAACTGAGTGCGTGTATTGTGGTCCATGTTGTTCTGTTTGTGATGCTGTTGCTGGCTGTTGTGATGTCCGGTGATGTTGGTTGTTGGTTGATGTTTGTAGGTTTTCTGGTGGGTGTGTTTGCGTTTAGAGTGATTTGTTGGGAGTTTTGTAGTATGTCTGCAATGTGGGTGCCTCTGTGGTCGTCGTAGGGAGAGTGCCATTGTGTTGAGTGAGCGTTGATGTCTGCGGTTAGAATGGTGTTGTTCAGCGAGTTTATGTATTGGAAGGTGTTGGTGATGTCTGTGTCTTCTGTGGCGTGGTCTGGTCGGGTGGTATCTCTGGGGGGTATATACATGTTGCATATGTGTAGTCTTTTGTGGTTGGTTATGTGAATCTTTACGGTTTGAATTTCTGTAGTGTTGGTGTTAATGTTGTTGGGGATGTTCATGGGAGTGAATGTGTATCTACTGTATATCTATAAAAAAAATCCTCGTCTCACCCCTCAGGTGGTGTCCATCCCTCATTCAGCTGGGGTCCTCTACCAGAGGCCAGGAAGCTTGAGGGTTCTGCGCAGTATCCTTGCCGTTCCCAGCACTGCACATTTCTGGACTGAGATGTCCGATGTTGTTCCCGGGATCTGTTGCAACCACTCATCATCTAGTTTGGGGGTCACTGCCCCGAGTGCTCCGACCACCACAGGCACGACTGTCCCCTTTACCTTCCAGGCTCTCTCCAGCTCCTCTCTGAGCCCTTGGGATTTCTCGAGTTTCTCGTGTTCCTTCTTTCTGATGTTTCCAGCACTTGGGACCGCTACATCCACTACAACGGCTTTCCTCTGCCCTTTATCTATCATCAGGATATCTGGTTGGTTCGCCATTACCATCTTGTCAGTCTGGATCTGGAAGTCCCATAGGATCTTCGCTCTGTCATTCTCCACCACCTTCGGAGGTGTTTCCCATTTTGACCTTGGGGTTTCCAGTCCGTACTCCGCACAGATGTTTCGGTAGACTATGCCAGCCACCTGGTTATTGCGTTCCATATAGGCTTTCCCTGCCAGCACCTTACACCCTGCAGTTATGTGTTAGATCGTCTCAGGTGCCTCTTTGCACAACCTACACCTTGGGTCTTGTCTGGTGTGGTATATCTGGGCCTCAATGGCTCTAGTGCTCAGGGCCTGCTCCTGAGCAGCCAGGATGAGTGCCTCTGTACTGTCCTTCAGGCCAGCCCTCTCTAGCCACTGATGGGAATTCTTGAGATCGGCCACTTCAGTTATGGTCCGGTGGTACATCCCGTGTAGGGGCTTGTCCTCCGATGATGGTCCCTCTTCCAGCGCCTCATCCTCTGTTGCCCATTGTCTGAGACATTCTCTGAGTACGTCATCCGTTGGAGCCTTCTCCTTGATGTATTCATGGAGCTTGGATGTTTCATCCTGGACAGTGGCTCTCACACTCACTAGTCCCCAGCCGCTTTCCTTGTTGCCAGTTCAAGGTTGCCATTGGCTTGTGGTACACCGAGGTACTTGTAGCTGTCCTCAATGTCTGCTATTGTTCCTTCGGGGAGTGAGACCCCTTCAGTCCGGACTACCGTTCCTCTCTTAGTCACCATCCGACTATCACATCCCGATGTCGCTGCTGTAGATCCTGGTTGTTTGGATCAGGGAGTCTATGTCCCTTTCACTCTTAGCATACAGCTTTATGTCATCCATGTAGAGGAGGTGACTGATCGTAGCTTCATTTCTGAGGCTGTATCCATAGCCTGTCTTGGTGATTACTTGGCTTAGGGAGTTCAGTCCTATGCAGAACAGCAATGGGGAGAGTGCATCACCTTGGTATATGCCACATTTGATGGACACTTGGGTAAGTGGCTTGCCATTGGCTTCAAGTGTGGTTTTCCACATCCTCATCAAGTTCGCAACGAAGGCTCTTAGGGTCCTGTTCACCTTATACACATCCAAGCATTCAGTGATCCATGTATGTGGCATCGAGTCATAGGCTTTCTTTTAATCAATCCAGGCTGTGCACAGGTTGGTACATCGGGACCTGCAGTCTTGTGCGACTGTTCTGTCAACCAGGAGCTGATGTTTGGCTCCCCTGGTATCTCTACCAATGCCCTTCCGTGCTTCGCTCATGTATTGATCCATGTGTGCACTTATCTTAGCCGCAACATGAGCTTCCAAAATTGTGGAGGGACAGGTTATTGGCCGATAGTTGGATGCGACTGCACCCTTTGAGGGATCTTTCATGATAAGGATCGTTCGCCCTTCGGTTAGCCATCCTGGGTGAGTCCCATCCCTAGGCAGCTGGTTCATTTGTGCTGCTGGGCGCTCATGGAGTGCTGTGAGTCTCTTTAGCCAGTAAGTGTGGACCATGTCCGGGCCTGGTGCTGTCCAGTTCTTCATATTTGAGACTATTTCCTTTATGTCTGCCACTGTTATGGTAATTGGGTTCTGTTCAGGGAGGTGTCTGTGCTCCTCTCTTTGGGTGACCAGCCATTGTGCACTGCTGTTATGTGCAACCTCCTTCTCCCATCTGCCTCTCCAGTACCTTTCAGTTTCCAGTCTTGGTGGATCAGCTCTGTTGTTAGGACCCTGCCACTGAGCGTACACTTTCGCAGGTTGTGTTGCAAACAGCCTGTTTATTCGTCTGGCCTCATTCTCTTTCGTGTACCGCTTTAGGCGGCTGGACAAGGCTTGGAGCCTTTGTTTCGAGTGCTTCATATATGGTCATCTGGATGTACCTCTCAGGATCGGCCTTTTCATCACACCTCTCTGGACCTCAGTCAATTGACTCACATCTTTCCGAGCCGCCTTGATCTTAGCCTCCAACCGTCTTTTCCATGGTCGGTAATGTATCTCATGGCTTCCATGGTTGCTCTTATAGCCAAGCATCTCAAGGATCACTGATGCTGAAGCGTATATCAGTTCATTTCCGTGATCGTTACGGTAAGGATCGCCCTCAGTGCTGAATTCACACTTTCCAAGAGACTTTCAGGTGGTACTTCACATAGCCGTTGTAATCGGATTCTAGGTTTCCCAGCTTTCATTCTTGCCATGATCTTAGCTTTCAGGTCAGTTGCTGCCTCGCTCAGCATTTCATTCATTGGGGCTGGCCTCCCAATCTCATCATCTGCATTCACTCTGGTATGAACTCCTCCTCTGATCTGGCAGCCTGGGGCCCCTCACCATGGAACCTGCGTTGTACCTCATCAATCTCAAGTTGTGACAGCAGTTGCCGTTTGTGGATGTTGGAACACTGAGTTACGAGTTGTTTCGTGGCCACCCGTGACTGTGGGTTTCGAAGTAACCATTTAGCCCACATTCTCTCCATGTAACCTCTCTGACTAGGCTTGCTTGAGTAGTAGCATTCCAACAGAGCCATGTTATTGCATCTTGCCCATCTCTGCTCCATTTTTCATCAAGGTGCTCTGGTTCCCCAGCACCTGACGCAGACCTTGTTTGGCCGGGCGACGTCTGAGCTGGCATGTCATTCATTTTATTGTCTCTCATCATTGTATGAGGTACGCATTAGCGTGAAGGCTCTTGCCCAAGGACCCACACTGGATGGTGTTATGTGCTCATTTTTTGCCCCAAGTGGGGAGCGGAGGGACGGGCGCTGGGGGGGGGACCATCGTGGTGGGGCGGGCCCCTAGGCGGGATGTGCCACCGGACCGTGGCTGAGGTGGCTGATCTCAAGAAGTCCTATCGGTGGCTGGAGGGGACTGGCCTGGGGGACAGCGCAGGGGCGCTCATCCTGGCTGCTCAGGAGCGGGCCTTGGGCGCCGGAGCCGTCGAGGCCCGGATGTGCCGCGCCGGACAGGACCCGGGGTGTGGGTTGTGCGGGGAGGCGCCTGGGACGATCCGGCACGTGGCTGCGGGGTGTGGGATGCTGGCAGGGGGGGCCTGCGTGGAGCGCCATGGCCAGGTGGCTGGCGTGGTCTGCCGAGGCATCTGTGCGGAGTGTGGACTGGGGGCCCCGGGGTCGGAGTGGGGGGCACCTCCGAGGGTGGTGGAGGGTGGCGGAGCGGGGATCCTGTGGGACTTCCGGATCCAGACTGGCGGGATGGTGGTGGCGAGCCAGCCAGATGTCGTGGTCGTGGATGGGGGGCGGAGGAGGGCCGTTGTGGTGGATGTGGCGGTCCCAGGTGGTGGAGGCATCGGGAGGGGGGAGCATGGGGGGCTCGGGGGGTACCAGGGGCTCGGGGAGGGGCTGGGGAGGGCCTGGGGGGTGGGGGTGGCGGTCGTGCCTGTGGTGGTCGGGGCGCTCGGGGCAGTGACCCCCGGACTGGATGGGTGGTTGCGACAGATCCCGGGACCAGCGTCGGACATCTCGGTCCGGAGGTGTGCGGTGCTTGGAGAGGCGGGGGTACTGCGCGGGGCCCTCGGGCTTCCTGGCCTCTGGTGGAGGACCCGAGCTGAATGAGGGACGGACACCACCCGAGGACACCTCCTATTGGCTCCATGATAAGAGCTCCACCCAGCAAAGAATTAACCCTTTAAAACCTGATTCTGAGCTTTCACAATTATTTACCGCCATTTGCGTAATATCTACAGTATACAGAAGGAATCAAGCAATTTTTACCAATGTATCTGTAGGTGATGTTTATTTATTATGTACACAGAGATAAAGAGTAATGGCACAGCTCTGCAGTATCTTTCCACTTTTATATATGTATGCTATACTAAATAAAATGAATACGGCACCATATAATGCAACAGTTATGCAACTCCCTAAATAATGATGTGAATTTTCAGTTGTTGCTAAATCAGTTAAGATGTTATAATTTGTGGTGTAGATGCGAATTTAGGAGAGCAGGACAATATATCGCATTGCAATTGGAGCAGCAGCTTGGTTGATGATGTCCCCAAACCGGCTCATCTATTATATTTGTCGTGCAATACATTGAAAATGAGCACAATTGCAAAACATAGGCTTCTTATATTTTAAAATAAAATAATCACATGTTTACCGTTCTGGGGTTTCTACAATCATGAATGGAGGCATTATTTACAGCAGGTTGATGTTGTTGTTGTTGTTGTCGACCCCACCCGTGCCCCGACATTGGGGGACCGGGCCCTCACTCCGTCTCCCGGATCCCCAGACCCCCCTCCGCCGCCCAGCGGGCGAGCAGGGCCGCCACTCCGCTTGGGTTTCGCCAGAGGTCCTCCGGAGTCAGTGTGGTGGGTATGTTTGTGCAGGTGAACAGGTGTTGTGTGTCGTGCACTTGCGTGCCGCATAGCGCACAGAGTGGTGTTGGGTGTGTGTCCGGTGTAATGTTGTGTAGGTAGGAGTGGAGGGCTGGTGATTTGTTGGTTCGGAGTTGTGCTAGGAGTTGTCTGGTTCTGTGTGGTAGGTCTTGCTCTGATGGGTCTATTTCTGGTGCTGGTGCATGTATTACTTTGTTGTGTTGTCTGGTGTCCAAGTGTGTTTGTACAAAGTGGGTGTGTATGTCTTTCATGTTCTGTTTTATGGTGTCGTTGTTGGTGTCCTGTGGTGCTGTGTCTTTGTTGTGTGTGTAGTTGTTGTTGTGGAAGATTGTTTGTTTCTTTTGTCTGGGTGGTGGTGGTTGTTGAGTGGGTGGGTTGGGTGTTGGGCTTTTTGTCTGATTTGCGATGTGTGTAGTTTTAGATGGGTGTTCAGTGGGAGAGTTTTTGTTTCCTCATGCAAGTGTTGTATGTTTGTGTCTTGTGTGCATCCTGTTGCTATTCTGAGTGCGGTGTTCTGTGTGGTCTGGAGTTTTGTCTTGTTTGTGTCCGATAGTGTTGGTGACCATATAGTGTTTGCGTATTCGAGGCGTGTGAGTGTGGTTGCTTTGTATGTGGTGAGTATAGTTTCTTTGGATTTTCCCCAGTGAGTGGTTGTTAAGGCTTTAAGTATTTTGTTTGATTGCTTGGCGCGGGTTAGAGTGTGTTGTGTGTGTTTTGAGAAGGTGAGTTTGGGGTCCCATGTTAATCCCAGTATTTTGCGTTCGCGGACTGTGGGTAGGGTGGTGTTATCTATTTGTAAAGTGAGTCTGTTGCTGTATTCTGCCGGATCCGGTGTGAACAGAGTGGTGGTGGTTTTGTCTGCGTTGAGTGTGAGTTGGTTCTGTTTTGTCCAGTTGTATATGTCGTGGAGATATTTTTGTACTTGTTGTTGTGCCTGTTGTGGTTTGACATGTGTGGATAGAATGGTGATGTCGTCTGCATATGTAACTGTGTGTACATTTGGAGGTGGTTGTGGTAAGTCTGCCATGTATATGTTGAATAGTGTTGGTGAAAGTACTCCCCCCTGTGGTACTCCCGTTTTCGTGTTTCTGTGTTCTGATGTTTCCCCCCGGTATTGAGTGTATTGTCTGCGTCCCCTTATGTAGTTGAAGATGTATTTGATGATGATGTTTGGGGTGTTAGTGTTGTTGAGTTTGTTTGTGAGTGTGTGTAGGTTTACCGTGTCAAAGGCTTTGGACATGTCTAGGGCTATGGCAACTGTTCGTTGTGGTGGTTTTTGTTGATTGAAACCTGTGGCTATGATGTTGTGTATGTGGTGTAGTGCTGTGGTTGTGGAGTGTTGTTTTCGGAAGCCGTGTTGGTGAGAGGGTAGTTGAGTGTTGTTGGTAATGAAGGGTAGTATTACCTTTTCCATTGTTTTGGCTATTGGGCTGAGTAGTGCTATTGGTCTGTAGGATGGGCCGAGTGCGTGGTTTTTGTTGGGTTTTGGTATTGGGATTATTTTTGCAGTCTTCCATATTGCGGGGATGGTGTTGGTGTTGAGTGATGTGTTGTAAGTGTGTGTGAGTAGTGTTATTGCTTTGGGGCCTAGGTGTTTCAGATGTCTGATGTTTATGTTGTCTGGGCCTGTGGAGTTGTTGCTTTTGGAGCGTTGTAGTGCTTGTTTGACTTGTTGTTCTGTGATGGTTATGGGCGTGGTGTTGAGTTTTCGTATTTTGCGTTGTAGTTGTCTGTATGTTCTGTTGGTTTTGTGTTGTATTATGTTGGTGAATTGTTTGTTGAATGCTCGTGCTTTCTGTTTGTTGGATATTGCCGTGTGTTGTCCGAACTGTATTGTGGTGTTTTCTGGTGCTTTTTGTTCTTTGTTAGATAGTCTTGTTACTGTGTTCCAGAGTATGTATTGTTTGTGTCTGTGGTTCCATGCATCCGTTAAGTGTTCTTTCCATAGCTCTTGTTTGTGTTTTTGGATTTGTTTGTCTATTTCTTTGTTTAGGTCTGTGATGCGTGGGTCTTGGTGGTTTTGTTGTCTGATGTCGTTTCTTTGGCTGATGAGTGTTCTGATGTGTTGTGGTAGGAGAAGTGATTTGCTTTTTATTTTTCCGTGGGGTATGTGGTGTTTGTCTGCTGTAAGTATGAGGTTTGTGAGCATGGTGTTGGCTGTGTGGATGTTGTCAGGTATGGTTAAGTTCTCCAGTGCTGATTCTATTTCAGAGGTGTATCCTTCCCAGTCTGCTTTCCTGTAATTTGTGTAAGTTTGAAGGTGTTGTTGTAGGCGGAAAGGAGCACGCGTGTTGTGTGTGATTTTGATAGGAAGGTGGTCTGAACTGAGTGCGTGTATTGTGGTCCATGTTGTTCTGTTTGTGATGCTGTTGCTGGCTGTTGTGATGTCCGGTGATGTTGGTTGTTGGTTGATGTTTGTAGGTTTTCTGGTAGGTGTGTTTGCGTTTAGAGTGATTTGTTGGGAGTTCTGTAGTATGTCTGCAATGAGGGTGCCTCTGTGGTCGTCGTAGGGAGAGTGCCATTGTGTTGAGTGAGCGTTGATGTCTGCGGTTAGAATGGTGTTGTTCAGCGAGTTTATGTATTGGAAGGTGTTGGTGATGTCTGTGTCTTCTGTGGCGTGGTCTGGTCGGGTGGTATCTCTGGGAGGTATATACATGTTGCATATGTGTAGTCTTTTGTGGTTGGTTATGTGAATCTTTACGGTTTGAATTTCTGTAGTGTTGGTGTTAATGTTGTTGGGGATGTTCATGGGAGTGAATGTGACTGATTTGTGAATGTATGTGAGCAGTCCTCCTCCTCCCTTGTGTTCTCTGTCTTTCCTAATGCTGGTGTAGTTGGTGAGACGAGGTGTGTTGTGTTGTTTTTCTAGTTTGGTTTCTTGTATGGTGATGATGTCTGCGTGCTGTTGTGAGGCGAGTTCTTCTAGTTCTGTTTTCTTGTTTTGGATGCCGTTGATGTTTATTTGTAGTATGGTCAGTGTGTGTTTGTTGTTTTTGTTGGTGGGTGTTGTTCTTTGTGGGTTGTTCGGGGGTTGTGGTGTTGGGGTGTTTGTTGTTTGCGTGTGTGTTCTGCATGTCCACGTGTTTGTGTATTGGCGGGTGGTGATGCCGGAGCAATGTCTGTGTATCCAGTGTGGGTGTGTTGAGTTGCATCTGAGTGAGGTTTGTCTGCGTGTGATGATTCTATTGCAGCTATTGCAGGTCCAGGTTTGGGGGGGTGGTCTTGTGTTTGTTGTATCTCTGTTGGTTTTGTCTGTCCGTGTTGCGTTTGAGGGTAGTGTTGGTGAGGCGAGTGTGTTGTTTTGGTCTGTTTGTGCTCTGCTGCCTGTTGGTGTCCTACGAGGTGTAGTTGTTCGTGGTGGTGTTTTGGGATGTAGTCTGCATTTCCATGTTATGTTGTATTGTCTAGTGTTTATGTTTGTGCAATGTTTGTGTACCCAGTGTGGTGTGTGGTGGTTGCATCTGAAGGATGTCTGTCTTCTTGTAATCTGTTGTGTGCAAATGTCGCATGTCCAGGTAGTTTGTTGTGTGTGTGTTTGTTGCGTGCGTGAGAGTGTCTGTGTGGGCCCCGGATTTGTCTCTATGTCCCAGGCCTGGAGCAAAAGGTCCGCCCGCCACCCTGCCAGGTTCAGGGGGCGGTTAGCCGAAAAAAAAAAAAAACGGCCGTAAGGGCACCCCGTTCGGGGTGCAGGGATTGGTTCCTTGATTTGTCCCCCCGTTCGGGGGGAACCCTCCAACTGCGAGTAAGCCAAGGAGTTTGGAGGTACAGCAGGTTGACAGCAGTGTGATCGAGCAGATTAGATAGAGTAGAATTTGAATGGGGCTTCACTGATTTATTTCATACAATTCATATCTAAAACACAGTTGAAAAATATTTGATTGTTAAAATATTTAAATACAAGAACTATATCAAGAAATTAACAAAACTTAGTTTTTTTAGTTAGGAGAAAAGTCTAAAAACATATCACAAATGACAAACGTTGTGCCTCTCCTCCTCCTGTTCTTCAATGAAGCTGATCACCCTCCAGCTCCCGTTAGAAACATTGTGCTGCTGAAGGTGTGCCGGCAGAATGGTTGTGATACAGGAGGTGCTGTGGACTCTCCCAGAAACGAGGACCTAGTTTAGTTGTAGATCCAGTAAAACATAGTGCAAATGTGACATTATTTATAATGCACAGTTACAGTCTTGTGAATATTAAAAAATGTACTTCATGTAATGCAGGAAGCGAATATTTCAAACGAACTAAGGCAGCAAACAGTAAGAGCAAAATCGTGTTCCAAACATTAACTCTTTTTTTAAATGTCAATTAGCTTGTGAGTAATAAGACAAAATGTGACTGTCAGACAGAGAACTGTCAGAGCAAACGGCAGATTTTAGAAAGTCCTGCCGAAATAAATCTGCACCCGACTGCGACTGTCAGCGTTGAACTGCCGCCATTGCTGTCAAAGTCAGACACATCTCCAAAATTGTTGGAGCAAATTTTTAAGCAGGCTTCATCTTGATAAATTGACCACGTATTTGACATTTACACCATAACGTTACCGCCTAAAATAATCGTAAAACAAAATTTTGTGTAACAACAAGAGTAATATGTACCCCAAAAGCTTTCAAAGCGTCTGAAAGTTTTCTCCTCCGTTTTTGTTGGGGCTTGGCTCGAAATGCATCATGATTGGCCGCCCGAAGTCCACGTGTCTGTCGGACGTGCTCTCATTGGTCTACAATACCATCACGGATGAATAAATACTCAAAGGGCTTGCCAGGCAAGCCCTTTGAACCCTTTAAATACTCAATGGGCTTGCCTGGCAAGCCCTTTGAGTATTTATTCCATATTGCCCACTAGTTCACTAGTAAGGTCATTTTGACGCTTACTAGTGAACATGTAAGGCCATAAATGTGCCCACTAGTTCACTAGTAAGATCATTTTGAGGCTTACTAGTTGACATGTAAGCCACAAAACGCCCGCTAGTTCACTAGTAAGATAATTTTGAGGCTTCTAGTGAACATGTAAGCCACAGAACGCCCACTAGTTCACTAGTAAGATCATTTTGACGCTTACTAGTGAACATGTAAGCCACAAAACGCTCACTAGTTCACTAGTAAGGTCATTTTGACGCTTACTAGTGAACATGTAAGCCACAAAACGCTCACTGGTTCACTAGTAAGGTAATTTTGACGCTTACTAGTGAACATGTAAGCCACAAAACGCCCACTAGTTCCCTAGTAAGATCATTTTGACGCTTATTTATGAACATGTCAGCCACAAAACGCTCACTCGTTCACTAGTAAGATCATTTTGACGCTTACTAGTGAACATGTAAGCCACAAAACGCCCACTAGTTCACTAGTAAGGTCATTTTGACGCTTACTAGTGAACATGTAAGCCACAAAACGCCCACTAGTTCACTAGTAAGATCATTTTGACGCTTACTAGTGAACATGTAAGGCCATAAATGTGCCCACTAGTTCACTAGTAAGTTCATTTTGAGGCTTACTAGTTGACATGTAAGCCACACATCGCCTACTAGTTCACTAGTAAGATCATTTTGAGGCTTACTAGTGAACATGTAAGCCACAAAACGCCCAATAGTTCACTAGTAAGATCATTTTGACGCTTACTAGTGAACATGTAAGCCACAAAACGCTCACTAGTTTACTAGTAAGGTCATTTTGACGCTTACTAGTGAACATGTAAGCCACAAAACGCTCACTAGTTCACTATCCATCCATCCATCCATAATAAGATAATTTTGATGCTTACTACTGAACATTTAAGGCCATAAATGTGCCCACTAGTTCACTGGTAAGATGATTTTGACGCTTACTAGTGAACATGCAAGGCCATAAATGTGCCCACTTGTAGTGCTAGTGACATTACACTGTACTTGCATTAAATGCAAATAAGGATGATTACGAAAACATGTAACGGTATCCTATTGGCTGTACGTTTCAAAATAGTGTCATCCCACCAGTCAGGGCTCATGATTTTGGAAATTCTGTGCCCACTTAGTTTTTTAAAACAACAATGGCGGACAGTGTCCTGAGACGTATTCGGCGAAGGTGCAGGGCAATAGAGAGTGCCTGTCATCAAGGGTCTGCCGGTGAAAGTGAAGCACGCGCGATAAACATTTCAATTGCTAATTTAAGAAGAGTTAGTGACCAGTTTAGCGCTGATACTATTCAAAGTTTGATTCAAAGTCCAATAGATCTCCGATCTGTCATCATTGCGGGACCCACTCCTAATGGTGGACGTGTTTGTTCCCATGTGGCACATCGTTTGCACACAGGTAAAATGGCTACCATTTTTTGTCATTGGTTTTTCGTATGTATTTTTATTCGAACTACACACGGGTTTTACTGACGACTTGCTGTGACTTACCTTCTATCACCCTGTCAAACGTCGTTTTATACCAGTGGTTTTCCTGCAAATCAGTAGACTATTAAGTAACGCGATGGCTGTACACTTTTAAGCAATAACTAGTGATCTTTTAGTTATTCAATTATAAGTTTGAATTATTTTTTTCTTGAGTAAAATGGTTAGAGAAAATAGCTGCTTGTGGTTTTGAAGCTGCATATACTTTTATGTACATCTGTGTCTATATGCCTGTACTGTATACAGTATATAAAAAACACGTAGTGATTCGTTTGCTTGAATTCCTTAATCCTTTTATTTCCATACTTTAGGTAGACGAGGAAGACCAGCACTTGACATTACAAGTGATCAAATTCAACTGCTCCCCACTCAGGGCTTTACAGTGAGAGCCATCACTGAGATGTTGTGTTGTTCCTCTTCATACCTGCATAAAAAAATGAAGTTTTTTCAGATTTCAGCCAGAAATAGATTTACTCCCATTCATGATGTTGACCTGGAAGAGCATGTCAGAAGATTGCACAGCCAATTTCCCAGATCAGGCTCGGAAGCAAGTGTTCTGCTACATACTCTTGTCCCTTCATGTATATATCATTATATTCATTGTGAAAGTGTACTTTCTTTATTGTGTTGTTTTATGAACCTGTTGCAGATGATGAGGGCATACCTGCGTGCTGATGGTATTGTAGTACAAAGAAAAAGAGTTCGAGAAATCCTCAACCGTATTGAGCCAGCTGCTGCAGCCCAGAGATGGAGCCAGACTGTGGCTAGAAGAACATACTATGTGCCATTCCCCAATAGTTTATGGCACATAGATGGGCATATGCGTCTCATTCGGTAATAAGGGATCATCTTATATTTGTACTCGTGGGAGCATTAGAAAGCCATATTGTATGGACAGCACAGATTAAATTGAATTTTATCATTTGTATATCCAAGTTACACAAACTCCAAATTGCCTCCATGTAGTCTTAAGTGCACAGCAATACCTTCTCTACTGAGATGATATTTCAAACAAGATATGAAACTTGATTGTTTTCTTGTATTTAATCATTATTCTTTTCATGTTTGTTTTACAGGTGGGTGTTTGTGACACATGCCGGCATTGATGGGAATTCCAGGCTAATAACGTACCTTCAACTGGAGCACAGACAACACAGCTTTGACAGTGTTGAAATATTTTGTCCAAGCCACCTGCCTGTATGGGTTACCCTCCAGAGTAAGATCCGACCATGGTGGTGAAAACACTGGTTGCTCTTTTAATGAACCTACTGCAGGGACAAGACACCAAAATTATTTCTAGCTCCAGCCAACACCCCCTCACAATTTACTCACACCTCCCATGGCCTGATTATCCACCAACAGGGGCCCTTTTTGGATTATCATTTTGGCATAGGAACTTTCCTTTCCTATCCTAACCGAGTGAGATGAGCCGGTAGCACCTGGAGCAAAGATCGTCTAAATTTTAATAATGCTTAGGAAAGGTTCTGACCATCCTTTACGAAAGGAAAGGAGATATATTATGCAGCAGGAATATTTAAAGGGGAAGTCTTTTTTTATGTTGTTGTTGTTGTTGTTGTCGACCCCACCCGTGCCCCGACATTGGGGGACCGGGCCCTCACTCCGTCTCCCGGATCCCCAGACCCCCCTCCTCCGCCCAGCGGGCGAGCAGGGCCGCCACTCCGCTTGGGTTTCGCCAGAGGTCCTCCGGAGTCAGTGTGGTGGGTATGTTTGTGCAGGTAAACAGGTGTTGTGTGTCGTGCACTTGCGTGCCGCATAGCGCACAGAGTGGTGTTGGGTGTGTGTCCGGTGTAATGTTGTGTAGGTAGGAGTGGAGGGCTGGTGATTTGTTGGTTCGGAGTTGTGCTAGGAGTTGTCTGGTTCTGTGTGGTAGGTCTTGCTCTGATGGGTCTATTTCTGGTGCTGGTGCATGTATTACTTTGTTGTGTTGTCTGGTGTCCAAGTGTGTTTGTACAAAGTGGGTGTGTATGTCTTTCATGTTCTGTTTTATGGTGTCGTTGTTGGTGTCCTGTGGTGCTGTGTCTTTGTTGTGTGTGTAGTTGTTGTTGTGGAAGATTGTTTGTTTCTTTTGTCTGGGTGGTGGTGGTTGTTGAGTGAGTGGGTGTAGTGGGTGGGTTGGGTGTTGGGCTTTTTGTCTGATTTGCGATGCGTGTAGTTTTAGATGGATGTTCAGTGGGAGAGTTTTTGTTTCCTCATGCAAGTGTTGTATGTTTGTGTCTTGTGTGCATCCTGTTGCTATTCTGAGTGCTGTGTTCTGTGTGGTCTGGAGTTTTGTCTTGTTTGTGTCCGATAGTGTTGGTGACCATATAGTGTTTGCGTATTCGAGGCGTGTGAGTGTGGTTGCTTTGTATGTGGTGAGTATAGTTTCTTTGGATTTTCCCCAGTGAGTGGTTGTTAAGGCTTTAAGTATTTTGTTTGATTGCTTGGCGCGGGTTAGAGTGTGTTGTGTGTGTTTTGAGAAGGTGAGTTTGGGGTCCCATGTTAATCCCAGTATTTTGGGTTCGCGGACTGTGGGTAGGGTGGTGTTATCTATTTGTAAAGTGAGCCTGTTGCTGTATTCTGCCGGATCCGGTGTGAACAGAGTGGTGGTGGTTTTGTCTGCGTTGAGTGTGAGTTGGTTCTGTTTTGTCCAGTTGTATATGTCGTGGAGATATTTTTGTACTTGTTGTTGTGCCTGTTGTGGTTTGACATGTGTGGATAGAATGGTGATGTCGTCTGCATATGTAACTGTGTGTACATTTGGAGGTGGTTGTGGTAAGTCTGCCATGTATATGTTGAATAGTGTTGGTGAAAGTACTCCCCCCTGTGGTACCCCCGTTTTCGTGTTTCTATGTTCTGATGTTTCCCCCCGGTATTGAGTGTATTGTCTGCGTCCCCTTATGTAGTTGAAGATGTATTTGATGATGATGTTTGGGGTGTTAGTGTTGTTGAGTTTGTTTGTGAGTGTGTGTAGGTTTACCGTGTCAAAGGCTTTGGACATGTCTAGGGCTATGGCAACTGTTCGTTGTGGTGGTTTTTGTTGATTGAAACCTGTGGCTATGATGTTGTGTATGTGGTGTAGTGCTGTGGTTGTGGAGTGTTGTTTTCGGAAGCCGTGTTGGTGAGAGGGTAGTTGAGTGTTGTTGGTAATGAAGGGTAGTATTACCTTTTCCATTGTTTTGGCTATTGGGCTGAGTAGTGCTATTGGTCTGTAAGATGGGCCGAGTGCGTGGTTTTTGTTGGGTTTTGGTATTGGGATTATTTTTGCAGTCTTCCATATTGCGGGGATGGTGTTGGTGTTGAGTGATGTGTTGTAAGTGTGTGTGAGTAGTGTTATTGCTTTGGGGCCTAGGTGTTTCAGATGTCTGATGTTTATGTTGTCTGGGCCTGTGGAGTTGTTGCTTTTGGAGCGTTGTAGTGCTTGTTTGACTTGTTGTTCTGTGATGGTTATGGGCGTGGTGTTGAGTTTTCGTATTTTGCGTTGTAGTTGTCTGTATGTTCTGTTGGTTTTGTGTTGTATTATGTTGGTGAATTGTTTGTTGAATGCTCGTGCTTTCTGTTTGTTGGATATTGCCGTGTGTTGTCCGAACTGTATTGTGGTGTTTTCTGGTGCTTTTTGTTCTTTGTTTGATAGTCTTGTTACTGTGTTCCAGAGTATGTGTTGTTTGTGTCTGTGGTTCCATGCATCCGTTAAGTGTTCTTTCCATAGCTCTTGTTTGTGTTTTTGGATTTGTGTGTCTATTTCTTTGTTTAGGTCTGTGATGCGTGGGTCTTGGTGGTTTTGTTGTCTGATGTCGTTTCTTTGGCTGATGAGTGTTCTGATGTGTTGTGGTAGGAGAAGTGATTTGCTTTTTATTTTTCCGTGGGGTATGTGGTGTTTGTCTGCTGTAAGTATGAGGTTTGTGAGCATGGTGTTGGCTGTGTGGATGTTGTCAGGTATGGTTATGTTCTCCAGTGCTGATTCTATTTCAGAGGTGTATCCTTCCCAGTCTGCTTTCCTGTAATTTGTGTAAGTTTGAAGGTGTTGTTGTAGGCGGAAAGGAGCACGCGTGTTGTGTGTGATTTTGATAGGAAGGTGGTCTGAACTGAGTGCGTGTATTGTGGTCCATGTCGTTCTGTTTGTGATGCTGTTGCTGGCTGTTGTGATGTCCGGTGATGTTGGTTGTTGGTTGATGTTTGTAGGTTTTCTGGTAGGTGTGTTTGCGTTTAGAGTGATTTGTTGGGAGTTCTGTAGTATGTCTGCAATGAGGGTGCCTCTGTGGTCGTCGTAGGGAGAGTGCCATTGTGTTGAGTGAGCGTTGATGTCTGCGGTTAGAATGGTGTTGTTCAGCGAGTTTATGTATTGGAAGGTGTTGGTGATGTCTGTGTCTTCTGTGGCGTGGTCTGGTCGGGTGGTATCTCTGAGGGGTATATACATGTTGCATATGTGTAGTCTTTTGTGGTTGGTTATGTGAATCTTTACGGTTTGAATTTCTGTAGTGTTGGTGTTAATGTTGTTGGGGATGTTCATGGGAGTGAATGTGACTGATTTGTGCATGTATGTGAGCAGTCCTCCTCCTCCCTTGTGTTCTCTGTCTTTCCTAATGCTGGTGTAGTTGGTGAGACGAGGTGTGTTGTGTTGTTTTTCTAGTTTGGTTTCTTGTATGGTGATGATGTCTGCGTGCTGTTGTGAGGCGAGTTCTTCTAGTTCTGTTTTCTTGTTTTGGATGCCGTTGATGTTTATTTGTAGTATGGTCAGTGTGTGTTTGTTGTTTTTGTTGGTGGGTGTTGTTCTTTGTGGGTTGTTCGGGGGTTGTGGTGTTGGGGTGTTTGTTGTTTGCGTGTGTGTTCTGCATGTCCACGTGTTTGTGTATTGGCGGGTGGTGATGCCGGAGCAATGTCTGTGTATCCAGTGTGGGTGTGTTGAGTTGCATCTGAGTGAGGTTTGTCTGCGTGTGATGATTCTATTGCAGCTATTGCAGGTCCAGGTTTGGGGGGGTGTGTCTAGTGTTTATGTTTGTGCAATGTTTGTGTACCCAGTGTGGTGTGTGGTGGTTGCATCTGAAGGATGTCTGTCTTCTTGTAATCTGTTGTGTGCAAATGTCGCATGTCCAGGTAGTTTGTTGTGTGTGTGTTTGTTGCGTGCGTGAGAGTGTCTGTGTGGGCCCCGGATTTGTCTCTATGTCCCAGGCCTGGAGCAAAAGATCCGCCCGCCACCCTGCCAGGTTCAGGGGGCGGTTAGCCGAAAAAAAAAAAAACGGCCGTAAGGGCACCCCGTTCGGGGTGCAGGGATTGGTTCCTTGATTTGTCCCCCCGTTCGGGGGGAACCCTCCAACTGCGAGTAAGCCAAGGAGTTTGGAGGTACAGCAGGTTGACAGCAGTGTGATCGAGCAGATTAGATAGAGTAGAATTTGAATGGGGCTTCACTGATTTATTTCATACAATTCATATCTAAAACACAGTTGAAAAATATTTGATTGTTAAAATATTTAAATACAAGAACTATATCAAGAAATTAACAAAACATAGTTTTTTTAGTTAGGAGAAAAGTCTAAAAACATATCACAAATGACAAACGTTGTGCCTCTCCTCCTCCTGTTCTTCAATGAAGCTGATCACCCTCCAGCTCCCGTTAGAAACATTGTGCTGCTGAAGGTGTGCCGGCAGAATGGTTGTGATACAGGAGGTGCTGTGGACTCTCCCAGAAACGAGGACCTAGTTTAGTTGTAGATCCAGTAAAACAGTGCAAATGTGACATTATTTATAATGCACAGTTACAGTCTTGTGAATATTAAAAAATGTAGTTCATGTAATGCAGGAAGCGAATATTTCAAACGAACTAAGGCAGCAAACAGTAAGAGCAAAATCGTGTTCCAAACATTAACTCTTTTTTTAAATGTCAATTAGCTTGTGAGTAATAAGACAAAATGTGACTGTCAGACAGAGAACTGTCAGAGCAAACGGCAGATTTTAGAAAGTCCTGCCGAAATAAATCTGCACCCGACTGAGACTGTCAGCGTTGAACTGCCGCCATTGCTGTCAAAGTCAGACACATCTCCAAAATTGTTGGAGCAAATTTTTAAGCAGGCTTCATCTTGATAAATTGACCACGTATTTGACATTTACACCATAACGTTACCGCCTAAAATAATCGTAAAACAAAATTTTGTGTAACAACAAGAGTAATATGTACCCCAAAAGCTTTCAAAGCGTCTGAAAGTTTTCTCCTCCGTTTTTGTTGGGGCTTGGCTCGAAATGCATCATGATTGGCCGCCCGAAGTCCACGTGTCTGTCGGACGTGCTCTCATTGGTCTACAATACCATCACGGATGAATAAATACTCAAAGGGCTTGCCAGGCAAGCCCTTTGAACCCTTTAAATACTCAATGGGCTTGCCTGGCAAGCCCTTTGAGTATTTATTCCATATTGCCCACTAGTTCACTAGTAAGGTCATTTTGACGCTTACTAGTGAACATGTAAGGCCATAAATGTGCCCACTAGTTCACTAGTAAGATCATTTTGAGGCTTACTAGTTGACATGTAAGCCACAAAACGCCCGCTAGTTCACTAGTAAGATAATTTTGAGGCTTCTAGTGAACATGTAAGCCACAGAACGCCCACTAGTTCACTAGTAAGATCATTTTGACGCTTACTAGTGAACATGTAAGCCACAAAACGCTCACTAGTTCACTAGTAAGGTCATTTTGACGCTTACTAGTGAACATGTAAGCCACAAAACGCTCACTGGTTCACTAGTAAGGTAATTTTGACGCTTACTAGTGAACATGTAAGCCACAAAACGCCCACTAGTTCCCTAGTAAGATCATTTTGACGCTTATTTATGAACATGTCAGCCACAAAACGCTCACTCGTTCACTAGTAAGATCATTTTGACGCTTACTAGTGAACATGTAAGCCACAAAACGCCCACTAGTTCACTAGTAAGGTCATTTTGACGCTTACTAGTGAACATGTAAGCCACAAAACGCCCACTAGTTCACTAGTAAGATCATTTTGACGCTTACTAGTGAACATGTAAGGCCATAAATGTGCCCACTAGTTCACTAGTAAGTTCATTTTGAGGCTTACTAGTTGACATGTAAGCCACACATCGCCTACTAGTTCACTAGTAAGATCATTTTGAGGCTTACTAGTGAACATGTAAGCCACAAAACGCCCAATAGTTCACTAGTAAGATCATTTTGACGCTTACTAGTGAACATGTAAGCCACAAAACGCTCACTAGTTTACTAGTAAGGTCATTTTGACGCTTACTAGTGAACATGTAAGCCACAAAACGCTCACTAGTTCACTATCCATCCATCCATCCATAATAAGATAATTTTGACGCTTACTACTGAACATTTAAGGCCATAAATGTGCCCACTAGTTCACTGGTAAGATGATTTTGACGCTTACTAGTGAACATGCAAGGCCATAAATGTGCCCACTTGTAGTGCTAGTGACATTACACTGTACTTGCATTAAATGCAAATAAGGATGATTACGAAAACATGTAACGGTATCCTATTGGCTGTACGTTTCAAAATAGTGTCATCCCACCAGTCAGGGCTCATGAATTTGGAAATTCTGTGCCCACTTAGTTTTTTAAAACAACAATGGCGGACAGTGTCCTGAGACGTATTCGGCGAAGGTGCAGGGCAATAGAGAGTGCCTGTCATCAAGGGTCTGCCGGTGAAAGTGAAGCACGCGCGATAAACATTTCAATTGCTAATTTAAGAAGAGTTAGTGACCAGTTTAGCGCTGATACTATTCAAAGTTTGATTCAAAGTCCAATAGATCTCCGATCTGTCATCATTGCGGGACCCACTCCTAATGGTGGACGTGTTTGTTCCCATGTGGCACATCGTTTGCACACAGGTAAAATGGCTACCATTTTTTGTCATTGGTTTTTCGTATGTATTTTTATTCGAACTACACACGGGTTTTACTGACGACTTGCTGTGACTTACCTTCTATCACCCTGTCAAACGTCGTTTTATACCAGTGGTTTTCCTGCAAATCAGTAGACTATTAAGTAACGCGATGGCTGTACACTTTTAAGCAATAACTAGTGATCTTTTAGTTATTCAATTATAAGTTTGAATTATTTTTTTCTTGAGTAAAATGGTTAGAGAAAATAGCTGCTCGTGGTTTTGAAGCTGCATATACTTTTCTGTACATCTGTGTCTATATGCCTGTACTGTATACAGTATATAAAAAACACGTAGTGATTCGTTTGCTTGAATTCCTTAATCCTTTTATTTCCATACTTTAGGTAGACGAGGAAGACCAGCACTTGACATTACAAGTGATCAAATTCAACTGCTCCCCACTCAGGGCTTTACAGTGAGAGCCATCACTGAGATGTTGTGTTGTTCCTCTTCATACCTGCATAAAAAAATGAAGTTTTTTCAGATTTCAGCCAGAAATAGATTTACTCCCATTCATGATGTTGACCTGGAAGAGCATGTCAGAAGATTGCACAGCCAATTTCCCAGATCAGGCTCGGAAGCAAGTGTTCTGCTACATACTCTTGTCCCTTCATGTATATATCATTATATTCATTGTGAAAGTGTACTTTCTTTATTGTGTTGTTTTATGAACCTGTTGCAGATGATGAGGGCATACCTGCGTGCTGATGGTATTGTAGTACAAAGAAAAAGAGTTCGAGAAATCCTCAACCGTATTGAGCCAGCTGCTGCAGCCCAGAGATGGAGCCAGACTGTGGCTAGAAGAACATACTATGTGCCATTCCCCAATAGTTTATGGCACATAGATGGGCATATGCGTCTCATTCGGTAATAAGGGATCATCTTATATTTGTACTCGTGGGAGCATTAGAAAGCCATATTGTATGGACAGCACAGATTAAATTGAATTTTATCATTTGTATATCCAAGTTACACAAACTCCAAATTGCCTCCATGTAGTCTTAAGTGCACAGCAATACCTTCTCTACCGAGATGATATTTCAAACAAGATATGAAACTTGATTGTTTTCTTGTATTTAATCATTATTCTTTTCATGTTTGTTTTACAGGTGGGTGTTTGTGACACATGCCGGCATTGATGGGAATTCCAGGCTAATAACGTACCTTCAACTGGAGCACAGACAACACAGCTTTGACAGTGTTGAAATATTTTGTCCAAGCCACCTGCCTGTATGGGTTACCCTCCAGAGTAAGATCCGACCATGGTGGTGAAAACACTGGTTGCTCTTTTAATGAACCTACTGCAGGGACAAGACACCAAAATTATTTCTAGCTCCAGCCAACACCCCCTCACAATTTACTCACACCTCCCATGGCCTGATTATCCACCAACAGGGGCCCTTTTTGGATTATCATTTTGGCATAGGAACTTTCCTTTCCTATCCTAACCGAGTGAGATGAGCCGGTAGCACCTGGAGCAAAGATCGTCTAAATTTTAATAATGCTTAGGAAAGGTTCTGACCATCCTTTACGAAAGGAAAGGAGATATATTATGCAGCAGGAATATTTAAAGGGGAAGTCTTTTTTTATGTTGTTGTTGTTGTTGTTGTCGACCCCACCCGTGCCCCGACATTGGGGGACCGGGCCCTCACTCCGTCTCCCGGATCCCCAGACCCCCCTCCTCCGCCCAGCGGGCGAGCAGGGCCGCCACTCCGCTTGGGTTTCGCCAGAGGTCCTCCGGAGTCAGTGTGGTGGGTATGTTTGTGCATGTGAACAGGTGTTGTGTGTCGTGCACTTGCGTGCCGCATAGCGCACAGAGTGGTGTTGGGTGTGTGTCCGGTGTAATGTTGTGTAGGTAGGAGTGGAGGGCTGGTGATTTGTTGGTTCGAAGTTGTGCTAGGAGTTGTCTGGTTCTGTGTGGTAGGTCTTGCTCTGATGGGTCTATTTCTGGTGCTGGTGCATGTATTACTTTGTTGTGTTGTCTGGTGTCCAAGTGTGTGTTGTACAAAGTGGGTGTGTATGTCTTTCATGTTCTGTTTTATGGTGTCGTTGTTGGTGTCCTGTGGTGCTGTGTCTTTGTTGTGTGTGTAGTTGTTGTTGTGGAAGATTGTTTGTTTCTTTTGTCTGGGTGGTGGTGGTTGTTGAGTGAGTGGGTGTAGTGGGTGGGTTGGGTGTTGGGCTTTTTGTCTGATTTGCGATGCGTGTAGTTTTAGATGGATGTTCAGTGGGAGAGTTTTTGTTTCCTCATGCAAGTGTTGTATGTTTGTGTCTTGTGTGCATCCTGTTGCTATTCTGAGTGCTGTGTTCTGTGTGGTCTGGAGTTTTGTCTTGTTTGTGTCCGATAGTGTTGGTGACCATATAGTGTTTGCGTATTCGAGGCGTGTGAGTGTGGTTGCTTTGTATGTGGTGAGTATAGTTTCTTTGGATTTTCCCCAGTGAGTGGTTGTTAAGGCTTTAAGTATTTTGTTTGATTGCTTGGCGCGGGTTAGAGTGTGTTGTGTGTGTTTTGAGAAGGTGAGTTTGGGGTCCCATGTTAATCCCAGTATTTTGGGTTCGCGGACTGTGGGTAGGGTGGTGTTATCTATTTGTAAAGTGAGCCTGTTGCTGTATTCTGCCGGATCCGGTGTGAACAGAGTGGTGGTGGTTTTGTCTGCGTTGAGTGTGAGTTGGTTCTGTTTTGTCCAGTTGTATATGTCGTGGAGATATTTTTGTACTTGTTGTTGTGCCTGTTGTGGTTTGACATGTGTGGATAGAATGGTGATGTCGTCTGCATATGTAACTGTGTGTACATTTGGAGGTGGTTGTGGTAAGTCTGCCATGTATATGTTGAATAGTGTTGGTGAAAGTACTCCCCCCTGTGGTACCCCCGTTTTCGTGTTTCTATGTTCTGATGTTTCCCCCCGGTATTGAGTGTATTGTCTGCGTCCCCTTATGTAGTTGAAGATGTATTTGATGATGATGTTTGGGGTGTTAGTGTTGTTGAGTTTGTTTGTGAGTGTGTGTAGGTTTACCGTGTCAAAGGCTTTGGACATGTCTAGGGCTATGGCAACTGTTCGTTGTGGTGGTTTTTGTTGATTGAAACCTTTGGCTATGATGTTGTGTATGTGGTGTAGTGCTGTGGTTGTGGAGTGTTGTTTTCGGAAGCCGTGTTGGTGAGAGGGTAGTTGAGTGTTGTTGGTAATGAAGGGTAGTATTACCTTTTCCATTGTTTTGGCTATTGGGCTGAGTAGTGCTACTGGTCTGTAAGATGGGCCGAGTGCGTGGTTTTTGTTGGGTTTTGGTATTGGGATTATTTTTGCAGTCTTCCATATTGCGGGGATGGTGTTGGTGTTGAGTGATGTGTTGTAAGTGTGTGTGAGTAGTGTTATTGCTTTGGGGCCTAGGTGTTTCAGATGTCTGATGTTTATGTTGTCTGGGCCTGTGGAGTTGTTGCTTTTGGAGCGTTGTAGTGCTTGTTTGACTTGTTGTTCTGTGAGGGTTATGGGCGTGGTGTTGAGTTTTCGTATTTTGCGTTGTAGTTGTCTGTATGTTCTGTTGGTTTTGTGTTGTATTATGTTGGTGAATTGTTTGTTGAATGCTCGTGCTTTCTGTTTGTTGGATATTGCCGTGTGTTGTCCGAACTGTATTGTGGTGTTTTCTGGTGCTTTTTGTTCTTTGTTTGATAGTCTTGTTACTGTGTTCCAGAGTATGTGTTGTTTGTGTCTGTGGTTCCATGCATCCGTTAAGTGTTCTTTCCATAGCTCTTGTTTGTGTTTTTGGATTTGTGTGTCTATTTCTTTGTTTAGGTCTGTGATGCGTGGGTCTTGGTGGTTTTGTTGTCTGATGTCGTTTCTTTGGCTGATGAGTGTTCTGATGTGTTGTGGTAGGAGAAGTGATTTGCTTTTTATTTTTCCGTGGGGTATGTGGTGTTTGTCTGCTGTAAGTATGAGGTTTGTGAGCATGGTGTTGGCTGTGTGGATGTTGTCAGGTATGGTTATGTTCTCCAGTGCTGATTCTATTTCAGAGGTGTATCCTTCCCAGTCTGCTTTCCTGTAATTTGTGTAAGTTTGAAGGTGTTGTTGTAGGCGGAAAGGAGCACGCGTGTTGTGTGTGATTTTGATAGGAAGGTGGTCTGAACTGAGTGCGTGTATTGTGGTCCATGTTGTTCTGTTTGTGATGCTGTTGCTGGCTGTTGTGATGTCCGGTGATGTTGGTTGTTGGTTGATGTTTGTAGGTTTTCTGGTGGGTGTGTTTGTGTTTAGAGTGATTTGTTGGGAGTTTTGTAGTATGTCTGCAATGTGGGTGCCTCTGTGGTCGTCGTAGGGAGAGTGCCATTGTGTTGAGTGAGCGTTGATGTCTGCGGTTAGAATGATGTTGTTCAGCGAGTTTATGTATTGGAAGGTGTTGGTGATGTCTGTGTCTTCTGTGGCGTGGTCTGGTCGGGTGGTATCTCTGGGGGGTATATACATGTTGCATATGTGTAGTCTTTTGTGGTTGGTTATGTGAATCTTTACGGTTTGAATTTCTGTAGTGTTGGTGTTAATGTTGTTGGGGATGTTCATGGGAGTGAATGTGTATCTACTGTATATCTATAAAAAAAATCATCGTCTCACCCCTCAGGTGGTGTCCATCCCTCATTCAGCTGGGGTCCTCTACCAGAGGCCAGGAAGCTTGAGGGTTCTGCGCAGTATCCTTGCCGTTCCCAGCACTGCACATTTCTGGACTGAGATGTCCGATGTTGTTCCCGGGATCTGTTGCAACCACTCATCATCTAGTTTGGGGGTCACTGCCCCGAGTGCTCCGACCACCACAGGCACGACTGTCCCCTTTACCTTCCAGGCTCTCTCCAGCTCCTCTCTGAGCCCTTGGGATTTCTCGAGTTTCTCGTGTTCCTTCTTTCTGATGTTTCCAGCACTTGGGACCGCTACATCCACTACAACGGCTTTCCTGTGCCCTTTATCTATCATCAGGATATCTGGTTGGTTCGCCATTACCATCTTGTCAGTCTGGATCTGGAAGTCCCATAGGATCTTCGCTCTGTCATTCTCCACCACCTTCGGAGGTGTTTCCCATTTTGACCTTGGGGTGTCCAGTCCATACTCCGCACAGATGTTTCGGTAGACTATGCCAGCCACCTGGTTATGGCGTTCCATATAGGCTTTCCCTGCCAGCACCTTACACCCTGCAGTTATGTGTTAGATCGTCTCAGGTGCCTCTTTGCACAACCTACACCTTGGGTCTTGGCTGGTGTGGTATATCTAGGCCTCGATGGCTCTGGTGCTCAGGGCCTGCTCCTGAGCAGCCAGGATGAGTGCCTCTGTGCTGTCCTTCAGGCCAGCCCTCTCTAGAACTCTGATCGGACTTCTTGAGATTGGCCACGGCAGTTATTGTCCGGTGGTACATCCCGTGTAGGGGCTTGTCCTCCCATGATGGTCCCTCTTCCAGCACCTCATCTTCTGTTCCCCATTGTCTGAGACATTCTCTGAGTACATCATCCGTTGGTGCCTTCTCCTTGATGTATTTGTGGAGCTTGGATGTTTCATCCTGGACAGTGGCTCTCACACTCACTAGTCCCCGGCCTCCTTCCTTTCGGCTTGTGTACAGTCTCAGGGTGCTGGATTTGGTATGGAACCCTCCATGCATGGTAACGAGCTTTCGGGTCTTAACATCCGTGGTCTGAATCTCTTCCTTTGGCCACCTTATTTTTCCTGCAGGGTATCTGATCACTGGAAAGGGCATAGCTGTTTATTGCCCGGGTCTTATTCTTGCCATTGAGCTGGCTTCTTAGGACTTGCCTCACTCGCTGGAGGTATTTGGCCGTAGCCGCTTTCCTTGTTGCCAGTTTGAGGTTGCCATTGGCTTGTGGTATACCGAGGTACTTGTAGCTGTCCTCAATGTCTGCTATTGTTCCTTCAGGGAGTGAGACCCCTTCAGTGCGGACTACCCTTCCTCTCTTAGTCACCATCCGACTACATTTCTCCAGCACGAATGACATCCCGATGTCGCTGCTGTAGATCTTGATTGTGTGGATCAGGGAGTCTATGTCCCTTTCGCTCTTAGCAAACAGCTACATGTCATCCTTGTAGAGGAGGTGACTGATCGTAGCTCCATTTCTGAGGCGGTATCCATGGCCTGTCTTGGTGATTACTTGGCTTAGGGGGTTCAGTCCTATGCAGGACAGCAGTGGGGAGAGTGCATCACCTTGGTATATGCCACATTTGATGGACACTTGGGTAAGTGGCTTGCCATTGGCTTCAAGTGTGGTTTTCCACATCCTCATCAAGTTCGCAACGAAGGCTCTTAGGGTCCTGTTCACCTTATACACATCCAAGCATTCAGTGATCCATGTATGTGGCATCGAGTCATAGGCTTTCTTTTAATCAATCCAGGCTGTGCACAGGTTGGTACATCGGGACCTGCAGTCTTGTGCGACTGTTCTGTCAACCAGGAGCTGATGTTTGGCTCCCCTGGTATCTCTACCAATGCCCTTCCGTGCTTCGCTCATGTATTGATCCATGTGTGCACTTATCTTAGCCGCAACATGAGCTTCCAAAATTGTGGAGGGACAGGTTATTGGCCGATAGTTGGATGCGACTGCACCCTTTGAGGGATCTTTCATGATAAGGATCGTTCGCCCTTCGGTTAGCCATCCTGGGTGAGTCCCATCCCTAGGCAGCTGGTTCATTTGTGCTGCTGGGCGCTCATGGAGTGCTGTGAGTTTCTTTAGCCAGTAAGTGTGGACCATGTCCGGGCCTGGTGCTGTCCAGTTCTTCATATTTGAGACTATTTCCTTTATGTCTGCCACTGTTATGGTAATTGGGTTCTGTTCAGGGAGGTGTCTGTGCTCCTCTCTTTGGGTGACCAGCCATTGTGCACTGCTGTTACAGTATGTGCAACCTCCTTCTCCCATCTGCCTCTCCAGTACCTTTCAGTTTCCAGTCTTGGTGGATCAGCTCTGTTGTTAGGACCCTGCCACTGAGCGTACACTTTCGCAGGTTGTGTTGCAAACAGCCTGTTTATTCGTCTGGCCTCATTCTCTTTCGTGTACCGCTTTAGGCGGCTGGACAAGGCTTGGAGCCTTTGTTTCGAGTGCTTCATATCTGGTCATCTGGATGTACCTCTCAGGATCGGCCTTTTCATCACACCTCTCTGGACCTCAGTCAATTGACTCACATCTTTCCGAGCCGCCTTGATCTTAGCCTCCAACCGTCTTTTCCATGGTCGGTAATGTATCTCATGGCTTCCATGGTTGCTCTTATAGCCAAGCATCTCAAGGATCACTGATGCTGAAGCGTATATCAGTTCATTTCCGTGATCGTTACGGTAAGGATCGCCCTCAGTGCTGCATTCACACTTTCCAAGAGACTTTCAGGTGGTACTTCACATAGCCGTTGTAATGGGATTCTAGTTTTCCCAGCTTTCATTCTTGCCATGATCTTAGCTTTCAGGTCATTTGCTGCCTCGCTCAGCATTTCATTCATTGGGGCTGGCCTCCCAATCTCATCATCTGCATTCACTCTGGTATGAACTCCTCCTCTGATCTGGCAGCCTGGGGCCCCTCACCATGGAACCTGCGTTGTACCTCATCAATCTCAAGTTGTGACAGCAGTTGCCGTTTGTGGATGTTGGAACACTGAGTTACGAGTTGTTTCGTGGCCACCCGTGACTGTGGGTTTCGAAGTAACCATTTAGCCCACATTCTCTCCATGTAACCTCTCTGACTAGGCTTGCTTGAGTAGTAGCATTCCAACAGAGCCATGTTATTGCATCTTGCCCATCTCTGCTCCATTTTTCATCAAGGTGCTCTGATTCCCCAGCACCTGATGCAGACCTTGTTTGGCCGGGCGACGTCTGAGCTGGCATGTCATTCATTTTATTGTCTCTCATCATTGTATGAGGTACGCATTAGCGTGAAGGCTCTTGCCCAAGGACCCACACTGGATGGTGTTATGTGCTCATTTTTTGCCCCAAGTGGGGAGCGGAGGGACGGGCGCTGGGGGGGGGACCATCGTGGTGGGGCGGGCCCCTACGCGGGATGTGCCACCGGACCGTGGCTGAGGTGGCTGATCTCAAGAAGTCCTATCGGTGGCTGGAGGGGACTGGCCTGGGGGACAGTGCAGGGGCGCTCATCCTGGCTGCTCAGGAGCGGGCCTTGGGCGCCGGAGCCGTCGAGGCCCGGATGTGCCGCGCCGGACAGGACCTGGGGTGTGGGTTGTGCGGGGAGGCGCCTGGGACGATCCGGCACGTGGCTGCGGGGTGTGGGATGCTGGCAGGGGGGGCCTGCGTGGAGCGCCATGGCCAGGTGGCTGGCGTGGTCTGCCGAGGCATCTGTGCGGAGTGTGGACTGGGGGCCCCGGGGTCGGAGTGGGGGGCACCTCCGAGGGTGGTGGAGGGTGGCGGAGCGGGGATCCTGTGGGACTTCCGGATCCAGACTGGCGGGATGGTGGTGGCGAGCCAGCCAGATGTCGTGGTCGTGGATGGGGGGCGGAGGAGGGCCGTTGTGGTGGATGTGGCGGTCCCAGGTGGTGGAGGCATCGGGAGGGGGGAGCATGGGGGGCTCGGGGGGTACCAGGGGCTCGGGGAGGGGCTGGGGAGGGCCTGGGGGGTGGGGGTGGCGGTCGTGCCTGTGGTGGTCGGGGCGCTCGGGGCAGTGACCCCCGGACTGGATGGGTGGTTGGACAGATCCCGGGACCAGCGTCGGACATCTCGGTCCGGAGGTGTGCGGTGCTGGGAGCGGCGGGGGTACTGCGCGGGGCCCTCGGGCTTCCTGGCCTCTGGTGGAGGACCCGAGCTGAATGAGGGACGGACACCACCCGAGGACACCTCCTATTGGCTCCATGATAAGAGCTCCACCCAGCAAAGAATTAACCCTTTAAAACCTGATTCTGAGCTTTCACAATTATTTACCGCCATTTGCGTAATATCTACAGTATACAGAAGGAATCAAGCAATTTTTACCAATGTATCTGTAGGTGATGTTTATTTATTATGTACACAGAGATAAAGAGTAATGGCACAGCTCTGCAGTATCTTTCCACTTTTATATATGTATGCTATACTAAATAAAATGAATAGGGCACCATATAATGCAACAGTTATGCAACTCCCTAAATAATGATGTGAATTTTCAGTTGTTGCTAAATCAGTTAAGATGTTATAATTTGTGGTGTAGATGCGAATTTAGGAGAGCAGGACAATATATCGCATTGCAATTGGAGCAGCAGCTTGGTTGATGATGTCCCCAAACCGGCTCATCTATTATATTTGTCGTGCAATACATTGAAAATGAGCACAATTGCAAAACATAGGCTTCTTATATTTTAAAATAAAATAATCACATGTTTACCGTTCTGGGGTTTCTACAATCATGAATGGAGGCATTATTTACAGCAGGTTGATGTTGTTGTTGTTGTTGTCGACCCCACCCGTGCCCCGACATTGGGGGACCGGGCCCTCACTCCGTCTCCCGGATCCCCAGACCCCCCTCCGCCGCCCAGCGGGCGAGCAGGGCCGCCACTCCGCTTGGGTTTCGCCAGAGGTCCTCCGGAGTCAGTGTGGTGGGTATGTTTGTGCAGGTGAACAGGTGTTGTGTGTCGTGCACTTGCGTGCCGCATAGCGCACAGAGTGGTGTTGGGTGTGTGTCCGGTGTAATGTTGTGTAGGTAGGAGTGGAGGGCTGGTGATTTGTTGGTTCGGAGTTGTGCTAGGAGTTGTCTGGTTCTGTGTGGTAGGTCTTGCTCTGATGGGTCTATTTCTGGTGCTGGTGCATGTATTACTTTGTTGTGTTGTCTGGTGTCCAAGTGTGTTTGTACAAAGTGGGTGTGTATGTCTTTCATGTTCTGTTTTATGGTGTCGTTGTTGGTGTCCTGTGGTGCTGTGTCTTTGTTGTGTGTGTAGTTGTTGTTGTGGAAGATTGATTGTTTCTTTTGTCTGGGTGGTGGTGGTTGTTGAGTGAGTGGGTGTAGTGGGTGGGTTGGGTGTTGGGCTTTTTGTCTGATTTGCGATGCGTGTAGTTTTAGATGGGTGTTCAGTGGGAGAGTTTTTGTTTCCTCATGCAAGTGTTGTATGTTTGTGTCTTGTGTGCATCCTGTTGCTATTCTGAGTGCTGTGTTCTGTGTGGTCTGGAGTTTTGTCTTGTTTGTGTCCGATAGTGTTGGTGACCATATAGTGTTTGCGTATTCGAGGCGTGTGAGTGTGGTTGCTTTGTATGTGGTGAGTATAGTTTCTTTGGATTTTCCCCAGTGAGTGGTTGTTAAGGCTTTAAGTATTTTGTTTGATTGCTTGGCGCGGGTTAGAGTGTGTTGTGTGTGTTTTGAGAAGGTGAGTTTGGGGTCCTAGGTTAATCCCAGTATTTTGGGTTCGCGGACTGTGGGTAGGGTGGTGTTATCTATTTGTAAAGTGAGTCTGTTGCTGTATTCTGCCGGATCCGGTGTGAACAGAGTGGTGGTGGTTTTGTCTGCGTTGAGTGTGAGTTGGTTCTGTTTTGTCCAGTTGTATATGTCGTGGAGATATTTTTGTACTTGTTGTTGTGCCTGTTGTGGTTTGACATGTGTGGATAGAATGGTGATGTCGTCTGCATATGTAACTGTGTGTACATTTGGAGGTGGTTGTGGTAAGTCTGCCATGTATATGTTGAATAGTGTTGGTGAAAGTACTCCCCCCTGTGCTACCCCCGTTTTCGTGTTTCTATGTTCTGATGTTTCCCCCCGGTATTGAGTGTATTGTCTGCGTCCCCTTATGTAGTTGAAGATGTATTTGATGATGATGTTTGGGGTGTTAGTGTTGTTGAGTTTGTTTGTGAGTGTGTGTAGGTTTACCGTGTCAAAGGCTTTGGACATGTCTAGGGCTATGGCAACTGTTCGTTGTGGTGGTTTTTGTTGATTGAAACCTGTGGCTATGATGTTGTGTATGTGGTGTAGTGCTGTGGTTGTGGAGTGTTGTTTTCGGAAGCCGTGTTGGTGAGAGGGTAGTTGAGTGTTGTTGGTAATGAAGGGTAGTATTACCTTTTCCATTGTTTTGGCTATTGGGCTGAGTAGTGCTATTGGTCTGTAAGATGGGCCGAGTGCGTGGTTTTTGTTGGGTTTTGGTATTGGGATTATTTTTGCAGTCTTCCATATTGCGGGGATGGTGTTGGTGTTGAGTGATGTGTTGTAAGTGTGTGTGAGTAGTGTTATTGCTTTGGGGCCTAGGTGTTTCAGATGTCTGATGTTTATGTTGTCTGGGCCTGTGGAGTTGTTGCTTTTGGAGCGTTGTAGTGCTTGTTTGACTTGTTGTTCTGTGATGGTTATGGGTGTGGTGTTGAGTTTTCGTATTTTGCGTTGTAGTTGTCTGTATGTTCTGTTGGTTTTGTGTTGTATTATGTTGGTGAATTGTTTGTTGAATGCTCGTGCTTTCTGTTTGTTGGATATTGCCGTGTGTTGTCCGAACTGTATTGTGGTGTTTTCTGGTGCTTTTTGTTCTTTGTTAGATAGTCTTGTTACTGTGTTCCAGAGTATGTATTGTTTGTGTCTGTGGTTCCATGCATCCGTTAAGTGTTCTTTCCATAGCTCTTGTTTGTGTTTTTGGATTTGTGTGTCTATTTCTTTGTTTAGGTCTGTGATGCATGGGTCTTGGTGGTTTTGTTGTCTGATGTCGTTTCTTTGGCTGATGAGTGTTCTGATGTGTTGTGGTAGGAGAAGTGATTTGCTTTTTATTTTTCCGTGGGGTATGTGGTGTTTGTCTGCTGTAAGTATGAGGTTTGTGAGCATGGTGTTGGCTGTGTGGATGTTGTCAGGTATGGTTATGTTCTCCAGTGCTGATTCTATTTCAGAGGTGTATCCTTCCCAGTCTGCTTTCCTGTAATTTGTGTAAGTTTGAAGGTGTTGTTGTAGGCGGAAAGGAGCACGCGTGTTGTGTGTGATTTTGATAGGAAGGTGGTCTGAACTGAGTGCGTGTATTGTGGTCCATGTTGTTCTGTTTGTGATGCTGTTGCTGGCTGTTGTGATGTCCGGTGATGTTGGTTGTTGGTTGATGTTTGTAGGTTTTCTGGTAGGTGTGTTTGCGTTTAGAGTGATTTGTTGGGAGTTCTGTAGTATGTCTGCAATGAGGGTGCCTCTGTGGTCGTCGTAGGGAGAGTGCCATTGTGTTGAGTGAGCGTTGATGTCTGCGGTTAGAATGGTGTTGTTCAGCGAGTTTATGTATTGGAAGGTGTTGGTGATGTCTGTGTCTTCTGTGGCGTGGTCTGGTCGGGTGGTATCTCTGGGGGGTATATACATGTTGCATATGTGTAGTCTTTTGTGGTTGGTTATGTGAATCTTTACGGTTTGAATTTCTGTAGTGTTGGTGTTAATGTTGTTGGGGATGTTCATGGGAGTGAATGTGACTGATTTGTGAATGTATGTGAGCAGTCCTCCTCCTCCCTTGTGTTCTCTGTCTTTCCTAATGCTGGTGTAGTTGGTGAGACGAGGTGTGTTGTGTTGTTTTTCTAGTTTGGTTTCTTGTATGGTGATGATGTCTGCGTGCTGTTGTGAGGCGAGTTCTTCTAGTTCTGTTTTCTTGTTTTGGATGCCGTTGATGTTTATTTGTAGTATGGTCAGTGTGTGTTTGTTGTTTTTGTTGGTGGGTGTTGTTCTTTGTGGGTTGTTCGGGGGTTGTGGTGTTGGGGTGTTTGTTGTTTGCGTGTATGTTCTGCATGTCCACGTGTTTGTGTATTGGCGGGTGGTGATGCCGGAGCAATGTCTGTGTATCCAGTGTGGGTGTGTTGAGTTGCATCTGAGTGAGGTTTGTCTGCGTGTGATGATTCTATTGCAGCTATTGCAGGTCCAGGTTTGGGGGGGTGTGTCTAGTGTTTATGTTTGTGCAATGTTTGTGTACCCAGTGTGGTGTGTGGTGGTTGCATCTGAAGGATGTCTGTCTTCTTGTAATCTGTTGTGTGCAAATGTCGCATGTCCAGGTAGTTTGTTGTGTGTGTGTTTGTTGCGTGCGTGAGAGTGTCTGTGTGGGCCCCGGATTTGTCTCTATGTCCCAGGCCTGGAGCAAAAGGTCCGCCCGCCACCCTGCCAGGTTCAGGGGGCGGTTAGCCGAAAAAAAAAAAACGGCCGTAAGGGCACCACGTTCGGGGTGCAGGGATTGGTTCCTTGATTTGTCCCCCCGTTCGGGGGGAACCCTCCAACTGCGAGTAAGCCAAGGAGTTTGGAGGTACAGCAGGTTGACAGCAGTGTGATCGAGCAGATTAGATAGAGTAGAATTTGAATGGGGCTTCACTGATTTATTTCATACAATTCATATCTAAAACACAGTTGAAAAATATTTGATTGTTAAAATATTTAAATACAAGAACTATATCAAGAAATTAACAAAACATAGTTTTTTTAGTTAGGAGAAAAGTCTAAAAACATATCACAAATGACAAACGTTGTGCCTCTCCTCCTCCTGTTCTTCAATGAAGCTGATCACCCTCCAGCTCCCGTTAGAAACATTGTGCTGCTGAAGGTGTGCCGGCAGAATGGTTGTGATACAGGAGGTGCTGTGGACTCTCCCAGAAACGAGGACCTAGTTTAGTTGTAGATCCAGTAAAACAGTGCAAATGTGACATTATTTATAATGCACAGTTACAGTCTTGTGAATATTAAAAAATGTAGTTCATGTAATGCAGGAAGCGAATATTTCAAACGAACTAAGGCAGCAAACAGTAAGAGCAAAATCGTGTTCCAAACATTAACTCTTTTTTTAAATGTCAATTAGCTTGTGAGTAATAAGACAAAATGTGACTGTCAGACAGAGAACTGTCAGAGCAAACGGCAGATTTTAGAAAGTCCTGCCGAAATAAATCTGCACCCGACTGAGACTGTCAGCGTTGAACTGCCGCCATTGCTGTCAAAGTCAGACACATCTCTAAAATTGTTGGAGCAAATTTTTAAGCAGGCTTCATCTTGATAAATTGACCACGTATTTGACATTTACACCATAACGTTACCGCCTAAAATAATCGTAAAACAAAATTTTGTGTAACAACAAGAGTAATATGTACCCCAAAAGCTTTCAAAGCGTCTGAAAGTTTTCTCCTCCGTTTTTGTTGGGGCTTGGCTCGAAATGCATCATGATTGGCCGCCCGAAGTCCACGTGTCTGTCGGACGTGCTCTCATTGGTCTACAATACCATCACGGATGAATAAATACTCAAAGGGCTTGCCAGGCAAGCCCTTTGAACCCTTTAAATACTCAATGGGCTTGCCTGGCAAGCCCTTTGAGTATTTATTCCATATTGCCCACTAGTTCACTAGTAAGGTCATTTTGACGCTTACTAGTGAACATGTAAGGCCATAAATGTGCCCACTAGTTCACTAGTAAGATCATTTTGAGGCTTACTAGTTGACATGTAAGCCACAAAACGCCCGCTAGTTCACTAGTAAGATAATTTTGAGGCTTCTAGTGAACATGTAAGCCACAGAACGCCCACTAGTTCACTAGTAAGATCATTTTGACGCTTACTAGTGAACATGTAAGCCACAAAACGCTCACTAGTTCACTAGTAAGGTCATTTTGACGCTTACTAGTGAACATGTAAGCCACAAAACGCTCACTGGTTCACTAGTAAGGTGATTTTGACGCTTACTAGTGAACATGTAAGCCACAAAACGCCCACTAGTTCCCTAGTAAGATCATTTTGACGCTTATTTATGAACATGTCAGCCACAAAACGCTCACTCGTTCACTAGTAAGATCATTTTGACGCTTACTAGTGAACATGTAAGCCACAAAACGCCCACTAGTTCACTAGTAAGGTCATTTTGACGCTTACTAGTGAACATGTAAGCCACAAAACGCCCACTAGTTCACTAGTAAGATCATTTTGACGCTTACTAGTGAACATGTAAGGCCATAAATGTGCCCACTAGTTCACTAGTAAGTTCATTTTGAGGCTTACTAGTTGACATGTAAGCCACACATCGCCTACTAGTTCACTAGTAAGATCATTTTGAGGCTTACTAGTGAACATGTAAGCCACAAAACGCCCAATAGTTCACTAGTAAGATCATTTTGACGCTTACTAGTGAACATGTAAGCCACAAAACGCTCACTAGTTTACTAGTAAGGTCATTTTGACGCTTACTAGTGAACATGTAAGCCACAAAACGCTCACGAGTTCACTATCCATCCATCCATCCATAATAAGATAATTTTGACGCTTACTACTGAACATTTAAGGCCATAAATGTGCCCACTAGTTCACTGGTAAGATGATTTTGACGCTTACTAGTGAACATGCAAGGCCATAAATGTGCCCACTTGTAGTGCTAGTGACATTACACTGTACTTGCATTAAATGCAAATAAGGATGATTACGAAAACATGTAACGGTATCCTATTGGCTGTACGTTTCAAAATAGTGTCATCCCACCAGTCAGGGCTCATGATTTTGGAAATTCTGTGCCCACTTAGTTTTTTAAAACAACAATGGCGGACAGTGTCCTGAGACGTATTCGGCGAAGGTGCAGGGCAATAGAGAGTGCCTGTCATCAAGGGTCTGCCGGTGAAAGTGAAGCACGCGCGATAAACATTTCAATTGCTAATTTAAGAAGAGTTAGTGACCAGTTTAGCGCTGATACTATTCAAAGTTTGATTCAAAGTCCAATAGATCTCCGATCTGTCATCATTGCGGGACCCACTCCTAATGGTGGACGTGTTTGTTCCCATGTGGCACATCGTTTGCACACAGGTAAAATGGCTACCATTTTTTGTCATTGGTTTTTCGTATGTATTTTTATTCGAACTACACACGGGTTTTACTGACGACTTGCTGTGACTTACCTTCTATCACCCTGTCAAACGTCGTTTTATACCAGTGGTTTTCCTGCAAATCAGTAGACTATTAAGTAACGCGATGGCTGTACACTTTTAAGCAATAACTAGTGATCTTTTAGTTATTCAATTATAAGTTTGAATTATTTTTTTCTTGAGTAAAATGGTTAGAGAAAATAGCTGCTCGTGGTTTTGAAGCTGCATATACTTTTCTGTACATCTGTGTCTATATGCCTGTACTGTATACAGTATATAAAAAACACTTAGTGATTCGTTTGCTTGAATTCCTTAATCCTTTTATTTCCATACTTTAGGTAGACGAGGAAGACCAGCACTTGACATTACAAGTGATCAAATTGAACTGCTCCCCACTCAGGGCTTTACAGTGAGAGCCATCACTGAGATGTTGTGTTGTTCCTCTTCATACCTGCATAAAAAAATGAAGTTTTTTCAGATTTCAGCCAGAAATAGATTTACTCCCATTCATGATGTTGACCTGGAAGAGCATGTCAGAAGATTGCACAGCCAATTTCCCAGATCAGGCTCGGAAGCAAGTGTTCTGCTACATACTCTTGTCCCTTCATGTATATATCATTATATTCATTGTGAAAGTGTACTTTCTTTATTGTGTTGTTTTATGAACCTGTTGCAGATGATGAGGGCATACCTGCGTGCTGATGGTATTGTAGTACAAAGAAAAAGAGTTCGAGAAATCCTCAACCGTATTGAGCCAGCTGCTGCAGCCCAGAGATGGAGCCAGACTGTGGCTAGAAGAACATACTATGTGCCATTCCCCAATAGTTTATGGCACATAGATGGGCATATGCGTCTCATTCGGTAATAAGGGATCATCTTATATTTGTACTCGTGGGAGCATTAGAAAGCCATATTGTATGGACAGCACAGATTAAATTGAATTTTATCATTTGTATATCCAAGTTACACAAACTCCAAATTGCCTCCATGTAGTCTTAAGTGCACAGCAATACCTTCTCTACCGAGATGATATTTCAAACAAGATATGAAACTTGATTGTTTTCTTGTATTTAATCATTATTCTTTTCATGTTTGTTTTACAGGTGGGTGTTTGTGACACATGCCGGCATTGATGGGAATTCCAGGCTAATAACGTACCTTCAACTGGAGCACAGACAACACAGCTTTGACAGTGTTGAAATATTTTGTCCAAGCCACCTGCCTGTATGGGTTACCCTCCAGAGTAAGATCCGACCATGGTGGTGAAAACACTGGTTGCTCTTTTAATGAACCTACTGCAGGGACAAGACACCAAAATTATTTCTAGCTCCAGCCAACACCCCCTCACAATTTACTCACACCTCCCATGGCCTGATTATCCACCAACAGGGGCCCTTTTTGGATTATCATTTTGGCATAGGAACTTTCCTTTCCTATCCTAACTGAGTGAGATGAGCCGGTAGCACCTGGAGCAAAGATCGTCTAAATTTTAATAATGCTTAGGAAAGGTTCTGACCATACTTTACGAAAGGAAAGGAGATATATTATGCAGCAGGAATATTTAAAGGGGAAGTCTTTTTTTATGTTGTTGTTGTTGTTGTTGTTGTCGACCCCACCCGTGCCCCGACATTGGGGGACCGGGCCCTCACTCCGTCTCCCGGATCCCCAGACCCCCCTCCGCCGCCCAGCGGGCGAGCAGGGCCGCCACTCCGGTTGGGTTTCGCCAGAGGTCCTCCGGAGTCAGTGTGGTGGGTATGTTTGTGCAGGTGAACAGGTGTTGTGTGTCGTGCACTTGCGTGCCGCATAGCGCACAGAGTGGTGTTGGGTGTGTGTCCGGTGTAATGTTGTGTAGGTAGGAGTGGAGGGCTGGTGATTTGTTGGTTCGGAGTTGTGCTAGGAGTTGTCTGGTTCTGTGTGGTAGGTCTTGCTCTGATGGGTCTATTTCTCGTGCTGGTGCATGTATTACTTTGTTGTGTTGTCTGGTGTCCAAGTGTGTTTGTACAAAGTGGGTGTGTATGTCTTTCATGTTCTGTTTTATGGTGTCGTTGTTGGTGTCCTGTGGTGCTGTGTCTTTGTTGTGTGTGTAGTTGTTGTTGTGGAAGATTGATTGTTTCTTTTGTCTGGGTGGTGGTGGTTGTTGAGTGAGTGGGTGTAGTGGGTGGGTTGGGTGTTGGGCTTTTTGTCTGATTTGCGATGCGTGTAGTTTTAGATGGGTGTTCAGTGGGAGAGTTTTTGTTTCCTCATGCAAGTGTTGTATGTTTGTGTCTTGTGTGCATCCTGTTGCTATTCTGAGTGCTGTGTTCTGTGTGGTCTGGAGTTTTGTCTTGTTTGTGTCCGATAGTGTTGGTGACCATATAGTGTTTGCGTATTCGAGGCGTGTGAGTGTGGTTGCTTTGTATGTGGTGAGTATAGTTTCTTTGGATTTTCCCCAGTGAGTGGTTGTTAAGGCTTTAAGTATTTTGTTTGATTGCTTGGCGCGGGTTAGAGTGTGTTGTGTGTGTTTTGAGAAGGTGAGTTTGGGGTCCCAGGTTAATCCCAGTATTTTGGGTTCGCGGACTGTGGGTAGGGTGGTGTTATCTATTTGTAAAGTGAGTCTGTTGCTGTATTCTGCCGGATCCGGTGTGAACAGAGTGGTGGTGGTTTTGTCTGCGTTGAGTGTGAGTTGGTTCTGTTTTGTCCAGTTGTATATGTCGTGGAGATATTTTTGTACTTGTTGTTGTGCCTGTTGTGGTTTGACATGTGTGGATAGAATGGTGATGTCGTCTGCATATGTAACTGTGTGTACATTTGGAGGTGGTTGTGGTAAGTCTGCCATGTATATGTTGAATAGTGTTGGTGAAAGTACTCCCCCCTGTGGTACCCCCGTTTTCGTGTTTCTATGTTCTGATGTTTCCCCCCGGTATTGAGTGTATTGTCTGCGTCCCCTTATGTAGTTGAAGATGTATTTGATGATGATGTTTGGGGTGTTAGTGTTGTTGAGTTTGTTTGTGAGTGTGTGTAGGTTTACCGTGTCAAAGGCTTTGGACATGTCTAGGGCTATGGCAACTGTTCGTTGTGGTGGTTTTTGTTGATTGAAACCTGTGGCTATGATGTTGTGTATGTGGTGTAGTGCTGTGGTTGTGGAGTATTGTTTTCGGAAGCCGTGTTGGTGAGAGGGTAGTTGAGTGTTGTTGGTAATGAAGGGTAGTATTACCTTTTCCATTGTTTTGGCTATTGGGCTGAGTAGTGCTATTGGTCTGTAAGATGGGCCGAGTGCGTGGTTTTTGTTGGGTTTTGGTATTGGGATTATTTTTGCAGTCTTCCATATTGCGGGGATGGTGTTGGTGTTGAGTGATGTGTTGTAAGTGTGTGTGAGTAGTGTTATTGCTTTGGGGCCTAGGTGTTTCAGATGTCTGATGTTTATGTTGTCTGGGCCTGTGGAGTTGTTGCTTTTGGAGCGTTGTAGTGCTTGTTTGACTTGTTGTTCTGTGATGGTTATGGGCGTGGTGTTGAGTTTTCGTATTTTGCGTTGTAGTTGTCTGTATGTTCTGTTGGTTTTGTGTTGTATTATGTTGGTGAATTGTTTGTTGAATGCTCGTGCTTTCTGTTTGTTGGATATTGCCGTGTGTTGTCCGAACTGTATTGTGGTGTTTTCTGGTGCTTTTTGTTCTTTGTTAGATAGTCTTGTTACTGTGTTCCAGAGTATGTATTGTTTGTGTCTGTGGTTCCATGCATCCGTTAAGTGTTCTTTCCATAGCTCTTGTTTGTGTTTTTGGATTTGTGTGTCTATTTCTTTGTTTAGGTCTGTGATGCGTGGGTCTTGGTGGTTTTGTTGTCTGATGTCGTTTCTTTGGCTGATGAGTGTTCTGATGTGTTGTGGTAGGAGAAGTGATTTGCTTTTTATTTTTCCGTGGGGTATGTGGTGTTTGTCTGCTGTAAGTATGAGGTTTGTGAGCATGGTGTTGGCTGTGTGGATGTTGTCAGGTATGGTTATGTTCTCCAGTGCTGATTCTATTTCAGAGGTGTATCCTTCCCAGTCTGCTTTCCTGTAATTTGTGTAAGTTTGAAGGTGTTGTTGTAGGCGGAAAGGAGCACGCGTGTTGTGTGTGATTTTGATAGGAAGGTGGTCTGAACTGAGTGCGTGTATTGTGGTCCATGTTGTTCTGTTTGTGATGCTGTTGCTGGCTGTTGTGATGTCCGGGGATGTTGGTTGTTGGTTGATGTTTGTAGGTTTTCTGGTAGGTGTGTTTGCGTTTAGAGTGATTTGTTGGGAGTTCTGTAGTATGTCTGCAATGAGGGTGCCTCTGTGGTCGTCGTAGGGAGAGTGCCATTGTGTTGAGTGAGCGTTGATGTCTGCGGTTAGAATGGTGTTGTTCAGCGAGTTTATGTATTGGAAGTTGTTGGTGATGTCTGTGTCTTCTGTGGCGTGGTCTGGTCGGGTGGTATCTCTGGGGGGTATATACATGTTGCATATGTGTAGTCCTTTGTGGTTGGTTACGTGAATCTTTACGGTTTGAATTTCTGTAGTGTTGGTGTTAATGTTGTTGGGGATGTTCATGGGAGTGAATGTGACTGATTTGTGAATGTATGTGAGCAGTCCTCCTCCTCCCTTGTGTTCTCTGTCTTTCCTAATGCTGGTGTAGTTGGTGAGACGAGGTGTGTTGTGTTGTTTTTCTAGTTTGAAAAAAAAAAAAAACGGCCGTAAGGGCACCCCGTTCGGGGTGCAGGGATTGGTTCCTTGATTTGTCCCCCCGTTCGGGGGGAACCCTCCAACTGCGAGTAAGCCAAGGAGTTTGGAGGTACAGCAGGTTGACAGCAGTGTGATCGAGCAGATTAGATAGAGTAGAATTTGAATGGGGCTTCACTGATTTATTTCATACAATTCATATCTAAAACACAGTTGAAAAATATTTGATTGTTAAAATATTTAAATACAAGAACTATATCAAGAAATTAACAAAACTTAGTTTTTTTAGTTAGGAGAAAAGTCTAAAAACATATCACAAATGACAAACGTTGTGCCTCTCCTCCTCCTGTTCTTCAATGAAGCTGATCACCCTCCAGCTCCCGTTAGAAACATTGTGCTGCTGAAGGTGTGCCGGCAGAATGGTTGTGATACAGGAGGTGCTGTGGACTCTCCCAGAAACGAGGACCTAGTTTAGTTGTAGATCCAGTAAAACATAGTGCAAATGTGACATTATTTATAATGCACAGTTACAGTCTTGTGAATATTAAAAAATGTACTTCATGTAATGCAGGAAGCGAATATTTCAAACGAACTAAGGCAGCAAACAGTAAGAGCAAAATCGTGTTCCAAACATTAACTCTTTTTTTAAATGTCAATTAGCTTGTGAGTAATAAGACAAAATGTGACTGTCAGACAGAGAACTGTCAGAGCAAACGGCAGATTTTAGAAAGTCCTGCCGAAATAAATCTGCACCCGACTGCGACTGTCAGCGTTGAACTGCCGCCATTGCTGTCAAAGTCAGACACATCTCCAAAATTGTTGGAGCAAATTTTTAAGCAGGCTTCATCTTGATAAATTGACCACGTATTTGACATTTACACCATAACGTTACCGCCTAAAATAATCGTAAAACAAAATTTTGTGTAACAACAAGAGTAATATGTACCCCAAAAGCTTTCAAAGCGTCTGAAAGTTTTCTCCTCCGTTTTTGTTGGGGCTTGGCTCGAAATGCATCATGATTGGCCGCCCGAAGTCCACGTGTCTGTCGGACGTGCTCTCATTGGTCTACAATACCATCACGGATGAATAAATACTCAAAGGGCTTGCCAGGCAAGCCCTTTGAACCCTTTAAATACTCAATGGGCTTGCCTGGCAAGCCCTTTGAGTATTTATTCCATATTGCCCACTAGTTCACTAGTAAGGTCATTTTGACGCTTACTAGTGAACATGTAAGGCCATAAATGTGCCCACTAGTTCACTAGTAAGATCATTTTGAGGCTTACTAGTTGACATGTAAGCCACAAAACGCCCGCTAGTTCACTAGTAAGATAATTTTGAGGCTTCTAGTGAACATGTAAGCCACAGAACGCCCACTAGTTCACTAGTAAGATCATTTTGACGCTTACTAGTGAACATGTAAGCCACAAAACGCTCACTAGTTCACTAGTAAGGTCATTTTGACGCTTACTAGTGAACATGTAAGCCACAAAACGCTCACTGGTTCACTAGTAAGGTAATTTTGACGCTTACTAGTGAACATGTAAGCCACAAAACGCCCACTAGTTCCCTAGTAAGATCATTTTGACGCTTATTTATGAACATGTCAGCCACAAAACGCTCACTCGTTCACTAGTAAGATCATTTTGACGCTTACTAGTGAACATGTAAGCCACAAAACGCCCACTAGTTCACTAGTAAGGTCATTTTGACGCTTACTAGTGAACATGTAAGCCACAAAACGCCCACTAGTTCACTAGTAAGATCATTTTGACGCTTACTAGTGAACATGTAAGGCCATAAATGTGCCCACTAGTTCACTAGTAAGTTCATTTTGAGGCTTACTAGTTGACATGTAAGCCACACATCGCCTACTAGTTCACTAGTAAGATCATTTTGAGGCTTACTAGTGAACATGTAAGCCACAAAACGCCCAATAGTTCACTAGTAAGATCATTTTGACGCTTACTAGTGAACATGTAAGCCACAAAACGCTCACTAGTTTACTAGTAAGGTCATTTTGACGCTTACTAGTGAACATGTAAGCCACAAAACGCTCACTAGTTCACTATCCATCCATCCATCCATAATAAGATAATTTTGATGCTTACTACTGAACATTTAAGGCCATAAATGTGCCCACTAGTTCACTGGTAAGATGATTTTGACGCTTACTAGTGAACATGCAAGGCCATAAATGTGCCCACTTGTAGTGCTAGTGACATTACACTGTACTTGCATTAAATGCAAATAAGGATGATTACGAAAACATGTAACGGTATCCTATTGGCTGTACGTTTCAAAATAGTGTCATCCCACCAGTCAGGGCTCATGATTTTGGAAATTCTGTGCCCACTTAGTTTTTTAAAACAACAATGGCGGACAGTGTCCTGAGACGTATTCGGCGAAGGTGCAGGGCAATAGAGAGTGCCTGTCATCAAGGGTCTGCCGGTGAAAGTGAAGCACGCGCGATAAACATTTCAATTGCTAATTTAAGAAGAGTTAGTGACCAGTTTAGCGCTGATACTATTCAAAGTTTGATTCAAAGTCCAATAGATCTCCGATCTGTCATCATTGCGGGACCCACTCCTAATGGTGGACGTGTTTGTTCCCATGTGGCACATCGTTTGCACACAGGTAAAATGGCTACCATTTTTTGTCATTGGTTTTTCGTATGTATTTTTATTCGAACTACACACGGGTTTTACTGACGACTTGCTGTGACTTACCTTCTATCACCCTGTCAAACGTCGTTTTATACCAGTGGTTTTCCTGCAAATCAGTAGACTATTAAGTAACGCGATGGCTGTACACTTTTAAGCAATAACTAGTGATCTTTTAGTTATTCAATTATAAGTTTGAATTATTTTTTTCTTGAGTAAAATGGTTAGAGAAAATAGCTGCTTGTGGTTTTGAAGCTGCATATACTTTTATGTACATCTGTGTCTATATGCCTGTACTGTATACAGTATATAAAAAACACGTAGTGATTCGTTTGCTTGAATTCCTTAATCCTTTTATTTCCATACTTTAGGTAGACGAGGAAGACCAGCACTTGACATTACAAGTGATCAAATTCAACTGCTCCCCACTCAGGGCTTTACAGTGAGAGCCATCACTGAGATGTTGTGTTGTTCCTCTTCATACCTGCATAAAAAAATGAAGTTTTTTCAGATTTCAGCCAGAAATAGATTTACTCCCATTCATGATGTTGACCTGGAAGAGCATGTCAGAAGATTGCACAGCCAATTTCCCAGATCAGGCTCGGAAGCAAGTGTTCTGCTACATACTCTTGTCCCTTCATGTATATATCATTATATTCATTGTGAAAGTGTACTTTCTTTATTGTGTTGTTTTATGAACCTGTTGCAGATGATGAGGGCATACCTGCGTGCTGATGGTATTGTAGTACAAAGAAAAAGAGTTCGAGAAATCCTCAACCGTATTGAGCCAGCTGCTGCAGCCCAGAGATGGAGCCAGACTGTGGCTAGAAGAACATACTATGTGCCATTCCCCAATAGTTTATGGCACATAGATGGGCATATGCGTCTCATTCGGTAATAAGGGATCATCTTATATTTGTACTCGTGGGAGCATTAGAAAGCCATATTGTATGGACAGCACAGATTAAATTGAATTTTATCATTTGTATATCCAAGTTACACAAACTCCAAATTGCCTCCATGTAGTCTTAAGTGCACAGCAATACCTTCTCTACTGAGATGATATTTCAAACAAGATATGAAACTTGATTGTTTTCTTGTATTTAATCATTATTCTTTTCATGTTTGTTTTACAGGTGGGTGTTTGTGACACATGCCGGCATTGATGGGAATTCCAGGCTAATAACGTACCTTCAACTGGAGCACAGACAACACAGCTTTGACAGTGTTGAAATATTTTGTCCAAGCCACCTGCCTGTATGGGTTACCCTCCAGAGTAAGATCCGACCATGGTGGTGAAAACACTGGTTGCTCTTTTAATGAACCTACTGCAGGGACAAGACACCAAAATTATTTCTAGCTCCAGCCAACACCCCCTCACAATTTACTCACACCTCCCATGGCCTGATTATCCACCAACAGGGGCCCTTTTTGGATTATCATTTTGGCATAGGAACTTTCCTTTCCTATCCTAACCGAGTGAGATGAGCCGGTAGCACCTGGAGCAAAGATCGTCTAAATTTTAATAATGCTTAGGAAAGGTTCTGACCATCCTTTACGAAAGGAAAGGAGATATATTATGCAGCAGGAATATTTAAAGGGGAAGTCTTTTTTTATGTTGTTGTTGTTGTTGTTGTCGACCCCACCCGTGCCCCGACATTGGGGGACCGGGCCCTCACTCCGTCTCCCGGATCCCCAGACCCCCCTCCTCCGCCCAGCGGGCGAGCAGGGCCGCCACTCCGCTTGGGTTTCGCCAGAGGTCCTCCGGAGTCAGTGTGGTGGGTATGTTTGTGCAGGTAAACAGGTGTTGTGTGTCGTGCACTTGCGTGCCGCATAGCGCACAGAGTGGTGTTGGGTGTGTGTCCGGTGTAATGTTGTGTAGGTAGGAGTGGAGGGCTGGTGATTTGTTGGTTCGGAGTTGTGCTAGGAGTTGTCTGGTTCTGTGTGGTAGGTCTTGCTCTGATGGGTCTATTTCTGGTGCTGGTGCATGTATTACTTTGTTGTGTTGTCTGGTGTCCAAGTGTGTTTGTACAAAGTGGGTGTGTATGTCTTTCATGTTCTGTTTTATGGTGTCGTTGTTGGTGTCCTGTGGTGCTGTGTCTTTGTTGTGTGTGTAGTTGTTGTTGTGGAAGATTGTTTGTTTCTTTTGTCTGGGTGGTGGTGGTTGTTGAGTGAGTGGGTGTAGTGGGTGGGTTGGGTGTTGGGCTTTTTGTCTGATTTGCGATGCGTGTAGTTTTAGATGGATGTTCAGTGGGAGAGTTTTTGTTTCCTCATGCAAGTGTTGTATGTTTGTGTCTTGTGTGCATCCTGTTGCTATTCTGAGTGCTGTGTTCTGTGTGGTCTGGAGTTTTGTCTTGTTTGTGTCCGATAGTGTTGGTGACCATATAGTGTTTGCGTATTCGAGGCGTGTGAGTGTGGTTGCTTTGTATGTGGTGAGTATAGTTTCTTTGGATTTTCCCCAGTGAGTGGTTGTTAAGGCTTTAAGTATTTTGTTTGATTGCTTGGCGCGGGTTAGAGTGTGTTGTGTGTGTTTTGAGAAGGTGAGTTTGGGGTCCCATGTTAATCCCAGTATTTTGGGTTCGCGGACTGTGGGTAGGGTGGTGTTATCTATTTGTAAAGTGAGCCTGTTGCTGTATTCTGCCGGATCCGGTGTGAACAGAGTGGTGGTGGTTTTGTCTGCGTTGAGTGTGAGTTGGTTCTGTTTTGTCCAGTTGTATATGTCGTGGAGATATTTTTGTACTTGTTGTTGTGCCTGTTGTGGTTTGACATGTGTGGATAGAATGGTGATGTCGTCTGCATATGTAACTGTGTGTACATTTGGAGGTGGTTGTGGTAAGTCTGCCATGTATATGTTGAATAGTGTTGGTGAAAGTACTCCCCCCTGTGGTACCCCCGTTTTCGTGTTTCTATGTTCTGATGTTTCCCCCCGGTATTGAGTGTATTGTCTGCGTCCCCTTATGTAGTTGAAGATGTATTTGATGATGATGTTTGGGGTGTTAGTGTTGTTGAGTTTGTTTGTGAGTGTGTGTAGGTTTACCGTGTCAAAGGCTTTGGACATGTCTAGGGCTATGGCAACTGTTCGTTGTGGTGGTTTTTGTTGATTGAAACCTGTGGCTATGATGTTGTGTATGTGGTGTAGTGCTGTGGTTGTGGAGTGTTGTTTTCGGAAGCCGTGTTGGTGAGAGGGTAGTTGAGTGTTGTTGGTAATGAAGGGTAGTATTACCTTTTCCATTGTTTTGGCTATTGGGCTGAGTAGTGCTATTGGTCTGTAAGATGGGCCGAGTGCGTGGTTTTTGTTGGGTTTTGGTATTGGGATTATTTTTGCAGTCTTCCATATTGCGGGGATGGTGTTGGTGTTGAGTGATGTGTTGTAAGTGTGTGTGAGTAGTGTTATTGCTTTGGGGCCTAGGTGTTTCAGATGTCTGATGTTTATGTTGTCTGGGCCTGTGGAGTTGTTGCTTTTGGAGCGTTGTAGTGCTTGTTTGACTTGTTGTTCTGTGATGGTTATGGGCGTGGTGTTGAGTTTTCGTATTTTGCGTTGTAGTTGTCTGTATGTTCTGTTGGTTTTGTGTTGTATTATGTTGGTGAATTGTTTGTTGAATGCTCGTGCTTTCTGTTTGTTGGATATTGCCGTGTGTTGTCCGAACTGTATTGTGGTGTTTTCTGGTGCTTTTTGTTCTTTGTTTGATAGTCTTGTTACTGTGTTCCAGAGTATGTGTTGTTTGTGTCTGTGGTTCCATGCATCCGTTAAGTGTTCTTTCCATAGCTCTTGTTTGTGTTTTTGGATTTGTGTGTCTATTTCTTTGTTTAGGTCTGTGATGCGTGGGTCTTGGTGGTTTTGTTGTCTGATGTCGTTTCTTTGGCTGATGAGTGTTCTGATGTGTTGTGGTAGGAGAAGTGATTTGCTTTTTATTTTTCCGTGGGGTATGTGGTGTTTGTCTGCTGTAAGTATGAGGTTTGTGAGCATGGTGTTGGCTGTGTGGATGTTGTCAGGTATGGTTATGTTCTCCAGTGCTGATTCTATTTCAGAGGTGTATCCTTCCCAGTCTGCTTTCCTGTAATTTGTGTAAGTTTGAAGGTGTTGTTGTAGGCGGAAAGGAGCACGCGTGTTGTGTGTGATTTTGATAGGAAGGTGGTCTGAACTGAGTGCGTGTATTGTGGTCCATGTCGTTCTGTTTGTGATGCTGTTGCTGGCTGTTGTGATGTCCGGTGATGTTGGTTGTTGGTTGATGTTTGTAGGTTTTCTGGTAGGTGTGTTTGCGTTTAGAGTGATTTGTTGGGAGTTCTGTAGTATGTCTGCAATGAGGGTGCCTCTGTGGTCGTCGTAGGGAGAGTGCCATTGTGTTGAGTGAGCGTTGATGTCTGCGGTTAGAATGGTGTTGTTCAGCGAGTTTATGTATTGGAAGGTGTTGGTGATGTCTGTGTCTTCTGTGGCGTGGTCTGGTCGGGTGGTATCTCTGAGGGGTATATACATGTTGCATATGTGTAGTCTTTTGTGGTTGGTTATGTGAATCTTTACGGTTTGAATTTCTGTAGTGTTGGTGTTAATGTTGTTGGGGATGTTCATGGGAGTGAATGTGACTGATTTGTGCATGTATGTGAGCAGTCCTCCTCCTCCCTTGTGTTCTCTGTCTTTCCTAATGCTGGTGTAGTTGGTGAGACGAGGTGTGTTGTGTTGTTTTTCTAGTTTGGTTTCTTGTATGGTGATGATGTCTGCGTGCTGTTGTGAGGCGAGTTCTTCTAGTTCTGTTTTCTTGTTTTGGATGCCGTTGATGTTTATTTGTAGTATGGTCAGTGTGTGTTTGTTGTTTTTGTTGGTGGGTGTTGTTCTTTGTGGGTTGTTCGGGGGTTGTGGTGTTGGGGTGTTTGTTGTTTGCGTGTGTGTTCTGCATGTCCACGTGTTTGTGTATTGGCGGGTGGTGATGCCGGAGCAATGTCTGTGTATCCAGTGTGGGTGTGTTGAGTTGCATCTGAGTGAGGTTTGTCTGCGTGTGATGATTCTATTGCAGCTATTGCAGGTCCAGGTTTGGGGGGGTGTGTCTAGTGTTTATGTTTGTGCAATGTTTGTGTACCCAGTGTGGTGTGTGGTGGTTGCATCTGAAGGATGTCTGTCTTCTTGTAATCTGTTGTGTGCAAATGTCGCATGTCCAGGTAGTTTGTTGTGTGTGTGTTTGTTGCGTGCGTGAGAGTGTCTGTGTGGGCCCCGGATTTGTCTCTATGTCCCAGGCCTGGAGCAAAAGATCCGCCCGCCACCCTGCCAGGTTCAGGGGGCGGTTAGCCGAAAAAAAAAAAAACGGCCGTAAGGGCACCCCGTTCGGGGTGCAGGGATTGGTTCCTTGATTTGTCCCCCCGTTCGGGGGGAACCCTCCAACTGCGAGTAAGCCAAGGAGTTTGGAGGTACAGCAGGTTGACAGCAGTGTGATCGAGCAGATTAGATAGAGTAGAATTTGAATGGGGCTTCACTGATTTATTTCATACAATTCATATCTAAAACACAGTTGAAAAATATTTGATTGTTAAAATATTTAAATACAAGAACTATATCAAGAAATTAACAAAACATAGTTTTTTTAGTTAGGAGAAAAGTCTAAAAACATATCACAAATGACAAACGTTGTGCCTCTCCTCCTCCTGTTCTTCAATGAAGCTGATCACCCTCCAGCTCCCGTTAGAAACATTGTGCTGCTGAAGGTGTGCCGGCAGAATGGTTGTGATACAGGAGGTGCTGTGGACTCTCCCAGAAACGAGGACCTAGTTTAGTTGTAGATCCAGTAAAACAGTGCAAATGTGACATTATTTATAATGCACAGTTACAGTCTTGTGAATATTAAAAAATGTAGTTCATGTAATGCAGGAAGCGAATATTTCAAACGAACTAAGGCAGCAAACAGTAAGAGCAAAATCGTGTTCCAAACATTAACTCTTTTTTTAAATGTCAATTAGCTTGTGAGTAATAAGACAAAATGTGACTGTCAGACAGAGAACTGTCAGAGCAAACGGCAGATTTTAGAAAGTCCTGCCGAAATAAATCTGCACCCGACTGAGACTGTCAGCGTTGAACTGCCGCCATTGCTGTCAAAGTCAGACACATCTCCAAAATTGTTGGAGCAAATTTTTAAGCAGGCTTCATCTTGATAAATTGACCACGTATTTGACATTTACACCATAACGTTACCGCCTAAAATAATCGTAAAACAAAATTTTGTGTAACAACAAGAGTAATATGTACCCCAAAAGCTTTCAAAGCGTCTGAAAGTTTTCTCCTCCGTTTTTGTTGGGGCTTGGCTCGAAATGCATCATGATTGGCCGCCCGAAGTCCACGTGTCTGTCGGACGTGCTCTCATTGGTCTACAATACCATCACGGATGAATAAATACTCAAAGGGCTTGCCAGGCAAGCCCTTTGAACCCTTTAAATACTCAATGGGCTTGCCTGGCAAGCCCTTTGAGTATTTATTCCATATTGCCCACTAGTTCACTAGTAAGGTCATTTTGACGCTTACTAGTGAACATGTAAGGCCATAAATGTGCCCACTAGTTCACTAGTAAGATCATTTTGAGGCTTACTAGTTGACATGTAAGCCACAAAACGCCCGCTAGTTCACTAGTAAGATAATTTTGAGGCTTCTAGTGAACATGTAAGCCACAGAACGCCCACTAGTTCACTAGTAAGATCATTTTGACGCTTACTAGTGAACATGTAAGCCACAAAACGCTCACTAGTTCACTAGTAAGGTCATTTTGACGCTTACTAGTGAACATGTAAGCCACAAAACGCTCACTGGTTCACTAGTAAGGTAATTTTGACGCTTACTAGTGAACATGTAAGCCACAAAACGCCCACTAGTTCCCTAGTAAGATCATTTTGACGCTTATTTATGAACATGTCAGCCACAAAACGCTCACTCGTTCACTAGTAAGATCATTTTGACGCTTACTAGTGAACATGTAAGCCACAAAACGCCCACTAGTTCACTAGTAAGGTCATTTTGACGCTTACTAGTGAACATGTAAGCCACAAAACGCCCACTAGTTCACTAGTAAGATCATTTTGACGCTTACTAGTGAACATGTAAGGCCATAAATGTGCCCACTAGTTCACTAGTAAGTTCATTTTGAGGCTTACTAGTTGACATGTAAGCCACACATCGCCTACTAGTTCACTAGTAAGATCATTTTGAGGCTTACTAGTGAACATGTAAGCCACAAAACGCCCAATAGTTCACTAGTAAGATCATTTTGACGCTTACTAGTGAACATGTAAGCCACAAAACGCTCACTAGTTTACTAGTAAGGTCATTTTGACGCTTACTAGTGAACATGTAAGCCACAAAACGCTCACTAGTTCACTATCCATCCATCCATCCATAATAAGATAATTTTGACGCTTACTACTGAACATTTAAGGCCATAAATGTGCCCACTAGTTCACTGGTAAGATGATTTTGACGCTTACTAGTGAACATGCAAGGCCATAAATGTGCCCACTTGTAGTGCTAGTGACATTACACTGTACTTGCATTAAATGCAAATAAGGATGATTACGAAAACATGTAACGGTATCCTATTGGCTGTACGTTTCAAAATAGTGTCATCCCACCAGTCAGGGCTCATGAATTTGGAAATTCTGTGCCCACTTAGTTTTTTAAAACAACAATGGCGGACAGTGTCCTGAGACGTATTCGGCGAAGGTGCAGGGCAATAGAGAGTGCCTGTCATCAAGGGTCTGCCGGTGAAAGTGAAGCACGCGCGATAAACATTTCAATTGCTAATTTAAGAAGAGTTAGTGACCAGTTTAGCGCTGATACTATTCAAAGTTTGATTCAAAGTCCAATAGATCTCCGATCTGTCATCATTGCGGGACCCACTCCTAATGGTGGACGTGTTTGTTCCCATGTGGCACATCGTTTGCACACAGGTAAAATGGCTACCATTTTTTGTCATTGGTTTTTCGTATGTATTTTTATTCGAACTACACACGGGTTTTACTGACGACTTGCTGTGACTTACCTTCTATCACCCTGTCAAACGTCGTTTTATACCAGTGGTTTTCCTGCAAATCAGTAGACTATTAAGTAACGCGATGGCTGTACACTTTTAAGCAATAACTAGTGATCTTTTAGTTATTCAATTATAAGTTTGAATTATTTTTTTCTTGAGTAAAATGGTTAGAGAAAATAGCTGCTCGTGGTTTTGAAGCTGCATATACTTTTCTGTACATCTGTGTCTATATGCCTGTACTGTATACAGTATATAAAAAACACGTAGTGATTCGTTTGCTTGAATTCCTTAATCCTTTTATTTCCATACTTTAGGTAGACGAGGAAGACCAGCACTTGACATTACAAGTGATCAAATTCAACTGCTCCCCACTCAGGGCTTTACAGTGAGAGCCATCACTGAGATGTTGTGTTGTTCCTCTTCATACCTGCATAAAAAAATGAAGTTTTTTCAGATTTCAGCCAGAAATAGATTTACTCCCATTCATGATGTTGACCTGGAAGAGCATGTCAGAAGATTGCACAGCCAATTTCCCAGATCAGGCTCGGAAGCAAGTGTTCTGCTACATACTCTTGTCCCTTCATGTATATATCATTATATTCATTGTGAAAGTGTACTTTCTTTATTGTGTTGTTTTATGAACCTGTTGCAGATGATGAGGGCATACCTGCGTGCTGATGGTATTGTAGTACAAAGAAAAAGAGTTCGAGAAATCCTCAACCGTATTGAGCCAGCTGCTGCAGCCCAGAGATGGAGCCAGACTGTGGCTAGAAGAACATACTATGTGCCATTCCCCAATAGTTTATGGCACATAGATGGGCATATGCGTCTCATTCGGTAATAAGGGATCATCTTATATTTGTACTCGTGGGAGCATTAGAAAGCCATATTGTATGGACAGCACAGATTAAATTGAATTTTATCATTTGTATATCCAAGTTACACAAACTCCAAATTGCCTCCATGTAGTCTTAAGTGCACAGCAATACCTTCTCTACCGAGATGATATTTCAAACAAGATATGAAACTTGATTGTTTTCTTGTATTTAATCATTATTCTTTTCATGTTTGTTTTACAGGTGGGTGTTTGTGACACATGCCGGCATTGATGGGAATTCCAGGCTAATAACGTACCTTCAACTGGAGCACAGACAACACAGCTTTGACAGTGTTGAAATATTTTGTCCAAGCCACCTGCCTGTATGGGTTACCCTCCAGAGTAAGATCCGACCATGGTGGTGAAAACACTGGTTGCTCTTTTAATGAACCTACTGCAGGGACAAGACACCAAAATTATTTCTAGCTCCAGCCAACACCCCCTCACAATTTACTCACACCTCCCATGGCCTGATTATCCACCAACAGGGGCCCTTTTTGGATTATCATTTTGGCATAGGAACTTTCCTTTCCTATCCTAACCGAGTGAGATGAGCCGGTAGCACCTGGAGCAAAGATCGTCTAAATTTTAATAATGCTTAGGAAAGGTTCTGACCATCCTTTACGAAAGGAAAGGAGATATATTATGCAGCAGGAATATTTAAAGGGGAAGTCTTTTTTTATGTTGTTGTTGTTGTTGTTGTCGACCCCACCCGTGCCCCGACATTGGGGGACCGGGCCCTCACTCCGTCTCCCGGATCCCCAGACCCCCCTCCTCCGCCCAGCGGGCGAGCAGGGCCGCCACTCCGCTTGGGTTTCGCCAGAGGTCCTCCGGAGTCAGTGTGGTGGGTATGTTTGTGCATGTGAACAGGTGTTGTGTGTCGTGCACTTGCGTGCCGCATAGCGCACAGAGTGGTGTTGGGTGTGTGTCCGGTGTAATGTTGTGTAGGTAGGAGTGGAGGGCTGGTGATTTGTTGGTTCGAAGTTGTGCTAGGAGTTGTCTGGTTCTGTGTGGTAGGTCTTGCTCTGATGGGTCTATTTCTGGTGCTGGTGCATGTATTACTTTGTTGTGTTGTCTGGTGTCCAAGTGTGTGTTGTACAAAGTGGGTGTGTATGTCTTTCATGTTCTGTTTTATGGTGTCGTTGTTGGTGTCCTGTGGTGCTGTGTCTTTGTTGTGTGTGTAGTTGTTGTTGTGGAAGATTGTTTGTTTCTTTTGTCTGGGTGGTGGTGGTTGTTGAGTGAGTGGGTGTAGTGGGTGGGTTGGGTGTTGGGCTTTTTGTCTGATTTGCGATGCGTGTAGTTTTAGATGGATGTTCAGTGGGAGAGTTTTTGTTTCCTCATGCAAGTGTTGTATGTTTGTGTCTTGTGTGCATCCTGTTGCTATTCTGAGTGCTGTGTTCTGTGTGGTCTGGAGTTTTGTCTTGTTTGTGTCCGATAGTGTTGGTGACCATATAGTGTTTGCGTATTCGAGGCGTGTGAGTGTGGTTGCTTTGTATGTGGTGAGTATAGTTTCTTTGGATTTTCCCCAGTGAGTGGTTGTTAAGGCTTTAAGTATTTTGTTTGATTGCTTGGCGCGGGTTAGAGTGTGTTGTGTGTGTTTTGAGAAGGTGAGTTTGGGGTCCCATGTTAATCCCAGTATTTTGGGTTCGCGGACTGTGGGTAGGGTGGTGTTATCTATTTGTAAAGTGAGCCTGTTGCTGTATTCTGCCGGATCCGGTGTGAACAGAGTGGTGGTGGTTTTGTCTGCGTTGAGTGTGAGTTGGTTCTGTTTTGTCCAGTTGTATATGTCGTGGAGATATTTTTGTACTTGTTGTTGTGCCTGTTGTGGTTTGACATGTGTGGATAGAATGGTGATGTCGTCTGCATATGTAACTGTGTGTACATTTGGAGGTGGTTGTGGTAAGTCTGCCATGTATATGTTGAATAGTGTTGGTGAAAGTACTCCCCCCTGTGGTACCCCCGTTTTCGTGTTTCTATGTTCTGATGTTTCCCCCCGGTATTGAGTGTATTGTCTGCGTCCCCTTATGTAGTTGAAGATGTATTTGATGATGATGTTTGGGGTGTTAGTGTTGTTGAGTTTGTTTGTGAGTGTGTGTAGGTTTACCGTGTCAAAGGCTTTGGACATGTCTAGGGCTATGGCAACTGTTCGTTGTGGTGGTTTTTGTTGATTGAAACCTTTGGCTATGATGTTGTGTATGTGGTGTAGTGCTGTGGTTGTGGAGTGTTGTTTTCGGAAGCCGTGTTGGTGAGAGGGTAGTTGAGTGTTGTTGGTAATGAAGGGTAGTATTACCTTTTCCATTGTTTTGGCTATTGGGCTGAGTAGTGCTACTGGTCTGTAAGATGGGCCGAGTGCGTGGTTTTTGTTGGGTTTTGGTATTGGGATTATTTTTGCAGTCTTCCATATTGCGGGGATGGTGTTGGTGTTGAGTGATGTGTTGTAAGTGTGTGTGAGTAGTGTTATTGCTTTGGGGCCTAGGTGTTTCAGATGTCTGATGTTTATGTTGTCTGGGCCTGTGGAGTTGTTGCTTTTGGAGCGTTGTAGTGCTTGTTTGACTTGTTGTTCTGTGAGGGTTATGGGCGTGGTGTTGAGTTTTCGTATTTTGCGTTGTAGTTGTCTGTATGTTCTGTTGGTTTTGTGTTGTATTATGTTGGTGAATTGTTTGTTGAATGCTCGTGCTTTCTGTTTGTTGGATATTGCCGTGTGTTGTCCGAACTGTATTGTGGTGTTTTCTGGTGCTTTTTGTTCTTTGTTTGATAGTCTTGTTACTGTGTTCCAGAGTATGTGTTGTTTGTGTCTGTGGTTCCATGCATCCGTTAAGTGTTCTTTCCATAGCTCTTGTTTGTGTTTTTGGATTTGTGTGTCTATTTCTTTGTTTAGGTCTGTGATGCGTGGGTCTTGGTGGTTTTGTTGTCTGATGTCGTTTCTTTGGCTGATGAGTGTTCTGATGTGTTGTGGTAGGAGAAGTGATTTGCTTTTTATTTTTCCGTGGGGTATGTGGTGTTTGTCTGCTGTAAGTATGAGGTTTGTGAGCATGGTGTTGGCTGTGTGGATGTTGTCAGGTATGGTTATGTTCTCCAGTGCTGATTCTATTTCAGAGGTGTATCCTTCCCAGTCTGCTTTCCTGTAATTTGTGTAAGTTTGAAGGTGTTGTTGTAGGCGGAAAGGAGCACGCGTGTTGTGTGTGATTTTGATAGGAAGGTGGTCTGAACTGAGTGCGTGTATTGTGGTCCATGTTGTTCTGTTTGTGATGCTGTTGCTGGCTGTTGTGATGTCCGGTGATGTTGGTTGTTGGTTGATGTTTGTAGGTTTTCTGGTGGGTGTGTTTGTGTTTAGAGTGATTTGTTGGGAGTTTTGTAGTATGTCTGCAATGTGGGTGCCTCTGTGGTCGTCGTAGGGAGAGTGCCATTGTGTTGAGTGAGCGTTGATGTCTGCGGTTAGAATGATGTTGTTCAGCGAGTTTATGTATTGGAAGGTGTTGGTGATGTCTGTGTCTTCTGTGGCGTGGTCTGGTCGGGTGGTATCTCTGGGGGGTATATACATGTTGCATATGTGTAGTCTTTTGTGGTTGGTTATGTGAATCTTTACGGTTTGAATTTCTGTAGTGTTGGTGTTAATGTTGTTGGGGATGTTCATGGGAGTGAATGTGTATCTACTGTATATCTATAAAAAAAATCATCGTCTCACCCCTCAGGTGGTGTCCATCCCTCATTCAGCTGGGGTCCTCTACCAGAGGCCAGGAAGCTTGAGGGTTCTGCGCAGTATCCTTGCCGTTCCCAGCACTGCACATTTCTGGACTGAGATGTCCGATGTTGTTCCCGGGATCTGTTGCAACCACTCATCATCTAGTTTGGGGGTCACTGCCCCGAGTGCTCCGACCACCACAGGCACGACTGTCCCCTTTACCTTCCAGGCTCTCTCCAGCTCCTCTCTGAGCCCTTGGGATTTCTCGAGTTTCTCGTGTTCCTTCTTTCTGATGTTTCCAGCACTTGGGACCGCTACATCCACTACAACGGCTTTCCTGTGCCCTTTATCTATCATCAGGATATCTGGTTGGTTCGCCATTACCATCTTGTCAGTCTGGATCTGGAAGTCCCATAGGATCTTCGCTCTGTCATTCTCCACCACCTTCGGAGGTGTTTCCCATTTTGACCTTGGGGTGTCCAGTCCATACTCCGCACAGATGTTTCGGTAGACTATGCCAGCCACCTGGTTATGGCGTTCCATATAGGCTTTCCCTGCCAGCACCTTACACCCTGCAGTTATGTGTTAGATCGTCTCAGGTGCCTCTTTGCACAACCTACACCTTGGGTCTTGGCTGGTGTGGTATATCTAGGCCTCGATGGCTCTGGTGCTCAGGGCCTGCTCCTGAGCAGCCAGGATGAGTGCCTCTGTGCTGTCCTTCAGGCCAGCCCTCTCTAGAACTCTGATCGGACTTCTTGAGATTGGCCACGGCAGTTATTGTCCGGTGGTACATCCCGTGTAGGGGCTTGTCCTCCCATGATGGTCCCTCTTCCAGCACCTCATCTTCTGTTCCCCATTGTCTGAGACATTCTCTGAGTACATCATCCGTTGGTGCCTTCTCCTTGATGTATTTGTGGAGCTTGGATGTTTCATCCTGGACAGTGGCTCTCACACTCACTAGTCCCCGGCCTCCTTCCTTTCGGCTTGTGTACAGTCTCAGGGTGCTGGATTTGGTATGGAACCCTCCATGCATGGTAACGAGCTTTCGGGTCTTAACATCCGTGGTCTGAATCTCTTCCTTTGGCCACCTTATTTTTCCTGCAGGGTATCTGATCACTGGAAAGGGCATAGCTGTTTATTGCCCGGGTCTTATTCTTGCCATTGAGCTGGCTTCTTAGGACTTGCCTCACTCGCTGGAGGTATTTGGCCGTAGCCGCTTTCCTTGTTGCCAGTTTGAGGTTGCCATTGGCTTGTGGTATACCGAGGTACTTGTAGCTGTCCTCAATGTCTGCTATTGTTCCTTCAGGGAGTGAGACCCCTTCAGTGCGGACTACCCTTCCTCTCTTAGTCACCATCCGACTACATTTCTCCAGCACGAATGACATCCCGATGTCGCTGCTGTAGATCTTGATTGTGTGGATCAGGGAGTCTATGTCCCTTTCGCTCTTAGCAAACAGCTACATGTCATCCTTGTAGAGGAGGTGACTGATCGTAGCTCCATTTCTGAGGCGGTATCCATGGCCTGTCTTGGTGATTACTTGGCTTAGGGGGTTCAGTCCTATGCAGGACAGCAGTGGGGAGAGTGCATCACCTTGGTATATGCCACATTTGATGGACACTTGGGTAAGTGGCTTGCCATTGGCTTCAAGTGTGGTTTTCCACATCCTCATCAAGTTCGCAACGAAGGCTCTTAGGGTCCTGTTCACCTTATACACATCCAAGCATTCAGTGATCCATGTATGTGGCATCGAGTCATAGGCTTTCTTTTAATCAATCCAGGCTGTGCACAGGTTGGTACATCGGGACCTGCAGTCTTGTGCGACTGTTCTGTCAACCAGGAGCTGATGTTTGGCTCCCCTGGTATCTCTACCAATGCCCTTCCGTGCTTCGCTCATGTATTGATCCATGTGTGCACTTATCTTAGCCGCAACATGAGCTTCCAAAATTGTGGAGGGACAGGTTATTGGCCGATAGTTGGATGCGACTGCACCCTTTGAGGGATCTTTCATGATAAGGATCGTTCGCCCTTCGGTTAGCCATCCTGGGTGAGTCCCATCCCTAGGCAGCTGGTTCATTTGTGCTGCTGGGCGCTCATGGAGTGCTGTGAGTTTCTTTAGCCAGTAAGTGTGGACCATGTCCGGGCCTGGTGCTGTCCAGTTCTTCATATTTGAGACTATTTCCTTTATGTCTGCCACTGTTATGGTAATTGGGTTCTGTTCAGGGAGGTGTCTGTGCTCCTCTCTTTGGGTGACCAGCCATTGTGCACTGCTGTTATGTGCAACCTCCTTCTCCCATCTGCCTCTCCAGTACCTTTCAGTTTCCAGTCTTGGTGGATCAGCTCTGTTGTTAGGACCCTGCCACTGAGCGTACACTTTCGCAGGTTGTGTTGCAAACAGCCTGTTTATTCGTCTGGCCTCATTCTCTTTCGTGTACCGCTTTAGGCGGCTGGACAAGGCTTGGAGCCTTTGTTTCGAGTGCTTCATATCTGGTCATCTGGATGTACCTCTCAGGATCGGCCTTTTCATCACACCTCTCTGGACCTCAGTCAATTGACTCACATCTTTCCGAGCCGCCTTGATCTTAGCCTCCAACCGTCTTTTCCATGGTCGGTAATGTATCTCATGGCTTCCATGGTTGCTCTTATAGCCAAGCATCTCAAGGATCACTGATGCTGAAGCGTATATCAGTTCATTTCCGTGATCGTTACGGTAAGGATCGCCCTCAGTGCTGCATTCACACTTTCCAAGAGACTTTCAGGTGGTACTTCACATAGCCGTTGTAATGGGATTCTAGTTTTCCCAGCTTTCATTCTTGCCATGATCTTAGCTTTCAGGTCATTTGCTGCCTCGCTCAGCATTTCATTCATTGGGGCTGGCCTCCCAATCTCATCATCTGCATTCACTCTGGTATGAACTCCTCCTCTGATCTGGCAGCCTGGGGCCCCTCACCATGGAACCTGCGTTGTACCTCATCAATCTCAAGTTGTGACAGCAGTTGCCGTTTGTGGATGTTGGAACACTGAGTTACGAGTTGTTTCGTGGCCACCCGTGACTGTGGGTTTCGAAGTAACCATTTAGCCCACATTCTCTCCATGTAACCTCTCTGACTAGGCTTGCTTGAGTAGTAGCATTCCAACAGAGCCATGTTATTGCATCTTGCCCATCTCTGCTCCATTTTTCATCAAGGTGCTCTGATTCCCCAGCACCTGATGCAGACCTTGTTTGGCCGGGCGACGTCTGAGCTGGCATGTCATTCATTTTATTGTCTCTCATCATTGTATGAGGTACGCATTAGCGTGAAGGCTCTTGCCCAAGGACCCACACTGGATGGTGTTATGTGCTCATTTTTTGCCCCAAGTGGGGAGCGGAGGGACGGGCGCTGGGGGGGGGACCATCGTGGTGGGGCGGGCCCCTACGCGGGATGTGCCACCGGACCGTGGCTGAGGTGGCTGATCTCAAGAAGTCCTATCGGTGGCTGGAGGGGACTGGCCTGGGGGACAGTGCAGGGGCGCTCATCCTGGCTGCTCAGGAGCGGGCCTTGGGCGCCGGAGCCGTCGAGGCCCGGATGTGCCGCGCCGGACAGGACCTGGGGTGTGGGTTGTGCGGGGAGGCGCCTGGGACGATCCGGCACGTGGCTGCGGGGTGTGGGATGCTGGCAGGGGGGGCCTGCGTGGAGCGCCATGGCCAGGTGGCTGGCGTGGTCTGCCGAGGCATCTGTGCGGAGTGTGGACTGGGGGCCCCGGGGTCGGAGTGGGGGGCACCTCCGAGGGTGGTGGAGGGTGGCGGAGCGGGGATCCTGTGGGACTTCCGGATCCAGACTGGCGGGATGGTGGTGGCGAGCCAGCCAGATGTCGTGGTCGTGGATGGGGGGCGGAGGAGGGCCGTTGTGGTGGATGTGGCGGTCCCAGGTGGTGGAGGCATCGGGAGGGGGGAGCATGGGGGGCTCGGGGGGTACCAGGGGCTCGGGGAGGGGCTGGGGAGGGCCTGGGGGGTGGGGGTGGCGGTCGTGCCTGTGGTGGTCGGGGCGCTCGGGGCAGTGACCCCCGGACTGGATGGGTGGTTGGACAGATCCCGGGACCAGCGTCGGACATCTCGGTCCGGAGGTGTGCGGTGCTGGGAGCGGCGGGGGTACTGCGCGGGGCCCTCGGGCTTCCTGGCCTCTGGTGGAGGACCCGAGCTGAATGAGGGACGGACACCACCCGAGGACACCTCCTATTGGCTCCATGATAAGAGCTCCACCCAGCAAAGAATTAACCCTTTAAAACCTGATTCTGAGCTTTCACAATTATTTACCGCCATTTGCGTAATATCTACAGTATACAGAAGGAATCAAGCAATTTTTACCAATGTATCTGTAGGTGATGTTTATTTATTATGTACACAGAGATAAAGAGTAATGGCACAGCTCTGCAGTATCTTTCCACTTTTATATATGTATGCTATACTAAATAAAATGAATAGGGCACCATATAATGCAACAGTTATGCAACTCCCTAAATAATGATGTGAATTTTCAGTTGTTGCTAAATCAGTTAAGATGTTATAATTTGTGGTGTAGATGCGAATTTAGGAGAGCAGGACAATATATCGCATTGCAATTGGAGCAGCAGCTTGGTTGATGATGTCCCCAAACCGGCTCATCTATTATATTTGTCGTGCAATACATTGAAAATGAGCACAATTGCAAAACATAGGCTTCTTATATTTTAAAATAAAATAATCACATGTTTACCGTTCTGGGGTTTCTACAATCATGAATGGAGGCATTATTTACAGCAGGTTGATGTTGTTGTTGTTGTTGTCGACCCCACCCGTGCCCCGACATTGGGGGACCGGGCCCTCACTCCGTCTCCCGGATCCCCAGACCCCCCTCCGCCGCCCAGCGGGCGAGCAGGGCCGCCACTCCGCTTGGGTTTCGCCAGAGGTCCTCCGGAGTCAGTGTGGTGGGTATGTTTGTGCAGGTGAACAGGTGTTGTGTGTCGTGCACTTGCGTGCCGCATAGCGCACAGAGTGGTGTTGGGTGTGTGTCCGGTGTAATGTTGTGTAGGTAGGAGTGGAGGGCTGGTGATTTGTTGGTTCGGAGTTGTGCTAGGAGTTGTCTGGTTCTGTGTGGTAGGTCTTGCTCTGATGGGTCTATTTCTGGTGCTGGTGCATGTATTACTTTGTTGTGTTGTCTGGTGTCCAAGTGTGTTTGTACAAAGTGGGTGTGTATGTCTTTCATGTTCTGTTTTATGGTGTCGTTGTTGGTGTCCTGTGGTGCTGTGTCTTTGTTGTGTGTGTAGTTGTTGTTGTGGAAGATTGATTGTTTCTTTTGTCTGGGTGGTGGTGGTTGTTGAGTGAGTGGGTGTAGTGGGTGGGTTGGGTGTTGGGCTTTTTGTCTGATTTGCGATGCGTGTAGTTTTAGATGGGTGTTCAGTGGGAGAGTTTTTGTTTCCTCATGCAAGTGTTGTATGTTTGTGTCTTGTGTGCATCCTGTTGCTATTCTGAGTGCTGTGTTCTGTGTGGTCTGGAGTTTTGTCTTGTTTGTGTCCGATAGTGTTGGTGACCATATAGTGTTTGCGTATTCGAGGCGTGTGAGTGTGGTTGCTTTGTATGTGGTGAGTATAGTTTCTTTGGATTTTCCCCAGTGAGTGGTTGTTAAGGCTTTAAGTATTTTGTTTGATTGCTTGGCGCGGGTTAGAGTGTGTTGTGTGTGTTTTGAGAAGGTGAGTTTGGGGTCCTAGGTTAATCCCAGTATTTTGGGTTCGCGGACTGTGGGTAGGGTGGTGTTATCTATTTGTAAAGTGAGTCTGTTGCTGTATTCTGCCGGATCCGGTGTGAACAGAGTGGTGGTGGTTTTGTCTGCGTTGAGTGTGAGTTGGTTCTGTTTTGTCCAGTTGTATATGTCGTGGAGATATTTTTGTACTTGTTGTTGTGCCTGTTGTGGTTTGACATGTGTGGATAGAATGGTGATGTCGTCTGCATATGTAACTGTGTGTACATTTGGAGGTGGTTGTGGTAAGTCTGCCATGTATATGTTGAATAGTGTTGGTGAAAGTACTCCCCCCTGTGCTACCCCCGTTTTCGTGTTTCTATGTTCTGATGTTTCCCCCCGGTATTGAGTGTATTGTCTGCGTCCCCTTATGTAGTTGAAGATGTATTTGATGATGATGTTTGGGGTGTTAGTGTTGTTGAGTTTGTTTGTGAGTGTGTGTAGGTTTACCGTGTCAAAGGCTTTGGACATGTCTAGGGCTATGGCAACTGTTCGTTGTGGTGGTTTTTGTTGATTGAAACCTGTGGCTATGATGTTGTGTATGTGGTGTAGTGCTGTGGTTGTGGAGTGTTGTTTTCGGAAGCCGTGTTGGTGAGAGGGTAGTTGAGTGTTGTTGGTAATGAAGGGTAGTATTACCTTTTCCATTGTTTTGGCTATTGGGCTGAGTAGTGCTATTGGTCTGTAAGATGGGCCGAGTGCGTGGTTTTTGTTGGGTTTTGGTATTGGGATTATTTTTGCAGTCTTCCATATTGCGGGGATGGTGTTGGTGTTGAGTGATGTGTTGTAAGTGTGTGTGAGTAGTGTTATTGCTTTGGGGCCTAGGTGTTTCAGATGTCTGATGTTTATGTTGTCTGGGCCTGTGGAGTTGTTGCTTTTGGAGCGTTGTAGTGCTTGTTTGACTTGTTGTTCTGTGATGGTTATGGGTGTGGTGTTGAGTTTTCGTATTTTGCGTTGTAGTTGTCTGTATGTTCTGTTGGTTTTGTGTTGTATTATGTTGGTGAATTGTTTGTTGAATGCTCGTGCTTTCTGTTTGTTGGATATTGCCGTGTGTTGTCCGAACTGTATTGTGGTGTTTTCTGGTGCTTTTTGTTCTTTGTTAGATAGTCTTGTTACTGTGTTCCAGAGTATGTATTGTTTGTGTCTGTGGTTCCATGCATCCGTTAAGTGTTCTTTCCATAGCTCTTGTTTGTGTTTTTGGATTTGTGTGTCTATTTCTTTGTTTAGGTCTGTGATGCATGGGTCTTGGTGGTTTTGTTGTCTGATGTCGTTTCTTTGGCTGATGAGTGTTCTGATGTGTTGTGGTAGGAGAAGTGATTTGCTTTTTATTTTTCCGTGGGGTATGTGGTGTTTGTCTGCTGTAAGTATGAGGTTTGTGAGCATGGTGTTGGCTGTGTGGATGTTGTCAGGTATGGTTATGTTCTCCAGTGCTGATTCTATTTCAGAGGTGTATCCTTCCCAGTCTGCTTTCCTGTAATTTGTGTAAGTTTGAAGGTGTTGTTGTAGGCGGAAAGGAGCACGCGTGTTGTGTGTGATTTTGATAGGAAGGTGGTCTGAACTGAGTGCGTGTATTGTGGTCCATGTTGTTCTGTTTGTGATGCTGTTGCTGGCTGTTGTGATGTCCGGTGATGTTGGTTGTTGGTTGATGTTTGTAGGTTTTCTGGTAGGTGTGTTTGCGTTTAGAGTGATTTGTTGGGAGTTCTGTAGTATGTCTGCAATGAGGGTGCCTCTGTGGTCGTCGTAGGGAGAGTGCCATTGTGTTGAGTGAGCGTTGATGTCTGCGGTTAGAATGGTGTTGTTCAGCGAGTTTATGTATTGGAAGGTGTTGGTGATGTCTGTGTCTTCTGTGGCGTGGTCTGGTCGGGTGGTATCTCTGGGGGGTATATACATGTTGCATATGTGTAGTCTTTTGTGGTTGGTTATGTGAATCTTTACGGTTTGAATTTCTGTAGTGTTGGTGTTAATGTTGTTGGGGATGTTCATGGGAGTGAATGTGACTGATTTGTGAATGTATGTGAGCAGTCCTCCTCCTCCCTTGTGTTCTCTGTCTTTCCTAATGCTGGTGTAGTTGGTGAGACGAGGTGTGTTGTGTTGTTTTTCTAGTTTGGTTTCTTGTATGGTGATGATGTCTGCGTGCTGTTGTGAGGCGAGTTCTTCTAGTTCTGTTTTCTTGTTTTGGATGCCGTTGATGTTTATTTGTAGTATGGTCAGTGTGTGTTTGTTGTTTTTGTTGGTGGGTGTTGTTCTTTGTGGGTTGTTCGGGGGTTGTGGTGTTGGGGTGTTTGTTGTTTGCGTGTGTGTTCTGCATGTCCACGTGTTTGTGTATTGGCGGGTGGTGATGCCGGAGCAATGTCTGTGTATCCAGTGTGGGTGTGTTGAGTTGCATCTGAGTGAGGTTTGTCTGCGTGTGATGATTCTATTGCAGCTATTGCAGGTCCAGGTTTGGGGGGGTGTGTCTAGTGTTTATGTTTGTGCAATGTTTGTGTACCCAGTGTGGTGTGTGGTGGTTGCATCTGAAGGATGTCTGTCTTCTTGTAATCTGTTGTGTGCAAATGTCGCATGTCCAGGTAGTTTGTTGTGTGTGTGTTTGTTGCGTGCGTGAGAGTGTCTGTGTGGGCCCCGGATTTGTCTCTATGTCCCAGGCCTGGAGCAAAAGGTCCGCCCGCCACCCTGCCAGGTTCAGGGGGCGGTTAGCCGAAAAAAAAAAAACGGCCGTAAGGGCACCACGTTCGGGGTGCAGGGATTGGTTCCTTGATTTGTCCCCCCGTTCGGGGGGAACCCTCCAACTGCGAGTAAGCCAAGGAGTTTGGAGGTACAGCAGGTTGACAGCAGTGTGATCGAGCAGATTAGATAGAGTAGAATTTGAATGGGGCTTCACTGATTTATTTCATACAATTCATATCTAAAACACAGTTGAAAAATATTTGATTGTTAAAATATTTAAATACAAGAACTATATCAAGAAATTAACAAAACATAGTTTTTTTAGTTAGGAGAAAAGTCTAAAAACATATCACAAATGACAAACGTTGTGCCTCTCCTCCTCCTGTTCTTCAATGAAGCTGATCACCCTCCAGCTCCCGTTAGAAACATTGTGCTGCTGAAGGTGTGCCGGCAGAATGGTTGTGATACAGGAGGTGCTGTGGACTCTCCCAGAAACGAGGACCTAGTTTAGTTGTAGATCCAGTAAAACAGTGCAAATGTGACATTATTTATAATGCACAGTTACAGTCTTGTGAATATTAAAAAATGTAGTTCATGTAATGCAGGAAGCGAATATTTCAAACGAACTAAGGCAGCAAACAGTAAGAGCAAAATCGTGTTCCAAACATTAACTCTTTTTTTAAATGTCAATTAGCTTGTGAGTAATAAGACAAAATGTGACTGTCAGACAGAGAACTGTCAGAGCAAACGGCAGATTTTAGAAAGTCCTGCCGAAATAAATCTGCACCCGACTGAGACTGTCAGCGTTGAACTGCCGCCATTGCTGTCAAAGTCAGACACATCTCTAAAATTGTTGGAGCAAATTTTTAAGCAGGCTTCATCTTGATAAATTGACCACGTATTTGACATTTACACCATAACGTTACCGCCTAAAATAATCGTAAAACAAAATTTTGTGTAACAACAAGAGTAATATGTACCCCAAAAGCTTTCAAAGCGTCTGAAAGTTTTCTCCTCCGTTTTTGTTGGGGCTTGGCTCGAAATGCATCATGATTGGCCGCCCGAAGTCCACGTGTCTGTCGGACGTGCTCTCATTGGTCTACAATACCATCACGGATGAATAAATACTCAAAGGGCTTGCCAGGCAAGCCCTTTGAACCCTTTAAATACTCAATGGGCTTGCCTGGCAAGCCCTTTGAGTATTTATTCCATATTGCCCACTAGTTCACTAGTAAGGTCATTTTGACGCTTACTAGTGAACATGTAAGGCCATAAATGTGCCCACTAGTTCACTAGTAAGATCATTTTGAGGCTTACTAGTTGACATGTAAGCCACAAAACGCCCGCTAGTTCACTAGTAAGATAATTTTGAGGCTTCTAGTGAACATGTAAGCCACAGAACGCCCACTAGTTCACTAGTAAGATCATTTTGACGCTTACTAGTGAACATGTAAGCCACAAAACGCTCACTAGTTCACTAGTAAGGTCATTTTGACGCTTACTAGTGAACATGTAAGCCACAAAACGCTCACTGGTTCACTAGTAAGGTGATTTTGACGCTTACTAGTGAACATGTAAGCCACAAAACGCCCACTAGTTCCCTAGTAAGATCATTTTGACGCTTATTTATGAACATGTCAGCCACAAAACGCTCACTCGTTCACTAGTAAGATCATTTTGACGCTTACTAGTGAACATGTAAGCCACAAAACGCCCACTAGTTCACTAGTAAGGTCATTTTGACGCTTACTAGTGAACATGTAAGCCACAAAACGCCCACTAGTTCACTAGTAAGATCATTTTGACGCTTACTAGTGAACATGTAAGGCCATAAATGTGCCCACTAGTTCACTAGTAAGTTCATTTTGAGGCTTACTAGTTGACATGTAAGCCACACATCGCCTACTAGTTCACTAGTAAGATCATTTTGAGGCTTACTAGTGAACATGTAAGCCACAAAACGCCCAATAGTTCACTAGTAAGATCATTTTGACGCTTACTAGTGAACATGTAAGCCACAAAACGCTCACTAGTTTACTAGTAAGGTCATTTTGACGCTTACTAGTGAACATGTAAGCCACAAAACGCTCACGAGTTCACTATCCATCCATCCATCCATAATAAGATAATTTTGACGCTTACTACTGAACATTTAAGGCCATAAATGTGCCCACTAGTTCACTGGTAAGATGATTTTGACGCTTACTAGTGAACATGCAAGGCCATAAATGTGCCCACTTGTAGTGCTAGTGACATTACACTGTACTTGCATTAAATGCAAATAAGGATGATTACGAAAACATGTAACGGTATCCTATTGGCTGTACGTTTCAAAATAGTGTCATCCCACCAGTCAGGGCTCATGATTTTGGAAATTCTGTGCCCACTTAGTTTTTTAAAACAACAATGGCGGACAGTGTCCTGAGACGTATTCGGCGAAGGTGCAGGGCAATAGAGAGTGCCTGTCATCAAGGGTCTGCCGGTGAAAGTGAAGCACGCGCGATAAACATTTCAATTGCTAATTTAAGAAGAGTTAGTGACCAGTTTAGCGCTGATACTATTCAAAGTTTGATTCAAAGTCCAATAGATCTCCGATCTGTCATCATTGCGGGACCCACTCCTAATGGTGGACGTGTTTGTTCCCATGTGGCACATCGTTTGCACACAGGTAAAATGGCTACCATTTTTTGTCATTGGTTTTTCGTATGTATTTTTATTCGAACTACACACGGGTTTTACTGACGACTTGCTGTGACTTACCTTCTATCACCCTGTCAAACGTCGTTTTATACCAGTGGTTTTCCTGCAAATCAGTAGACTATTAAGTAACGCGATGGCTGTACACTTTTAAGCAATAACTAGTGATCTTTTAGTTATTCAATTATAAGTTTGAATTATTTTTTTCTTGAGTAAAATGGTTAGAGAAAATAGCTGCTCGTGGTTTTGAAGCTGCATATACTTTTCTGTACATCTGTGTCTATATGCCTGTACTGTATACAGTATATAAAAAACACTTAGTGATTCGTTTGCTTGAATTCCTTAATCCTTTTATTTCCATACTTTAGGTAGACGAGGAAGACCAGCACTTGACATTACAAGTGATCAAATTGAACTGCTCCCCACTCAGGGCTTTACAGTGAGAGCCATCACTGAGATGTTGTGTTGTTCCTCTTCATACCTGCATAAAAAAATGAAGTTTTTTCAGATTTCAGCCAGAAATAGATTTACTCCCATTCATGATGTTGACCTGGAAGAGCATGTCAGAAGATTGCACAGCCAATTTCCCAGATCAGGCTCGGAAGCAAGTGTTCTGCTACATACTCTTGTCCCTTCATGTATATATCATTATATTCATTGTGAAAGTGTACTTTCTTTATTGTGTTGTTTTATGAACCTGTTGCAGATGATGAGGGCATACCTGCGTGCTGATGGTATTGTAGTACAAAGAAAAAGAGTTCGAGAAATCCTCAACCGTATTGAGCCAGCTGCTGCAGCCCAGAGATGGAGCCAGACTGTGGCTAGAAGAACATACTATGTGCCATTCCCCAATAGTTTATGGCACATAGATGGGCATATGCGTCTCATTCGGTAATAAGGGATCATCTTATATTTGTACTCGTGGGAGCATTAGAAAGCCATATTGTATGGACAGCACAGATTAAATTGAATTTTATCATTTGTATATCCAAGTTACACAAACTCCAAATTGCCTCCATGTAGTCTTAAGTGCACAGCAATACCTTCTCTACCGAGATGATATTTCAAACAAGATATGAAACTTGATTGTTTTCTTGTATTTAATCATTATTCTTTTCATGTTTGTTTTACAGGTGGGTGTTTGTGACACATGCCGGCATTGATGGGAATTCCAGGCTAATAACGTACCTTCAACTGGAGCACAGACAACACAGCTTTGACAGTGTTGAAATATTTTGTCCAAGCCACCTGCCTGTATGGGTTACCCTCCAGAGTAAGATCCGACCATGGTGGTGAAAACACTGGTTGCTCTTTTAATGAACCTACTGCAGGGACAAGACACCAAAATTATTTCTAGCTCCAGCCAACACCCCCTCACAATTTACTCACACCTCCCATGGCCTGATTATCCACCAACAGGGGCCCTTTTTGGATTATCATTTTGGCATAGGAACTTTCCTTTCCTATCCTAACTGAGTGAGATGAGCCGGTAGCACCTGGAGCAAAGATCGTCTAAATTTTAATAATGCTTAGGAAAGGTTCTGACCATACTTTACGAAAGGAAAGGAGATATATTATGCAGCAGGAATATTTAAAGGGGAAGTCTTTTTTTATGTTGTTGTTGTTGTTGTTGTTGTCGACCCCACCCGTGCCCCGACATTGGGGGACCGGGCCCTCACTCCGTCTCCCGGATCCCCAGACCCCCCTCCGCCGCCCAGCGGGCGAGCAGGGCCGCCACTCCGGTTGGGTTTCGCCAGAGGTCCTCCGGAGTCAGTGTGGTGGGTATGTTTGTGCAGGTGAACAGGTGTTGTGTGTCGTGCACTTGCGTGCCGCATAGCGCACAGAGTGGTGTTGGGTGTGTGTCCGGTGTAATGTTGTGTAGGTAGGAGTGGAGGGCTGGTGATTTGTTGGTTCGGAGTTGTGCTAGGAGTTGTCTGGTTCTGTGTGGTAGGTCTTGCTCTGATGGGTCTATTTCTCGTGCTGGTGCATGTATTACTTTGTTGTGTTGTCTGGTGTCCAAGTGTGTTTGTACAAAGTGGGTGTGTATGTCTTTCATGTTCTGTTTTATGGTGTCGTTGTTGGTGTCCTGTGGTGCTGTGTCTTTGTTGTGTGTGTAGTTGTTGTTGTGGAAGATTGATTGTTTCTTTTGTCTGGGTGGTGGTGGTTGTTGAGTGAGTGGGTGTAGTGGGTGGGTTGGGTGTTGGGCTTTTTGTCTGATTTGCGATGCGTGTAGTTTTAGATGGGTGTTCAGTGGGAGAGTTTTTGTTTCCTCATGCAAGTGTTGTATGTTTGTGTCTTGTGTGCATCCTGTTGCTATTCTGAGTGCTGTGTTCTGTGTGGTCTGGAGTTTTGTCTTGTTTGTGTCCGATAGTGTTGGTGACCATATAGTGTTTGCGTATTCGAGGCGTGTGAGTGTGGTTGCTTTGTATGTGGTGAGTATAGTTTCTTTGGATTTTCCCCAGTGAGTGGTTGTTAAGGCTTTAAGTATTTTGTTTGATTGCTTGGCGCGGGTTAGAGTGTGTTGTGTGTGTTTTGAGAAGGTGAGTTTGGGGTCCCAGGTTAATCCCAGTATTTTGGGTTCGCGGACTGTGGGTAGGGTGGTGTTATCTATTTGTAAAGTGAGTCTGTTGCTGTATTCTGCCGGATCCGGTGTGAACAGAGTGGTGGTGGTTTTGTCTGCGTTGAGTGTGAGTTGGTTCTGTTTTGTCCAGTTGTATATGTCGTGGAGATATTTTTGTACTTGTTGTTGTGCCTGTTGTGGTTTGACATGTGTGGATAGAATGGTGATGTCGTCTGCATATGTAACTGTGTGTACATTTGGAGGTGGTTGTGGTAAGTCTGCCATGTATATGTTGAATAGTGTTGGTGAAAGTACTCCCCCCTGTGGTACCCCCGTTTTCGTGTTTCTATGTTCTGATGTTTCCCCCCGGTATTGAGTGTATTGTCTGCGTCCCCTTATGTAGTTGAAGATGTATTTGATGATGATGTTTGGGGTGTTAGTGTTGTTGAGTTTGTTTGTGAGTGTGTGTAGGTTTACCGTGTCAAAGGCTTTGGACATGTCTAGGGCTATGGCAACTGTTCGTTGTGGTGGTTTTTGTTGATTGAAACCTGTGGCTATGATGTTGTGTATGTGGTGTAGTGCTGTGGTTGTGGAGTATTGTTTTCGGAAGCCGTGTTGGTGAGAGGGTAGTTGAGTGTTGTTGGTAATGAAGGGTAGTATTACCTTTTCCATTGTTTTGGCTATTGGGCTGAGTAGTGCTATTGGTCTGTAAGATGGGCCGAGTGCGTGGTTTTTGTTGGGTTTTGGTATTGGGATTATTTTTGCAGTCTTCCATATTGCGGGGATGGTGTTGGTGTTGAGTGATGTGTTGTAAGTGTGTGTGAGTAGTGTTATTGCTTTGGGGCCTAGGTGTTTCAGATGTCTGATGTTTATGTTGTCTGGGCCTGTGGAGTTGTTGCTTTTGGAGCGTTGTAGTGCTTGTTTGACTTGTTGTTCTGTGATGGTTATGGGCGTGGTGTTGAGTTTTCGTATTTTGCGTTGTAGTTGTCTGTATGTTCTGTTGGTTTTGTGTTGTATTATGTTGGTGAATTGTTTGTTGAATGCTCGTGCTTTCTGTTTGTTGGATATTGCCGTGTGTTGTCCGAACTGTATTGTGGTGTTTTCTGGTGCTTTTTGTTCTTTGTTAGATAGTCTTGTTACTGTGTTCCAGAGTATGTATTGTTTGTGTCTGTGGTTCCATGCATCCGTTAAGTGTTCTTTCCATAGCTCTTGTTTGTGTTTTTGGATTTGTGTGTCTATTTCTTTGTTTAGGTCTGTGATGCGTGGGTCTTGGTGGTTTTGTTGTCTGATGTCGTTTCTTTGGCTGATGAGTGTTCTGATGTGTTGTGGTAGGAGAAGTGATTTGCTTTTTATTTTTCCGTGGGGTATGTGGTGTTTGTCTGCTGTAAGTATGAGGTTTGTGAGCATGGTGTTGGCTGTGTGGATGTTGTCAGGTATGGTTATGTTCTCCAGTGCTGATTCTATTTCAGAGGTGTATCCTTCCCAGTCTGCTTTCCTGTAATTTGTGTAAGTTTGAAGGTGTTGTTGTAGGCGGAAAGGAGCACGCGTGTTGTGTGTGATTTTGATAGGAAGGTGGTCTGAACTGAGTGCGTGTATTGTGGTCCATGTTGTTCTGTTTGTGATGCTGTTGCTGGCTGTTGTGATGTCCGGGGATGTTGGTTGTTGGTTGATGTTTGTAGGTTTTCTGGTAGGTGTGTTTGCGTTTAGAGTGATTTGTTGGGAGTTCTGTAGTATGTCTGCAATGAGGGTGCCTCTGTGGTCGTCGTAGGGAGAGTGCCATTGTGTTGAGTGAGCGTTGATGTCTGCGGTTAGAATGGTGTTGTTCAGCGAGTTTATGTATTGGAAGTTGTTGGTGATGTCTGTGTCTTCTGTGGCGTGGTCTGGTCGGGTGGTATCTCTGGGGGGTATATACATGTTGCATATGTGTAGTCCTTTGTGGTTGGTTACGTGAATCTTTACGGTTTGAATTTCTGTAGTGTTGGTGTTAATGTTGTTGGGGATGTTCATGGGAGTGAATGTGACTGATTTGTGAATGTATGTGAGCAGTCCTCCTCCTCCCTTGTGTTCTCTGTCTTTCCTAATGCTGGTGTAGTTGGTGAGACGAGGTGTGTTGTGTTGTTTTTCTAGTTTGGTTTCTTGTATGGTGATGATGTCTGCGTGCTGTTGTGAGGCGAGTTCTTCTAGTTCTGTTTTCTTGTTTTGGATGCCGTTGATGTTTATTTGTAGTATGGTCAGTGTGTGTTTGTTGTTTTTGTTGGTGGGTGTTGTTCTTTGTGGGTTGTTCGGGGGTTGTGGTGTTGGGGTGTTTGTTGTTTGCGTGTGTGTTCTGCATGTCCACGTGTTTGTGTATTGGCGGGTGGTGATGCCGGAGCAATGTCTGTGTATCCAGTGTGGGTGTGTTGAGTTGCATCTGAGTGAGGTTTGTCTGCGTGTGATGATTCTATTGCAGCTATTGCAGGTCCAGGTTTGGGGGGGTGGTCTTGTGTTTGTTGTATCTCTGTTGGAGTTGTCTGTCCGTGTTGCGTTTGAGGGTAGTGTTGGTGAGGCGAGTGTGTTGTTTTGGTCTGTTTGTGCTCTGCTGCCTGTTGGTGTCCTACGAGGTGTTGTTGTTCGTGGTGGTGTTTTGGGATGTAGTCTGCATTTCCATGTTATGTTGTATTGTCTAGTGTTTATGTTTGTGCAATGTTTGTGTACCCAGTGTGGTGTGTGGTGGTTGCATCTGAAGGATGTCTGTCTTCTTGTAATCTGTTGTGTGCAAATGTCGCATGTCCAGGTAGTTTGTTGTGTGTGTGTTTGTTGCGTGCGTGAGAGTGTCTGTGTGGGCCCCGGATTTGTCTCTATGTCCCCCGCCTGGAGCAAAAGGTCCGCCCGCCACCCTGCCAGGTTCAGGGGGCGGTTAGCCGGAAAAAAAAAAAACGGCCGTAAGGGCACCCCGTTCGGGGTGCAGGGATTGGTTCCTTGATTTGTCCCCCCGTTCGGGGGGAACCCTCCAACTGCGAGTAAGCCAAGGAGTTTGGAGGTACAGCAGGTTGATAGCAGTGTGATCGAGCAGATTAGATAGAGTAGAATTTGAATGGGGCTTCACTGATTTATTTCATACAATTCATATCTAAAACACAGTTGAAAAATATTTGATTGTTAAAATATTTAAATACAAGAACTATATCAAGAAATTAACAAAACATAGTTTTTTTAGTTAGGAGAAAAGTCTAAAAACATCACAAATGACAAACGTTGTGCCTCTCCTCCTCCTGTTCTTCAATGAAGCTGATCACCCTCCAGCTCCCGTTAGAAACATCGTGCTGCTGAAGGTGTGCCGGCAGAATGGTTGTGATACAGGAGGTGCTGTGGACTCTCCCAGAAACGAGGACCTAGTTTAGTTGTAGATCCAGTAAAACATAGTGCAAATGTGACATTATTTATAATGCACAGTTACAGTCTTGTGAATATTAAAAAATGTACTTCATGTAATGCAGGAAGCGAATATTTCAAACGAACTAAGGCAGCAAACAGTAAGAGCAAAATCGTGTTCCAAACATTAACTCTTTTTTTAAATGTCAATTAGCTTGTGAGTAATAAGACAAAATGTGACTGTCAGACAGAGAACTGTCAGAGCAAACGGCAGATTTTAGAAAGTCCTGCCGAAATAAATCTGCACCCGACTGCGACTGTCAGCGTTGAACTGCCGCCATTGCTGTCAAAGTCAGACACATCTCCAAAATTGTTGGAGCAAATTTTTAAGCAGGCTTCATCTTGATAAATTGACCACGTATTTGACATTTACACCATAACGTTACCGCCTAAAATAATCGTAAAACAGAATTTTGTGTAACAACAAGAGTAATATGTACCCCAAAAGCTTTCAAAGCGTCTGAAAGTTTTCTCCTCCGTTTTTGTTGGGGCTTGGCTCGAAATGCATCATGATTGGCCGCCCGAAGTCCACGTGTCTGTCGGACGTGCTCTCATTGGTCTACAATACCATCACGGATGAATAAATACTCAAAGGGCTTGCCAGGCAAGCCCTTTGAACCCTTTAAATACTCAATGGGCTTGCCTGGCAAGCCCTTTGAGTATTTATTCCATATTGCCCACTAGTTCACTAGTAAGGTCATTTTGACGCTTACTAGTGAACATGTAAGGCCATAAATGTGCCCACTAGTTCACTAGTAAAATCATTTTGAGGCTTACTAGTTGACATGTAAGCCACAAAACGCCCGCTAGTTCACTAGTAAGATAATTTTGAGGCTTCTAGTGAACATGTAAGCCACAGAACGCCCACTAGTTCACTAGTAAGATCATTTTGACGCTTACTAGTGAACATGTAAGCCACAAAACGCTCACTAGTTCACTAGTAAGGTCATTTTGACGCTTACTAGTGAACATGTAAGCCACAAAACGCTCACTGGTTCACTAGTAAGGTAATTTTGACGCTTACTAGTGAACATGTAAGCCACAAAACGCCCACTAGTTCACTATCCATCCATCCATCCATAATAAGATAATTTTGATGCTTACTACTGAACATTTAAGGCCATAAATGTGCCCACTAGTTCACTGGTAAGATGATTTTGACGCTTACTAGTGAACATGTAAGGCCATAAATGTGCCCACTTGTAGTGCTAGTGACATTACACTGTACTTGCATTAAATGCAAATAAGGATGATTACGAAAACATGTAACGGTATCCTATTGGCTGTACGTTTCAAAATAGTGTCATCCCACCAGTCAGGGCTCATGATTTTGGAAATTCTGTGCCCACTTAGTTTTTTAAAACAACAATGGCGGACAGTGTCCTGAGACGTATTCGGCGAAGGTGCAGGGCAATAGAGAGTGCCTGTCATCAAGGGTCTGCCGGTGAAAGTGAAGCACGCGCGATAAACATTTCAATTGCTAATTTAAGAAGAGTTAGTGACCAGTTTAGCGCTGATACTATTCAAAGTTTGATTCAAAGTCCAATAGATCTCCGATCTGTCATCATTGCGGGACCCACTCCTAATGGTGGACGTGTTTGTTCCCATGTGGCACATCGTTTGCACACAGGTAAAATGGCTACCATTTTTTGTCATTGGTTTTTCGTATGTATTTTTATTCGAACTACACACGGGTTTTACTGACGACTTGCTGTGACTTACCTTCTATCACCCTGTCAAACGTCGTTTTATACCAGTGGTTTTCCTGCAAATCAGTAGACTATTAAGTAACGCGATGGCTGTACACTTTTAAGCAATAACTAGTGATCTTTTAGTTATTCAATTATAAGTTTGAATTATTTTTTTCTTGAGTAAAATGGTTAGAGAAAATAGCTGCTCGTGGTTTTGAAGCTGCATATACTTTTATGTACATCTGTGTCTATATGCCTGTACTGTATACAGTATATAAAAAACACGTAGTGATTCGTTTGCTTGAATTCCTTAATCCTTTTATTTCCATACTTTAGGTAGACGAGGAAGACCAGCACTTGACATTACAAGGGATCAAATTGAACTGCTCCCCACTCAGGGCTTTACAGTGAGAGCCATCACTGAGATGTTGTGTTGTTCCTCTTCATACCTGCATAAAAAAATGAAGTTTTTTCAGATTTCAGCCAGAAATAGATTTACTCCCATTCATGATGTTGACCTGGAGGAGCATGTCAGAAGATTGCACAGCCAATTTCCCAGATCAGGCTCGAAAGCAAGTGTTCTGCTACATACTCTTGTCCCTTCATGTATATATCATTATATTCATTGTGAAAGTGTACTTTCTTTATTGTGTTGTTTTCTGAACCTGTTGCAGATGATGAGGGCATACCTGCGTGCTGATGGTATTGTAGTACAAAGAAAAAGAGTTCGAGAAATCCTCAACCGTAGTGACCCAGCTGCTGCAGCCCAGAGATGGAGCCAGACTGTGGCTAGAAGAACATACTATGTGCCATTCCCCAATAGTTTATGGCACATAGATGGGCATATGCGTCTCATTCGGTAATAAGGGATCATCTTATATTTGTACTCGTGGGAGCATTAGAAAGCCATATTGTATGGATAGCACAGATTAAATTGAATTTTATCATTTGTATATCCAAGTTACACAAACTCCAAATTGCCTCCATGTAGTCTTAAGTGCACAGCAATACCTTCTCTACCGAGATGATATTTCAAACAAGATATGAAACTTGATTGTTTTCTTGTATTTAATCATTATTCTTTTCATGTTTGTTTTACAGGTGGGTGTTTGTGACACATGCCGGCATTGATGGGAATTCCAGGCTAATAACGTACCTTCAACTGGAGCACAGACAACACAGCTTTGACAGTGTTGAAATATTTTGTCCAAGCCACCTGCCTGTATGGGTTACCCTCCAGAGTAAGATCCGACCATGGTGGTGAAAACACTGGTTGCTCTTTTAATGAACCTACTGCAGGGACAAGGCACCAAAATTATTTCTAGCTCCAGCCAACACCCCCTCACAATTTACTCACACCTCCCATGGCCTGATTATCCACCAACAGGGGCCCTTTTTGGATTATCATTTTGGCATAGGAACTTTCCTTTCCTATCCTAACCGAGTGAGATGAGCCGGTAGCACCTGGAGCAAAGATCGTCTAAATTTTAATAATGCTTAGGAAAGGTTCTGACCATCCTTTACGAAAGGAAAGGAGATATATTATGCAGCAGGAATATTTAAAGGGGAAGTCTTTTTTTATGTTGTTGTTGTTGTTGTTGTCGACCCCACCCGTGCCCCGACATTGGGGGACCGGGCCCTCACTCCGTCTCCCGGATCCCCAGACCCCCCTCCTCCGCCCAGCGGGCGAGCAGGGCCGCCACTCCGCTTGGGTTTCGCCAGAGGTCCTCCGGAGTCAGTGTGGTGGGTATGTTTGTGCAGGTGAACAGGTGTTGTGTGTCGTGCACTTGCGTGCCGCATAGCGCACAGAGTGGTGTTGGGTGTGTGTCCGGTGTAATGTTGTGTAGGTAGGAGTGGAGGGCTGGTGATTTGTTGGTTCGGAGTTGTGCTAGGAGTTGTCTGGTTCTGTGTGGTAGGTCTTGCTCTGATGGGTCTATTTCTGGTGCTGGTGCATGTATTACTTTGTTGTGTTGTCTGGTGTCCAAGTGTGTTTGTACAAAGTGGGTGTGTATGTCTTTCATGTTCTGTTTTATGGTGTCGTTGTTGGTGTCCTGTGGTGCTGTGTCTTTGTTGTGTGTGTAGTTGTTGTTGTGGAAGATTGTTTGTTTCTTTTGTCTGGATGGTGGTGGTTGTTGAGTGAGTGGGTGTAGTGGGTGGGTTGGGTGTTGGGCTTTTTGTCTGATTTGCGATGCGTGTAGTTTTAGATGGGTGTTCAGTGGGAGAGTTTTTGTTTCCTCATGCAAGTGTTGTATGTTTGTGTCTTGTGTGCATCCTGTTGCTATTCTGAGTGCGGTGTTCTGTGTGGTCTGGAGTTTTGTCTTGTTTGTGTCCGATAGTGTTGGTGACCATATAGTGTTTGCGTATTCGAGGCGTGTGAGTGTGGTTGCTTTGTATGTGGTGAGTATAGTTTCTTTGGATTTTCCCCAGTGAGTGGTTGTTAAGGCTTTAAGTATTTTGTTTGATTGCTTGGCGCGGGTTAGAGTGTGTTGTGTGTGTTTTGAGAAGGTGAGTTTGGGGTCCCATGTTAATCCCAGTATTTTGGGTTCGCGGACTGTGGGTAGGGTGGTGTTATCTATTTGTAAAGTGAGTCTGTTGCTGTATTCTGCCGGATCCGGTGTGAACAGAGTGGTGGTGGTTTTGTCTGCGTTGAGTGTGAGTTGGTTCTGTTTTGTCCAGTTGTATATGTCGTGGAGATATTTTTGTACTTGTTGTTGTGCCTGTTGTGGTTTGACATGTGTGGATAGAATGGTGATGTCGTCTGCATATGTAACTATGTGTACATTTGGAGGTGGTTGTGGTAAGTCTGCCATGTATATGTTGAATAGTGTTGGTGAAAGTACTCCCCCCTGTGGTACCCCCGTTTTCGTGTTTCTATGTTCTGATGTTTCCCCCCGGTATTGAGTGTATTGTCTGCGTCCCCTTATGTAGTTGAAGATGTATTTGATGATGATGTTTGGGGTGTTAGTGTTGTTGAGTTTGTTTGTGAGTGTGTGTAGGTTTACCGTGTCAAAGGCTTTGGACATGTCTAGGGCTATGGCAACTGTTCGTTGTGGTGGTTTTTGTTGATTGAAACCTTTGGCTATGATGTTGTGTATGTGGTGTAGTGCTGTGGTTGTGGAGTGTTGTTTTCGGAAGCCGTGTTGGTGAGAGGGTAGTTGAGTGTTGTTGGTAATGAAGGGTAGTATTACCTTTTCCATTGTTTTGGCTATTGGGCTGAGTAGTGCTATTGGTCTGTAAGATGGGCCGAGTGCGTGGTTTTTGTTGGGTTTTGGTATTGGGATTATTTTTGCAGTCTTCCATATTGCGGGGATGGTGTTGGTGTTGAGTGATGTGTTGTAAGTGTGTGTGAGTAGTGTTATTGCTTTGGGGCCTAGGTGTTTCAGATGTCTGATGTTTATGTTGTCTGGGCCTGTGGAGTTGTTGCTTTTGGAGCGTTGTAGTGCTTGTTTGACTTGTTGTTCTGTGAGGGTTATGGGCGTGGTGTTGAGTTTTCGTATTTTGCGTTGTAGTTGTCTGTATGTTCTGTTGGTTTTGTGTTGTATTATGTTGGTGAATTGTTTGTTGAATGCTCGTGCTTTCTGTTTGTTGGATATTGCCGTGTGTTGTCCGAACTGTATTGTGGTGTTTTCTGGTGCTTTTTGTTCTTTGTTTGATAGTCTTGTTACTGTGTTCCAGAGTATGTGTTGTTTGTGTCTGTGGTTCCATGCATCCGTTAAGTGTTCTTTCCATAGCTCTTGTTTGTGTTTTTGGATTTGTGTGTCTATTTCTTTGTTTAGGTCTGTGATGCGTGGGTCTTGGTGGTTTTGTTGTCTGATGTCGTTTCTTTGGCTGATGAGTGTTCTGATGTGTTGTGGTAGGAGAAGTGATTTGCTTTTTATTTTTCCGTGGGGTATGTGGTGTTTGTCTGCTGTAAGTATGAGGTTTGTGAGCATGGTGTTGGCTGTGTGGATGTTGTCAGGTATGGTTATGTTCTCCAGTGCTGATTCTATTTCAGAGGTGTATCCTTCCCAGTCTGCTTTCCTGTAATTTGTGTAAGTTTGAAGGTGTTGTTGTAGGCGGAAAGGAGCACACGTGTTGTGTGTGATTTTGATAGGAAAGTGGTCTGAACTGAGTGCGTGTATTGTGGTCCATGTTGTTCTGTTTGTGATGCTGTTGCTGGCTGTTGTGATGTCCGGTGATGTTGGTTGTTGGTTGATGTTTGTAGGTTTTCTGGTGGGTGTGTTTGTGTTTAGAGTGATTTGTTGGGAGTTTTGTAGTATGTCTGCAATGTGGGTGCCTCTGTGGTCGTCGTAGGGCGAGTGCCATTGTGTTGAGTGAGCGTTGATGTCTGCGGTTAGAATGGTGTTGTTCAGCGAGTTTATGTATTGGAAGGTGTTGGTGATGTCTGTGTCTTCTGTGGCGTGGTCTGGTCGGGTGGTATCTCTGGGGGGTATATACATGTTGCATATGTGTAGTCTTTTGTGGTTGGTTATGTGAATCTTTACGGTTTGAATTTCTGTAGTGTTGGTGTTAATGTTGTTGGGGATGTTCATGGGAGTGAATGTGACTGATTTGTGAATGTATGTGAGCAGTCCTCCTCCTCCCTTGTGTTCTCTGTCTTTCCTAATGCTGGTGTAGTTGGTGAGACGAGGTGTGTTGTGTTGTTTTTCTAGTTTGGTTTCTTGTATGGTGATGATGTCTGCGTGCTGTTGTGAGGCGAGTTCTTCTAGTTCTGTTTTCTTGTTTTGGATGCCGTTGATGTTTATTTGTAGTATGGTCAGTGTGTGATTGTTGTTTTTGTTGGTGGGTGTTGTTCTTTGTGGGTTGTTCGGGGGTTGTGGTGTTGGGGTGTTTGTTGTTTGCGTGTGTGTTCTGCATGTCCACGTGTTTGTGTATTGGCGGGTGGTGATGCCGGAGCAATGTCTGTGTATCCAGTGTGGGTGTGTTGAGTTGCATCTGAGTGAGGTTTGTCTGCGTGTGATGATTCTATTGCAGCTATTGCAGGTCCAGGTTTGGGGGGGTGGTCTTGTGTTTGTTGTATCTCTGTTGGAGTTGTCTGTCCGTGTTGCGTTTGAGGGTAGTGTTGGTGAGGCGAGTGTGTTGTTTTGGTCTGTTTGTGCTCTGCTGCCTGTTGGTGTCCTACGAGGTGTTGTTGTTCGTGGTGGTGTTTTGGGATGTAGTCTGCATTTCCATGTTATGTTGTATTGTCTAGTGTTTATGTTTGTGCAATGTTTGTGTACCCAGTGTGGTGTGTGGTGGTTGCATCTGAAGGATGTCTGTCTTCTTGTAATCTGTTGTGTGCAAATGTCGCATGTCCAGGTAGTTTGTTGTGTGTGTGTTTGTTGCGTGCGTGAGAGTGTCTGTGTGGGCCTCGGATTTGTCTCTATGTCCCCCGCCTGGAGCAAAAGGTCCGCCCGCCACCCTGCCAGGTTCAGGGGGCGGTTAGCCGAAAAAAAAAAAAAAACGGCCGTAAGGGCACCCCGTTCGGGGTGCAGGGATTGGTTCCTTGATTTGTCCCCCCGTTCGGGGGGAACCCTCCAACTGCGAGTAAGCCAAGGAGTTTGGAGGTACAGCAGGTTGACAGCAGTGTGATCGAGCAGATTAGATAGAGTAGAATTTGAATGGGGCTTCACTGATTTATTTCATACAATTCATATCTAAAACACAGTTGAAAAATATTTGATTGTTAAAATATTTAAATACAAGAACTATATCAAGAAATTAACAAAACATAGTTTTTTTAGTTAGGAGAAAAGTCTAAAAACATATCACAAATGACAAACGTTGTGCCTCTCCTCCTCCTGTTCTTCAATGAAGCTGATCACCCTCCAGCTCCCGTTAGAAACATCGTGCTGCTGAAGGTGTGCCGGCAGAATGGTTGTGATACAGGAGGTGCTGTGGACTCTCCCAGAAACGAGGACCTAGTTTAGTTGTAGATCCAGTAAAACAGTGCAAATGTGACATTATTTATAATGCACAGTTACAGTCTTGTGAATATTAAAAAATGTAGTTCATGTAATGCAGGAAGCGAATATTTCAAACGAACTAAGGCAGCAAACAGTAAGAGCAAAATCGTGTTCCAAACATTAACTCTTTTTTTAAATGTCAATTAGCTTGTGAGTAATAAGACAAAATGTGACTGTCAGACAGAGAACTGTCAGAGCAAACGGCAGATTTTAGAAAGTCCTGCCAAAATAAATCTGCACCCGACTGCGACTGTCAGCGTTGAACTGCCGCCATTGCTGTCAAAGTCAGACACATCTCCAAAATTGTTGGAGCAAATTTTTAAGCAGGCTTCATCTTGATAAATTGACCACGTATTTGACATTTACACCATAACGTTACCGCCTAAAATAATCGTAAAACAAAATTTTGTGTAACAACAAGAGTAATATGTACCCCAAAAGCTTTCAAAGCGTCTGAAAGTTTTCTCCTCCGTTTTTGTTGGGGCTTGGCTCGAAATGCATCATGATTGGCCGCCCGAAGTCCACGTGTCTGTCGGACGTGCTCTCATTGGTCTACAATACCATCACGGATGAATAAATACTCAAAGGGCTTGCCAGGCAAGCCCTTTGAACCCTTTAAATACTCAATGGGCTTGCCTGGCAAGCCCTTTGAGTATTTATTCCATATTGCCCACTAGTTCACTAGTAAGGTCATTTTGACGCTTACTAGTGAACATGTAAGGCCATAAATGTGCCCACTAGTTCACTAGTAAGATCATTTTGAGGCTTACTAGTTGACATGTAAGCCACAAAACGCCCGCTAGTTCACTAGTAAGATAATTTTGAGGCCTCTAGTGAACATGTAAGCCACAGAACGCCCACTAGTTCACTAGTAAGATCATTTTGACGCTTACTAGTGAACATGTAAGCCACAAAACGCTCACTAGTTCACTAGTAAGGTCATTTTGACGCTTACTAGTGAACATGTAAGCCACAAAACGCTCACTGGTTCACTAGTAAGGTAATTTTGACGCTTACTAGTGAACATGCAAGCCACAAAACGCCCACTAGTTCCCTAGTAAGATCATTTTGACGCTTATTTATGAACATGTCAGCCACAAAACGCTCACTCGTTCACTAGTAAGATCATTTTGACGCTTACTAGTGAACATGTAAGCCACAAAACGCCCACTAGTTCACTAGTAAGGTCATTTTGACGCTTACTAGTGAACATGTAAGCCACAAAACGCCCACTAGTTCACTAGTAAGATCATTTTGACGCTTACTAGTGAACATGTAAGGCCATAAATGTGCCCACTAGTTCACTAGTAAGTTCATTTTGAGGCTTACTAGTTGACATGTAAGCCACACATCGCCTACTAGTTCACTAGTAAGATCATTTTGAGGCTAACTAGTGAACATGTAAGCCACAAAACGCCCAATAGTTCACTAGTAAGATCATTTTGACGCTTACTAGTGAACATGTAAGCCACAAAACGCTCACTAGTTTACTAGTAAGGTCATTTTGACGCTTACTAGTGAACATGTAAGCCACAAAACGCTCACTAGTTCACTAGTAATGTCATTTTCACGCTTACTAGTGAACATGTAAGCCGCAAAACACCCACTAGTTCACTAATAAGATTATATTGACGCTTACTACTGAACATTTAAGGCCATAAATGTGCCCACTAGTTCACTGGTAAGATGATTTTGACGCTTACTAGTGAACATGTAAGGCCATAAATGTGCCCACTTGTAGTGCTAGTAACATTACACTGTACTTGCATTAAATGCAAATAAGGATGATTACGAAAACATGTAACGGTATCCTATTGGCTGTACGTTTCAAAATAGTGTCATCCCACCAGTCAGGGCTCATGATTTTGGAAATTCTGTGCCCACTTAGTTTTTTAAAACAACAATGGCGGACAGTGTCCTGAGACGTATTCGGCGAAGGTGCAGGGCAATAGAGAGTGCCTGTCATCAAGGGTCTGCCGGTGAAAGTGAAGCACGCGCGATAAACATTTCAATTGCTAATTTAAGAAGAGTTAGTGACCAGTTTAGCGCTGATACTATTCAAAGTTTGATTCAAAGTCCAATAGATCTCCGATCTGTCATCATTGCGGGACCCACTCCTAATGGTGGACGTGTTTGTTCCCATGTGGCACATCGTTTGCACACAGGTAAAATGGCTACCATTTTTTGTCATTGGTTTTTCGTATGTATTTTTATTCGAACTACACACGGGTTTTACTGACGACTTGCTGTGACTTACCTTCTATCACCCTGTCAAACGTCGTTTTATACCAGTGGTTTTCCTGCAAATCAGTAGACTATTAAGTAACGCGATGGCTGTACACTTTTAAGCAATAACTAGTGATCTTTTAGTTATTCAATTATAAGTTTGAATTATTTTTTTCTTGAGTAAAATGGTTAGAGAAAATAGCTGCTCGTGGTTTTGAAGCTGCATATACTTTTATGTACATCTGTGTCTATATGCCTGTACTGTATACAGTATATAAAAAACACGTAGTGATTCGTTTGCTTGAATTCCTTAATCCTTTTATTTCCATACTTTAGGTAGTCGAGGAAGACCAGCACTTGACATTACAAGGGATCAAATTGAACTGCTCCCCACTCAGGGCTTTACAGTGAGAGCCATCACTGAGATGTTGTGTTGTTCCTCTTCATACCTGCATAAAAAAATGAAGTTTTTTCAGATTTCAGCCAGAAATAGATTTACTCCCATTCATGATGTTGACCTGGAAGAGCATGTCAGAAGATTGCACAGCCAATTTCCCAGATCAGGCTCGGAAGCAAGTGTTCTGCTACATACTCTTGTCCCTTCATGTATATATCATTATATTCATTGTGAAAGTGTACTTTCTTTATTGTGTTGTTTTATGAACCTGTTGCAGATGATGAGGGCATACCTGCGTGCTGATGGTATTGTAGTACAAAGAAAAAGAGTTCGAGAAATCCTCAACCGTATTGAGCCAGCTGCTGCAGCCCAGAGATGGAGCCAGACTGTGGCTAGAAGAACATACTATGTGCCATTCCCCAATAGTTTATGGCACATAGATGGGCATATGCGTCTCATTCGGTAATAAGGGATCATCTTATATTTGTACTCGTGGGAGCATTAGAAAGCCATATTGTATGGACAGCACAGATTAAATTGAATTTTATCATTTGTATATCCAAGTTACACAAACTCCAAATTGCCTCCATGTAGTCTTAAGTGCACAGCAATACCTTCTCTACCGAGATGATATTTCAAACAAGATATGAAACTTGATTGTTTTCTTGTATTTAATCATTATTCTTTTCATGTTTGTTTTACAGGTGGGTGTTTGTGACACATGCCGGCATTGATGGGAATTCCAGGCTAATAACGTACCTTCAACTGGAGCACAGACAACACAGCTTTGACAGTGTTGAAATATTTTGTCCAAGCCACCTGCCTGTATGGGTTACCCTCCAGAGTAAGATCCGACCATGGTGGTGAAAACACTGGTTGCTCTTTTAATGAACCTACTGCAGGGACAAGGCACCAAAATTATTTCTAGCTCCAGCCAACACCCCCTCACAATTTACTCACACCTCCCATGGCCTGATTATCCACCAACAGGGGCCCTTTTTGGATTATCATTTTGGCATAGGAACTTTCCTTTCCTATCCTAACCGAGTGAGATGAGCCGGTAGCACCTGGAGCAAAGATCGTCTAAATTTTAATAATGCTTAGGAAAGGTTCTGACCATCCTTTACGAAAGGAAAGGAGATATATTATGCAGCAGGAATATTTAAAGGGTAAGTCTTTTTTTATGTTGTTGTTGTTGTTGTTGTCGACCCCACCCGTGCCCCGACATTGGGGGACCGGGCCCTCACTCCGTCTCCCGGATCCCCAGACCCCCCTCCTCCGCCCAGCGGGCGAGCAGGGCCGCCACTCCGCTTGGGTTTCGCCAGAGGTCCTCCGGAGTCAGTGTGGTGGGTATGTTTGTGCAGGTGAACAGGTGTTGTGTGTCGTGCACTTGCGTGCCGCATAGCGCACAGAGTGGTGTTGGGTGTGTGTCCGGTGTAATGTTGTGTAGGTAGGAGTGGAGGGCTGGTGATTTGTTGGTTCGGAGTTGTGCTAGGAGTTGTCTGGTTCTGTGTGGTAGGTCTTGCTCTGATGGGTCTATTTCTGGTGCTGGTGCATGTATTACTTTGTTGTGTTGTCTGGTGTCCAAGTGTGTTTGTACAAAGTGGGTGTGTATGTCTTTCATGTTCTGTTTTATGGTGTCGTTGTTGGTGTCCTGTGGTGCTGTGTCTTTGTTGTGTGTGTAGTTGTTGTTGTGGAAGATTGTTTGTTTCTTTTGTCTGGATGGTGGTGGTTGTTGAGTGAGTGGGTGTAGTGGGTGGGTTGGGTGTTGGGCTTTTTGTCTGATTTGCGATGCGTGTAGTTTTAGATGGGTGTTCAGTGGGAGAGTTTTTGTTTCCTCATGCAAGTGTTGTATGTTTGTGTCTTGTGTGCATCCTGTTGCTATTCTGAGTGCGGTGTTCTGTGTGGTCTGGAGTTTTGTCTTGTTTGTGTCCGATAGTGTTGGTGACCATATAGTGTTTGCGTATTCGAGGCGTGTGAGTGTGGTTGCTTTGTATGTGGTGAGTATAGTTTCTTTGGATTTTCCCCAGTGAGTGGTTGTTAAGGCTTTAAGTATTTTGTTTGATTGCTTGGCGCGGGTTAGAGTGTGTTGTGTGTGTTTTGAGAAGGTGAGTTTGGGGTCCCATGTTAATCCCAGTATTTTGGGTTCGCGGACTGTGGGTAGGGTGGTGTTATCTATTTGTAAAGTGAGTCTGTTGCTGTATTCTGCCGGATCCGGTGTGAACAGAGTGGTGGTGGTTTTGTCTGCGTTGAGTGTGAGTTGGTTCTGTTTTGTCCAGTTGTATATGTCGTGGAGATATTTTTGTACTTGTTGTTGTGCCTGTTGTGGTTTGACATGTGTGGATAGAATGGTGATGTCGTCTGCATATGTAACTGTGTGTACATTTGGAGGTGGTTGTGGTAAGTCTGCCATGTATATGTTGAATAGTGTTGGTGAAAGTACTCCCCCCTGTGGTACCCCCGTTTTCGTGTTTCTATGTTCTGATGTTTCCCCCCGGTATTGAGTGTATTGTCTGCGTCCCCTTATGTAGTTGAAGATGTATTTGATGATGATGTTTGGGGTGTTAGTGTTGTTGAGTTTGTTTGTGAGTGTGTGTAGGTTTACCGTGTCAAAGGCTTTGGACATGTCTAGGGCTATGGCAACTGTTCGTTGTGGTGGTTTTTGTTGATTGAAACCTGTGGCTATGATGTTGTGTATGTGGTGTAGTGCTGTGGTTGTGGAGTGTTGTTTTCGGAAGCCGTGTTGGTGAGAGGGTAGTTGAGTGTTGTTGGTAATGAAGGGTAGTATTACCTTTTCCATTGTTTTGGCTATTGGGCTGAGTAGTGCTATTGGTCTGTAAGATGGGCCGAGTGCGTGGTTTTTGTTGGGTTTTGGTATTGGGATTATTTTTGCAGTCTTCCATATTGCGGGGATGGTGTTGGTGTTGAGTGATGTGTTGTAAGTGTGTGTGAGTAGTGTTATTGCTTTGGGGCCTAGGTGTTTCAGATGTCTGATGTTTATGTTGTCTGGGCCTGTGGAGTTGTTGCTTTTGGAGCGTTGTAGTGCTTGTTTGACTTGTTGTTCTGTGAGGGTTATGGGCGTGGTGTTGAGTTTTCGTATTTTGCGTTGTAGTTGTCTGTATGTTCTGTTGGTTTTGTGTTGTAGTTCACTAGTAAGATCATTTTGAGGCTTTCTAGTGAACATGTAAGCCACAAAACGCCCACTAGTTCACTAGTAAGATCATTTTGAGGCTTACTAGTTGAGATGTAAGCCACAAAACGCTCACTAATTCACTAGTAAGGTCATTTTGACGCTTACTAGTGAACATGTAAGCCACAAAACGCCCACTAGTTCATTAGTAAGATCATTTTGAGGCTTACTTGTTGACATGTAAGCCGCAAAACGCCCACTAGTTCACTCGTAAGATCATTTTGACGCTTACTAGTGAACATGTAAGCCACAGAACGCTCACTAGTTCACAAGTAAGGTCATTGTGACGCTTACTAGTGAACATGTAAGCCACAAAAGAACCCACTAGTTCACTAGTAAGATCATTTTGACGCTTACTAGTGAACATGTAAGGCGCAAAACGCCCACTAGTTCACTCGTAAGATCATTTTGAGGCTTACTAGTTGACATGTAAGCCACAAAACGCCCACTAGTTCACTAGTAAGATCATTTTGAGGCTTACTAGTGAACACGTAAGGCCATAAATGTGCCCACTAGTTCCCTATAAGGTCATTTTGAGGCTTACGAGTGAAGATGTAAGCCGTAAAACGCCCACTAGTTTACTAGTAAGATCATTTTGACGCTTACTAGTGAACACGTAAGGCCATAAATGTGCCCACTAGTTCACTAGTAAGATCATTTTGAGGCTTACTATTTGACATGTAAGCCACAAAACGCCCACTAGTTCACTAGTAAGATCATTTTGAGGCTTACTAATGAACATGTAAGCCACAAAACGCCCACTAGTTCACTAGTAAGGTCATTTTGACGCTTACTAGTGAACATGTAAGCCACAAAACGCTCACTAGTTCACAAGTAAGGTCATTGTGACGCTTACTAGTGAACATGTAAGCCACAAAAGAACCCACTAGTTCACTAGTAAGATCATTTTGAGGCTTACTAGTTGACATGTAAGCCGCAAAACGCACACTAGCTCACTCGTAAGATCATTTTGAGGCTTACAAGTTGACATGTAAGGCGCAAAACGCCCACTAGTTCACTAGTAAGATCATTTTCACGCTTACTAGTGAACATGTAAGGCCATAAACGTGCCCACTAGTTCACTAGTAAGATCATTTTGACGCTTACTAGTGAACACGTAAGGCCATAAATGTGCCCATTAGTTCACTAGTAAGATCATTTTGAGGCTTATTTGTTGACATGTAAGCCACAAAACGCCCACTAGTTCACTAGTAAGGTCATTTTGACACTTACTAGTTAACATGGAAGCCGCAAAACGCCCACTAGTTCACTCGTAAGATCATTTTGACGCTTACTAGTGAACATGTAAGCTACAAAACGCTCACTAGTTCACAAGTAAGGTCATTGTGACGCTTACTAGTGAACATGTAAGCCACAAAAGAACCCACTAGTTAACTAGTAAGATCATTTTGAGGCTTACTAGTTGACATGTAAGCCGCAAAACGCCCACTAGCTCACTCGTAAGATCATTTTGAGGTTTACTAGTTGACATGTAAGCCGTAAAACGCCCACTAGTTCACTAGTAAGATCATTTTCACGCTTACTAGTGAACATGTAAGGCCATAAACGTGCCCACTAGTTCACTAGTAAGATCATTTTGACGCTTCCTAGTGAACATGTAAGGCCATAAATGTGCCCACTAGTTCACTAGTAAGGTCATTTTGAGGCTTACTAGTGAACATGTAAGACACAAAACGCCCACTAGTTAACTAGTAAGATCATTTTGAGGCTTACTAGTTGACATGTAAGCCACAAAACGCCCACTAGTTCACTAGTAAGGTCATTTTGATGCTTACTAGTTAACATGTAAGCCACAAAACGCCCACTAGTTCACTATTAAGATCATTTTGAGGCTTATTTTTTGACATGTAAGCCGCAAAACGCTCACTAGTTCACTAGTAAGATCATTTTCACGCTTACTAGTGAACATGTAAGGCCATAAACGTGCCCACTAGTTCACTAGTAAGATCATTTTGACGCTTACTAGTGAACACGTAAGGCCATAAATGTGCCCATTAGTTCACTAGTAAGATCATTTTGAGGCTTATTTGTTGACATGTAAGCCACAAAACGCCCACTAGTTCACTAGTAAGGTCATTTTGACACTTACTAGTTAACATGGAAGCCGCAAAACGCCCACTAGTTCACTCGTAAGATCATTTTGACACTTACTAGTTAACATGGAAGCCGCAAAACGCCCACTAGTTCACAAGTAAGGTCATTGTGACGCTTACTAGTGAACATGTAAGCCACAAAAGAACCCACTAGTTAACTAGTAAGATCATTTTGAGGCTTTGAGGCTTTTCTTATCCGCAGGCTTTTCACGAAGTGACAAGCGAATGTCACTTCCGGAGTGAACGCTGGCGAATTTTGGACGCCGCTACTCCCCGTGATTTTTTGATTTTTAAGTCCATTTTTATGTCAATTTTTTATCTTTTATAGCCGACATATTTTATGTCGACCTGCTTTTATGGTCACCGAGTGAACAATGATCAATCCACACTCGATCGGCCGAACTGTCATTACCTGTCATCGAGTATTGAGTTGTCGTTGAGTTGCGGCTAGCGGCTAGCTTACCCACTAACGGTTGCTGCTTCCCGACTTCATTACTCCGGTCCGGCTATGTCGATCAGCTGTGAGTGGCTTGCTTTCTGCTGGTTCGCTCTGTGTGTTTTCCACCACTCATTGGAAGCGCTTCACCAATATGCAGCCACTGAGCTCAAACTCAACTTTAATCCACACGGTCCACCACCGCCTGCTCTGCTCCAACACCCGGACATCCTTTACGTGCCCCGGCGAAGGTGCACTCACCGGGGCTCACGCCGAAACTATCAATACGACAACTCCAGCTCCATCAGGTCGTTCTGGTCCACCGCTCGCCGCCCACGGAAGAACACCGGACGCCGTGCGGATGCCTCTGTGTTGACACGCGTCCCGAGGTCGGATAGCATCGCGGTCGCTCGCAGCTGCACTGCTGTCAACGTTGGCCTATTGAACATCCGCTCCCTTACGAGCAAGGGCCAGTTCGTCCACGACCTCCTGACAGACCGTGAGTTTGACATTCTGTGTCTGACTGAGACCTGGCAGCAGCCAAATGATTATGGTACTCTTAATGAAGCTACTCCACCGGGCTTTGTTTATCACGCTGTGCCGCGCACGACTGGGAGGGGAGGCGGCCTCGCGATGATTCTGCGCGAGGATTGGAAATTTGCACCTGTAAATGTGCCTGCTTTTTTATCTTTTGAAGCGACAGTTATACAGCTCTCTGGATCAACTCCCACACTGATTGCCACTATTTACCGTCCACCAAAACCAAACAAGAATTTTATCACTGACATTACTACACTCATCACTCATCTGTATACACTATCACCAAATGTGATTCTCTTAGGAGATTTTAATATACACATGGACAATATCAATAACTCACTCACCAAAGACTTTACCTCCTGCCTGGACAGTTTTGGTTTTCAACAGTATGTCAACTTTCCCACACACAGTAAAGGACATATTCTGGACTTGATCTGCTGTATTGGATTATCACCAACAAACTGTAAAACCGATCTCCTCCCATACACAGATCATCTATTGCTTTCATTCAATGTTAACCTGTCATTTTTCAAATCCAACCCACAACGCATTATACATTTCCGTAAAATCAAGGACATTAACCCGGACAATTTAGAATCACTTATCAACAACCTCCCCAGTACTGATTGTCTTTCTACAACAGATGAGTTTTTGACACACTACAATACAAATCTCCATAACATTCTCAATATCCTGGCCCCACTCAAAACCCGAACTGTCTCCTTCAACCAAACAGCACCCTGGTTTACCCCTACCCTCAGACAACTTAAATCAAAAGGCCGTCAACTTGAAAGATTATATAGAAAAACTGGACTCGCCATTCATAAAGAAATGTACACTACCCACTTTCTCCATTACAAGGACTCAATATCCAAAGCCAAATCAACCTTCTACTCTGGATTAATCAGTTCCAATGAAGGCAACCCCAGATCACTCTTTTCACTCATTTCTAAACTCACTAAACCTGCTGACACTCTTCCCTCACATCTCTATTCCACTGATTTTTGTAATACTCTGGCCTCATTTTTTACATCCAAAATCCAACTTATCCACCAGCAACTCACCCCTTCAGCTGCTGCTAACCCTCCTTCTCCATTCTCCCCGGTTCCTACCCACCTACTCTCTGCATTTACATCCCCATCTGTCCACCAAGTCTCCATCTTAATCCAGAAGTCCAAATCCTCTACTTGTCAACTTGACCCTCTCCCTACTGTTTTAGTCAAAGCTTCTATCCCGGCCCTCTCCCCTCTCATCACTAACATTATTCAAACTTCCCTCTCTACTGGCATTGTACCATCTCATCTCAAAACTGCTGCTGTCACTCCCATACTGAAGAAACCTGGCTCTGATCCCTGCGACTTGAACAACTTTCGTCCCATATCAAACCTTCCGTTCATCTCCAAACTTCTAGAGAAAACAGTAGCTGCTCAACTTCACACCCATCTTTCCTCCAATAAGCTCTACGAACAATTTCAATCTGGCTTCCGTCCCCTCCATAGTACCGAAACTGCCCTCCTCAAAATATGCAATGACCTTCTTCTCTCTGCTGACTCCGGTTCACTGGCCATCCTCCTCCTGCTTGACCTCAGTGCAGCCTTTGACACCATCTCTCACTCCATCCTCCTCGAAAGACTCTCCTCCATTGGCATCACCAGCATCCCCCTCTCCTGGTTCCGCTCCTATCTTTCTGACCGCACCCAGTTTATCCAGCTCAAACGTTTTAGATCTCACCCCTTTCCCCTCACTTCAGGTGTTCCTCAGGGTTCTGTCCTTGGCCCATTGCTATTTCTAATCTATCTTCTTCCCCTTGGTAATATCTTCAGGAAACACCACATTCATTTTCATTGCTACGCGGATGACACCCAGCTCTACATCTCTACCAAACCTAATACCATACTTCCACCATCCTCCCTAACCAACTGCCTGCAGGAATTAAAATCTTGGTTCACCTCAAATTTCCTCAAACTGAATAGCAATAAAACTGAATTCCTCCTTATAGGCACTAAATCCAATCTAAACAAAATAAACAACTTCTCCATTCCCTTCGAAAGCTCTTCCATCTCCCCCTCCCCTCAGGTCAAGAGTCTGGGTGTCATCCTTGATAGCACCCTCTCCTTCACCTCACATATCAACCACATCACTCGTTCTGCATATTATCATCTTCGAAACATCCACCGGCTCCGCTCTTCTCTCACTCCTCAGTCCACTGCTATACTTGTACACACCCTCGTCACCTCACGACTCGATTACTGTAATTCCCTTCTGTTTGGTCTCCCTCAAAAAACCCTCCATAAGCTTCAGCTGGTCCAAAATTCAGCCGCCCGCATTATCACACTCACGCCATACATAAACCATATTACACCTGTCCTTCAACATCTCCACTGGCTCCCCATTCTACACCGCATTCAATATAAAATCCTGCTCCTCACATTCAAATCCATTCATGACCTAGCCCCTCCATACCTATCTGACCTCATCCATATTCCTACGCCTGTCCGCTCTCTTCGTTCCTCCTCCTCTGTCCTCCTCTCTGTCCCCCCTGCTCGCCTCGTCACCATGGGAAATAGAGCCTTCAGTCGCTCTGCTCCCCAGCTATGGAACTCACTCCCCGCTGACCTTCGTAATACAGCCTCATTAACACATTTCAAATCCCGCCTCAAAACACATCTGTTTCGACAAGCCTATTCACTCAAACCATAAAGCCATTATTTTTATTTATTTATTTTTGTTGTATTTTTTCTTATCTTATTTGATGTAGTTTTTAACATTGTACTCATGATTTTAACTGCTTGTTGTAAGGTGTCCTTGAGTTTCTAGAAAGGCGCCCACAAATAAAATGTATTATTATTATTATTATTATTACTAGTAAGATCATTTTGAGGCTTACTAGTTGACATGTAAGCCACAAAACGCTCACTAATTCACTAGTAAGTTCATTTTGACGCTTACTAGTGAACATGTAAGCCACAAAACGCCCACTAGTTCACTAGTAAGGTCATTTTGACATTTACTAGTTAACATGTAAGCCACAAAACGCCCATTAGTTCACTAGTAAGATCATTTTGAGGCTTATTTGTTGACATGTAAGCCGCAAAACGCCCACTTGTTCACTAGTAAGATCATTTTGAGGCTTACTAGTGAACATGTAAGCCACAAAACGCCCACTAGTTCATTAGTAAGATCATTTTGAGGCTTACTTGTTGACATGGAAGCCGCAAAACGCCCACTAGTTCACTCGTAAGGTCATTGTGACGCTTACTAGTGAACATGTAAGCCACAAAAGAACCCACTAGTTCACTAGTAAGATCATTTTGAGGCTTACTAGTTGACATGTAAGCCGCAAAACGCCCACTAGCTCACGCGTAAGATCATTTTGAGGCTTACTAGTTGACATGTAAGCCGTAAAACGCCCACTAGTTCACTAGTAAGATCATTTTGACGCTTACTAGTGAACACGTAAGGCCATAAATGTGCCCACTAGTTCACTAGTAAGATCATTTTGAGGCTTACTATTTGACATGTAAGCCACAAAACGCCCACTAGTTCACTCGTAAGATCATTTTGAGGCTTACTAATGAACATGTAAGCCACAAAACGCCCACTAGTTCACTAGTAAGATCATTTTGACGCTTACTAGTGAACATGTAAGCCACAAAACGCTCACTAGTTCACAAGTAAGGTCATTGTGACGCTTACTAGTGAACATGTAAGCCACAAAAGAACCCACTAGTTCACTAGTAAAATCATTTTGAGGCTTACTAGTTGACATGTAAGCCGCAAAACGCCCACTAGCTCACTCGTAAGATCATTTTGAGGCTTACAAGTTGACATGTAAGGCGCAAAACGCCCACTAGTTCTCTAGTAAGATCATTTTCACGCTTACTAGTGAACATGTAAGGCCATAAACGTGCCCACTAGTTCACTAGTAAGATCATTTTGACGCTTACTAGTGAACACGTAAGGCCAAAAATGTGCCCATTAGTTCACTAGTAAGATCATTTTGAGGCTTATTTGTTGACATGTAAGCCACAAAACGCCCATTAGTTCACTAGTAAGATCATTTTGAGGCTTACTTGTTGACATGGAAGCCGCAAAACGCCCACTAGTTCACTCGTAAGATCATTTTGACGCTTACTAGTGAACATGTAAGCTACAAAACGCTCACTAGTTCACAAGTAAGGTCATTGTGACGCTTACTAGTGAACATGTAAGCCACAAAAGAACCCACTAGTTCACTAGTAAGATCATTTTGAGGCTTACTAGTTGACATGTAAGCCGCAAAACGCCCACTAGCTCACTCGTAAGATCATTTTGAGGTTTACTAGTTGACATGTAAGCCGTAAAACGCCCACTAGTTCACTAGTAAGATCATTTTCACGCTTACTAGTGAACATGTAAGGCCATAAACGTGCCCACTAGTTCACTAGTAAGATCATTTTGACGCTTCCTAGTGAACATGTAAGGCCATAAATGGGCCCACTAGTTCACTAGTAAGGTCATTTTGAGGCTTACTAGTGAACATGTAAGACACAAAACGCCCACTAGTTAACTAGTAAGATCATTTTGAGGCTTACTAGTTGACATGTAAGCCACAAAACGCTCACTAATTCACTAGTATGGTCATTTTGACGCTTACTAGTGAACATGTAAGCCACAAAACGCCCACTAGTTCACTAGTAAGGTCATTTTGATGCTTACTAGTTAACATGTAAGCCACAAAACGCCCACTAGTTCACTATTAAGATCATTTTGAGGCTTATTTTTTGACATGTAAGCCGCAAAACGCTCACTAGTTCACAAGTAAGGTCATTGTGACGCTTACTACTGAACATGTAAGCCACAAAAGAACCCACTAGTTCACTAGTAAGATCATTTTGAGGCTTACTAGTTGACATGTAAGCCGCAAAACGCCCACTAGCTCACTTGTAAGATCATTTTGAGGCTTTCTAGTTGACATGGAAGGTGCAAAACGCCCACAAGTTCACTACTAAGATCATTTTCACGCTTACTAGTGAACATGTAAGGCCATAAACGTGCCCACTAGTTCATTAGTAAGATCATTTTGACGCTTACTAGTGAACATGTAAGGCCATAAATGTGCCCACTAGTTTACTAGTAAGGTCATTTTGAGGCTTACTAGTGAACATGTAAGCCACAAAACGCCCACTAGTTAACTAGTAAGATCATTTTGAGGCTTACTAGTTGACATGTAAGCCACAAAACGCTCACTAATTCACTAGTAAGGTCATTTTGACGCTTACTAGTGAACATGTAAGCCACAAAACGCCCACTAGTTCACTAGTAAGATCATTTTGAGGCTCACTAGTTGACATGTAAGCCGCAAAACGCCCACTAGTTCACTAGTAAGATCATTTTGAGGCTTACTAGTGAACATGCAAGCCACAAAACGCTCACTAGTTCACTAGTAAGATCATTTTGACGCTTACTAGTGAACATACAAGGCCATAAATGTGCCCATTAGTTCACTAGTAAGATCATTTTGAGGCTTACTAGTTGACATGTAAGCCGCCAAACACCGACTAGTTCACTAGTAAGATCATTTTGAGGCTTACTAGTTGACATGTAAGCCACAAAACGCCCACTAGTTCACTAGTAAGGTCATTTTGATGCTTACTAGTTAACATGTAAGCCACAAAACGCCCACTAGTTCACTATTAAGATCATTTTGAGGCTTATTTTTTGACATGTAAGCCGCAAAACGCTCACTAGTTCACAAGTAAGGTCATTGTGACGCTTACTAGTGAACATGTAAGCCACAAAAGAACCCACTAGTTCACTAGTAAGATCATTTTGAGGCTTACTAGTTGACATGTAAGCCACAAAACGCTCACTAATTCACTAGTAAGTTCATTTTGACGCTTACTAGTGAACATGTAAGCCACAAAACGCCCACTAGTTCACTAGTAAGGTCATTTTGACATTTACTAGTTAACATGTAAGCCACAAAACGCCCATTAGTTCACTAGTAAGATCATTTTGAGGCTTATTTGTTGACATGTAAGCCGCAAAACGCCCACTTGTTCACTAGTAAGATCATTTTGAGGCTTACTAGTGAACATGTAAGCCACAAAACGCCCACTAGTTCATTAGTAAGATCATTTTGAGGCTTACTTGTTGACATGTAAGCCGCAAAACGCCCACTAGTTCACTCGTAAGATCATTTTGACGCTTACTAGTGAACATGTAAGCTACAAAACGTTCACTAGTTCACAAGTAAGGTCATTGTGACGCTTACTAGTGAACATGTAAGCCACAAAAGAACCCACTAGTTCACTAGTAAGATCATTTTGAGGCTTACTAGTTGACATGTAAGCCGCAAAACGCCCACTAGCTCACTCGTAAGATCATTTTGAGGCTTACTAGTTGACATGTAAGCCGTAAAACGCCCACTAGTTCACTAGTAAGATCATTTTGACGCTTACTAGTGAACACGTAAGGCCATAAATGTGCCCACTAGTTCACTAGTAAGATCATTTTGAGGCTTACTATTTGACATGTAAGCCACAAAACGCCCACTAGTTCACTCGTAAGATCATTTTGAGGCTTACTAATGAACATGTAAGCCACAAAACGCCCACTAGTTCACTAGTAAGATCATTTTGACGCTTACTAGTGAACATGTAAGCCACAAAACGCTCACTAGTTCACAAGTAAGGTCATTGTGACGCTTACTAGTGAACATGTAAGCCACAAAAGAACCCACTAGTTCACTAGTAAAATCATTTTGAGGCTTACTAGTTGACATGTAAGCCGCAAAACGCCCACTAGCTCACTCGTAAGATCATTTTGAGGCTTACAAGTTGACATGTAAGGCGCAAAACGCCCACTAGTTCACTAGTAAGATCATTTTCACGCTTACTAGTGAACATGTAAGGCCATAAACGTGCCCACTAGTTCACTAGTAAGATCATTTTGACGCTTACTAGTGAACACGTAAGGCCAAAAATGTGCCCATTAGTTCACTAGTAAGATCATTTTGAGGCTTATTTGTTGACATGTAAGCCACAAAACGCCCATTAGTTCACTAGTAAGATCATTTTGAGGCTTACTTGTTGACATGGAAGCCGCAAAACGCCCACTAGTTCACTCGTAAGATCATTTTGACGCTTACTAGTGAACATGTAAGCTACAAAACGCTCACAAGTTCACAAGTAAGGTCATTGTGACGCTTACTAGTGAACATGTAAGCCACAAAAGAACCCACTAGTTCACTAGTAAGATCATTTTGAGACTTACTAGTTGACATGTAAGCCGCAAAACGCCCACTAGCTCACTCGTAAGATCATTTTGAGGTTTACTAGTTGACATGTAAGCCGTAAAACGCCCACTAGTTCACTAGTAAGATCATTTTCACGCTTACTAGTGAACATGTAAGGCCATAAACGTGCTCACTAGTTAACTAGTAAGATCATTTTGACGCTTGCTAGTGAACATGTAAGGCCATAAATGGGCCCACTAGTTCACTAGTAAGGTCATTTTGAGGCTTACTAGTGAACATGTAAGACACAAAACGCCCACTAGTTAACTAGTAAGATCATTTTGAGGCTTACTAGTTGACATGTAAGCCACAAAACGCTCACTAATTCACTAGTATGGTCATTTTGACGCTTACTAGTGAACATGTAAGCCACAAAACGCCCACTAGTTCACTAGTAAGGTCATTTTGATGCTTACTAGTTAACATGTAAACCACAAAACGCCCACTAGTTCACTATTAAGATCATTTTGAGGCTTATTTTTTGACATGTAAGCCGCAAAACGCTCACTAGTTCACAAGTAAGGTCATTGTGACGCTTACTACTGAACATGTAAGCCACAAAAGAACCCACTAGTTCACTAGTAAGATCATTTTGAGGCTTACTAGTTGACATGTAAGCCGCAAAACGCCCACTAGCTCACTTGTAAGATCATTTTGAGGCTTACTAGTTGACATGGAAGGTGCAAAACGCCCACTAGTTCACTAGTAAGATCATTTTCACGCTTACTAGTGAACATGTAAGGCCATAAACGTGCCCACTAGTTCATTAGTAAGATCATTTTGACGCTTACTAGTGAACATGTAAGGCCATAAATGTGCCCACTAGTTTACTAGTAAGGTCATTTTGAGGCTTACTAGTGAACATGTAAGCCACAAAACGCCCACTAGTTAACTAGTAAGATCATTTTGAGGCTTACTAGTTGACATGTAAGCCACAAAACGCTCACTAATTCACTAGTAAGGTCATTTTGACGCTTACTAGTGAACATGTAAGCCACAAAACGCCCACTAGTTCACTAGTAAGATCATTTTGAGGCTCACTAGTTGACATGTAAGCCGCAAAACGCCCACTAGTTCACTAGTAAGATCATTTTGAGGCTTACTAGTGAACATGCAAGCCACAAAACGCTCACTAGTTCACTAGTAAGATTATTTTGAGGCTTACTAGTTGACATGTAAGCCGCAAAACACCCACTAGTTCACTAGTAAGATACTGTAATTTTGACGCTTACTAGTGAACATGTATGGCCATAAATGTGCCCACTAGTTCACTAGTAAGATAATTTTGAGGCTTACTAGTTTACATGTAAGCCACAAAACGCCCACTAGTTCACTAGTAAGATCATTTTGACGCTTACTAGTGAACATGTAAGGCCATAAATGTGCCCACTAGTTCACTAGTAAGATCATTTTGACGCTTACTAGTGAACATACAAGGCCATAAATGTGCCCATTAGTTCACTAGTAAGATCATTTTGAGGCTTACTAGTTGACATGTAAGCCACAAAACGCCCACTAGTTGACTAGTAAGATCATTTTGAGGCTTACTAGTTGACATGTAAGCCGCCAAACACCGACTAGTTCACTAGTAAGATCATTTTGAGGCTTACTAGTTGACATGTATGCCGCAAAACGCCTACTAGTTCACTAGTAAGATCATTTTGAGGCTTACTAGTTGACATGTAAGCCGCAAAACGCCCACTAGTTCACTAGTAAGGTAATTTTGACGCTTACTAGTGAACATGTAAGCCACAAAACGCCCACTAGTTTACCAGTAAGATCATTTTGAGGCTTACTAGTTGACATGTAAGTTGAAAAACGCCCACTAGTTCACTAGTAAGAGCATTTTGAGGCTTACTAGTTGACATGTAAGCTGCAAAACGCTCACTAGTTCACTAGTAAGATCATTTTGAGGCTTACTAGTTGACTTGTAAGCCGCAAAACGCCCACTAGTTCACTAGTAAGATCATTTTGAGGCTTACTAATTCACATGTAAGCCGCAAAATGCCCACTAGTGTACTAGTAAGATCATTTTGAAGCTTACTAGTTGACATGTAAGCCGCAAAACGCCTACTAGTTCACTAGCAAGATCATTTTGAGGCTTACTAGTTGCCGAGTGCGGCCGCCGAGTGCGCCCGGGGAGCAGTCCCCTTGGACCGGTTGAGATATAAAAAAATAATAATCCCCGTTCCGTCTCAATGGCGGGAAGCAGGCCGCACTCGGGCGCCGAGTGCGGCGGGCAGCAGGCCTCTTGGACAGGTTTAGAGACAAAAAAATAATAATCCCCGTTCAGTTTCAATGGCGGGGAGCAGGCCTCTTGGACAGGTTGAGAGATAAAAAAATAATAATCCCAGTTCAGTCTCAACGGCGGGGTGAGGGCCGGCCCGGCGGCTAAGTGCGGCCGGCCGCGGAGTGCGGCCGCGGAGTGCGGCCGGGGAGCAGGCCCCTTGGACAGGTTGAGAGATAAAAAAATAATAATCCCGTTCAGTCTCAATGGCGGGGTGCGGGCCGGCCCGGCGGCGGAGTGCGGCCGAGGAGCAGGCCCCTTGGACAGGTTGAGAGATAAAAAAATAATAATCCCCGCTCAGTCTCAATGGCGGGGAGCAGGCCGCACTCGGCCGCCGAGTGCGGCGGGCAGCAGGTCCTCTTGGACAGGTTGAGAGATAAAAAAATAATAATCCCCGTGCAGTCTCAATGGTGGGGTGCGGGCCGGCCCGGCGGCGGAGTGCGGCCGGCCGCCGAGTGCGGTCGGCGAGTGCGGCCGGGGAGCAGGCCCCTTGGACAGGTTGAGAGATAAAAAAATAATAATCCCCGTTCAGTCTCAATGGCGGGGTGAGGGCCGACCCGGCGGCGGAGTGCGGCCGGGGAGCAGGCCTCTTGGACAGGTTGAGAGATAAAAAAATAAAATCCCCGTCCAGTCTCAATGGCGGGGAGCAGGCCGCACTCGGCCTCCGAGTGCAGCGGGCAGCAGGCCTCTTGGACAGGTTGAGAGATAAAAAAATAATAATCCCCGTTCAGTCTCAATGGCGGGGAGCAGGCTGCACTCGGCCACCGAGTGCGGCGGGCAGCAGGCCTCTTGGACAGGTTGAGAGATAAAAAAATAATAATCCCCGTGCAGTCTCAATGGCGGGGTGCGGGCCGGCCCGGCGGCCGAGTGTGGCCGTGGAAGAGGCCTCTTGGCCGGGGTGAATAGTGTTGGAACGCAGCCCGCGGAAATAGTAGCGGTTGGAGGTACCGGGGGCGAAGCCCGCCCCGGCCCGGCGGCCGAGTTAAAAAAAATAATAATCCCCGTTCAGTCTCAATGGCGGGCAGCAGGCTCCACTCGGCCGCCGAGTGCGGCGGGCAGCAGGCCTCTTGGACAGGTTGAGAGATAAAAAAATAATAATCCCCGTGCAGTCTCAATGGCGGGGTGCGGGCCGGCCCGGCGGCCGAGTGTGGCCGGGGAAGAGGCCTCTTGGCCGCGGTGAATAGTGTTGTAACGCGGCCCGCAGAAATAGTAGCGGCTGGAGGTACCGGGGGCGAAGCCCGCCCGGCCCGGAGGCCGAGTTAAAAAAAATAATAATCCCCGTTCAGTCTCAATGGCGGGGTGCGGGCCGGCCCGGCGGCAGAGTGTGGCCGGCGAAGAGGCCTCTTGGCCGGGGTGACTAGTGTTGGAACGCGGCCCGCGGAAATAGTAGCGGCTGGAGGTACCGGAGGCGAAGCCCGCCCCGGCCCGTCGGCCGAATTAAAAAAAATAATAATCCCCGTTCAGTCTCAATGGTGGGGTGCGGGCCAGCCCGGCGGCCGAGTGTGGCCGGGGAAGAGGCCTCTTGGCCGGGGTTAATAGTGTTGGAACGCGGCCCGCGGAAATAGTAGCGGCTGGAGGTACCGGGGACTAAGCCCGACCCGGCCCGGCGGCCGAGTTAAAAAAAAAAATAATCCCCGTTCAGTCTCAATGGTTGGGTGCGGGCAGGCCCGGCGGCCGAGTGTGGCCGGGGAAGAGGCCTCTTGGCCGGGGTTAATAGTGTTGGAACGCAGCCCGCGGAAATAGTAGCGGCTGGAGGTACCGGGGGCGAAGCCCGCCCCGGCCCGGCGGCCGAGTTAAAAAAAATAATAATCCCCGTTCAGTCTCAATGGCAGGGAGCAGGCTGCACTCGACCGCCGAGTGCGGCGGGCAGCAGGCCTCTTGGACAGGTTGAGAGATAAAAAAATAATAATCCCCGTTCAGTCTCAATGGCGGGGTGCGGGCCGGCCCGGCGGCCGAGTGTGGCCGGGGAAGAGGCCTCTTGGCCGGGGTGAATAGTGTTGGAACGCGGCACGCGGAAATAGTAGCGGCTGGAGGTACCGGGGGCGAAGCCCGCCCCGGCCCGGCGGCTGAATAAAAAAAAATAATAATCCCCGTTCAGTCTCAATGGCGGGGTGCGGGCCGGCCAGGCGGCAGAGTGTGGCCGGGGAAGAGGCCTCTTGGCCGGGGTGAATAGTGTTGGAACGCGGCCCGCGGAAATAGTAGCGGCTGGAGGTACCGGGGGCCGAGTTAAAAAAAATAATAATCCCCATGCAGTCTCAATGGCGGGGTGCGGGCCGGCCCGGCGGCCGAGTGTGTCCGGGGAAGAGGCCTCTTGGCCGGGGTGAATAGTGTTGGAACGCGGCCCGCGGAAATAGTAGCGGCTGGAGGTACCGGGGGCGATGCCCGCCCCGGCCCGGCGGCCAAGTTAAAAAAATAAATAATCCCGTTCAGTCTCAATGGCAGGGTGCGGGCCGGCCCGGCGGCCGAGTGTGTCCGGGGAAGAGGCCTCTTGGCCGGGGTGAATAGTGTTGCAACGCGGCCCGCGGAAATAGTAGCGGCTGGAGGTACCGGGGGCGAAGCCCGCCCCGGCCCGGCGGCCGAGTTAAAAAAAATAATAATCCCCATTCAGTCTCAATGGTGGGGTGCGGGCCGGCCCGGCGGCCGATTGTGGCCGGGGAAGAGGACTCTTGGCCGGGGTGAATAGTGTTGGAACGCGGCCCGCGGAAATAGTAGCGGCTGGAGTTACCGGGGGCGAAGCCCGCCCCGGCCCGGCGGCCGAGTTAAAAAAAATAATAATCCCCGTTCAGTCTCAATGGCGGGGTGCGGGCCGGCCCGGCGGCCGAGTGTGGCCGGGGAATAGGCCTCTTGGCCGGGGTGAATAGTGTTGGAACGCGGCCCGCTGAAATAGTAGCGGCTGGAGGTACCGGGGGCGATGCCCGCCCCGGCCCGGCGGCCAAGTTAAAAAAATAAATAATCCCCGTTCAGTCTCAATGGCAGGGTGCGGGCCGGCCCGGCGGCGATTGCGGCGGGCAGCATGCCTCTTGGACAGGTTGAGAGATAAAAAAATAATAATTCCCATGCAGTCTCAATGGCGGGGCGCGGGCCGGCCCGGCGGCGAGTCCGGCGGGCAGCAGGCCTCTTGGACAGGTTGAGAGATAAAAAAAATAATAATTCCCGTGCAGTCTCAATGGCGGGGTGCGGGCCGGCCCGGCGGACAAGTGTGGCCAGTGAAGAGGCCTCTTGGCCGGGGTGAATAGTGTTGAAACGCGGCCCGCGGAAATAGTAGCGGCTGGAGGTACCGGGGGCGATGCCCGCCCCGGCCCGGCGGCCAAGTTAAAAAAATAAATAATCCCCGTTCAGTCTCAATGGCAGGGTGCGGGCCGGCCCGGTGGCCGAGTGTGGCCGGGGAAGAGGCCTCTTGGCCGTGTATAATAGTGTTGGAACGCGGCCCGCGGAAATAGTAGCGGCTGGAGGTACCGGGGGCGAAGCCCGCCCCGGCCCGGCGGCCGAGTTGAAAAAAATAATAATCCCCGTTCAGTCTCAATGGCAGGGTGCGGGCCGGCCCGGCGGCGATTGCGGCGGGCAGCATGCCTCTTGGACAGGTTGAGAGATAAAAAAATAATAATTCCCATGCAGTCTCAATGGCGGGGCGCGGGCCGGCCCGGCGGCGAGTCCGGCGGGCAGCAGGCCTCTTGGACAGGTTGAGAGATAAAAAAATAATAATTCCCGTGCAGTCTCAATGGCGGGGTGCGGGCCGGCCCGGCGGCCGAGTGTGGCCGGGGAATAGGCCTCTTGGCCGGGGTGAATAGTGTTGGAACGCCGCCCGCGGAAATAGTAGCGGCTGGAGCTACCGGGGGCGATGCCCGCCCCGGCCCGGAGGCCAAGCTAAAAAAAAAAATAATCCCCGTTCAGTCTCAATGGCGGGGTGCGGACCGGCCCGGCGGACGAGTGTGGCCGGGGAATAGGCCTCTTGGCCGGGGTGAATAGTGTTGGAACGCGGCCCGCGGAAATAGTAGCGGCTGGAGGTACCGGGGGCGATGCCCGCCCCGGCCCGGCGGCCGAGTTAAAAAAAATAATAATCCCCGTTCAGTCTCAATGGCGGGGTGCGGGCCGGCCCGGCGGACGAGTGTGGCCGGGGAAGAGGCCTCTTGGCCGGGGTGAATAGTGTTGGAACGCGGCCCGCGGAAATAGTAGCGGCTGGAGGTACCGGGGGCGAAGCCCGCCCCGGCCCGGCGGCCGAGTTAAAAAAAATAATAATCCCCGTTCAGTCTCAATGGCGGGGTACGGGCCGGCCCGGCGGACGAGTGTGGCCGGGGTGAATAGTGTTGGAACGCGGCGCGCGGAAATAGTAGCGGCTGGAGGTACCGGGGGCGATGCCCGCCCCGGCCCGGCGGCCGAGTTAAAAAAAATAATAATCCCCGTTCAGTCTCAATGGCGGGGTGCGGGCAGGCCCGGCGGACGAGTGTGGCCGGGGAAGAGGCCTCTTGGCCGGGGTGAATAGTGTTTGAACGCGGCCCGCGGAAATAGTAGCGGCTGGAGGTACCGGGGGCGAAGCCCGCCCCGGCCCGGCGGCCGAGTTAAAAAAAAAAATAATCCCCGTTCAGTCTCAATGGCGGGGTGCGGGCAGAACCGGCGGACGAGTGTGGCCGGGGAAGAGGCCTCTTGGCCGGGGTGAATAGTGTTGGAACGCGGCCCGCGGAAATAGTAGCGGCTGGAGGTACCGGGGGCGAAGCCCGCCCCGGCCCGGCGGCCGAGTTAAAAAAAAAAAAAATCCCCGTGCAGTCTCAATGGCGGGGTGCGGGCCGGGGAATAGGCCTCTTGGCCGGGGTGAATAGTGTTGGAACGCGGCCCGCGGAAATAGTAGCGGCTGGAGGGACCGGGGGCGATGCCCGCCCCGGCCCGGCGGCCAAGTTAAAAAAATAAATAATCCCCGTTCAGTCTCAATGGCAGGGTGCGGGCCGGCCCGGCGGCGATTGCGGCGGGCAGCAGGCCTCTTGGACAGGTTGAGAGATAAAAAAATAATAATTCCCATGCAGTCTCAATGGCGGGGTGCGGGCCGGCCCGGCGGCGAGTGCGGCGGGCAGCAGGCCTCTTGGACAGGTTGAGAGATAAAAAAATAATAATTCCCGTGCAGTCTCAATGGCGGGGTGCGGGCCGGCCCGGCGGACGAGTGTGGCCAGTGAAGAGGCCTCTTGGCCGGGGTGAATAGTGTTGGAACGCGGCCCGCGGAAATAGTAGCGGCTGGAGGTACCGGGGGTGATGCCCGCCCCGGCCCGGCGGCCAAGTTAAAAAAATAAATAATCCCCGTTCAGTCTCAATGGCAGGGTGCGGGCCGGCCCGGTGGCGATTGCGGCGGGCAGCAGGCCTCTTGGACAGATTGAGAGATAAAAAAATAATAATTCCCATGCAGTCTCAATGGCGGGGTGCGTGCCGGCCCGGCGGCGAGTGCGGCGGGCAGCAGGCCTCTTGGACAGGTTGAGAGATAAAAAAAATAATAATCCCCGTTCAGTCTCAATGGCGGGGTGCGGGCAGAACCGGTGGACGAGTGTGGCCGGGGAAGAGGCCTCTTGGCCGGGGTGAATAGTGTTGGAACGCGGCCCGCGGAAATAGTAGCAGCTGGAGGTACCGGGGGCGAAGCCCGCCCCGGCCCGGCGGCCAAGTTAAAAAAATAAATAATCCCGTTCAGTCTCAATGGCAGGGTGCGGGCCGGCCCGGTGGCCGAGTGTGGCCGGGGAAGAGGCCTCTTGGCTGGGGTTAATAGTGTTGGAACGCGGCCCGCGGAAATAGTAGCGGCTGGAGGTACCGGGGGCGAAGCCCGCCCCGGCCCGGCGGCCGAGTTAAAAAAAATAATAATCCCCGTGCAGTCTCAATGGCGGGGTGCGGGCCGGTCCGGCGGCCGACTGTGGCCGGGGAAGAGGCCTCTTGGCCGGGGTGAATATGTTGGAACGCGGCGCGCGGAAATAGTAGCGGCTGGAGGTACCGGGGGCGAAGCCCGCCCTGGCCCGGCGGCCAAGTTAAAAAAATAAATAATCCCGTTCAGTCTCAATGGCAGGGTGCGGGCCGGCCCGGTGGCCGAGTGTGGCCGGGGAAGAGCCCTCTTGGCCGGGGTTAATAGTGTTGGAACGCGGCCCGCGGAAATAGTAGCGGCTGGAGGTACCGGGGGCGATGCCCGCCCCGGCCCGGAGGCCAAGTTAAAAAAAAAAAAAATCCCCGTTCAGTCTCAATGGCAGGGTGCGGGCCGGCCCGGTGGCCGAGTCTGACCGGGGAAGAGGCCTCTTGGCCGGGGTTAATAGTGTTGGAACGCGGCCCGCGGAAATAGCAGCGGCTGGAGGTACCGGGGACGAAGCCCGCCCCGGCCCGGCGGCCGAGTTAAAAAAAATAATAATCCCCGTTCAGTCTCAATGGCGGGGTGCGTGCCGGCCCGGCGGCAATTGCGGCGGGCAGCAGGCCTCTTGGACAGGTTGAGAGATAAAAAAATAATAATTACCGTGCAGTCTCAATGGCGGGGTGCGGGCCGACCCGGCGGACGAGTGTGGCCAGTGAAGAGGCCTCTTGGCCGGGGTGAATAGTGTTGGAACGCGGCCCGCGGAAATCGTAGCGGCTGGAGGTACCGGGGGCGATGCCCGCCCCGGCCCGGAGGCCAAGTTAAAAAAATAAATAATCCCCGTTCAGTCTCAATGGCAGGGTGCAGGTCGGCCCGATGGCCGAGTGTGGCCGGGGAAGAGGACGCTTGGCCGGGGTTAATAGTGTTGGAACGCGGCCCGCGGAAATAGTAGCGGCTGGAGGTACCGGGGGCGAAGCCCGCCGCGGCCCGGCGGCCGAGTTAAAAAAAATAATAATCCCCGTTCAGTCTCAATGGCGGGGTGCGGGCCGGCCCGGCGGACGAGTGTGGCCGGGGAAGAGGCCTCTTGGCCGGGGTGAATAGTGTTGGAACGCGGCCCGCGGAAATAGTAGCTGCTGGAGGTACCGGGGGCGAAGCCCGCCCCGGCCCGGCGGCCAAGTTAAAAAAAAAATAATCCCGTTCAGTCTCAATGGCAGGGTGCGGGCCGGCCCGGTGGCCGAGTGTGGCCGGGGAAGAGGCCTCTTGGCCGGGGTGAATATGTTGGAACGCGGCGCGCGGAAATAGTAGCGGCTGGAGGTACCGGGGGCGAAGCCCGCCCCGGCCCGGCGGCCGAGTTAAAAAAAATAATAATCCCCGTTCAGTCTCAATGGCGGGGTGCGTGCCGGCCCGGCGGCTAGTGCGGCGGGCAGCAGGCCTCTTGGACAGGTTGAGAGATAAAAAAATAATAATTCCCGTGCAGTCTCAATGGCGGGATGCGGGCCTGCCCGGCGGCCGACTGTGGCCGGGGAAGAGGCCTCTTGGCCGGGGTGAATATGTTGGACCGCGGCGCGCGGAAATAGTAGCGGCTGGAGGAACCGGGGGCGAAGCCCGCCCCGGCCCGGCGGCCGAGTTAAAAAAAATAATAATCCCCGTGCAGTCTCAATGGCGGGGTGCGGGTCGGCCCGGCGGCCGAGTGTGGCCGGGGAATAGGCCTCTTGGCCGGGGTGAATAGTGTTGGAAAGCGGCCCGCGGAAATAGTAGCGGCTGGAGGTACCAGGGGCGATGCCCGCCCCGGCCCGGCGGCCGAGTTAAAAAAAATAATAATCCCCGTTCAGTCTCAATGGCGGGGTGCGGGCCGGCCCGGCGGACGAGTGTGGCCGGGGAAGAGGCCTCTTGGCCGGGGTGAATAGTGTTGGAACGCGGCCCGCGGAAATAGTAGCGGCTGGAGGTACCGGGGGCGAAGCCAGCCCCGGCCCGGCGGCCAAGTTAAAAAAATAAATAATCCCGTTCAGTCTCAATGGCAGGGTGCGGGCCGGCCCAGTGGCCGAGTGTGGCCGGGGAAGAGGCCTCTTGGCCGGGGTTAATAGTGTTGGAACGCGGCCCGCGGAAATAGTAGCGGCTGGAGGTACCAGGGGCGAAGCCCGCCCCGGCCCGGCGGCCGAGTTAAAAAAAATAATAATCCCCGTTCAGTCTCAATGGCGGGGTGCGGGCCGGGGAATCGGCCTCTTGGCCAGGGTGAATAGTGTTGGAACGCGGCCCGCGGAAATAGTAGCGGCTGGAGGTACCGGGGGCGATGCCCGCCCCGGCCCGGAGGCCAAGTTAAAAAAAAAAAAATCCCCGTTCAGTCTCAATGGCAGGGTGCGGGCCGGCCCGGTGGCCGAGTCTGACCGGGGAAGAGGCCTCTTGGCCGGGGTTAATAGTGTTGGAACGCGGCCCGCGGAAATAGCTGCGGCTGGAGGTACCGGGGACGAAGCCCGCCCCGGCCCGGCGGCCGAGTTAAAAAAAATAATAATCCCCGTTCAGTCTCAATGGCGGGGTGCGTGCCGGCCCGGCGGCAATTGCGGCGGGCAGCAGGCCTCTTGGACAGGTTGAGAGATAAAAAAATAATAATTACCGTGCAGTCTCAATGGCGGGGTGCGGGCCGACCCGGCGGACGAGTGTGGCCAGTGAAGAGGCCTCTTGGCCGGGGTGAATAGTGTTGGAACGCGGCCCGCGGAAATCGTAGCGGCTGGAGGTACCGGGGGCGATGCCCGCCCCGGCCCGGAGGCCAAGTTAAAAAAATAAATAATCCCCGTTCAGTCTCAATGGCAGGGTGCGGGCCGGCCCAGTGGCCGAGTGTGGCCGGGGAAGAGGCCTCTTGGCCGGGGTTAATAGTGTTGGAACGCGGCCCGCGGAAATAGTAGCGGCTGGAGGTACCAGGGGCGAAGCCCGCCCCGGCCCGGCGGCCGAGTTAAAAAAAATAATAATCCCCGTTCAGTCTCAATGGCGGGGTGCGGGCCGGGGAATCGGCCTCTTGGCCAGGGTGAATAGTGTTGGAACGCGGCCCGCGGAAATAGTAGCGGCTGGAGGGACCGGGGGCAATGCCCGCCCCGGCCCAGCGGCCAAGTTAAAAAAATAAATAATCCCCGTTCAGTCTCAATGGCAGGGTGCGGGCTGGCCCGGCGGCGATTGCGGCGGGCAGCAGGCCTCTTGGACAGGTTGAGAGATAAAAAAATAATAATTCCCATGCAGTCTCAATGGCGGGGTGCGGGCCGGCCCGGCGGCGAGTGCGGCGGGCAGCAGGCCTCTTGGACAGGTTGAGAGATAAAAAAATAATAATTCCCGTGCAGTCTCAATGGCGGGGTGCGGGCCGGCCCGGCGGACGAGTGTGGCCAGTGAAGAGGCCTCTTGGCCGGGGTGAATAGTGTTGGAACGCGGCCCGCGGAAATAGTAGCGGCTGGAGGTACCGGGGGCGATGCCCGCCCCGGCCCGGCGGCCAAGTTAAAAAAATAAATAATCCCCGTTCAGTCTCAATGGCAGGGTGCGGGCCGGCCCGGCGGCGATTGCGGCGGGCAGCAGGCCTCTTGGACAGATTGAGAGATAAAAAAATAATAATTCCCATGCAGTCTCAATGGCGGGGTGCGGGCCGGCCCGGCGGCGAGTGCGGCGGGCAGCAGGCCTCTTGGGCAGGTTGAGAGATAAAAAAATAATAATTCCCGTGCAGTCTCAATGGCGGGGTGCGGGCCGGCCCGGCGGACGAGTGTGGCCAGTGAAGAGGCCTCTTGGCCGGGGTGAATAGTGTTGGAACGCGGCCCGCGGAAATAGTAGCGGCTGGAGGTACCGGGGGCGATGCCCGCCCCGGCCCGGCGGCCGAGTTAAAAAAAATAATAATCCCCGTGCAGTCTCAATGGCGGGGTGCGGGCCGGTCCGGCGGCCGACTGTGGCCGGGGAAGAGGCCTCTTGGCCGGGGTGAATATGTTGGAACGCGGCGCGCGGAAATAGTAGCGGCTGGAGGTACCGGGGGCGAAGCCCGCCCCGGCCCGGCGGCCAAGTTAAAAAAATAAATAATCCCGTTCAGTCTCAATGGCAGGGTGCGGGCCGTCCCGGTGGCCGAATGTGGCCGGGGAAGAGCCCTCTTGGCCGGGGTTAATAGTGTTGGAACGCGGCCCGCGGAAATAGTAGCGGCTGGAGGTACCGGGGGCGAAGCCCGCCCCGGCCCGGCGGCCGAGTTAAAAAAAATAATAATCCCCGTTCAGTCTCAATGGCAGGGTGCGGGCCGGCCCGGCGGCGATTGCGGCGGGCAGCAGGCCTCTTGGACAGGTTGAGAGATAAAAAAATAATAATTCCCATGCAGTCTCAATGGCGGGGTGCGGGCCGGCCCGGCAGCGAGTGCGGCGGGCAGCAGGCCTCTTGGACAGGTTGAGAGATAAAAAAATAATAATTCCCGTGCAGTCTCAATGGCGGGGTGCTGGCCGGCCCGGCGGACGAGTGTGGCCAGTGAAGAGGCCTCTTGGCCGGGGTGAATAGTGTTGGAACGCGGCCCGCGGAAATAGTAGCGGCTGGAAGTACCGGGGGCGATGCCCGCCCCGGCCCGGCGGCCAAGTTAAAAAAATAAATAATCCCCGTTCAGTCTCAATGGCAGGGTGCGGGCCGGCCCGGCGGCGATTGCGGCGGGCAGCAGGCCTCTTGGACGGATTGAGAGATAAAAAAATAATAATTCCCAAGCAGTCTCAATGGCGGGGTGCGGGCCGGCCCGGCGGCGAGTGCGGCGGGCAGCAGGCCTCTTGGACAGGTTGAGAGATAAAAAAATAATAATTCCCGTGCAGTCTCAATGGCGGGGTGCGGGCCGGCCCGGCGGACGAGTGTGGCCAGTGAAGAGGCCTCTTGGCCGGGGTGAATAGTGTTGGAACGCGGCCCGCGGAAATAGTAGCGGCTGGAGGTACCGGGGGCGATGCCCGCCCCGGCCCGGAGGCCAAGTTAAAAAAAAAAAAATCCCCGTTCAGTCTCAATGGCAGGGTGCGGGCCGGCCCGGTGGGCGAGTCTGACCGGGGAAGAGGCCTCTTGGCCGGGGTTAATAGTGTTGGAACGCGGCCCGCGGAAATAGTAGCGGCTGGAGGTACCGGGGACGAAGCCCGCCCCGGCCCGAAGGCCGAGTTAAAAAAAATAATAATCCCCGTTCAGTCTCAATGGCGGGGTGCGTGCCGGCCCGGCGGCAATTGCGGCGGGCAGCAGGCCTCTTGGACAGGTTGAGAGATAAAAAATAATAATTCCCGTGCAGTCTCAATGGCGGGGTGCGGGCCGACCCGGCGGACGAGTGTGGCCAGTGAAGAGGCCTCTTGGCCGGGGTGAATAGTGTTGGAACGCGGCCCGCGGAAATAGTAGCGGCTGGAGGTACCGGGGGCGATGCCCGCCCCGGCCCGGAGGCCAAGTTAAAAAAATAAATAATCCCCGTTCAGTCTCAATGGCAGGGTGCAGGTCGGCCCGATGGCCGAGTGTGGCCGGGGAAGAGGACTCTTGGCCGGGGTGAATATGTTGGAACGCGGCGCGCGGAAATAGTAGCGGCTGGAGGTACCGGGGGCGAAGCCCGCCCCGGCCCGGCGGCCGAGTTAAAAAAAATAATAGTCCCCGTTCAGTCTCAATGGCGGGGTGCGTGCCGGCCCGGCGGCTAGTGCGGCGGGCAGCAGGCCTCTTGGACAGGTTGAGAGATAAAAAAATAATAATTCCCGTGCAGTCTCAATGGCGGGATGCGGGCCTGCCCAGCGGCCGACTGTGGCCGGGGAAGAGGCCTCTTGGCCGGGGTGAATATGTTGGACCGCGGCGCGCGGAAATAGTAGCGGCTGGAGGAACCGGGGGCGAAGCCCGCCCCGGCCCGGCGGCCGAGTTAAAAAAAATAATAATCCCCGTGCAGTCTCAATGGCGGGGTGCGGGCCGGCCCGGCGGCCGAGTGTGGCCGGGGAATAGGCCTCTTGGCCGGGGTGAATAGTGTTGGAAAGCGGCCCGCGGAAATAGTAGCGGCTGGAGGTACCAGGGGCGATGCCCGCCCCGGCCCGGCGGCCGAGTTAAAAAAAATAATAATCCCCGTTCAGTCTCAATGGTGGGGTGCGGGCCGGCCCGGCGGACGAGTGTGGCCGGGGAAGAGGCCTCTTGGCCGGGGTGAATAGTGTTGGAACGCGGCCCGCGGAAATAGTAGCGGCTGGAGGTACCGGGGGCGAAGCCAGCCCCGGCCCGGCGGCCAAGTTAAAAAAATAAATAATCCCGTTCAGTCTCAATGGCAGGGTGCGGGCCGGCCCAGTGGCCGAGTGTGGCCGGGGAAGAGGCCTCTTGGCCGGGGTTAATAGTGTTGGAACGCGGCCCGCGGAAATAGTAGCGGCTGGAGGTACCAGGGGCGAAGCCCGCCCCGGCCCGGCGGCCGAGTTAAAAAAAATAATAATCCCCGTTCAGTCTCAATGGCGGGGTGCGGGCCGGGGAATCGGCCTCTTGGCCAGGGTGAATAGTGTTGGAACGCGGCCCGCGGAAATAGTAGCGGCTGGAGGGACCGGGGGCAATGCCCGCCCCGGCCCGGCGGCCAAGTTAAAAAAATAAATAATCCCCGTTCAGTCTCAATGGCAGGGTGCGGGCTGGCCCGGCGGCGATTGCGGCGGGCAGCAGGCCTCTTGGACAGGTTGAGAGATAAAAAAATAATAATTCCCATGCAGTCTCAATGGCGGGGTGCGGGCCGGCCCGGCGGCAAGTGCGGCGGGCAGCAGGCCTCTTGGACAGGTTGAGAGATAAAAAAATAATAATTCCCGTGCAGTCTCAATTGCGGGGTGCGGGCCGGCCCGGCGGACGAGTGTGGCCAGTGAAGAGGCCTCTTGGCCGGGGTGAATAGTGTTGGAACGCGGCCCGCGGAAATAGTAGCGGCTGGAGGTACCGGGGGCGATGCCCGCCCCGGCCCGGCGGCCAAGTTAAAAAAATAAATAATCCCCGTTCAGTCTCAATGGCAGGGTGCGGGCCGGCCCGGCGGCGATTGCGGCGGGCAGCAGGCCTCTTGGACAGATTGAGAGATAAAAAAATAATAATTCCCATGCAGTCTCAATGGCGGGGTGCGGGCCGGCCCGGCGGCGAGTGCGGCGGGCAGCAGGCCTCTTGGACAGGTTGAGAGATAAAAAAATAATAATTCCCGTGCAGTCTCAATGGCGGGGTGCGGGCCGGCCCGGCGGACGAGTGTGGCCAGTGAAGAGGCCTCTTGGCCGGGGTGAATAGTGTTGGAACGCGGCCCGCGGAAATAATAGCGGCTGGAGGTACCGGGGGCGATGCCCGCCCCGGCCCGGAGGCCAAGTTAAAAAAAATAATAATCCCCGTTCAGTCTCAATGGCGGGGTGCGGGCCGGCCCGGCGGCGAGTCCGGCGGGCAGCAGGCCTCTTGGACAGGTTGAGAGATAAAAAAATAATAATTCCCGTGCAGTCTCAATGGCGGGGTGCGGGCCGGGGAATAGGCCTCTTGGCCGGGGTGAATAGTGTTGGAACGCGGCCCGCGGAAATAGTAGCGGCTGGAGGTACCGGGGGCGATGCCCGCTCCGGCCCGGCGGCCAAGTTAAAAAAATAAATAATCCCCGTTCAGTCTCAATGGCGGGGTGCGGGCCGGCCCGGCGGCCAAGTGTGCCCGGGGAATAGGCCTCTTGGCCGGGGTGAATAGTGTTGGAACGCGGCCCGCGGAAATATTAGCGGCTGGAGGTACCGGGGGCGATGCCCGGCCCGGCGGCCGAGTTAAAAAAAAAAATAATCCCCGTTCAGTCTCAATGGCGGGGTGCGTGCCGGCCCGGCGGACGAGTGTGGCCGGGGAAGAGGCCTCTTGGCCGCGGTGAATAGTGTTGGAACGCGGCCCGCGGAAATAGTAGCGGCTGGAGGTAACGGGGGTGATGCCCGCCCCGGCCCGGCGGCCAAGTTAAAAAAATGAATAATCCCCGTTCAGTCTCAATGGCAGGGTGCGGGCCTGCCCGGCGGCGAGTGCGGCGGGCAGCAGGCCTCTTGGACAGGTTGAGAGATAAAAAAATAATAATTCCCGTGCAGTCTCAATGGCGGGGTGCGGGCCGGCCCGGCGGACGAGTGTGGCCAGTGAAGAGGCCTCTTGGCCGGGGTGAATAGTGTTGGAACGCGGCCCGCGGAAATAGTAGCGGCTGGAGGTACCGGGGGCGATGCCCGCCCCGGCCCGGAGGCCAAGTTAAAAAAAATAATAATCCCCGTTCAGTCTCAATGGCGGGGTGCGGGCCGGCCCGGCGGCGAGTCCGGCGTGCAGCAGGCCTCTTGGACAGGTTGAGAGATAAAAAAATAATAATTCCCGTGCAGTCTCAATGGCGGGGTGCGGGCCGGGGAATAGGCCTCTTGGCCGGGGTGAATAGTGTTGGAACGCGGCCCGCGGAAATAGTAGCGGCTGGAGGTACCGGGGGCGATGCCCGCTCCGGCCCGGCGGCCAAGTTAAAAAAATAAATAATCCCCGTTCAGTCTCAATGGCGGGGTGCGGGCCGGCCCGGCGGCCAAGTGTGCCCGGGGAATAGGCCTCTTGGCCGGGGTGAATAGTGTTGGAACGCGGCCCGCGGAAATATTAGCGGCTGGAGGTACCGGGGGCGATGCCCGGCCCGGCGGCCGAGTTAAAAAAAAAAAAAATCCCCGTTCAGTCTCAATGGCGGGGTGCGTGCCGGCCCGGCGGACGAGTGTGGCCGGGGAAGAGGCCTCTTGGCCGCGGTGAATAGTGTTGGAACGCGGCCCGCGGAAATAGTAGCGGCTGGAGGTAACGGGGGTGATGCCCGCCCCGGCCCGGCGGCCAAGTTAAAAAAATGAATAATCCCCGTTCAGTCTCAATGGCAGGGTGCGGGCCTGCCCGGCGGCGAGTGCGGCGGGCAGCAGGCCTCTTGGACAGGTTGAGAGATAAAAAAATAATAATTCCCGTGCAGTCTCAATGGCGGGGTGCGGGCCGGGGAATAGGCCTCTTGGCCGGGATGAATAGTGTTGGAACGCGGCCCGCGGAAATAGTAGCGGCTGGAGGTACCGGGGGCGATGCCCGCCCCGGCCCGGCGGCCAAGTTAAAAAAATAAATAATCCCCGTTCAGTCTCAATGGCAGGGTGCGGCCTGGCCCGGCGGCGATTGCGGCGGGCAGCAGGCCTCTTGGACAGGTTGAGAGATAAAAAAATAATAATTCCCATGCAGTCTTAATGGCGGGGTGCGGGCCGGCCCGGAGGCGAGTGCGGCGGGCAGCAGGCCTCTTGGACAGGTTGAGAGATAAAAAAATAATAATTCCCGTGCAGTCTCAATGGCAGGGTGCGGGCCGGCCCGGTGGCCGAGTGTGGCCGAGGAAGAGGCCTCTTGGCCGGGGTTAATAGTGTTGGAACGCGGCCCGCGGAAATAGTAGCGGCTGGTGGTACCGGGGGCGAAGCCCGCCCCGGACCGGCGGCCGAGTTAAAAAAAATAATAATCCCCGTTCAGTCTCAATGGCGGGGTGCGGGCCGGCCCGGCGGACGACTGTGGCCGGGGAAGAGGCCTCTTGGCCGGGGTGAATAGTGTTGGAACGCGGCCCGCGGAAATAGTAGCGGCTGGAGGTACCGGGGGCGATGCCCGCCCCGGCCCGGCGGCCAAGTTAAAAAAATAAATAATCCCCGTTCAGTCTCAATGGCAGGGTGCGGGCCGGCCCGGCGGCGAGTGCGGCGGGCAGCAGGCCTCTTGGACAGGTTGAGAGATAAAAAAATAATAATTCCCGTTCAGTCTCAATGGCAGGGTGCGGGCGGCCCGGCGGCGATTGCGGCGGGCAGAAGGCCTCTTGGACAGGTTGAGAGATAAAAAAATAATAATTCCCATGCAGTCTCAATGGCGGGGTGCGGGCCGGGGAATAGGCCTCTTGGCCGGGGTGAATATGTTGGAACGCGGCGCGCGTAAATAGAAGCGGCTGGAGGTACCGGGGGCGAAGCCCGCCCCGGGCCGGCGGCCAAGTTAAAAAAATAAATAATCCCCGTTCAGTCTCAATGGCAGGGTGCGGGCCGGCCCGGCGGCGATTGCGGCGGGCAGCAGGCCTCTTGGACAGGTTGAGAGATATAAAAATAATAATTCCCGTGCAGTCTCAATGGCGGGGTGCGGGCCGGCCCGGCGGACGAGTGTGGCCGGGGAAGAGGCCTCTTGGCCGGGGTGAATATGTTGGAACGCGGCGCGCGTAAATAGAAGCGGCTGGAGGTACCGGGGGCGAAGCCCGCCCCGGCCCGGAGGCCGAGTTAAAAAAAATAATAATCCCCGTTCAGTCTCAATGGCGGGGTGCGGGCCGGCCCGGCGGCGAGTGCGGCGGGCAGCAGGCCTCTTGGACAGGTTGAGAGATAAAAAAATAATAATTCCCGTGCAGTCTCAATGGCGGGGTGCGGGCCGGCCCGGCGGACGAGTGTGGCCGGGGAAGAGGCCTCTTGGCCGGGGTGAATATGTTGGAACGCGGCGCGCGTAAATAGAAGCGGCTGGAGGTACCGGGGGCGAAGCCCGCCCCGGCCCGGAGGCCGAGTTAAAAAAAATAATAATCCCCGTTCAGTCTCAATGGCGGGGTGCGGGCCGGCCCGGCGGCGAGTGCGGCGGGCAGCAGGCCTCTTGGACAGGTTGAGAAATAAAAAAATAATAATTCCCGTTCAGTCTCAATGGCAGGGTGCGGGCCGGCCCGGCGGCGATTGCGGCGGGCAGCAGGCCTCCTGGACAGGTTGAGAGATAAAAAAATAATAATTCCCGTGCAGTCTCAATGGCGGGGTGCGGGCCGGGGAATAGGCCTCTTGGCCGGGGTGAATATGTTGGAACACGGCCCGCGTAAATAGAAGCGGCTGGAGGTACCGGGGGCGAAGCCCGCCCCGGCCCGGAGGCCGAGTTAAAAAAAAAAATAATCCCCGTTCAGTCTCAATGGCGGGGTGCGGGCCGGCCCGGCGGCGAGTGCGGCGGGCAGCAGGCCTCTTGGACAGGTTGAGAGATAAAAAAATAATAATTCCCGTGCAGTCTCAATGGCGGGGTGCGGGCCGGGGAATAGGCCTCTTGGCCGGGGTGAATATGTTGGAACGCGGCGCGCGTAAATACAAGCGGCTGGAGGTACCGGGGGCGAAGCCCGCCCCGGGCCGGCGGCCAAGTTAAAAAAATAAATAATCCCCGTTCAGTCTCAATGGCGGGGTGCGGGCCGGCCCGGCAGCGAGTGCGGCGGGCAGCAGGCCTCTTGGACAGGTTGAGAGATAAAAAAATAATAATTCCCATGCAGTCTCAATGGCGGGGTGCGGGCCGGGGAATAGGCCTCTTGGCCGGGGTGAATAGTGTTGGAACACGGCCCGCGGAAATAGTAGCGGCTGGAGGTACCGGGGGCGATGCCCGCCCCGGGCCGGCGGCCAAGTTAAAAAAATAAATAATCCCCGTTCAGTCTCAATGGCAGGGTGCGGGCCGGCCCGGCGGCGAGTGCGGCGGGCAGCAGGCCTCTTGGACAGGTTGAGAGATAAAAAAATAATAATTCCCGTGCAGTCTCAATGGCAGGGTGCGGGCCGGCCCGGCGGCGATTGCGGCGGGCAGCAGGCCTCTTGGACAGGTTGAGAGATAAAAAAATAATAATTCCCATGCAGTCTCAATGGCGGGGTGCGGGCCGGGGAATAGGCCTCTTGGCCGGGGTGAATATGTTGGAACGCGGCGCGCGTAAATAGAAGCGGCTGGAGGTACCGGGGGCGAAGCCCGCCCCGGCCCGGAGGTCGAGTTAAAAAAAATAATAATCCCCGTTCAGTCTCAATGGCGGGGTGCGGGCCGGCCCGGCGGCGAGTGCGGCGGGCAGCGGGCCTCTTGGACAGGTTGAGAGATAAAAAAATAATAATTCCCGTGCAGTCTCAATGGCGGGGTGCGGGCCGGGGAATAGGCCTCTTGGCCGGGGTGAATATGTTGGAACGCGGCGCGCGTAAATACAAGCGGCAGGAGGTACCGGGGGCGAAGCCCGCCCCGGGCCGGCGGCCAAGTTAAAAAAATAAATAATCCCCGTTCAGTCTCAATGGCAGGGTGCGGGCCGGCCCGGCGGCGAGTGCGGTGGGCAGCAGGCCTCTTGGACAGGTTGAGAGATATAAAAATAATAATTCCCGTGCAGTCTCAATGGCGGGGTGCGGGCCGGCCCGGCGGACGAGTGTGGCCGGGGAAGAGGCCTCTTGGCCGGGGTGAATATGTTGGAACGCGGCGCGCGTATATAGAAGCGGCTGGAGGTACCGGGGGCGAAGCCCGCGCCGGCCCGGAGGCCGAGTTAAAAAAAATAATAATCCCCGTTCAGTCTCAATGGCGGGGTGCGGGCCGGGGAATAGGCCTCTTGGCCGGGGTGAATAGTGTTGGAACACGGCCCGCGGAAATAGTAGCGGCTGGAGGTACCGGGGGCGATGCCCGCCCCGGCCCGGCGGCCAAGTTAAAAAAATAAATAATCCCCGTTCAGTCTCAATGGCAGGGTGCGGGCCGGCCCGGCGGCGATTGCGGCGGGCAGCAGGCCTCTTGGACAGGTTGAGAGATAAAAAAATAATAATTCCCGTGCAGTCTCAATGGCGGGGTGCGGGCCGGGGAATAGGCCTCTTGGCCGGGGTGAATAGTGTTGGAACACGGCCCGCGGAAATAGTAGCGGCTGGAGGTACCGGGGGCGATGCCCGCCCCGGGCCGGCGGCCAAGTTAAAAAAATAAATAATCCCCGTTCAGTCTCAATGGCAGGGTGCGGGCCGGCCCGGCGGCGAGTGCGGTGGGCAGCAGGCCTCTTGGACAGGTTGAGAGATATAAAAATAATAATTCCCGTGCAGTCTCAACGGCGGGGTGCGGGCCGGCCCGGCGGACGAGTGTGGCCGGGGAATAGGCCTCTTGGCCGGGGTGAATATGTTGGAACGCGGCGCGCGTAAATAGAAGCGGCTGGAGGTACCGGGGGCGAAGCCCGCCCCGGCCCGGAGGCCGAGTTAAAAAAAATAATAATCCCCGTTCAGTCTCAATGGCGGGGTGCGGGCCGGCCCGGCGGCGAGTGCGGCGGGCAGCAGGCCTCTTGGACAGGTTGAGAGATAAAAAAAAAAATAATTCCCGTGCAGTCTCAATGGCGGGGTGCGGGCCGGGGAATAGGCCTCTTGGCCGGGGTGAATAGTGTTGGAACACGGCCCGCGGAAATAGTAGCGGCTGGAGGTACCGGGGGCGATGCCCGCCCCGGCCTGGCGGCCAAGTTAAAAAAATAAATAATCCCCGTTCAGTCTCAATGGCAGGGTGCGGGCCGGCCCGGCGGCGATTGCGGCGGGCAGCAGGCCTCTTGGACAGGTTGAGAGATAAAAAAATAATAATTCCCGTTCAGTCTCAATGGCAGGGTGCGGGCCGGCCCGGCGGCAATTGCGGCGGGCAGCAGGCCTCTTGGACAGGTTGAGAGATAAAAAAATAATAATTCCCATGCAGTCTCAATGGCGGGGTGCGGGCCGGGGAATAGGCCTCTTGGCCGGGGTGAATATGTTGGAACGCGGCGCGCGTAAATAGAAGCGGCTGGAGGTACCGGGGGCGAAGCCCGCCCCGGCCCGGAGGCCGAGTTAAAAAAAATAATAATCCCCGTTCAGTCTCAATGGCGGGGTGCGGGCCGGCCCGGCGGCGAGTGCGGCGGGCAGCAGGCCTCTTGGACAGGTTGAGAGATAAAAAAATAATAATTCCCGTGCAGTCTCAATGGTGGGGTGCGGGCCGGGGAATAGGCCTCTTGGCCGGGGTGAATATGTTGGAACGCGGCGCGCGTAAATAGAAGCGGCTGGAGGTACCGGGGGCGAAGCCCGCCCCGGCCCGGAGGCCGAGTTAAAAAAAATAATAATCCCCGTTCAGTCTCAATGGCGGGGTGCGGGCCGGCCGGCGGCGAGTGCGGCGGGCAGCAGGCCTCTTGGACAGGTTGAGAGATAAAAAAATAATAATTCCCGTGCAGTCTCAATGGCGGGGTGCGGGCCGGGGAATAGGCCTCTTGGCCGGGGTGAATAGTGTTGGAACACGGCCCGCGGAAATAGTAGCGGCTGGAGGTACCGGGGGCGATGCCCGCCCCGGCCCGGCGGCCAAGTTAAAAAAATAAATAATCCCGTTCAGTCTCAATGGCAGGGTACGGGCCGGCCCGGCGGCGATTGCGGCGGGCAGCAGGCCTCTTGGACAGGTTGAGAGATAAAAAAATAATAATTCCCATGCAGTCTCAATGGCGGGGTGCGGGCCGGGGAATAGGCCTCTTGGCCGGGGTGAATATGTTGGAACGCGGCGCGCGTAAATAGAAGCGGCTGGAGGTACCGGGGGCGAAGCCCGCCCCGGCCCGGAGGCCGAGTTAAAAAAAATAATAATCCCCGTTCAGTCTCAATGGCGGGGTGCGGGCCGGCCCGGCGGCGAGTGCGGCGGGCAGCAGGCCTCTTGGACAGGTTGAGAGATAAAAAAAATAATAATTCCCGTGCAGTCTCAATGGCGGGGTGCGGGCCGGGGAATAGGCCTCTTGGCCGGGGTGAATATGTTGGAACGCGGCGCGCGTAAATAGAAGCGGCTGGAGGTACCGGGGGCGAAGCCCGCCCGGGCCCGGAGGCCGAGTTAAAAAAAATAATAATCCCCGTTCAGTCTCAATGGCGGGGTGCGGGCCGGCCCGGCGGCGAGTGCGGCGGGCAGCAGGCCTCTTGGACAGGTTGAGAGTTAAAAAAATAATAATTCCCGTGCAGTCTCAATGGCGGGGTGCGGGCCGGGGAATAGGCCTCTTGGCCGGGGTGAATAGTGTTGGAACACGGCCCGCGGAAATAGTAGCGGCTGGAGGTACCGGGGGCGATGCCCGCCCCGGCCCGGCGGCCAAGTTAAAAAAATAAATAATCCCCGTTCAGCCTCAATGGCAGGGTGCGGGCCGGCCCGGCGGCGATTGCGGCGGGCAGCAGGCCTCTTGGACAGGTTGAGAGATAAAAAAATAATAATTCCCGTGCAGTCTCAATGGCGGGGTGCGGGCCGGGGAATAGGCCTCTTGGCCGGGGTGAATAGTGTTGGAACACGGCCCGCGGAAATAGTAGCGGCTGGAGGTACCGGGGGCGATGCCCGCCCCGGGCCGGCGGCCAAGTTAAAAAAATAAATAATCCCCGTTCAGTCTCAATGGCAGGGTGCGGGCCGGCCCGGCGGCGAGTGCGGCGGGCAGCAGGCCTCTTGGACAGGTTGAGAGATAAAAAAATAATAATTCCCGTTCAGTCTCAATGGCAGGGTGCGGGCCGGCCCGGCGGCGATTGCGGCGGGCAGAAGGCCTCTTGGACAGGTTGAGAGATAAAAAAATAATAATTCCCATGCAGTCTCAATGGCGGGGTGCGGGCCGGGGAATAGGCCTCTTGGCCGGGGTGAATATGTTGGAACGCGGCGCGCGTAAATAGAAGCGGCTGGAGGTACCGGGGGCGAAGCCCGCCCCGGGCCGGCGGCCAAGTTAAAAAAATAATAATTCCCGTGCAGTCTCAATGGCGGGGTGCGGGCCGGGGAATAGGCCTCTTGGCCGGGGTGAATATGTTGGAACGCGGCGCGCGTAAATAGAAGCGGCTGGAGGTACCGGGGGCGAAGCCCGCCCCGGCCCGGAGGCCGAGTTAAAAAAAAAAATAATCCCCGTTCAGTCTCAATGGCGGGGTGCGGGCCGGCCCGGCGGCGAGTGCGGCGGGCAGCAGGCCTCTTGGACAGGTTGAGAGATAAAAAAATAATAATTCCCGTGCAGTCTCAATGGCGGGGTGCGGGCCGGGGAATAGGCCTCTTGGCCGGGGTGAATATGTTGGAACGCGGCGCGCGTAAATACAAGCGGCTGGAGGTACCGGGGGCGAAGCCCGCCCCGGCCCGGAGGCCGAGTTAAAAAAAATAATAATCCCCGTTCAGTCTCAATGGCGGGGTGCGGGCCGGCCCGGCGGCGAGTGCGGCGGGCAGCAGGCCTCTTGGACAGGTTGAGAGATAAAAAAAAAAATAATTCCCGTGCAGTCTCAATGGCGGGGTGCGGGCCGGGGAATAGGCCTCTTGGCCGGGGTGAATAGTGTTGGAACACGGCCCGCGGAAATAGTAGCGGCTGGAGGTACCGGGGGCGATGCCCGCCCCGGCCCGGCGGCCAAGTTAAAAAAATAAATAATCCCCGTTCAGTCTCAATGGCAGGGTGCGGGCCGGCCCGGCGGCGATTGCGGCGGGCAGCAGGCCTCTTGGACAGGTTGAGAGATAAAAAAATAATAATTCCCGTTCAGTCTCAATGGCAGGGTGCGGGCCGGCCCGGCGGCAATTGCGGCGGGCAGCAGGCCTCTTGGACAGGTTGAGAGATAAAAAAATAATAATTCCCATGCAGTCTCAATGGCGGGGTGCGGGCCGGGGAATAGGCCTCTTGGCCGGGGTGAATATGTTGGAACGCGGCGCGCGTAAATAGAAGCGGCTGGAGGTACCGGGGGCGAAGCCCGCCCCGGCCCGGAGGCCGAGTTAAAAAAAATAATAATCCCCGTTCAGTCTCAATGGCGGGGTGCGGGCCGGCCCGGCGGCGAGTGCGGCGGGCAGCAGGCCTCTTGGACAGGTTGAGAGATAAAAAAATAATAATTCCCGTGCAGTCTCAATGGCGGGGTGCGGGCCGGGGAATAGGCCTCTTGGCCGGGGTGAATATGTTGGAAGGCGGCGCGCGTAAATAGAAGCGGCTGGAGGTACCGGGGGCTAAGCCCGCCCCGGCCCGGAGGCCGAGTTAAAAAAAATAATAATCCCCGTTCAGTCTCAATGGCGGGGTGCGGGCCGGCCGGCGGCGAGTGCGGCGGGCAGCAGGCCTCTTGGACAGGTTGAGAGATAAAAAAATAATAATTCCCGTGCAGTCTCAATGGCGGGGTGCGGGCCGGGGAATAGGCCTCTTGGCCGGGGTGAATAGTGTTGGAACACGGCCCGCGGAAATAGTAGCGGCTGGAGGTACCGGGGGCGATGCCCGCCCCGGCCCGGCGGCCAAGTTAAAAAAATAAATAATCCCGTTCAGTCTCAATGGCAGGGTACGGGCCGGCCCGGCGGCGATTGCGGCGGGCAGCAGGCCTCTTGGACAGGTTGAGAGATAAAAAAATAATAATTCCCATGCAGTCTCAATGGCGGGGTGCGGGCCGGGGAATAGGCCTCTTGGCCGGGGTGAATATGTTGGAACGCGGCGCGCGTAAATAGAAGCGGCTGGAGGTACCGGGGGCGAAGCCCGCCCCGGCCCGGAGGCCGAGTTAAAAAAAATAATAATCCCCGTTCAGTCTCAATGGCGGGGTGCGGGCCGGCCCGGCGGCGAGTGCGGCGGGCAGCAGGCCTCTTGGACAGGTTGAGAGATAAAAAAAATAATAATTCCCGTGCAGTCTCAATGGCGGGGTGCGGGCCGGGGAATAGGCCTCTTGGCCGGGGTGAATATGTTGGAACGCGGCGCGCGTAAATAGAAGCGGCTGGAGGTACCGGGGGCGAAGCCCGCCCGGGCCCGGAGGCCGAGTTAAAAAAAATAATAATCCCCGTTCAGTCTCAATGGCGGGGTGCGGGCCGGCCCGGCGGCGAGTGCGGCGGGCAGCAGGCCTCTTGGACAGGTTGAGAGATAAAAAAATAATAATTCCCGTGCAGTCTCAATGGCGGGGTGCGGGCCGGGGAATAGGCCTCTTGGCCGGGGTGAATAGTGTTGGAACACGGCCCGCGGAAATAGTAGCGGCTGGAGGTACCGGGGGCGATGCCCGCCCCGGCCCGGCGGCCAAGTTAAAAAAATAAATAATCCCCGTTCAGCCTCAATGGCAGGGTGCGGGCCGGCCCGGCGGCGATTGCGGCGGGCAGCAGGCCTCTTGGACAGGTTGAGAGATAAAAAAATAATAATTCCCGTGCAGTCTCAATGGCGGGGTGCGGGCCGGGGAATAGGCCTCTTGGCCGGGGTGAATAGTGTTGGAACACGGCCCGCGGAAATAGTAGCGGCTGGAGGTACCGGGGGCGATGCCCGCCCCGGGCCGGCGGCCAAGTTAAAAAAATAAATAATCCCCGTTCAGTCTCAATGGCAGGGTGCGGGCCGGCCCGGCGGCGAGTGCGGCGGGCAGCAGGCCTCTTGGACAGGTTGAGAGATAAAAAAATAATAATTCCCGTTCAGTCTCAATGGCAGGGTGCGGGCCGGCCCGGCGGCGATTGCGGCGGGCAGAAGGCCTCTTGGACAGGTTGAGAGATAAAAAAATAATAATTCCCATGCAGTCTCAATGGCGGGGTGCGGGCCGGGGAATAGGCCTCTTGGCCGGGGTGAATATGTTGGAACGCGGCGCGCGTAAATAGAAGCGGCTGGAGGTACCGGGGGCGAAGCCCGCCCCGGGCCGGCGGCCAAGTTAAAAAAATAATAATTCCCGTGCAGTCTCAATGGCGGGGTGCGGGCCGGCCCGGCGGACGAGTGTGGCCGGGGAAGAGGCCTCTTGGCCGGGGTGAATATGTTGGAACGCGGCGCGCGTAAATAGAAGCGGCTGGAGGTACCGGGGGCGAAGCCCGCCCCGGCCCGGAGGCCGAGTTAAAAAAAATAATAATCCCCGTTCAGTCTCAATGGCGGGGTGCGGGCCGGCCCGGCGGCGAGTGCGGCGGGCAGCAGGCCTCTTGGACAGGTTGAGAAATAAAAAAATAATAATTCCCGTTCAGTCTCAATGGCAGGGTGCGGGCCGGCCCGGCGGCGATTGCGGCGGGCAGCAGGCCTCCTGGACAGGTTGAGAGATAAAAAAATAATAATTCCCGTGCAGTCTCAATGGCGGGGTGCGGGCCGGGGAATAGGCCTCTTGGCCGGGGTGAATATGTTGGAACGCGGCGCGCGTAAATAGAAGCGGCTGGAGGTACCGGGGGCGAAGCCCGCCCCGGCCCGGAGGCCGAGTTAAAAAAAAAAATAATCCCCGTTCAGTCTCAATGGCGGGGTGCGGGCCGGCCCGGCGGCGAGTGCGGCGGGCAGCAGGCCTCTTGGACAGGTTGAGAGATAAAAAAATAATAATTCCCGTGCAGTCTCAATGGCGGGGTGCGGGCCGGGGAATAGGCCTCTTGGCCGGGGTGAATATGTTGGAACGCGGCGCGCGTAAATACAAGCGGCTGGAGGTACCGGGGGCGAAGCCCGCCCCGGCCCGGAGGCCGAGTTAAAAAAAATAATAATCCCCGTTCAGTCTCAATGGCGGGGTGCGGGCCGGCCCGGCAGCGAGTGCGGCGGGCAGCAGGCCTCTTGGACAGGTTGAGAGATAAAAAAATAATAATTCCCGTGCAGTCTCAATGGCGGGGTGCGGGCCGGGGAATAGGCCTCTTGGCCGGGGTGAATAGTGTTGGAACACGGCCCGCGGAAATAGTAGCGGCTGGAGGTACCGGGGGCGATGCCCGCCCCGGCCCGGCGGCCAAGTTAAAAAAATAAATAATCCCCGTTCAGTCTCAATGGCAGGGTGCGGGCCGGCCCGGCGGCGATTGCGGCGGGCAGCAGGCCTCTTGGACAGGTTGAGAGATAAAAAAATAATAATTCCCATGCAGTCTCAATGGCGGGGTGCGGGCCGGGGAATAGGCCTCTTGGCCGGGGTGAATAGTGTTGGAACACGGCCCGCGGAAATAGTAGCGGCTGGAGGTACCGGGGGCGATGCCCGCCCCGGGCCGGCGGCCAAGTTAAAAAAATAAATAATCCCCGTTCAGTCTCAATGGCAGGGTGCGGGCCGGCCCGGCGGCGAGTGCGGCGGGCAGCAGGCCTCTTGGACAGGTTGAGAGATAAAAAAATAATAATTCCCGTTCAGTCTCAATGGCAGGGTGCGGGCCGGCCCGGCGGCAATTGCGGCGGGCAGCAGGCCTCTTGGACAGGTTGAGAGATAAAAAAATAATAATTCCCATGCAGTCTCAATGGCGGGGTGCGGGCCGGGGAATAGGCCTCTTGGCCGGGGTGAATATGTTGGAACGCGGCGCGCGTAAATAGAAGCGGCTGGAGGTACCGGGGGCGAAGCCCGCCCCGGCCCGGAGGCCGAGTTAAAAAAAATAATAATCCCCGTTCAGTCTCAATGGCGGGGTGCGGGCCGGCCCGGCGGCGAGTGCGGCGGGCAGCAGGCCTCTTGGACAGGTTGAGAGATAAAAAAATAATAATTCCCGTGCAGTCTCAATGGCGGGGTGCGGGCCGGGGAATAGGCCTCTTGGCCGGGGTGAATATGTTGGAACGCGGCGCGCGTAAATAGAAGCGGCTGGAGGTACCGGGGGCGAAGCCCGCCCCGGCCCAGAGGCCGAGTTAAAAAAAATAATAATCCCCGTTCAGTCTCAATGGCGGGGTGCGGGCCGGCCCGGCGGCGAGTGCGGCGGGCAGCAGGCCTCTTGGACAGGTTGAGAGATAAAAAAATAATAATTCCCGTGCAGTCTCAATGGCGGGGTGCGGGCCGGGGAATAGGCCTCTTGGCCGGGGTGAATAGTGTTGGAACACGGCCCGCGGAAATAGTAGCGGCTGGAGGTACCGGGGGCGATGCCCGCCCCGGCCCGGCGGCCAAGTTAAAAAAATAAATAATCCCGATCAGTCTCAATGGCAGGGTGCGGGCCGGCCCGGCGGCGATTGCGGCGGGCAGCAGGCCTCTTGGACAGGTTGAGAGATAAAAAAATAATAATTCCCATGCAGTCTCAATGGCGGGGTGCGGGCCGGGGAATAGGCCTCTTGGCCGGGGTGAATATGTTGGAACGCGGCGCGCGTAAATAGAAGCGGCTGGAGGTACCGGGGGCGAAGCCCGCCCCGGCCTGGAGGCCGAGTTAAAAAAAATAATAATCCCCGTTCAGTCTCAATGGCGGGGTGCGGGCCGGCCCGGCGGCGAGTGCGGCGGGCAGCAGGCCTCTTGGACAGGTTGAGAGATAAAAAAATAATAATTCCCGTGCAGTCTCAATGGCGGGGTGCGGGCCGGGGAATAGGCCTCTTGGCCGGGGTGAATAGTGTTGGAACACGGCCCGCGGAAATAGTAGCGGCTGGAGGTACCGGGGGCGATGCCCGCCCCGGCCCGGCGGCCAAGTTAAAAAAATAAATAATCCCCGTTCAGTCTCAATGGCAGGGTGCGGGCCGGCCCGGCGGCGATTGCGGCGGGCAGCAGGCCTCTTGGACAGGTTGAGAGATAAAAAAATAATAATTCCCATGCAGTCTCAATGGCGGGGTGCGGGCCGGGGAATAGGCCTCATGGCCGGGGTGAATATGTTGGAACGCAGCGCGCGTAAATAGAAGCGGCTGGAGGTACCGGGGCGAAGACCGCCCCGGCCGGTAGGCCGAGTTAAAAAAAATAATAATCCCCGTTCAGTCTCAATGGCGGGGTGCGAGTGCGGCGGGCAGCAGGCCTCTTGGACAGGTTGAGAGATAAAAAAATAATAATTCCCGTTCAGTCTCAATGGCAGGGTGCGGGCCGGCCCGGCGGCGATTGCGGCGGGCAGCAGGCCTCTTGGACAGGTTGAGAGATAAAAAAATAATAATTCCCATGCAGTCTCAATGGCGGGGTGCGGGCCGGGGAATAGGCCTCTTGGCCGGGGTGAATATGTTGGAACGCGGCGCGCGTAAAAAGAAGCGGCTGGAGGTACCGGGGGCGATGCCCGCCCCGGCCCGGCGGCCAAGTTAAAAAAATAAATAATCCCCGTTCAGTCTCAATGGCAGGGTGCGGGCCGGCCCGGCGGCGATTGCGGCGGGCAGCAGGCCTCTTGGACAGGTTGAGAGATAAAAAAATAATAATTCCCGTTCAGTCTCAATGGCGGGGTGCGGGCCGGGGAATAGGCCTCTTGGCCGGGGTGAATAGTGTTGCAACACGGCCCGCGGAAATAGTAACGGCTGGAGGTACCGGGGGCGATGCCCCCCCCGGCCCGGCGGCCAAGTTAAAAAAATAAATAATCCCCGTTCAGTCTCAATGGCAGGGTGCGGGCCGGCCCGGCGGCGATTGCGGCGGGCAGCAGGCCTCTTGGACAGGTTGAGAGATATAAAAATAATAATTCCCGTGCAGTCTCAATGGCGGGGTGCGGGCCGGCCCGGCGGACGAGTGTGGCCGAGGAAGAGGCCTCTTGGCCGGGGTGAATATGTTGGAACGCGGCGCGCGTAAATAGAAGCGGCTGGAGGTACCGGGGGCGAAGCCCGCCCCGGCCCGGAGGCCGAGTTAAAAAAAATAATAATCCCCGTTCAGTCTCAATGGCGGGGTGCGGGCCGGCCCGGCGGCGAGTGCGGCGGGCAGCAGGCCTCTTGGACAGGTTGAGAGATAAAAAAATAATAATTCCCGTGCAGTCTCAATGGCGGGGTGCGGGCCGGCCCGGCGGACGAGTGTGGCCGGGGAAGAGGCCTCTTGGCCGGGGTGAATATGTTGGAACGCGGCGCGCGTAAATAGAAGCGGCTGGAGGTACCGGGGGCGAAGCCCGCCCCGGCCCGGCGGCCGAGTTAAAAAAAATAATAATCCCGTACAGTCTCAATGGCGGGGTGCGGGCCGGCCCGGCGGCGAGTGCGGCGGGCAGCAGGCCTCTTGGACAGGTTGAGAGATAAAAAAATAATAATTCCCGTGTAGTCTCAATGGCGGGGTGCGGGCCGGGGAATAGGCCTCTTGGCCGGGGTGAATAGTGTTGGAACACGGCCCGCGGAAATAGTAGCGGCTGGAGGTACCGGGGGCGATGCCCGCCCCGGCCCGGCGGCCAAGTTAAAAAAATAAATAATCCCCGTTCAGTCTCAATGGCAGGGTGCGGGCCGGCCCGGCGGCGATTGCGGCGGGCAGCAGGCCTCTTGGACAGGTTGAGAGATAAAAAAATAATAATTCCCATGCAGTCTCAATGGCGGGGTGCGGGCCGGGGAATAGGCCTCTTGGCCGGGGTGAATAGTGTTGGAACACGGCCCGCGGAAATAGTAGCGGCTGGAGGTACCGGGGGCGATGCCCGCCCCGGCCCGGCGGCCAAGTTAAAAAAATAAATAATCCCGTTCAGTCTCAATGGCAGGGTGCGGGCCGGCCCGGCGGCGATTGCGGCGGGCAGCAGGCCTCTTGGACAGGTTGAGAGATAAAAAAATAATAATTCCCATGCAGTCTCAATGGCGGGGTGCGGGCCGGGGAATAGGCCTCTTGGCCGGGGTGAATAGTGTTGGAACACGGCCCGCGGAAATAGTAGCGGCTGGAGGTACCGGGGGCGATGCCCGCCCCGGCCCCGCGGCCAAGTTAAAAAAATAAATAATCCCCGTTCAGTCTCAATGGCAGGGTGCGGGCCGGCCCGGCGGCGAGTGCGGCGGGCAGCAGGCCTCTTGGACAGGTTGAGAGATAAAAAAATAATAATCCCCGTTCAGTCTCAATGGCGGGGTGCGGGCCGGCCCGGCGGCGAGTGCGGCGGGCAGCAGGCCTCTTGGACAGGTTGAGAGATAAAAAAAATAATAATTCCCGTGCAGTCTCAATGGCGGGGTGCGGGCCGGGGAATAGGCCTCTTGGCCGGGGTGAATATGTTGGAACGCGGCGCGCGTAAATAGAAGCGGCTGGAGGTACCGGGGGCGAAGCCCGCCCGGGCCCGGAGGCCGAGTTAAAAAAAATAATAATCCCCGTTCAGTCTCAATGGCGGGGTGCGGGCCGGCCCGGCGGCGAGTGCGGCGGGCAGCAGGCCTCTTGGACAGGTTGAGAGATAAAAAAATAATAATTCCCGTGCAGTCTCAATGGCGGGGTGCGGGCCGGGGAATAGGCCTCTTGGCCGGGGTGAATAGTGTTGGAACACGGCCCGCGGAAATAGTAGCGGCTGGAGGTACCGGGGGCGATGCCCGCCCCGGCCCGGCGGCCAAGTTAAAAAAATAAATAATCCCCGTTCAGCCTCAATGGCAGGGTGCGGGCCGGCCCGGCGGCGATTGCGGCGGGCAGCAGGCCTCTTGGACAGGTTGAGAGATAAAAAAATAATAATTCCCGTGCAGTCTCAATGGCGGGGTGCGGGCCGGGGAATAGGCCTCTTGGCCGGGGTGAATAGTGTTGGAACACGGCCCGCGGAAATAGTAGCGGCTGGAGGTACCGGGGGCGATGCCCGCCCCGGGCCGGCGGCCAAGTTAAAAAAATAAATAATCCCCGTTCAGTCTCAATGGCAGGGTGCGGGCCGGCCCGGCGGCGAGTGCGGCGGGCAGCAGGCCTCTTGGACAGGTTGAGAGATATAAAAATAATAATTCCCGTGCAGTCTCAATGGCGGGGTGCGGGCCGGCCCGGCGGACGAGTGTGGCCGGGGAAGAGGCCTCTTGGCCGGGGTGAATATGTTGGAACGCGGCGCGCGTAAATAGAAGCGGCTGGAGGTACCGGGGGCGAAGCCCGCCCCGGCCCGGAGGCCGAGTTAAAAAAAATAATAATCCCCGTTCAGTCTCAATGGCGGGGTGCGGGCCGGCCCGGCGGCGATTGCGGCGGGCAGCAGGCCTCTTGGACAGGTTGAGAGATAAAAAAATAATAATTCCCGTGCAGTCTCAATGGCGGGGTGCGGGCCGGGGAATAGGCCTCTTGGCCGGGGTGAATAGTTTTGGAACACGACCCGCGGAAATAGTAGCGGCTGGAGGTACCGGGGGCGATGCCCGCCCCGGGCCGGCGGCCAAGTTAAAAAAATAAATAATCCCCGTTCAGTCTCAATGGCAGGGTGCGGGCCGGCCCGGCGGCGAGTGCGGCGGGCAGCAGGCCTCTTGGACAGGTTGAGAGATAAAAAAATAATAATTCCCGTTCAGTCTCAATGGCAGGGTGCGGGCGGCCCGGCGGCGATTGCGGCGGGCAGAAGGCCTCTTGGACAGGTTGAGAGATAAAAAAATAATAATTCCCATGCAGTCTCAATGGCGGGGTGCGGGCCGGGGAATAGGCCTCTTGGCCGGGGTGAATATGTTGGAACGCGGCGCGCGTAAATAGAAGCGGCTGGAGGTACCGGGGGCGAAGCCCGCCCCGGGCCGGCGGCCAAGTTAAAAAAATAAATAATCCCCGTTCAGTCTCAATGGCAGGGTGCGGGCCGGCCCGGCGGCGATTGCGGCGGGCAGCAGGCCTCTTGGACAGGTTGAGAGATATAAAAATAATAATTCCCGTGCAGTCTCAATGGCGGGGTGCGGGCCGGCCCGGCGGACGAGTGTGGCCGGGGAAGAGGCCTCTTGGCCGGGGTGAATATGTTGGAACGCGGCGCGCGTAAATAGAAGCGGCTGGAGGTACCGGGGGCGAAGCCCGCCCCGGCCCGGAGGCCGAGTTAAAAAAAATAATAATCCCCGTTCAGTCTCAATGGCGGGGTGCGGGCCGGCCCGGCGGCGAGTGCGGCGGGCAGCAGGCCTCTTGGACAGGTTGAGAGATAAAAAAATAATAATTCCCGTGCAGTCTCAATGGCGGGGTGCGGGCCGGCCCGGCGGACGAGTGTGGCCGGGGAATAGGCCTCTTGGCCGGGGTGAATATGTTGGAACGCGGCGCGCGTAAATAGAAGCGGCTGGAGGTACCGGGGGCGAAGCCCGCCCCGGCCCGGAGGCCGAGTTAAAAAAAATAATAATCCCCGTTCAGTCTCAATGGCGGGGTGCGGGCCGGCCCGGCGGCGAGTGCGGCGGGCAGCAGGCCTCTTGGACAGGTTGAGAAATAAAAAAATAATAATTCCCGTTCAGTCTCAATGGCAGGGTGCGGGCCGGCCCGGCGGCGATTGCGGCGGGCAGCAGGCCTCCTGGACAGGTTGAGAGATAAAAAAATAATAATTCCCGTGCAGTCTCAATGGAGGGGTGCGGGCCGGGGAATAGGCCTCTTGGCCGGGGTGAATATGTTGGAACACGGCCCGCGTAAATAGAAGCGGCTGGAGGTACCGGGGGCGAAGCCCGCCCCGGCCCGGAGGCCGAGTTAAAAAAAAAAATAATCCCCGTTCAGTCTCAATGGCGGGGTGCGGGCCGGCCCGGCGGCGAGTGCGGCGGGCAGCAGGCCTCTTGGACAGGTTGAGAGATAAAAAAATAATAATTCCCGTGCAGTCTCAATGGCGGGGTGCGGGCCGGGGAATAGGCCTCTTGGCCGGGGTGAATATGTTGGAACGCGGCGCACGTAAATACAAGCGGCTGGAGGTACCGGGGGCGAAGCCCGCCCCGGGCCGGCGGCCAAGTTAAAAAAATAAATAATCCCCGTTCAGTCTCAATGGCGGGGTGCGGGCCGGCCCGGCAGCGAGTGCGGCGGGCAGCAGGCCTCTTGGACAGGTTGAGAGATAAAAAAATAATAATTCCCGTTCAGTCTCAATGGCAGGGTGCGGGCCGGCCCGGCGGCAATTGCGGCGGGCAGCAGGCCTCTTGGACAGGTTGAGAGATAAAAAAATAATAATTCCCATGCAGTCTCAATGGCGGGGTGCGGGCCGGGGAATAGGCCTCTTGGCCGGGGTGAATATGTTGGAACGCGGCGCGCGTAAATAGAAGCGGCTGGAGGTACCGGGGGCGAAGCCCACCCCGGCCCGGAGGCCGAGTTAAAAAAAATAATAATCCCCGTTCAGTCTCAATGGCGGGGTGCGGGCCGGCCCGGCGGCGAGTGCGGCGGGCAGCAGGCCTCTTGGACAGGTTGAGAGATAAAAAAATAATAATTCCCGTGCAGTCTCAATGGCGGGGTGCGGGCCGGGGAATAGGCCTCTTGGCCGGGGTGAATATGTTGGAACGCGGCGCGCGTAAATAGAAGCGGCTGGAGGTACCGGGGGCGAAGCCCGCCCCGGGCCGGCGGCCAAGTTAAAAAAATAATAATTCCCGTGCAGTCTCAATGGCGGGGTGCGGGCCGGCCCGGCGGACGAGTGTGGCCGGGGAAGAGGCCTCTTGGCCGGGGTGAATATGTTGGAACGCGGCGCGCGTAAATAGAAGCGGCTGGAGGTACCGGGGGCGAAGCCCGCCCCGGCCCGGAGGCCGAGTTAAAAAAAATAATAATCCCCGTTCAGTCTCAATGGCGGGGTGCGGGCCGGCCCGGCAGCGAGTGCGGCGGGCAGCAGGCCTCTTGGACAGGTTGAGAGATATAAAAATAATAATTCCCGTGCAGTCTCAATGGCGGGGTGCGGGCCGGCCCGGCGGACGAGTGTGGCCGGGGAAGAGGCCTCTTGGCCGGGGTGAATATGTTGGAACGCGGCGCGCGTAAATAGAAGCGGCTGGAGGTACCGGGGGCGAAGCCCGCCCCGGCCCGGAGGCCGAGTTAAAAAAAATAATAATCCCCGTTCAGTCTCAATGGTGGGGTGCGGGCCGGCCCGGCGGCGAGTGCGGCGGGCAGCAGGCCTCTTGGACAGGTTGAGAGATAAAAAAATAATAATTCCCGTGCAGTCTCAATGGCGGGGTGCGGGCCGGGGAATAGGCCTCTTGGCCGGGGTGAATATGTTGGAACGCGGCGCGTGTAAATAGAAGCGGCTGGAGGTACCGGGGGCGAAGCCCGCCCGGGCCCGGAGGCTGAGTTAAAAAAAATAATAATCCCCGTTCAGTCTCAATGGCGGGGTGCGGGCCGGCCCGGCGGCGAGTGCGGCGGGCAGCAGGCCTCTTGGACAGGTTGAGAGATAAAAAAATAATAATTCCCGTGCAGTCTCAATGGCGGGGTGCGGGCCGGGGAATAGGCCTCTTGGCCGGGGTGAATAGTGTTGGAACACGGCCCGCGGAAATAGTAGCGGCTGGAGGTACCGGGGGCGATGCCCGCCCCGGCCCGGCGGCCAAGTTAAAAAAATAAATAATCCCCGTTCAGCCTCAATGGCAGGGTGCGGGCCGGCCCGGCGGCGATTGCGGCGGGCAGCAGGCCTCTTGGACAGGTTGAGAGATAAAAAAATAATAATTCCCGTGCAGTCTCAATGGCGGGGTGCGGGCCGGGGAATAGGCCTCTTGGCCGGGGTGAATATGTTGGAACGCGGCGCGCGTAAATAGAAGCGGCTGGAGGTACCGGGGGCGAAGCCCGCCCCGGCCCGGAGGCCGAGTTAAAAAAAATAATAATCCCCGTTCAGTCTCAATGGCGGGGTGCGGGCCGGCCCGGCGGCGAGTGCGGCGGGCAGCAGGCCTCTTGGACAGGTTGAGAGATAAAAAAATAATAATTCCCGTGCAGTCTCAATGGCGGGGTGCGGGCCGGGGAATAGGCCTCTTGGCCGGGGTGAATATGTTGGAACGCGGCGCGCGTAAATAGAAGCGGCTGGAGGTACCGGGGGCGAAGCCCGCCCCGGGCCGGCGGCCAAGTTAAAAAAATAATAATTCCCGTGCAGTCTCAATGGCGGGGTGCGGGCCGGCCCGGCGGACGAGTGTGGCCGGGGAAGAGGCCTCTTGGCCGGGGTGAATATGTTGGAACGCGGCGCGCGTAAATAGAAGCGGCTGGAGGTACCGGGGGCGAAGCCCGCCCCGGCCCGGAGGCCGAGTTAAAAAAAATAATAATCCCCGTTCAGTCTCAATGGCGGGGTGCGGGCCGGCCCGGCAGCGAGTGCGGCGGGCAGCAGGCCTCTTGGACAGGTTGAGAGATATAAAAATAATAATTCCCGTGCAGTCTCAATGGCGGGGTGCGGGCCGGCCCGGCGGACGAGTGTGGCCGGGGAAGAGGCCTCTTGGCCGGGGTGAATATGTTGGAACGCGGCGCGCGTAAATAGAAGCGGCTGGAGGTACCGGGGGCGAAGCCCGCCCCGGCCCGGAGGCCGAGTTAAAAAAAATAATAATCCCCGTTCAGTCTCAATGGTGGGGTGCGGGCCGGCCCGGCGGCGAGTGCGGCGGGCAGCAGGCCTCTTGGACAGGTTGAGAGATAAAAAAATAATAATTCCCGTGCAGTCTCAATGGCGGGGTGCGGGCCGGGGAATAGGCCTCTTGGCCGGGGTGAATATGTTGGAACGCGGCGCGCGTAAATAGAAGCGGCTGGAGGTACCGGGGGCGAAGCCCGCCCGGGCCCGGAGGCTGAGTTAAAAAAAATAATAATCCCCGTTCAGTCTCAATGGCGGGGTGCGGGCCGGCCCGGCGGCGAGTGCGGCGGGCAGCAGGCCTCTTGGACAGGTTGAGAGATAAAAAAATAATAATTCCCGTGCAGTCTCAATGGCGGGGTGCGGGCCGGGGAATAGGCCTCTTGGCCGGGGTGAATAGTGTTGGAACACGGCCCGCGGAAATAGTAGCGGCTGGAGGTACCGGGGGCGATGCCCGCCCCGGCCCGGCGGCCAAGTTAAAAAAATAAATAATCCCCGTTCAGCCTCAATGGCAGGGTGCGGGCCGGCCCGGCGGCGATTGCGGCGGGCAGCAGGCCTCTTGGACAGGTTGAGAGATAAAAAAATAATAATTCCCGTGCAGTCTCAATGGCGGGGTGCGGGCCGGGGAATAGGCCTCTTGGCCGGGGTGAATAGTTTTGGAACACAGCCCGCGGAAATAGTAGCGGCTGGAGGTACCGGGGGCGATGCCCGCCCCGGGCCGGCGGCCAATTTAAAAAAATAAATAATCCCCGTTCAGTCTCAATGGCAGGGTGCGGGCCGGCCCGGGGGCGAGTGCGGCGGGCAGCAGGCCTCTTGGACAGGTTGAGAGATAAAAAAATAATAATTCCCGTTCAGTCTCAATGGCAGGGTGCGGGCCGGCCCGGCGGCGATTGCGGCGGGCAGAAGGCCTCTTGGACAGGTTGAGAGATAAAAAAATAATAATTCCCATGCAGTCTCAATGGCGGGGTGCGGGCCGGGGAATAGGCCTCTTGGCCGGGGTGAATATGTTGGAACGCGGCGCGCGTAAATAGAAGCGGCTGGAGGTACCGGGGGCGAAGCCCGCCCCGGGCCGGCGGCCAAGTTAAAAAAATAAATAATCCCCGTTCAGTCTCAATGGCAGGGTGCGGGCCGGCCCGGCGGCGATTGCGGCGGGCAGCAGGCCTCTTGGACAGGTTGAGAGATATAAAAATAATAATTCCCGTGCAGTCTCAATGGCGGGGTGCGGGCCGGCCCGGCGGACGAGTGTGGCCGGGGAAGAGGCCTCTTGGCCGGGGTGAATATGTTGGAACGCGGCGCGCGTAAATAGAAGCGGCTGGAGGTACCGGGGGCGAAGCCCGCCCCGGCCCGGAGGCCGAGTTAAAAAAAATAATAATCCCCGTTCAGTCTCAATGGCGGGGTGCGGGCCGGCCCGGCGGCGATTGCGGCGGGCAGCAGGCCTCTTGGACAGGTTGAGAGATAAAAAAATAATAATTCCCGTGCAGTCTCAATGGCGGGGTGCGGGCCGGGGAATAGGCCTCTTGGCCGGGGTGAATAGTTTTGGAACAGGTCCCGCGGAAATAGTAGCGGCTGGAGGTACCGGGGGCGATGCCCGCCCCGGGCCGGCGGCCAAGTTAAAAAAATAAATAATCCCCGTTCAGTCTCAATGGCAGGGTGCGGGCCGGCCCGGCGGCGAGTGCGGCGGGCAGCAGGCCTCTTGGACAGGTTGAGAGATAAAAAAATAATAATTCCCGTTCAGTCTCAATGGCAGGGTGCGGGCGGCCCGGCGGCGATTGCGGCGGGCAGAAGGCCTCTTGGACAGGTTGAGAGATAAAAAAATAATAATTCCCATGCAGTCTCAATGGCGGGGTGCGGGCCGGGGAATAGGCCTCTTGGCCGGGGTGAATATGTTGGAACGCGGCGCGCGTAAATAGAAGCGGCTGGAGGTACCGGGGGCGAAGCCCGCCCCGGGCCGGCGGCCAAGTTAAAAAAATAAATAATCCCCGTTCAGTCTCAATGGCAGGGTGCGGGCCGGCCCGGCGGCGATTGCGGCGGGCAGCAGGCCTCTTGGACAGGTTGAGAGATATAAAAATAATAATTCCCGTGCAGTCTCAATGGCGGGGTGCGGGCCGGCCCGGCGGACGAGTGTGGCCGGGGAAGAGGCCTCTTGGCCGGGGTGAATATGTTGGAACGCGGCGCGCGTAAATAGAAGCGGCTGGAGGTACCGGGGGCGAAGCCCGCCCCGGCCCGGAGGCCGAGTTAAAAAAAATAATAATCCCCGTTCAGTCTCAATGGCGGGGTGCGGGCCGGCCCGGCGGCGAGTGCGGCGGGCAGCAGGCCTCTTGGACAGGTTGAGAGATAAAAAAATAATAATTCCCGTGCAGTCTCAATGGCGGGGTGCGGGCCGGCCCGGCGGACGAGTGTGGCCGGGGAAGAGGCCTCTTGGCCGGGGTGAATATGTTGGAACGCGGCGCGCGTAAATAGAAGCGGCTGGAGGTACCGGGGGCGAAGCCCGCCCCGGCCCGGAGGCCGAGTTAAAAAAAATAATAATCCCCGTTCAGTCTCAATGGCGGGGTGCGGGCCGGCCCGGCGGCGAGTGCGGCGGGCAGCAGGCCTCTTGGACAGGTTGAGAAATAAAAAAATAATAATTCCCGTTCAGTCTCAATGGCAGGGTGCGGGCCGGCCCGGCGGCGATTGCGGCGGGCAGCAGGCCTCCTGGACAGGTTGAGAGATAAAAAAATAATAATTCCCGTGCAGTCTCAATGGCGGGGTGCGGGCCGGGGAATAGGCCTCTTGGCCGGGGTGAATATGTTGGAACACGGCCCGCGTAAATAGAAGCGGCTGGAGGTACCGGGGGCGAAGCCCGCCCCGGCCCGGAGGCCGAGTTAAAAAAAAAAATAATCCCCGTTCAGTCTCAATGGCGGGGTGCGGGCCGGCCCGGCGGCGAGTGCGGCGGGCAGCAGGCCTCTTGGACAGGTTGAGAGATAAAAAAATAATAATTCCCGTGCAGTCTCAATGGCGGGGTGCGGGCCGGGGAATAGGCCTCTTGGCCGGGGTGAATATGTTGGAACGCGGCGCGCGTAAATACAAGCGGCTGGAGGTACCGGGGGCGAAGCCCGCCCCGGGCCGGCGGCCAAGTTAAAAAAATAAATAATCCCCGTTCAGTCTCAATGGCGGGGTGCGGGCCGGCCCGGCAGCGAGTGCGGCGGGCAGCAGGCCTCTTGGACAGGTTGAGAGATAAAAAAATAATAATTCCCGTTCAGTCTCAATGGCAGGGTGCGGGCCGGCCCGGCGGCAATTGCGGCGGGCAGCAGGCCTCTTGGACAGGTTGAGAGATAAAAAAATAATAATTCCCATGCAGTCTCAATGGCGGGGTGCGGGCCGGGGAATAGGCCTCTTGGCCGGGGTGAATATGTTGGAACGCGGCGCGCGTAAATAGAAGCGGCTGGAGGTACCGGGGGCGAAGCCCGCCCCGGCCCGGAGGCCGAGTTAAAAAAAATAATAATCCCCGTTCAGTCTCAATGGCGGGGTGCGGGCCGGCCCGGCGGCGAGTGCGGCGGGCAGCAGGCCTCTTGGACAGGTTGAGAGATAAAAAAATAATAATTCCCGTGCAGTCTCAATGGCGGGGTGCGGGCCGGGGAATAGGCCTCTTGGCCGGGGTGAATAGTGTTGGAACACGGCCCGCAGAAATAGTAGCGGCTGGAGGTACCGGGGGCGATGCCCGCCCCGGCCCGGCGGCCAAGTTAAAAAAATAAATAATCCCCGTACAGTCTCAATGGCAGGGTGCGGGCCGGCCCGGCGGCGATTGCGGCGGGCAGCAGGCCTCTTGGACAGGTTGAGAGATAAAAAAATAATAATTCCCGTGCAGTCTCAATGGCGGGGTGCGGGCCGGGGAATAGGCCTCTTGGCCGGGGTGAATAGTGTTGGAACACGGCCCGCGGAAATAGTAGCGGCTGGAGGTACCGGGGGCGATGCCCGCCCCGGGCCGGCGGCCAAGTTAAAAAAATAAATAATCCCCGTTCAGTCTCAATGGCAGGGTGCGGGCCGGCCCGGCGGACGAGTGTGGCCGGGGAAGAGGCCTCTTGGCCGGGGTGAATATGTTGGAACGCGGCGCGCGTAAATAGAAGCGGCTGGAGGTACCGGGGGCGAAGCCCGCCCCGGCCCGGAGGCCGAGTTAAAAAAAATAATAATCCCCGTTCAGTCTCAATGGCGGGGTGCGGGCCGGCCCGGCGGCGAGTGCGGCGGGCAGCAGGCCTCTTGGACAGGTTGAGAGATAAAAAAATAATAATTCCCGTGCAGTCTCAATGGCGGGGTGCGGGCCGGGGAATAGGACTCTTGGCCGGGGTGAATAGTGTTGGAACACGGCCCGCGGAAATAGTAGCGGCTGGAGGTACCTGGGGCGATGCCCGCCCCGGCCCGGCGGCCAAGTTAAAAAAATAAATAATCCCCGTTCAGTCTCAATGGCAGGGTGCGGGCCGGCCCGGCGGCGATTGCGGCGGGCAGCAGGCCTCTTGGACAGGTTGAGAGATAAAAAAATAATAATTCCCGTTCAGTCTCAATGGCAGGGTGCGGGCCGGCCCGGCGGCGATTGCGGCGGGCAGCAGGCCTCTTGGACAGGTTGAGAGATAAAAAAATAATAATTCCCGTGCAGTCTCAATGGCGGGGTGCGGGCCGGGGAATAGGCCTCTTGGCCGGGGTGAATAGTGTTGGAACACGGCCCGCGGAAATAGTAGCGGCTGGAGGTACCGGGGGCGATGCCCGCCCCGGGCCGGCGGCCAAGTTAAAAAAATAAATAATCCCCGTTCAGTCTCAATGGCAGGGTGCGGGCCGGCCCGGCGGCGATTGCGGCGGGCAGCAGGCCTCTTGGAGAGGTTGAGAGATATAAAAATAATAATTCCCGTGCAGTCTCAATGGCGGGGTGCGGGCCGGCCCGGCGGCGAGTGCGGCGGGCAGCAGGCCTCTTGGACAGGTTGAGAGATAAAAAAATAATAATTCCCGTTCAGTCTCAATGGCAGGGTGCGGGCTGGCCCGGCGGCGATTGCGGCGGGCAGCAGGCCTCTTGGACAGGTTGAGAGATAAAAAAATAATAATTCCCATGCAGTCTCAATGGCGGGGTGCGGGCCGGGGAATAGGCCTCTTGGCCGGGGTGAATAGTGTTGGAACACGGCCCGCGGAAATAGTAGCGGCTGGAGGTACCGGGGGCGATGCCCGCCCCGGGCCGGCGGCCAAGTTAAAAAAATAAATAATCCCCGTTCAGTCTCAATGGCAGGGTGCGGGCCGGCCCGGCGGCGATTGCGGCGGGCAGCAGGCCTCTTGGACAGGTTGAGAGATAAAAAAATAATAATTCCCGTGCAGTCTCAATGGCGGGGTGCGGGCCGGGGAATAGGCCTCTTGGCCGAGGTGAATAGTGTTGGAACACGGCCCGCGGAAATAGTAGCGGCTGGAGGTACCGGGGGCGATGCCCGCCCCGGCCCGGCGGCCGAGTAAAAAAAAATAATAATCCCCGTTCAGTCTCAATGGCGGGGTGTGGGCCGGCCCGGCGGCGAGTGCGGCGGGCAGCAGGCCTCTTGGACAGGTTGAGAGATAAAAAAATAATAATTCCCGTGCAGTCTCAATGGCGGGGTGCGGGCCGGGGAATAGGCCTCTTGGCCGGGGTGAATAGTGTTGGAACACGGCCCGCGGAAATACTAGCGGCTGGAGGTACCGGGGGCGATGCCCGCCCCGGCCCGGCGGCCAAGTTAAAAAAATAAATAATCCCCGTTCAGTCTCAATGGCAGGGTGCGGGCCGGCCCGGCGGCGATTGCGGCGGGCAGCAGGCCTCTTGGACAGGTTGAGAGATAAAAAAATAATAATTCCCGTTCAGTCTCAATGGCAGGGTGCGGGCCGGCCCGGCGGCAATTGCGGCGGGCAGCAGGCCTCTTGGACAGGTTGAGAGATAAAAAAATAATAATTCCCATGCAGTCTCAATGGCGGGGTGCGGGCCGGGGAATAGGCCTCTTGGCCGGGGTGAATATGTTGGAACGCGGCGCGCGTAAATAGAAGCGGCTGGAGGTACCGGGGGCGAAGCCCGCCCCGGCCCGGAGGCCGAGTTAAAAAAAATAATAATCCCCGTTCAGTCTCAATGGCGGGGTGCGGGCCGGCCCGGCGGCGAGTGCGGCGGGCAGCAGGCCTCTTGGACAGGTTGAGAGATAAAAAAATAATAATTCCCGTGCAGTCTCAATGGCGGGGTGCGGGCCGGGGAATAGGCCTCTTGGCCGGGGTGAATATGTTGGAACGCGGCGCGCGTAAATAGAAGCGGCTGGAGGTACCGGGGGCGAAGCCCGCCCCGGCCCGGAGGCCGAGTTAAAAAAAATAATAATCCCCGTTCAGTCTCAATGGCGGGGTGCGGGCCGGCCGGCGGCGAGTGCGGCGGGCAGCAGGCCTCTTGGACAGGTTGAGAGATAAAAAAATAATAATTCCCGTGCAGTCTCAATGGCGGGGTGCGGGCCGGGGAATAGGCCTCTTGGCCGGGGTGAATAGTGTTGGAACACGGCCCGCGGAAATAGTAGCGGCTGGAGGTACCGGGGGCGACGCCCGCCCCGGCCCGGCGGCCAAGTTAAAAAAATAAATAATCCCGTTCAGTCTCAATGGCAGGGTACGGGCCGGCCCGGCGGCGATTGCGGCGGGCAGCAGGCCTCTTGGACAGGTTGAGAGATAAAAAAATAATAATTCCCATGCAGTCTCAATGGCGGGGTGCGGGCCGGGGAATAGGCCTCTTGGCCGGGGTGAATATGTTGGAACGCGGCGCGCGTAAATAGAAGCGGCTGGAGGTACCGGGGGCGAAGCCCGCCCCGGCCCGGAGGCCGAGTTAAAAAAAATAATAATCCCCGTTCAGTCTCAATGGCGGGGTGCGGGCCGGCCCGGCGGCGAGTGCGGCGGGCAGCAGGCCTCTTGGACAGGTTGAGAGATAAAAAAAATAATAATTCCCGTGCAGTCTCAATGGCGGGGTGCGGGCCGGGGAATAGGCCTCTTGGCCGGGGTGAATATGTTGGAACGCGGCGCGCGTAAATAGAAGCGGCTGGAGGTACCGGGGGCGAAGCCCGCCCGGGCCCGGAGGCCAAGTTAAAAAAAATAATAATCCCCGTTCAGTCTCAATGGCGGGGTGCGGGCCGGCCCGGCGGCGAGTGCGGCGGGCAGCAGGCCTCTTGGACAGGTTGAGAGATAAAAAAATAATAATTCCCGTGCAGTCTCAATGGCGGGGTGCGGGCCGGGGAATAGGCCTCTTGGCCGGGGTGAATAGTGTTGGAACACGGCCCGCGGAAATAGTAGCGGCTGGAGGTACCGGGGGCGATGCCCGCCCCGGCCCGGCGGCCAAGTTAAAAAAATAAATAATCCCCGTTCAGCCTCAATGGCAGGGTGCGGGCCGGCCCGGCGGCGATTGCGGCGGGCAGCAGGCCTCTTGGACAGGTTGAGAGATAAAAAAATAATAATTCCCGTGCAGTCTCAATGGCGGGGTGCGGGCCGGGGAATAGGCCTCTTGGCCGGGGTGAATAGTGTTGGAACACGGCCCGCGGAAATAGTAGCGGCTGGAGGTACCGGGGGCGATGCCCGCCCCGGGCCGGCGGCCAAGTTAAAAAAATAAATAATCCCCGTTCAGTCTCAATGGCAGGGTGCGGGCCGGCCCGGCGGCGAGTGCGGCGGGCAGCAGGCCTCTTGGACAGGTTGAGAGATAAAAAAATAATAATTCCCGTTCAGTCTCAATGGCAGGGTGCGGGCCGGCCCGGCGGCGATTGCGGCGGGCAGAAGGCCTCTTGGACAGGTTGAGAGATAAAAAAATAATAATTCCCATGCAGTCTCAATGACGGGGTGCGGGCCGGGGAATAGGCCTCTTGGCCGGGGTGAATATGTTGGAACGCGGCGCGCGTAAATAGAAGCGGCTGGAGGTACCGGGGGCGAAGCCCGCCCCGGGCCGGCGGCCAAGTTAAAAAAATAATAATTCCCGTGCAGTCTCAATGGCGGGGTGCGGGCCGGCCCGGCGGACGAGTGTGGCCGGGGAAGAGGCCTCTTGGCCGGGGTGAATATGTTGGAACGCGGCGCGCGTAAATAGAAGCGGCTGGAGGTACCGGGGGCGAAGCCCGCCCCGGCCCGGAGGCCGAGTTAAAAAAAATAATAATCCCCGTTCAGTCTCAATGGCGGGGTGCGGGCCGGCCCGGCGGCGAGTGCGGCGGGCAGCAGGCCTCTTGGACAGGTTGAGAAATAAAAAAATAATAATTCCCGTTCAGTCTCAATGGCAGGGTGCGGGCCGGCCCGGCGGCGATTGCGGCGGGCAGCAGGCCTCCTGGACAGGTTGAGAGATAAAAAAATAATAATTCCCGTGCAGTCTCAATGGCGGGGTGCGGGCCGGGGAATAGGCCTCTTGGCCGGGGTGAATATGTTGGAACGCGGCGCGCGTAAATAGAAGCGGCTGGAGGTACCGGGGGCGAAGCCCGCCCCGGCCCGGAGGCCGAGTTAAAAAAAAAAATAATCCCCGTTCAGTCTCAATGGCGGGGTGCGGGCCGGCCCGGCGGCGAGTGCGGCGGGCAGCAGGCCTCTTGGACAGGTTGAGAGATAAAAAAATAATAATTCCCGTGCAGTCTCAATGGCGGGGTGCGGGCCGGGGAATAGGCCTCTTGGCCGGGGTGAATATGTTGGAACGCGGCGCGCGTAAATACAAGCGGCTGGAGGTACCGGGGGCGAAGCCCGCCCCGGCCCGGAGGCCGAGTTAAAAAAAATAATAATCCCCGTTCAGTCTCAATGGCGGGGTGCGGGCCGGCCCGGCAGCGAGTGCGGCGGGCAGCAGGCCTCTTGGACAGGTTGAGAGATAAAAAAATAATAATTCCCGTGCAGTCTCAATGGCGGGGTGCGGGCCGGGGAATAGGCCTCTTGGCCGGGGTGAATAGTGTTGGAACACGGCCCGCGGAAATAGTAGCGGCTGGAGGTACCGGGGGCGATGCCCGCCCCGGCCCGGCGGCCAAGTTAAAAAAATAAATAATCCCCGTTCAGTCTCAATGGCAGGGTGCGGGCCGGCCCGGCGGCGATTGCGGCGGGCAGCAGGCCTCTTGGACAGGTTGAGAGATAAAAAAATAATAATTCCCATGCAGTCTCAATGGCGGGGTGCGGGCCGGGGAATAGGCCTCTTGGCCGGGGTGAATAGTGTTGGAACACGGCCCGCGGAAATAGTAGCGGCTGGAGGTACCGGGGGCGATGCCCGCCCCGGGCCGGCGGCCAAGTTAAAAAAATAAATAATCCCCGTTCAGTCTCAATGGCAGGGTGCGGGCCGGCCCGGCGGCGAGTGCGGCGGGCAGCAGGCCTCTTGGACAGGTTGAGAGATAAAAAAATAATAATTCCCGTTCAGTCTCAATGGCAGGGTGCGGGCCGGCCCGGCGGCAATTGCGGCGGGCAGCAGGCCTCTTGGACAGGTTGAGAGATAAAAAAATAATAATTCCCATGCAGTCTCAATGGCGGGGTGCGGGCCGGGGAATAGGCCTCTTGGCCGGGGTGAATATGTTGGAACGCGGCGCGCGTAAATAGAAGCGGCTGGAGGTACCGGGGGCGAAGCCCGCCCCAGCCCGGAGGCCGAGTTAAAAAAAATAATAATCCCCGTTCAGTCTCAATGGCGGGGTGCGGGCCGGCCCGGCGGCGAGTGCGGCGGGCAGCAGGCCTCTTGGACAGGTTGAGAGATAAAAAAATAATAATTCCCGTGCAGTCTCAATGGCGGGGTGCGGGCCGGGGAATAGGCCTCTTGGCCGGGGTGAATATGTTGGAACGCGGCGCGCGTAAATAGAAGCGGCTGGAGGTACCGGGGGCGAAGCCCGCCCCGGCCCAGAGGCCGAGTTAAAAAAAATAATAATCCCCGTTCAGTCTCAATGGCGGGGTGCGGGCCGGCCCGGCGGCGAGTGCGGCGGGCAGCAGGCCTCTTGGACAGGTTGAGAGATAAAAAAATAATAATTCCCGTGCAGTCTCAATGGCGGGGTGCGGGCCGGGGAATAGGCCTCTTGGCCGGGGTGAATAGTGTTGGAACACGGCCCGCGGAAATAGTAGCGGCTGGAGGTACCGGGGGCGATGCCCGCCCCGGCCAGGCGGCCAAGTTAAAAAAATAAATAATCCCGATCAGTCTCAATGGCAGGGTGCGGGCCGGCCCGGCGGCGATTGCGGCGGGCAGCAGGCCTCTTGGACAGGTTGAGAGATAAAAAAATAATAATTCCCATGCAGTCTCAATGGCGGGGTGCGGGCCGGGGAATAGGCCTCTTGGCCGGGGTGAATATGTTGGAACGCGGCGCGCGTAAATAGAAGCGGCTGGAGGTACCGGGGGCGAAGCCCGCCCCGGCCCGGAGGCCGAGTTAAAAAAAATAATAATCCCCGTTCAGTCTCAATGGCGGGGTGCGGGCCGGCCCGGCGGCGAGTGCGGCGGGCAGCAGGCCTCTTGGACAGGTTGAGAGATAAAAAAATAATAATTCCCGTGCAGTCTCAATGGCGGGGTGCGGGCCGGGGAATAGGCCTCTTGGCCGGGGTGAATAGTGTTGGAACACGGCCCGCGGAAATAGTAGCGGCTGGAGGTACCGGGGGCGATGCCCGCCCCGGCCCGGCGGCCAAGTTAAAAAAATAAATAATCCCCGTTCAGTCTCAATGGCAGGGTGCGGGCCGGCCCGGCGGCGATTGCGGCGGGCAGCAGGCCTCTTGGACAGGTTGAGAGATAAAAAAATAATAATTCCCATGCAGTCTCAATGGCGGGGTGCGGGCCGGGGAATAGGCCTCATGGCCGGGGTGAATATGTTGGAACGCAGCGCGCGTAAATAGAAGCGGCTGGAGGTACCGGGGCGAAGCCCGCCCCGGCCGGTAGGCCGAGTTAAAAAAAATAATAATCCCCGTTCAGTCTCAATGGCGGGGTGCGAGTGCGGCGGGCAGCAGGCCTCTTGGACAGGTTGAGAGATAAAAAAATAATAATTCCCGTTCAGTCTCAATGGCAGGGTGCGGGCCGGCCCGGCGGCGATTGCGGCGGGCAGCAGGCCTCTTGGACAGGTTGAGAGATAAAAAAATAATAATTCCCATGCAGTCTCAATGGCGGGGTGCGGGCCGGGGAATAGGCCTCTTGGCCGGGGTGAATATGTTGGAACGCGGCGCGCGTAAAAAGAAGCGGCTGGAGGTACCGGGGGCGAAGCCCGCCCCGGCCCGGAGGCCGAGTTAAAAAAAATAATAATCCCCGTTCAGTCTCAATGGCGGGGTGCGGGCCGGCCCGGCGGCGAGTGCGGCGGGCAGCAGGCCTCTTGGACAGGTTGAGAGATAAAAAAATAATAATTCCCGTGCAGTCTCAATGGCGGGGTGCGGGCCGGGGAATAGGCCTCTTGGCCGGGGTGAATAGTGTTGGAACACGGCCCGCGGAAATAGTAGCGGCTGGAGGTACCGGGGGCGATGCCCGCCCCGGCCCGGCGGCCAAGTTAAAAAAATAAATAATCCCCGTTCAGTCTCAATGGCAGGGTGCGGGCCGGCCCGGCGGCGATTGCGGCGGGCAGCAGGCCTCTTGGACAGGTTGAGAGATAAAAAAATAATAATTCCCGTTCAGTCTCAATGGCGGGGTGCGGGCCGGGGAATAGGCCTCTTGGCCGGGGTGAATAGTGTTGCAACACGGCCCGCGGAAATAGTAACGGCTGGAGGTACCGGGGGCGATGCCCCCCCCGGCCCGGCGGCCAAGTTAAAAAAATAAATAATCCCCGTTCAGTCTCAATGGCAGGGTGCGGGCCGGCCCGGCGGCGATTGCGGCGGGCAGCAGGCCTCTTGGACAGGTTGAGAGATATAAAAATAATAATTCCCGTGCAGTCTCAATGGCGGGGTGCGGGCCGGCCCGGCGGACGAGTGTGGCCGAGGAAGAGGCCTCTTGGCCGGGGTGAATATGTTGGAACGCGGCGCGCGTAAATAGAAGCGGCTGGAGGTACCGGGGGCGAAGCCCGCCCCGGCCCGGAGGCCGAGTTAAAAAAAATAATAATCCCCGTTCAGTCTCAATGGCGGGGTGCGGGCCGGCCCGGCGGCGAGTGCGGCGGGCAGCAGGCCTCTTGGACAGGTTGAGAGATAAAAAAATAATAATTCCCGTGCAGTCTCAATGGCGGGGTGCGGGCCGGCCCGGCGGACGAGTGTGGCCGGGGAAGAGGCCTCTTGGCCGGGGTGAATATGTTGGAACGCGGCGCGCGTAAATAGAAGCGGCTGGAGGTACCGGGGGCGAAGCCCGCCCCGGCCCGGCGGCCGAGTTAAAAAAAATAATAATCCCGTACAGTCTCAATGGCGGGGTGCGGGCCGGCCCGGCGGCGAGTGCGGCGGGCAGCAGGCCTCTTGGACAGGTTGAGAGATAAAAAAATAATAATTCCCGTGCAGTCTCAATGGCGGGGTGCGGGCCGGGGAATAGGCCTCTTGGCCGGGGTGAATAGTGTTGGAACACGGCCCGCGGAAATAGTAGCGGCTGGAGGTACCGGGGGCGATGCCCGCCCCGGCCCGGCGGCCAAGTTAAAAAAATAAATAATCCCCGTTCAGTCTCAATGGCAGGGTGCGGGCCGGCCCGGCGGCGATTGCGGCGGGCAGCAGGCCTCTTGGACAGGTTGAGAGATAAAAAAATAATAATTCCCATGCAGTCTCAATGGCGGGGTGCGGGCCGGGGAATAGGCCTCTTGGCCGGGGTGAATAGTGTTGGAACACGGCCCGCGGAAATAGTAGCGGCTGGAGGTACCGGGGGCGATGCCCGCCCCGGCCCGGCGGCCAAGTTAAAAAAATAAATAATCCCGTTCAGTCTCAATGGCAGGGTGCGGGCCGGCCCGGCGGCGATTGCGGCGGGCAGCAGGCCTCTTGGACAGGTTGAGAGATAAAAAAATAATAATTCCCATGCAGTCTCAATGGCGGGGTGCGGGCCGGGGAATAGGCCTCTTGGCCGGGGTGAATATGTTGGAACGCGGCGCGCGTAAATAGAAGCGGCTGGAGGTACCGGGGGCGAAGCCCGCCCCGGCCCGGAGGCCGAGTTAAAAAAAATAATAATCCCCGTTCAGTCTCAATGGCGGGGTGCGGGCCGGCCCGGCGGCGAGTGCGGCGGGCAGCAGGCCTCTTGGACAGGTTGAGAGATAAAAAAATAATAATTCCCATGCAGTCTCAATGGCGGGGTGCGGGCCGGGGAATAGGCCTCTTGGCCGGGGTGAATAGTGTTGGAACACGGCCCGCGGAAATAGTAGCGGCTGGAGGTACCGGGGGCGATGCCCGCCCCGGCCCCGCGGCCAAGTTAAAAAAATAAATAATCCCCGTTCAGTCTCAATGGCAGGGTGCGGGCCGGCCCGGCGGCGAGTGCGGCGGGCAGCAGGCCTCTTGGACAGGTTGAGAGATAAAAAAATAATAATCCCCGTTCAGTCTCAATGGCGGGGTGCGGGCCGGCCCGGCGGCGAGTGCGGCGGGCAGCAGGCCTCTTGGACAGGTTGAGAGATAAAAAAAATAATAATTCCCGTGCAGTCTCAATGGCGGGGTGCGGGCCGGGGAATAGGCCTCTTGGCCGGGGTGAATATGTTGGAACGCGGCGCGCGTAAATAGAAGCGGCTGGAGGTACCGGGGGCGAAGCCCGCCCGGGCCCGGAGGCCGAGTTAAAAAAAATAATAATCCCCGTTCAGTCTCAATGGCGGGGTGCGGGCCGGCCCGGCGGCGAGTGCGGCGGGCAGCAGGCCTCTTGGACAGGTTGAGAGATAAAAAAATAATAATTCCCGTGCAGTCTCAATGGCGGGGTGCGGGCCGGGGAATAGGCCTCTTGGCCGGGGTGAATAGTGTTGGAACACGGCCCGCGGAAATAGTAGCGGCTGGAGGTACCGGGGGCGATGCCCGCCCCGGCCCGGCGGCCAAGTTAAAAAAATAAATAATCCCCGTTCAGTCTCAATGGCAGGGTGCGGGCCGGCCCGGCGGCGAGTGCGGCGGGCAGCAGGCCTCTTGGACAGGTTGAGAGATAAAAAAATAATAATTCCCGTTCAGTCTCAATGGCAGGGTGCGGGCCGGCCCGGCGGCGATTGCGGCGGGCAGAAGGCCTCTTGGACAGGTTGAGAGATAAAAAAATAATAATTCCCATGCAGTCTCAATGGCGGGGTGCGGGCCGGGGAATAGGCCTCTTGGCCGGGGTGAATATGTTGGAACGCGGCGCGCGTAAATAGAAGCGGCTGGAGGTACCGGGGGCGAAGCCCGCCCCGGGCCGGCGGCCAAGTTAAAAAAATAATAATTCCCGTGCAGTCTCAATGGCGGGGTGCGGGCCGGCCCGGCGGACGAGTGTGGCCGGGGAAGAGGCCTCTTGGCCGGGGTGAATATGTTGGAACGCGGCGCGCGTAAATAGAAGCGGCTGGAGGTACCGGGGGCGAAGCCCGCCCCGGCCCGGAGGCCGAGTTAAAAAAAATAATAATCCCCGTTCAGTCTCAATGGCGGGGTGCGGGCCGGCCCGGCGGCGAGTGCGGCGGGCAGCAGGCCTCTTGGACAGGTTGAGAGATAAAAAAATAATAATTCCCGTTCAGTCTCAATGGCAGGGTGCGGGCCGGCCCGGCGGCGATTGCGGCGGGCAGCAGGCCTCTTGGACAGGTTGAGAGATAAAAAAATAATAATTCCCGTGCAGTCTCAATGGCGGGGTGCGGGTCGGGGAATAGGCCTCTTGGCCGGGGTGAATATGTTGGAACGCGGCGAGCGTAAATAGAAGCGGCTGGAGGTACCGGGGGCGAAGCCCGCCCCGGCCCGGAGGCCGAGTTAAAAAAAAAAATAATCCCCGTTCAGTCTCAATGGCGGGGTGCGGGCCGGCCCGGCGGCGAGTGCGGCGGGCAGCAGGCCTCTTGGACAGGTTGAGAGATAAAAAAATAATAATTCCCGTGCAGTCTCAATGGCGGGGTGCGGGCCGGGGAATAGGCCTCTTGGCCGGGGTGAATATGTTGGAACGCGGCGCGCGTAAATACAAGCGGCTGGAGGTACCGGGGGCGAAGCCCGCCCCGGCCCGGAGGCCGAGTTAAAAAAAATAATAATCCCCGTTCAGTCTCAATGGCGGGGTGCGGGCCGGCCCGGCAGCGAGTGCGGCGGGCAGCAGGCCTCTTGGACAGGTTGAGAGATAAAAAAATAATAATTCCCGTGCAGTCTCAATGGCGGGGTGCGGGCCGGGGAATAGGCCTCTTGGCCGGGGTGAATAGTGTTGGAACACGGCCCGCGGAAATAGTAGCGGCTGGAGGTACCGGGGGCGATGCCCGCCCCGGCCCGGCGGCCAAGTTAAAAAAATAAATAATCCCCGTTCAGTCTCAATGGCAGGGTGCGGGCCGGCCCGGCGGCGATTGCGGCGGGCAGCAGGCCTCTTGGACAGGTTGAGAGATAAAAAAATAATAATTCCCATGCAGTCTCAATGGCGGGGTGCGGGCCGGGGAATAGGCCTCTTGGCCGGGGTGAATAGTGTTGGAACACGGCCCGCGGAAATAGTAGCGGCTGGAGGTACCGGGGGCGATGCCCGCGCCGGGCCGGCGGCCAAGTTAAAAAAATAAATAATCCCCGTTCAGTCTCAATGGCAGGGTGCGGGCCGGCCCGGCGGCGAGTGCGGCGGGCAGCAGGCCTCTTGGACAGGTTGAGAGATAAAAAAATAATAATTCCCGTTCAGTCTCAATGGCGGGGTGCGGGCCGGCCCGGCGGCGATTGCGGCGGGCAGCAGGCCTCTTGGACAGGTTGAGAGATAAAAAAATAATAATTCCCATGCAGTCTCAATGGCGGGGTGCGGGCCGGGGAATAGGCCTCTTGGCCGGGGTGAATATGTTGGAACGCGGCGCGCGTAAATAGAAGCGGCTGGAGGTACCGGGGGCGAAGCCCGCCCCGGCCCGGAGGCCGAGTTAAAAAAATAATAATCCCCGTTCAGTCTCAATGGCGGGGTGCGGGCCGGCCCGGCGGCGATTGCGGCGGGCAGCAGGCCTCTTGGACAGGTTGAGAGATAAAAAAATAATAATTCCCATGCAGTCTCAATGGCGGGGTGCGGGCCGGGGAATAGGCCTCTTGGCCGGGGTGAATATGTTGGAACGCGGCGCGCGTAAATAGAAGCGGCTGGAGGTACCGGGGGCGAAGCCCGCCCCGGCCCGGAGGCCGAGTTAAAAAAAATAATAATCCCCGTTCAGTCTCAATGGCGGGGTGCGGGCCGGCCCGGCGGCGAGTGCGGCGGGCAGCAGGCCTCTTGGACAGGTTGAGAGATAAAAAAATAATAATTCCCGTGCAGTCTCAATGGCGGGGTGCGGGCCGGGGAATAGGCCTCTTGGCCGGGGTGAATATGTTGGAACGCGGCGCGCGTAAATAGAAGCGGCTGGAGGTACCGGGGGCGAAGCCCGCCCGGGCCCGGAGGCTGAGTTAAAAAAAATAATAATCCCCGTTCAGTCTCAATGGCGGGGTGCGGGCCGGCCCGGCGGCGAGTGCGGCGGGCAGCAGGCCTCTTGGACAGGTTGAGAGATAAAAAAATAATAATTCCCGTTCAGTCTCAATGGCGGGGTGCGGGCCGGCCCGGCGGCGAGTGCGGCGGGCAGCAGGCCTCTTGGACAGGTTGAGAGATAAAAAAATAATAATTCCCGTGCAGTCTCAATGGCGGGGTGCGGGCCGGGGAATAGGCCTCTTGGCCGGGGTGAATAGTGTTGGAACACGGCCCGCGGAAATAGTAGCGGCTGGAGGTACCGGGGGCGATGCCCGCCCCGGCCCGGCGGCCAAGTTAAAAAAATAAATAATCCCCGTTCAGCCTCAATGGCAGGGTGCGGGCCGGCCCGGCGGCGATTGCGGCGGGCAGCAGGCCTCTTGGACAGGTTGAGAGATAAAAAAATAATAATTCCCGTGCAGTCTCAATGGCGGGGTGCGGGCCGGGGAATAGGCCTCTTGGCCGGGGTGAATAGTTTTGGAACACGGCCCGCGGAAATAGTAGCGGCTGGAGGTACCGGGGGCGATGCCCGCCCCGGGCCGGCGGCCAAGTTAAAAAAATAAATAATCCCCGTTCAGTCTCAATGGCAGGGTGCGGGCCGGCCCGGCGGCGAGTGCGGCGGGCAGCAGGCCTCTTGGACAGGTTGAGAGATAAAAAAATAATAATTCCCGTTCAGTCTCAATGGCAGGGTGCGGGCCGGCCCGGCGGCGATTGCGGCGGGCAGAAGGCCTCTTGGACAGGTTGAGAGATAAAAAAATAATAATTCCCATGCAGTCTCAATGGCGGGGTGCGGGCCGGGGAATAGGCCTCTTGGCCGGGGTGAATATGTTGGAACGCGGCGCGCGTAAATAGAAGCGGCTGGAGGTACCGGGGGCGAAGCCCGCCCCGGGCCGGCGGCCAAGTTAAAAAAATAAATAATCCCCGTTCAGTCTCAATGGCAGGGTGCGGGCCGGCCCGGCGGCGATTGCGGCGGGCAGCAGGCCTCTTGGACAGGTTGAGAGATATAAAAATAATAATTCCCGTGCAGTCTCAATGGCGGGGTGCGGGCCGGCCCGGCGGACGAGTGTGGCCGGGGAAGAGGCCTCTTGGCCGGGGTGAATATGTTGGAACGCGGCGCGCGTAAATAGAAGCGGCTGGAGGTACCGGGGGCGAAGCCCGCCCCGGCCCGGAGGCCGAGTTAAAAAAAATAATAATCCCCGTTCAGTCTCAATGGCGGGGTGCGGGCCGGCCCGGTGGCGATTGCGGCGGGCAGCAGGCCTCTTGGACAGGTTGAGAGATAAAAAAATAATAATTCCCGTGCAGTCTCAATGGCGGGGTGCGGGCCGGGGAATAGGCCTCTTGGCCGGGGTGAATAGTTTTGGAACACGGCCCGCGGAAATAGTAGCGGCAGGAGGTACCGGGGGCGATGCCCGCCCCGGGCCGGCGGCCAAGTTAAAAAAATAAATAATCCCCGTTCAGTCTCAATGGCAGGGTGCGGGCGGCCCGGCGGCGATTGCGGCGGGCAGAAGGCCTCTTGGACAGGTTGAGAGATAAAAAAATAATAATTCCCATGCAGTCTCAATGGCGGGGTGCGGGCCGGGGAATAGGCCTCTTGGCCGGGGTGAATATGTTGGAACGCGGCGCGCGTAAATAGAAGCGGCTGGAGGTACCGGGGGCGAAGCCCGCCCCGGGCCGGCGGCCAAGTTAAAAAAATAAATAATCCCCGTTCAGTCTCAATGGCAGGGTGCGGGCCGGCCCGGCGGCGATTGCGGCGGGCAGCAGGCCTCTTGGACAGGTTGAGAGATAAAAAAATAATAATTCCCGTGCAGTCTCAATGGCGGGGTGCGGGCCGGCCCGGCGGACGAGTGTGGCCGGGGAAGAGGCCTCTTGGCCGGGGTGAATATGTTGGAACGCGGCGCGCGTAAATAGAAGCGGCTGGAGGTACCGGGGGCGAAGCCCGCCCCGGCCCGGAGGCCGAGTTAAAAAAAATAATAATCCCCGTTCAGTCTCAATGGCGGGGTGCGGGCCGGCCCGGCGGCGAGTGCGGCGGGCAGCAGGCCTCTTGGACAGGTTGAGAAATAAAAAAATAATAATTCCCGTTCAGTCTCCTTGGCAGGGTGCGGGCCGGCCCGGCGGCGATTGCGGCGGGCAGCAGGCCTCCTGGACAGGTTGAGAGATAAAAAAATAATAATTCCCGTGCAGTCTCAATGGCGGGGTGCGGGCCGGGGAATAGGCCTCTTGGCCGGGGTGAATATGTTGGAACACGGCCCGCGTAAATAGAAGCGGCAGGAGGTACCGGGGGCGAAGCCCGCCCCGGCCCGGAGGCCGAGTTAAAAAAAAAATAATCCCCGTTCAGTCTCAATGGCGGGGTGCGGGCCGGCCCGGCGGCGAGTGCGGCGGGCAGCAGGCCTCTTGGACAGGTTGAGAGATAAAAAAATAATAATTCCCGTGCAGTCTCAATGGCGGGGTGCGGGCCGGGGAATAGGCCTCTTGGCCGGGGTGAATATGTTGGAACGCGGCGCGCGTAAATACAAGCGGCTGGAGGTACCGGGGGCGAAGCCCGCCCCGGGCCGGCGGCCAAGTTAAAAAAAAAAATAATCCCCGTTCAGTCTCAATGGCGGGGTGCGGGCCGGCCCGGCAGCGAGTGCGGCGGGCAGCAGGCCTCTTGGACAGGTTGAGAGATAAAAAAATAATAATTCCCGTTCAGTCTCAATGGCAGGGTGCGGGCCGGCCCGGCGGCAATTGCGGCGGGCAGCAGGCCTCTTGGACAGGTTGAGAGATAAAAAAATAATAATTCCCATGCAGTCTCAATGGCGGGGTGCGGGCCGGGGAATAGGCCTCTTGGCCGGGGTGAATATGTTGGAACGCGGCGCGCGTAAATAGAAGCGGCTGGAGGTACCGGGGGCGAAGCCCGCCCCGGCCCGGAGGCCGAGTTAAAAAAAATAATAATCCCCGTTCAGTCTCAATGGCGGGGTGCGGGCCGGCCCGGCGGCGAGTGCGGCGGGCAGCAGGCCTCTTGGACAGGTTGAGAGATAAAAAAATAATAATTCCCGTGCAGTCTCAATGGCGGGGTACGGGCCGGGGAATAGGCCTCTTGGCCGGGGTGAATAGTGTTGGAACACGGCCCGCAGAAATAGTAGCGGCTGGAGGTACCGGGGGCGATGCCCGCCCCGGCCCGGCGGCCAAGTTAAAAAAATAAATAATCCCCGTACAGTCTCAATGGCAGGGTGCGGGCCGGCCCGGCGGCGATTGCGGCGGGCAGCAGGCCTCTTGGACAGGTTGAGAGATAAAAAAATAATAATTCCCGTGCAGTCTCAATGGCGGGGTGCGGGCCGGGGAATAGGCCTCTTGGCCGGGGTGAATAGTGTTGGAACACGGCCCGCGGAAATAGTAGCGGCTGGAGGTACCGGGGGCGATGCCCGCCCCGGGCCGGCGGCCAAGTTAAAAAAATAAATAATCCCCGTTCAGTCTCAATGGCAGGGTGCGGGCCGGCCCGGCGGACGAGTGTGGCCGGGGAAGAGGCCTCTTGGCCGGGGTGAATATGTTGGAACGCGGCGCGCGTAAATAGAAGCGGCTGGAGGTACCGGGGGCGAAGCCCGCCCCGGCCCGGAGGCCGAGTTAAAAAAAATAATAATCCCCGTTCAGTCTCAATGGCGGGGTGCGGGCCGGCCCGGCGGCGAGTGCGGCGGGCAGCAGGCCTCTTGGACAGGTTGAGAGATAAAAAAATAATAATTCCCGTGCAGTCTCAATGGCGGGGTGCGGGCCGGGGAATAGGACTCTTGGCCGGGGTGAATAGTGTTGGAACACGGCCCGCGGAAATAGTAGCGGCTGGAGGTACCTGGGGCGATGCCCGCCCCGGCCCGGCGGCCAAGTTAAAAAAATAAATAATCCCCGTTCAGTCTCAATGGCAGGGTGCGGGCCGGCCCGGCGGCGATTGCGGCGGGCAGCAGGCCTCTTGGACAGGTTGAGAGATAAAAAAATAATAATTCCCGTTCAGTCTCAATGGCAGGGTGCGGGCCGGCCCGGCGGCGATTGCGGCGGGCAGCAGGCCTCTTGGACAGGTTGAGAGATAAAAAAATAATAATTCCCGTGCAGTCTCAATGGCGGGGTGCGGGCCGGGGAATAGGCCTCTTGGCCGGGGTGAATAGTGTTGGAACACGGCCCGCGGAAATAGTAGCGGCTGGAGGTACCGGGGGCGATGCCCGCCCCGGGCCGGCGGCCAAGTTAAAAAAATAAATAATCCCCGTTCAGTCTCAATGGCAGGGTGCGGGCCGGCCCGGCGGCGATTGCGGCGGGCAGCAGGCCTCTTGGAGAGGTTGAGAGATATAAAAATAATAATTCCCGTGCAGTCTCAATGGCGGGGTGCGGGCCGGCCCGGCGGCGAGTGCGGCGGGCAGCAGGCCTCTTGGACAGGTTGAGAGATAAAAAAATAATAATTCCCGTTCAGTCTCAATGGCAGGGTGCGGGCTGGCCCGGCGGCGATTGCGGCGGGCAGCAGGCCTCTTGGACAGGTTGAGAGATAAAAAAATAATAATTCCCATGCAGTCTCAATGGCGGGGTGCGGGCCGGGGAATAGGCCTCTTGGCCGGGGTGAATAGTGTTGGAACACGGCCCGCGGAAATAGTAGCGGCTGGAGGTACCGGGGGCGATGCCCGCCCCGGGCCGGCGGCCAAGTTAAAAAAATAAATAATCCCCGTTCAGTCTCAATGGCAGGGTGCGGGCCGGCCCGGCGGCGATTGCGGCGGGCAGCAGGCCTCTTGGACAGGTTGAGAGATAAAAAAATAATAATTCCCGTGCAGTCTCAATGGCGGGGTGCGGGCCGGGGAATAGGCCTCTTGGCCGGGGTGAATAGTGTTGGAACACGGCCCGCGGAAATAGTAGCGGCTGGAGGTACCGGGGGCGATGCCCGCCCCGGCCCGGCGGCCGAGTTAAAAAAAATAATAATCCCCGTTCAGTCTCAATGGCGGGGTGTGGGCCGGCCCGGCGGCGAGTGCGGCGGGCAGCAGGCCTCTTGGACAGGTTGAGAGATAAAAAAATAATAATTCCCGTGCAGTCTCAATGGCAGGGTGCGGGCCGGCCCGGCGGCGATTGCGGCGGGCAGCAGGCCTCTTGGACAGGTTGAGAGATAAAAAAATAATAATTCCCATGCAGTCTCAATGGCGGGGTGCGGGCCGGGGAATAGGCCTCTTGGCCGGGGTGAATATGTTGGAACGCGGCGCGCGTAAATAGAAGCGGCTGGAGGTACCGGGGGCGAAGCCCGCCCCGGCCCGGAGGTCGAGTTAAAAAAAATAATAATCCCCGTTCAGTCTCAATGGCGGGGTGCGGGCCGGCCCGGCGGCGAGTGCGGCGGGCAGCAGGCCTCTTGGACAGGTTGAGAGATAAAAAAATAATAATTCCCGTGCAGTCTCAATGGCGGGGTGCGGGCCGGGGAATAGGCCTCTTGGCCGGGGTGAATAGTGTTGGAACACGGCCCGCGGAAATAGTAGCGGCTGGAGGTACCGGGGGCGATGCCCGCCCCGGCCCGGCGGCCAAATTAAAAAAATAAATAATCCCCGTTCAGTCTCAATGGCAGGGTGCGGGCCGGCCCGGCGGCGATTGCGGCGGGCAGCAGGCCTCTTGGACAGGTTGAGAGATATAAAAATAATAATTCCCGTGCAGTCTCAATGGCGGGGTGCGGGCCGGCCCGGCGGACGAGTGTGGCCGGGGAAGAGGCCTCTTGGCCGGGGTGAATATGTTGGAACGCGGCGCGCGTATATAGAAGCGGCTGGAGGTACCGGGGGCGAAGCCCGCGCCGGCCCGGAGGCCGAGTTAAAAAAAATAATAATCCCCGTTCAGTCTCAATGGCGGGGTGCGGGCCGGGGAATAGGCCTCTTGGCCGGGGTGAATAGTGTTGGAACACGGCCCGCGGAAATAGTAGCGGCTGGAGGTACCGGGGGCGATGCCCGCCCCGGCCCGGCGGCCATGTTAAAAAAATAAATAATCCCCGTTCAGTCTCAATGGCAGGGTGCGGGCCGGCCCGGCGGCGATTGCGGCGGGCAGCAGGCCTCTTGGACAGGTTGAGAGATAAAAAAATAATAATTCCCGTGCAGTCTCAATGGCGGGGTGCGGGCCGGGGAATAGGCCTCTTGGCCGGGGTGAATAATGTTGGAACACGGCCCGCGGAAATAGTAGCGGCTGGAGGTACCGGGGGCGATGCCCGCCCCGGGCCGGCGGCCAAGTTAAAAAAATAAATAATCCCCGTTCAGTCTCAATGGCAGGGTGCGGGCCGGCCCGGCGGCGAGTGCGGTGGGCAGCAGGCCTCTTGGACAGGTTGAGAGATATAAAAATAATAATTCCCGTGCAGTCTCAACGGCGGGGTGCGGGCCGGCCCGGCGGACGAGTGTGGCCGGGGAATAGGCCTCTTGGCCGGGGTGAATATGTTGGAACGCGGCGCGCGTAAATAGAAGCGGCTGGAGGTACCGGGGGCGAAGCCCGCCCCGGCCCGGAGGCCGAGTTAAAAAAAATAATAATCCCCGTTCAGTCTCAATGGCGGGGTGCGGGCCGGCCCGGCGGCGATTGCGGCGGGCAGCAGGCCTCTTGGACAGGTTGAGAGATAAAAAAATAATAATTCCCATGCAGTCTCAATGGCGGGGTGCGGGCCGGGGAATAGGCCTCTTGGCCGGGGTGAATATGTTGGTACGCGGCGCGCGTAAATAGAAGCGGCTGGAGGTACCGGGGGCGAAGCCCGCCCCGGCCCGGAGGCCGAGTTAAAAAAAATAATAATCCCCGTTCAGTCTCAATGGCGGGGTGCGGGCGGGCCCGGCGGCGAGTGCGGCGGGCAGCAGGCCTCTTGGACAGGTTGAGAGATAAAAAAATAATAATTCCCGTGCAGTCTCAATGGCGGGGTGCGGGCCGGGGAATAGGCCTCTTGGCCGGGGTGAATATGTTGGAACGCGGCGCGCGTAAATAGAAGCGGCTGGAGGTACCGGGGGCGAAGCCCGCCCCGGCCCGGAGGCCGAGTTAAAAAAAATAATAATCCCCGTTCAGTCTCAATGGCGGGGTGCGGGCCGGCCCGGCGGCGAGTGCGGCGGGCAGCAGGCCTCTTGGACAGGTTGAGAGATAAAAAAATAATAATTCCCGTGCAGTCTCAATGGCGGGGTGCGGGCCGGGGAATAGGCCTCTTGGCCGGGGTGAATAGTGTTGGAACACGGCCCGCAGAAATAGTAGCGGCTGGAGGTACCGGGGGCGATGCCCGCCCCGGCCCGGCGGCCAAGTTAAAAAAATAAATAATCCCCGTACAGTCTCAATGGCAGGGTGCGGGCCGGCCCGGCGGCGATTGCGGCGGGCAGCAGGCCTCTTGGACAGGTTGAGAGATAAAAAAATAATAATTCCCGTGCAGTCTCAATGGCGGGGTGCGGGCCGGGGAATAGGCCTCTTGGCCGGGGTGAATAGTGTTGGAACACGGCCCGCGGAAATAGTAGCGGCTGGAGGTACCGGGGGCGATGCCCGCCCCGGGCCGGCGGCCAAGTTAAAAAAATAAATAATCCCCGTTCAGTCTCAATGGCAGGGTGCGGGCCGGCCCGGCGGACGAGTGTGGCCGGGGAAGAGGCCTCTTGGCCGGGGTGAATATGTTGGAACGCGGCGCGCGTAAATAGAAGCGGCTGGAGGTACCTGGGGCGATGCCCGCCCCGGCCCGGCGGCCAAGTTAAAAAAATAAATAATCCCCGTTCAGTCTCAATGGCAGGGTGCGGGCCGGCCCGGCGGCGATTGCGGCGGGCAGCAGGCCTCTTGGACAGGTTGAGAGATAAAAAAATAATAATTCCCGTGCAGTCTCAATGGCGGGGTGCGGGCCGGGGAATAGGCCTCTTGGCCGGGGTGAATAGTGTTGGAACACGGCCCGCGGAAATAGTAGCGGCTGGAGGTACCGGGGGCGATGCCCGCCCCGGGCCGGCGGCCAAGTTAAAAAAATAAATAATCCCCGTTCAGTCTCAATGGCAGGGTGCGGGCCGGCCCGGCGGCGATTGCGGCGGGCAGCAGGCCTCTTGGAGAGGTTGAGAGATATAAAAATAATAATTCCCGTGCAGTCTCAATGGCGGGGTGCGGGCCGGCCCGGCGGCGAGTGCGGCGGGCAGCAGGCCTCTTGGACAGGTTGAGAGATAAAAAAATAATAATTCCCGTTCAGTCTCAATGGCAGGGTGCGGGCTGGCCCGGCGGCGATTGCGGCGGGCAGCAGGCCTCTTGGACAGGTTGAGAGATAAAAAAATAATAATTCCCATGCAGTCTCAATGGCGGGGTGCGGGCCGGGGAATAGGCCTCTTGGCCGGGGTGAATAGTGTTGGAACACGGCCCGCGGAAATAGTAGCGGCTGGAGGTACCGGGGGCGATGCCCGCCCCGGGCCGGCGGCCAAGTTAAAAAAATAAATAATCCCCGTTCAGTCTCAATGGCAGGGTGCGGGCCGGCCCGGCGGCGATTGCGGCGGGCAGCAGGCCTCTTGGACAGGTTGAGAGATAAAAAAATAATAATTCCCGTGCAGTCTCAATGGCGGGGTGCGGGCCGGGGAATAGGCCTCTTGGCCGGGGTGAATAGTGTTGGAACACGGCCCGCGGAAATAGTAGCGGCTGGAGGTACCGGGGGCGATGCCCGCCCCGGCCCGGCGGCCGAGTTAAAAAAAATAATAATCCCCGTTCAGTCTCAATGGCGGGGTGTGGGCCGGCCCGGCGGCGAGTGCGGCGGGCAGCAGGCCTCTTGGACAGGTTGAGAGATAAAAAAATAATAATTCCCGTGCAGTCTCAATGGCAGGGTGCGGGCCGGCCCGGCGGCGATTGCGGCGGGCAGCAGGCCTCTTGGACAGGTTGAGAGATAAAAAAATAATAATTCCCATGCAGTCTCAATGGCGGGGTGCGGGCCGGGGAATAGGCCTCTTGGCCGGGGTGAATATGTTGGAACGCGGCGCGCGTAAATAGAAGCGGCTGGAGGTACCGGGGGCGAAGCCCGCCCCGGCCCGGAGGTCGAGTTAAAAAAAATAATAATCCCCGTTCAGTCTCAATGGCGGGGTGCGGGCCGGCCCGGCGGCGAGTGCGGCGGGCAGCAGGCCTCTTGGACAGGTTGAGAGATAAAAAAATAATAATTCCCGTGCAGTCTCAATGGCGGGGTGCGGGCCGGGGAATAGGCCTCTTGGCCGGGGTGAATAGTGTTGGAACACGGCCCGCGGAAATAGTAGCGGCTGGAGGTACCGGGGGCGATGCCCGCCCCGGCCCGGCGGCCAAATTAAAAAAATAAATAATCCCCGTTCAGTCTCAATGGCAGGGTGCGGGCCGGCCCGGCGGCGATTGCGGCGGGCAGCAGGCCTCTTGGACAGGTTGAGAGATATAAAAATAATAATTCCCGTGCAGTCTCAATGGCGGGGTGCGGGCCGGCCCGGCGGACGAGTGTGGCCGGGGAAGAGGCCTCTTGGCCGGGGTGAATATGTTGGAACGCGGCGCGCGTATATAGAAGCGGCTGGAGGTACCGGGGGCGAAGCCCGCGCCGGCCCGGAGGCCGAGTTAAAAAAAATAATAATCCCCGTTCAGTCTCAATGGCGGGGTGCCGGCCGGGGAATAGGCCTCTTGGCCGGGGTGAATAGTGTTGGAACACGGCCCGCGGAAATAGTAGCGGCTGGAGGTACCGGGGGCGATGCCCGCCCCGGCCCGGCGGCCAAGTTAAAAAAATAAATAATCCCCGTTCAGTCTCAATGGCAGGGTGCGGGCCGGCCCGGCGGCGATTGCGGCGGGCAGCAGGCCTCTTGGACAGGTTGAGAGATAAAAAAATAATAATTCCCGTGCAGTCTCAATGGCGGGGTGCGGGCCGGGGAATAGGCCTCTTGGCCGGGGTGAATAGTGTTGGAACACGGCCCGCGGAAATAGTAGCGGCTGGAGGTACCGGGGGCGATGCCCGCCCCGGGCCGGCGGCCAAGTTAAAAAAATAAATAATCCCCGTTCAGTCTCAATGGCAGGGTGCGGGCCGGCCCGGCGGCGAGTGCGGTGGGCAGCAGGCCTCTTGGACAGGTTGAGAGATATAAAAATAATAATTCCCGTGCAGTCTCAACGGCGGGGTGCGGGCCGGCCCGGCGGACGAGTGTGGCCGGGGAATAGGCCTCTTGGCCGGGGTGAATATGTTGGAACGCGGCGCGCGTAAATAGAAGCGGCTGGAGGTACCGGGGGCGAAGCCCGCCCCGGCCCGGAGGCCGAGTTAAAAAAAATAATAATCCCCGTTCAGTCTCAATGGCGGGGTGCGGGCCGGCCCGGCGGCGATTGCGGCGGGCAGCAGGCCTCTTGGACAGGTTGAGAGATAAAAAAATAATAATTCCCATGCAGTCTCAATGGCGGGGTGCGGGCCGGGGAATAGGCCTCTTGGCCGGGGTGAATATGTTGGTACGCGGCGCGCGTAAATAGAAGCGGCTGGAGGTACCGGGGGCGAAGCCCGCCCCGGCCCGGAGGCCGAGTTAAAAAAAATAATAATCCCCGTTCAGTCTCAATGGCGGGGTGCGGGCGGGCCCGGCGGCGAGTGCGGCGGGCAGCAGGCCTCTTGGACAGGTTGAGAGATAAAAAAATAATAATTCCCGTGCAGTCTCAATGGCGGGGTGCGGGCCGGGGAATAGGCCTCTTGGCCGGGGTGAATATGTTGGAACGCGGCGCGCGTAAATAGAAGCGGCTGGAGGTACCGGGGGCGAAGCCCGCCCCGGCCCGGAGGCCGAGTTAAAAAAAATAATAATCCCCGTTCAGTCTCAATGGCGGGGTGCGGGCCGGCCCGGCGGCGAGTGCGGCGGGCAGCAGGCCTCTTGGACAGGTTGAGAGATAAAAAAAAAAATAATTCCCGTGCAGTCTCAATGGCGGGGTGCGGGCCGGGGAATAGGCCTCTTGGCCGGGGTGAATAGTGTTGGAACACGGCCCGCGGAAATAGTAGCGGCTGGAGGTACCGGGGGCGATGCCCGCCCCGGCCCGGCGGCCAAGTTAAAAAAATAAATAATCCCCGTTCAGTCTCAATGGCAGGGTGCGGGCCGGCCCGGCGGCGATTGCGGCGGGCAGCAGGCCTCTTGGACAGGTTGAGAGATAAAAAAATAATAATTCCCGTTCAGTCTCAATGGCAGGGTGCGGGCCGGCCCGGCGGCAATTGCGGCGGGCAGCAGGCCTCTTGGACAGGTTGAGAGATAAAAAAATAATAATTCCCATGCAGTCTCAATGGCGGGGTGCGGGCCGGGGAATAGGCCTCTTGGCCGGGGTGAATATGTTGGAACGCGGCGCGCGTAAATAGAAGCGGCTGGAGGTACCGGGGGCGAAGCCCGCCCCGGCCCGGAGGCCGAGTTAAAAAAAATAATAATCCCCGTTCAGTCTCAATGGCGGGGTGCGGGCCGGCCCGGCGGCGAGTGCGGCGGGCAGCAGGCCTCTTGGACAGGTTGAGAGATAAAAAAATAATAATTCCCGTGCAGTCTCAATGGCGGGGTGCGGGCCGGGGAATAGGCCTCTTGGCCGGGGTGAATATGTTGGAACGCGGCGCGCGTAAATAGAAGCGGCTGGAGGTACCGGGGGCGAAGCCCGCCCCGGCCCGGAGGCCGAGTTAAAAAAAATAATAATCCCCGTTCAGTCTCAATGGCGGGGTGCGGGCCGGCCGTCGGCGAGTGCGGCGGGCAGCAGGCCTCTTGGACAGGTTGAGAGATAAAAAAATAATAATTCCCGTGCAGTCTCAATGGCGGGGTGCGGGCCGGGGAATAGGCCTCTTGGCCGGGGTGAATATGTTGGAACGCGGCGCGCGTAAATAGAAGCGGCTGGAGGTACCGGGGGCGAAGCCCGCCCGGGCCCGGAGGCCGAGTTAAAAAAATAAATAATCCCCGTTCAGTCTCAATGGCAGGGTGCGGGCCGGCCCGGCGGCGAGTGCGGCGGGCAGCAGGCCTCTTGGACAGGTTGAGAGATAAAAAAATAATAATTCCCGTTCAGTCTCAATGGCAGGGTGCGGGCCGGCCCGGCGGCGATTGCGGCGGGCAGAAGGCCTCTTGGACAGGTTGAGAGATAAAAAAATAATAATTCCCATGCAGTCTCAATGGCGGGGTGCGGGCCGGGGAATAGGCCTCTTGGCCGGGGTGAATATGTTGGAACGCGGCGCGCGTAAATAGAAGCGGCTGGAGGTACCGGGGGCGAAGCCCGCCCCGGGCCGGCGGCCAAGTTAAAAAAATAATAATTCCCGTGCAGTCTCAATGGCGGGGTGCGGGCCGGCCCGGCGGACGAGTGTGGCCGGGGAAGAGGCCTCTTGGCCGGGGTGAATATGTTGGAACGCGGCGCGCGTAAATAGAAGCGGCTGGAGGTACCGGGGGCGAAGCCCGCCCCGGCCCGGAGGCCGAGTTAAAAAAAATAATAATCCCCGTTCAGTCTCAATGGCAGGGTGCGGGCCGGCCCGGCGGCGATTGCGGCGGGCAGCAGGCCTCTTGGACAGGTTGAGAGATAAAAAAATAATAATTCCCGTGCAGTCTCAATGGCGGGGTGCGGGCCGGGGAATAGGCCTCTTGGCCGGGGTGAATAGTGTTGGAACACGGCCCGCGGAAATAGTAGCGGCTGGAGGTACCGGGGGCGATGCCCGCCCCGGGCCGGCGGCCAAGTTAAAAAAATAAATAATCCCCGTTCAGTCTCAATGGCAGGGTGCGGGCCGGCCCGGCGGCGAGTGCGGTGGGCAGCAGGCCTCTTGGACAGGTTGAGAGATATAAAAATAATAATTCCCGTGCAGTCTCAACGGCGGGGTGCGGGCCGGCCCGGCGGACGAGTGTGGCCGGGGAATAGGCCTCTTGGCCGGGGTGAATATGTTGGAACGCGGCGCGCGTAAATAGAAGCGGCTGGAGGTACCGGGGGCGAAGCCCGCCCCGGCCCGGAGGCCGAGTTAAAAAAAATAATAATCCCCGTTCAGTCTCAATGGCGGGGTGCGGGCCGGCCCGGCGGCGATTGCGGCGGGCAGCAGGCCTCTTGGACAGGTTGAGAGATAAAAAAATAATAATTCCCATGCAGTCTCAATGGCGGGGTGCGGGCCGGGGAATAGGCCTCTTGGCCGGGGTGAATATGTTGGTACGCGGCGCGCGTAAATAGAAGCGGCTGGAGGTACCGGGGGCGAAGCCCGCCCCGGCCCGGAGGCCGAGTTAAAAAAAATAATAATCCCCGTTCAGTCTCAATGGCGGGGTGCGGGCGGGCCCGGCGGCGAGTGCGGCGGGCAGCAGGCCTCTTGGACAGGTTGAGAGATAAAAAAATAATAATTCCCGTGCAGTCTCAATGGCGGGGTGCGGGCCGGGGAATAGGCCTCTTGGCCGGGGTGAATATGTTGGAACGCGGCGCGCGTAAATAGAAGCGGCTGGAGGTACCGGGGGCGAAGCCCGCCCCGGCCCGGAGGCCGAGTTAAAAAAAATAATAATCCCCGTTCAGTCTCAATGGCGGGGTGCGGGCCGGCCCGGCGGCGAGTGCGGCGGGCAGCAGGCCTCTTGGACAGGTTGAGAGATAAAAAAAAAAATAATTCCCGTGCAGTCTCAATGGCGGGGTGCGGGCCGGGGAATAGGCCTCTTGGCCGGGGTGAATAGTGTTGGAACACGGCCCGCGGAAATAGTAGCGGCTGGAGGTACCGGGGGCGATGCCCGCCCCGGCCCGGCGGCCAAGTTAAAAAAATAAATAATCCCCGTTCAGTCTCAATGGCAGGGTGCGGGCCGGCCCGGCGGCGATTGCGGCGGGCAGCAGGCCTCTTGGACAGGTTGAGAGATAAAAAAATAATAATTCCCGTTCAGTCTCAATGGCAGGGTGCGGGCCGGCCCGGCGGCAATTGCGGCGGGCAGCAGGCCTCTTGGACAGGTTGAGAGATAAAAAAATAATAATTCCCATGCAGTCTCAATGGCGGGGTGCGGGCCGGGGAATAGGCCTCTTGGCCGGGGTGAATATGTTGGAACGCGGCGCGCGTAAATAGAAGCGGCTGGAGGTACCGGGGGCGAAGCCCGCCCCGGCCCGGAGGCCGAGTTAAAAAAAATAATAATCCCCGTTCAGTCTCAATGGCGGGGTGCGGGCCGGCCCGGCGGCGAGTGCGGCGGGCAGCAGGCCTCTTGGACAGGTTGAGAGATAAAAAAATAATAATTCCCGTGCAGTCTCAATGGCGGGGTGCGGGCCGGGGAATAGGCCTCTTGGCCGGGGTGAATATGTTGGAACGCGGCGCGCGTAAATAGAAGCGGCTGGAGGTACCGGGGGCGAAGCCCGCCCCGGCCCGGAGGCCGAGTTAAAAAAAATAATAATCCCCGTTCAGTCTCAATGGCGGGGTGCGGGCCGGCCGGCGGCGAGTGCGGCGGGCAGCAGGCCTCTTGGACAGGTTGAGAGATAAAAAAATAATAATTCCCGTGCAGTCTCAATGGCGGGGTGCGGGCCGGGGAATAGGCCTCTTGGCCGGGGTGAATATGTTGGAACGCGGCGCGCGTAAATAGAAGCGGCTGGAGGTACCGGGGGCGAAGCCCGCCCGGGCCCGGAGGCCGAGTTAAAAAAATAAATAATCCCCGTTCAGTCTCAATGGCAGGGTGCGGGCCGGCCCGGCGGCGAGTGCGGCGGGCAGCAGGCCTCTTGGACAGGTTGAGAGATAAAAAAATAATAATTCCCGTTCAGTCTCAATGGCAGGGTGCGGGCCGGCCCGGCGGCGATTGCGGCGGGCAGAAGGCCTCTTGGACAGGTTGAGAGATAAAAAAATAATAATTCCCATGCAGTCTCAATGGCGGGGTGCGGGCCGGGGAATAGGCCTCTTGGCCGGGGTGAATATGTTGGAACGCGGCGCGCGTAAATAGAAGCGGCTGGAGGTACCGGGGGCGAAGCCCGCCCCGGGCCGGCGGCCAAGTTAAAAAAATAATAATTCCCGTGCAGTCTCAATGGCGGGGTGCGGGCCGGCCCGGCGGACGAGTGTGGCCGGGGAAGAGGCCTCTTGGCCGGGGTGAATATGTTGGAACGCGGCGCGCGTAAATAGAAGCGGCTGGAGGTACCGGGGGCGAAGCCCGCCCCGGCCCGGAGGCCGAGTTAAAAAAAATAATAATCCCCGTTCAGTCTCAATGGCGGGGTGCGGGCCGGCCCGGCGGCGAGTGCGGCGGGCAGCAGGCCTCTTGGACAGGTTGAGAAATAAAAAAATAATAATTCCCGTTCAGTCTCAATGGCAGGGTGCGGGCCGGCCCGGCGGCGATTGCGGCGGGCAGCAGGCCTCCTGGACAGGTTGAGAGATAAAAAAATAATAATTCCCGTGCAGTCTCAATGGCGGGGTGCGGGCCGGGGAATAGGCCTCTTGGCCGGGGTGAATATGTTGGAACGCGGCGCGCGTAAATAGAAGCGGCTGGAGGTACCGGGGGCGAAGCCCGCCCCGGCCCGGAGGCCGAGTTAAAAAAAAAAATAATCCCCGTTCAGTCTCAATGGCGGGGTGCGGGCCGGCCCGGCGGCGAGTGCGGCGGGCAGCAGGCCTCTTGGACAGGTTGAGAGATAAAAAAATAATAATTCCCGTGCAGTCTCAATGGCGGGGTGCGGGCCGGGGAATAGGCCTCTTGGCCGGGGTGAATATGTTGGAACGCGGCGCGCGTAAATACAAGCGGCTGGAGGTACCGGGGGCGAAGCCCGCCCCGGCCCGGAGGCCGAGTTAAAAAAAAAAATAATCCCCGTTCAGTCTCAATGGCGGGGTGCGGGCCGGCCCGGCAGCGAGTGCGGCGGGCAGCAGGCCTCTTGGACAGGTTGAGAGATAAAAAAATAATAATTCCCGTGCAGTCTCAATGGCGGGGTGCGGGCCGGGGAATAGGCCTCTTGGCCGGGGTGAATAGTGTTGGAACACGGCCCGCGGAAATAGTAGCGGCTGGAGGTACCGGGGGCGATGCCCGCCCCGGCCCGGCGGCCAAGTTAAAAAAATAAATAATCCCGTTCAGTCTCAATGGCAGGGTGCGGGCCGGCCCGGCTGCGATTGCGGCGGGCAGCAGGCCTCTTGGACAGGTTGAGAGATAAAAAAATAATAATTCCCATGCAGTCTCAATGGCGGGGTGCGGGCCGGGGAATAGGCCTCTTGGCCGGGGTGAATAGTGTTGGAACACGGCCCGCGGAAATAGTAGCGGCTGGAGGTACCGGGGGCGATGCCCGCCCCGGGCCGGCGGCCAAGTTAAAAAAATAAATAATCCCCGTTCAGTCTCAATGGCAGGGTGCGGGCCGGCCCGGCGGCGAGTGCGGCGGGCAGCAGGCCTCTTGGACAGGTTGAGAGATAAAAAAATAATAATTCCCGTTCAGTCTCAATGGCAGGGTGCGGGCCGGCCCGGCGGCAATTGCGGCGGGCAGCAGGCCTCTTGGACAGGTTGAGAGATAAAAAAATAATAATTCCCATGCAGTCTCAATGGCGGGGTGCGGGCCGGGGAATAGGCCTCTTGGCCGGGGTGAATATGTTGGAACGCGGCGCGCGTAAATAGAAGCGGCTGGAGGTACCGGGGGCGAAGCCCGCCCCGGCCCGGAGGCCGAGTTAAAAAAAATAATAATCCCCGTTCAGTCTCAATGGCGGGGTGCGGGCCGGCCCGGCGGCGAGTGCGGCGGGCAGCAGGCCTCTTGGACAGGTTGAGAGATAAAAAAATAATAATTCCCGTGCAGTCTCAATGGCGGGGTGCGGGCCGGGGAATAGGCCTCTTGGCCGGGGTGAATATGTTGGAACGCGGCGCGCGTAAATAGAAGCGGCTGGAGGTACCGGGGGCGAAGCCCGCCCCGGCCCAGAGGCCGAGTTAAAAAAAATAATAATCCCCGTTCAGTCTCAATGGCGGGGTGCGGGCCGGCCCGGCGGCGAGTGCGGCGGGCAGCAGGCCTCTTGGACAGGTTGAGAGATAAAAAAATAATAATTCCCGTGCAGTCTCAATGGCGGGGTGCGGGCCGGGGAATAGGCCTCTTGGCCGGGGTGAATAGTGTTGGAACACGGCCCGCGGAAATAGTAGCGGCTGGAGGTACCGGGGGCGATGCCCGCCCCGGCCCGGCGGCCAAGTTAAAAAAATAAATAATCCCGATCAGTCTCAATGGCAGGGTGCGGGCCGGCCCGGCGGCGATTGCGGCGGGCAGCAGGCCTCTTGGACAGGTTGAGAGATAAAAAAATAATAATTCCCATGCAGTCTCAATGGCCGGGTGCGGGCCGGGGAATAGGCCTCTTGGCCGGGGTGAATATGTTGGAACGCGGCGCGCGTAAATAGAAGCGGCTGGAGGTACCGGGGGCGAAGCCCGCCCCGGCCCGGAGGCCGAGTTAAAAAAAATAATAATCCCCGTTCAGTCTCAATGGCGGGGTGCGGGCCGGCCCGGCGGCGAGTGCGGCGGGCAGCAGGCCTCTTGGACAGGTTGAGAGATAAAAAAATAATAATTCCCGTGCAGTCTCAATGGCGGGGTGCGGGCCGGGGAATAGGCCTCTTGGCCGGGGTGAATAGTGTTGGAACACGGCCCGCGGAAATAGTAGCGGCTGGAGGTACCGGGGGCGATGCCCGCCCCGGCCCGGCGGCCAAGTTAAAAAAATAAATAATCCCCGTTCAGTCTCAATGGCAGGGTGCGGGCCGGCCCGGCGGCGATTGCGGCGGGCAGCAGGCCTCTTGGACAGGTTGAGAGATAAAAAAATAATAATTCCCATGCAGTCTCAATGGCGGGGTGCGGGCCGGGGAATAGGCCTCATGGCCGGGGTGAATATGTTGGAACGCAGCGCGCGTAAATAGAAGCGGCTGGAGGTACCGGGGCGAAGCCCGCCCCGGCCGGTAGGCCGAGTTAAAAAAAATAATAATCCCCGTTCAGTCTCAATGGCGGGGTGCGAGTGCGGCGGGCAGCAGGCCTCTTGGACAGGTTGAGAGATAAAAAAATAATAATTCCCGTGCAGTCTCAATGGCGGGGTGCGGGCCGGGGAATAGGCCTCTTGGCCGGGGTGAATATGTTGGAACGCGGCGCGCGTAAATAGAAGCGGCTGGAGGTACCGGGGGCGAAGCCCGCCCCGGCCCGGAGGCCGAGTTAAAAAAAATAATAATCCCCGTTCAGTCTCAATGGCGGGGTGCGGGCCGGCCCGGCGGCGAGTGCGGCGGGCAGCAGGCCTCTTGGACAGGTTGAGAGATAAAAAAAATAATAATTCCCGTGCAGTCTCAATGGCGGGGTGCGGGCCGGGGAATAGGCCTCTTGGCCGGGGTGAATAGTGTTGGAACACGGCCCGCGGAAATAGTAGCGGCTGGAGGTACCGGGGGCGATGCCCGCCCCGGCCCGGCGGCCAAGTTAAAAAAATAAATAATCCCCGTTCAGTCTCAATGGCAGGGTGCGGGCCGGCCCGGCGGCGATTGCGGCGGGCAGCAGGCCTCTTGGACAGGTTGAGAGATAAAAAAATAATAATTCCCGTTCAGTCTCAATGGCAGGGTGCGGGCCGGCCCGGCGGCGATTGCGGCGGGCAGAAGGCCTCTTGGACAGGTTGAGAGATAAAAAAATAATAATTCCCATGCAGTCTCAATGGCGGGGTGCGGGCCGGGGAATAGGCCTCTTGGCCGGGGTGAATATGTTGGAACGCGGCGCGCGTAAATAGAAGCGGCTGGAGGTACCGGGGGCGAAGCCCGCCCCGGGCCGGCGGCCAAGTTAAAAAAATAATAATTCCCGTGCAGTCTCAATGGCGGGGTGCGGGCCGGCCCGGCGGACGAGTGTGGCCGGGGAAGAGGCCTCTTGGCCGGGGTGAATATGTTGGAACGCGGCGCGCGTAAATAGAAGCGGCTGGAGGTACCGGGGGCGAAGCCCGCCCCGGCCCGGAGGCCGAGTTAAAAAAAATAATAATCCCCGTTCAGTCTCAATGGCGGGGTGCGGGCCGGCCCGGCGGCGAGTGCGGCGGGCAGCAGGCCTCTTGGACAGGTTGAGAAATAAAAAAATAATAATTCCCGTGCAGTCTCAATGGCGGGGTGCGGGCCGGGGAATAGGCCTCTTGGCCGGGGTGAATATGTTGGAACGCGGCGCGCGTAAATAGAAGCGGCTGGAGGTACCGGGGGCGAAGCCCGCCCCGGCCCGGAGGCCGAGTTAAAAAAAAAAAAAATCCCCGTTCAGTCTCAATGGCGGGGTGCGGGCCGGCCCGGCGGCGAGTGCGGCGGGCAGCAGGCCTCTTGGACAGGTTGAGAGATAAAAAAATAATAATTCCCGTGCAGTCTCAATGGCGGGGTGCGGGCCGGGGAATAGGCCTCTTGGCCGGGGTGAATATGTTGGAACGCGGCGCGCGTAAATACAAGCGGCTGGAGGTACCGGGGGCGAAGCCCGCCCCGGCCCGGAGGCCGAGTTAAAAAAAGTAATAATCCCCGTTCAGTCTCAATGGCGGGGTGCGGGCCGGCCCGGCAGCGAGTGCGGCGGGCAGCAGGCCTCTTGGACAGGTTGAGAGATAAAAAAATAATAATTCCCGTGCAGTCTCAATGGCGGGGTGCGGGCCGGGGAATAGGCCTCTTGGCCGGGGTGAATAGTGTTGGAACACGGCCCGCGGAAATAGTAGCGGCTGGAGGTACCGGGGGCGATGCCCGCCCCGGCCCGGCGGCCAAGTTAAAAAAATAAATAATCCCCGTTCAGTCTCAATGGCAGGGTGCGGGCCGGCCCGGCGGCGATTGCGGCGGGCAGCAGGCCTCTTGGACAGGTTGAGAGATAAAAAAATAATAATTCCCATGCAGTCTCAATGGCGGGGTGCGGGCCGGGGAATAGGCCTCTTGGCCGGGGTGAATAGTGTTGGAACACGGCCCGCGGAAATAGTAGCGGCTGGAGGTACCGGGGGCGATGCCCGCCCCGGGCCGGCGGCCAAGTTAAAAAAATAAATAATCCCCGTTCAGTCTCAATGGCAGGGTGCGGGCCGGCCCGGCGGCGAGTGCGGCGGGCAGCAGGCCTCTTGGACAGGTTGAGAGATAAAAAAATAATAATTCCCGTTCAGTCTCAATGGCGGGGTGCGGGCCGGCCCGGCGGCGATTGCGGCGGGCAGCAGGCCTCTTGGACAGGTTGAGAGATAAAAAAATAATAATTCCCATGCAGTCTCAATGGCGGGGTGCGGGCCGGGGAATAGGCCTCTTGGCCGGGGTGAATATGTTGGAACGCGGCGCGCGTAAATAGAAGCGGCTGGAGGTACCGGGGGCGAAGCCCGCCCCGGCCCGGAGGCCGAGTTAAAAAAATAATAATCCCCGTTCAGTCTCAATGGCGGGGTGCGGGCCGGCCCGGCGGCGATTGCGGCGGGCAGCAGGCCTCTTGGACAGGTTGAGAGATAAAAAAATAATAATTCCCATGCAGTCTCAATGGCGGGGTGCGGGCCGGGGAATAGGCCTCTTGGCCGGGGTGAATATGTTGGAACGCGGCGCGCGTAAATAGAAGCGGCTGGAGGTACCGGGGGCGAAGCCCGCCCCGGCCCGGAGGCCGAGTTAAAAAAAATAATAATCCCCGTTCAGTCTCAATGGCGGGGTGCGGGCCGGCCCGGCGGCGAGTGCGGCGGGCAGCAGGCCTCTTGGACAGGTTGAGAGATAAAAAAATAATAATTCCCGTGCAGTCTCAATGGCGGGGTGCGGGCCGGGGAATAGGCCTCTTGGCCGGGGTGAATATGTTGGAACGCGGCGCGCGTAAATAGAAGCGGCTGGAGGTACCGGGGGCGAAGCCCGCCCGGGCCCGGAGGCTGAGTTAAAAAAAATAATAATCCCCGTTCAGTCTCAATGGCGGGGTGCGGGCCGGCCCGGCGGCGAGTGCGGCGGGCAGCAGGCCTCTTGGACAGGTTGAGAGATAAAAAAATAATAATTCCCGTGCAGTCTCAATGGCGGGGTGCGGGCCGGGGAATAGGCCTCTTGGCCGGGGTGAATAGTGTTGGAACACGGCCCGCGGAAATAGTAGCGGCTGGAGGTACCGGGGGCGATGCCCGCCCCGGCCCGGCGGCCAAGTTAAAAAAATAAATAATCCCCGTTCAGCCTCAATGGCAGGGTGCGGGCCGGCCCGGCGGCGATTGCGGCGGGCAGCAGGCCTCTTGGACAGGTTGAGAGATAAAAAAATAATAATTCCCGTGCAGTCTCAATGGCGGGGTGCGGGCCGGGGAATAGGCCTCTTGGCCGGGGTGAATAGTTTTGGAACACGGCCCGCGGAAATAGTAGCGGCTGGAGGTACCGGGGGCGATGCCCGCCCCGGGCCGGCGGCCAAGTTAAAAAAATAAATAATCCCCGTTCAGTCTCAATGGCAGGGTGCGGGCCGGCCCGGCGGCGAGTGCGGCGGGCAGCAGGCCTCTTGGACAGGTTGAGAGATAAAAAAATAATAATTCCCGTTCAGTCTCAATGGCAGGGTGCGGGCCGGCCCGGCGGCGATTGCGGCGGGCAGAAGGCCTCTTGGACAGGTTGAGAGATAAAAAAATAATAATTCCCATGCAGTCTCAATGGCGGGGTGCGGGCCGGGGAATAGGCCTCTTGGCCGGGGTGAATATGTTGGAACGCGGCGCGCGTAAATAGAAGCGGCTGGAGGTACCGGGGGCGAAGCCCGCCCCGGGCCGGCGGCCAAGTTAAAAAAATAAATAATCCCCGTTCAGTCTCAATGGCAGGGTGCGGGCCGGCCCGGCGGCGATTGCGGCGGGCAGCAGGCCTCTTGGACAGGTTGAGAGATATAAAAATAATAATTCCCGTGCAGTCTCAATGGCGGGGTGCGGGCCGGCCCGGCGGACGAGTGTGGCCGGGGAAGAGGCCTCTTGGCCGGGGTGAATATGTTGGAACGCGGCGCGCGTAAATAGAAGCGGCTGGAGGTACCGGGGGCGAAGCCCGCCCCGGCCCGGAGGCCGAGTTAAAAAAAATAATAATCCCCGTTCAGTCTCAATGGCGGGGTGCGGGCCGGCCCGGCGGCGATTGCGGCGGGCAGCAGGCCTCTTGGACAGGTTGAGAGATAAAAAAATAATAATTCCCGTGCAGTCTCAATGGCGGGGTGCGGGCCGGGGAATAGGCCTCTTGGCCGGGGTGAATAGTTTTGGAACACGGCCCGCGGAAATAGTAGCGGCTGGAGGTACCGGGGGCGATGCCCGCCCCGGCCCGGCGGCCAAGTTAAAAAAATAAATAATCCCGTTCAGTCTCAATGGCAAGGTGCGGGCCGGCCCGGCGGCGATTGCGGCGGGCAGCAGGCCTCTTGGACAGGTTGAGAGATAAAAAAATAATAATTCCCATGCAGTCTCAATGGCGGGGTGCGGGCCGGGGAATAGGCCTCTTGGCCGGGGTGAATATGTTGGAACGCGGCGCGCGTAAATAGAAGCGGCTGGAGGTACCGGGGGCGAAGCCCGCCCCGGGCCGGCGGCCAAGTTAAAAAAATAAATAATCCCCGTTCAGTCTCAATGGCAGGGTGCGGGCCGGCCCGGCGGCGATTGCGGCGGGCAGCAGGCCTCTTGGACAGGTTGAGAGATATAAAAATAATAATTCCCGTGCAGTCTCAATGGCGGGGTGCGGGCCGGCCCGGCGGACGAGTGTGGCCGGGGAAGAGGCCTCTTGGCCGGGGTGAATATGTTGGAACGCGGCGCGCGTAAATAGAAGCGGCTGGAGGTACCGGGGGCGAAGCCCGCCCCGGCCCGGAGGCCGAGTTAAAAAAAATAATAATCCCCGTTCAGTCTCAATGGCGGGGTGCGGGCCGGCCCGGCGGCGAGTGCGGCGGGCAGCAGGCCTCTTGGACAGGTTGAGAGATAAAAAAATAATAATTCCCGTGCAGTCTCAATGGCGGGGTGCGGGCCGGCCCGGCGGACGAGTGTGGCCGGGGAAGAGGCCTCTTGGCCGGGGTGAATATGTTGGAACGCGGCGCGCGTAAATAGAAGCGGCTGGAGGTACCGGGGGCGAAGCCCGCCCCGGCCCGGAGGCCGAGTTAAAAAAAATAATAATCCCCGTTCAGTCTCAATGGCGGGGTGCGGGCCGGCCCGGCGGCGAGTGCGGCGGGCAGCAGGCCTCTTGGACAGGTTGAGAAATAAAAAAATAATAATTCCCGTTCAGTCTCAATGGCAGGGTGCGGGCCGGCCCGGCGGCGATTGCGGCGGGCAGCAGGCCTCCTGGACAGGTTGAGAGATAAAAAAATAATAATTCCCGTGCAGTCTCAATGGCGGGGTGCGGGCCGGGGAATAGGCCTCTTGGCCGGGGTGAATATGTTGGAACACGGCCCGCGTAAATAGAAGCGGCTGGAGGTACCGGGGGCGAAGCCCGCCCCGGCCCGGAGGCCGAGTTAAAAAAAAAAAAAATCCCCGTTCAGTCTCAATGGCGGGGTGCGGGCCGGCCCGGCGGCGAGTGCGGCGGGCAGCAGGCCTCTTGGACAGGTTGAGAGATAAAAAAATAATAATTCCCGTGCAGTCTCAATGGCGGGGTGCGGGCCGGGGAATAGGCCTCTTGGCCGGGGTGAATATGTTGGAACGCGGCGCGCGTAAATACAAGCGGCTGGAGGTACCGGGGGCGAAGCCCGCCCCGGGCCGGCGGCCAAGTTAAAAAAATAAATAATCCCCGTTCAGTCTCAATGGCGGGGTGCGGGCCGGCCCGGCAGCGAGTGCGGCGGGCAGCAGGCCTCTTGGACAGGTTGAGAGATAAAAAAATAATAATTCCCGTTCAGTCTCAATGGCAGGGTGCGGGCCGGCCCGGCGGCAATTGCGGCGGGCAGCAGGCCTCTTGGACAGGTTGAGAGATAAAAAAATAATAATTCCCATGCAGTCTCAATGGCGGGGTGCGGGCCGGGGAATAGGCCTCTTGGCCGGGGTGAATATGTTGGAACGCGGCGCGCGTAAAGAGAAGCGGCTGGAGGTACCGGGGGCGAAGCCCGCCCCGGCCCGGAGGCCGAGTTAAAAAAAAAAATAATCCCCGTTCAGTCTCAATGGCGGGGTGCGGGCCGGCCCGGCGGCGAGTGCGGCGGGCAGCAGGCCTCTTGGACAGGTTGAGAGATAAAAAAATAATAATTCCCGTGCAGTCTCAATGGCGGGGTGCGGGCCGGGGAATAGGCCTCTTGGCCGGGGTGAATAGTGTTGGAACACGGCCCGCAGAAATAGTAGCGGCTGGAGGTACCGGGGGCGATGCCCGCCCCGGCCCGGCGGCCAAGTTAAAAAAATAAATAATCCCCGTACAGTCTCAATGGCAGGGTGCGGGCCGGCCCGGCGGCGATTGCGGCGGGCAGCAGGCCTCTTGGACAGGTTGAGAGATAAAAAAATAATAATTCCCGTGCAGTCTCAATGGCGGGGTGCGGGCCGGGGAATAGGCCTCTTGGCCGGGGTGAATAGTGTTGGAACACGGCCCGCGGAAATAGTAGCGGCTGGAGGTACCGGGGGCGATGCCCGCCCCGGGCCGGCGGCCAAGTTAAAAAAATAAATAATCCCCGTTCAGTCTCAATGGCAGGGTGCGGGCCGGCCCGGCGGACGAGTGTGGCCGGGGAAGAGGCCTCTTGGCCGGGGTGAATATGTTGGAACGCGGCGCGCGTAAATAGAAGCGGCTGGAGGTACCGGGGGCGAAGCCCGCCCCGGCCCGGAGGCCGAGTTAAAAAAAATAATAATCCCCGTTCAGTCTCAATGGCGGGGTGCGGGCCGGCCCGGCGGCGAGTGCGGCGGGCAGCAGGCCTCTTGGACAGGTTGAGAGATAAAAAAATAATAATTCCCGTGCAGTCTCAATGGCGGGGTGCGGGCCGGGGAATAGGACTCTTGGCCGGGGTGAATAGTGTTGGAACACGGCCCGCGGAAATAGTAGCGGCTGGAGGTACCTGGGGCGATGCCCGCCCCGGCCCGGCGGCCAAGTTAAAAAAATAAATAATCCCCGTTCAGTCTCAATGGCAGGGTGCGGGCCGGCCCGGCGGCGATTGCGGCGGGCAGCAGGCCTCTTGGACAGGTTGAGAGATAAAAAAATAATAATTCCCGTTCAGTCTCAATGGCAGGGTGCGGGCCGGCCCGGCGGCGATTGCGGCGGGCAGCAGGCCTCTTGGACAGGTTGAGAGATAAAAAAATAATAATTCCCGTGCAGTCTCAATGGCGGGGTGCGGGCCGGGGAATAGGCCTCTTGGCCGGGGTGAATAGTGTTGGAACACGGCCCGCGGAAATAGTAGCGGCTGGAGGTACCGGGGGCGATGCCCGCCCCGGGCCGGCGGCCAAGTTAAAAAAATAAATAATCCCCGTTCAGTCTCAATGGCAGGGTGCGGGCCGGCCCGGCGGCGATTGCGGCGGGCAGCAGGCCTCTTGGAGAGGTTGAGAGATATAAAAATAATAATTCCCGTGCAGTCTCAATGGCGGGGTGCGGGCCGGCCCGGCGGCGAGTGCGGCGGGCAGCAGGCCTCTTGGACAGGTTGAGAGATAAAAAAATAATAATTCCCGTTCAGTCTCAATGGCAGGGTGCGGGCTGGCCCGGCGGCGATTGCGGCGGGCAGCAGGCCTCTTGGACAGGTTGAGAGATAAAAAAATAATAATTCCCATGCAGTCTCAATGGCGGGGTGCGGGCCGGGGAATAGGCCTCTTGGCCGGGGTGAATAGTGTTGGAACACGGCCCGCGGAAATAGTAGCGGCTGGAGGTACCGGGGGCGATGCCCGCCCCGGGCCGGCGGCCAAGTTAAAAAAATAAATAATCCCCGTTCAGTCTCAATGGCAGGGTGCGGGCCGGCCCGGCGGCGATTGCGGCGGGCAGCAGGCCTCTTGGACAGGTTGAGAGATAAAAAAATAATAATTCCCGTGCAGTCTCAATGGCGGGGTGCGGGCCGGGGAATAGGCCTCTTGGCCGGGGTGAATAGTGTTGGAACACGGCCCGCGGAAATAGTAGCGGCTGGAGGTACCGGGGGCGATGCCCGCCCCGGCCCGGCGGCCGAGTAAAAAAAAATAATAATCCCCGTTCAGTCTCAATGGTGGGGTGTGGGCCGGCCCGGCGGCGAGTGCGGCGGGCAGCAGGCCTCTTGGACAGGTTGAGAGATAAAAAAATAATAATTCCCGTGCAGTCTCAATGGCAGGGTGCGGGCCGGCCCGGCGGCGATTGCGGCGGGCAGCAGGCCTCTTGGACAGGTTGAGAGATTAAAAAATAATAATTCCCATGCAGTCTCAATGGCGGGGTGCGGGCCGGGGAATAGGCCTCTTGGCCGGGGTGAATATGTTGGAACGCGGCGCGCGTAAATAGAAGCGGCTGGAGGTACCGGGGGCGAAGCCCGCCCCGGCCCGGAGGTCGAGTTAAAAAAAATAATAATCCCCGTTCAGTCTCAATGGCGGGGTGCGGGCCGGCCCGGCGGCGAGTGCGGCGGGCAGCAGGCCTCTTGGACAGGTTGAGAGATAAAAAAATAATAATTCCCGTGCAGTCTCAATGGCGGGGTGCGGGCCGGGGAATAGGCCTCTTGGCCGGGGTGAATATGTTGGAACGCGGCGCGCGTAAATACAAGCGGCAGGAGGTACCGGGGGCGAAGCCCGCCCCGGGCCGGCGGCCAAGTTAAAAAAATAAATAATCCCCGTTCAGTCTCAATGGCAGGGTGCGGGCCGGCCCGGCGGCGAGTGCGGTGGGCAGCAGGCCTCTTGGACAGGTTGAGAGATATAAAAATAATAATTCCCGTGCAGTCTCAATGGCGGGGTGCGGGCCGGCCCGGCGGACGAGTGTGGCCGGGGAAGAGGCCTCTTGGCCGGGGTGAATATGTTGGAACGCGGCGCGCGTATATAGAAGCGGCTGGAGGTACCGGGGGCGAAGCCCGCGCCGGCCCGGAGGCCGAGTTAAAAAAAATAATAATCCCCGTTCAGTCTCAATGGCGGGGTGCGGGCCGGGGAATAGGCCTCTTGGCCGGGGTGAATAGTGTTGGAACACGGCCCGCGGAAATAGTAGCGGCTGGAGGTACCGGGGGCGATGCCCGCCCCGGCCCGGCGGCCAAGTTAAAAAAATAAATAATCCCCGTTCAGTCTCAATGGCAGGGTGCGGGCCGGCCCGGCGGCGATTGCGGCGGGCAGCAGGCCTCTTGGACAGGTTGAGAGATAAAAAAATAATAATTCCCGTGCAGTCTCAATGGCGGGGTGCGGGCCGGGGAATAGGCCTCTTGGCCGGGGTGAATAGTGTTGGAACACGGCCCGCGGAAATAGTAGCGGCTGGAGGTACCGGGGGCGATGCCCGCCACGGGCCGGCGGCCAAGTTAAAAAAATAAATAATCCCCGTTCAGTCTCAATGGCAGGGTGCGGGCCGGCCCGGCGGCGAGTGCGGTGGGCAGCAGGCCTCTTGGACAGGTTGAGAGATATAAAAATAATAATTCCCGTGCAGTCTCAACGGCGGGGTGCGGGCCGGCCCGGCGGACGAGTGTGGCCGGGGAATAGGCCTCTTGGCCGGGGTGAATATGTTGGAACGCGGCGCGCGTAAATAGAAGCGGCTGGAGGTACCGGGGGCGAAGCCCGCCCCGGCCCGGAGGCCGAGTTAAAAAAAATAATAATCCCCGTTCAGTCTCAATGGCGGGGTGCGGGCCGGCCCGGCGGCGATTGCGGCGGGCAGCAGGCCTCTTGGACAGGTTGAGAGATAAAAAAATAATAATTCCCATGCAGTCTCAATGGCGGGGTGCGGGCCGGGGAATAGGCCTCTTGGCCGGGGTGAATATGTTGGTACGCGGCGCGCGTAAATAGAAGCGGCTGGAGGTACCGGGGGCGAAGCCCGCCCTGGCCCGGAGGCCGAGTTAAAAAAAATAATAATCCCCGTTCAGTCTCAATGGCGGGGTGCGGGCGGGCCCGGCGGCGAGTGCGGCGGGCAGCAGGCCTCTTGGACAGGTTGAGAGATAAAAAAATAATAATTCCCGTGCAGTCTCAATGGCGGGGTGCGGGCCGGGGAATAGGCCTCTTGGCCGGGGTGAATATGTTGGAACGCGGCGCGCGTAAATAGAAGCGGCTGGAGGTACCGGGGGCGAAGCCCGCCCCGGCCCGGAGGCCGAGTTAAAAAAAATAATAATCCCCGTTCAGTCTCAATGGCGGGGTGCGGGCCGGCCCGGCGGCGAGTGCGGCGGGCAGCAGGCCTCTTGGACAGGTTGAGAGATAAAAAAAAAAATAATTCCCGTGCAGTCTCAATGGCGGGGTGCGGGCCGGGGAATAGGCCTCTTGGCCGGGGTGAATAGTGTTGGAACACGGCCCGCGGAAACAGTAGCGGCTGGAGGTACCGGGGGCGATGCCCGCCCCGGCCCGGCGGCCAAGTTAAAAAAATAAATAATCCCCGTTCAGTCTCAATGGCAGGGTGCGGGCCGGCCCGGCGGCGATTGCGGCGGGCAGCAGGCCTCTTGGACAGGTTGAGAGATAAAAAAATAATAATTCCCGTTCAGTCTCAATGGCAGGGTGCGGGCCGGCCCGGCGGCAATTGCGGCGGGCAGCAGGCCTCTTGGACAGGTTGAGAGATAAAAAAATAATAATTCCCATGCAGTCTCAATGGCGGGGTGCGGGCCGGGGAATAGGCCTCTTGGCCGGGGTGAATATGTTGGAACGCGGCGCGCGTAAATAGAAGCGGCTGGAGGTACCGGGGGCGAAGCCCGCCCCGGCCCGGAGGCCGAGTTAAAAAAAATAATAATCCCCGTTCAGTCTCAATGGCGGGGTGCGGGCCGGCCCGGCGGCGAGTGCGGCGGGCAGCAGGCCTCTTGGACAGGTTGAGAGATAAAAAAATAATAATTCCCGTGCAGTCTCAATGGCGGGGTGCGGGCCGGGGAATAGGCCTCTTGGCCGGGGTGAATATGTTGGAACGCGGCGCGCGTAAATAGAAGCGGCTGGAGGTACCGGGGGCGAAGCCCGCCCCGGCCCGGAGGCCGAGTTAAAAAAAATAATAATCCCCGTTCAGTCTCAATGGCGGGGTGCGGGCCGGCCGGCGGCGAGTGCGGCGGGCAGCAGGCCTCTTGGACAGGTTGAGAGATAAAAAAATAATAATTCCCGTGCAGTCTCAATGGCGGGGTGCGGGCCGGGGAATAGGCCTCTTGGCCGGGGTGAATAGTGTTGGAACACGGCCCGCGGAAATAGTAGCGGCTGGAGGTACCGGGGGCGATGCCCGCCCCGGCCCGGCGGCCAAGTTAAAAAAATAAATAATCCCGTTCAGTCTCAATGGCAGGGTACGGGCCGGCCCGGCGGCGATTGCGGCGGGCAGCAGGCCTCTTGGACAGGTTGAGAGATAAAAAAATAATAATTCCCATGCAGTCTCAATGGCGGGGTGCGGGCCGGGGAATAGGCCTCTTGGCCGGGGTGAATATGTTGGAACGCGGCGCGAGTAAATAGAAGCGGCTGGAGGTACCGGGGGCGAAGCCCGCCCCGGCCCGGAGGCCGAGTTAAAAAAAATAATAATCCCCGTTCAGTCTCAATGGCGGGGTGCGGGCCGGCCCGGCGGCGAGTGCGGCGGGCAGCAGGCCTCTTGGACAGGTTGAGAGATAAAAAAAATAATAATTCCCGTGCAGTCTCAATGGCGGGGTGCGGGCCGGGGAATAGGCCTCTTGGCCGGGGTGAATATGTTGGAACGCGGCGCGCGTAAATAGAAGCGGCTGGAGGTACCGGGGGCGAAGCCCGCCCGGGCCCGGAGGCCGAGTTAAAAAAAATAATAATCCCCGTTCAGTCTCAATGGCGGGGTGCGGGCCGGCCCGGCGGCGAGTGCGGCGGGCAGCAGGCCTCTTGGACAGGTTGAGAGATAAAAAAATAATAATTCCCGTGCAGTCTCAATGGCGGGGTGCGGGCCGGGGAATAGGCCTCTTGGCCGGGGTGAATAGTGTTGGAACACGGCCCGCGGAAATAGTAGCGGCTGGAGGTACCGGGGGCGATGCCCGGCGGCCAAGTTAAAAAAATAAATAATCCCCGTTCAGCCTCAATGGCAGGGTGCGGGCCGGCCCGGCGGCGATTGCGGCGGGCAGCAGGCCTCTTGGACAGGTTGAGAGATAAAAAAATAATAATTCCCGTGCAGTCTCAATGGCGGGGTGCGGGCCGGGGAATAGGCCTCTTGGCCGGGGTGAATAGTGTTGGAACACGGCCCGCGGAAATAGTAGCGGCTGGAGGTACCGGGGGCGATGCCCGCCCCGGGCCGGCGGCCAAGTTAAAAAAATAAATAATCCCCGTTCAGTCTCAATGGCAGGGTGCGGGCCGGCCCGGCGGCGAGTGCGGCGGGCAGCAGGCCTCTTGGACAGGTTGAGAGATAAAAAAATAATAATTCCCGTTCAGTCTCAATGGCAGGGTGCGGGCCGGCCCGGCGGCGATTGCGGCGGGCAGAAGGCCTCTTGGACAGGTTGAGAGATAAAAAAATAATAATTCCCATGCAGTCTCAATGGCGGGGTGCGGGCCGGGGAATAGGCCTCTTGGCCGGGGTGAATATGTTGGAACGCGGCGCGCGTAAATAGAAGCGGCTGGAGGTACCGGGAGCGAAGCCCGCCCCGGGCCGGCGGCCAAGTTAAAAAAATAATAATTCCCGTGCAGTCTCAATGGCGGGGTGCGGGCCGGGGAATAGGCCTCTTGGCCGGGGTGAATATGTTGGAACGCGGCGCGCGTAAATAGAAGCGGCTGGAGGTACCGGGGGCGAAGCCCGCCCCGGCCCGGAGGCCGAGTTAAAAAAAAAAATAATCCCCGTTCAGTCTCAATGGCGGGGTGCGGGCCGGCCCGGCGGCGAGTGCGGCGGGCAGCAGGCCTCTTGGACAGGTTGAGAGATAAAAAAATAATAATTCCCGTGCAGTCTCAATGGCGGGGTGCGGGCCGGGGAATAGGCCTCTTGGCCGGGGTGAATATGTTGGAACGCGGCGCGCGTAAATACAAGCGGCTGGAGGTACCGGGGGCGAAGCCCGCCCCGGCCCGGAGGCCGAGTTAAAAAAAATAATAATCCCCGTTCAGTCTCAATGGCGGGGTGCGGGCCGGCCCGGCGGCGAGTGCGGCGGGCAGCAGGCCTCTTGGACAGGTTGAGAGATAAAAAAAAAAATAATTCCCGTGCAGTCTCAATGGCGGGGTGCGGGCCGGGGAATAGGCCTCTTGGCCGGGGTGAATAGTGTTGGAACACGGCCCGCGGAAATAGTAGCGGCTGGAGGTACCGGGGGCGATGCCCGCCCCGGCCCGGCGGCCAAGTTAAAAAAATAAATAATCCCCGTTCAGTCTCAATGGCAGGGTGCGGGCCGGCCCGGCGGCGATTGCGGCGGGCAGCAGGCCTCTTGGACAGGTTGAGAGATAAAAAAATAATAATTCCCGTTCAGTCTCAATGGCAGGGTGCGGGCCGGCCCGGCGGCAATTGCGGCGGGCAGCAGGCCTCTTGGACAGGTTGAGAGATAAAAAAATAATAATTCCCATGCAGTCTCAATGGCGGGGTGCGGGCCGGGGAATAGGCCTCTTGGCCGGGGTGAATATGTTGGAACGCGGCGCGCGTAAATAGAAGCGGCTGGAGGTACCGGGGGCGAAGCCCGCCCCGGCCCGGAGGCCGAGTTAAAAAAAATAATAATCCCCGTTCAGTCTCAATGGCGGGGTGCGGGCCGGCCCGGCGGCGAGTGCGGCGGGCAGCAGGCCTCTTGGACAGGTTGAGAGATAAAAAAATAATAATTCCCGTGCAGTCTCAATGGCGGGGTGCGGGCCGGGGAATAGGCCTCTTGGCCGGGGTGAATATGTTGGAACGCGGCGCGCGTAAATAGAAGCGGCTGGAGGTACCGGGGGCGAAGCCCGCCCCGGCCCGGAGGCCGAGTTAAAAAAAATAATAATACCCGTTCAGTCTTAATGGCGGGGTGCGGGCCGGCCGGCGGCGAGTGCGGCGGGCAGCAGGCCTCTTGGACAGGTTGAGAGATAAAAAAATAATAATTCCCGTGCAGTCTCAATGGCGGGGTGCGGGCCGGGGAATAGGCCTCTTGGCCGGGGTGAATAGTGTTGGAACACGGCCCGCGGAAATAGTAGCGGCTGGAGGTACCGGGGGCGATGCCCGCCCCGGCCGGGCGGCCAAGTTAAAAAAAATAATAATCCCCGTTCAGTCTCAATGGCGGGGTGCGGGCCGGCCCGGCGGCGAGTGCGGCGGGCAGCAGGCCTCTTGGACAGGTTGAGAGATAAAAAAAATAATAATTCCCGTGCAGTCTCAATGGCGGGGTGCGGGCCGGGGAATAGGCCTCTTGGCCGGGGTGAATATGTTGGAACGCGGCGCGCGTAAATAGAAGCGGCTGGAGGTACCGGGGGCGAAGCCCGCCCGGGCCCGGAGGCCGAGTTAAAAAAAATAATAATCCCCGTTCAGTCTCAATGGCGGGGTGCGGGCCGGCCCGGCGGCGAGTGCGGCGGGCAGCAGGCCTCTTGGACAGGTTGAGAGATAAAAAAATAATAATTCCCGTGCAGTCTCAATGGCGGGGTGCGGGCCGGGGAATAGGCCTCTTGGCCGGGGTGAATAGTGTTGGAACACGGCCCGCGGAAATAGTAGCGGCTGGAGGTACCGGGGGCGATGCCCGCCCCGGCCCGGCGGCCAAGTTAAAAAAATAAATAATCCCCGTTCAGCCTCAATGGCAGGGTGCGGGCCGGCCCGGCGGCGATTGCGGCGGGCAGCAGGCCTCTTGGACAGGTTGAGAGATAAAAAAATAATAATTCCCGTGCAGTCTCAATGGCGGGGTGCGGGCCGGGGAATAGGCCTCTTGGCCGGGGTGAATAGTGTTGGAACACGGCCCGCGGAAATAGTAGCGGCTGGAGGTACCGGGGGCGATGCCCGCCCCGGGCCGGCGGCCAAGTTAAAAAAATAAATAATCCCCGTTCAGTCTCAATGGCAGGGTGCGGGCCGGCCCGGCGGCGAGTGCGGCGGGCAGCAGGCCTCTTGGACAGGTTGAGAGATAAAAAAATAATAATTCCCGTTCAGTCTCAATGGCAGGGTGCGGGCCGGCCCGGCGGCGATTGCGGCGGGCAGAAGGCCTCTTGGACAGGTTGAGAGATAAAAAAATAATAATTCCCATGCAGTCTCAATGGCGGGGTGCGGGCCGGGGAATAGGCCTCTTGGCCGGGGTGAATATGTTGGAACGCGGCGCGCGTAAATAGAAGCGGCTGGAGGTACCGGGGGCGAAGCCCGCCCCGGGCCGGCGGCCAAGTTAAAAAAATAATAATTCCCGTGCAGTCTCAATGGCGGGGTGCGGGCCGGCCCGGCGGACGAGTGTGGCCGGGGAAGAGGCCTCTTGGCCGGGGTGAATATGTTGGAACGCGGCGCGCGTAAATAGAAGCGGCTGGAGGTACCGGGGGCGAAGCCCGCCCCGGCCCGGAGGCCGAGTTAAAAAAAAAAATAATTCCCGTGCAGTCTCAATGGCGGGGTGCGGGCCGGCCCGGCGGCGAGTGCGGCGGGCAGCAGGCCTCTTGGACAGGTTGAGAAATAAAAAAATAATAATTCCCGTTCAGTCTCAATGGCAGGGTGCGGGCCGGCCCGGCGGCGATTGCGGCGGGCAGCAGGCCTCCTGGACAGGTTGAGAGATAAAAAAATAATAATTCCCGTGCAGTCTCAATGGCGGGGTGCGGGCCGGGGAATAGGCCTCTTGGCCGGGGTGAATATGTTGGAACGCGGCGCGCGTAAATAGAAGCGGCTGGAGGTACCGGGGGCGAAGCCCGCCCCGGCCCGGAGGCCGAGTTAAAAAAAAAAATAATCCCCGTTCAGTCTCAATGGCGGGGTGCGGGCCGGCCCGGCGGCGAGTGCGGCGGGCAGCAGGCCTCTTGGACAGGTTGAGAGATAAAAAAATAATAATTCCCGTGCAGTCTCAATGGCGGGGTGCGGGCCGGGGAATAGGCCTCTTGGCCGGGGTGAATATGTTGGAACGCGGCGCGCGTAAATACAAGCGGCTGGAGGTACCGGGGGCGAAGCCCGCCCCGGCCCGGAGGCCGAGTTAAAAAAAATAATAATCCCCGTTCAGTCTCAATGGCGGGGTGCGGGCCGGCCCGGCAGCGAGTGCGGCGGGCAGCAGGCCTCTTGGACAGGTTGAGAGATAAAAAAATAATAATTCCCGTGCAGTCTCAATGGCGGGGTGCGGGCCGGGGAATAGGCCTCTTGGCCGGGGTGAATAGTGTTGGAACACGGCCCGCGGAAATAGTAGCGGCTGGAGGTACCGGGGGCGATGCCCGCCCCGGCCCGGCGGCCAAGTTAAAAAAATAAATAATCCCCGTTCAGTCTCAATGGCAGGGTGCGGGCCGGCCCGGCGGCGATTGCGGCGGGCAGCAGGCCTCTTGGACAGGTTGAGAGATAAAAAAATAATAATTCCCATGCAGTCTCAATGGCGGGGTGCGGGCCGGGGAATAGGCCTCTTGGCCGGGGTGAATAGTGTTGGAACACGGCCCGCGGAAATAGTAGCGGCTGGAGGTACCGGGGGCGATGCCCGCCCCGGGCCGGCGGCCAAGTTAAAAAAATAAATAATTCCCGTTCAGTCTCAATGGCAGGGTGCGGGCCGGCCCGGCGGCGAGTGCGGCGGGCAGCAGGCCTCTTGGACAGGTTGAGAGATAAAAAAATAATAATTCCCGTTCAGTCTCAATGGCAGGGTGCGGGCCGGCCCGGCGGCAATTGCGGCGGGCAGCAGGCCTCTTGGACAGGTTGAGAGATAAAAAAATAATAATTCCCATGCAGTCTCAATGGCGGGGTGCGGGCCGGGAAATAGGCCTCTTGGCCGGGGTGAATATGTTGGAACGCGGCGCGCGTAAATAGAAGCGGCTGGAGGTACCGGGGGGCGAAGCCCGCCCCGGCCCGGCGGCCAAGTTAAAAAAATAAATAATCCCCGTTCAGTCTCAATGGCAGGGTGCGGGCCGGCCCGGCGGCGAGTGCGGCGCGCAGTAGGCCTCTTGGACAGGTTGAGAGATAAAAAAATAATAATTCCCATGCAGTCTCAATGGCGGGGTGCGGGCCGGGGAATAGGCCTCTTGGCCGGGGTGAATATGTTGGAACGCGGCGCGCGTAAATAGAAGCGGCTGGAGGTACCGGGGGCGAAGCCCGCCCCGGCCCGGAGGCCGAGTTAAAAAAATAAATAATCCCCGTTCAGTCTCAATGGCAGGGTGCGGGCCGGCCCGGCGGCGAGTGCGGCGGGCAGCAGGCCTCTTGGACAGGTTGAGAGATAAAAAATTAATAATTCCCATGCAGTCTCAATGGCGGGGTGCGGGCCGGGGAATAGGCCTCTTGGCCGGGGTGAATATGTTGGAACGCGGCGCGCGTAAATAGAAGCGGCTGGAGGTACCGGGGGCGAAGCCCGCCCCGGCCCGGAGGCCGAGTTAAAAAAAATAATAATCCCCGTTCAGTCTCAATGGCGGGGTGCGGGCCGGCCCGGCGGCGAGTGCGGCGGGCAGCAGGCCTCTTGGACAGGTTGAGAGATAAAAAAATAATAATTCCCGTGCAGTCTCAATGGCGGGGTGCGGGCCGGGGAATAGGCCTCTTGGCCGGGGTGAATAGTGTTGGAACACGGCCCACGGAAATAGTAGCGGCTGGAGGTACCGGGGCGATGCCCGCCCCGGCCCGGCGGCCAAGTTAAAAAAATAAATAATCCCGTTCAGTCTCAATGGCAGGGTGCGGGCCGGCCCGGCGGCGATTGCGGCGGGCAGCAGGCCTCTTGGACAGGTTGAGAGATAAAAAAATAATAATTCCCATGCAGTCTCAATGGCGGGGTGCGGGCCGGGGAATAGGCCTCTTGGCCGGGGTGAATAGTGTTGGAACACGGCCCGCGGAAATAGAAGCGGCTGGAGGTACCGGGGGCGATGCCCGCCCCGGCCCAGCGGCCAAGTTAAAAAAATAAATAATCACCGTTCAGTCTCAATGGCAGGGTGCGGGCCGGCCCGGCGGCGATTGCGGCGGGCAGCAGGCCTCTTGGACAGGTTGAGGGATAAAAAAATAATAATTCCCATGCAGTCTCAATGGCGGGGTGCGGGCCGGGGAATAGGCCTCTTGGCCGGGGTGAATAGTGTTGGAACACGGCCCGCGGAAATAGTAGCGGCTGGAGGTACCGGGGGCGATGCCCGCCCCGGGCCGGCGGCCAAGTTAAAAAAATAAATAATCCCCGTTCAGTCTCAATGGCAGGGTGCGGGCCGGCCCGGCGGCGATTGCGGCGGCAGCAGGCCTCTTGGACAGGTTGAGAGATAAAAAAATAATAATTCCCATGCAGTCTCAATGGCGGGGTGCGGGCCGGGGAATAGGCCTCTTGGCCGGGGTGAATAGTGTTGGAACACGGCCCGCGGAAATAGTAGCGGCTGGAGGTACCGGGGGCGATGCCCGCACCGGCCCGGCGGCCAAGTTAAAAAAATAAATAATCACCGTTCAGTCTCAATGGCAGGGTGCGGGCCGGCCCAGCGGCAATTGCGGCGGGCAGCAGGCCTCTTGGACAGGTTGAGAGATAAAAAAATAATAATTCCCATGCAGTCTCAATGGCGGGGTGCGGGCCGGGGAATAGGCCTCTTGGCCGGGGTGAATAGTGTTGGAACACGGCCCGCGGAAATAGTAGCGGCTGGAGGTACCGGGGGCGATGCCCGCCCCGGGCCGGCGGCCAAGTTAAAAAAATAAATAATCCCCGTTCAGTCTCAATGGCAGGGTGCGGGCCGGCCCGGCGGCGATTGCGGCGGCAGCAGGCCTCTTGGACAGGTTGAGAGATAAAAAAATAATAATTCCCGTTCAGTCTCAATGGCGGGGTGCGGGCCGGCCCGGCGGACGAGTCATGCCGGGGAAGAGGCCTCTTGGCCGGGGTGAATATGTTGGAACGCGGCGCGCGTAAATAGAAGCGGCTGGAGGTACCGGGGGCGAAGCCTGCCCCGGCCCGGAGGCCGAGTTAAAAAAAAAAATAATCCCCGTTCAGTCTCAATGGCGGGGTGCGGGCCGGCCCGGCGGCGAGTGCGGCGGGCAGCAGGCCTCTTGGACAGGTTGAGAGATAAAAAAATAATAATTCCCGTGCAGTCTCAATGGCGGGGTGCGGGCCGGGGAATAGGCCTCTTGGCCGGGGTGAATAGTGTTGGAACACGGCCCGCGGAAATAGTAGCGGCTGGAGGTACCGGGGGCGATGCCCGCCCCGGCCCGGCGGCCAAGTTAAAAAAAATAAATAATCCCCGTTCAGTCTCAATGGCAGGGTGCGGGCCGGCCCGGCGGCGATTGCGGCGGGCAGCAGTTCTCTTGGACAGGTTGAGAGATAAAAAAATAATAATTCCCATGCAGTCTCAATGGCGGGGTGCGGGCCGGGGAATAGGCCTCTTGGCCGGGGTGAATAGTGTTGGAACACGGCCCGCGGAAATAGTAGCGGCTGGAGGTACCGGGGGCGATGCCCGCCCCGGGCCGGCGGCCAAGTTAAAAAAATAAATAATCCCCGTTCAGTCTCAATGGCAGGGTGCGGGCCGTCCCGGCGGCGATTGCGGCGGGCAGCAGGCCTCTTGGACAGGTTGAGAGATAAAAAAATAATAATTCCCATGCAGTCTCAATGGCGGGGTGCGGGCCGGCCCGGCGGCGAGTGCGGCGGGCAGCAGGCCTCTTGGACAGGTTGAGAGATAAAAAAATAATAATTCCCGTGCAGTCTCAATGGCGGGGTGCGGGCCGGGGAATAGGCCTCTTGGCCGGGGTGAATAGTGTTGGAACACGGCCCGCGGAAATAGTAGCGGCTGGAGGTACCGGGGGCGATGCCCGCCCCGGGCCGGAGGCCAAGTTAAAAAAATAAATAATCCCCGTTCAGTCTCAATGGCAGGGTGCGGGCCGTCCCGGCGGCGATTGCGGCGGGCAGCAGGCCTCTTGGACAGGTTGAGAGATATAAAAATAATAATTCCCGTGCAGTCTCAATGGCGGGGTGCGGGCCGGCCCGGCGGACGAGTGTGGCTGGGGAATAGGCCTCTTGGCCGGGGTGAATATGTTGGAACGCGGCGCGCGTAAATAGAAGCGGCTGGAGGTACCGGGGGCGAAGCCCGCCCCGGCCCGGAGGCCGAGTTAAAAAAAATAATAATCCCCGTTCAGTCTCAATGGCGGGGTGCGGGCTGGCCCGGCGGCGATTGCGGCGGGCAGCAGGCCTCTTGGACAGGTTGAGAGATAAAAAAATAATAATTCCCGTGCAGTCTCAATGGCGGGGTGCGGGCCGGGGAATAGGCCTCTTGGCCGGGGTGAATAGTGTTGGAACACGGCCCGCGGAAATAGTAGCGGCTGGAGGTACCGGGGGCGATGCCCGCCCCGGGCCGGCGGCCAAGTTAAAAAAATAAATAATCCCCGTTCAGTCTCAATGGCAGGGTGCGGGCCGGCCCGGCGGCGATTGCGGCAGGCAGCAGGCCTCTTGGACAGGTTGAGAGATAAAAAAATAATAATTCCCATGCAGTCTCAATGGCGGGGTGCGGGCCGGGGAATAGGCCTCTTGGCCGGGGTGAATAGTGTTGGAACACGGCCCGCGGAAATAGTAGCGGCTGGAGGTACCGGGGGCGATGCCCGCCCCGGGCCGGCGGCCAAGTTAAAAAAATAAATAATCCCCGTTCAGTCTCAATGGCAGGGTGCGGGCCGGCCCGGCGGCGATTGCGGCGGGCAGCAGGCCTCTTGGACAGGTTGAGAGATATAAAAATAATAATTCCCGTGCAGTCTCAATGGCGGGGTGCGGGCCGGCCCGGCGGACGAGTGTGGCCGGGGAAGAGGCCTCTTGGCCGGGGTGAATATGTTGGAACGCGGCGCGCGTAAATAGAAGCGGCTGGAGGTACCGGGGGCGAAGCCCGCCCCGGCCCGGAGGCCGAGTTAAAAAAAATAATAATCCCCGTTCAGTCTCAATGGCGGGGTGCGGGCCGGCCCGGCGGCGAGTGCGGCGGGCAGCAGGCCTCTTGGACAGGTTGAGAGATAAAAAAATAATAATTCCCGTGCAGTCTCAATGGCGGGGTGCGGGCCGGGGAATAGGCCTCTTGGCCGGGGTGAATAGTGTTGGAACACGGCCCGCGGAAATAGTAGCGGCTGGAGGTACCGGGGGCGATGCCCGCCCCGGGCCGGCGGCCAAGTTAAAAAAATAAATAATCCCCGTTCAGTCTCAATGGCAGGGTGCGGGCCGGCCCGGCGGCGATTGCGGCGGGCAGCAGGCCTCTTGGACAGGTTGAGAGATAAAAAAATAATAATTCCCATGCAGTCTCAATGGCGGGGTGCGGGCCGGGGAATAGGCCTCTTGGCCGGGGTGAATAGTGTTGGAACACGGCCCGCGGAAATAGTAGCGGCTGGAGGTACCGGGGGCGATGCCCGCCCCGGCCCGGCGGCCAAGTTAAAAAAATAAATAATCCCCGTTCAGTCTCAATGGCAGGGTGCGGGCCGGCCCGGCGGCGAGTGCGGCGGGCAGCAGGCCTCTTGGACAGGTTGAGAGATAAAAAAATAATAATTCCCGTGCAGTCTCAATGGCGGGGTGCGGGCCGGGGAATAGGCCTCTTGGCCGGGGTGAATAGTGTTGGAACACGGCCCGCGGAAATAGTAGCGGCTGGAGGTACCGGGGGCGATGCCCGCCACGGCCCGGCGGCCAAGTTAAAAAAATAAATAATCCCCGTTCAGTCTCAATGGCAGGGTGCGGGCCGGCCCGGCGGCGATTGCGGCGGGCAGCAGGCCTCTTGGACAGGTTGAGAGATAAAAAAATAATAATTCCCATGCAGTCTCAATGGCGGGGTGCGGGCCGGGGAATAGGCCTCTTGGCCGGGGTGAATATGTTGGAACGCGGCGCGCGTAAATAGAAGCGGCTGGAGGTACCGGGGGCGAAGCCCGCCCCGGCCCGGAGGCCGAGTTAAAAAAAATAATAATCCCCGTTCAGTCTCAATGGCGGGGTGCGGGCCGGCCCGGCGGCGAGTGCGGCGGGCAGCAGGCCTCTTGGACAGGTTTAGAGATAAAAAAATAATAATTCCCGTTCAGTCTCAATGGCAGGGTGCGGGCCGGCCCGGCGGCGATTGCAACGGGCAGCAGGCCTCTTGGACAGGTTGAGAGATAAAAAAATAATAATTCCCATGCAGTCTCAATGGCGGGGTGCGGGGCGGGGAATAGGCCTCTTGGCCGGGGTGAATAGTGTTGGAACACGGCCCGCGGAAATAGTAGCGGCTGGAGGTACCGGGGGCGATGCCCGCCCCGGGCCGGCGGCCAAGTTAAAAAAATAAATAATCCCCGTTCAGTCTCAATGGCAGGGTGCGGGCCGGCCCGGCGGCGATTGCGGCGGGCAGCAGGCCTCTTGGACAGGTTGAGAGATATAAAAATAATAATTCCCGTGCAGTCTCAATGGCGGGGTGCGGGCCGGCCCGGCGGACGAGTGTGGCCGGGGAAGAGGCCTCTTGGCCGGGGTGAATATGTTGGAACGCGGCGCGCGTAAATAGAAGCGGCTGGAGGTACCGGGGGCGAAGCCCGCCCCGTCCCGGAGGCCGAGTTAAAAAAAATAATAATCCCCGTTCAGTCTCAATGGCGGGGTGCGGGCCGGCCCGGCGGCGAGTGCGGCGGGCAGCAGGCCTCTTGGACAGGTTGAGAGATAAAAAAATAATAATTCCCGTGCAGTCTCAATGGCGGGGTGCGGGCCGGCCCGGCGGACGAGTGTGGCCGGGGAAGAGGCCTCTTGGCCGGGGTGAATATGTTGGAACGCGGCGCGCGTAAATAGAAGGGGCTGGAGGTACCGGGGGCGAAACCCGCCCCGGCCCGGAGGCCGAGTTAAAAAAAATAATAATCCCCGTTCAGTCTCAATGGCGGGGTGCGGGCCGGCCCGGCGGCGAGTGCGGCGGGCAGCAGGCCTCTTGGACAGGTTGAGAGATAAAAAAATAATAATTCCCATGCAGTCTCAATGGCGGGGTGCGGGCCGGGGAATAGGCCTCTTGGCCGGGGTGAATAGTGTTGGAACACGGCCCGCGGAAATAGTAGCGGCTGGAGGTACCGGGGGCGATGCCCGCCCCGGGCCGGCGGCCAAGTTAAAAAAATAAATAATCCCCGTTCAGTCTCAATGGCAGGGTGCGGGCCGGCCCGGCGGCGAGTGCGGCGGGCAGCAGGCCTCTTGGACAGGTTGAGAGATAAAAAAATAATAATTCCCGTGCAGTCTCAATGGCGGGGTGCGGGCCGGGGAATAGGCCTCTTGGCCGGGGTGAATAGTGTTGGAACACGGCCCGCGGAAATAGTAGCGGCTGGAGGTACCGGGGGCGATGCCCGCCCCGGGCCGGCGGCCAAGTTAAAAAAATAAATAATCCCCGTTCAGTCTCAATGGCAGGGTGCGGGCCGGCCCGGCGGCGAGTGCGGAGGGCAGCAGGCCTCTTGGACAGGTTGAGAGATAAAAAAATAATAATTCCCGTGCAGTCTCAATGGCGGGGTGCGGGCCGGGGAATAGGCCTCTTGGCCGGGGTGAATAGTGTTGGAACACGGCCCGCGGAAATAGTAGCGGCTGGAGGTACCGGGGGCGATGCCCGCCCCGGCCCGGCGGCCAAGTTAAAAAAATAAATAATCCCCGTTCAGTCTCAATGGCAGGGTGCGGGCCGGCCCGGCGGCGATTGCGGCGGGCAGCAGGCCTCTTGGACAGGTTGAGAGATAAAAAAATAATAATTCCCGTGCAGTCTCAATGGCGGGGTGCGGGCCGGCCCGGCGGACGAGTGTGGCCGGGGAAGAGGCCTCTTGCCCGGGGTGAATATGTTGGAACACGGCCCGCGGAAATAGTAGCGGCTGGAGGTACCGGGGGCGATGCCCGCCCCGGGCCGGCGGCCAAGTTAAAAAAATAAATAATCCCCGTTCAGTCTCAATGGCAGGGTGCGGGCCGGCCCGGCGGCGAGTGCGGCGGGCAGCTGGCCTCTTGGACAGGTTGAGAGATAAAAAAATAATAATTCCCGTGCAGTCTCAATGGCGGGGTGCGGGCCGGGGAATAGGCCTCTTCGCCGGGGTGAATAGTGTTGGAACACGGCCCGCGGAAATAGTAGCGGCTGGAGGTACCGGGGGCGATGCCCGCCACGGCCCGGCGGCCAAGTTAAAAAAATAAATAATCCCGTTCAGTCTCAATGGCAGGGTGCGGGCCGGCCCGGCGGCGATTGCGGCGGGCAGCAGGCCTCTTGGACAGGTTGAGAGATAAAAAAATAATAATTCCCATGCAGTCTCAATGGCGGGGTGCGGGCCGGGGAATAGGCCTCTTGGCCGGGGTGAATATGTTGGAACGCGGCGCGCGTAAATAGAAGCGGCTGGAGGTACCGGGGGCGAAGCCCGCCCCGGCCCGGAGGCCGAGTTAAAAAAAATAATAATCCCCGTTCAGTCTCAATGGCGGGGTGCGGGCCGGCCCGGCGGCGAGTGCGGCGGGCAGCAGGCCTCTTGGACAGGTTGAGAGATAAAAAAATAATAATTCCCGTGCAGTCTCAATGGCGGGGTGCGGGCCGGGGAATAGGCCTCTTGGCCGGGGTGAATAGTGTTGGAACACGGCCCGCGGAAATAGTAGCGGCTGGAGGTACCGGGGGCGATGCCCGCCCCGGCCCGGCGGCCAAGTTAAAAAAAATAAATAATCCCCGTTCAGTCTCAATGGCAGGGTGCGGGCCGGCCCGGCGGCGATTGCGGCGGGCAGCAGTTCTCTTGGACAGGTTGAGAGATAAAAAAATAATAATTCCCATGCAGTCTCAATGGCGGGGTGCGGGCCGGCCCGGCGGCGAGTGCGGCGGGCAGCAGGCCTCTTGGACAGGTTGAGAGATAAAAAAATAATAATTCCCGTGCAGTCTCAATGGCGGGGTGCGGGCCGGCCCGGCGGACGAGTGTGGCCGGGGAAGAGGCCTCTTGGCCGTGGTGAATATGTTGGAACGCGGCGCGCGTAAATAGAAGCGGCTGGAGGTACCGGGGGCGAAGCCCGCCCCGGCCCGGAGGCCGAGTTAAAAAAAATAATAATCCCCGTTCAGTCTCAATGGCGGGGTGCGGGCCGGCCCGGCGGCGAGTGCGGCGGGCAGCAGGCCTCTTGGACAGGTTGAGAGATAAAAAAATAATAATTCCCGTTTGTTGTGTCCGAAAAACGTGAGGACACGACTTGCTTTTTCAACGGTCTTTTATTCCACTGATGTCATAGGTCTCAGTTGTCACCCAACCCACCAATGCTTTGCGACACTGCCGTAACATCGTGTAGCAGTATGGTAAACGGCCATATGCTACATTTACCCCCTCCCTTGATGGAATCTGGAAAACTTCTCAAATCACAAACAACTAGACAAGGGACAGAACAAAGCCCTTCCTGAGCTGAGCAAACCGGGTAGACTGCCGGTTTACCCGCTTAGCCTTGTGGGTATTCTGCCACGCAACAGGCTAAGCACTAGCTAGAACTCAGTCACGTAGTCGTCTAAATAACGAGGTCGGAGGCGGACCCGAGCTGGACGAGGCCCCGGTCCCTCGGGCACAGCTGGTTCCCCATGTTCTTGAAGGCGCCTCACCGGTGTCCCAGGACAAGCAGTAGGAAAATCGTAGTCCCTCTCGGAGAGGTCCAGATCTGCTACAGGTCTTTCATTCAAAGGAGTAGGTGATGCCACTCTCCTGAGGCGGCTGGCATGCCAACGTGACCCGTCGGCCAGACGGAAGGTGGCTGGTCCAAGTTGAGCAGTAATCTGGACAGGCGCTGTCCAGAATGAGTCCAGTTTGTGTGAACGGCCTGGCCGGCGAATGCGGACCCAATCTGACACCGTAAGTGCGGGTTGCTTCGCCCGGTGCTTCTCATCAAATCGCCGCCTCATCCGCTGCTGCTCATTGGCCACCCTGCTGGCTGGAGAGACTGCTGATGCTGGAGTGGCTCTTGTTGGAGGACGGAGGCGATCAAGGGGCAGCTGCAATTCGCGTCCCAGCATAAGGGAAGCTGGGGAGGTGCCAGTCGTGGCATGAGGTGTTGCTCTGTAATGCAACAGAGTGCCGTGTAGTGCGGAAGAGAAAGGAAGGCCATCCGCCAGGTGTGCTCTTAGTCCATTCTTGAGGATTTGTTTGAATCTCTCTACGCCCCCGTTGGCCTGGGGGTGATACAAGGCGGTCCTGATATGCTTTATCCCCCTCGCTCCCGTGAAAGCTGCGAAGTCGGCTGAGATGAACTGAGGCCCATTATCCGTCGTGATAATGTCAGGCACGCCCCATCGTGCAAAAAGAGAGGATAGGAAGCCCGTGACGACCTCGGTTGTGATAGACCCAGCAGCCAGAACCTCGGGCCATTTTGAGTGGAGGTCGTATGCCACCAGGAGGAAACGCTGGTGATGAGGCACGGCATAGAGTTCACCGCAAATGTCGACCTGGATATGAGTCCACGGGCCGGCCGGCCACGCCACGGGTTGCAGAGGGGGGGGGGGGGGGGTGGCCAGTCTTGCCACTTGTGAGGCACGCTGAACAGTCCTTGACCATGGTCTCCACATCGTTGTCAATACCTGGCCACCAGACCAGGCCCCTGCAGCGTTGCTTGACCCTCACGATGCCCAGATGACCCTCGTGAACCATGGTCAGGATGCGAGGCCTCAAGGTGACAGGAACTACAGTGCAGAGCCCCCTAGCCACACAGACATCGTTCCAACAAGAAAGCTCACCCTTCACCCGGTGAAAAGGTGCAAGTTCCTCTGAGATCTTTGCGGGCCAGCCCTCACGGATGAAGGTCCGGAGCTTGGTTAGTGTTGGGTCTACGGCGGACGCTGCCTGAAGGTCTTGCAGTGAGACGGCGGCTTGGAGGGGTGTGTGGAGATGGAGGATCAAACCTTGTTCCAAGGTGTCATGGTCTGTGTTCGGTGCGGGACTGGGCGTGGCCCGGGAAAGCAAATCCGCCACCACGTTGTCCCTACCTGGTGTGAACTGGGTGGTGAAATTGTAAGCTTGTAACCTCTCAGTCCACCTATACAACCGCAGCGGCTTGTGCCCTGACCCGGTTGTAGCTAATAAGGCTGTGAGAGCCTTATGGTCGGTGCGGAGTGTAAAGTGTCGGCCATACAGGTACATGTGCCACCTCTCACATGCCCAAACACAAGCCAGGGCCTCCCTCTCCCCAACAGAGTACTTCTGCTCAGCAGAAGTGAGTGACCTTGACGCAAAGGCTACCGGGCGCTCCGTCCCGTGATGGAGCTGAGACAGCACAGCCCCAACCGCAGTGTTGGATGCGTCACAGGTCACGAACGTTGGGCTTTCCAAGTCAAAATGGGCGAGTACTGGTGGGGAGGTGAGCTGTGCCTTGAGCCGGCGAACGGCTGCTGAGCATACCGGCGTCCACGACCACAAGGCGTCCTGCTTTAGGAGGGCACGCAGTGGCGCCGTCGTATCAGAGTAGTTGGGGAGAAAGCGCAAGTAAAAAGCCGTCATGCCCAGAAAGGTGGACAGTTCTGCGGGGCACGAGGGCTCTGGCAGGCGCAATACTGCATCGACGTTGGAGTGTAGTGGACTCAGGCCATCAGCAGTCAGGCGAAATCCCACAAACTCAATAGCCGATGCCGAAAAGATGCATTTCTCCCCATTCAGGGTGAGGTTGTGGCTCGCCAGCACATCGAGCACCTTGGAGAGGCGGTCATCATGCAGGTCACACGTCGCACCGTGTACTACAATGTCATCCAGGTAAACAACCACCCCCGGGATGCTTGCGAAGATGGTGGCCATGATCTTTTGAAAACAGCTGGGGGCAGAGCTGAGGCCGAAGGGCATGCGGGTGTAGCGGAAAACTCCCATGTGGGTCACAAAGGCTGTAAGGTTACGACTGTCAGGGTGCAGGGGAACCTGTAGATAGCCTTGGCGCAGGTCCAGTTTTGTGAACACCGTAGACCCATAGAACTTGGCAGCCAACTCCTCCGCTGTGGGCAGTGGGTATTTGTCAGGAATCACTGCCTTGTTAGCCATTCTGAGGTCAACGCAGGGTCGCAGACCACCCGTCTTTTTCTTTGCTGCCACCAGGTTGGAGATCCAAGGGGACGCGTCAATCCGCTCGATGATGCCAGCATCAAGGAGTTTCTGTAGCTCGGCCGAGATGTCATCACGCAGGGCGAGGGGCAGTCGGCGAAGAGGCTGGATCACGGGGGGCACAGTAGGATCAATGAGTGGCTGATGGTTGAAGGCAGTGAGACAGCCCAAACCTGTAAAGAGCGATGGCCAACGGTGCTGCCAGGATGTAGTCACCGTCAGAATTGCGGCGCCTACGTTGTCCGTGATGGAAAATCCGAGTGCGCAAAACAAGTCGAAGCCCAAGAGGTTGGCGCCATGACGGGAGACTTGGAAGGTGAATGCAGGGAGAGTTTTACAGCCATAGCGCACGGTGAAAGTGGCGGTGCCCACCATGCCAATTTTAACGTGGCCATAGCCAAACAAGTCTTCGGCGTTGGCCTTAATCGAGAGCCGGGGAAATAGGCGTCTAACTGTGGACACGTTCAACAGAGACCTGGAGGCTGCAGTGTCAAGTAGAAGTGGCAAACTCACGCCGTCCAGTTGCACTGTGCACCACTTGAATGGCTTGGCGCCGGAGCCCACGGAGTGAATGGTGGTCAGGCCTGACCGGACAGGTGAGCGGGATGAGGGGTTTGTCGGTGTGGGGGCAGAGCGGCACATCCTGGAGAAGTAGTTCATCTTCCCGCAGCGCTGGCATCTTTGTCCGGTGGCCTTGCAAGATGGCGCACGCGTGGGGTGTGAGGCCGAGCCACAGTTGGCACAAGGTCTGCGTGTGGCGGCCCCTTGACGTCCGGCCACATTTACCTCGGCACCGTCGTAGGTGGAGGCGGAGTCTGAGGGCTGAGCGGTCGGAGCGACAATCTGAGCCAGAGCAGGAGAGCGTGAAGCGGTGGGTGTGTCTAGATTCGCGAGCCGTGCTGCCAAGTGTGCTGCATTCTCGAGTTGGAACGCCATTTCCACAGCCTTCGACAGCGGGAGGTCGTCCGGCGACAGTAACAGTTTCTCCCGGAGCTTGGGATCAATCGTGTGCTCCGCTAATTGGTCCCGAATCATCTCCTCCTCCAAGCGGCCGAATTTGCAGAGGCCCGCTAAGCACCGCAAATCGGCAATGTAGTGGTGCACCGGCTCGCCCGTGTGTTGCCGTCGTTGGCGAAAGGTAATGCGCCGTACTATCACACTCTGCGGAGCAGCGAAATGTCCCGCCAATAAAGAGACACAATCTGCATAAGTCCGTGCGGGTCCGAGAGTACGGAAAATGCGCTGCCCCTCGATGCCCAAGCTGTGCACTAGCATAGCCGTTAGCCGTGCGTCGCTTGCCTCGTTTAGTCCGATCGCCGTCAGATATGTTGTAAAAGAGTCATACCAGCGGGACCACGGGACTGGTGGCTCACCGGGGAGCGTAAGGAACGAGGGGAGGGGAGCTGCGTTAAAGTCCATCTTCGTCGCCAAAATGTTGTGTCCGAAAAACGTGAGGACACGACTTTTATTCCACTGATGTCATAGGTCTCAGTTGTCACCCAACCCACCAATGCTTTGCGACACTGCCGTAACATCGTGTAGCAGTATGGTAAACGGCCATATGCTACACCGTTCAGTCTCAATGGCAGGGTGCGGGCCGGCCCGGCGGCGATTGCGGCGGGCAGCAGGCCTCTTGGACAGGTTGAGAGATAAAAAAATAATAATTCCCATGCAGTCTCAATGGCGGGGTGCGGGCCGGGGAATAGGCCTCTTGGCCGGGGTGAATAGTGTTGGAACACGGCCCGCGGAAATAGTAGCGGCTGGAGGTACCGGGGGCGATGCCCGCCACGGCCCGGCGGCCAAGTTAAAAAAATAAATAATCCCCGTTCAGTCTCAATGGCAGGGTGCGGGCCGGCCCGGCGGCGATTGCGGCGGGCAGCAGGCCTCTTGGACAGGTTGAGAGATAAAAAAATAATAATTCCCGTGCAGTCTCAATGGCGGGGTGCGGGCCGGGGAATAGGCCTCTTGGCCGGGGTGAATATGTTGGAACGCGGCGCGCGTAAATAGAAGCGGCTGGAGGTACCGGGGGCGAAGCCCGCCCCGGCCCGGAGGCCGAGTTAAAAAAAATAATAATCCCCGTTCAGTCTCAATGGCGGGGTGCGGGCCGGCCCGGCGGCGAGTGCGGCGGGCAGCAGGCCTCTTGGACAGGTTGAGAGATAAAAAAATAATAATTCCCGTGCAGTCTCAATGGCGGGGTGCGGGCCGGGGAATAGGCCTCTTGGCCGGGGTGAATAGTGTTGGAACACGGCCCGCGGAAATAGTAGCGGCTGGAGGTACCGGGGGCGATGCCCGCCCCGGCCCGGCGGCCAAGTTAAAAAAATAAATAATCCCCGTTCAGTCTCAATGGCAGGGTGCGGGCCGGCCCGGCGGCGATTGCGGCGGGCAGCAGGCCTCTTGGACAGGTTGAGAGATAAAAAAATAATAATTCCCATGCAGTCTCAATGGCGGGGTGCGGGCCGGGGAATAGGCCTCTTGGCCGGGGTGAATAGTGTTGGAACACGGCCCGCGGAAATAGTAGCGGCTGGAGGTACCGGGGGCGATGCCCGCCCCGGCCCGGCGGCCAAGTTAAAAAAATAAATAATCCCCGTCCAGTCTCAATGGCAGGGTGCGGGCCGGCCCGGCGGCGATTGCGGCGGGCAGCAGGCCTCTTGGACAGGTTGAGAGATAAAAAAAATAATAATTCCCATGCAGTCTCAATGGCGGGGTGCGGGCCGGGGAATAGGCCTCTTGGCCGGGGTGAATAGTGTTGGAACACGGCCCGCGGAAATAGTAGCGGCAGGAGGTACCAGGGGCGATGCCCGCCCCGGGCCGGCGGCCAAGTTAAAAAAATAAATAATCCCCGTTCAGTCTCAATGGCGGGTGCGGGCCGGCCCGGCGGCGAGTGCGGCGGGCAGCTGGCATCTTGGACAGGTTGAGAGATAAAAAAATAATAATTCCCGTGCAGTCTCAATGGCGGGGTGCGGGCCGGGGAATAGGCCTCTTGGCCGGGGTGAATAGTTTTGGAACACGGCCCGCGGAAATAGTAGCGGCTGGAGGTACCGGGGGCGATGCCCGCCACGGCCCGGCGGCCAAGTTAAAAAAATAAATAATCCCCGTTCAGTCTCAATGGCAGGGTGCGGGCCGGCCCGGCGGCGATTGCGGCGGGCAGCAGGCCTCTTGGACAGGTTGAGAGATAAAAAAATAATAATTCCCATGCAGTCTCAATGGCGGGGTGCGGGCCGGGGAATAGGCCTCTTGGCCGGGGTGAATATGTTGGAACGCGGCGCGCGTAAATAGAAGCGGCTGGAGGTACCGGGGGCGAAGCCCGCCCCGGCCCGGAGGCCGAGTTAAAAAAAAAAATTATCCCCGTTCAGTCTCAATGGCGGGGTGCGGGCCGGCCCGGCGGCGAGTGCGGCGGGCAGCAGGCCTCTTGGACAGGTTGAGAGATAAAAAAATAATAATTCCCGTGCAGTCTCAATGGCGGGGTGCGGGCCGGGGAATAGGCCTCTTGGCCGGGGTGAATATGTTGGAACGCGGCGCGCGTAAATAGAAGCGGCTGGAGGTACCGGGGGCGATGCCCGCCCCGGCCCGGAGGCCGAGTTAAAAAAAATAATAATCCCCGTTCAGTCTCAATGGCGGGGTGCGGGCCGGCCCGGCGGCGAGTGCGGCGGGCAGCAGGCCTCTTGGACAGGTTGAGAGATAAAAAAATAATAATTCCCGTTCAGTCTCAATGGCAGGGTGCGGGCCGGCCCGGCGGCGATTGCGGCGGGCAGCAGGCCTCTTGGACAGGTTGAGAGATAAAAAAATAATAATTCCCATGCAGTCTCAATGGCGGGGTGCGGGCCGGGGAATAGGCCTCTTGGCCGGGGTGAATAGTGTTGGAACACGGCCCGCGGAAATAGTAGCGGCTGGAGGTACCGGGGGCGATGCCCGCCCCGGGCCGGCGGCCAAGTTAAAAAAATAAATAATCCCCGTTCAGTCTCAATGGCAGGGTGCGGGCCGGCCCGGCGGCGAGTGCGGAGGGCAGCAGGCCTCTTGGACAGGTTGAGAGATAAAAAAATAATAAATCCCGTGCAGTCTCAATGGCGGGGTGCGGGCCGGGGAATAGGCCTCTTGGCCGGGGTGAATAGTGTTGGAACACGGCCCGCGGAAATAGTAGCGGCTGGAGGTACCGGGGGCGATGCCCGCCCCGGCCCGGCGGCCAAGTTAAAAAAATAAATAATCCCCGTTCAGTCTCAATGGCAGGGTGCGGGCCGGCCCGGCGGCGATTGCGGCGGGCAGCAGGCCTCTTGGACAGGTTGAGAGATAAAAAAATAATAATTCCCGTGCAGTCTCAATGGCGGGGTGCGGGCCGGCCCGGCGGACGAGTGTGGCCGGGGAAGAGGCCTCTTGCCCGGGGTGAATATGTTGGAACACGGCCCGCGGAAATAGTAACGGCTGGAGGTACCGGGGGCGATGCCCGCCCCGGGCCGGCGGCCAAGTTAAAAAAATAAATAATCCCCGTTCAGTCTCAATGGCAGGGTGCGGGCCGGCCCGGCGGCGAGTGCGGCGGGCAGCTGGCCTCTTGGACAGGTTGAGAGATAAAAAAATAATAATTCCCGTGCAGTCTCAATGGCGGGGTGCGGGCCGGCCCGGCGGACGAGTGTGGCCGGGGAAGAGGCCTCTTGGCCGGGGTGAATATGTTGGAACGCGGCGCGCGTAAATAGAAGCGGCTGGAGGTACCGGGGGCGAAGCCCGCCCCGGCCCGGAGGCCGAGTTAAAAAAAATAATAATCCCCGTTCAGTCTCAATGGCTGGGTGCGGGCCGGCCCGGCGGCGAGTGCGGCGGGCAGCAGGCCTCTTGGACAGGTTGAGAGATAAAAAAATAATAATTCCCGTGCAGTCTCAATGGCGGGGTGCGGGCCGGGGAATAGGCCTCTTGGCCGGGGTGAATAGTGTTGGAACACGGCCCACGGAAATAGTAGCGGCTGGAGGTACCGGGGCGATGCCCGCCCCGGCCCGGCGGCCAAGTTAAAAAAATAAATAATCCCGTTCAGTCTCAATGGCAGGGTGCGGGCCGGCCCGGCGGCGATTGCGGCGGGCAGCAGGCCTCTTGGACAGGTTGAGAGATAAAAAAATAATAATTCCCATGCAGTCTCAATGGCGGGGTGCGGGCCGGGGAATAGGCCTCTTGGCCGGGGTGAATAGTGTTGGAACACGGCCCGCGGAAATAGTAGCGGCTGGAGGTACCGGGGGCGATGCCCGCCCCGGGCCGGCGGCCAAGTTAAAGAAATAAATAATCCCCGTTCAGTCTCAATGGCAGGGTGCGGGCCGGCCCGGCGGCGATTGCGGCGGGCAGCAGGCCTCTTGGACAGGTTGAGAGATAAAAAAATAATAATTCCCGTGCAGTCTCAATGGCGGGGTGCGGGCCGGCCCGGCAGACGAGTGTGGCCGGGGAAGAGGCCTCTTGGCCGGGGTGAATATGTTGGAACGCGGCGCGCGTAAATAGAAGCGGCTGGAGGTAGCGGGGGCGAAGCCCGCCCCGGCCCGGAGGCCGAGTTAAAAAAAATAATAATCCCCGTTCAGTCTCAATGGCGGGGTGCGGGCCGGCCCGGCGGCGAGTGCGGCGGGCAGCAGGCCTCTTGGACAGGTTGAGAGATAAAAAAATAATAATTCCCGTGCAGTCTCAATGGCGGGGTGCGGGCCGGGCAATAGGCCTCTTGGCCGGGGTGAATAGTGTTGGAACACGGCCCGCGGAAATAGTAGCGGCTGGAGGTACCGGGGGCAAACCCGCCCCGGCCCGGCGGCCAAGTTAAAAAAATAAATAATCCCGTTCAGTCTTAATGGCAGGGTGCGGGCCGGCCCGGCGGCGATTGCGGCGGGCCGCAGGCCTCTTGGACAGGTTGAGAGATAAAAAAATGATAATTCCCATGCAGTCTCAATGGCGGGGTGCGGGCCGGGGAATAGGCCTCTTGGCCGGGGTGAATGGTGTTGGAACACGGCCCGCGGAAATAGTAGCGGCTGGAGGCACCGGGGGCGATGCCCGCCCCGGGCCGGCGGCCAAGTTAAAAAAATAAATAATCCCGTTCAGTCTCAATGGCAGGGTGCGGGCCGGCCCGGCGGCGATTGCGGCGGGCAGCAGGCCTCTTGGACAGGTTGAGAGATAAAAAAATAATAATTCCCGTGCAGTCTCAATGGCGGGGTGCGGGCCGGCCCGGCGGACGAGTGTGGCCGGGGAAGAGGCCTCTTGGCCGGGGTGAATATGTTGGAACGCGGCGCGCGTAAATAGAAGCGGCTGGAGGTACCGGGGGCGAAGCCCGCCCCTGGCCCGGAGGCCGAGTTAAAAAAAATAATAATCCCCATTCAGTCTCAATGGCGGGGTGCGGGCCGGCCCGGCGGCGAGTGCGGCGGGCAGCAGGCCTCTTGGACAGGTTGAGAGATAAAAAAATAATAATTCCCGTGCAGTCTCAATGGCGGGGTGCGGGCCGGGTAATAGGCCTCTTGGCCGGGGTGAATAGTGTTGGAACACGGCCCGCGGAAATAGTAGCGGCTGGAGGTACCGGGGGCGATGCCCGCCCCGGCCCGGCGGCCAAGTTAAAAAAATAAATAATCCCCGTTCAGTCTCAATGGCAGGGTGCGGGCCGGCCCGGCGGCGATTGCGGCGGGCAGCAGGCCTCTTGGACAGGTTGAGAGATAAAAAAATAATAATTCCCATGCAGTCTCAATGGCGGGGTGCGGGCCGGGGAATAGGCCTCTTGGCCGGGGTGAATAGTGTTGGAACACGGCCCGCGGAAATAGTAGCGGCTGGAGGTACCGGGGGGCGAAGCCCGCCCCGGCCCGGAGGCCGAGTTAAAAAAAAATATAATCCCCGTTCAGTCTCAATGGCGGGGTGCGGGCCGGCCCGGCGGCGAGTGTGGCCGGGGAAGAGGCCTCTTGGCCGGGGTGAATATGTTGGAACGCGGCGCGCGTAAATAGAAGGGGCTGGAGGTACCGGGGGCGAAGCCCGCCCCGGCCCGGAGGCCGAGTTAAAAAAAATAATAATCCCCGTTCAGTCTCAATGGTGGGGTGCGGGCCGGCCCGGCGGCGAGTGCGGCGGGCAGCAGGCCTCTTGGACAGGTTGAGAGATAAAAAAATAATAATTCCCGTTCAGTCTCAATGGCAGGGTGCGGGCCGGCCCGGCGGCGATTGCGGCGGGCAGCAGGCCTCTTGGACAGGTTGAGAGATAAAAAAATAATAATTCCCATGCAGTCTCAATGGCGGGGTGCGGGCCGGGGAATAGGCCTCTTGGCCGGGGTGAATAGTGTTGGAACACGGCCCGCGGAAATAGTAGCGGCTGGAGGTACCGGGGGCGATGCCCGCCCCGGGCCGGCGGCCAAGTTAAAAAAATAAATAATCCCCGTTCAGTCTCAATGGCAGGGTGCGGGCCGGCCCGGCGGCGAGTGCGGCGGGCAGCAGGCCTCTTGGACAGGTTGAGAGATAAAAAAATAATAATTCCCGTGCAGTCTCAATGGCGGGGTGCGGGCCGGGGAATAGGCCTCTTGGCCGGGATGAATATGTTGGAACGCGGCGCGCGTAAATAGAAGCGGCTGGAGGTACCGGGGGGGCGAAGCCCGCCCCGGCCCGGAGGCCGAGTTAAAAAAAATTATAATCCCCGTTCAGTCTCAATGGCGGGGTGCGGGCCGGCCCGGCGGCGAGTGCGGCGGGCAGCAGGCCTCTTGGACAGGTTGAGAGATAAAAAAATAATAATTCCCGTGCAGTCTCAATGGCGGGGTGCGGGCCGGGGAATAGGCCTCTTGGCCGGGGTGAATAGTGTTGGAACACGGCCCGCGGAAATAGTAGCGGCTGGAGGTACCGGGGGCGATGCCCGCCCCGGCCCGGCGGCCAAGTTAAAAAAATAAATAATCCCCGTTCAGTCTCAATGGCAGGGTGCGGGCCGGCCCGGCGGCGAGTGCGGCGGGCAGCAGGCCTCTTGGACAGGTTGAGAGATAAAAAAATAATAATTCCCATGCAGTCTCAATGGAGGGGTGCGGGCCGGGGAATAGGCCTCGTGGCCGGGGTGAATATGTTGGAACGAGGCGCGCGTAAATAGAAGCGGCTGGAGGTACCGTGGGCGAAGCCCGCCCCGGCCCGGAGGCCGAGTTAAAAAAATAAATAATCCCCGTCCAGTCTCAATGGCAGGGTGCGGGCCGGCCCGGCGGCGAGTGCGGCGCGCAGTAGGCCTCTTGGACAGTTTGAGAGATAAAAAAATAATAATTCCCATGCAGTCTCAATGGCGGGGTGCGGGCCGGGGAATAGGCCTCTTGGCCGGGGTGAATATGTTGGAACGCGGCGCGCGTAAATAGAAGCGGCTGGAGGTACCGGGGGCGAAGCCCGCCCCGGCCCGGAGGCCGAGTTAAAAAAATAAATAATCCCCGTTCAGTCTCAATGGCAGGGTGCGGGCCGGCCCGGCGGCGAGTGCGGCGGGCAGCAGGCCTCTTGGACAGGTTGAGAGATAAAAAATTAATAATTCCCATGCAGTCTCAATGGCGGGGTGCGGGCCGGGGAATAGGCCTCTTGGCCGGGGTGAATATGTTGGAACGCGGCGCGCGTAAATAGAAGCGGCTGGAGGTACCGGGGGCGAAGCCCGCCCCGGCCCGGAGGCCGAGTTAAAAAAAATAATAATCCCCGTTCAGTCTCAATGGCGGGGTGCGGGCCGGCCCGGCGGCGAGTGCGGCGGGCAGCAGGCCTCTTGGACAGGTTGAGAGATAAAAAAATAATAATTCCCGTGCAGTCTCAATGGCGGGGTGCGGGCCGGGGAATAGGCCTCTTGGCCGGGGTGAATAGTGTTGGAACACGGCCCACGGAAATAGTAGCGGCTGGAGGTACCGGGGCGATGCCCGCCCCGGCCCGGCGGCCAAGTTAAAAAAATAAATAATCCCGTTCAGTCTCAATGGCAGGGTGCGGGCCGGCCCGGCGGCGATTGCGGCGGGCAGCAGGCCTCTTGGACAGGTTGAGAGATAAAAAAATAATAATTCCCGTGTAGTCTCAATGGCGGGGTGCGGGCCGGGGAATAGGCCTCTTGGCCGGGGTGAATAGTGTTGGAACACGGCCCGCGGAAATAGTAGCGGCTGGAGGTACCGGGGGCGATGCCCGCCCCGGCCCGGCGGCCAAGTTAAAAAAATAAATAATCCCCGTTCAGTCTCAATGGCAGGGTGCGGGCCGGCCCGGCGGCGATTGCGGCGGGCAGCAGGCCTCTTGGACAGGTTGAGAGATAAAAAAATAATAATTCCCATGCAGTCTCAATGGCGGGGTGCGGGCCGGGGAATAGGCCTCTTGGCCGGGGTGAATAGTGTTGGAACACGGCCCGCGGAAATAGTAGCGGCTGGAGGTACCGGGGGCGATGCCCGCCCCGGCCCGGCGGCCAAGTTAAAAAAATAAATAATCCCCGTTCAGTCTCAATGGCAGGGTGCGGGCCGGCCCGGCGGCGATTGCGGCGGGCAGCAGGCCTCTTGGACAGGTTGAGAGATAAAAAAATAATAATTCCCGTTCAGTCTCAATGGCAGGGTGCGGGCCGGCCCGGCGGCGATTGCGGCGGGCAGCAGGCCTCTTGGACAGGTTGAGAGATAAAAAAATAATAATTCCCATGCAGTCTCAATGGCGGGGTGCGGGCCGGGGAATAGGCCTCTTGGCCGGGGTGAATAGTGTTGGAACACGGCCCGCGGAAATAGTAGCGGCTGGAGGTACCGGGGGCGATGCCCGCCCCTGCGGCCAAGTTAAAAAAATAAATAATCCCCGTTCAGTCTCAATGGCGGGGTGCGGGCCGGCCCGGCGGCGATTGCGGCGGGCAGCAGGCCTCTTGGACAGGTTGAGAGATAAAAAAATAATAATTCCCATGCAGTCTCAATGGCGGGGTGCGGGCCGGGGAATAGGCCTCTTGGCCGGGGTGAATATGTTGGAACGCGGCGCGCGTAAATAGAAGCGGCTGGAGGTACCGGGGGCGAAGCCCGCCCCGGCCCGGAGGCCGAGTTAAAAAAAATAATAATCCCCGTTCAGTCTCAATGGCGGGGTGCGGGCCGGCCCGGCGGCAAGTGCGGCGGGCAGCAGGCCTCTTGGACAGGTTGAGAGATAAAAAAATAATAATTCCCGTGCAGTCTCAATGGCGGGGTGCGGGCCGGGGAATAGGCCTCTTGGCCGGGGTGAATAGTGTTGGAACACGGCCCGCGGAAATAGTAGCGGCTGGAGGTACCGGGGGCGATGCCCGCCCCGGCCCGGCGGCCAAGTTAAAAAAATAAATAATCCCGTTCAGTCTCAATGGCAGGGTGCGGGCCGGCCCGGCGGCGATTGCGGCGGGCAGCAGGCCTCTTGGACAGGTTGAGAGATAAAAAAATAATAATTCCCATGCAGTCTCAATGGCGGGGTGCGGGCCGGGGAATAGGCCTCTTGGCCGGGGTGAATATGTTGGAACGCGGCGCGCGTAAATAGAAGCGGCTGGAGGTACCGGGGGCGAAGCCCGCCCCGGCCCGGAGGCCGAGTTAAAAAAAAAATAATCCCCGTTCAGTCTCAATGGCGGGGTGCGGGCCGGCCCGGCGGCGAGTGCGGCGGGCAGCAGGCCTCTTGGACAGGTTGAGAGATAAAAAAATAATAATTCCCGTGCAGTCTCAATGGCGGGGTGCGGGCCGGGGAATAGGCCTCTTGGCCGGGGTGAATAGTGTTGGAACACGGCCCGCGGAAATAGTAGCGGCTGGAGGTACCGGGGGCGATGCCCGCCCCGGCCCGGCGGCCAAGTTAAAAAAATAAATAATCCCCGTTCAGTCTCAATGGCAGGGTGCGGGCCGGCCCGGCGGCGATTGCGGCGGGCAGCAGGCCTCTTGGACAGGTTGAGAGATAAAAAAATAATAATTCCCATGCAGTCTCAATGGCGGGGTGCGGGCCGGGGAATAGGCCTCTTGGCCGGGGTGAATAGTGTTGGAACACGGCCCGCGGAAATAGTAGCGGCTGGAGGGACCGGGGGCGATGCCCGCCCCGGCCCGGCGGCCAAGTTAAAAAAATAAATAATCCCCGTTCAGTCTCAATGGCAGGGTGCGGGCCGGCCCGGCGGCGAGTGCGGCGGGCACCAGGCCTCTTGGACAGGTTGAGAGATAAAAAAAATAATAATTCCCGTTCAGTCTCAATGGCAGGGTGCGGGCCGGCCCGGCGGCGATTGCGGCGGGCAGCAGGCCTCTTGGACAGGTTGAGAGATAAAAAAATAATAATTCCCATGCAGTCTCAATGGCGGGGTGCGGGCCGGGGAATAGGCCTCTTGGCCGGGGTGAATATGTTGGAACGCGGCGCGCGTAAATAGAAGCGGCTGGAGGTACCGGGGGCGAAGCCCGCCCCGGCCCGGAGGCCGAGTTAAAAAAAATAATAATCCCGTTCAGTCTCAATGGCAGGGTGCGGGCCGGCCCGGCGGCGATTGCGGCGGGCAGCAGGCCTCTTGGACAGGTTGAGAGATAAAAAATTAATAATTCCCATGCAGTCTCAATGGCGGGGTGCGGGCCGGGGAATAGGCCTCTTGGCCGGGGTGAATATGTTGGAGCGCGCCGCGCGTAAATAGAAGCGGCTGGAGGTACCGGGGGCGAAGCCCGCCCCGGCCCGGAGGCCGAGTTAAAAAAAATAATAATCCCCGTTCAGTCTCAATGGCGGGGTGCGGGCCGGCCCGGCGGCGAGTGCGGCGGGCAGCAGGCCTCTTGGACAGGTTGAGAGATAAAAAAATAATAATTCCCGTTCAGTCTCAATGGCGGGGTGCGGGCCGGCCCGGCGGCGAGTGCGGCGGGCAGCAGGCCTCTTGGACAGGTTGAGAGATAAAAAAACAATAATTCCCGTGCAGTCTCAATGGCGGGGTGCGGGCCGGGGAATAGGCCTCTTGGCCGGGGTGAATAGTGTTGGAACACGGCCCGCGGAAATAGTAGCGGCTGGAGGTACCGGGGGCGATGCCCGCCCCTGCGGCCAAGTTAAAAAAATAAATAATCCCCGTTCAGTCTCAATGGCGGGGTGCGGGCCGGCCCGGCGGCGATTGCGGCGGGCAGCAGGCCTCTTGGACAGGTTGAGAGATAAAAAAATAATAATTCCCATGTAGTCTCAATGGCGGGGTGCGGGCCGGGGAATAGGCCTCTTGGCCGGGGTGAATATGTTGGAACGCGGCGCGCGTAAATAGAAGCGGCTGGAGGTACCGGGGGCGAAGCCCGCCCCGGCCCGGAGGCCGAGTTAAAAAAAATAATAATCCCCGTTCAGTCTCAATGCCGGGGTGCGGGCCGGCCCGGCGGACGAGTGTGGCCGGGGAAGAGGCCTCTTGGCCGGGATGAATATGTTGGAACGCGGCGCGCGTAAATAGAAGCGGCTGGAGGTACCGGGGGCGAAGCCCGCCCCGGCCCGGAGGCCGAGTTAAAAAAAATAATAATCCCCGTTCAGTCTCAATGGCGGGGTGCGGGCCGGCCCGGCGGCGAGTGCGGCGGGCAGCAGGCCTCTTGGACAGGTTGAGAGATAAAAAAATAATAATTCCCGTGCAGTCTCAATGGCGGGGTGCGGGCCGGCCCGGCGGACGAGTGTGGCCGGGGAAGAGGCCTCTTGGCCGGGGTGAATATGTTGGAACGCGGCGCGCGTAAATAGAAGCGGCTGGAGGTACCGGGGGCGAAGCCCGCCCCGGCCCGGAGGCCGAGTTAAAAAAAATAATAATCCCCGTTCAGTCTCAATGGCGGGGTGCGGGCCGGCCCGGCGGCGAGTGCGGCGGGCAGCAGGCCTCTTGGACAGGTTGAGAAATAAAAAAATAATAATTCCCGTTCAGTCTCAATGGCAGGGTGCGGGCCGGCCCGGCGGCGATTGCGGCGGGCAGCAGGCCTCTTGGACAGGTTGAGAGATAAAAAAATAATAATTCCCGTGCAGTCTCAATGGCGGGGTGCGGGCCGGGGAATAGGCCTCTTGGCCGGGGTGAATATGTTGGAACGCGGCGCGCGTAAATAGAAGCGGCTGGAGGTACCGGGGGCGAAGCCCGCCCCGGCCCGGAGGCCGAGTTAAAAAAAATAATAATCCCCGTTCAGTCTCAATGGCGGGGTGCGGGCCGGCCCGGCGGCGAGTGCGGCGGGCAGCAGGCCTCTTGGACAGGTTGAGAGATAAAAAAATAATAATTCCCGTGCAGTCTCAATGGCGGGGTGCGGGCCGGGGAATAGGCCTCTTGGCCGGGGTGAATAGTGTTGGAACACGGCCCGCGGAAATAGTAGCGGCTGGAGGTACCGGGGGCGATGCCCGCCCCGGCCCGGCGGCCAAGTTAAAAAAATAAATAATCCCGTTCAGTCTCAATGGCAGGGTGCGGGCCGGCCCGGCGGCGATTGCGGCGGGCAGCAGGCCTCTTGGACAGGTTGAGAGATAAAAAAATAATAATTCCCATGCAGTCTCAATGGCGGGGTGCGGGCCGGGGAATAGGCCTCTTGGCCGGGGTGAATATGTTGGAACGCGGCGCGCGTAAATAGAAGCGGCTGGAGGTACCGGGGGCGAAGCCCGCCCCGGCCCGGAGGCCGAGTTAAAAAAAATAATAATCCCCGTTCAGTCTCAATGGCGGGGTGCGGGCCGGCCCGGCGGCGAGTGCGGCGGGCAGCAGGCCTCTTGGACAGGTTGAGAGATAAAAAAATAATAATTCCCGTGTAGTCTCAATGGCGGGGTGCGGGCCGGGGAATAGGCCTCTTGGCCGGGGTGAATAGTGTTGGAACACGGCCCGCGGAAATAGTAGCGGCTGGAGGTACCGGGGGCGATGCCCGCCCCGGCCCGGCGGCCAAGTTAAAAAAAAAAATAATCCCCGTTCAGTCTCAATGGCAGGGTGCGGGCCGGCCCGGCGGCGATTGCGGCGGGCAGCAGGCCTCTTGGACAGGTTGAGAGATAAAAAAATAATAATTCCCATGCAGTCTCAATGGCGGGGTGCGGGCCGGGGAATAGGCCTCTTGGCCGGGGTGAATAGTGTTGGAACACGGCCCGCGGAAATAGTAGCGGCTGGAGGTACCGGGGGCGATGCCCGCCCCGGCCGGCGGCCAAGTTAAAAAAATAAATAATCCCCGTTCAGTCTCAATGGCAGGGTGCGGGCCGGCCCGGCGGCGAGTGCGGCGGGCAGCAGGCCTCTTGGACAGGTTGAGAGATAAAAAAATAATAATTCCCGTTCAGTCTCAATGGCAGGGTGCGGGCCGGCCCGGCGGCGATTGCGGCGGGCAGCAGGCCTCTTGGACAGGTTGAGAGATAAAAAAATAATAATTCCCATGCAGTCTCAATGGCGGGGTGCGGGCCGGGGAATAGGCCTCTTGGCCGGGGTGAATATGTTGGAACGCGGCGCGCGTAAATAGAAGCGGCTGGAGGTACCGGGGGCGAAGCCCGCCCCGGCCCGGAGGCCGAGTTAAAAAAAATAATAATCCCCGTTCAGTCTTAATGGCGGGGTGCGGGCCGGCCCGGCGGCGAGTGCGGCGGGCAGCAGGCCTCTTGGACAGGTTGAGAGATAAAAAAATAATAATTCCCGTGCAGTCTCAATGGCGGGGTGCGGGCCGGGGAATAGGCCTCTTGGCCGGGGTGAATAGTGTTGGAACACGACCCGCGGAAATAGTAGCGGCTGGAGGTACCGGGGGCGATGCCCGCCCCGGCCCGGCGGCCAAGTTAAAAAAATAAATAATCCCCGTTCAGTCTCAATGGCAGGGTGCGGGCCGGCCCGGCGGCGATTGCGGCGGGCAGCAGGCCTCTAGGACAGGTTGAGAGATAAAAAAATAATAATTCCCATGCAGTCTCAATGGCGGGGTGCGGGCCGGGGAATAGGCCTCTTGGCCGGGGTGAATAGTGTTGGAACACGGCCCGCGGAAATAGTAGCGGCTGGAGGTACCGGGGGCGATGCCCGCCCCGGCCCGGCGGCCAAGTTAAAAAAATAAATAATCCCCGTTCAGTCTCAATGGCAGGGTGCGGGCCGGCCCGGCGGCGAGTGCGGCGGGCAGCAGGCCTCTTGGACAGGTTGAGAGATAAAAAAATAATAATTCCCGTTCAGTCTCAATGGCAGGGTGCGGGCCGGCCCGGCGGCGATTGCGGCGGGCAGCAGGCCTCTTGGACAGGTTGAGAGATAAAAAAATAATAATTCCCATGCAGTCTCAATGGCGGGGTGCGGGCCGGGGAATAGGCCTCTTGGCCGGGGTGAATATGTTGGAACGCGGCGCGCGTAAATAGAAGCGGCTGGAGGTACCGGGGGCGAAGCCCGCCCCGGCCCGGAGGCCGAGTTAAAAAAAATAATAATCCCCGTTCAGTCTCAATGGCGGGGTGCGGGCCGGCCCGGCGGCGAGTGCGGCGGGCAGCAGGCCTCTTGGACAGGTTGAGAGATAAAAAAATAATAATTCCCGTGCAGTCTCAATGGCGGGGTGCGGGCCGGGGAATAGGCCTCTTGGCCGGGGTGAATAGTGTTGGAACACGGCCCGCGGAAATAGTAGCGGCTGGAGGTACCGGGGGCGATGCCCGCCCCGGCCTGGCGGCCAAGTTAAAAAAATAAATAATCCCCGTTCAGTCTCAATGGCAGGGTGCGGGCCGGCCCGGCGGCGATTGCGGCGGGCAGCAGGCCTCTTGGACAGGTTGAGAGATAAAAAAATAATAATTCCCGTGCAGTCTCAATGGCGGGGTGCGGGCCGGCGAATAGGCCTCTTGGCCGGGGTGAATAGTGTTGGAACACGGCCCGCGGAAATAGTAGCGGCTGGAGGTACCGGGGGCGAAGCCCGCCCCGGGCCGGCGGCCAAGTTAAAAAAATAAATAATCCCCGTTCAGTCTCAATGGCAGGGTGCGGGCCGGCCCGGCGGCGAGTGCGGCGGGCAGCAGGCCTCTTGGACAGATTGAGAGATAAAAAAATAATAATTCCCGTTCAGTATCAATGGCAGGGTGCGGGCCGGCCCGGCGGCGATTGCGGCGGGCAGCAGGCCTCTTGGACAGGTTGAGAGATAAAAAAATAATAATTCCCATGCAGTCTCAATGGCGGGGTGCGGGCCGGGGAATAGGCCTCTTGGCCGGGGTGAATATGTTGGAGCGCGCCGCGCGTAAATAGAAGCGGCTGGAGGTACCGGGGGCGAAGCCCGCCCCGGCCCGGAGGCCGAGTTAAAAAAAATAATAATCCCCGTTCAGTCTCAATGGCGGGGTGCGGGCCGGCCCGGCGGCGAGTGCGGCGGGCAGCAGGCCTCTTGGACAGGTTGAGAGATAAAAAAATAATAATTCCCGTGCAGTCTCAATGGCGGGGTGCGGGCCGGGGAATAGGCCTCTTGGCCGGGGTGAATAGTGTTGGAACACGGCCCGCGGAAATAGTAGCGGCTGGAGGTACCGGGGGCGATGCCCGCCCCTGCGGCCAAGTTAAAAAAATAAATAATCCCGTTCAGTCTCAATGGCGGGGTGCGGGCCGGCCCGGCGGCGATTGCGGCGGGCAGCAGGCCTCTTGGACAGGTTGAGAGATAAAAAAATAATAATTCCCATGCAGTCTCAATGGAGGGGTGCGGGCCGGGGAATAGGCCTCGTGGCCGGGGTGAATATGTTGGAACGAGGCGCGCGTAAATAGAAGCGGCTGGAGGTACCGTGGGCGAAGCCCGCCCCGGCCCGGAGGCCGAGTTAAAAAAATAAATAATCCCCGTCCAGTCTCAATGGCAGGGTGCGGGCCGGCCCGGCGGCGAGTGCGGCGCGCAGTAGGCCTCTTGGACAGGTTGAGAGATAAAAAAATAATAATTCCCATGCAGTCTCAATGGCGGGGTGCGGGCCGGGGAATAGGCCTCTTGGCCGGGGTGAATATGTTGGAACGCGGCGCGCGTAAATAGAAGCGGCTGGAGGTACCGGGGGCGAAGCCCGCCCCGGCCCGGAGGCCGAGTTAAAAAAATAAATAATCCCCGTTCAGTCTCAATGGCAGGGTGCGGGCCGGCCCGGCGGCGAGTGCGGCGGGCAGCAGGCCTCTTGGACAGGTTGAGAGATAAAAAATTAATAATTCCCATGCAGTCTCAATGGCGGGGTGCGGGCCGGGGAATAGGCCTCTTGGCCGGGGTGAATATGTTGGAACGCGGCGCGCGTAAATAGAAGCGGCTGGAGGTACCGGGGGCGAAGCCCGCCCCGGCCCGGAGGCCGAGTTAAAAAAAATAATAATCCCCGTTCAGTCTCAATGGCGGGGTGCGGGCCGGCCCGGCGGCGAGTGCGGCGGGCAGCAGGCCTCTTGGACAGGTTGAGAGATAAAAAAATAATAATTCCCGTGCAGTCTCAATGGCGGGGTGCGGGCCGGGGAATAGGCCTCTTGGCCGGGGTGAATAGTGTTGGAACACGGCCCACGGAAATAGTAGCGGCTGGAGGTACCGGGGCGATGCCCGCCCCGGCCCGGCGGCCAAGTTAAAAAAATAAATAATCCCGTTCAGTCTCAATGGCAGGGTGCGGGCCGGCCCGGGGGCGATTGCGGCGGGCAGCAGGCCTCTTGGACAGGTTGAGAGATAAAAAAATAATAATTCCCGTGTAGTCTCAATGGCGGGGTGCGGGCCGGGGAATAGGCCTCTTGGCCGGGGTGAATAGTGTTGGAACACGGCCCGCGGAAATAGTAGCGGCTGGAGGTACCGGGGGCGATGCCCGCCCCGGCCCGGCGGCCAAGTTAAAAAAATAAATAATCCCCGTTCAGTCTCAATGGCAGGGTGCGGGCCGGCCCGGCGGCGATTGCGGCGGGCAGCAGGCCTCTTGGACAGGTTGAGAGATAAAAAAATAATAATTCCCATGCAGTCTCAATGGCGGGGTGCGGGCCGGGGAATAGGCCTCTTGGCCGGGGTGAATAGTGTTGGAACACGGCCCGCGGAAATAGTAGCGGCTGGAGGTACCGGGGGCGATGCCCGCCCCGGCCCGGCGGCCAAGTTAAAAAAATAAATAATCCCCGTTCAGTCTCAATGGCAGGGTGCGGGCCGGCCCGGCGGCGATTGCGGCGGGCAGCAGGCCTCTTGGACAGGTTGAGAGATAAAAAAATAATAATTCCCGTTCAGTCTCAATGGCAGGGTGCGGGCCGGCCCGGCGGCGATTGCGGCGGGCAGCAGGCCTCTTGGACAGGTTGAGAGATAAAAAAATAATAATTCCCATGCAGTCTCAATGGCGGGGTGCGGGACGGGGAATAGGCCTCTTGGCCGGGGTGAATAGTGTTGGAACACGGCCCGCGGAAATAGTAGCGGCTGGAGGTACCGGGGGCGATGCCCGCCCCTGCGGCCAAGTTAAAAAAATAAATAATCCCCGTTCAGTCTCAATGGCGGGGTGCGGGCCGGCCCGGCGGCGATTGCGGCGGGCAGCAGGCCTCTTGGACAGGTTGAGAGATAAAAAAATAATAATTCCCATGCAGTCTCAATGGCGGGGTGCGGGCCGGGGAATAGGCCTCTTGGCCGGGGTGAATATGTTGGAACGCGGCGCGCGTAAATAGAAGCGGCTGGAGGTACCGGGGGCGAAGCCCGCCCCGGCCCGGAGGCCGAGTTAAAAAAAATAATAATCCCCGTTCAGTCTCAATGGCGGGGTGCGGGCCGGCCCGGCGGCAAGTGCGGCGGGCAGCAGGCCTCTTGGACAGGTTGAGAGATAAAAAAATAATAATTCCCGTGCAGTCTCAATGGCGGGGTGCGGGCCGGGGAATAGGCCTCTTGGCCGGGGTGAATAGTGTTGGAACACGGCCCGCGGAAATAGTAGCGGCTGGAGGTACCGGGGGCGATGCCCGCCCCGGCCCGGCGGCCAAGTTAAAAAAATAAATAATCCCGTTCAGTCTCAATGGCAGGGTGCGGGCCGGCCCGGCGGCGATTGCGGCGGGCAGCAGGCCTCTTGGACAGGTTGAGAGATAAAAAAATAATAATTCCCATGCAGTCTCAATGGCGGGGTGCGGGCCGGGGAATAGGCCTCTTGGCCGGGGTGAATATGTTGGAACGCGGCGCGCGTAAATAGAAGCGGCTGGAGGTACCGGGGGCGAAGCCCGCCCCGGCCCGGAGGCCGAGTTAAAAAAAAAATAATCCCCGTTCAGTCTCAATGGCGGGGTGCGGGCCGGCCCGGCGGCGAGTGCGGCGGGCAGCAGGCCTCTTGGACAGGTTGAGAGATAAAAAAATAATAATTCCCGTGCAGTCTCAATGGCGGGGTGCGGGCCGGGGAATAGGCCTCTTGGCCGGGGTGAATAGTGTTGGAACACGGCCCGCGGAAATAGTAGCGGCTGGAGGTACCGGGGGCGATGCCCGCCCCGGCCCGGCGGCCAAGTTAAAAAAATAAATAATCCCCGTTCAGTCTCAATGGCAGGGTGCGGGCCGGCCCGGCGGCGATTGCGGCGGGCAGCAGGCCTCTTGGACAGGTTGAGAGATAAAAAAATAATAATTCCCATGCAGTCTCAATGGCGGGGTGCGGGCCGGGGAATAGGCCTCTTGGCCGGGGTGAATAGTGTTGGAACACGGCCCGCGGAAATAGTAGCGGCTGGAGGGACCGGGGGCGATGCCCGCCCCGGCCCGGCGGCCAAGTTAAAAAAATAAATAATCCCCGTTCAGTCTCAATGGCAGGGTGCGGGCCGGCCCGGCGGCGAGTGCGGCGGGCACCAGGCCTCTTGGACAGGTTGAGAGATAAAAAAAATAATAATTCCCGTTCAGTCTCAATGGCAGGGTGCGGGCCGGCCCGGCGGCGATTGCGGCGGGCAGCAGGCCTCTTGGACAGGTTGAGAGATAAAAAAATAATAATTCCCATGCAGTCTCAATGGCGGGGTGCGGGCCGGGGAATAGGCCTCTTGGCCGGGGTGAATATGTTGGAACGCGGCGCGCGTAAATAGAAGCGGCTGGAGGTACCGGGGGCGAAGCCCGCCCCGGCCCGGAGGCCGAGTTAAAAAAAATAATAATCCCGTTCAGTCTCAATGGCAGGGTGCGGGCCGGCCCGGCGGCGATTGCGGCGGGCAGCAGGCCTCTTGGACAGGTTGAGAGATAAAAAATTAATAATTCCCATGCAGTCTCAATGGCGGGGTGCGGGCCGGGGAATAGGCCTCTTGGCCGGGGTGAATATGTTGGAGCGCGCCGCGCGTAAATAGAAGCGGCTGGAGGTACCGGGGGCGAAGCCCGCCCCGGCCCGGAGGCCGAGTTAAAAAAAATAATAATCCCCGTTCAGTCTCAATGGCGGGGTGCGGGCCGGCCCGGCGGCGAGTGCGGCGGGCAGCAGGCCTCTTGGACAGGTTGAGAGATAAAAAAATAATAATTCCCGTTCAGTCTCAATGGCGGGGTGCGGGCCGGCCCGGCGGCGAGTGCGGCGGGCAGCAGGCCTCTTGGACAGGTTGAGAGATAAAAAAACAATAATTCCCGTGCAGTCTCAATGGCGGGGTGCGGGCCGGGGAATAGGCCTCTTGGCCGGGGTGAATAGTGTTGGAACACGGCCCGCGGAAATAGTAGCGGCTGGAGGTACCGGGGGCGATGCCCGCCCCTGCGGCCAAGTTAAAAAAATAAATAATCCCCGTTCAGTCTCAATGGCGGGGTGCGGGCCGGCCCGGCGGCGATTGCGGCGGGCAGCAGGCCTCTTGGACAGGTTGAGAGATAAAAAAATAATAATTCCCATGTAGTCTCAATGGCGGGGTGCGGGCCGGGGAATAGGCCTCTTGGCCGGGGTGAATATGTTGGAACGCGGCGCGCGTAAATAGAAGCGGCTGGAGGTACCGGGGGCGAAGCCCGCCCCGGCCCGGAGGCCGAGTTAAAAAAAATAATAATCCCCGTTCAGTCTCAATGCCGGGGTGCGGGCCGGCCCGGCGGACGAGTGTGGCCGGGGAAGAGGCCTCTTGGCCGGGATGAATATGTTGGAACGCGGCGCGCGTAAATAGAAGCGGCTGGAGGTACCGGGGGCGAAGCCCGCCCCGGCCCGGAGGCCGAGTTAAAAAAAATAATAATCCCCGTTCAGTCTCAATGGCGGGGTGCGGGCCGGCCCGGCGGCGAGTGCGGCGGGCAGCAGGCCTCTTGGACAGGTTGAGAGATAAAAAAATAATAATTCCCGTGCAGTCTCAATGGCGGGGTGCGGGCCGGCCCGGCGGACGAGTGTGGCCGGGGAAGAGGCCTCTTGGCCGGGGTGAATATGTTGGAACGCGGCGCGCGTAAATAGAAGCGGCTGGGGGTACCGGGGGCGAATCCCGCCCCGGCCCGGAGGCCGAGTTAAAAAAAATAATAATCCCCGTTCAGTCTCAATGGCGGGGTGCGGGCCGGCCCGGCGGCGAGTGCGGCGGGCAGCAGGCCTCTTGGACAGGTTGAGAAATAAAAAAATAATAATTCCCGTTCAGTCTCAATGGCAGGGTGCGGGCCGGCCCGGCGGCGATTGCGGCGGGCAGCAGGCCTCTTGGACAGGTTGAGAGATAAAAAAATAATAATTCCCGTGCAGTCTCAATGGCGGGGTGCGGGCCGGGGAATAGGCCTCTTGGCCGGGGTGAATATGTTGGAACGCGGCGCGCGTAAATAGAAGCGGCTGGAGGTACCGGGGGCGAAGCCCGCCCCGGCCCGGAGGCCGAGTTAAAAAAAATAATAATCCCCGTTCAGTCTCAATGGCGGGGTGCGGGCCGGCCCGGCGGCGAGTGCGGCGGGCAGCAGGCCTCTTGGACAGGTTGAGAGATAAAAAAATAATAATTCCCGTGCAGTCTCAATGGCGGGGTGCGGGCCGGGGAATAGGCCTCTTGGCCGGGGTGAATAGTGTTGGAACACGGCCCGCGGAAATAGTAGCGGCTGGAGGTACCGGGGGCGATGCCCGCCCCGGCCCGGCGGCCAAGTTAAAAAAATAAATAATCCCGTTCAGTCTCAATGGCAGGGTGCGGGCCGGCCCGGCGGCGATTGCGGCGGGCAGCAGGCCTCTTGGACAGGTTGAGAGATAAAAAAATAATAATTCCCATGCAGTCTCAATGGCGGGGTGCGGGCCGGGGAATAGGCCTCTTGGCCGGGGTGAATATGTTGGAACGCGGCGCGCGTAAATAGAAGCGGCTGGAGGTACCGGGGGCGAAGCCCGCCCCGGCCCGGAGGCCGAGTTAAAAAAAATAATAATCCCCGTTCAGTCTCAATGGCGGGGTGCGGGCCGGCCCGGCGGCGAGTGCGGCGGGCAGCAGGCCTCTTGGACAGGTTGAGAGATAAAAAAATAATAATTCCCGTGTAGTCTCAATGGCGGGGTGCGGGCCGGGGAATAGGCCTCTTGGCCGGGGTGAATAGTGTTGGAACACGGCCCGCGGAAATAGTAGCGGCTGGAGGTACCGGGGGCGATGCCCGCCCCGGCCCGGCGGCCAAGTTAAAAAAAAAAATAATCCCCGTTCAGTCTCAATGGCAGGGTGCGGGCCGGCCCGGCGGCGATTGCGGCGGGCAGCAGGCCTCTTGGACAGGTTGAGAGATAAAAAAATAATAATTCCCATGCAGTCTCAATGGCGGGGTGCGGGCCGGGGAATAGGCCTCTTGGCCGGGGTGAATAGTGTTGGAACACGGCCCGCGGAAATAGTAGCGGCTGGAGGTACCGGGGGCGATGCCCGCCCCGGCCGGCGGCCAAGTTAAAAAAATAAATAATCCCCGTTCAGTCTCAATGGCAGGGTGCGGGCCGGCCCGGCGGCGAGTGCGGCGGGCAGCAGGCCTCTTGGACAGGTTGAGAGATAAAAAAATAATAATTCCCGTTCAGTCTCAATGGCAGGGTGCGGGCCGGCCCGGCGGCGATTGCGGCGGGCAGCAGGCCTCTTGGACAGGTTGAGAGATAAAAAAATAATAATTCCCATGCAGTCTCAATGGCGGGGTGCGGGCCGGGGAATAGGCCTCTTGGCCGGGGTGAATATGTTGGAACGCGGCGCGCGTAAATAGAAGCGGCTGGAGGTACCGGGGGCGAAGCCCGCCCCGGCCCGGAGGCCGAGTTAAAAAAAATAATAATCCCCGTTCAGTCTTAATGGCGGGGTGCGGGCCGGCCCGGCGGCGAGTGCGGCGGGCAGCAGGCCTCTTGGACAGGTTGAGAGATAAAAAAATAATAATTCCCGTGCAGTCTCAATGGCGGGGTGCGGGCCGGGGAATAGGCCTCTTGGCCGGGGTGAATAGTGTTGGAACACGACCCGCGGAAATAGTAGCGGCTGGAGGTACCGGGGGCGATGCCCGCCCCGGCCCGGCGGCCAAGTTAAAAAAATAAATAATCCCCGTTCAGTCTCAATGGCAGGGTGCGGGCCGGCCCGGCGGCGATTGCGGCGGGCAGCAGGCCTCTAGGACAGGTTGAGAGATAAAAAAATAATAATTCCCATGCAGTCTCAATGGCGGGGTGCGGGCCGGGGAATAGGCCTCTTGGCCGGGGTGAATAGTGTTGGAACACGGCCCGCGGAAATAGTAGCGGCTGGAGGTACCGGGGGCGATGCCCGCCCCGGCCCGGCGGCCAAGTTAAAAAAATAAATAATCCCCGTTCAGTCTCAATGGCAGGGTGCGGGCCGGCCCGGCGGCGAGTGCGGCGGGCAGCAGGCCTCTTGGACAGGTTGAGAGATAAAAAAATAATAATTCCCGTTCAGTCTCAATGGCAGGGTGCGGGCCGGCCCGGCGGCGATTGCGGCGGGCAGCAGGCCTCTTGGACAGGTTGAGAGATAAAAAAATAATAATTCCCATGCAGTCTCAATGGCGGGGTGCGGGCCGGGGAATAGGCCTCTTGGCCGGGGTGAATATGTTGGAACGCGGCGCGCGTAAATAGAAGCGGCTGGAGGTACCGGGGGCGAAGCCCGCCCCGGCCCGGAGGCCGAGTTAAAAAAAATAATAATCCCCGTTCAGTCTCAATGGCGGGGTGCGGGCCGGCCCGGCGGCGAGTGCGGCGGACAGCAGGCCTCTTGGACAGGTTGAGAGATAAAAAAATAATAATTCCCGTGCAGTCTCAATGGCGGGGTGCGGGCCGGGGAATAGGCCTCTTGGCCGGGGTGAATAGTGTTGGAACACGGCCCGCGGAAATAGTAGCGGCTGGAGGTACCGGGGGCGATGCCCGCCCCGGCCTGGCGGCCAAGTTAAAAAAATAAATAATCCCCGTTCAGTCTCAATGGCAGGGTGCGGGCCGGCCCGGCGGCGATTGCGGCGGGCAGCAGGCCTCTTGGACAGGTTGAGAGATAAAAAAATAATAATTCCCGTGCAGTCTCAATGGCGGGGTGCGGGCCGGCGAATAGGCCTCTTGGCCGGGGTGAATAGTGTTGGAACACGGCCCGCGGAAATAGTAGCGGCTGGAGGTACCGGGGGCGAAGCCCGCCCCGGGCCGGCGGCCAAGTTAAAAAAATAAATAATCCCCGTTCAGTCTCAATGGCAGGGTGCGGGCCGGCCCGGCGGCGAGTGCGGCGGGCAGCAGGCCTCTTGGACAGATTGAGAGATAAAAAAATAATAATTCCCGTTCAGTATCAATGGCAGGGTGCGGGCCGGCCCGGCGGCGATTGCGGCGGGCAGCAGGCCTCTTGGACAGGTTGAGAGATAAAAAAATAATAATTCCCATGCAGTCTCAATGGCGGGGTGCGGGCCGGGGAATAGGCCTCTTGGCCGGGGTGAATATGTTGGAGCGCGCCGCGCGTAAATAGAAGCGGCTGGAGGTACCGGGGGCGAAGCCCGCCCCGGCCCGGAGGCCGAGTTAAAAAAAATAATAATCCCCGTTCAGTCTCAATGGCGGGGTGCGGGCCGGCCCGGCGGCGAGTGCGGCGGGCAGCAGGCCTCTTGGACAGGTTGAGAGATAAAAAAATAATAATTCCCGTGCAGTCTCAATGGCGGGGTGCGGGCCGGGGAATAGGCCTCTTGGCCGGGGTGAATAGTGTTGGAACACGGCCCGCGGAAATAGTAGCGGCTGGAGGTACCGGGGGCGATGCCCGCCCCTGCGGCCAAGTTAAAAAAATAAATAATCCCGTTCAGTCTCAATGGCGGGGTGCGGGCCGGCCCGGCGGCGATTGCGGCGGGCAGCAGGCCTCTTGGACAGGTTGAGAGATAAAAAAATAATAATTCCCATGCAGTCTCAATGGCGGGGTGCGGGCCGGGGAATAGGCCTCTTGGCCGGGGTGAATATGTTGGAACGCGGCGCGCGTAAATAGAAGCGGCTGGAGGTACCGGGGGCGAAGCCCGCCCCGGCCCGGAGGCCGAGTTAAAAAAAATAATAATCCCCGTTCAGTCTCAATGGCGGGGTGCGGGCCGGCCCGGCGGCGAGTGCGGCGGGCAGCAGGCCTCTTGGACAGGTTGAGAGATAAAAAAATAATAATTCCCGTGCAGTCTCAATGGCGGGGTGCGGGCCAGGGAATAGGCCTCTTGGCCGGGGTGAATAGTGTTGGAACACGGCGCGCGTAAATAGAAGCGGCTGGAGGTACCGGGGGCGAAGCCCGCCCCGGCCCGGAGGCCGAGTTAAAAAAAATAATAATCCCCGTTCAGTCTCAATGCCGGGGTGCGGGCCGGCCCGGCGGACGAGTGTGGCCGGGGAAGAGGCCTCTTGGCCGGGATGAATATGTTGGAACGCGGCGCGCGTAAATAGAAGCGGCTGGAGGTACCGGGGGCGAAGCCCGCCCCGGCCCGGAGGCCGAGTTAAAAAAAATAATAATCCCCGTTCAGTCTCAATGGCGGGGTGCGGGCCGGCCCGGCGGCGAGTGCGGCGGGCAGCAGGCCTCTTGGACAGGTTGAGAGATAAAAAAATAATAATTCCCGTGCAGTCTCAATGGCGGGGTGCGGGCCGGCCCGGCGGACGAGTGTGGCCGGGGAAGAGGCCTCTTGGCCGGGGTCAATATGTTGGAACGCGGCGCGCGTAAATAGAAGCGGCTGGAGGTACCGGGGGCGAAGCCCGCCCCGGCCCGGAGGCCGAGTTAAAAAAAATAATAATCCCCGTTCAGTCTCAATGGCGGGGTGCGGGCCGGCCCGGCGGCGAGTGCGGCGGGCAGCAGGCCTCTTGGACAGGTTGAGAAATAAAAAAATAATAATTCCCGTTCAGTCTCAATGGCAGGGTGCGGGCCGGCCCGGCGGCGATTGCGGCGGGCAGCAGGCCTCTTGGACAGGTTGAGAGATAAAAAAATAATAATTCCCGTGCAGTCTCAATGGCGGGGTGCGGGCCGGGGAATAGGCCTCTTGGCCGGGGTGAATAGTGTTGGAACACGGCCCGCGGAAATAGTAGCGGCTGGAGGTACCGGGGGCGATGCCCGCCCCGGCCCGGAGGCCGAGTTAAAAAAAATAATAATCCCCGTTCAGTCTCAATGCCGGGGTGCGGGCCGGCCCGGCGGACGAGTGTGGCCGGGGAAGAGGCCTCTTGGCCGGGATGAATATGTTGGAACGCGGCGCGCGTAAATAAAAGCGGCTGGAGGTACCGGGGGCGAAGCCCGCCCCGGCCCGGAGGCCGAGTTAAAAAAAATAATAATCCCCGTTCAGTCTCAATGGCGGGGTGCGGGCCGGCCCGGCGGCGAGTGCGGCGGGCAGCAGGCCTCTTGGACAGGTTGAGAGATAAAAAAATAATAATTCCCGTGCAGTCTCAATGGCGGGGTGCGGGCCGGCCCGGCGGACGAGTGTGGCCGGGGAAGAGGCCTCTTGGCCGGGGTCAATATGTTGGAACGCGGCGCGCGTAAATAGAAGCGGCTGGAGGTACCGGGGGCGAAGCCCGCCCCGGCCCGGAGGCCGAGTTAAAAAAAATAATAATCCCCGTTCAGTCTCAATGGCGGGGTGCGGGCCGGCCCGGCGGCGAGTGCGGCGGGCAGCAGGCCTCTTGGACAGGTTGAGAAATAAAAAAATAATAATTCCCGTTCAGTCTCAATGGCAGGGTGCGGGCCGGCCCGGCGGCGATTGCGGCGGGCAGCAGGCCTCTTGGACAGGTTGAGAGATAAAAAAATAATAATTCCCGTGCAGTCTCAATGGCGGGGTGCGGGCCGGGGAATAGGCCTCTTGGCCGGGGTGAATATGTTGGAACGCGGCGCGCGTAAATAGAAGCGGCTGGAGGTACCGGGGGCGAAGCCCGCCCCGGCCCGGAGGCCGAGTTAAAAAAAATAATAATCCCCGTTCAGTCTCAATGGCGGGGTGCGGGCCGGCCCGGCGGCGAGTGCGGCGGGCAGCAGGCCTCTTGGACAGGTTGAGAGATAAAAAAATAATAATTCCCGTGCAGTCTCAATGGCGGGGTGCGGGCCGGGGAATAGGCCTCTTGGCCGGGGTGAATAGTGTTGGAACACGGCCCGCGGAAATAGTAGCGGCTGGAGGTACCGGGGGCGATGCCCGCCCCGGCCCGGCGGCCAAGTTAAAAAAATAAATAATCCCGTTCAGTCTCAATGGCAGGGTGCGGGCCGGCCCGGCGGCGATTGCGGCGGGCAGCAGGCCTCTTGGACAGGTTGAGAGATAAAAAAATAATAATTCCCATGCAGTCTCAATGGCGGGGTGCGGGCCGGGGAATAGGCCTCTTGGCCGGGGTGAATATGTTGGAACGCGGCGCGCGTAAATAGAAGCGGCTGGAGGTACCGGGGGCGAAGCCCGCCCCGGCCCGGAGGCCGAGTTAAAAAAAATAATAATCCCCGTTCAGTCTCAATGGCGGGGTGCGGGCCGGACGGCGGCGAGTGCGGCGGGCAGCAGGCCTCTTGGACAGGTTGAGAGATAAAAAAATAATAATTCCCGTTCAGTCTCAATGGCAGGGTGCGGGCCGGCCCGGCGGCGATTGCGGCGGGCAGCAGGCCTCTTGGACAGGTTGAGAGATAAAAAAATAATAATTCCCATGCAGTCTCAATGGCGGGGTGCGGGCCGGGGAATAGGCCTCTTGGCCGGGGTGAATATGTTGGAACGCGGCGCGCGTAAATAGAAGCGGCTGGAGGTACCGGGGGCGAAGCCCGCCCCGGCCCGGAGGCCGAGTTAAAAAAAATAATAATCCCCGTTCAGTCTTAATGGCGGGGTGCGGGCCGGCCCGGCGGCGAGTGCGGCGGGCAGCAGGCCTCTTGGACAGGTTGAGAGATAAAAAAATAATAATTCCCGTGCAGTCTCAATGGCGGGGTGCGGGCCGGGGAATAGGCCTCTTGGCCGGGGTGAATAGTGTTGGAACACGGCCCGCGGAAATAGTAGCGGCTGGAGGTACCGGGGGCGATGCCCGCCCCGGCCCGGCGGCCAAGTTAAAAAAATAAATAATCCCCGTTCAGTCTCAATGGCAGGGTGCGGGCCGGCCCGGCGGCGATTGCGGCGGGCAGCAGGCCTCTAGGACAGGTTGAGAGATAAAAAAATAATAATTCCCATGCAGTCTCAATGGCGGGGTGCGGGCCGGGGAATAGGCCTCTTGGCCGGGGTGAATAGTGTTGAAACACGGCCCGCGGAAATAGTAGCGGCTGGAGGTACCGGGGGCGATGCCCGCCCCGGCCCGGCGGCCAAGTTAAAAAAATAAATAATCCCGTTCAGTCTCAATGGCGGGGTGCGGGCCGGCCCGGCGGCGATTGCGGCGGGCAGCAGGCCTCTTGGACAGGTTGAGAGATAAAAAAATAATAATTCCCATGCAGTCTCAATGGCGGGGTGCGGGCCGGGGAATAGGCCTCTTGGCCGGGGTGAATATGTTGGAACGCGGCGCGCGTAAATAGAAGCGGCTGGAGGTACCGGGGGCGAAGCCCGCCCCGGCCCGGAGGCCGAGTTAAAAAAAATAATAATCCCCGTTCAGTCTCAATGGCGGGGTGCGGGCCGGCCCGGCGGCGAGTGCGGCGGGCAGCAGGCCTCTTGGACAGGTTGAGAGATAAAAAAATAATAATTCCCGTGCAGTCTCAATGGCGGGGTGCGGGCCGGGGAATAGGCCTCTTGGCCGGGGTGAATAGTGTTGGAACACGGCCCGCGGAAATAGTAGCGGCTGGAGGTACCGGGGGCGATGCCCGCCCCGGCCCGGCGGCCAAGTTAAAAAAATAAATAATCCCCGTTCAGTCTCAATGGCAGGGTGCGGGCCGGCCCGGCGGCGATTGCGGCGGGCAGCAGGCCTCTTGGACAGGTTGAGAGATAAAAAAATAATAATTCCCGTGCAGTCTCAATGGCGGGGTGCGGGCCGGGGAATAGGCCTCTTGGCCGGGGTGAATAGTGTTGGAACACGGCCCGCGGAAATAGTAGCGGCTGGAGGTACCGGGGGCGATGCCCGCCCCGGGCCGGCGGCCAAGTTAAAAAAATAAATAATCCCCGTTCAGTCTCAATGGCAGGGTGCGGGCCGGCCCGGCGGCGAGTGCGGCGGGCAGCAGGCCTCTTGGACAGATTGAGAGATAAAAAAATAATAATTCCCGTTCAGTATCAATGGCAGGGTGCGGGCCGGCCCGGCGGCGATTGCGGCGGGCAGCAGGCCTCTTGGACAGGTTGAGAGATAAAAAAATAATAATTCCCATGCAGTCTCAATGGCGGGGTGCGGGCCGGGGAATAGGCCTCTTGGCCGGGGTGAATATGTTGGAGCGCGCCGCGCGTAAATAGAAGCGGCTGGAGGTACCGGGGGCGAAGCCCGCCCCGGCCCGGAGGCCGAGTTAAAAAAAATAATAATCCCCGTTCAGTCTCAATGGCGGGGTGCGGGCCGGCCCGGCGGCGAGTGCGGCGGGCAGCAGGCCTCTTGGACAGGTTGAGAGATAAAAAAATAATAATTCCCGTGCAGTCTCAATGGCAGGGTGCGGGCCGGGGAATAGGCCTCTTGGCCGGGGTGAATAGTGTTGGAACACGGCCCGCGGAAATAGTAGCGGCTGGAGGTACCGGGGGCGATGCCCGCCCCTGCGGCCAAGTTAAAAAAATAAATAATCCCGTTCAGTCTCAATGGCGGGGTGCGGGCCGGCCCGGCGGCGATTGCGGCGGGCAGCAGGCCTCTTGGACAGGTTGAGAGATAAAAAAATAATAATTCCCATGCAGTCTCAATGGCGGGGTGCGGGCCGGGGAATAGGCCTCTTGGCCGGGGTGAATATGTTGGAACGCGGCGCGCGTAAATAGAAGCGGCTGGAGGTACCGGGGGCGAAGCCCGCCCCGGCCCGGAGGCCGAGTTAAAAAAAATAATAATCCCCGTTCAGTCTCAATGGCGGGGTGCGGGCCGGCCCGGCGGCGAGTGCGGCGGGCAGCAGGCCTCTTGGACAGGTTGAGAGATAAAAAAATAATAATTCCCGTGCAGTCTCAATGGCGGGGTGCGGGCCGGGGAATAGGCCTCTTGGCCGGGGTGAATAGTGTTGGAACACGGCCCGCGGAAATAGTAGCGGCTGGAGGTACCGGGGGCGATGCCCGCCCCGGCCCGGCGGCCAAGTTAAAAAAATAAATAATCCCCGTTCAGTCTCAATGGCAGGGTGCGGGCCGGCCCGGCGGCGATTGCGGCGGGCAGCAGGCCTCTTGGACAGGTTGAGAGATAAAAAAATAATAATTCCCATGCAGTCTCAATGGCGGGGTGCGGGCCGGGGAATAGGCCTCTTGGCCGGGGTGAATAGTGTTGGAACACGGCCCGCGGAAATAGTAGCGGCTGGAGGTACCGGGGGCGATGCCCGCCCCGGCCCGGCGGCCAAGTTAAAAAAATAAATAATCCCCGTTCAGTCTCAATGGCAGGGTGCGGGCCGGCCCGGCGGCGAGTGCGGCGGGCAGCAGGCCTCTTGGACAGGTTGAGAGATAAAAAAATAATAATTCCCGTTCAGTCTCAATGGCAGGGTGCGGGCCGGCCCGGCGGCGATTGCGGCGGGCAGCAGGCCTCTTGGACAGGTTGAGAGATAAAAAAATAATAATTCCCATGCAGTCTCAATGGCGGGGTGCGGGCCGGGGAATAGGCCTCTTGGCCGGGGTGAATATGTTGGAACGCGGCGCGCGTAAATAGAAGCGGCTGGAGGTACCGGGGGCGAAGCCCGCCCCGGCCCGGAGGCCGAGTTAAAAAAAATAATAATCCCCGTTCAGTCGCAATGGCAGGGTGCGGGCCGGCCCGGCGGCGATTGCGGCGGGCAGCAGGCCTCTTGGACAGGTTGAGAGATAAAAAAATAATAATTCCCGTGCAGTCTCAATGGCGGGGTGCGGGCCGGGGAATAGGCCTCTTGGCCGGGGTGAATAGTGTTGGAACACGGCCCGCGGAAATAGTAGCGGCTGGAGGTACCGGGGGCGATGCCCGCCCCGGGCCGGCGGCCAAGTTAAAAAAATAAATAATCTCCGTTCAGTCTCAATGGCAGGGTGCGGGCCGGCCCGGCGGCGAGTGCGGCGGGCAGCAGGCCTCTTGGACAGGTTGAGAGATAAAAAAAGAATAATTCCCGTTCAGTATCAATGGCAGGGTGCGGGCCGGCCCGGCGGCGATTGCGGCGGGCAGCAGGCCTCTTGGACAGGTTGAGAGATAAAAAAATAATAATTCCCATGCAGTCTCAATGGCGGGGTGCGGGCCGGGGAATAGGCCTCTTGGCCGGGGTGAATATGTTGGAGCGCGCCGCGCGTAAATAGAAGCGGCTGGAGGTACCGGGGGCGAAGCCCGCCCCGGCCCGGAGGCCGAGTTAAAAATAATAATAATCCCCGTTCAGTCTCAATGGCGGGGTGCGGGCCGGCCCGGCGGCGAGTGCGGCGGGCAGCAGGCCTCTTGGACAGGTTGAGAGATAAAAAAACAATAATTCCCGTGCAGTCTCAATGGCGGGGTGCGGGCCGGGGAATAGGCCTCTTGGCCGGGGTGAATAGTGTTGGAACACGGCCCGCGGAAATAGTAGCGGCTGGAGGTACCGGGGGCGATGCCCGCCCCGGCCCGGAGGCCGAGTTAAAAAAAAAATAATCCCCGTTCAGTCTCAATGGCGGGGTGCGGGCCGGCCCGGCGGCGAGTGCGGCGGGCAGCAGGCCTCTTGGACAGGTTGAGAGATAAAAAAATAATAATTCCCGTGCAGTCTCAATGGCGGGGTGCGGGCCGGGGAATAGGCCTCTTGGCCGGGGTGAATAGTGTTGGAACACGGCCCGCGGAAATAGTAGCGGCTGGAGGTACCGGGGGCGATGCCCGCCCCGGCCCGGCGGCCAAGTTAAAAAAATAAATAATCCCCGTTCAGTCTCAATGGCAGGGTGCGGGCCGGCCCGGCGGCGATTGCGGCGGGCAGCAGGCCTCTTGGACAGGTTGAGAGATAAAAAAATAATAATTCCCATGCAGTCTCAATGGCGGGGTGCGGGCCGGGGAATAGGCCTCTTGGCCGGGGTGAATAGTGTTGGAACACGGCCCGCGGAAATAGTAGCGGCTGGAGGGACCGGGGGCGATGCCCGCCCCGGCCCGGCGGCCAAGTTAAAAAAATAAATAATCCCCGTTCAGTCTCAATGGCAGGGTGCGGGCCGGCCCGGCGGCGAGTGCGGCGGGCACCAGGCCTCTTGGACAGGTTGAGAGATAAAAAAAATAATAATTCCCGTTCAGTCTCAATGGCAGGGTGCGGGCCGGCCCGGCGGCGATTGCGGCGGGCAGCAGGCCTCTTGGACAGGTTGAGAGATAAAAAAATAATAATTCCCATGCAGTCTCAATGGCGGGGTGCGGGCCGGGGAATAGGCCTCTTGGCCGGGGTGAATATGTTGGAACGCGGCGCGCGTAAATAGAAGCGGCTGGAGGTACCGGGGGCGAAGCCCGCCCCGGCCCGGAGGCCGAGTTAAAAAAAATAATAATCCCGTTCAGTCTCAATGGCAGGGTGCGGGCCGGCCCGGCGGCGATTGCGGCGGGCAGCAGGCCTCTTGGACAGGTTGAGAGATAAAAAATTAATAATTCCCATGCAGTCTCAATGGCGGGGTGCGGGCCGGGGAATAGGCCTCTTGGCCGGGGTGAATATGTTGGAGCGCGCCGCGCGTAAATAGAAGCGGCTGGAGGTACCGGGGGCGAAGCCCGCCCCGGCCCGGAGGCCGAGTTAAAAAAAATAATAATCCCCGTTCAGTCTCAATGGCGGGGTGCGGGCCGGCCCGGCGGCGAGTGCGGCGGGCAGCAGGCCTCTTGGACAGGTTGAGAGATAAAAAAATAATAATTCCCGTTCAGTCTCAATGGCGGGGTGCGGGCCGGCCCGGCGGCGAGTGCGGCGGGCAGCAGGCCTCTTGGACAGGTTGAGAGATAAAAAAACAATAATTCCCGTGCAGTCTCAATGGCGGGGTGCGGGCCGGGGAATAGGCCTCTTGGCCGGGGTGAATAGTGTTGGAACACGGCCCGCGGAAATAGTAGCGGCTGGAGGTACCGGGGGCGATGCCCGCCCCTGCGGCCAAGTTAAAAAAATAAATAATCCCCGTTCAGTCTCAATGGCGGGGTGCGGGCCGGCCCGGCGGCGATTGCGGCGGGCAGCAGGCCTCTTGGACAGGTTGAGAGATAAAAAAATAATAATTCCCATGTAGTCTCAATGGCGGGGTGCGGGCCGGGGAATAGGCCTCTTGGCCGGGGTGAATATGTTGGAACGCGGCGCGCGTAAATAGAAGCGGCTGGAGGTACCGGGGGCGAAGCCCGCCCCGGCCCGGAGGCCGAGTTAAAAAAAATAATAATCCCCGTTCAGTCTCAATGCCGGGGTGCGGGCCGGCCCGGCGGACGAGTGTGGCCGGGGAAGAGGCCTCTTGGCCGGGATGAATATGTTGGAACGCGGCGCGCGTAAATAGAAGCGGCTGGAGGTACCGGGGGCGAAGCCCGCCCCGGCCCGGAGGCCGAGTTAAAAAAAATAATAATCCCCGTTCAGTCTCAATGGCGGGGTGCGGGCCGGCCCGGCGGCGAGTGCGGCGGGCAGCAGGCCTCTTGGACAGGTTGAGAGATAAAAAAATAATAATTCCCGTGCAGTCTCAATGGCGGGGTGCGGGCCGGCCCGGCGGACGAGTGTGGCCGGTGAAGAGGCCTCTTGGCCGGGGTGAATATGTTGGAACGCGGCGCGCGTAAATAGAAGCGGCTGGAGGTACCGGGGGCGAAGCCCGCCCCGGCCCGGAGGCCGAGTTAAAAAAAATAATAATCCCCGTTCAGTCTCAATGGCGGGGTGCGGGCCGGCCCGGCGGCGAGTGCGGCGGGCAGCAGGCCTCTTGGACAGGTTGAGAAATAAAAAAATAATAATTCCCGTTCAGTCTCAATGGCAGGTTGCGGGCCGGCCCGGCGGCGATTGCGGCGGGCAGCAGGCCTCTTGGACAGGTTGAGAGATAAAAAAATAATAATTCCCGTGCAGTCTCAATGGCGGGGTGCGGGCCGGGGAATAGGCCTCTTGGCCGGGGTGAATATGTTGGAACGCGGCGCGCGTAAATAGAAGCGGCTGGAGGTACCGGGGGCGAAGCCCGCCCCGGCCCGGAGGCCGAGTTAAAAAAAATAATAATCCCCGTTCAGTCTCAATGGCGGGGTGCGGGCCGGCCCGGCGGCGAGTGCGGCGGGCAGCAGGCCTCTTGGACAGGTTGAGAGATAAAAAAATAATAATTCCCGTGCAGTCTCAATGGCGGGGTGCGGGCCGGGGAATAGGCCTCTTGGCCGGGGTGAATAGTGTTGGAACACGGCCCGCGGAAATAGTAGCGGCTGGAGGTACCGGGGGCGATGCCCGCCCCGGCCCGGCGGCCAAGTTAAAAAAATAAATAATCCCGTTCAGTCTCAATGGCAGGGTGCGGGCCGGCCCGGCGGCGATTGCGGCGGGCAGCAGGCCTCTTGGACAGGTTGAGAGATAAAAAAATAATAATTCCCATGCAGTCTCAATGGCGGGGTGCGGGCCGGGGAATAGGCCTCTTGGCCGGGGTGAATATGTTGGAACGCGGCGCGCGTAAATAGAAGCGGCTGGAGGTACCGGGGGCGAAGCCCGCCCCGGCCCGGAGGCCGAGTTAAAAAAAATAATAATCCCCGTTCAGTCTCAATGGCGGGGTGCGGGCCGGCCCGGCGGCGAGTGCGGCGGGCAGCAGGCCTCTTGGACAGGTTGAGAGATAAAAAAATAATAATTCCCGTGTAGTCTCAATGGCGGGGTGCGGGCCGGGGAATAGGCCTCTTGGCCGGGGTGAATAGTGTTGGAACACGGCCCGCGGAAATAGTAGCGGCTGGAGGTACCGGGGGCGATGCCCGCCCCGGCCCGGCGGCCAAGTTAAAAAAAAAAATAATCCCCGTTCAGTCTCAATGGCAGGGTGCGGGCCGGCCCGGCGGCGATTGCGGCGGGCAGCAGGCCTCTTGGACAGGTTGAGAGATAAAAAAATAATAATTCCCATGCAGTCTCAATGGCGGGGTGCGGGCCGGGGAATAGGCCTCTTGGCCGGGGTGAATAGTGTTGGAACACGGCCCGCGGAAATAGTAGCGGCTGGAGGTACCGGGGGCGATGCCCGCCCCGGCCGGCGGCCAAGTTAAAAAAATAAATAATCCCCGTTCAGTCTCAATGGCAGGGTGCGGGCCGGCCCGGCGGCGAGTGCGGCGGGCAGCAGGCCTCTTGGACAGGTTGAGAGATAAAAAAATAATAATTCCCGTGCAGTCTCAATGGCGGGGTGCGGGCCGGGGAATAGGCCTCTTGGCCGGGGTGAATAGTGTTGGAACACGGCCCGCGGAAATAGTAGCGGCTGGAGGTACCGGGGGCGATGCCCGCCCCGGCCCGGCGGCCAAGTTAAAAAAATAAATAATCCCCGTTCAGTCTCAATGGCAGGGTGCGGGCCGGCCCGGCGGCGATTGCGGCGGGCAGCAGGCCTCTTGGACAGGTTGAGAGATAAAAAAATAATAATTCCCATGCAGTCTCAATGGCGGGGTGCGGGCCGGGGAATAGGCCTCTTGGCCGGGGTGAATAGTGTTGGAACACGGCCCGCGGAAATAGTAGCGGCTGGAGGTACCGGGGGCGATGCCCGCCCCGGCCCGGCGGCCAAGTTAAAAAAATAAATAATCCCCGTTCAGTCTCAATGGCAGGGTGCGGGCCGGCCCGGCGGCGAGTGCGGCGGGCAGCAGGCCTCTTGGACAGGTTGAGAGATAAAAAAATAATAATTCCCGTTCAGTCTCAATGGCAGGGTGCGGGCCGGCCCGGCGGCGATTGCGGCGGGCAGCAGGCCTCTTGGACAGGTTGAGAGATAAAAAAATAATAATTCCCATGCAGTCTCAATGGCGGGGTGCGGGCCGGGGAATAGGCCTCTTGGCCGGGGTGAATATGTTGGAACGCGGCGCGCGTAAATAGAAGCGGCTGGAGGTACCGGGGGCGAAGCCCGCCCCGGCCCGGAGGCCGAGTTAAAAAAAATAATAATCCCCGTTCAGTCGCAATGGCAGGGTGCGGGCCGGCCCGGCGGCGATTGCGGCGGGCAGCAGGCCTCTTGGACAGGTTGAGAGATAAAAAAATAATAATTCCCGTGCAGTCTCAATGGCGGGGTGCGGGCCGGGGAATAGGCCTCTTGGCCGGGGTGAATAGTGTTGGAACACGGCCCGCGGAAATAGTAGCGGCTGGAGGTACCGGGGGCGATGCCCGCCCCGGGCCGGCGGCCAAGTTAAAAAAATAAATAATCTCCGTTCAGTCTCAATGGCAGGGTGCGGGCCGGCCCGGCGGCGAGTGCGGCGGGCAGCAGGCCTCTTGGACAGGTTGAGAGATAAAAAAATAATAATTCCCGTTCAGTATCAATGGCAGGGTGCGGGCCGGCCCGGCGGCGATTGCGGCGGGCAGCAGGCCTCTTGGACAGGTTGAGAGATAAAAAAATAATAATTCCCATGCAGTCTCAATGGCGGGGTGCGGGCCGGGGAATAGGCCTCTTGGCCGGGGTGAATATGTTGGAGCGCGCCGCGCGTAAATAGAAGCGGCTGGAGGTACCGGGGGCGAAGCCCGCCCCGGCCCGGAGGCCGAGTTAAAAATAATAATAATCCCCGTTCAGTCTCAATGGCGGGGTGCGGGCCGGCCCGGCGGCGAGTGCGGCGGGCAGCAGGCCTCTTGGACAGGTTGAGAGATAAAAAAACAATAATTCCCGTGCAGTCTCAATGGCGGGGTGCGGGCCGGGGAATAGGCCTCTTGGCCGGGGTGAATAGTGTTGGAACACGGCCCGCGGAAATAGTAGCGGCTGGAGGTACCGGGGGCGATGCCCGCCCCGGCCCGGAGGCCGAGTTAAAAAAAAAATAATCCCCGTTCAGTCTCAATGGCGGGGTGCGGGCCGGCCCGGCGGCGAGTGCGGCGGGCAGCAGGCCTCTTGGACAGGTTGAGAGATAAAAAAATAATAATTCCCGTGCAGTCTCAATGGCGGGGTGCGGGCCGGGGAATAGGCCTCTTGGCCGGGGTGAATAGTGTTGGAACACGGCCCGCGGAAATAGTAGCGGCTGGAGGTACCGGGGGCGATGCCCGCCCCGGCCCGGCGGCCAAGTTAAAAAAATAAATAATCCCCGTTCAGTCTCAATGGCAGGGTGCGGGCCGGCCCGGCGGCGATTGCGGCGGGCAGCAGGCCTCTTGGACAGGTTGAGAGATAAAAAAATAATAATTCCCATGCAGTCTCAATGGCGGGGTGCGGGCCGGGGAATAGGCCTCTTGGCCGGGGTGAATAGTGTTGGAACACGGCCCGCGGAAATAGTAGCGGCTGGAGGGACCGGGGGCGATGCCCGCCCCGGCCCGGCGGCCAAGTTAAAAAAATAAATAATCCCCGTTCAGTCTCAATGGCAGGGTGCGGGCCGGCCCGGCGGCGAGTGCGGCGGGCACCAGGCCTCTTGGACAGGTTGAGAGATAAAAAAAATAATAATTCCCGTTCAGTCTCAATGGCAGGGTGCGGGCCGGCCCGGCGGCGATTGCGGCGGGCAGCAGGCCTCTTGGACAGGTTGAGAGATAAAAAAATAATAATTCCCATGCAGTCTCAATGGCGGGGTGCGGGCCGGGGAATAGGCCTCTTGGCCGGGGTGAATATGTTGGAACGCGGCGCGCGTAAATAGAAGCGGCTGGAGGTACCGGGGGCGAAGCCCGCCCCGGCCCGGAGGCCGAGTTAAAAAAAATAATAATCCCGTTCAGTCTCAATGGCAGGGTGCGGGCCGGCCCGGCGGCGATTGCGGCGGGCAGCAGGCCTCTTGGACAGGTTGAGAGATAAAAAATTAATAATTCCCATGCAGTCTCAATGGCGGGGTGCGGGCCGGGGAATAGGCCTCTTGGCCGGGGTGAATATGTTGGAGCGCGCCGCGCGTAAATAGAAGCGGCTGGAGGTACCGGGGGCGAAGCCCGCCCCGGCCCGGAGGCCGAGTTAAAAAAAATAATAATCCCCGTTCAGTCTCAATGGCGGGGTGCGGGCCGGCCCGGCGGCGAGTGCGGCGGGCAGCAGGCCTCTTGGACAGGTTGAGAGATAAAAAAATAATAATTCCCGTTCAGTCTCAATGGCGGGGTGCGGGCCGGCCCGGCGGCGAGTGCGGCGGGCAGCAGGCCTCTTGGACAGGTTGAGAGATAAAAAAACAATAATTCCCGTGCAGTCTCAATGGCGGGGTGCGGGCCGGGGAATAGGCCTCTTGGCCGGGGTGAATAGTGTTGGAACACGGCCCGCGGAAATAGTAGCGGCTGGAGGTACCGGGGGCGATGCCCGCCCCTGCGGCCAAGTTAAAAAAATAAATAATCCCCGTTCAGTCTCAATGGCGGGGTGCGGGCCGGCCCGGCGGCGATTGCGGCGGGCAGCAGGCCTCTTGGACAGGTTGAGAGATAAAAAAATAATAATTCCCATGTAGTCTCAATGGCGGGGTGCGGGCCGGGGAATAGGCCTCTTGGCCGGGGTGAATATGTTGGAACGCGGCGCGCGTAAATAGAAGCGGCTGGAGGTACCGGGGGCGAAGCCCGCCCCGGCCCGGAGGCCGAGTTAAAAAAAATAATAATCCCCGTTCAGTCTCAATGCCGGGGTGCGGGCCGGCCCGGCGGACGAGTGTGGCCGGGGAAGAGGCCTCTTGGCCGGGATGAATATGTTGGAACGCGGCGCGCGTAAATAGAAGCGGCTGGAGGTACCGGGGGCGAAGCCCGCCCCGGCCCGGAGGCCGAGTTAAAAAAAATAATAATCCCCGTTCAGTCTCAATGGCGGGGTGCGGGCCGGCCCGGCGGCGAGTGCGGCGGGCAGCAGGCCTCTTGGACAGGTTGAGAGATAAAAAAATAATAATTCCCGTGCAGTCTCAATGGCGGGGTGCGGGCCGGCCCGGCGGACGAGTGTGGCCGGGGAAGAGGCCTCTTGGCCGGGGTGAATATGTTGGAACGCGGCGCGCGTAAATAGAAGCGGCTGGAGGTACCGGGGGCGAAGCCCGCCCCGGCCCGGAGGCCGAGTTAAAAAAAATAATAATCCCCGTTCAGTCTCAATGGCGGGGTGCGGGCCGGCCCGGCGGCGAGTGCGGCGGGCAGCAGGCCTCTTGGACAGGTTGAGAAATAAAAAAATAATAATTCCCGTTCAGTCTCAATGGCAGGGTGCGGGCCGGCCCGGCGGCGATTGCGGCGGGCAGCAGGCCTCTTGGACAGGTTGAGAGATAAAAAAATAATAATTCCCGTGCAGTCTCAATGGCGGGGTGCGGGCCGGGGAATAGGCCTCTTGGCCGGGGTGAATATGTTGGAACGCGGCGCGCGTAAATAGAAGCGGCTGGAGGTACCGGGGGCGAAGCCCGCCCCGGCCCGGAGGCCGAGTTAAAAAAAATAATAATCCCCGTTCAGTCTCAATGGCGGGGTGCGGGCCGGCCCGGCGGCGAGTGCGGCGGGCAGCAGGCCTCTTGGACAGGTTGAGAGATAAAAAAATAATAATTCCCGTGTAGTCTCAATGGCGGGGTGCGGGCCGGGGAATAGGCCTCTTGGCCGGGGTGAATAGTGTTGGAACACGGCCCGCGGAAATAGTAGCGGCTGGAGGTACCGGGGGCGATGCCCGCCCCGGCCCGGCGGCCAAGTTAAAAAAAAAAATAATCCCCGTTCAGTCTCAATGGCAGGGTGCGGGCCGGCCCGGCGGCGATTGCGGCGGGCAGCAGGCCTCTTGGACAGGTTGAGAGATAAAAAAATAATAATTCCCATGCAGTCTCAATGGCGGGGTGCGGGCCGGGGAATAGGCCTCTTGGCCGGGGTGAATAGTGTTGGAACACGGCCCGCGGAAATAGTAGCGGCTGGAGGTACCGGGGGCGATGCCCGCCCCGGCCGGCGGCCAAGTTAAAAAAATAAATAATCCCCGTTCAGTCTCAATGGCAGGGTGCGGGCCGGCCCGGCGGCGAGTGCGGCGGGCAGCAGGCCTCTTGGACAGGTTGAGAGATAAAAAAATAATAATTCCCGTGCAGTCTCAATGGCGGGGTGCGGGCCGGGGAATAGGCCTCTTGGCCGGGGTGAATAGTGTTGGAACACGGCCCGCGGAAATAGTAGCGGCTGGAGGTACCGGGGGCGATGCCCGCCCCGGCCCGGCGGCCAAGTTAAAAAAATAAATAATCCCCGTTCAGTCTCAATGGCAGGGTGCGGGCCGGCCCGGCGGCGATTGCGGCGGGCAGCAGGCCTCTTGGACAGGTTGAGAGATAAAAAAATAATAATTCCCATGCAGTCTCAATGGCGGGGTGCGGGCCGGGGAATAGGCCTCTTGGCCGGGGTGAATAGTGTTGGAACACGGCCCGCGGAAATAGTAGCGGCTGGAGGTACCGGGGGCGATGCCCGCCCCGGCCCGGCGGCCAAGTTAAAAAAATAAATAATCCCCGTTCAGTCTCAATGGCAGGGTGCGGGCCGGCCCGGCGGCGAGTGCGGCGGGCAGCAGGCCTCTTGGACAGGTTGAGAGATAAAAAAATAATAATTCCCGTTCAGTCTCAATGGCAGGGTGCGGGCCGGCCCGGCGGCGATTGCGGCGGGCAGCAGGCCTCTTGGACAGGTTGAGAGATAAAAAAATAATAATTCCCATGCAGTCTCAATGGCGGGGTGCGGGCCGGGGAATAGGCCTCTTGGCCGGGGTGAATATGTTGGAACGCGGCGCGCGTAAATAGAAGCGGCTGGAGGTACCGGGGGCGAAGCCCGCCCCGGCCCGGAGGCCGAGTTAAAAAAAATAATAATCCCCGTTCAGTCGCAATGGCAGGGTGCGGGCCGGCCCGGCGGCGATTGCGGCGGGCAGCAGGCCTCTTGGACAGGTTGAGAGATAAAAAAATAATAATTCCCGTGCAGTCTCAATGGCGGGGTGCGGGCCGGGGAATAGGCCTCTTGGCCGGGGTGAATAGTGTTGGAACACGGCCCGCGGAAATAGTAGCGGCTGGAGGTACCGGGGGCGATGCCCGCCCCGGGCCGGCGGCCAAGTTAAAAAAATAAATAATCTCCGTTCAGTCTCAATGGCAGGGTGCGGGCCGGCCCGGCGGCGAGTGCGGCGGGCAGCAGGCCTCTTGGACAGGTTGAGAGATAAAAAAATAATAATTCCCGTTCAGTATCAATGGCAGGGTGCGGGCCGGCCCGGCGGCGATTGCGGCGGGCAGCAGGCCTCTTGGACAGGTTGAGAGATAAAAAAATAATAATTCCCATGCAGTCTCAATGGCGGGGTGCGGGCCGGGGAATAGGCCTCTTGGCCGGGGTGAATATGTTGGAGCGCGCCGCGCGTAAATAGAAGCGGCTGGAGGTACCGGGGGCGAAGCCCGCCCCGGCCCGGAGGCCGAGTTAAAAATAATAATAATCCCCGTTCAGTCTCAATGGCGGGGTGCGGGCCGGCCCGGCGGCGAGTGCGGCGGGCAGCAGGCCTCTTGGACAGGTTGAGAGATAAAAAAACAATAATTCCCGTGCAGTCTCAATGGCGGGGTGCGGGCCGGGGAATAGGCCTCTTGGCCGGGGTGAATAGTGTTGGAACACGGCCCGCGGAAATAGTAGCGGCTGGAGGTACCGGGGGCGATGCCCGCCCCGGCCCGGAGGCCGAGTTAAAAAAAAAATAATCCCCGTTCAGTCTCAATGGCGGGGTGCGGGCCGGCCCGGCGGCGAGTGCGGCGGGCAGCAGGCCTCTTGGACAGGTTGAGAGATAAAAAAATAATAATTCCCGTGCAGTCTCAATGGCGGGGTGCGGGCCGGGGAATAGGCCTCTTGGCCGGGGTGAATAGTGTTGGAACACGGCCCGCGGAAATAGTAGCGGCTGGAGGTACCGGGGGCGATGCCCGCCCCGGCCCGGCGGCCAAGTTAAAAAAATAAATAATCCCCGTTCAGTCTCAATGGCAGGGTGCGGGCCGGCCCGGCGGCGATTGCGGCGGGCAGCAGGCCTCTTGGACAGGTTGAGAGATAAAAAAATAATAATTCCCATGCAGTCTCAATGGCGGGGTGCGGGCCGGGGAATAGGCCTCTTGGCCGGGGTGAATAGTGTTGGAACACGGCCCGCGGAAATAGTAGCGGCTGGAGGGACCGGGGGCGATGCCCGCCCCGGCCCGGCGGCCAAGTTAAAAAAATAAATAATCCCCGTTCAGTCTCAATGGCAGGGTGCGGGCCGGCCCGGCGGCGAGTGCGGCGGGCACCAGGCCTCTTGGACAGGTTGAGAGATAAAAAAAATAATAATTCCCGTTCAGTCTCAATGGCAGGGTGCGGGCCGGCCCGGCGGCGATTGCGGCGGGCAGCAGGCCTCTTGGACAGGTTGAGAGATAAAAAAATAATAATTCCCATGCAGTCTCAATGGCGGGGTGCGGGCCGGGGAATAGGCCTCTTGGCCGGGGTGAATATGTTGGAACGCGGCGCGCGTAAATAGAAGCGGCTGGAGGTACCGGGGGCGAAGCCCGCCCCGGCCCGGAGGCCGAGTTAAAAAAAATAATAATCCCGTTCAGTCTCAATGGCAGGGTGCGGGCCGGCCCGGCGGCGATTGCGGCGGGCAGCAGGCCTCTTGGACAGGTTGAGAGATAAAAAATTAATAATTCCCATGCAGTCTCAATGGCGGGGTGCGGGCCGGGGAATAGGCCTCTTGGCCGGGGTGAATATGTTGGAGCGCGCCGCGCGTAAATAGAAGCGGCTGGAGGTACCGGGGGCGAAGCCCGCCCCGGCCCGGAGGCCGAGTTAAAAAAAATAATAATCCCCGTTCAGTCTCAATGGCGGGGTGCGGGCCGGCCCGGCGGCGAGTGCGGCGGGCAGCAGGCCTCTTGGACAGGTTGAGAGATAAAAAAATAATAATTCCCGTTCAGTCTCAATGGCGGGGTGCGGGCCGGCCCGGCGGCGAGTGCGGCGGGCAGCAGGCCTCTTGGACAGGTTGAGAGATAAAAAAACAATAATTCCCGTGCAGTCTCAATGGCGGGGTGCGGGCCGGGGAATAGGCCTCTTGGCCGGGGTGAATAGTGTTGGAACACGGCCCGCGGAAATAGTAGCGGCTGGAGGTACCGGGGGCGATGCCCGCCCCTGCGGCCAAGTTAAAAAAATAAATAATCCCCGTTCAGTCTCAATGGCGGGGTGCGGGCCGGCCCGGCGGCGATTGCGGCGGGCAGCAGGCCTCTTGGACAGGTTGAGAGATAAAAAAATAATAATTCCCATGTAGTCTCAATGGCGGGGTGCGGGCCGGGGAATAGGCCTCTTGGCCGGGGTGAATATGTTGGAACGCGGCGCGCGTAAATAGAAGCGGCTGGAGGTACCGGGGGCGAAGCCCGCCCCGGCCCGGAGGCCGAGTTAAAAAAAATAATAATCCCCGTTCAGTCTCAATGCCGGGGTGCGGGCCGGCCCGGCGGACGAGTGTGGCCGGGGAAGAGGCCTCTTGGCCGGGATGAATATGTTGGAACGCGGCGCGCGTAAATAGAAGCGGCTGGAGGTACCGGGGGCGAAGCCCGCCCCGGCCCGGAGGCCGAGTTAAAAAAAATAATAATCCCCGTTCAGTCTCAATGGCGGGGTGCGGGCCGGCCCGGCGGCGAGTGCGGCGGGCAGCAGGCCTCTTGGACAGGTTGAGAGATAAAAAAATAATAATTCCCGTGCAGTCTCAATGGCGGGGTGCGGGCCGGCCCGGCGGACGAGTGTGGCCGGGGAAGAGGCCTCTTGGCCGGGGTGAATATGTTGGAACGCGGCGCGCGTAAATAGAAGCGGCTGGAGGTACCGGGGGCGAAGCCCGCCCCGGCCCGGAGGCCGAGTTAAAAAAAATAATAATCCCCGTTCAGTCTCAATGGCGGGGTGCGGGCCGGCCCGGCGGCGAGTGCGGCGGGCAGCAGGCCTCTTGGACAGGTTGAGAAATAAAAAAATAATAATTCCCGTTCAGTCTCAATGGCAGGGTGCGGGCCGGCCCGGCGGCGATTGCGGCGGGCAGCAGGCCTCTTGGACAGGTTGAGAGATAAAAAAATAATAATTCCCGTGCAGTCTCAATGGCGGGGTGCGGGCCGGGGAATAGGCCTCTTGGCCGGGGTGAATATGTTGGAACGCGGCGCGCGTAAATAGAAGCGGCTGGAGGTACCGGGGGCGAAGCCCGCCCCGGCCCGGAGGCCGAGTTAAAAAAAATAATAATCCCCGTTCAGTCTCAATGGCGGGGTGCGGGCCGGCCCGGCGGCGAGTGCGGCGGGCAGCAGGCCTCTTGGACAGGTTGAGAGATAAAAAAATAATAATTCCCGTGCAGTCTCAATGGCGGGGTGCGGGCCGGGGAATAGGCCTCTTGGCCGGGGTGAATAGTGTTGGAACACGGCCCGCGGAAATAGTAGCGGCTGGAGGTACCGGGGGCGATGCCCGCCCCGGCCCGGCGGCCAAGTTAAAAAAATAAATAATCCCGTTCAGTCTCAATGGCAGGGTGCGGGCCGGCCCGGCGGCGATTGCGGCGGGCAGCAGGCCTCTTGGACAGGTTGAGAGATAAAAAAATAATAATTCCCATGCAGTCTCAATGGCGGGGTGCGGGCCGGGGAATAGGCCTCTTGGCCGGGGTGAATATGTTGGAACGCGGCGCGCGTAAATAGAAGCGGCTGGAGGTACCGGGGGCGAAGCCCGCCCCGGCCCGGAGGCCGAGTTAAAAAAAATAATAATCCCCGTTCAGTCTCAATGGCGGGGTGCGGGCCGGCCCGGCGGCGAGTGCGGCGGGCAGCAGGCCTCTTGGACAGGTTGAGAGATAAAAAAATAATAATTCCCGTGTAGTCTCAATGGCGGGGTGCGGGCCGGGGAATAGGCCTCTTGGCCGGGGTGAATAGTGTTGGAACACGGCCCGCGGAAATAGTAGCGGCTGGAGGTACCGGGGGCGATGCCCGCCCCGGCCCGGCGGCCAAGTTAAAAAAAAAAATAATCCCCGTTCAGTCTCAATGGCAGGGTGCGGGCCGGCCCGGCGGCGATTGCGGCGGGCAGCAGGCCTCTTGGACAGGTTGAGAGATAAAAAAATAATAATTCCCATGCAGTCTCAATGGCGGGGTGCGGGCCGGGGAATAGGCCTCTTGGCCGGGGTGAATAGTGTTGGAACACGGCCCGCGGAAATAGTAGCGGCTGGAGGTACCGGGGGCGATGCCCGCCCCGGCCGGCGGCCAAGTTAAAAAAATAAATAATCCCCGTTCAGTCTCAATGGCAGGGTGCGGGCCGGCCCGGCGGCGAGTGCGGCGGGCAGCAGGCCTCTTGGACAGGTTGAGAGATAAAAAAATAATAATTCCCGTTCAGTCTCAATGGCAGGGTGCGGGCCGGCCCGGCGGCGATTGCGGCGGGCAGCAGGCCTCTTGGACAGGTTGAGAGATAAAAAAATAATAATTCCCATGCATTCTCAATGGCGGGGTGCGGGCCGGGGAATAGGCCTCTTGGCCGGGGTGAATATGTTGGAACGCGGCGCGCGTAAATAGAAGCGGCTGGAGGTACCGGGGGCGAAGCCCGCCCCGGCCCGGAGGCCGAGTTAAAAAAAATAATAATCCCCGTTCAGTCTCAATGGCGGGGTGCGGGCCGGCCCGGCGGCGAGTGCGGCGGGCAGCAGGCCTCTTGGACAGGTTGAGAGATAAAAAAATAATAATTCCCGTGCAGTCTCAATGGCGGGGTGCGGGCCGGGGAATAGGCCTCTTGGCCGGGGTGAATAGTGTTGGAACACGACCCGCGGAAATAGTAGCGGCTGGAGGTACCGGGGGCGATGCCCGCCCCGGCCCGGCGGCCAAGTTAAAAAAATAAATAATCCCCGTTCAGTCTCAATGGCAGGGTGCGGGCCGGCCCGGCGGCGATTGCGGCGGGCAGCAGGCCTCTAGGACAGGTTCAGAGATAAAAAAATAATAATTCCCATGCAGTCTCAATGGCGGGGTGCGGGCCGGGGAATAGGCCTCTTGGCCGGGGTGAATAGTGTTGGAACACGGCCCGCGGAAATAGTAGCGGCTGGAGGTACCGGGGGCGATGCCCGCCCCGGCCCGGCGGCCAAGTTAAAAAAATAAATAATCCCCGTTCAGTCTCAATGGCAGGGTGCGGGCCGGCCCGGCGGCGAGTGCGGCGGGCAGCAGGCCTCTTGGACAGGTTGAGAGATAAAAAAATAATAATTCCCGTTCAGTCTCAATGGCAGGGTGCGGGCCGGCCCGGCGGCGATTGCGGCGGGCAGCAGGCCTCTTGGACAGGTTGAGAGATAAAAAAATAATAATTCCCATGCAGTCTCAATGGCGGGGTGCGGGCCGGGGAATAGGCCTCTTGGCCGGGGTGAATATGTTGGAACGCGGCGCGCGTAAATAGAAGCGGCTGGAGGTACCGGGGGCGAAGCCCGCCCCGGCCCGGAGGCCGAGTTAAAAAAAATAATAATCCCCGTTCAGTCTCAATGGCGGGGTGCGGGCCGGCCCGGCGGCGAGTGCGGCGGGCAGCAGGCCTCTTGGACAGGTTGAGAGATAAAAAAATAATAATTCCCGTGCAGTCTCAATGGCGGGGTGCGGGCCGGGGAATAGGCCTCTTGGCCGGGGTGAATAGTGTTGGAACACGGCCCGCGGAAATAGTAGCGGCTGGAGGTACCGGGGGCGATGCCCGCCCCGGCCTGGCGGCCAAGTTAAAAAAATAAATAATCCCCGTTCAGTCTCAATGGCAGGGTGCGGGCCGGCCCGGCGGCGATTGCGGCGGGCAGCAGGCCTCTTGGACAGGTTGAGAGATAAAAAAATAATAATTCCCGTGCAGTCTCAATGGCGGGGTGCGGGCCGGCGAATAGGCCTCTTGGCCGGGGTGAATAGTGTTGGAACACGGCCCGCGGAAATAGTAGCGGCTGGAGGTACCGGGGGCGAAGCCCGCCCCGGGCCGGCGGCCAAGTTAAAAAAATAAATAATCCCCGTTCAGTCTCAATGGCAGGGTGCGGGCCGGCCCGGCGGCGAGTGCGGCGGGCAGCAGGCCTCTTGGACAGATTGAGAGATAAAAAAATAATAATTCCCGTTCAGTATCAATGGCAGGGTGCGGGCCGGCCCGGCGGCGATTGCGGCGGGCAGCAGGCCTCTTGGACAGGTTGAGAGATAAAAAAATAATAATTCCCATGCAGTCTCAATGGCGGGGTGCGGGCCGGGGAATAGGCCTCTTGGCCGGGGTGAATATGTTGGAGCGCGCCGCGCGTAAATAGAAGCGGCTGGAGGTACCGGGGGCGAAGCCCGCCCCGGCCCGGAGGCCGAGTTAAAAAAAATAATAATCCCCGTTCAGTCTCAATGGCGGGGTGCGGGCCGGCCCGGCGGCGAGTGCGGCGGGCAGCAGGCCTCTTGGACAGGTTGAGAGATAAAAAAATAATAATTCCCGTGCAGTCTCAATGGCGGGGTGCGGGCCGGGGAATAGGCCTCTTGGCCGGGGTGAATAGTGTTGGAACACGGCCCGCGGAAATAGTAGCGGCTGGAGGTACCGGGGGCGATGCCCGCCCCTGCGGCCAAGTTAAAAAAATAAATAATCCCGTTCAGTCTCAATGGCGGGGTGCGGGCCGGCCCGGCGGCGATTGCGGCGGGCAGCAGGCCTCTTGGACAGGTTGAGAGATAAAAAAATAATAATTCCCATGCAGTCTCAATGGCGGGGTGCGGGCCGGGGAATAGGCCTCTTGGCCGGGGTGAATATGTTGGAACGCGGCGCGCGTAAATAGAAGCGGCTGGAGGTACCGGGGGCGAAGCCCGCCCCGGCCCGGAGGCCGAGTTAAAAAAAATAATAATCCCCGTTCAGTCTCAATGGCGGGGTGCGGGCCGGCCCGGCGGCGAGTGCGGCGGGCAGCAGGCCTCTTGGACAGGTTGAGAGATAAAAAAATAATAATTCCCGTGCAGTCTCAATGGCGGGGTGCGGGCCGGGGAATAGGCCTCTTGGCCGGGGTGAATAGTGTTGGAACACGGCCCGCGGAAATAGTAGCGGCTGGAGGTACCGGGGGCGATGCCCGCCCCGGCCCGGCGGCCAAGTTAAAAAAATAAATAATCCCCGTTCAGTCTCAATGGCAGGGTGCGGGCCGGCCCGGCGGCGATTGCGGCGGGCAGCAGGCCTCTTGGACAGGTTGAGAGATAAAAAAATAATAATTCCCGTGCAGTCTCAATGGCGGGGTGCGGGCCGGGGAATAGGCCTCTTGGCCGGGGTGAATAGTGTTGGAACACGGCCCGCGGAAATAGTAGCGGCTGGAGGTACCGGGGGCGATGCCCGCCCCGGGCCGGCGGCCAAGTTAAAAAAATAAATAATCCCCGTTCAGTCTCAATGGCAGGGTGCGGGCCGGCCCGGCGGCGAGTGCGGCGGGCAGCAGGCCTCTTGGACAGGTTGAGAGATAAAAAAATAATAATTCCCGTTCAGTATCAATGGCAGGGTGCGGGCCGGCCCGGCGGCGATTGCGGCGGGCAGCAGGCCTCTTGGACAGGTTGAGAGATAAAAAAATAATAATTCCCATGCAGTCTCAATGGCGGGGTGCGGGCCGGGGAATAGGCCTCTTGGCCGGGGTGAATATGTTGGAGCGCGCCGCGCGTAAATAGAAGCGGCTGGAGGTACCGGGGGCGAAGCCCGCCCCGGCCCGGAGGCCGAGTTAAAAAAAATAATAATCCCCGTTCAGTCTCAATGGCGGGGTGCGGGCCGGCCCGGCGGCGAGTGCGGCGGGCAGCAGGCCTCTTGGACAGGTTGAGAGATAAAAAAATAATAATTCCCGTTCAGTCTCAATGGCGGGGTGCGGGCCGGCCCGGCGGCGAGTGCGGCGGGCAGCAGGCCTCTTGGACAGGTTGAGAGATAAAAAAACAATAATTCCCGTGCAGTCTCAATGGCGGGGTGCGGGCCGGGGAATAGGCCTCTTGGCCGGGGTGAATAGTGTTGGAACACGGCCCGCGGAAATAGTAGCGGCTGGAGGTACCGGGGGCGATGCCCGCCCCTGCGGCCAAGTTAAAATAAAAAAATAATCCCCGTTCAGTCTCAATGGCGGGGTGCGGGCCGGCCCGGCGGCGATTGCGGCGGGCAGCAGGCCTCTTGGACAGGTTGAGAGATAAAAAAATAATAATTCCCATGCAGTCTCAATGGCGGGGTGCGGGCCGGGGAATAGGCCTCTTGGCCGGGGTGAATATGTTGGAACGCGGCGCGCGTAAATAGAAGCGGCTGGAGGTACCGGGGGCGAAGCCCGCCCCGGCCCGGAGGCCGAGTTAAAAAAAATAATAATCCCCGTTCAGTCTCAATGCCGGGGTGCGGGCCGGCCCGGCGGACGAGTGTGGCCGGGGAAGAGGCCTCTTGGCCGGGATGAATATGTTGGAACGCGGCGCGCGTAAATAGAAGCGGCTGGAGGTACCGGGGGCGAAGCCCGCCCCGGCCCGGAGGCCGAGTTAAAAAAAATAATAATCCCCGTTCAGTCTCAATGGCGGGGTGCGGGCCGGCCCGGCGGCGAGTGCGGCGGGCAGCAGGCCTCTTGGACAGGTTGAGAGATAAAAAAATAATAATTCCCGTGCAGTCTCAATGGCGGGGTGCGGGCCGGCCCGGCGGACGAGTGTGGCCGGGGAAGAGGCCTCTTGGCCGGGGTCAATATGTTGGAACGCGGCGCGCGTAAATAGAAGCGGCTGGAGGTACCGGGGGCGAAGCCCGCCCCGGCCCGGAGGCCGAGTTAAAAAAAATAATAATCCCCGTTCAGTCTCAATGGCGGGGTGCGGGCCGGCCCGGCGGCGAGTGCGGCGGGCAGCAGGCCTCTTGGACAGGTTGAGAAATAAAAAAATAATAATTCCCGTTCAGTCTCAATGGCAGGGTGCGGGCCGGCCCGGCGGCGATTGCGGCGGGCAGCAGGCCTCTTGGACAGGTTGAGAGATAAAAAAATAATAATTCCCGTGCAGTCTCAATGGCGGGGTGCGGGCCGGGGAATAGGCCTCTTGGCCGGGGTGAATATGTTGGAACGCGGCGCGCGTAAATAGAAGCGGCTGGAGGTACCGGGGGCGAAGCCCGCCCCGGCCCGGAGGCCGAGTTAAAAAAAATAATAATCCCCGTTCAGTCTCAATGGCGGGGTGCGGGCCGGCCCGGCGGCGAGTGCGGCGGGCAGCAGGCCTCTTGGACAGGTTGAGAGATAAAAAAATAATAATTCCCGTGCAGTCTCAATGGCGGGGTGCGGGCCGGGGAATAGGCCTCTTGGCCGGGGTGAATAGTGTTGGAACACGGCCCGCGGAAATAGTAGCGGCTGGAGGTACCGGGGGCGATGCCCGCCCCGGCCCGGCGGCCAAGTTAAAAAAATAAATAATCCCGTTCAGTCTCAATGGCAGGGTGCGGGCCGGCCCGGCGGCGATTGCGGCGGGCAGCAGGCCTCTTGGACAGGTTGAGAGATAAAAAAATAATAATTCCCATGCAGTCTCAATGGCGGGGTGCGGGCCGGGGAATAGGCCTCTTGGCCGGGGTGAATATGTTGGAACGCGGCGCGCGTAAATAGAAGCGGCTGTAGGTACCGGGGGCGAAGCCCGCCCCGGCCCGGAGGCCGAGTTAAAAAAAATAATAATCCCCGTTCAGTCTCAATGGCGGGGTGCGGGCCGGACGGCGGCGAGTGCGGCGGGCAGCAGGCCTCTTGGACAGGTTGAGAGATAAAAAAATAATAATTCCCGTTCAGTCTCAATGGCAGGGTGCGGGCCGGCCCGGCGGCGATTGCGGCGGGCAGCAGGCCTCTTGGACAGGTTGAGAGATAAAAAAATAATAATTCCCATGCAGTCTCAATGGCGGGGTGCGGGCCGGGGAATAGGCCTCTTGGCCGGGGTGAATATGTTGGAACGCGGCGCGCGTAAATAGAAGCGGCTGGAGGTACCGGGGGCGAAGCCCGCCCCGGCCCGGAGGCCGAGTTAAAAAAAATAATAATCCCCGTTCAGTCTTAATGGCGGGGTGCGGGCCGGCCCGGCGGCGAGTGCGGCGGGCAGCAGGCCTCTTGGACAGGTTGAGAGATAAAAAAATAATAATTCCCGTGCAGTCTCAATGGCGGGGTGCGGGCCGGGGAATAGGCCTCTTGGCCGGGGTGAATAGTGTTGGAACACGGCCCGCGGAAATAGTAGCGGCTGGAGGTACCGGGGGCGATGCCCGCCCCGGCCCGGCGGCCAAGTTAAAAAAATAAATAATCCCCGTTCAGTCTCAATGGCAGGGTGCGGGCCGGCCCGGCGGCGATTGCGGCGGGCAGCAGGCCTCTAGGACAGGTTGAGAGATAAAAAAATAATAATTCCCATGCAGTCTCAATGGCGGGGTGCGGGCCGGGGAATAGGCCTCTTGGCCGGGGTGAATAGTGTTGAAACACGGCCCGCGGAAATAGTAGCGGCTGGAGGTACCGGGGGCGATGCCCGCCCCGGCCCGGCGGCCAAGTTAAAAAAATAAATAATCCCGTTCAGTCTCAATGGCGGGGTGCGGGCCGGCCCGGCGGCGATTGCGGCGGGCAGCAGGCCTCTTGGACAGGTTGAGAGATAAAAAAATAATAATTCCCATGCAGTCTCAATGGCGGGGTGCGGGCCGGGGAATAGGCCTCTTGGCCGGGGTGAATATGTTGGAACGCGGCGCGCGTAAATAGAAGCGGCTGGAGGTACCGGGGGCGAAGCCCGCCCCGGCCCGGAGGCCGAGTTAAAAAAAATAATAATCCCCGTTCAGTCTCAATGGCGGGGTGCGGGCCGGCCCGGCGGCGAGTGCGGCGGGCAGCAGGCCTCTTGGACAGGTTGAGAGATAAAAAAATAATAATTCCCGTGCAGTCTCAATGGCGGGGTGCGGGCCGGGGAATAGGCCTCTTGGCCGGGGTGAATAGTGTTGGAACACGGCCCGCGGAAATAGTAGCGGCTGGAGGTACCGGGGGCGATGCCCGCCCCGGGCCGGCGGCCAAGTTAAAAAAATAAATAATCCCCGTTCAGTCTCAATGGCAGGGTGCGGGCCGGCCCGGCGGCGAGTGCGGCGGGCAGCAGGCCTCTTGGACAGATTGAGAGATAAAAAAATAATAATTCCCGTTCAGTATCAATGGCAGGGTGCGGGCCGGCCCGGCGGCGATTGCGGCGGGCAGCAGGCCTCTTGGACAGGTTGAGAGATAAAAAAATAATAATTCCCATGCAGTCTCAATGGCGGGGTGCGGGCCGGGGAATAGGCCTCTTGGCCGGGGTGAATATGTTGGAGCGCGCCGCGCGTAAATAGAAGCGGCTGGAGGTACCGGGGGCGAAGCCCGCCCCGGCCCGGAGGCCGAGTTAAAAAAAATAATAATCCCCGTTCAGTCTCAATGGCGGGGTGCGGGCCGGCCCGGCGGCGAGTGCGGCGGGCAGCAGGCCTCTTGGACAGGTTGAGAGATAAAAAAATAATAATTCCCGTGCAGTCTCAATGGCAGGGTGCGGGCCGGGGAATAGGCCTCTTGGCCGGGGTGAATAGTGTTGGAACACGGCCCGCGGAAATAGTAGCGGCTGGAGGTACCGGGGGCGATGCCCGCCCCTGCGGCCAAGTTAAAAAAATAAATAATCCCGTTCAGTCTCAATGGCGGGGTGCGGGCCGGCCCGGCGGCGATTGCGGCGGGCAGCAGGCCTCTTGGACAGGTTGAGAGATAAAAAAATAATAATTCCCATGCAGTCTCAATGGCGGGGTGCGGGCCGGGGAATAGGCCTCTTGGCCGGGGTGAATATGTTGGAACGCGGCGCGCGTAAATAGAAGCGGCTGGAGGTACCGGGGGCGAAGCCCGCCCCGGCCCGGAGGCCGAGTTAAAAAAAATAATAATCCCCGTTCAGTCTCAATGGCGGGGTGCGGGCCGGCCCGGCGGCGAGTGCGGCGGGCAGCAGGCCTCTTGGACAGGTTGAGAGATAAAAAAATAATAATTCCCGTGCAGTCTCAATGGCGGGGTGCGGGCCGGGGAATAGGCCTCTTGGCCGGGGTGAATAGTGTTGGAACACGGCCCGCGGAAATAGTAGCGGCTGGAGGTACCGGGGGCGATGCCCGCCCCGGCCCGGCGGCCAAGTTAAAAAAATAAATAATCCCCGTTCAGTCTCAATGGCAGGGTGCGGGCCGGCCCGGCGGCGATTGCGGCGGGCAGCAGGCCTCTTGGACAGGTTGAGAGATAAAAAAATAATAATTCCCATGCAGTCTCAATGGCGGGGTGCGGGCCGGGGAATAGGCCTCTTGGCCGGGGTGAATAGTGTTGGAACACGGCCCGCGGAAATAGTAGCGGCTGGAGGTACCGGGGGCGATGCCCGCCCCGGCCCGGCGGCCAAGTTAAAAAAATAAATAATCCCCGTTCAGTCTCAATGGCAGGGTGCGGGCCGGCCCGGCGGCGAGTGCGGCGGGCAGCAGGCCTCTTGGACAGGTTGAGAGATAAAAAAATAATAATTCCCGTTCAGTCTCAATGGCAGGGTGCGGGCCGGCCCGGCGGCGATTGCGGCGGGCAGCAGGCCTCTTGGACAGGTTGAGAGATAAAAAAATAATAATTCCCATGCAGTCTCAATGGCGGGGTGCGGGCCGGGGAATAGGCCTCTTGGCCGGGGTGAATATGTTGGAACGCGGCGCGCGTAAATAGAAGCGGCTGGAGGTACCGGGGGCGAAGCCCGCCCCGGCCCGGAGGCCGAGTTAAAAAAAATAATAATCCCCGTTCAGTCGCAATGGCAGGGTGCGGGCCGGCCCGGCGGCGATTGCGGCGGGCAGCAGGCCTCTTGGACAGGTTGAGAGATAAAAAAATAATAATTCCCGTGCAGTCTCAATGGCGGGGTGCGGGCCGGGGAATAGGCCTCTTGGCCGGGGTGAATAGTGTTGGAACACGGCCCGCGGAAATAGTAGCGGCTGGAGGTACCGGGGGCGATGCCCGCCCCGGGCCGGCGGCCAAGTTAAAAAAATAAATAATCTCCGTTCAGTCTCAATGGCAGGGTGCGGGCCGGCCCGGCGGCGAGTGCGGCGGGCAGCAGGCCTCTTGGACAGGTTGAGAGATAAAAAAACAATAATTCCCGTGCAGTCTCAATGGCGGGGTGCGGGCCGGGGAATAGGCCTCTTGGCCGGGGTGAATAGTGTTGGAACACGGCCCGCGGAAATAGTAGCGGCTGGAGGTACCGGGGGCGATGCCCGCCCCTGCGGCCAAGTTAAAAAAATAAATAATCCCCGTTCAGTCTGTATGGCGGGGTGCGGGCCGGCCCGGCGGCGATTGCGGCGGGCAGCAGGCCTCTTGGACAGGTTGAGAGATAAAAAAATAATAATTCCCATGCAGTCTCAATGGCGGGGTGCGGGCGGGGAATAGGCCTCTTGGCCGGGGTGAATATGTTGGAACGCGGCGCGCGTAAATAGAAGCGGCTGGAGGTACCGGGGGCGAAGCCCGCCCCGGCCCGGAGGCCGAGTTAAAAAAAATAATAATCCCCGTTCAGTCTCAATGGCGGGGTGCGGGCCGGCCCGGCGGCGAGTGCGGCGGGCAGCAGGCCTCTTGGACAGGTTGAGAGATAAAAAAATAATAATTCCCGTGCAGTCTCAATGGCGGGGTGCGGGCCGGGGAATAGGCCTCTTGGCCGGGGTGAATAGTGTTGGAACACGGCCCGCGGAAATAGTAGCGGCTGGAGGTACCGGGGGCGATGCCCGCCCCGGCCCGGCGGCCAAGTTAAAAAAATAAATAATCCCCGTTCAGTCTCAATGGCAGGGTGCGGGCCGGCCCGGCGGCGATTGCGGCGGGCAGCAGGCCTCTTGGACAGGTTGAGAGATAAAAAAATTGTAATTCCCATGTAGTCTCAATGGCGGGGTGCGGGCCGGGGAATAGGCCTCTTGGCCGGGGTGAATAGTGTTGGAACACGGCCCGCGGAAATAGTAGCGGCTGGAGGTACCGGGGGCGATGGCGGCCAAGTTAAAAAAATAAATAATCCCCGTTCAGTCTCAATGACAGGGTGCGGGCCGGCCCGGCGGCGAGTGCGGCGGGCAGCCGGCCTCTTGGACAGGTTGAGAGATAAAAAAATAATAATTCCCGTTCAGTCTCAATGGCAGGGTGCGGGCCGGCCCGGCGGCGATTGCGGCGGGCAGCAGGCCTCTTGGACAGGTTGAGAGATAAAAAAATAATAATTCCCATGCAGTCTCAATGGCGGGGTGCGGGCCGGGGAATAGGCCTCTTGGCCGGGGTGAATAGTGTTGGAACACGGCCCGTGGAAATAGTAGCGGCTGGAGGTACCGGGGGCGATGCCGGCCCCGGCCCGGCGGCCAAGTTAAAAAAATAAATAATCCCCGTTCAGTCTCAATGGCAGGGTGCGGGCCGGCCCGGCGGCGAGTGCGGCGGGCAGCAGGCCTCTTGGACAGGTTGAGAGATAAAAAAATAATAATTCCCGTTCAGTCTCAATGGCAGGGTGCGGGCCGGCCCGGCGGCGATTGCGGCGGGCAGCAGGCCTCTTGGACAGGTTGAGAGATAAAAAAATAATAATTCCCATGCAGTCTCAATGGCGGGGTGCGGGCCGGGGAATAGGCCTCTTGGCCGGGGTGAATATGTTGGAACGCGGCGCGCGTAAATAGAAGCGGCTGGAGGTACCGGGGGCGAAGCCCGCCCCGGCCCGGAGGCCGAGTTAAAAAAATAATAATCCCCGTTCAGTCTTAATGGCGGGGTGCGGGCCGGCCCGGCGGCGAGTGCGGCGGGCAGCAGGCCTCTTGGACAGGTTGAGAGATAAAAAAATAATAATTCCCGTGCAGTCTCAATGGCGGGGTGCGGGCCGGGGAATAGGCCTCTTGGCCGGGGTGAATAGTGTTGGAACACGGCCCGCGGAAATAGTAGCGGCTGGAGGTACCGGGGGCGATGCCCGCCCCTGCGGCCAAGTTAAAAAAATAAATAATCCCCGTTCAGTCTCAATGGCGGGGTGCGGGCCGGCCCGGCGGCGAGTGCGGCGGGCAGCAGGCCTCTTGGACAGGTTGAGAGATAAAAAAATAATAATTCCCATGCAGTCTCAATGGCGGGGTGCGGGCCGGGGAATAGGCCTCTTGGCCGGGGTGAATATGTTGGAACGCGGCGCGCGTAAATAGAAGCGGCTGGAGGTACCGGGGGCGAAGCCCGCCCCGGCCCGGAGGCCGAGTTAAAAAAAAATAATAATCCCCGTTCAGTCTCAATGGCGGGGTGCGGGCCGGCCCGGCGGCGAGTGCGGCGGGCAGCAGGCCTCTTGGACAGGTTGAGAGATAAAAAAATAATAATTCCCGTGCAGTCTCAATGGCGGGGTGCGGGCCGGGGAATAGGCCTCTTGGCCGGGGTGAATAGTGTTGGAACACGGCCCGCGGAAATAGTAGCGGCTGGAGGTACCGGGGGCGATGCCCGCCCCGGCCCGGCGGCCAAGTTAAAAAAATAAATAATCCCGTTCAGTCTCAATGGCAGGGTGCGGGCCGGCCCGGCGGCGATTGCGGCGGGCAGCAGGCCTCTTGGACAGGTTGAGAGATAAAAAAATAATAATTCCCATGCAGTCTCAATGGCGGGGTGCGGGCCGGGGAATAGGCCTCTTGGCCGGGGTGAATATGTTGGAACGCGGCGCGCGTAAATAGAAGCGGCTGGAGGTACCGGGGGCGAAGCCCGCCCCGGCCCGGAGGCCGAGTTAAAAAAAATAATAATCCCCGTTCAGTCTCAATGGCGGGGTGCGGGCCGGCCCGGCGGCGAGTGCGGCGGGCAGCAGGCCTCTTGGACAGGTTGAGAGATAAAAAAATAATAATTCCCGTGCAGTCTCAATGGCGGGGTGCGGGCCGGGGAATAGGCCTCTTGGCCGGGGTGAATAGTGTTGGAACACGGCCCGCGGAAATAGTAGCGGCTGGAGGTACCGGGGGCGATGCCCGCCCCGGCCCGGCGGCCAAGTTAAAAAAATAAATAATCCCCGTTCAGTCTCAATGGCAGGGTGCGGGCCGGCCCGGCGGCGATTGCGGCGGGCAGCAGGCCTCTTGGACAGGTTGAGAGATAAAAAAATAATAATTCCCATGCAGTCTCAATGGCGGGGTGCGGGCCGGGGAATAGGCCTCTTGGCCGGGGTGAATAGTGTTGGAACACGGCCCGCGGAAATAGTAGCGGCTGGAGGTACCGGGGGCGATGCCCGCCCCGGCCCGGCGGCCAAGTTAAAAAAATAAATAATCCCCGTTCAGTCTCAATGGCAGGGTGCGGGCCGGCCCGGCGGCGATTGCGGCGGGCAGCAGGCCTCTTGGACAGGTTGAGAGATAAAAAAATAATAATTCCCGTTCAGTCTCAATGGCAGGGTGCGGGCCGGCCCAGCGGCGATTGCGGCGGGCAGCAGGCCTCTTGGACAGGTTGAGAGATAAAAAAATAATAATTCCCATGCAGTCTCAATGGCGGGGTGCGGGCCGGGGAATAGGCCTCTTGGCCGGGGTGAATAGTGTTGGAACACGGCCCGCGGAAATAGTAGCGGCTGGAGGTACCGGGGGCGATGCCCGCCCCTGCGGCCAAGTTAAAAAAATAAATAATCCCCGTTCAGTCTCAATGGCGGGGTGCGGGCCGGCCCGGCGGCGATTGCGGCGGGCAGCAGGCCTCTTGGACAGGTTGAGAGATAAAAAAATAATAATTCCCATGCAGTCTCAATGGCGGGGTGCGGGCCGGGGAATAGGCCTCTTGGCCGGGGTGAATATGTTGGAACGCGGCGCGCGTAAATAGAAGCGGCTGGAGGTACCGGGGGCGAAGCCCGCCCCGGCCCGGAGGCCGAGTTAAAAAAAATAATAATCCCCGTTCAGTCTCAATGGCGGGGTGCGGGCCGGCCCGGCGGCGAGTGCGGCGGGCAGCAGGCCTCTTGGACAGGTTGAGAGATAAAAAAATAATAATTCCCATGCAGTCTCAATGGCGGGGTGCGGGCCGGGGAATAGGCCTCTTGGCCGGGGTGAATATGTTGGAACGCGGCGCGCGTAAATAGAAGCGGCTGGAGGTACCGGGGGCGAAGCCCGCCCCGGCCCGGAGGCCGAGTTAAAAAAAATAATAATCCCCGTTCAGTCTCAATGGCGGGGTGCGGGCCGGCCCGGCGGCGAGTGCGGCGGGCAGCAGGCCTCTTGGACAGGTTGAGAGATAAAAAAATAATAATTCCCGTGTAGTCTCAATGGCGGGGTGCGGGCCGGGGAATAGGCCTCTTGGCCGGGGTGAATAGTGTTGGAACACGGCCCGCGGAAATAGTAGCGGCTGGAGGTACCGGGGGCGATGCCCGCCCCGGCCCGGCGGCCAAGTTAAAAAAAAAAATAATCCCCGTTCAGTCACAATGGCAGGGTGCGGGCCGGCCCGGCGGCGATTGCGGCGGGCAGCAGGCCTCTTGGACAGGTTGAGAGATAAAAAAATAATAATTCCCATGCAGTCTCAATGGCGGGGTGCGGGCCGGGGAATAGGCCTCTTGGCCGGGGTGAATAGTGTTGGAACACGGCCCGCGGAAATAGTAGCGGCTGGAGGTACCGGGGGCGATGCCCGCCCCGGCCGGCGGCCAAGTTAAAAAAATAAATAATCCCCGTTCATTCTCAATGGCAGGGTGCGGGCCGGCCCGGCGGCGAGTGCGGCGGGCAGCAGGCCTCTTGGACAGGTTGAGAGATAAAAAAATAATAATTCCCGTTCAGTCTCAATGGCAGGGTGCGGGCCGGCCCGGCGGCGATTGCGGCGGGCAGCAGGCCTCTTGGACAGGTTGAGAGATAAAAAAATAATAATTCCCATGCAGTCTCAATGGCGGGGTGCGGGCCGGGGAATAGGCCTCTTGGCCGGGGTGAATATGTTGGAACGCGGCGCGCGTAAATAGAAGCGGCTGGAGGTACCGGGGGCGAAGCCCGCCCCGGCCCGGAGGCCGAGTTAAAAAAAATAATAATCCCCGTTCAGTCTTAATGGCGGGTTGCGGGCCGGCCCGGCGGCGAGTGCGGCGGGCAGCAGGCCTCTTGGACAGGTTGAGAGATAAAAAAATAATAATTCCCGTGCAGTCTCAATGGCGGGGTGCGGGCCGGGGAATAGGCCTCTTGGCCGGGGTGAATAGTGTTGGAACACGGCCCGCGGAAATAGTAGCGGCTGGAGGTACCGGGGGCGATGCCCGCCCCGGCCCGGCGGCCAAGTTAAAAAAATAAATAATCCCCGTTCAGTCTCAATGGCAGGGTGCGGGCCGGCCCGGCGGCGAGTGCGGCGGGCAGCAGGCCTCTTGGACAGGTTGAGAGATAAAAAAATAATAATTCCCGTTCAGTCTCAATGGCAGGGTGCGGGCCGGCCCGGCGGCGATTGCGGCGGGCAGCAGGCCTCTTGGACAGGTTGAGAGATAAAAAAATAATAATTCCCATGCAGTCTCAATGGCGGGGTGCGGGCCGGGGAATAGGCCTCTTGGCCGGGGTGAATATGTTGGAACGCGGCGCGCGTAAATAGAAGCGGCTGGAGGTACCGGGGGCGAAGCCCGCCCCGGCCCGGAGGCCGAGTTAAAAAAAATAATAATCCCCGTTCAGTCTCAATGGCGGGGTGCGGGCCGGCCCGGCGGCGAGTGCGGCGGGCAGCAGGCCTCTTGGACAGGTTGAGAGATAAAAAAATAATAATTCCCGTGCAGTCTCAATGGCGGGGTGCGGGCCGGGGAATAGGCCTCTTGGCCGGGGTGAATAGTGTTGGAACACGGCCCGCGGAAATAGTAGCGGCTGGAGGTACCGGGGGCGATGCCCGCCCCGGCCCGGCGGCCAAGTTAAAAAAATAAATAATCCCCGTTCAGTCTCAATGGCAGGGTGCGGGCCGGCCCGGCGGCGATTGCGGCGGGCAGCAGGCCTCTTGGACAGGTTGAGAGATAAAAAAATAATAATTCCCGTGCAGTCTCAATGGCGGGGTGCGGGCCGGGGAATAGGCCTCTTGGCCGGGGTGAATAGTGTTGGAACACGGCCCGCGGAAATAGTAGCGGCTGGAGGTACCGGGGGCGAAGCCCGCCCCGGGCCGGCGGCCAAGTTAAAAAAATAAATAATCCCCGTTCAGTCTCAATGGCAGGGTGCGGGCCGGCCCGGCGGCGAGTGCGGCGGGCAGCAGGCCTCTTGGACAGATTGAGAGATAAAAAAATAATAATTCCCGTTCAGTATCAATGGCAGGGTGCGGGCCGGCCCGGCGGCGATTGCGGCGGGCAGCAGGCCTCTTGGACAGGTTGAGAGATAAAAAAATAATAATTCCCATGCAGTCTCAATGGCGGGGTGCGGGCCGGGGAATAGGCCTCTTGGCCGGGGTGAATATGTTGGAGCGCGCCGCGCGTAAATAGAAGCGGCTGGAGGTACCGGGGGCGAAGCCCGCCCCGGCCCGGAGGCCGAGTTAAAAAAAATAATAATCCCCGTTCAGTCTCAATGGCGGGGTGCGGGCCGGCCCGGCGGCGAGTGCGGCGGGCAGCAGGCCTCTTGGACAGGTTGAGAGATAAAAAAATAATAATTCCCGTGCAGTCTCAATGGCGGGGTGCGGGCCGGGGAATAGGCCTCTTGGCCGGGGTGAATAGTGTTGGAACACGGCCCGCGGAAATAGTAGCGGCTGGAGGTACCGGGGGCGATGCCTGCCCCTGCGGCCAAGTTAAAAAAATAAATAATCCCGTTCAGTCTCAATGGCGGGGTGCGGGCCGGCCCGGCGGCGATTGCGGCGGGCAGCAGGCCTCTTGGACAGGTTGAGAGATAAAAAAATAATAATTCCCATGCAGTCTCAATGGCGGGGTGCGGGCCGGGGAATAGGCCTCTTGGCCGGGGTGAATATGTTGGAACGCGGCGCGCGTAAATAGAAGCGGCTGGAGGTACCGGGGGCGAAGCCCGCCCCGGCCCGGAGGCCGAGTTAAAAAAAATAATAATCACCGTTCAGTCTCAATGGCGGGGTGCGGGCCGGCCCGGCGGCGAGTGCGGCGGGCAGCAGGCCTCTTGGACAGGTTGAGAGATAAAAAAATAATAATTCCCGTGCAGTCTCAATGGCGGGGTGCGGGCCGGGGAATAGGCCTCTTGGCCGGGGTGAATAGTGTTGGAACACGGCCCGCGGAAATAGTAGCGGCTGGAGGTACCGGGGGCGATGCCCGCCCCGGCCCGGCGGCCAAGTTAAAAAAATAAATAATCCCCGTTCAGTCTCAATGGCAGGGTGCGGGCCGGCCCGGCGGCGATTGCGGCGGGCAGCAGGCCTCTTGGACAGGTTGAGAGATAAAAAAATAATAATTCCCGTGCAGTCTCAATGGCGGGGTGCGGGCCGGGGAATAGGCCTCTTGGCCGGGGTGAATAGTGTTGGAACACGGCCCGCGGAAATAGTAGCGGCTGGAGGTACCGGGGGCGATGCCCGCCCCGGGCCGGCGGCCAAGTTAAAAAAATAAATAATCCCCGTTCAGTCTCAATGGCAGGGTGCGGGCCGGCCCGGCGGCGAGTGCGGCGGGCAGCAGGCCTCTTGGACAGATTGAGAGATAAAAAAATAATAATTCCCGTTCAGTATCAATGGCAGGGTGCGGGCCGGCCCGGCGGCGATTGCGGCGGGCAGCAGGCCTCTTGGACAGGTTGAGAGATAAAAAAATAATAATTCCCATGCAGTCTCAATGGCGGGGTGCGGGCCGGGGAATAGGCCTCTTGGCCGGGGTGAATATGTTGGAGCGCGCCGCGCGTAAATAGAAGCGGCTGGAGGTACCGGGGGCGAAGCCCGCCCCGGCCCGGAGGCCGAGTTAAAAAAAATAATAATCCCCGTTCAGTCTCAATGGCGGGGTGCGGGCCGGCCCGGCGGCGAGTGCGGCGGGCAGCAGGCCTCTTGGACAGGTTGAGAGATAAAAAAATAATAATTCCCGTGCAGTCTCAATGGCGGGGTGCGGGCCGGGGAATAGGCCTCTTGGCCGGGGTGAATAGTGTTGGAACACGGCCCGCGGAAATAGTAGCGGCTGGAGGTACCGGGGGCGATGCCCGCCCCGGCCCGGCGGCCAAGTTAAAAAAATAAATAATCCCGTTCAGTCTCAATGGCAGGGTGCGGGCCGGCCCGGCGGCGATTGCGGCGGGCAGCAGGCCTCTTGGACAGGTTGAGAGATAAAAAAATAATAATTCCCATGCAGTCTCAATGGCGGGGTGCGGGCCGGGGAATAGGCCTCTTGGCCGGGGTGAATATGTTGGAACGCGGCGCGCGTAAATAGAAGCGGCTGGAGGTACCGGGGGCGAAGCCCGCCCCGGCCCGGAGGCCGAGTTAAAAAAAATAATAATCCCCGTTCAGTCTCAATGGCGGGGTGCGGGCCGGCCCGGCGGCGAGTGCGGCGGGCAGCAGGCCTCTTGGACAGGTTGAGAGATAAAAAATAATAATTCCCGTGCAGTCTCAATGGCGGGGTGCGGGCCGGGGAATAGGCCTCTTGGCCGGGGTGAATAGTGTTGGAACACGGCCCGCGGAAATAGTAGCGGCTGGAGGTACCGGGGGCGATGCCCGCCCCGGCCCGGCGGCCAAGTTAAAAAAATAAATAATCCCCGTTCAGTCTCAATGGCAGGGTGCGGGCCGGCCCGGCGGCGATTGCGGCGGGCAGCAGGCCTCTTGGACAGGTTGAGAGATAAAAAAATAATAATTCCCATGCAGTCTCAATGGCGGGGTGCGGGCCGGGGAATAGGCCTCTTGGCCGGGGTGAATAGTGTTGGAACACGGCCCGCGGAAATAGTAGCGGCTGGAGGTACCGGGGGCGATGCCCGCCCCGGCCCGGCGGCCAAGTTAAAAAAATAAATAATCCCCGTTCAGTCTCAATGGCAGGGTGCGGGCCGGCCCGGCGGCGAGTGCGGCGGGCAGCAGGCCTCTTGGACAGGTTGAGAGATAAAAAAATAATAATTCCCGTTCAGTCTCAATGGCAGGGTGCGGGCCGGCCCGGCGGCGATTGCGGCGGGCAGCAGGCCTCTTGGACAGGTTGAGAGATAAAAAAATAATAATTCCCATGCAGTCTCAATGGCGGGGTGCGGGCCGGGGAATAGGCCTCTTGGCCGGGGTGAATATGTTGGAACGCGGCGCGCGTAAATAGAAGCGGCTGGAGGTACCGGGGGCGAAGCCCGCCCCGGCCCGGAGGCCGAGTTAAAAAAAATAATAATCCCCGTTCAGTCTCAATGGCGGGGTGCGGGCCGGCCCGGCGGCGAGTGCGGCGGGCAGCAGGCCTCTTGGACAGGTTGAGAGATAAAAAAATAATAATTCCCGTGCAGTCTCAATGGCGGGGTGCGGGCCGGGGAATAGGCCTCTTGGCCGGGGTGAATAGTGTTGGAACACGGCCCGCGGAAATAGTAGCGGCTGGAGGTACCGGGGGCGATGCCCGCCCCGGCCCGTCGGCCAAGTTAAAAAAATAAATAATCCCCGTTCAGTCGCAATGGCAGGGTGCGGGCCGGCCCGGCGGCGATTGCGGCGGGCAGCAGGCCTCTTGGACAGGTTGAGAGATAAAAAAATAATAATTCCCGTGCAGTCTCAATGGCGGGGTGCGGGCCGGGGAATAGGCCTCTTGGCCGGGGTGAATAGTGTTGGAACACGGCCCGCGGAAATAGTAGCGGCTGGAGGTACCGGGGGCGATGCCCGCCCCGGGCCGGCGGCCAAGTTAAAAAAATAAATAATCTCCGTTCAGTCTCAATGGCAGGGTGCGGGCCGGCCCGGCGGCGAGTGCGGCGGGCAGCAGGCCTCTTGGACAGGTTGAGAGATAAAAAAATAATAATTCCCGTTCAGTATCAATGGCAGGGTGCGGGCCGGCCCGGCGGCGATTGCGGCGGGCAGCAGGCCTCTTGGACAGGTTGAGAGGTAAAAAAATAATAATTCCCATGCAGTCTCAATGGCGGGGTGCGGGCCGGGGAATAGGCCTCTTGGCCGGGGTGAATATGTTGGAGCGCGCCGCGCGTAAATAGAAGCGGCTGGAGGTACCGGGGGCGAAGCCCGCCCCGGCCCGGAGGCCGAGTTAAAAATAATAATAATCCCCGTTCAGTCTCAATGGCGGGGTGCGGGCCGGCCCGGCGGCGAGTGCGGCGGGCAGCAGGCCTCTTGGACAGGTTGAGAGATAAAAAAACAATAATTCCCGTGCAGTCTCAATGGCGGGGTGCGGGCCGGGGAATAGGCCTCTTGGCCGGGGTGAATAGTGTTGGAACACGGCCCGCGGAAATAGTAGCGGCTGGAGGTACCGGGGGCGATGCCCGCCCCTGCGGCCAAGTTAAAAAAATAAATAATCCCCGTTCAGTCTGTATGGCGGGGTGCGGGCCGGCCCGGCGGCGATTGCGGCGGGCAGCAGGCCTCTTGGACAGGTTGAGAGATAAAAAAATAATAATTCCCATGCAGTCTCAATGGCGGGGTGCGGGCCGGGGAATAGGCCTCTTGGCCGGGGTGAATATGTTGGAACGCGGCGCGCGTAAATAGAAGCGGCTGGAGGTACCGGGGGCGAAGCCCGCCCCGGCCCGGAGGCCGAGTTAAAAAAAATAATAATCCCCGTTCAGTCTCAATGGCGGGGTGCGGGCCGGCCCGGCGGCGAGTGCGGCGGGCAGCAGGCCTCTTGGACAGGTTGAGAGATAAAAAAATAATAATTCCCGTGCAGTCTCAATGGCGGGGTGCGGGCCAGGGAATAGGCCTCTTGGCCGGGGTGAATAGTGTTGGAACACGGCCCGCGGAAATAGTAGCGGCTGGAGGTACCGGGGGCGATGCCCGCCCCGGCCCGGCGGCCAAGTTAAAAAAATAAATAATCCCGTTCAGTCTCAATGGCAGGGTGCGGGCCGGCCCGGCGGCGATTGCGGCGGGCAGCAGGCCTCTTGGACAGGTTGAGAGATAAAAAAATAATAATTCCCATGCAGTCTCAATGGCGGGGTGCGGGCGGGGAATAGGCCTCTTGGCCGGGGTGAATATGTTGGAACGCGGCGCGCGTAAATAGAAGCGGCTGGAGGTACCGGGGGCGAAGCCCGCCCCGGCCCGGAGGCCGAGTTAAAAAAAATAATAATCCCCGTTCAGTCTCAATGGCGGGGTGCGGGCCGGCCCGGCGGCGAGTGCGGCGGGCAGCAGGCCTCTTGGACAGGTTGAGAGATAAAAAAATAATAATTCCCGTGCAGTCTCAATGGCGGGGTGCGGGCCGGGGAATAGGCCTCTTGGCCGGGGTGAATAGTGTTGGAACACGGCCCGCGGAAATAGTAGCGGCTGGAGGTACCGGGGGCGATGCCCGCCCCGGCCCGGCGGCCAAGTTAAAAAAATAAATAATCCCCGTTCAGTCTCAATGGCAGGGTGCGGGCCGGCCCGGCGGCGATTGCGGCGGGCAGCAGGCCTCTTGGACAGGTTGAGAGATAAAAAAATTGTAATTCCCATGTAGTCTCAATGGCGGGGTGCGGGCCGGGGAATAGGCCTCTTGGCCGGGGTGAATAGTGTTGGAACACGGCCCGCGGAAATAGTAGCGGCTGGAGGTACCGGGGGCGATGGCGGCCAAGTTAAAAAAATAAATAATCCCCGTTCAGTCTCAATGACAGGGTGCGGGCCGGCCCGGCGGCGAGTGCGGCGGGCAGCAGGCCTCTTGGACAGGTTGAGAGATAAAAAAATAATAATTCCCGTTCAGTCTCAATGGCAGGGTGCGGGCCGGCCCGGCGGCGATTGCGGCGGGCAGCAGGCCTCTTGGACAGGTTGAGAGATAAAAAAATAATAATTCCCATGCAGTCTCAATGGCGGGGTGCGGGCCGGGGAATAGGCCTCTTGGCCGGGGTGAATATGTTGGAACGCGGCGCGCGTAAATAGAAGCGGCTGGAAGTACCGGGGGCGAAGCCCGCCCCGGCCCGGAGGCCGAGTTAAAAAAAATAATAATCCCCGTTCAGTCTCAATGGCGGGGTGCGGGCCGGCCCGGCGGCGAGTGCGGCGGGCAGCAGGCCTCTTGGACAGGTTGAGAGATAAAAAAATAATAATTCCCGTGCAGTCTCAATGGCGGGGTGCGGGCCGGGGAATAGGCCTCTTGGCCGGGGTGAATAGTGTTGGAACACGGCCCGCGGAAATAGTAGCGGCTGGAGGTACCGGGGGCGATGCCCGCCCCGGCCCGGCGGCCAAGTTAAAAAAATAAATAATCCCCGTTCAGTCTCAATGGCAGGGTGCGGGCCGGCCCGGCGGCGATTGCGGCGGGCAGCAGGCCTCTTGGACAGGTTGAGAGATAAAAAAATTGTAATTCCCATGTAGTCTCAATGGCGGGGTGCGGGCCGGGGAATAGGCCTCTTGGCCGGGGTGAATAGTGTTGGAACACGGCCCGCGGAAATAGTAGCGGCTGGAGGTACCGGGGGCGATGCCCGCCCCGGCCCGGCGGCCAAGTTAAAAAAATAAATAATCCCCGTTCAGTCTCAATGGCAGGGTGCGGGCCGGCCCGGCGGCGATTGCGGCGGGCAGCAGGCCTCTTGGACAGGTTGAGAGATAAAAAAATAATAATTCCCGTTCAGTCTCAATGGCAGGGTGCGGGCCGGCCCAGCGGCGATTGCGGCGGGCAGCAGGCCTCTTGGACAGGTTGAGAGATAAAAAAATAATAATTCCCATGCAGTCTCAATGGCGGGGTGCGGGCCGGGGAATAGGCCTCTTGGCCGGGGTGAATAGTGTTGGAACACGGCCCGCGGAAATAGTAGCGGCTGGAGGTACCGGGGGCGATGCCCGCCCCTGCGGCCAAGTTAAAAAAATAAATAATCCCCGTTCAGTCTCAATGGCGGGGTGCGGGCCGGCCCGGCGGCGATTGCGGCGGGCAGCAGGCCTCTTGGACAGGTTGAGAGATAAAAAAATAATAATTCCCATGCAGTCTCAATGGCGGGGTGCGGGCCGGGGAATAGGCCTCTTGGCCGGGGTGAATATGTTGGAACGCGCCGCGCGTAAATAGAAGCGGCTGGAGGTACCGGGGGCGAAGCCCGCCCCGGCCCGGAGGCCGAGTTAAAAAAAATAATAATCCCCGTTCAGTCTCAATGGCGGGGTGCGGGCCGGCCCGGCGGCAAGTGCGGCGGGCAGCAGGCCTCTTGGACAGGTTGAGAGATAAAAAAATAATAATTCCCGTGCAGTCTCAATGGCGGGGTGCGGGCCGGGGAATAGGCCTCTTGGCCGGGGTGAATAGTGTTGGAACACGGCCCGCGGAAATAGTAGCGGCTGGAGGTACCGGGGGCGATGCCCGCCCCGGCCCGGCGGCCAAGTTAAAAAAATAAATAATCCCGTTCAGTCTCAATGGCAGGGTGCGGGCCGGCCCGGCGGCGATTGCGGCGGGCAGCAGGCCTCTTGGACAGGTTGAGAGATAAAAAAATAATAATTCCCATGCAGTCTCAATGGCGGGGTGCGGGCCGGGGAATAGGCCTCTTGGCGGGGTGAATATGTTGGAACGCGGCGCGCGTAAATAGAAGCGGCTGGAGGTACCGGGGGCGAAGCCCGCCCCGGCCCAGAGGCCGAGTTAAAAAAAAAAAATCCCCGTTCAGTCTCAATGGCGGGGTGCGGGCCGGCCCGGCGGCGAGTGCGGCGGGCAGCAGGCCTCTTGGACAGGTTGAGAGATAAAAAAATAATAATTCCCGTGCAGTCTCAATGGCGGGGTGCGGGCCGGGGAATAGGCCTCTTGGCCGGGGTGAATAGTGTTGGAACACGGCCCGCGGAAATAGTAGCGGCTGGAGGTACCGGGGGCGATGCCCGCCCCGGCCCGGCGGCCAAGTTAAAAAAATAAATAATCCCCGTTCAGTCTCAATGGCAGGGTGCGGGCCGGCCCGGCGGCGATTGCGGCGGGCAGCAGGCCTCTTGGACAGGTTGAGAGATAAAAAAATAATAATTCCCGTGCAGTCTCAATGGCGGGGTGCGGGCCGGGGAATAGGCCTCTTGGCCGGGGTGAATAGTGTTGGAACACGGCCCGCGGAAATAGTAGCGGCTGGAGGTACCGGGGGCGATGCCCGCCCCGGCCCGGCGGCCAAGTTAAAAAAATAAATAATCCCCGTTCAGTCTCAATGGCAGGGTGCGGGCCGGCCCGGCGGCGATTGCGGCGGGCAGCAGGCCTCTTGGACAGGTTGAGAGATAAAAAAATAATAATTCCCATGCAGTCTCAATGGCGGGGTGCGGGCCGGGGAATAGGCCTCTTGGCCGGGGTGAATAGTGTTGGAACACGGCCCGCGGAAATAGTAGCGGCTGGAGGTACCGGGGGCGATGCCCGCCCCGGCCCGGCGGCCAAGTTAAAAAAATAAATAATCCCCGTTCAGTCTGAATGGCAGGGTGCGGGCCGGCCCGGCGGCGATTGCGGCGGGCAGCAGGCCTCTTGGACAGGTTGAGAGATAAAAAAATAATAATTCCCGTTCAGTCTCAATGGCAGGGTGCGGGCCGGCCCGGCGGCGATTGCGGCGGGCAGCAGGCCTCTTGGACAGGTTGAGAGATAAAAAAATAATAATTCCCATGCAGTCTCAATGGCGGGGTGCGGGCCGGGGAATAGGCCTCTTGGCCGGGGTGAATAGTGTTGGAACACGGCCCGCGGAAATAGTAGCGGCTGGAGGTACCGGGGGCGATGCCCGCCCCTGCGGCCAAGTTAAAAAAATAAATAATCCCCGTTCAGTCTCAATGGCGGGGTGCGGGCCGGCCCGGCGGCGATTGCGGCGGGCAGCAGGCCTCTTGGACAGGTTGAGAGATAAAAAAATAATAATTCCCATGCAGTCTCAATGGCGGGGTGCGGGCCGGGGAATAGGCCTCTTGGCCGGGGTGAATATGTTGGAACGCGGCGCGCGTAAATAGAAGCGGCTGGAGGTACCGGGGGCGAAGCCCGCCCCGGCCCGGAGGCCGAGTTAAAAAAAATAATAATCCCCGTTCAGTCTCAATGGCGGGGTGCGGGCCGGCCCGGCGGCAAGTGCGGCGGGCAGCAGGCCTCTTGGACAGGTTGAGAGATAAAAAAATAATAATTCCCGTGCAGTCTCAATGGCGGGGTGCGGGCCGGGGAATAGGCCTCTTGGCCGGGGTGAATAGTGTTGGAACACGGCCCGCGGAAATAGTAGCGGCTGGAGGTACCGGGGGCGATGCCCGCCCCGGCCCGGCGGCCAAGTTAAAAAAATAAATAATCCCGTTCAGTCTCAATGGCAGGGTGCGGGCCGGCCCGGCGGCGATTGCGGCGGGCAGCAGGCCTCTTGGACAGGTTGAGAGATAAAAAAATAATAATTCCCATGCAGTCTCAATGGCGGGGTGCGGGCCGGGGAATAGGCCTCTTGGCCGGGGTGAATATGTTGGAACGCGGCGCGCGTAAATAGAAGCGGCTGGAGGTACCGGGGGCGAAGCCCGCCCCGGCCCGGAGGCCGAGTTAAAAAAAAAATAATCCCCGTTCAGTCTCAATGGCGGGGTGCGGGCCGGCCCGGCGGCGAGTGCGGCGGGCAGCAGGCCTCTTGGACAGGTTGAGAGATAAAAAAATAATAATTCCCGTGCAGTCTCAATGGCGGGGTGCGGGCCGGGGAATAGGCCTCTTGGCCGGGGTGAATAGTGTTGGAACACGGCCCGCGGAAATAGTAGCGGCTGGAGGTACCGGGGGCGATGCCCGCCCCGGCCCGGCGGCCAAGTTAAAAAAATAAATAATCCCCGTTCAGTCTCAATGGCAGGGTGCGGGCCGGCCCGGCGGCGATTGCGGCGGGCAGCAGGCCTCTTGGACAGGTTGAGAGATAAAAAATTAATAATTCCCATGCAGTCTCAATGGCGGGGTGCGGGCCGGGGAATAGGCCTCTTGACCGGGGTGAATATGTTGGAGCGCGCCGCGCGTAAATAGAAGCGGCTGGAGGTACCGGGGGCGAAGCCCGCCCCGGCCCGGAGGCCGAGTTAAAAAAAATAATAATCCCCGTTCAGTCTCAATGGCGGGGTGCGGGCCGGCCCGGCGGCGAGTGTGGCGGGCAGCAGGCCTCTTGGACAGGTTGAGAGATAAAAAAATAATAATTCCCATGCAGTCTCAATGGCGGGGTGCGGGCCGGGGAATAGGCCTCTTGGCCGGGGTGAATATGTTGGAACACGGCCCGCGGAAATAGTAGCGGCTGGAGGTACCGGGGGCGATGCCCGCCCCTGCGGCCAAGTTAAAAAAATAAATAATCCCGTTCAGTCTCAATGGCGGGGTGCGGGCCGGCCCGGCGGCGATTGCGGCGGGCAGCAGGCCTCTTGGACAGGTTGAGAGATAAAAAAATAATAATTCCCATGCAGTCTCAATGGCGGGGTGCGGGCCGGGGAATAGGCCTCTTGGCCGGGGTGAATATGTTGGAACGCGGCGCGCGTAAATAGAAGCGGCTGGAGGTACCGGGGGCGAAGCCCGCCCCGGCCCGGAGGCCGAGTTAAAAAAAATAATAATCCCCGTTCAGTCTCAATGGCGGGGTGCGGGCCGGCCCGGCGGCGAGTGCGGCGGGCAGCAGGCCTCTTGGACAGGTTGAGAGATAAAAAAATAATAATTCCCGTGCAGTCTCAATGGCGGGGTGCGGGCCGGGGAATAGGCCTCTTGGCCGGGGTGAATAGTGTTGGAACACGGCCCGCGGAAATAGTAGCGGCTGGAGGTACCGGGGGCGATGCCAGGCCCCGGCCCGGCGGCCAAGTTAAAAAAATAAATAATCCCGTTCAGTCTCAATGGCAGGGTGCGGGCCGGCCCGGCGGCGATTGCGGCGGGCAGCAGGCCTCTTGGACAGGTTGAGAGATAAAAAAATAATAATTCCCATGCAGTCTCAATGGCAGGGTGCGGGCCGGCCCGGCGGCGATTGCGGCGGGCAGCAGGCCTCTTGGACAGGTTGAGAGATAAAAAAATAATAATTCCCATGCAGTCTCAATGGCGGGGTGCGGGCCGGGGAAGAGGCCTCTTGGCCGGGGTGAATATGTTGGAACGCGGCGCGCGTAAATAGAAGCGGCTGGAGGTACCGGGGGCGAAGCCCGCCCCGGCCCGGAGGCCTAGTTAAAAAAAATAATAATCCCCGTTCAGTCTCAATGGCGGGGTGCGGGCCGGCCCGGCGGCGAGTGCGGCGGGCAGCAGGCCTCTTGGACAGGTTGAGAAATAAAAAAATAATAATTCCCGTTCAGTCTCAATGGCAGGGTGCGGGCCGGCCCGGCGGCGATTGCGGCGGGCAGCAGGCCTCTTGGACAGGTTGAGAGATAAAAAAATAATAATTCCCGTGCAGTCTCAATGGCGGGGTGCGGGCCGGGGAATAGGCCTCTTGGCCGGGGTGAATATGTTGGAACGCGGCGCGCGTAAATAGAAGCGGCTGGAGGTACCGGGGGCGAAGCCCGCCCCGGCCCGGAGGCCGAGTTAAAAAAAATAATAATCCCCGTTCAGTCTCAATGGCGGGGTGCGGGCCGGCCCGGCGGCGAGTGCGGCGGGCAGCAGGCCTCTTGGACAGGTTGAGAGATAAAAAAATAATAATTCCCGTGCAGTCTCAATGGCGGGGTGCGGGCCGGGGAATAGGCCTCTTGGCCGGGGTGAATAGTGTTGGAACACGGCCCGCGGAAATAGTAGCGGCTGGAGGTACCGGGGGCGATGCCCGCCCCGGCCCGGCGGCCAAGTTAAAAAAATAAATAATCCCGTTCAGTCTCAATGGCAGGGTGCGGGCCGGCCCGGCGGCGATTGCGGCGGGCAGCAGGCCTCTTGGACAGGTTGAGAGATAAAAAAATAATAATTCCCATGCAGTCTCAATGGCGGGGTGCGGGCCGGGGAATAGGCCTCTTGGCCGGGGTGAATATGTTGGAACGCGGCGCGCGTAAATAGAAGCGGCTGGAGGTACCGGGGGCGAAGCCCGCCCCGGCCCGGAGGCCGAGTTAAAAAAAATAATAATCCCCGTTCAGTCTCAATGGCGGGGTGCGGGCCGGCCCGGCGGCGAGTGCGGCGGGCAGCAGGCCTCTTGGACAGGTTGAGAGATAAAAAAATAATAATTCCCGTTCAGTCTCAATGGCAGGGTGCGGGCCGGCCCGGCGGCGATTGCGGCGGGCAGCAGGCCTCTTGGACAGGTTGAGAGATAAAAAAATAATAATTCCCATGCAGTCTCAATGGCGGGGTGCGGGCCGGGGAATAGGCCTCTTGGCCGGGGTGAATATGTTGGAACGCGGCGCGCGTAAATAGAAGCGGCTGGAGGTACCGGGGGCGAAGCCCGCCCCGGCCCGGAGGCCGAGTTAAAAAAAATAATAATCCCCGTATAGTCTCAATGGCGGGGTGCGGGCCGGCCCGGCGGCGAGTGCGGCGGGCAGCAGGCCTCTTGGACAGGTTGAGAGATAAAAAATAATAATTCCCGTGCAGTCTCAATGGCGGGGTGCGGGCCGGGGAATAGGCCTCTTGGCCGGGGTGAATAGTGTTGGAACACGGCCCGCGGAAATAGTAGCGGCTGGAGGTACCGGGGGCGATGCCCGCCCCGGCCCGGCGGCCAAGTTAAAAAAATAAATAATCCCGTTCAGTCTCAATGGCAGGGTGCGGGCCGGCCCGGCGGCGATTGCGGTGGGCAGCAGGCCTCTTGGACAGGTTGAGAGATAAAAAAATAATAATTCCCATGCAGTCTCAATGGCGGGGTGCGGGCCGGGGAATAGGCCTCTTGGCCGGGGTGAATATGTTGGAACGCGGCGCGCGTAAATAGAAGCGACTGGAGGTACCGGGGGCGAAGCCCGCCCCGGCCCGGAGGCCGAGTTAAAAAAAATAATAATCCCCGTTCAGTCTCAATGGCGGGGTGCGGGCCGGCCCGGCGGCGAGTGCGGCGGGCAGCAGGCCTCTTGGACAGGTTGAGAGATAAAAAAATAATAATTCCCGTTCAGTCTCAATGGCAGGGTGCGGGCCGGCCCGGCGGCGATTGCGGCGGGCAGCAGGCCTCTTGGACAGGTTGAGAGATAAAAAAATAATAATTCCCATGCAGTCTCAATGGCGGGGTGCGGGCGGGGAATAGGCCTCTTGGCCGGGGTGAATATGTTGGAACGCGGCGCGCGTAAATAGAAGCGGCTGGAGGTACCGGGGGCGAAGCCCGCCCCGGCCCGGAGGCCGAGTTAAAAAAAATAATAATCCCCGTTCAGTCTCAATGGCGGGGTGCGGGCCGGCCCGGCGGCGAGTGCGGCGGGCAGCAGGCCTCTTGGACAGGTTGAGAGATAAAAAAATAATAATTCCCGTGCAGTCTCAATGGCGGGGTGCGGGCCGGGGAATAGGCCTCTTGGCCGGGGTGAATAGTGTTGGAACACGGCCCGCGGAAATAGTAGCGGCTGGAGGTACCGGGGGCGATGCCCGCCCCGGCCCGGCGGCCAAGTTAAAAAAATAAATAATCCCCGTTCAGTCTGAATGGCAGGGTGCGGGCCGGCCCGGCGGCGATTGCGGCGGGCAGCAGGCCTCTTGGACAGGTTGAGAGATAAAAAAATAATAATTCCCGTTCAGTCTCAATGGCAGGGTGCGGGCCGGCCCGGCGGCGATTGCGGCGGGCAGCAGGCCTCTTGGACAGGTTGAGAGATAAAAAAATAATAATTCCCATGCAGTCTCAATGGCGGGGTGCGGGCCGGGGAATAGGCCTCTTGGCCGGGGTGAATAGTGTTGGAACACGGCCCGCGGAAATAGTAGCGGCTGGAGGTACCGGGGGCGATGCCCGCCCCTGCGGCCAAGTTAAAAAAATAAATAATCCCCGTTCAGTCTCAATGGCGGGGTGCGGGCCGGCCCGGCGGCGATTGCGGCGGGCAGCAGGCCTCTTGGACAGGTTGAGAGATAAAAAAATAATAATTCCCATGCAGGGCGGCCCGGTAGTCCAGTGGTTAGCACGTCGGCTTCACAGTGCAGAGGTACCGGGTTCGATTCCAGCTCCGGCCTCCCTGTGTGGAGTTTGCATGTTCTCCCCGGGCCTGCGTGGGTTTTCTCCGGGTGCTCCGGTTTCCTCCCACATTCCAAAAATATGCATGGCAGGCTGATTGAACACTCTAAATTATCCCTAGGTGGCAGTGTGAGCGTGAATGGTTGTTTGTCTCTGTGTGCCCTGCGATTGGCTGGCAACCGATTCAGGGTGTCCCCCGCCTACTGCCCGGAGACAGCTGGGATAGGCTCCAGCACCCCCCGCGACCCTAGTGAGGATCAAGCGGTTAGGAAGATGAATGAATGAATGAATAATTCCCATGCAGTCTCAATGGCGGGGTGCGGGCCGGGGAATAGGCCTCTTGGCCGGGGTGAATATGTTGGAACGCGGCGCGCGTAAATAGAAGCGGCTGGAGGTACCGGGGGCGAAGCCCGCCCCGGCCCGGAGGCCGAGTTAAAAAAAATAATAATCCCCGTTCAGTCTCAATGGCGGGGTGCGGGCCGGCCCGGCGGCAAGTGCGGCGGGCAGCAGGCCTCTTGGACAGGTTGAGAGATAAAAAAATAATAATTCCCGTGCAGTCTCAATGGCGGGGTGCGGGCCGGGGAATAGGCCTCTTGGCCGGGGTGAATAGTGTTGGAACACGGCCCGCGGAAATAGTAGCGGCTGGAGGTACCGGGGGCGATGCCCGCCCCGGCCCGGCGGCCAAGTTAAAAAAATAAATAATCCCGTTCAGTCTCAATGGCAGGGTGCGGGCCGGCCCGGCGGCGATTGCGGCGGGCAGCAGGCCTCTTGGACAGGTTGAGAGATAAAAAAATAATAATTCCCATGCAGTCTCAATGGCGGGGTGCGGGCCGGGGAATAGGCCTCTTGGCCGGGGTGAATATGTTGGAACGCGGCGCGCGTAAATAGAAGCGGCTGGAGGTACCGGGGGCGAAGCCCGCCCCGGCCCGGAGGCCGAGTTAAAAAAAAAATAATCCCCGTTCAGTCTCAATGGCGGGGTGCGGGCCGGCCCGGCGGCGAGTGCGGCGGGCAGCAGGCCTCTTGGACAGGTTGAGAGATAAAAAAATAATAATTCCCGTGCAGTCTCAATGGCGGGGTGCGGGCCGGGGAATAGGCCTCTTGGCCGGGGTGAATAGTGTTGGAACACGGCCCGCGGAAATAGTAGCGGCTGGAGGTACCGGGGGCGATGCCCGCCCCGGCCCGGCGGCCAAGTTAAAAAAATAAATAATCCCCGTTCAGTCTCAATGGCAGGGTGCGGGCCGGCCCGGCGGCGATTGCAGCGGGCAGCAGGCCTCTTGGACAGGTTGAGAGATAAAAAATTAATAATTCCCATGCAGTCTCAATGGCGGGGTGCGGGCCGGGGAATAGGCCTCTTGGCCGGGGTGAATATGTTGGAGCGCGCCGCGCGTAAATAGAAGCGGCTGGAGGTACCGGGGGCGAAGCCCGCCCCGGCCCGGAGGCCGAGTTAAAAAAAATAATAATCCCCGTTCAGTCTCAATGGCGGGGTGCGGGCCGGCCCGGCGGCGAGTGTGGCGGGCAGCAGGCCTCTTGGACAGGTTGAGAGATAAAAAAATAATAATTCCCATGCAGTCTCAATGGCGGGGTGCGGGCCGGGGAATAGGCCTCTTGGCCGGGGTGAATATGTTGGAACACGGCCCGCGGAAATAGTAGCGGCTGGAGGTACCGGGGGCGATGCCCGCCCCTGCGGCCAAGTTAAAAAAATAAATAATCCCGTTCAGTCTCAATGGCGGGGTGCGGGCCGGCCCGGCGGCGATTGCGGCGGGCAGCAGGCCTCTTGGACAGGTTGAGAGATAAAAAAATAATAATTCCCATGCAGTCTCAATGGCGGGGTGCGGGCCGGGGAATAGGCCTCTTGGCCGGGGTGAATATGTTGGAACGCGGCGCGCGTAAATAGAAGCGGCTGGAGGTACCGGGGGCGAAGCCCGCCCCGGCCCGGAGGCCGAGTTAAAAAAAATAATAATCCCCGTTCAGTCTCAATGGCGGGGTGCGGGCCGGCCCGGCGGCGAGTGCGGCGGGCAGCAGGCCTCTTGGACAGGTTGAGAGATAAAAAAATAATAATTCCCGTGCAGTCTCAATGGCGGGGTGCGGGCCGGGGAATAGGCCTCTTGGCCGGGGTGAATAGTGTTGGAACACGGCCCGCGGAAATAGTAGCGGCTGGAGGTACCGGGGGCGATGCCAGGCCCCGGCCCGGCGGCCAAGTTAAAAAAATAAATAATCCCGTTCAGTCTCAATGGCAGGGTGCGGGCCGGCCCGGCGGCGATTGCGGCGGGCAGCAGGCCTCTTGGACAGGTTGAGAGATAAAAAAATAATAATTCCCATGCAGTCTCAATGGCAGGGTGCGGGCCGGCCCGGCGGCGATTGCGGCGGGCAGCAGGCCTCTTGGACAGGTTGAGAGATAAAAAAATAATAATTCCCATGCAGTCTCAATGGCGGGGTGCGGGCCGGGGAAGAGGCCTCTTGGCCGGGGTGAATATGTTGGAACGCGGCGCGCGTAAATAGAAGCGGCTGGAGGTACCGGGGGCGAAGCCCGCCCCGGCCCGGAGGCCTAGTTAAAAAAAATAATAATCCCCGTTCAGTCTCAATGGCGGGGTGCGGGCCGGCCCGGCGGCGAGTGCGGCGGGCAGCAGGCCTCTTGGACAGGTTGAGAAATAAAAAAATAATAATTCCCGTTCAGTCTCAATGGCAGGGTGCGGGCCGGCCCGGCGGCGATTGCGGCGGGCAGCAGGCCTCTTGGACAGGTTGAGAGATAAAAAAATAATAATTCCCGTGCAGTCTCAATGGCGGGGTGCGGGCCGGGGAATAGGCCTCTTGGCCGGGGTGAATATGTTGGAACGCGGCGCGCGTAAATAGAAGCGGCTGGAGGTACCGGGGGCGAAGCCCGCCCCGGCCCGGAGGCCGAGTTAAAAAAAATAATAATCCCCGTTCAGTCTCAATGGCGGGGTGCGGGCCGGCCCGGCGGCGAGTGCGGCGGGCAGCAGGCCTCTTGGACAGGTTGAGAGATAAAAAAATAATAATTCCCGTGCAGTCTCAATGGCGGGGTGCGGGCCGGGGAATAGGCCTCTTGGCCGGGGTGAATAGTGTTGGAACACGGCCCGCGGAAATAGTAGCGGCTGGAGGTACCGGGGGCGATGCCCGCCCCGGCCCGGCGGCCAAGTTAAAAAAATAAATAATCCCGTTCAGTCTCAATGGCAGGGTGCGGGCCGGCCCGGCGGCGATTGCGGCGGGCAGCAGGCCTCTTGGACAGGTTGAGAGATAAAAAAATAATAATTCCCATGCAGTCTCAATGGCGGGGTGCGGGCCGGGGAATAGGCCTCTTGGCCGGGGTGAATATGTTGGAACGCGGCGCGCGTAAATAGAAGCGGCTGGAGGTACCGGGGGCGAAGCCCGCCCCGGCCCGGAGGCCGAGTTAAAAAAAATAATAATCCCCGTTCAGTCTCAATGGCGGGGTGCGGGCCGGCCCGGCGGCGAGTGCGGCGGGCAGCAGGCCTCTTGGACAGGTTGAGAGATAAAAAAATAATAATTCCCGTTCAGTCTCAATGGCAGGGTGCGGGCCGGCCCGGCGGCGATTGCGGCGGGCAGCAGGCCTCTTGGACAGGTTGAGAGATAAAAAAATAATAATTCCCATGCAGTCTCAATGGCGGGGTGCGGGCCGGGGAATAGGCCTCTTGGCCGGGGTGAATATGTTGGAACGCGGCGCGCGTAAATAGAAGCGGCTGGAGGTACCGGGGGCGAAGCCCGCCCCGGCCCGGAGGCCGAGTTAAAAAAAATAATAATCCCCGTATAGTCTCAATGGCGGGGTGCGGGCCGGCCCGGCGGCGAGTGCGGCGGGCAGCAGGCCTCTTGGACAGGTTGAGAGATAAAAAATAATAATTCCCGTGCAGTCTCAATGGCGGGGTGCGGGCCGGGGAATAGGCCTCTTGGCCGGGGTGAATAGTGTTGGAACACGGCCCGCGGAAATAGTAGCGGCTGGAGGTACCGGGGGCGATGCCCGCCCCGGCCCGGCGGCCAAGTTAAAAAAATAAATAATCCCGTTCAGTCTCAATGGCAGGGTGCGGGCCGGCCCGGCGGCGATTGCGGTGGGCAGCAGGCCTCTTGGACAGGTTGAGAGATAAAAAAATAATAATTCCCATGCAGTCTCAATGGCGGGGTGCGGGCCGGGGAATAGGCCTCTTGGCCGGGGTGAATATGTTGGAACGCGGCGCGCGTAAATAGAAGCGACTGGAGGTACCGGGGGCGAAGCCCGCCCCGGCCCGGAGGCCGAGTTAAAAAAAATAATAATCCCCGTTCAGTCTCAATGGCGGGGTGCGGGCCGGCCCGGCGGCGAGTGCGGCGGGCAGCAGGCCTCTTGGACAGGTTGAGAGATAAAAAAATAATAATTCCCGTTCAGTCTCAATGGCAGGGTGCGGGCCGGCCCGGCGGCGATTGCGGCGGGCAGCAGGCCTCTTGGACAGGTTGAGAGATAAAAAAATAATAATTCCCATGCAGTCTCAATGGCGGGGTGCGGGCGGGGAATAGGCCTCTTGGCCGGGGTGAATATGTTGGAACGCGGCGCGCGTAAATAGAAGCGGCTGGAGGTACCGGGGGCGAAGCCCGCCCCGGCCCGGAGGCCGAGTTAAAAAAAATAATAATCCCCGTTCAGTCTCAATGGCGGGGTGCGGGCCGGCCCGGCGGCGAGTGCGGCGGGCAGCAGGCCTCTTGGACAGGTTGAGAGATAAAAAAATAATAATTCCCGTGCAGTCTCAATGGCGGGGTGCGGGCCGGGGAATAGGCCTCTTGGCCGGGGTGAATAGTGTTGGAACACGGCCCGCGGAAATAGTAGCGGCTGGAGGTACCGGGGGCGATGCCCGCCCCGGCCCGGCGGCCAAGTTAAAAAAATAAATAATCCCCGTTCAGTCTCAATGGCAGGGTGCGGGCCGGCCCGGCGGCGATTGCGGCGGGCAGCAGGCCTCTTGGACAGGTTGAGAGATAAAAAAATTGTAATTCCCATGTAGTCTCAATGGCGGGGTGCGGGCCGGGGAATAGGCCTCTTGGCCGGGGTGAATAGTGTTGGAACACGGCCCGCGGAAATAGTAGCGGCTGGAGGTACCGGGGGCGATGGCGGCCAAGTTAAAAAAATAAATAATCCCCGTTCAGTCTCAATGACAGGGTGCGGGCCGGCCCGGCGGCGAGTGCGGCGGGCAGCAGGCCTCTTGGACAGGTTGAGAGATAAAAAAATAATAATTCCCGTTCAGTCTCAATGGCAGGGTGCGGGCCGGCCCGGCGGCGATTGCGGCGGGCAGCAGGCCTCTTGGACAGGTTGAGAGATAAAAAAATAATAATTCCCATGCAGTCTCAATGGCGGGGTGCGGGCCGGGGAATAGGCCTCTTGGCCGGGGTGAATATGTTGGAACGCGGCGCGCGTAAATAGAAGCGGCTGGAAGTACCGGGGGCGAAGCCCGCCCCGGCCCGGAGGCCGAGTTAAAAAAAATAATAATCCCCGTTCAGTCTCAATGGCGGGGTGCGGGCCGGCCCGGCGGCGAGTGCGGCGGGCAGCAGGCCTCTTGGACAGGTTGAGAGATAAAAAAATAATAATTCCCGTGCAGTCTCAATGGCGGGGTGCGGGCCGGGGAATAGGCCTCTTGGCCGGGGTGAATAGTGTTGGAACACGGCCCGCGGAAATAGTAGCGGCTGGAGGTACCGGGGGCGATGCCCGCCCCGGCCCGGCGGCCAAGTTAAAAAAATAAATAATCCCCGTTCAGTCTCAATGGCAGGGTGCGGGCCGGCCTGGCGGCGATTGCGGCGGGCAGCAGGCCTCTTGGACAGGTTGAGAGATAAAAAAATTGTAATTCCCATGTAGTCTCAATGGCGGGGTGCGGGCCGGGGAATAGGCCTCTTGGCCGGGGTGAATAGTGTTGGAACACGGCCCGCGGAAATAGTACCGGCTGGAGGTACCGGGGGCGATGCCCGCCCCGGCCCGGCGGCCAAGTTAAAAAAATAAATAATCCCCGTTCAGTCTCAATGGCAGGGTGCGGGCCGGCCCGGCGGCGATTGCGGCGGGCAGCAGGCCTCTTGGACAGGTTGAGAGATAAAAAAATAATAATTCCCGTTCAGTCTCAATGGCAGGGTGCGGGCCGGCCCAGCGGCGATTGCGGCGGGCAGCAGGCCTCTTGGACAGGTTGAGAGATAAAAAAATAATAATTCCCATGCAGTCTCAATGGCGGGGTGCGGGCCGGGGAATAGGCCTCTTGGCCGGGGTGAATAGTGTTGGAACACGGCCCGCGGAAATAGTAGCGGCTGGAGGTACCGGGGGCGATGCCCGCCCCTGCGGCCAAGTTAAAAAAATAAATAATCCCCGTTCAGTCTCAATGGCGGGGTGCGGGCCGGCCCGGCGGCGATTGCGGCGGGCAGCAGGCCTCTTGGACAGGTTGAGAGATAAAAAAATAATAATTCCCATGCAGTCTCAATGGCGGGGTGCGGGCCGGGGAATAGGCCTCTTGGCCGGGGTGAATATGTTGGAACGCGGCGCGCGTAAATAGAAGCGGCTGGAGGTACCGGGGGCGAAGCCCGCCCCGGCCCGGAGGCCGAGTTAAAAAAAATAATAATCCCCGTTCAGTCTCAATGGCGGGGTGCGGGCCGGCCCGGCGGCAAGTGCGGCGGGCAGCAGGCCTCTTGGACAGGTTGAGAGATAAAAAAATAATAATTCCCGTGCAGTCTCAATGGCGGGGTGCGGGCCGGGGAATAGGCCTCTTGGCCGGGGTGAATAGTGTTGGAACACGGCCCGCGGAAATAGTAGCGGCTGGAGGTACCGGGGGCGATGCCCGCCCCGGCCCGGCGGCCAAGTTAAAAAAATAAATAATCCCGTTCAGTCTCAATGGCAGGGTGCGGGCCGGCCCGGCGGCGATTGCGGCGGGCAGCAGGCCTCTTGGACAGGTTGAGAGATAAAAAAATAATAATTCCCATGCAGTCTCAATGGCGGGGTGCGGGCCGGGGAATAGGCCTCTTGGCGGGGTGAATATGTTGGAACGCGGCGCGCGTAAATAGAAGCGGCTGGAGGTACCGGGGGCGAAGCCCGCCCCGGCCCAGAGGCCGAGTTAAAAAAAAAAAAATCCCCGTTCAGTCTCAATGGCGGGGTGCGGGCCGGCCCGGCGGCGAGTGCGGCGGGCAGCAGGCCTCTTGGACAGGTTGAGAGATAAAAAAATAATAATTCCCGTGCAGTCTCAATGGCGGGGTGCGGGCCGGGGAATAGGCCTCTTGGCCGGGGTGAATCGTGTTGGAACACGGCCCGCGGAAATAGTAGCGGCTGGAGGTACCGGGGGCGATGCCCGCCCCGGCCCGGCGGCCAAGTTAAAAAAATAAATAATCCCCGTTCAGTCTCAATGGCAGGGTGCGGGCCGGCCCGGCGGCGATTGCGGCGGGCAGCAGGCCTCTTGGACAGGTTGAGAGATAAAAAAATAATAATTCCCGTGCAGTCTCAATGGCGGGGTGCGGGCCGGGGAATAGGCCTCTTGGCCGGGGTGAATAGTGTTGGAACACGGCCCGCGGAAATAGTAGCGGCTGGAGGTACCGGGGGCGATGCCCGCCCCGGCCCGGCGGCCAAGTTAAAAAAATAAATAATCCCCGTTCAGTCTCAATGGCAGGGTGCGGGCCGGCCCGGCGGCGATTGCGGCGGGCAGCAGGCCTCTTGGACAGGTTGAGAGATAAAAAAATAATAATTCCCATGCAGTCTCAATGGCGGGGTGCGGGCCGGGGAATAGGCCTCTTGGCCGGGGTGAATAGTGTTGGAACACGGCCCGCGGAAATAGTAGCGGCTGGAGGTACCGGGGGCGATGCCCGCCCCGGCCCGGCGGCCAAGTTAAAAAAATAAATAATCCCCGTTCAGTCTGAATGGCAGGGTGCGGGCCGGCCCGGCGGCGATTGCGGCGGGCAGCAGGCCTCTTGGACAGGTTGAGAGATAAAAAAATAATAATTCCCGTTCAGTCTCAATGGCAGGGTGCGGGCCGGCCCGGCGGCGATTGCGGCGGGCAGCAGGCCTCTTGGACAGGTTGAGAGATAAAAAAATAATAATTCCCATGCAGTCTCAATGGCGGGGTGCGGGCCGGGGAATAGGCCTCTTGGCCGGGGTGAATAGTGTTGGAACACGGCCCGCGGAAATAGTAGCGGCTGGAGGTACCGGGGGCGATGCCCGCCCCTGCGGCCAAGTTAAAAAAATAAATAATCCCCGTTCAGTCTCAATGGCGGGGTGCGGGCCGGCCCGGCGGCGATTGCGGCGGGCAGCAGGCCTCTTGGACAGGTTGAGAGATAAAAAAATAATAATTCCCATGCAGTCTCAATGGCGGGGTGCGGGCCGGGGAATAGGCCTCTTGGCCGGGGTGAATATGTTGGAACGCGGCGCGCGTAAATAGAAGCGGCTGGAGGTACCGGGGGCGAAGCCCGCCCCGGCCCGGAGGCCGAGTTAAAAAAAATAATAATCCCCGTTCAGTCTCAATGGCGGGGTGCGGGCCGGCCCGGCGGCAAGTGCGGCGGGCAGCAGGCCTCTTGGACAGGTTGAGAGATAAAAAAATAATAATTCCCGTGCAGTCTCAATGGCGGGGTGCGGGCCGGGGAATAGGCCTCTTGGCCGGGGTGAATAGTGTTGGAACACGGCCCGCGGAAATAGTAGCGGCTGGAGGTACCGGGGGCGATGCCCGCCCCGGCCCGGCGGCCAAGTTAAAAAAATAAATAATCCCGTTCAGTCTCAATGGCAGGGTGCGGGCCGGCCCGGCGGCGATTGCGGCGGGCAGCAGGCCTCTTGGACAGGTTGAGAGATAAAAAAATAATAATTCCCATGCAGTCTCAATGGCGGGGTGCGGGCCGGGGAATAGGCCTCTTGGCCGGGGTGAATATGTTGGAACGCGGCGCGCGTAAATAGAAGCGGCTGGAGGTACCGGGGGCGAAGCCCGCCCCGGCCCGGAGGCCGAGTTAAAAAAAAAATAATCCCCGTTCAGTCTCAATGGCGGGGTGCGGGCCGGCCCGGCGGCGAGTGCGGCGGGCAGCAGGCCTCTTGGACAGGTTGAGAGATAAAAAAATAATAATTCCCGTGCAGTCTCAATGGCGGGGTGCGGGCCGGGGAATAGGCCTCTTGGCCGGGGTGAATAGTGTTGGAACACGGCCCGCGGAAATAGTAGCGGCTGGAGGTACCGGGGGCGATGCCCGCCCCGGCCCGGCGGCCAAGTTAAAAAAATAAATAATCCCCGTTCAGTCTCAATGGCAGGGTGCGGGCCGGCCCGGCGGCGATTGCGGCGGGCAGCAGGCCTCTTGGACAGGTTGAGAGATAAAAAATTAATAATTCCCATGCAGTCTCAATGGCGGGGTGCGGGCCGGGGAATAGGCCTCTTGGCCGGGGTGAATATGTTGGAGCGCGCCGCGCGTAAATAGAAGCGGCTGGAGGTACCGGGGGCGAAGCCCGCCCCGGCCCGGAGGCCGAGTTAAAAAAAATAATAATCCCCGTTCAGTCTCAATGGCGGGGTGCGGGCCGGCCCGGCGGCGAGTGTGGCGGGCAGCAGGCCTCTTGGACAGGTTGAGAGATAAAAAAATAATAATTCCCATGCAGTCTCAATGGCGGGGTGCGGGCCGGGGAATAGGCCTCTTGGCCGGGGTGAATATGTTGGAACACGGCCCGCGGAAATAGTAGCGGCTGGAGGTACCGGGGGCGATGCCCGCCCCTGCGGCCAAGTTAAAAAAATAAATAATCCCGTTCAGTCTCAATGGCGGGGTGCGGGCCGGCCCGGCGGCGATTGCGGCGGGCAGCAGGCCTCTTGGACAGGTTGAGAGATAAAAAAATAATAATTCCCATGCAGTCTCAATGGCGGGGTGCGGGCCGGGGAATAGGCCTCTTGGCCGGGGTGAATATGTTGGAACGCGGCGCGCGTAAATAGAAGCGGCTGGAGGTACCGGGGGCGAAGCCCGCCCCGGCCCGGAGGCCGAGTTAAAAAAAATAATAATCCCCGTTCAGTCTCAATGGCGGGGTGCGGGCCGGCCCGGCGGCGAGTGCGGCGGGCAGCAGGCCTCTTGGACAGGTTGAGAGATAAAAAAATAATAATTCCCGTGCAGTCTCAATGGCGGGGTGCGGGCCGGGGAATAGGCCTCTTGGCCGGGGTGAATAGTGTTGGAACACGGCCCGCGGAAATAGTAGCGGCTGGAGGTACCGGGGGCGATGCCAGGCCCCGGCCCGGCGGCCAAGTTAAAAAAAATAAATAATCCCGTTCAGTCTCAATGGCAGGGTGCGGGCCGGCCCGGCGGCGATTGCGGCGGGCAGCAGGCCTCTTGGACAGGTTGAGAGATAAAAAAATAATAATTCCCATGCAGTCTCAATGGCAGGGTGCGGGCCGGCCCGGCGGCGATTGCGGCGGGCAGCAGGCCTCTTGGACAGGTTGAGAGATAAAAAAATAATAATTCCCATGCAGTCTCAATGGCGGGGTGCGGGCCGGGGAAGAGGCCTCTTGGCCGGGGTGAATATGTTGGAACGCGGCGCGCGTAAATAGAAGCGGCTGGAGGTACCGGGGGCGAAGCCCGCCCCGGCCCGGAGGCCTAGTTAAAAAAAATAATAATCCCCGTTCAGTCTCAATGGCGGGGTGCGGGCCGGCCCGGCGGCGAGTGCGGCGGGCAGCAGGCCTCTTGGACAGGTTGAGAAATAAAAAAATAATAATTCCCGTTCAGTCTCAATGGCAGGGTGCGGGCCGGCCCGGCGGCGATTGCGGCGGGCAGCAGGCCTCTTGGACAGGTTGAGAGATAAAAAAATAATAATTCCCGTGCAGTCTCAATGGCGGGGTGCGGGCCGGGGAATAGGCCTCTTGGCCGGGGTGAATATGTTGGAACGCGGCGCGCGTAAATAGAAGCGGCTGGAGGTACCGGGGGCGAAGCCCGCCCCGGCCCGGAGGCCGAGTTAAAAAAAATAATAATCCCCGTTCAGTCTCAATGGCGGGGTGCGGGCCGGCCCGGCGGCGAGTGCGGCGGGCAGCAGGCCTCTTGGACAGGTTGAGAGATAAAAAAATAATAATTCCCGTGCAGTCTCAATGGCGGGGTGCGGGCCGGGGAATAGGCCTCTTGGCCGGGGTGAATAGTGTTGGAACACGGCCCGCGGAAATAGTAGCGGCTGGAGGTACCGGGGGCGATGCCCGCCCCGGCCCGGCGGCCAAGTTAAAAAAATAAATAATCCCGTTCAGTCTCAATGGCAGGGTGCGGGCCGGCCCGGCGGCGATTGCGGCGGGCAGCAGGCCTCTTGGACAGGTTGAGAGATAAAAAAATAATAATTCCCATGCAGTCTCAATGGCGGGGTGCGGGCCGGGGAATAGGCCTCTTGGCCGGGGTGAATATGTTGGAACGCGGCGCGCGTAAATAGAAGCGGCTGGAGGTACCGGGGGCGAAGCCCGCCCCGGCCCGGAGGCCGAGTTAAAAAAAATAATAATCCCCGTTCAGTCTCAATGGCGGGGTGCGGGCCGGCCCGGCGGCGAGTGCGGCGGGCAGCAGGCCTCTTGGACAGGTTGAGAGATAAAAAAATAATAATTCCCGTTCAGTCTCAATGGCAGGGTGCGGGCCGGCCCGGCGGCGATTGCGGCGGGCAGCAGGCCTCTTGGACAGGTTGAGAGATAAAAAAATAATAATTCCCATGCAGTCTCAATGGCGGGGTGCGGGCCGGGGAATAGGCCTCTTGGCCGGGGTGAATATGTTGGAACGCGGCGCGCGTAAATAGAAGCGGCTGGAGGTACCGGGGGCGAAGCCCGCCCCGGCCCGGAGGCCGAGTTAAAAAAAATAATAATCCCCGTATAGTCTCAATGGCGGGGTGCGGGCCGGCCCGGCGGCGAGTGCGGCGGGCAGCAGGCCTCTTGGACAGGTTGAGAGATAAAAAATAATAATTCCCGTGCAGTCTCAATGGCGGGGTGCGGGCCGGGGAATAGGCCTCTTGGCCGGGGTGAATAGTGTTGGAACACGGCCCGCGGAAATAGTAGCGGCTGGAGGTACCGGGGGCGATGCCCGCCCCGGCCCGGCGGCCAAGTTAAAAAAATAAATAATCCCGTTCAGTCTCAATGGCAGGGTGCGGGCCGGCCCGGCGGCGATTGCGGTGGGCAGCAGGCCTCTTGGACAGGTTGAGAGATAAAAAAATAATAATTCCCATGCAGTCTCAATGGCGGGGTGCGGGCCGGGGAATAGGCCTCTTGGCCGGGGTGAATATGTTGGAACGCGGCGCGCGTAAATAGAAGCGACTGGAGGTACCGGGGGCGAAGCCCGCCCCGGCCCGGAGGCCGAGTTAAAAAAAATAATAATCCCCGTTCAGTCTCAATGGCGGGGTGCGGGCCGGCCCGGCGGCGAGTGCGGCGGGCAGCAGGCCTCTTGGACAGGTTGAGAGATAAAAAAATAATAATTCCCGTTCAGTCTCAATGGCAGGGTGCGGGCCGGCCCGGCGGCGATTGCGGCGGGCAGCAGGCCTCTTGGACAGGTTGAGAGATAAAAAAATAATAATTCCCATGCAGTCTCAATGGCGGGGTGCGGGCCGGGGAATAGGCCTCTTGGCCGGGGTGAATATGTTGGAACGCGGCGCGCGTAAATAGAAGCGGCTGGAGGTACCGGGGGCGAAGCCCGCCCCGGCCCAGAGGCCGAGTTAAAAAAAATAATAATCCCCGTTCAGTCTTAATGGCGGGGTGCGGGCCGGCCCGGCGGCGAGTGCGGCGGGCAGCAGGCCTCTTGGACAGGTTGAGAGATAAAAAAATAATAATTCCCGTGCAGTCTCAATGGCGGGGTGCGGGCCGGGGAATAGGCCTCTTGGCCGGGGTGAATAGTGTTGGAACACGGCCCGCGGAAATAGTAGCGGCTGGAGGTACCGGGGGCGATGCCCGCCCCGGCCCGGCGGCCAAGTTAAAAAAATAAATAATCCCCGTTCAGTCTCAATGGCAGGGTGCGGGCCGGCCCGGCGGCGATTGCGGCGGGCAGCAGGCCTCTTGGACAGGTTGAGAGATAAAAAAATAATAATTCCCATGCAGTCTCAATGGCGGGGTGCGGGCCGGGGAATAGGCCTCTTGGCCGGGGTGAATAGTGTTGGAACACGGCCCGCGGAAATAGTAGCGGCTGGAGGTACCGGGGGCGATGCCCGCCCCGGCCCGGCGGCCAAGTTAAAAAAATAAATAATCCCCGTTCAGTCTCAATGGCAGGGTGCGGGCCGGCCCGGCGGCGAGTGCGGCGGGCAGCAGGCCTCTTGGACAGGTTGAGAGATAAAAAAATAATAATTCCCGTTCAGTCTCAATGGCAGGGTGCGGGCCGGCCCGGCGGCGATTGCGGCGGGCAGCAGGCCTCTTGGACAGGTTGAGAGATAAAAAAATAATAATTCCCATGCAGTCTCAATGGCGGGGTGCGGGCCGGGGAATAGGCCTCTTGGCCGGGGTGAATATGTTGGAACGCGGCGCGCGTAAATAGAAGCGGCTGGAGGTACCGGGGGCGAAGCCCGCCCCGGCCCGGAGGCCGAGTTAAAAAAAATAATAATCCCCGTTCAGTCTCAATGGCGGGGTGCGGGCCGGCCCGGCGGCGAGTGCGGCGGGCAGCAGGCCTCTTGGACAGGTTGAGAGATAAAAAAATAATAATTCCCGTGCAGTCTCAATGGCGGGGTGCGGGCCGGGGAATAGGCCTCTTGGCCGGGGTGAATAGTGTTGGAACACGGCCCGCGGAAATAGTAGCGGCTGGAGGTACCGGGGGCGATGCCCGCCCCGGCCCGGCGGCCAAGTTAAAAAAATAAATAATCCCCGTTCAGTCGCAATGGCAGGGTGCGGGCCGGCCCGGCGGCGATTGCGGCGGGCAGCAGGCCTCTTGGACAGGTTGAGAGATAAAAAAATAATAATTCCCGTGCAGTCTCAATGGCGGGGTGCGGGCCGGGGAATAGGCCTCTTGGCCGGGGTGAATAGTGTTGGAACACGGCCCGCGGAAATAGTAGCGGCTGGAGGTACCGGGGGCGATGCCCGCCCCGGGCCGGCGGCCAAGTTAAAAAAATAAATAATCTCCGTTCAGTCTCAATGGCAGGGTGCGGGCCGGCCCGGCGGCGAGTGCGGCGGGCAGCAGGCCTCTTGGACAGGTTGAGAGATAAAAAAATAATAATTCCCGTTCAGTATCAATGGCAGGGTGCGGGCCGGCCCGGCGGCGATTGCGGCGGGCAGCAGGCCTCTTGGACAGGTTGAGAGATAAAAAAATAATAATTCCCATGCAGTCTCAATGGCGGGGTGCGGGCCGGGGAATAGGCCTCTTGGCCGGGGTGAATATGTTGGAGCGCGCCGCGCCTAAATAGAAGCGGCTGGAGGTACCGGGGGCGAAGCCCGCCCCGGCCCGGAGGCCGAGTTAAAAATAATAATAATCCCCGTTCAGTCTCAATGGCGGGGTGCGGGCCGGCCCGGCGGCGAGTGCGGCGGGCAGCAGGCCTCTTGGACAGGTTGAGAGATAAAAAAACAATAATTCCCGTGCAGTCTCAATGGCGGGGTGCGGGCCGGGGAATAGGCCTCTTGGCCGGGGTGAATAGTGTTGGAACACGGCCCGCGGAAATAGTAGCGGCTGGAGGTACCGGGGGCGATGCCCGCCCCTGCGGCCAAGTTAAAAAAATAAATAATCCCCGTTCAGTCTGTATGGCGGGGTGCGGGCCGGCCCGGCGGCGATTGGGGCGGGCAGCAGGCCTCTTGGACAGGTTGAGAGATAAAAAAATAATAATTCCCATGCAGTCTCAATGGCGGGGTGCGGGCCGGGGAATAGGCCTCTTGGCCGGGGTGAATATGTTGGAACGCGGCGCGCGTAAATAGAAGCGGCTGGAGGTACCGGGGGCGAAGCCCGCCCCGGCCCGGAGGCCGAGTTAAAAAAAATAATAATCCCCGTTCAGTCTCAATGGCGGGGTGCGGGCCGGCCCGGCGGCGAGTGCGGCGGGCAGCAGGCCTCTTGGACAGGTTGAGAGATAAAAAAATAATAATTCCCGTGCAGTCTCAATGGCGGGGTGCGGGCCAGGGAATAGGCCTCTTGGCCGGGGTGAATAGTGTTGGAACACGGCCCGCGGAAATAGTAGCGGCTGGAGGTACCGGGGGCGATGCCCGCCCCGGCCCGGCGGCCAAGTTAAAAAAATAAATAATCCCGTTCAGTCTCAATGGCAGGGTGCGGGCCGGCCCGGCGGCGATTGCGGCGGGCAGCAGGCCTCTTGGACAGGTTGAGAGATAAAAAAATAATAATTCCCATGCAGTCTCAATGGCGGGGTGCGGGCGGGGAATAGGCCTCTTGGCCGGGGTGAATATGTTGGAACGCGGCGCGCGTAAATAGAAGCGGCTGGAGGTACCGGGGGCGAAGCCCGCCCCGGCCCGGAGGCCGAGTTAAAAAAAATAATAATCCCCGTTCAGTCTCAATGGCGGGGTGCGGGCCGGCCCGGCGGCGAGTGCGGCGGGCAGCAGGCCTCTTGGACAGGTTGAGAGATAAAAAAATAATAATTCCCGTGCAGTCTCAATGGCGGGGTGCGGGCCGGGGAATAGGCCTCTTGGCCGGGGTGAATAGTGTTGGAACACGGCCCGCGGAAATAGTAGCGGCTGGAGGTACCGGGGGCGATGCCCGCCCCGGCCCGGCGGCCAAGTTAAAAAAATAAATAATCCCGTTCAGTCTCAATGGCAGGGTGCGGGCCGGCCCGGCGGCGATTGCGGCGGGCAGCAGGCCTCTTGGACAGGTTGAGAGATAAAAAAATAATAATTCCCGTGCAGTCTCAATGGCGGGGTGCGGGCCGGGGAATAGGCCTCTTGGCCGGGGTGAATAGTGTTGGAACGCGGCGCGCGTAAATAGAAGCGGCTGGAGGTACCGGGGGCGAAGCCCGCCCCGGCCCGGAGGCCGAGTTAAAAAAAATAATAATCCCCGTTCAGTCTCAATGGCGGGGTGCGGGCCGGCCCGGCGGCGAGTGCGGCGGGCAGCAGGCCTCTTGGACAGGTTGAGAGATAAAAAAATAATAATTCCCGTTCAGTATCAATGGCAGGGTGCGGGCCGGCCCGGCGGCGATTGCGGCGGGCAGCAGGCCTCTTGGACAGGTTGAGAGATAAAAAAATAATAATTCCCATGCAGTCTCAATGGCGGGGTGCGGGCCGGGGAATAGGCCTCTTGGCCGGGGTGAATATGTTGGAACGCGGCGCGCATAAATAGAAGCGGCTGGAGGTACCGGGGGCGAAGCCCGCCCCGGCCCGGAGGCCGAGTTAAAAAAAATAATAATCCCCGTATAGTCTCAATGGCGGGGTGCGGGCCGGCCCGGCGGCGAGTGCGGCGGGCAGCAGGCCTCTTGGACAGGTTGAGAGATAAAAAATAATAATTCCCGTGCAGTCTCAATGGCGGGGTGCGGGCCGGGGAATAGGCCTCTTGGCCGGGGTGAATAGTGTTGGAACACGGCCCGCGGAAATAGTAGCGGCTGGAGGTACCGGGGGCGATGCCCGCCCCTGCGGCCAAGTTAAAAAAATAAATAATCCCGTTCAGTCTCAATGGCGGGGTGCGGGCCGGCCCGGCGGCGATTGCGGCGGGCAGCAGGCCTCTTGGACAGGTTGAGAGATAAAAAAATAATAATTCCCATGCAGTCTCAATGGCGGGGTGCGGGCCGGGGAATAGGCCTCTTGGCCGGGGTGAATATGTTGGAACGCGGCGCGCGTAAATAGAAGCGGCTGGAGGTACCGGGGGCGAAGCCCGCCCCGGCCCGGAGGCCGAGTTAAAAAAAATAATAATCCCCGTTCAGTCTCAATGGCGGGGTGCGGGCCGGCCCGGCGGCGAGTGCGGCGGGCAGCAGGCCTCTTGGACAGGTTGAGAGATAAAAAAATAATAATTCCCGTGCAGTCTCAATGGCGGGGTGCGGGCCGGGGAATAGGCCTCTTGGCCGGGGTGAATAGTGTTGGAACACGGCCCGCGGAAATAGTAGCGGCTGGAGGTACCGGGGGCGATGCCCGCCCCGGCCGGGCGGCCAAGTTAAAAAAATAAATAATCCCGTTCAGTCTCAATGGCAGGGTGCGGGCCGGCCCGGCGGCGATTGCGGCGGGCAGCAGGCCTCTTGGACAGGTTGAGAGATAAAAAAATAATAATTCCCATGCAGTCTCAATGGCGGGGTGCGGGCCGGGGAATAGGCCTCTTGGCCGGGGTGAATATGTTGGAACGCGGCGCGCGTAAATAGAAGCGGCTGGAGGTACCGGGGGCGAAGCCCGCCCCGGCCCGGAGGCCGAGTTAAAAAAAATAATAATCCCCGTTCAGTCTCAATGGCGGGGTGCGGGCCGGCCCGGCGGCGAGTGCGGCGGGCAGCAGGCCTCTTGGACAGGTTGAGAGATAAAAAATAATAATTCCCGTGCAGTCTCAATGGCGGGGTGCGGGCCGGGGAATAGGCCTCTTGGCCGGGGTGAATAGTGTTGGAACACGGCCCGCGGAAATAGTAGCGGCTGGAGGTACCGGGGGCGATGCCCGCCCCGGCCCGGCGGCCAAGTTAAAAAAATAAATAATCCCCGTTCAGTCTCAATGGCAGGGTGCGGGCCGGCCCGGCGGCGATTGCGGCGGGCAGCAGGCCTCTTGGACAGGTTGAGAGATAAAAAAATAATAATTCCCATGCAGTCTCAATGGCGGGGTGCGGGCCGGGGAATAGGCCTCTTGGCCGGGGTGAATAGTGTTGGAACACGGCCCGCGGAAATAGTAGCGGCTGGAGGTACCGGGGGCGATGCCCGCCCCGGCCCGGCGGCCAAGTTAAAAAAATAAATAATCCCCGTTCAGTCTCAATGGCAGGGTGCGGGCCGGCCCGGCGGCGAGTGCGGCGGGCAGCAGGCCTCTTGGACAGGTTGAGAGATAAAAAAATAATAATTCCCGTTCAGTCTCAATGGCAGGGTGCGGGCCGGCCCGGCGGCGATTGCGGCGGGCAGCAGGCCTCTTGGACAGGTTGAGAGATAAAAAAATAATAATTCCCATGCAGTCTCAATGGCGGGGTGCGGGCCGGGGAATAGGCCTCTTGGCCGGGGTGAATATGTTGGAACGCGGCGCGCGTAAATAGAAGCGGCTGGAGGTACCGGGGGCGAAGCCCGCCCCGGCCCGGAGGCCGAGTTAAAAAAAATAATAATCCCCGTTCAGTCTCAATGGCGGGGTGCGGGCCGGCCCGGCGGCGAGTGCGGCGGGCAGCAGGCCTCTTGGACAGGTTGAGAGATAAAAAAATAATAATTCCCGTGCAGTCTCAATGGCGGGGTGCGGGCCGGGGAATAGGCCTCTTGGCCGGGGTGAATAGTGTTGGAACACGGCCCGCGGAAATAGTAGCGGCTGGAGGTACCGGGGGCGATGCCCGCCCCGGCCCGGCGGCCAAGTTAAAAAAATAAATAATCCCCGTTCAGTCGCAATGGCAGGGTGCGGGCCGGCCCTGCGGCGATTGCGGCGGGCAGCAGGCCTCTTGGACAGGTTGAGAGATAAAAAAATAATAATTCCCGTGCAGTCTCAATGGCGGGGTGCGGGCCGGGGAATAGGCCTCTTGGCCGGGGTGAATAGTGTTGGAACACGGCCCGCGGAAATAGTAGCGGCTGGAGGTACCGGGGGCGATGCCCGCCCCGGGCCGGCGGCCAAGTTAAAAAAATAAATAATCTCCGTTCAGTCTCAATGGCAGGGTGCGGGCCGGCCCGGCGGCGAGTGCGGCGGGCAGCAGGCCTCTTGGACAGGTTGAGAGATAAAAAAATAATAATTCCCGTTCAGTATCAATGGCAGGGTGCGGGCCGGCCCGGCGGCGATTGCGGCGGGCAGCAGGCCTCTTGGACAGGTTGAGAGATAAAAAAATAATAATTCCCATGCAGTCTCAATGGCGGGGTGCGGGCCGGGGAATAGGCCTCTTGGCCGGGGTGAATATGTTGGAGCGCGCCGCGCGTAAATAGAAGCGGCTGGAGGTACCGGGGGCGAAGCCCGCCCCGGCCCGGAGGCCGAGTTAAAAATAATAATAATCCCCGTTCAGTCTCAATGGCGGGGTGCGGGCCGGCCCGGCGGCGAGTGCGGCGGGCAGCAGGCCTCTTGGACAGGTTGAGAGATAAAAAAACAATAATTCCCGTGCAGTCTCAATGGCGGGGTGCGGGCCGGGGAATAGGCCTCTTGGCCGGGGTGAATAGTGTTGGAACACGGCCCGCGGAAATAGTAGCGGCTGGAGGTACCGGGGGCGATGCCCGCCCCTGCGGCCAAGTTAAAAAAATAAATAATCCCCGTTCAGTCTGTATGGCGGGGTGCGGGCCGGCCCGGCGGCGATTGCGGCGGGCAGCAGGCCTCTTGGACAGGTTGAGAGATAAAAAAATAATAATTCCCATGCAGTCTCAATGGCGGGGTGCGGGCCGGGGAATAGGCCTCTTGGCCGGGGTGAATATGTTGGAACGCGGCGCGCGTAAATAGAAGCGGCTGGAGGTACCGGGGGCGAAGCCCGCCCCGGCCCGGAGGCCGAGTTAAAAAAAATAATAATCCCCGTTCAGTCTCAATGGCGGGGTGCGGGCCGGCCCGGCGGCGAGTGCGGCGGGCAGCAGGCCTCTTGGACAGGTTGAGAGATAAAAAAATAATAATTCCCGTGCAGTCTCAATGGCGGGGTGCGGGCCAGGGAATAGGCCTCTTGGCCGGGGTGAATAGTGTTGGAACACGGCCCGCGGAAATAGTAGCGGCTGGAGGTACCGGGGGCGATGCCCGCCCCGGCCCGGCGGCCAAGTTAAAAAAATAAATAATCCCGTTCAGTCTCAATGGCAGGGTGCGGGCCGGCCCGGCGGCGAGTGCGGCGGGCAGCAGGCCTCTTGGACAGGTTGAGAGATAAAAAAATAATAATTCCCGTGCAGTCTCAATGGCGGGGTGCGGGCCAGGGAATAGGCCTCTTGGCCGGGGTGAATAGTGTTGGAACACGGCCCGCGGAAATAGTAGCGGCTGGAGGTACCGGGGGCGATGCCCGCCCCGGCCCGGCGGCCAAGTTAAAAAAATAAATAATCCCGTTCAGTCTCAATGGCAGGGTGCGGGCCGGCCCGGCGGCGATTGCGGCGGGCAGCAGGCCTCTTGGACAGGTTGAGAGATAAAAAAATAATAATTCCCATGCAGTCTCAATGGCGGGGTGCGGGCGGGGAATAGGCCTCTTGGCCGGGGTGAATATGTTGGAACGCGGCGCGCGTAAATAGAAGCGGCTGGAGGTACCGGGGGCGAAGCCCGCCCCGGCCCGGAGGCCGAGTTAAAAAAAATAATAATCCCCGTTCAGTCTCAATGGCGGGGTGCGGGCCGGCCCGGCGGCGAGTGCGGCGGGCAGCAGGCCTCTTGGACAGGTTGAGAGATAAAAAAATAATAATTCCCGTGCAGTCTCAATGGCGGGGTGCGGGCCGGGGAATAGGCCTCTTGGCCGGGGTGAATAGTGTTGGAACACGGCCCGCGGAAATAGTAGCGGCTGGAGGTACCGGGGGCGATGCCCGCCCCGGCCCGGCGGCCAAGTTAAAAAAATAAATAATCCCCGTTCAGTCTCAATGGCAGGGTGCGGGCCGGCCCGGCGGCGATTGCGGCGGGCAGCAGGCCTCTTGGACAGGTTGAGAGATAAAAAAATTGTAATTCCCATGTAGTCTCAATGGCGGGGTGCGGGCCGGGGAATAGGCCTCTTGGCCGGGGTGAATAGTGTTGGAACACGGCCCGCGGAAATAGTAGCGGCTGGAGGTACCGGGGGCGATGGCGGCCAAGTTAAAAAAATAAATAATCCCCGTTCAGTCTCAATGACAGGGTGCGGGCCGGCCCGGCGGCGAGTGCGGCGGGCAGCAGGCCTCTTGGACAGGTTGAGAGATAAAAAAATAATAATTCCCGTTCAGTCTCAATGGCAGGGTGCGGGCCGGCCCGGCGGCGATTGCGGCGGGCAGCAGGCCTCTTGGACAGGTTGAGAGATAAAAAAATAATAATTCCCATGCAGTCTCAATGGCGGGGTGCGGGCCGGGGAATAGGCCTCTTGGCCGGGGTGAATAGTGTTGGAACACGGCCCGCGGAAATAGTAGCGGCTGGAGGTACCGGGGGCGATGCCGGCCCCGGCCCGGCGGCCAAGTTAAAAAAATAAATAATCCCCGTTCAGTCTCAATGGCAGGGTGCGGGCCGGCCCGGCGGCGAGTGCGGCGGGCAGCAGGCCTCTTGGACAGGTTGAGAGATAAAAAAATAATAATTCCCGTTCAGTCTCAATGGCAGGGTGCGGGCCGGCCTGGCGGCGATTGCGGCGGGCAGCAGGCCTCTTGGACAGGTTGAGAGATAAAAAAATAATAATTCCCATGCAGTCTCAATGGCGGGGTGCGGGCCGGGGAATAGGCCTCTTGGCCGGGGTGAATATGTTGGAACGCGGCGCGCGTAAATAGAAGCGGCTGGAGGTACCGGGGGCGAAGCCCGCCCCGGCCCGGAGGCCGAGTTAAAAAAAATAATAATCCCCGTTCAGTCTCAATGGCGGGGTGCGGGCCGGCCCGGCGGCGAGTGCGGCGGGCAGCAGGCCTCTTGGACAGGTTGAGAGATAAAAAAATAATAATTCCCGTGCAGTCTCAATGGCGGGGTGCGGGCCGGGGAATAGGCCTCTTGGCCGGGGTGAATAGTGTTGGAACACGGCCCGCGGAAATAGTAGCGGCTGGAGGTACCGGGGGCGATGCCCGCCCCGGCCCGGCGGCCAAGTTAAAAAAATAAATAATCCCCGTTCAGTCTCAATGGCAGGGTGCGGGCCGGCCCGGCGGCGATTGCGGCGGGCAGCAGGCCTCTTGGACAGGTTGAGAGATAAAAAAATAATAATTCCCGTGCAGTCTCAATGGCGGGGTGCGGGCCGGGGAATAGGCCTCTTGGCCGGGGTGAATAGTGTTGGAACACGGCCCGCGGAAATAGTAGCGGCTGGAGGTACCGGGGGCGAAGCCCGCCCCGGGCCGGCGGCCAAGTTAAAAAAATAAATAATCCCCGTTCAGTCTCAATGGCAGGGTGCGGGCCGGCCCGGCGGCGAGTGCGGCGGGCAGCAGGCCTCTTGGACAGATTGAGAGATAAAAAAATAATAATTCCCGTTCAGTATCAATGGCAGGGTGCGGGCCGGCCCGGCGGCGATTGCGGCGGGCAGCAGGCCTCTTGGACAGGTTGAGAGATAAAAAAATAATAATTCCCATGCAGTCTCAATGGCGGGGTGCGGGCCGGGGAATAGGCCTCTTGGCCGGGGTGAATATGTTGGAGCGCGCCGCGCGTAAATAGAAGCGGCTGGAGGTACCGGGGGCGAAGCCCGCCCCGGCCCGGAGGCCGAGTTAAAAAAAATAATAATCCCCGTTCAGTCTCAATGGCGGGGTGCGGGCCGGCCCGGCGGCGAGTGCGGCGGGCAGCAGGCCTCTTGGACAGGTTGAGAGATAAAAAAATAATAATTCCCGTGCAGTCTCAATGGCGGGGTGCGGGCCGGGGAATAGGCCTCTTGGCCGGGGTGAATAGTGTTGGAACACGGCCCGCGGAAATAGTAGCGGCTGGAGGTACCGGGGGCGATGCCCGCCCCGGCCCGGCGGCCAAGTTAAAAAAATAAATAATCCCGTTCAGTCTCAATGGCAGGGTGCGGGCCGGCCCGGCGGCGATTGCGGCGGGCAGCAGGCCTCTTGGACAGGTTGAGAGATAAAAAAATAATAATTCCCATGCAGTCTCAATGGCGGGGTGCGGGCCGGGGAATAGGCCTCTTGGCTGGGGTGAATATGTTGGAACGCGGCGCGCGTAAATAGAAGCGGCTGGAGGTACCGGGGGCGAAGCCCGCCCCGGCCCGGAGGCCGAGTTAAAAAAAATAATAATCCCCGTTCAGTCTCAATGGCGGGGTGCGGGCCGGCCCGGCGGCGAGTGCGGCGGGCAGCAGGCCTCTTGGACAGGTTGAGAGATAAAAAAATAATAATTCCCGTGCAGTCTCAATGGCGGGGTGCGGGCCGGGGAATAGGCCTCTTGGCCGGGGTGAATAGTGTTGGAACACGGCCCGCGGAAATAGTAGCGGCTGGAGGTACCGGGGGCGATGCCCGCCCCGGCCCGGCGGCCAAGTTAAAAAAATAAATAATCCCCGTTCAGTCTCAATGGCAGGGTGCGGGCCGGCCCGGCGGCGATTGCGGCGGGCAGCAGGCCTCTTGGACAGGTTGAGAGATAAAAAAATAATAATTCCCGTGCAGTCTCAATGGCGGGGTGCGGGCCGGGGAATAGGCCTCTTGGCCGGGGTGAATAGTGTTGGAACACGGCCCGCGGAAATAGTAGCGGCTGGAGGTACCGGGGGCGATGCCCGCCCCGGGCCGGCGGCCAAGTTAAAAAAATAAATAATCCCCGTTCAGTCTCAATGGCAGGGTGCGGGCCGGCCCGGCGGCGAGTGCGGCGGGCAGCAGGCCTCTTGGACAGATTGAGAGATAAAAAAATAATAATTCCCGTTCAGTATCAATGGCAGGGTGCGGGCCGGCCCGGCGGCGATTGCGGCGGGCAGCAGGCCTCTTGGACAGGTTGAGAGATAAAAAAATAATAATTCCCATGCAGTCTCAATGGCGGGGTGCGGGCCGGGGAATAGGCCTCTTGGCCGGGGTGAATATGTTGGAGCGCGCCGCGCGTAAATAGAAGCGGCTGGAGGTACCGGGGGCGAAGCCCGCCCCGGCCCGGAGGCCGAGTTAAAAAAAATAATAATCCCCGTTCAGTCTCAATGGCGGGGTGCGGGCCGGCCCGGCGGCGAGTGCGGCGGGCAGCAGGCCTCTTGGACAGGTTGAGAGATAAAAAAATAATAATTCCCGTGCAGTCTCAATGGCGGGGTGCGGGCCGGGGAATAGGCCTCTTGGCCGGGGTGAATAGTGTTGGAACACGGCCCGCGGAAATAGTAGCGGCTGGAGGTACCGGGGGCGATGCCCGCCCCTGCGGCCAAGTTAAAAAAATAAATAATCCCGTTCAGTCTCAATGGCGGGGTGCGGGCCGGCCCGGCGGCGATTGCGGCGGGCAGCAGGCCTCTTGGACAGGTTGAGAGATAAAAAAATAATAATTCCCGTGCAGTCTCAATGGCGGGGTGCGGGCCGGGGAATAGGCCTCTTGGCCGGGGTGAATAGTGTTGGAACACGGCCCGCGGAAATAGTAGCGGCTGGAGGTACCGGGGGCGAAGCCCGCCCCGGGCCGGCGGCCAAGTTAAAAAAATAAATAATCCCCGTTCAGTCTCAATGGCAGGGTGCGGGCCGGCCCGGCGGCGAGTGCGGCGGGCAGCAGGCCTCTTGGACAGATTGAGAGATAAAAAAATAATAATTCCCGTTCAGTATCAATGGCAGGGTGCGGGCCGGCCCGGCGGCGATTGCGGCGGGCAGCAGGCCTCTTGGACAGGTTGAGAGATAAAAAAATAATAATTCCCATGCAGTCTCAATGGCGGGGTGCGGGCCGGGGAATAGGCCTCTTGGCCGGGGTGAATATGTTGGAGCGCGCCGCGCGTAAATAGAAGCGGCTGGAGGTACCGGGGGCGAAGCCCGCCCCGGCCCGGAGGCCGAGTTAAAAAAAATAATAATCCCCGTTCAGTCTCAATGGCGGGGTGCGGGCCGGCCCGGCGGCGAGTGCGGCGGGCAGCAGGCCTCTTGGACAGGTTGAGAGATAAAAAAATAATAATTCCCGTGCAGTCTCAATGGCGGGGTGCGGGCCGGGGAATAGGCCTCTTGGCCGGGGTGAATAGTGTTGGAACACGGCCCGCGGAAATAGTAGCGGCTGGAGGTACCGGGGGCGATGCCCGCCCCGGCCCGGCGGCCAAGTTAAAAAAATAAATAATCCCGTTCAGTCTCAATGGCAGGGTGCGGGCCGGCCCGGCGGCGATTGCGGCGGGCAGCAGGCCTCTTGGACAGGTTGAGAGATAAAAAAATAATAATTCCCATGCAGTCTCAATGGCGGGGTGCGGGCCGGGGAATAGGCCTCTTGGCCGGGGTGAATATGTTGGAACGCGGCGCGCGTAAATAGAAGCGGCTGGAGGTACCGGGGGCGAAGCCCGCCCCGGCCCGGAGGCCGAGTTAAAAAAAATAATAATCCCCGTTCAGTCTCAATGGCGGGGTGCGGGCCGGCCCGGCGGCGAGTGCGGCGGGCAGCAGGCCTCTTGGACAGGTTGAGAGATAAAAAAATAATAATTCCCGTGCAGTCTCAATGGCGGGGTGCGGGCCGGGGAATAGGCCTCTTGGCCGGGGTGAATAGTGTTGGAACACGGCCCGCGGAAATAGTAGCGGCTGGAGGTACCGGGGGCGATGCCCGCCCCGGCCCGGCGGCCAAGTTAAAAAAATAAATAATCCCCGTTCAGTCTCAATGGCAGGGTGCGGGCCGGCCCGGCGGCGATTGCGGCGGGCAGCAGGCCTCTTGGACAGGTTGAGAGATAAAAAAATAATAATTCCCGTGCAGTCTCAATGGCGGGGTGCGGGCCGGGGAATAGGCCTCTTGGCCGGGGTGAATAGTGTTGGAACACGGCCCGCGGAAATAGTAGCGGCTGGAGGTACCGGGGGCGATGCCCGCCCCGGGCCGGCGGCCAAGTTAAAAAAATAAATAATCCCCGTTCAGTCTCAATGGCAGGGTGCGGGCCGGCCCGGCGGCGAGTGCGGCGGGCAGCAGGCCTCTTGGACAGATTGAGAGATAAAAAAATAATAATTCCCGTTCAGTATCAATGGCAGGGTGCGGGCCGGCCCGGCGGCGATTGCGGCGGGCAGCAGGCCTCTTGGACAGGTTGAGAGATAAAAAAATAATAATTCCCATGCAGTCTCAATGGCGGGGTGCGGGCCGGGGAATAGGCCTCTTGGCCGGGGTGAATATGTTGGAGCGCGCCGCGCGTAAATAGAAGCGGCTGGAGGTACCGGGGGCGAAGCCCGCCCCGGCCCGGAGGCCGAGTTAAAAAAAATAATAATCCCCGTTCAGTCTCAATGGCGGGGTGCGGGCCGGCCCGGCGGCGAGTGCGGCGGGCAGCAGGCCTCTTGGACAGGTTGAGAGATAAAAAAATAATAATTCCCGTGCAGTCTCAATGGCGGGGTGCGGGCCGGGGAATAGGCCTCTTGGCCGGGGTGAATAGTGTTGGAACACGGCCCGCGGAAATAGTAGCGGCTGGAGGTACCGGGGGCGATGCCCGCCCCTGCGGCCAAGTTAAAAAAATAAATAATCCCGTTCAGTCTCAATGGCGGGGTGCGGGCCGGCCCGGCGGCGATTGCGGCGGGCAGCAGGCCTCTTGGACAGGTTGAGAGATAAAAAAATAATAATTCCCATGCAGTCTCAATGGCGGGGTGCGGGCCGGGGAATAGGCCTCTTGGCCGGGGTGAATATGTTGGAACGCGGCGCGCGTAAATAGAAGCGGCTGGAGGTACCGGGGGCGAAGCCCGCCCCGGCCCGGAGGCCGAGTTAAAAAAAATAATAATCCCCGTTCAGTCTCAATGGCGGGGTGCGGGCCGGCCCGGCGGCGAGTGCGGCGGGCAGCAGGCCTCTTGGACAGGTTGAGAGATAAAAAATAATAATTCCCGTGCAGTCTCAATGGCGGGGTGCGGGCCGGGGAATAGGCCTCTTGGCCGGGGTGAATAGTGTTGGAACACGGCCCGCGGAAATAGTAGCGGCTGGAGGTACCGGGGGCGATGCCCGCCCCGGCCCGGCGGCCAAGTTAAAAAAATAAATAATCCCCGTTCAGTCTCAATGGCAGGGTGCGGGCCGGCCCGGCGGCGATTGCGGCGGGCAGCAGGCCTCTTGGACAGGTTGAGAGATAAAAAAATAATAATTCCCATGCAGTCTCAATGGCGGGGTGCGGGCCGGGGAATAGGCCTCTTGGCCGGGGTGAATAGTGTTGGAACACGGCCCGCGGAAATAGTAGCGGCTGGAGGTACCGGGGGCGATGCCCGCCCCGGCCCGGCGGCCAAGTTAAAAAAATAAATAATCCCCGTTCAGTCTCAATGGCAGGGTGCGGGCCGGCCCGGCGGCGAGTGCGGCGGGCAGCAGGCCTCTTGGACAGGTTGAGAGATAAAAAAATAATAATTCCCGTTCAGTCTCAATGGCAGGGTGCGGGCCGGCCCGGCGGCGATTGCGGCGGGCAGCAGGCCTCTTGGACAGGTTGAGAGATAAAAAAATAATAATTCCCATGCAGTCTCAATGGCGGGGTGCGGGCCGGGGAATAGGCCTCTTGGCCGGGGTGAATATGTTGGAACGCGGCGCGCGTAAATAGAAGCGGCTGGAGGTACCGGGGGCAAAGCCCGCCCCGGCCCGGAGGCCGAGTTAAAAAAAATAATAATCCCCGTTCAGTCTCAATGGCGGGGTGCGGGCCGGCCCGGCGGCGAGTGCGGCGGGCAGCAGGCCTCTTGGACAGGTTGAGAGATAAAAAAATAATAATTCCCGTGCAGTCTCAATGGCGGGGTGCGGGCCGGGGAATAGGCCTCTTGGCCGGGGTGAATAGTGTTGGAACACGGCCCGCGGAAATAGTAGCGGCTGGAGGTACCGGGGGCGATGCCCGCCCCGGCCCGGCGGCCAAGTTAAAAAAATAAATAATCCCCGTTCAGTCGCAATGGCAGGGTGCGGGCCGGCCCGGCGGCGATTGCGGCGGGCAGCAGGCCTCTTGGACAGGTTGAGAGATAAAAAAATAATAATTCCCGTGCAGTCTCAATGGCGGGGTGCGGGCCGGGGAATAGGCCTCTTGGCCGGGGTGAATAGTGTTGGAACACGGCCCGCGGAAATAGTAGCGGCTGGAGGTACCGGGGGCGATGCCCGCCCCGGGCCGGCGGCCAAGTTAAAAAAATAAATAATCTCCGTTCAGTCTCAATGGCAGGGTGCGGGCCGGCCCGGCGGCGATTGCGGCGGGCAGCAGGCCTCTTGGACAGGTTGAGAGATAAAAAAATAATAATTCCCATGCAGTCTTAATGGCGGGGTGCGGGCCGGGGAATAGGCCTCTTGGCCGGGGTGAATATGTTGGAGCGCGCCGCGCGTAAATAGAAGCGGCTGGAGGTACCGGGGGCGAAGCCCGCCCCGGCCCGGAGGCCGAGTTAAAAATAATAATAATCCCCGTTCAGTCTCAATGGCGGGGTGCGGGCCGGCCCGGCGGCGAGTGCGGCGGGCAGCAGGCCTCTTGGACAGGTTGAGAGATAAAAAAACAATAATTCCCGTGCAGTCTCAATGGCGGGGTGCGGGCCGGGGAATAGGCCTCTTGGCCGGGGTGAATAGTGTTGGAACACGGCCCGCGGAAATAGTAGCGGCTGGAGGTACCGGGGGCGATGCCCGCCCCTGCGGCCAAGTTAAAAAAATAAATAATCCCCGTTCAGTCTGTATGGCGGGGTGCGGGCCGGCCCGGCGGCGATTGCGGCGGGCAGCAGGCCTCTTGGACAGGTTGAGAGATAAAAAAATAATAATTCCCATGCAGTCTCAATGGCGGGGTGCGGGCCGGGGAATAGGCCTCTTGGCCGGGGTGAATATGTTGGAACGCGGCGCGCGTAAATAGAAGCGGCTGGAGGTACCGGGGGCGAAGCCCGCCCCGGCCCGGAGGCCGAGTTAAAAAAAATAATAATCCCCGTTCAGTCTCAATGGCGGGGTGCGGGCCGGCCCGGCGGCGAGTGCGGCGGGCAGCAGGCCTCTTGGACAGGTTGAGAGATAAAAAAATAATAATTCCCGTGCAGTCTCAATGGCGGGGTGCGGGCCAGGGAATAGGCCTCTTGGCCGGGGTGAATAGTGTTGGAACACGGCCCGCGGAAATAGTAGCGGCTGGAGGTACCGGGGGCGATGCCCGCCCCGGCCCGGCGGCCAAGTTAAAAAAATAAATAATCCCGTTCAGTCTCAATGGCAGGGTGCGGGCCGGCCCGGCGGCGATTGCGGCGGGCAGCAGGCCTCTTGGACAGGTTGAGAGATAAAAAAATAATAATTCCCATGCAGTCTCAATGGCGGGGTGCGGGCGGGGAATAGGCCTCTTGGCCGGGGTGAATATGTTGGAACGCGGCGCGCGTAAATAGAAGCGGCTGGAGGTACCGGGGGCGAAGCCCGCCCCGGCCCGGAGGCCGAGTTAAAAAAAATAATAATCCCCGTTCAGTCTCAATGGCGGGGTGCGGGCCGGCCCGGCGGCGAGTGCGGCGGGCAGCAGGCCTCTTGGACAGGTTGAGAGATAAAAAAATAATAATTCCCGTTCAGTCTCAATGGCAGGGTGCGGGCCGGCCCGGCGGCGATTGCGGCGGGCAGCAGGCCTCTTGGACAGGTTGAGAGATAAAAAAATAATAATTCCCATGCAGTCTCAATGGCGGGGTGCGGGCCGGGGAATAGGCCTCTTGGCCGGGGTGAATATGTTGGAACGCGGCGCGCGTAAATAGAAGCGGCTGGAGGTACCGGGGGCGAAGCCCGCCCCGGCCCGGAGGAGGGGTTAAAAAAAATAATAATCCCCGTTCAGTCTCAATGGCGGAGTGCGGGCCGGCCCGGCGGGAGTGCGGCGGGCAGCAGGCCTCTTGGACAGGTTGAGAGATAAAAAATAATAATTCCCGTGCAGTCTCAATGGCGGGGTGCGGGCCGGGGAATAGGCCTCTTGGCCGGGGTGAATAGTGTTGGAACACGGCCCGCGGAAATAGTAGCGGCTGGAGGTACCGGGGGCGATGCCCGCCCCGGCCCGGCGGCCAAGTTAAAAAAATAAATAATCCCGTTCAGTCTCAATGGCAGGGTGCGGGCCGGCCCGGCGGCGATTGCGGCGGGCAGCAGGCCTCTTGGACAGGTTGAGAGATAAAAAAATAATAATTCCCATGCAGTCTCAATGGCGGGGTGCGGGCCGGGGAATAGGCCTCTTGGCCGGGGTGAATATGTTGGAACGCGGCGCGCGTAAATAGAAGCGGCTGGAGGTACCGGGGGCGAAGCCCGCCCCGGCCCGGAGGCCGAGTTAAAAAAAATAATAATCCCCGTTCAGTCTCAATGGCGGGGTGCGGGCCGGCCCGGCAGGCCTCTTGGACAGGTTGAGAGATAAAAAAATAATAATTCCCGTTCAGTCTCAATGGCAGGGTGCGGGCCGGCCCGGCGGCGATTGCGGCGGGCAGCAGGCCTCTTGGACAGGTTGAGAGATAAAAAAATAATAATTCCCATGCAGTCTCAATGGCGGGGTGCGGGCCGGGGAATAGGCCTCTTGGCCGGGGTGAATATGTTGGAACGCGGCGCGCGTAAATAGAAGCGGCTGGAGGTACCGGGGGCGAAGCCCGCCCCGGCCCGGAGGCCGAGTTAAAAAAAATAATAATCCCCGTTCAGTCTTAATGGCGGGGTGCGGGCCGGCCCGGCGGCGAGTGCGGCGGGCAGCAGGCCTCTTGGACAGGTTGAGAGATAAAAAAATAATAATTCCCGTGCAGTCTCAATGGCGGGGTGCGGGCCGGGGAATAGGCCTCTTGGCCGGGGTGAATAGTGTTGGAACACGGCCCGCGGAAATAGTAGCGGCTGGAGGTACCGGGGGCGATGCCCGCCCCGGCCCGGCGGCCAAGTTAAAAAAATAAATAATCCCCGTTCAGTCTCAATGGCAGGGTGCGGGCCGGCCCGGCGGCGATTGCGGCGGGCAGCAGGCCTCTTGGACAGGTTGAGAGATAAAAAAATAATAATTCCCGTGCAGTCTCAATGGCGGGGTGCGGGCCGGGGAATAGGCCTCTTGGCCGGGGTGAATATGTTGGAACACGGCCCGCGGAAATAGTAGCGGCTGGAGGTACCGGGGGCGATGCCCGCCCCGGCCCGGCGGCCAAGTTAAAAAAATAAATAATCCCGTTCAGTCTCAATGGCAGGGTGCGGGCCGGCCCGGCGGCGAGTGCGGCGGGCAGCAGGCCTCTTGGACAGGTTGAGAGATAAAAAAATAATAATTCCCGTTCAGTCTCAATGGCAGGGTGCGGGCCGGCCTGGCGGCGATTGCGGCGGGCAGCAGGCCTCTTGGACAGGTTGAGAGATAAAAAAATAATAATTCCCATGCAGTCTCAATGGCGGGGTGCGGGCCGGGGAATAGGCCTCTTGGCCGGGGTGAATATGTTGGAACGCGGCGCGCGTAAATAGAAGCGGCTGGAGGTACCGGGGGCGAAGCCCGCCCCGGCCCGGAGGCCGAGTTAAAAAAAATAATAATCCCCGTTCAGTCTCAATGGCGGGGTGCGGGCCGGCCCGGCGGCGAGTGCGGCGGGCAGCAGGCCTCTTGGACAGGTTGAGAGATAAAAAAATAATAATTCCCGTGCAGTCTCAATGGCGGGGTGCGGGCCGGGGAATAGGCCTCTTGGCCGGGGTGAATAGTGTTGGAACACAGCCCGCGGAAATAGTAGCGGCTGGAGGTACCGGGGGCGAAGCCCGCCCCGGGCCGGCGGCCAAGTTAAAAAAATAAATAATCCCCGTTCAGTCTCAATGGCAGGGTGCGGGCCGGCCCGGCGGCGAGTGCGGCGGGCAGCAGGCCTCTTGGACAGATTGAGAGATAAAAAAATAATAATTCCCGTTCAGTATCAATGGCAGGGTGCGGGCCGGCCCGGCGGCGATTGCGGCGGGCAGCAGGCCTCTTGGACAGGTTGAGAGATAAAAAAATAATAATTCCCATGCAGTCTCAATGGCGGGGTGCGGGCCGGGGAATAGGCCTCTTGGCCGGGGTGAATATGTTGGAGCGCGCCGCGCGTAAATAGAAGCGGCTGGAGGTACCGGGGGCGAAGCCCGCCCCGGCCCGGAGGCCGAGTTAAAAAAAATAATAATCCCCGTTCAGTCTCAATGGCGGGGTGCGGGCCGGCCCGGCGGCGAGTGCGGCGGGCAGCAGGCCTCTTGGACAGGTTGAGAGATAAAAAAATAATAATTCCCGTGCAGTCTCAATGGCGGGGTGCGGGCCGGGGAATAGGCCTCTTGGCCGGGGTGAATAGTGTTGGAACACGGCCCGCGGAAATAGTAGCGGCTGGAGGTACCGGGGGCGATGCCCGCCCCGGCCCGGCGGCCAAGTTAAAAAAATAAATAATCCCGTTCAGTCTCAATGGCAGGGTGCGGGCCGGCCCGGCGGCGATTGCGGCGGGCAGCAGGCCTCTTGGACAGGTTGAGAGATAAAAAAATAATAATTCCCATGCAGTCTCAATGGCGGGGTGCGGGCCGGGGAATAGGCCTCTTGGCCGGGGTGAATATGTTGGAACGCGGCGCGCGTAAATAGAAGCGGCTGGAGGTACCGGGGGCGAAGCCCGCCCCGGCCCGGAGGCCGAGTTAAAAAAAATAATAATCCCCGTTCAGTCTCAATGGCGGGGTGCGGGCCGGCCCGGCGGCGAGTGCGGCGGGCAGCAGGCCTCTTGGACAGGTTGAGAGATAAAAAAATAATAATTCCCGTGCAGTCTCAATGGCGGGGTGCGGGCCGGGGAATAGGCCTCTTGGCCGGGGTGAATAGTGTTGGAACACGGCCCGCGGAAATAGTAGCGGCTGGAGGTACCGGGGGCGATGCCCGCCCCGGCCCGGCGGCCAAGTTAAAAAAATAAATAATCCCCGTTCAGTCTCAATGGCAGGGTGCGGGCCGGCCCGGCGGCGATTGCGGCGGGCAGCAGGCCTCTTGGACAGGTTGAGAGATAAAAAAATAATAATTCCCGTGCAGTCTCAATGGCGGGGTGCGGGCCGGGGAATAGGCCTCTTGGCCGGGGTGAATAGTGTTGGAACACGGCCCGCGGAAATAGTAGCGGCTGGAGGTACCGGGGGCGATGCCCGCCCCGGGCCGGCGGCCAAGTTAAAAAAATAAATAATCCCCGTTCAGTCTCAATGGCAGGGTGCGGGCCGGCCCGGCGGCGAGTGCGGCGGGCAGCAGGCCTCTTGGACAGATTGAGAGATAAAAAAATAATAATTCCCGTTCAGTATCAATGGCAGGGTGCGGGCCGGCCCGGCGGCGATTGCGGCGGGCAGCAGGCCTCTTGGACAGGTTGAGAGATAAAAAAATAATAATTCCCATGCAGTCTCAATGGCGGGGTGCGGGCCGGGGAATAGGCCTCTTGGCCGGGGTGAATATGTTGGAGCGCGCCGCGCGTAAATAGAAGCGGCTGGAGGTACCGGGGGCGAAGCCCGCCCCGGCCCGGAGGCCGAGTTAAAAAAAATAATAATCCCCGTTCAGTCTCAATGGCGGGGTGCGGGCCGGCCCGGCGGTGAGTGCGGCGGGCAGCAGGCCTCTTGGACAGGTTGAGAGATAAAAAAATAATAATTCCCGTGCAGTCTCAATGGCGGGGTGCGGGCCGGGGAATAGGCCTCTTGGCCGGGGTGAATAGTGTTGGAACACGGCCCGCGGAAATAGTAGCGGCTGGAGGTACCGGGGGCGATGCCCGCCCCTGCGGCCAAGTTAAAAAAATAAATAATCCCGTTCAGTCTCAATGGCGGGGTGCGGGCCGGCCCGGCGGCGATTGCGGCGGGCAGCAGGCCTCTTGGACAGGTTGAGAGATAAAAAAATAATAATTCCCATGCAGTCTCAATGGCGGGGTGCGGGCCGGGGAATAGGCCTCTTGGCCGGGGTGAATATGTTGGAACGCGGCGCGCGTAAATAGAAGCGGCTGGAGGTACCGGGGGCGAAGCCCGCCCCGGCCCGGAGGCCGAGTTAAAAAAAATAATAATCCCCGTTCAGTCTCAATGGCGGGGTGCGGGCCGGCTGGGCGGCGAGTGCGGCGGGCAGCAGGCCTCTTGGACAGGTTGAGAGATAAAAAAATAATAATTCCCGTGCAGTCTCAATGGCGGGGTGCGGGCCGGGGAATAGGCCTCTTGGCCGGGGTGAATAGTGTTGGAACACGGCCCGCGGAAATAGTAGCGGCTGGAGGTACCGGGGGCGATGCCCGCCCCGGCCGGGCGGCCAAGTTAAAAAAATAAATAATCCCGTTCAGTCTCAATGGCAGGGTGCGGGCCGGCCCGGCGGCGATTGCGGCGGGCAGCAGGCCTCTTGGACAGGTTGAGAGATAAAAAAATAATAATTCCCATGCAGTCTCAATGGCGGGGTGCGGGCCGGGGAATAGGCCTCTTGGCCGGGGTGAATATGTTGGAACGCGGCGCGCGTAAATAGAAGCGGCTGGAGGTACCGGGGGCGAAGCCCGCCCCGGCCCGGAGGCCGAGTTAAAAAAAATAATAATCCCCGTTCAGTCTCAATGGCGGGGTGCGGGCCGGCCCGGCGGCGAGTGCGGCGGGCAGCAGGCCTCTTGGACAGGTTGAGAGATAAAAAATAATAATTCCCGTGCAGTCTCAATGGCGGGGTGCGGGCCGGGGAATAGGCCTCTTGGCCGGGGTGAATAGTGTTGGAACACGGCCCGCGGAAATAGTAGCGGCTGGAGGTACCGGGGGCGATGCCCGCCCCGGCCCGGCGGCCAAGTTAAAAAAATAAATAATCCCCGTTCAGTCTCAATGGCAGGGTGCGGGCCGGCCCGGCGGCGATTGCGGCGGGCAGCAGGCCTCTTGGACAGGTTGAGAGATAAAAAAATAATAATTCCCATGCAGTCTCAATGGCGGGGTGCGGGCCGGGGAATAGGCCTCTTGGCCGGGGTGAATAGTGTTGGAACACGGCCCGCGGAAATAGTAGCGGCTGGAGGTACCGGGGGCGATGCCCGCCCCGGCCCGGCGGCCAAGTTAAAAAAATAAATAATCCCCGTTCAGTCTCAATGGCAGGGTGCGGGCCGGCCCGGCGGCGAGTGCGGCGGGCAGCAGGCCTCTTGGACAGGTTGAGAGATAAAAAAATAATAATTCCCGTTCAGTCTCAATGGCAGGGTGCGGGCCGGCCCGGTGGCGATTGCGGCGGGCAGCAGGCCTCTTGGACAGGTTGAGAGATAAAAAAATAATAATTCCCATGCAGTCTCAATGGCGGGGTGCGGGCCGGGGAATAGGCCTCTTGGCCGGGGTGAATATGTTGGAACGCGGCGCGCGTAAATAGAAGCGGCTGGAGGTACCGGGGGCGAAGCCCGCCCCGGCCCGGAGGCCGAGTTAAAAAAAATAATAATCCCCGTTCAGTCTCAATGGCGGGGTGCGGGCCGGCCCGGCGGCGAGTGCGGCGGGCAGCAGGCCTCTTGGACAGGTTGAGAGATAAAAAAATAATAATTCCCGTGCAGTCTCAATGGCGGGGTGCGGGCCGGGGAATAGGCCTCTTGGCCGGGGTGAATAGTGTTGGAACACGGCCCGCGGAAATAGTAGCGGCTGGAGGTACCGGGGGCGATGCCCGCCCCGGCCCGGCGGCCAAGTTAAAAAAATAAATAATCCCCGTTCAGTCGCAATGGCAGGGTGCGGGCCGGCCCGGCGGCGATTGCGGCGGGCAGCAGGCCTCTTGGACAGGTTGAGAGATAAAAAAATTGTAATTCCCATGTAGTCTCAATGGCGGGGTGCGGGCCGGGGAATAGGCCTCTTGGCCGGGGTGAATAGTGTTGGAACACGGCCCGCGGAAATAGTAGCGGCTGGAGGTACCGGGGGCGATGGCGGCCAAGTTAAAAAAATAAATAATCCCCGTTCAGTCTCAATGACAGGGTGCGGGCCGGCCCGGCGGCGAGTGCGGCGGGCAGCAGGCCTCTTGGACAGGTTGAGAGATAAAAAAATAATAATTCCCGTTCAGTCTCAATGGCAGGGTGCGGGCCGGCCCGGCGGCGATTGCGGCGGGCAGCAGGCCTCTTGGACAGGTTGAGAGATAAAAAAATAATAATTCCCATGCAGTCTCAATGGCGGGGTGCGGGCCGGGGAATAGGCCTCTTGGCCGGGGTGAATAGTGTTGGAACACGGCCCGCGGAAATAGTAGCGGCTGGAGGTACCGGGGGCGATGCCGGCCCCGGCCCGGCGGCCAAGTTAAAAAAATAAATAATCCCCGTTCAGTCTCAATGGCAGGGTGCGGGCCGGCCCGGCGGCGAGTGCGGCGGGCAGCAGGCCTCTTGGACAGGTTGAGAGATAAAAAAATAATAATTCCCGTTCAGTCTCAATGGCAGGGTGCGGGCCGGCCCGGCGGCGATTGCGGCGGGCAGCAGGCCTCTTGGACAGGTTGAGAGATAAAAAAATAATAATTCCCATGCAGTCTCAATGGCGGGGTGCGGGCCGGGGAATAGGCCTCTTGGCCGGGGTGAATATGTTGGAACGCGGCGTGCGTAAATAGAAGCGGCTGGAGGTACCGGGGGCGAAGCCCGCCCCGGCCCGGAGGCCGAGTTAAAAAAATAATAATCCCCGTTCAGTCTTAATGGCGGGGTGCGGGCCGGCCCGGCGGCGAGTGCGGCGGGCAGCAGGCCTCTTGGACAGGTTGAGAGATAAAAAAATAATAATTCCCGTGCAGTCTCAATGGCGGGGTGCGGGCCGGGGAATAGGCCTCTTGGCCGGGGTGAATAGTGTTGGAACACGGCCCGCGGAAATAGTAGCGGCTGGAGGTACCGGGGGCGATGCCCGCCCCTGCGGCCAAGTTAAAAAAATAAATAATCCCCGTTCAGTCTCAATGGCGGGGTGCGGGCCGGCCCGGCGGCGAGTGCGGCGGGCAGCAGGCCTCTTGGACAGGTTGAGAGATAAAAAAATAATAATTCCCATGCAGTCTCAATGGCGGGGTGCGGGCCGGGGAATAGGCCTCTTGGCCGGGGTGAATATGTTGGAACGCGGCGCGCGTAAATAGAAGCGGCTGGAGGTACCGGGGGCGAAGCCCGCCCCGGCCCGGAGGCCGAGTTAAAAAAAAATAATAATCCCCGTTCAGTCTCAATGGCGGGGTGCGGGCAGGCCCGGCGGCGAGTGCGGCGGGCAGCAGGCCTCTTGGACAGGTTGAGAGATAAAAAAATAATAATTCCCGTGCAGTCTCAATGGCGGGGTGCGGGCCGGGGAATAGGCCTCTTGGCCGGGGTGAATAGTGTTGGAACACGGCCCGCGGAAATAGTAGCGGCTGGAGGTACCGGGGGCGATGCCCGCCCCGGCCCGGCGGCCAAGTTAAAAAAATAAATAATCCCGTTCAGTCTCAATGGCAGGGTGCGGGCCGGCCCGGCGGCGATTGCGGCGGGCAGCAGGCCTCTTGGACAGGTTGAGAGATAAAAAAATAATAATTCCCATGCAGTCTCAATGGCGGGGTGCGGGCCGGGGAATAGGCCTCTTGGCCGGGGTGAATATGTTGGAACGCGGCGCGCGTAAATAGAAGCGGCTGGAGGTACCGGGGGCGAAGCCCGCCCCGGCCCGGAGGCCGAGTTAAAAAAAATAATAATCCCCGTTCAGTCTCAATGGCGGGGTGCGGGCCGGCCCGGCGGCGAGTGCGGCGGGCAGCAGGCCTCTTGGACAGGTTGAGAGATAAAAAAATAATAATTCCCGTGCAGTCTCAATGGCGGGGTGCGGGCCGGGGAATAGGCCTCTTGGCCGGGGTGAATAGTGTTGGAACACGGCCCGCGGAAATAGTAGCGGCTGGAGGTACCGGGGGCGATGCCCGCCCCGGCCCGGCGGCCAAGTTAAAAAAATAAATAATCCCCGTTCAGTCTCAATGGCAGGGTGCTGGCCGGCCCGGCGGCGATTGCGGCGGGCAGCAGGCCTCTTGGACAGGTTGAGAGATAAAAAAATAATAATTCCCATGCAGTCTCAATGGCGGGGTGCGGGCCGGGGAATAGGCCTCTTGGCCGGGGTGAATATGTTGGAACGCGGCGCGCGTAAATAGAAGCGGCTGGAGGTACCGGGGGCGAAGCCCGCCCCGGCCCGGAGGCCGAGTTAAAAAAAATAATAATCCCCGTTCAGTCTCAATGGCGGGGTGCGGGCCGGCCCGGCGGCGAGTGCGGCGGGCAGCAGGCCTCTTGGACAGGTTGAGAGATAAAAAAATAATAATTCCCGTTCAGTCTCAATGGCAGGGTGCGGGCCGGCCCGGCGGCGATTGCGGCGGGCAGCAGGCCTCTTGGACAGGTTGAGAGATAAAAAAATAATAATTCCCATGCAGTCTCAATGGCGGGGTGCGGGCCGGGGAATAGGCCTCTTGGCCGGGGTGAATATGTTGGAACGCGGCGCGCGTAAATAGAAGCGGCTGGAGGTACCGGGGGCGAAGCCCGCCCCGGCCCGGAGGCCGAGTTAAAAAAAATAATAATCCCCGTTCAGTCTCAATGGCGGGGTGCGGACCGGCCCGGCGGCGAGTGCGGCGGGCAGCAGGCCTCTTGGACAGGTTGAGAGATAAAAAAATAATAATTCCCGTGCAGTCTCAATGGCGGGGTGCGGGCCGGGGAATAGGCCTCTTGGCCGGGGTGAATAGTGTTGGAACACGGCCCGCGGAAATAGTAGCGGCTGGAGGTACCGGGGGCGATGCCCGCCCCGGCCCGGCGGCCAAGTTAAAAAAATAAATAATCCCCGTTCAGTCTCAATGGCAGGGTGCGGGCCGGCCCGGCGGCGATTGCGGCGGGCAGCAGGCCTCTTGGACAGGTTGAGAGATAAAAAAATAATAATTCCCGTGCAGTCTCAATGGCGGGGTGCGGGCCGGCGAATAGGCCTCTTGGCCGGGGTGAATAGTGTTGGAACACGGTCCGCGGAAATAGTAGCGGCTGGAGGTACCGGGGGCGAAGCCCGCCCCGGGCCGGCGGCCAAGTTAAAAAAATAAATAATCCCCGTTCAGTCTCAATGGCAGGGTGCGGGCCGGCCCGGCGGCGAGTGCGGCGGGCAGCAGGCCTCTTGGACAGATTGAGAGATAAAAAAATAATAATTCCCGTTCAGTATCAATGGCAGGGTGCGGGCCGGCCCGGCGGCGATTGCGGCGGGCAGCAGGCCTCTTGGACAGGTTGAGAGATAAAAAAATAATAATTCCCATGCAGTCTCAATGGCGGGGTGCGGGCCGGGGAATAGGCCTCTTGGCCGGGGTGAATATGTTGGAGCGCGCCGCGCGTAAATAGAAGCGGCTGGAGGTACCGGGGGCGAAGCCCGCCCCGGCCCGGAGGCCGAGTTAAAAAAAATAATAATCCCCGTTCAGTCTCAATGGCGGGGTGCGGGCCGGCCCGGCGGCGAGTGTGGCGGGCAGCAGGCCTCTTGGACAGGTTGAGAGATAAAAAAATAATAATTCCCATGCAGTCTCAATGGCGGGGTGCGGGCCGGGGAATAGGCCTCTTGGCCGGGGTGAATATGTTGGAACACGGCCCGCGGAAATAGTAGCGGCTGGAGGTACCGGGGGCGATGCCCGCCCCTGCGGCCAAGTTAAAAAAATAAATAATCCCGTTCAGTCTCAATGGCGGGGTGCGGGCCGGCCCGGCGGCGATTGCGGCGGGCAGCAGGCCTCTTGGACAGGTTGAGAGATAAAAAAATAATAATTCCCATGCAGTCTCAATGGCGGGGTGCGGGCCGGGGAATAGGCCTCTTGGCCGGGGTGAATATGTTGGAACGCGGCGCGCGTAAATAGAAGCGGCTGGAGGTACCGGGGGCGAAGCCCGCCCCGGCCCGGAGGCCGAGTTAAAAAAAATAATAATCCCCGTTCAGTCTCAATGGCGGGGTGCGGGCCGGCCCGGCGGCGAGTGCGGCGGGCAGCAGGCCTCTTGGACAGGTTGAGAGATAAAAAAATAATAATTCCCGTGCAGTCTCAATGGCGGGGTGCGGGCCGGGGAATAGGCCTCTTGGCCGGGGTGAATAGTGTTGGAACACGGCCCGCGGAAATAGTAGCGGCTGGAGGTACCGGGGGCGATGCCAGGCCCCGGCCCGGCGGCCAAGTTAAAAAAATAAATAATCCCGTTCAGTCTCAATGGCAGGGTGCGGGCCGGCCCGGCGGCGATTGCGGCGGGCAGCAGGCCTCTTGGACAGGTTGAGAGATAAAAAAATAATAATTCCCATGCAGTCTCAATGGCGGGGTGCGGGCCGGGGAATAGGCCTCTTGGCCGGGGTGAATATGTTGGAACGCGGCGCGCGTAAATAGAAGCGGCTGGAGGTACCGGGGGCGAAGCCCGCCCCGGCCCGGAGGCCGAGTTAAAAAAAATAATAATCCCCGTTCAGTCTCAATGGCGGGGTGCGGGCCGGGGAATAGGCCTCTTGGCCGGGGTGAATAGTGTTGGAACACGGCCCGCGGAAATAGTAGCGGCTGGAGGTACCGGGGGCGATGCCCGCCCCGGCCCGGCGGCCAAGTTAAAAAAATAAATAATCCCGTTCAGTCTCAATGGCAGGGTGCGGGCCGGCCCGGCGGCGATTGCGGCGGGCAGCAGGCCTCTTGGACAGGTTGAGAGATAAAAAAATAATAATTCCCATGCAGTCTCAATGGCGGGGTGCGGGCCGGGGAATAGGCCTCTTGGCCGGGGTGAATAGTGTTGGAACACGGCCCGCGGAAATAGTAGCGGCTGGAGGTACCGGGGGCGATGCCCGCCCCGGCCCGGCGGCCAAGTTAAAAAAATAAATAATCCCCGTTCAGTCTCAATGGCAGGGTGCGGGCCGGCCCGGCGGCGAGTGCGGCGGGCAGCAGGCCTCTTGGACAGATTGAGAGATAAAAAAATAATAATTCCCGTTCAGTATCAATGGCAGGGTGCGGGCCGGCCCGGCGGCGATTGCGGCGGGCAGCAGGCCTCTTGGACAGGTTGAGAGATAAAAAAATAATAATTCCCATGCAGTCTCAATGGCGGGGTGCGGGCCGGGGAATAGGCCTCTTGGCCGGGGTGAATATGTTGGAGCGCGCCGCGCGTAAATAGAAGCTGCTGGAGGTACCGGGGGCGAAGCCCGCCCCGGCCCGGAGGCCGAGTTAAAAAAAATAATAATCCCCGTTCAGTCTCAATGGCGGGGTGCGGGCCGGCCCGGCGGCGAGTGTGGCGGGCAGCAGGCCTCTTGGACAGGTTGAGAGATAAAAAAATAATAATTCCCATGCAGTCTCAATGGCGGGGTGCGGGCCGGGGAATAGGCCTCTTGGCCGGGGTGAATATGTTGGAACACGGCCCGCGGAAATAGTAGCGGCTGGAGGTACCGGGGGCGATGCCCGCCCCTGCGGCCAAGTTAAAAAAATAAATAATCCCGTTCAGTCTCAATGGCGGGGTGCGGGCCGGCCCGGCGGCGATTGCGGCGGGCAGCAGGCCTCTTGGACAGGTTGAGAGATAAAAAAATAATAATTCCCATGCAGTCTCAATGGCGGGGTGCGGGCCGGGGAATAGGCCTCTTGGCCGGGGTGAATATGTTGGAACGCGGCGCGCGTAAATAGAAGCGGCTGGAGGTACCGGGGGCGAAGCCCGCCCCGGCCCGGAGGCCGAGTTAAAAAAAATAATAATCCCCGTTCAGTCTCAATGGCGGGGTGCGGGCCGGCCCGGCGGCGAGTGCGGCGGGCAGCAGGCCTCTTGGACAGGTTGAGAGATAAAAAAATAATAATTCCCGTGCAGTCTCAATGGCGGGGTGCGGGCCGGGGAATAGGCCTCTTGGCCGGGGTGAATAGTGTTGGAACACGGCCCGCGGAAATAGTAGCGGCTGGAGGTACCGGGGGCGATGCCAGGCCCCGGCCCGGCGGCCAAGTTAAAAAAATAAATAATCCCGTTCAGTCTCAATGGCAGGGTGCGGGCCGGCCCGGCGGCGATTGCGGCGGGCAGCAGGCCTCTTGGACAGGTTGAGAGATAAAAAAATAATAATTCCCATGCAGTCTCAATGGCGGGGTGCGGGCCGGGGAATAGGCCTCTTGGCCGGGGTGAATATGTTGGAACGCGGCGCGCGTAAATAGAAGCGGCTGGAGGTACCGGGGGCGAAGCCCGCCCCGGCCCGGAGGCCGAGTTAAAAAAAATAATAATCCCCGTTCAGTCTCAATGGCGGGGTGCGGGCCGGGGAATAGGCCTCTTGGCCGGGGTGAATAGTGTTGGAACACGGCCCGCGGAAATAGTAGCGGCTGGAGGTACCGGGGGCGATGCCCGCCCCGGCCCGGCGGCCAAGTTAAAAAAATAAATAATCCCGTTCAGTCTCAATGGCAGGGTGCGGGCCGGCCCGGCGGCGATTGCGGCGGGCAGCAGGCCTCTTGGACAGGTTGAGAGATAAAAAAATAATAATTCCCATGCAGTCTCAATGGCGGGGTGCGGGCCGGGGAATAGGCCTCTTGGCCGGGGTGAATAGTGTTGGAACACGGCCCGCGGAAATAGTAGCGGCTGGAGGTACCGGGGGCGATGCCCGCCCCGGCCCGGCGGCCAAGTTAAAAAAATAAATAATCCCCGTTCAGTCTCAATGGCAGGGTGCGGGCCGGCCCGGCGGCGAGTGCGGCGGGCAGCAGGCCTCTTGGACAGGTTGAGAGATAAAAAAATAATAATTCCCGTTCAGTCTCAATGGCAGGGTGCGGGCCGGCCCGGCGGCGATTGCGGCGGGCAGCAGGCCTCTTGGACAGGTTGAGAGATAAAAAAATAATAATTCCCATGCAGTCTCAATGGCGGGGTGCGGGCCGGGGAAGAGGCCTCTTGGCCGGGGTGAATATGTTGGAACGCGGCGCGCGTAAATAGAAGCGGCTGGAGGTACCGGGGGCGAAGCCCGCCCCGGCCCGGAGGCCTAGTTAAAAAAAAATAATAATCCCCGTTCAGTCTCAATGGCGGGGTGCGGGCCGGCCCGGCGGCGAGTGCGGCGGGCAGCAGGCCTCTTGGACAGGTTGAGAAATAAAAAAATAATAATTCCCGTTCAGTCTCAATGGCAGGGTGCGGGCCGGCCCGGCGGCGATTGCGGCGGGCAGCAGGCCTCTTGGACAGGTTGAGAGATAAAAAAATAATAATTCCCGTGCAGTCTCAATGGCGGGGTGCGGGCCGGGGAATAGGCCTCTTGGCCGGGGTGAATATGTTGGAACGCGGCGCGCGTAAATAGAAGCGGCTGGAGGTACCGGGGGCGAAGCCCGCCCCGGCCCGGAGGCCGAGTTAAAAAAAATAATAATCCCCGTTCAGTCTCAATGGCGGGGTGCGGGCCGGCCCGGCGGCGAGTGCGGCGGGCAGCAGGCCTCTTGGACAGGTTGAGAGATAAAAAAATAATAATTCCCGTGCAGTCTCAATGGCGGGGTGCGGGCCGGGGAATAGGCCTCTTGGCCGGGGTGAATAGTGTTGGAACACGGCCCGCGGAAATAGTAGCGGCTGGAGGTACCGGGGGCGATGCCCGCCCCGGCCCGGCGGCCAAGTTAAAAAAATAAATAATCCCGTTCAGTCTCAATGGCAGGGTGCGGGCCGGCCCGGCGGCGATTGCGGCGGGCAGCAGGCCTCTTGGACAGGTTGAGAGATAAAAAAATAATAATTCCCATGCAGTCTCAATGGCGGGGTGCGGGCCGGGGAATAGGCCTCTTGGCCGGGGTGAATATGTTGGAACGCGGCGCGCGTAAATAGAAGCGGCTGGAGGTACCGGGGGCGAAGCCCGCCCCGGCCCGGAGGCCGAGTTAAAAAAAATAATAATCCCCGTTCAGTCTCAATGGCGGGGTGCGGGCCGGCCCGGCGGCGAGTGCGGCGGGCAGCAGGCCTCTTGGACAGGTTGAGAGATAAAAAAATAATAATTCCCGTTCAGTATCAATGGCAGGGTGCGGGCCGGCCCGGCGGCGATTGCGGCGGGCAGCAGGCCTCTTGGACAGGTTGAGAGATAAAAAAATAATAATTCCCGTGCAGTCTCAATGGCGGGGTGCGGGCCGGGGAATAGGCCTCTTGGCCGGGGTGAATAGTGTTGGAACACGGCCCGCGGAAATAGTAGCGGCTGGAGGTACCGGGGGCGATGCCCGCCCCGGCCCGGCGGCCAAGTTAAAAAAATAAATAATCCCCGTTCAGTCTCAATGGCAGGGTGCGGGCCGGCCCGGCGGCGATTGCGGCGGGCAGCAGGCCTCTTGGACAGGTTGAGAGATAAAAAAATAATAATTCCCGTGCAGTCTCAATGGCGGGGTGCGGGCCGGGGAATAGGCCTCTTGGCCGGGGTGAATAGTGTTGGAACACGGCCCGCGGAAATAGTAGCGGCTGGAGGTACCGGGGGCGATGCCCGCCCCGGGCCGGCGGCCAAGTTAAAAAAATAAATAATCCCCGTTCAGTCTCAATGGCAGGGTGCGGGCCGGCCCGGCGGCGAGTGCGGCGGGCAGCAGGCCTCTTGGACAGATTGAGAGATAAAAAAATAATAATTCCCGTTCAGTATCAATGGCAGGGTGCGGGCCGGCCCGGCGGCGATTGCGGCGGGCAGCAGGCCTCTTGGACAGGTTGAGAGATAAAAAAATAATAATTCCCATGCAGTCTCAATGGCGGGGTGCGGGCCGGGGAATAGGCCTCTTGGCCGGGGTGAATATGTTGGAGCGCGCCGCGCGTAAATAGAAGCGGCTGGAGGTACCGGGGGCGAAGCCCGCCCCGGCCCGGAGGCCGAGTTAAAAAAAATAATAATCCCCGTTCAGTCTCAATGGCGGGGTGCGGGCCGGCCCGGCGGCGAGTGCGGCGGGCAGCAGGCCTCTTGGACAGGTTGAGAGATAAAAAAATAATAATTCCCGTGCAGTCTCAATGGCGGGGTGCGGGCCGGGGAATAGGCCTCTTGGCCGGGGTGAATAGTGTTGGAACACGGCCCGCGGAAATAGTAGCGGCTGGAGGTACCGGGGGCGATGCCCGCCCCTGCGGCCAAGTTAAAAAAATAAATAATCCCGTTCAGTCTCAATGGCGGGGTGCGGGCCGGCCCGGCGGCGATTGCGGCGGGCAGCAGGCCTCTTGGACAGGTTGAGAGATAAAAAAATAATAATTCCCATGCAGTCTCAATGGCGGGGTGCGGGCCGGGGAATAGGCCTCTTGGCCGGGGTGAATATGTTGGAACGCGGCGCGCGTAAATAGAAGCGGCTGGAGGTACCGGGGGCGAAGCCCGCCCCGGCCCGGAGGCCGAGTTAAAAAAAATAATAATCCCCGTTCAGTCTCAATGGCGGGGTGCGGGCCGGCCCGGCGGCGAGTGCGGCGGGCAGCAGGCCTCTTGGACAGGTTGAGAGATAAAAAAATAATAATTCCCGTGCAGTCTCAATGGCGGGGTGCGGGCCGGGGAATAGGCCTCTTGGCCGGGGTGAATAGTGTTGGAACACGGCCCGCGGAAATAGTAGCGGCTGGAGGTACCGGGGGCGATGCCCGCCCCGGCCCGGCGGCCAAGTTAAAAAAATAAATAATCCCCGTTCAGTCGCAATGGCAGGGTGCGGGCCGGCCCGGCGGCGATTGCGGCGGGCAGCAGGCCTCTTGGACAGGTTGAGAGATAAAAAAATAATAATTCCCGTGCAGTCTCAATGGCGGGGTGCGGGCCGGGGAATAGGCCTCTTGGCCGGGGTGAATAGTGTTGGAACACGGCCCGCGGAAATAGTAGCGGCTGGAGGTACCGGGGGCGATGCCCGCCCCGGGCCGGCGGCCAAGTTAAAAAAATAAATAATCTCCGTTCAGTCTCAATGGCAGGGTGCGGGCCGGCCCGGCGGCGAGTGCGGCGGGCAGCAGGCCTCTTGGACAGGTTGAGAGATAAAAAAATAATAATTCCCGTTCAGTATCAATGGCAGGGTGCGGGCCGGCCCGGCGGCGATTGCGGCGGGCAGCAGGCCTCTTGGACAGGTTGAGAGATAAAAAAATAATAATTCCCATGCAGTCTCAATGGCGGGGTGCGGGCCGGGGAATAGGCCTCTTGGCCGGGGTGAATATGTTGGAGCGCGCCGCGCGTAAATAGAAGCGGCTGGAGGTACCGGGGGCGAAGCCCGCCCCGGCCCGGAGGCCGAGTTAAAAATAATAATAATCCCCGTTCAGTCTCAATGGCGGGGTGCGGGCCGGCCCGGCGGCGAGTGCGGCGGGCAGCAGGCCTCTTGGACAGGTTGAGAGATAAAAAAACAATAATTCCCGTGCAGTCTCAATGGCGGGGTGCGGGCCGGGGAATAGGCCTCTTGGCCGGGGTGAATAGTGTTGGAACACGGCCCGCGGAAATAGTAGCGGCTGGAGGTACCGGGGGCGATACCCGCCCCTGCGGCCAAGTTAAAAAAATAAATAATCCCCGTTCAGTCTGTATGGCGGGGTGCGGGCCGGCCCGGCGGCGATTGCGGCGGGCAGCAGGCCTCTTGGACAGGTTGAGAGATAAAAAAATAATAATTCCCATGCAGTCTCAATGGCGGGGTGCGGGCCGGGGAATAGGCCTCTTGGCCGGGGTGAATATGTTGGAACGCGGCGCGCGTAAATAGAAGCGGCTGGAGGTACCGGGGGCGAAGCCCGCCCCGGCCCGGAGGCCGAGTTAAAAAAAATAATAATCCCCGTTCAGTCTCAATGGCGGGGTGCGGGCCGGCCCGGCGGCGAGTGCGGCGGGCAGCAGGCCTCTTGGACAGGTTGAGAGATAAAAAAATAATAATTCCCGTGCAGTCTCAATGGCGGGGTGCGGGCCAGGGAATAGGCCTCTTGGCCGGGGTGAATAGTGTTGGAACACGGCCCGCGGAAATAGTAGCGGCTGGAGGTACCGGGGGCGATGCCCGCCCCGGCCCGGCGGCCAAGTTAAAAAAATAAATAATCCCGTTCAGTCTCAATGGCAGGGTGCGGGCCGGCCCGGCGGCGATTGCGGCGGGCAGCAGGCCTCTTGGACAGGTTGAGAGATAAAAAAATAATAATTCCCATGCAGTCTCAATGGCGGGGTGCGGGCGGGGAATAGGCCTCTTGGCCGGGGTGAATATGTTGGAACGCGGCGCGCGTAAATAGAAGCGGCTGGAGGTACCGGGGGCGAAGCCCGCCCCGGCCCGGAGGCCGAGTTAAAAAAAATAATAATCCCCGTTCAGTCTCAATGGCGGGGTGCGGGCCGGCCCGGCGGCGAGTGCGGCGGGCAGCAGGCCTCTTGGACAGGTTGAGAGATAAAAAAATAATAATTCCCGTGCAGTCTCAATGGCGGGGTGCGGGCCGGGGAATAGGCCTCTTGGCCGGGGTGAATAGTATTGGAACACGGCCCGCGGAAATAGTAGCGGCTGGAGGTACCGGGGGCGATGCCCGCCCCGGCCCGGCGGCCAAGTTAAAAAAATAAATAATCCCCGTTCAGTCTCAATGGCAGGGTGCGGGCCGGCCCGGCGGCGATTGCGGCGGGCAGCAGGCCTCTTGGACAGGTTGAGAGATAAAAAAATTGTAATTCCCATGTAGTCTCAATGGCGGGGTGCGGGCCGGGGAATAGGCCTCTTGGCCGGGGTGAATAGTGTTGGAACACGGCCCGCGGAAATAGTAGCGGCTGGAGGTACCGGGGGCGATGGCGGCCAAGTTAAAAAAATAAATAATCCCCGTTCAGTCTCAATGACAGGGTGCGGGCCGGCCCGGCGGCGAGTGCGGCGGGCAGCAGGCCTCTTGGACAGGTTGAGAGATAAAAAAATAATAATTCCCGTTCAGTCTCAATGGCAGGGTGCGGGCCGGCCCGGCGGCGATTGCGGCGGGCAGCAGGCCTCTTGGACAGGTTGAGAGATAAAAAAATAATAATTCCCATGCAGTCTCAATGGCGGTGTGCGGGCCGGGGAATAGGCCTCTTGGCCGGGGTGAATAGTGTTGGAACACGGCCCGCGGAAATAGTAGCGGCTGGAGGTACCGGGGGCGATGCCGGCCCCGGCCCGGCGGCCAAGTTAAAAAAATAAATAATCCCCGTTCAGTCTCAATGGCAGGGTGCGGGCCGGCCCGGCGGCGAGTGCGGCGGGCAGCAGGCCTCTTGGACAGGTTGAGAGATAAAAAAATAATAATTCCCGTTCAGTCTCAATGGCAGGGTGCGGGCCGGCCCGGCGGCGATTGCGGCGGGCAGCAGGCCTCTTGGACAGGTTGAGAGATAAAAAAATAATAATTCCCATGCAGTCTCAATGGCGGGGTGCGAGCCGGGGAATAGGCCTCTTGGCCGGGGTGAATATGTTGGAACGCGGCGTGCGTAAATAGAAGCGGCTGGAGGTACCGGGGGCGAAGCCCGCCCCGGCCCGGAGGCCGAGTTAAAAAAATAATAATCCCCGTTCAGTCTTAATGGCGGGGTGCGGGCCGGCCCGGCGGCGAGTGCGGCGGGCAGCAGGCCTCTTGGACAGGTTGAGAGATAAAAAAATAATAATTCCCGTGCAGTCTCAATGGCGGGGTGCGGGCCGGGGAATAGGCCTCTTGGCCGGGGTGAATAGTGTTGGAACACGGCCCGCGGAAATAGTAGCGGCTGGAGGTACCGGGGGCGATGCCCGCCCCTGCGGCCAAGTTAAAAAAATAAATAATCCCCGTTCAGTCTCAATGGCGGGGTGCGGGCCGGCCCGGCGGCGAGTGCGGCGGGCAGCAGGCCTCTTGGACAGGTTGAGAGATAAAAAAATAATAATTCCCATGCAGTCTCAATGGCGGGGTGCGGGCCGGGGAATAGGCCTCTTGGCCGGGGTGAATATGTTGGAACGCGGCGCGCGTAAATAGAAGCGGCTGGAGGTACCGGGGGCGAAGCCCGCCCCGGCCCGGAGGCCGAGTTAAAAAAAAATAATAATCCCCGTTCAGTCTCAATGGCGGGGTGCGGGCAGGCCCGGCGGCGAGTGCGGCGGGCAGCAGGCCTCTTGGACAGGTTGAGAGATAAAAAAATAATAATTCCCGTGCAGTCTCAATGGCGGGGTGCGGGCCGGGGAATAGGCCTCTTGGCCGGGGTGAATAGTGTTGGAACACGGCCCGCGGAAATAGTAGCGGCTGGAGGTACCGGGGGCGATGCCCGCCCCGGCCCGGCGGCCAAGTTAAAAAAATAAATAATCCCGTTCAGTCTCAATGGCAGGGTGCGGGCCGGCCCGGCGGCGATTGCGGCGGGCAGCAGGCCTCTTGGACAGGTTGAGAGATAAAAAAATAATAATTCCCATGCAGTCTCAATGGCGGGGTGCGGGCCGGGGAATAGGCCTCTTGGCCGGGGTGAATATGTTGGAACGCGGCGCGCGTAAATAGAAGCGGCTGGAGGTACCGGGGGCGAAGCCCGCCCCGGCCCGGAGGCCGAGTTAAAAAAAATAATAATCCCCGTTCAGTCTCAATGGCGGGGTGCGGGCCGGCCCGGCGGCGAGTGCGGCGGGCAGCAGGCCTCTTGGACAGGTTGAGAGATAAAAAAATAATAATTCCCGTGCAGTCTCAATGGCGGGGTGCGGGCCGGGGAATAGGCCTCTTGGCCGGGGTGAATAGTGTTGGAACACGGCCCGCGGAAATAGTAGCGGCTGGAGGTACCGGGGGCGATGCCCGCCCCGGCCCGGCGGCCAAGTTAAAAAAATAAATAATCCCCGTTCAGTCTCAATGGCAGGGTGCGGGCCGGCCCGGCGGCGATTGCGGCGGGCAGCAGGCCTCTTGGACAGGTTGAGAGATAAAAAAATAATAATTCCCATGCAGTCTCAATGGCGGGGTGCGGGCCGGGGAATAGGCCTCTTGGCCGGGGTGAATATGTTGGAACGCGGCGCGCGTAAATAGAAGCGGCTGGAGGTACCGGGGGCGAAGCCCGCCCCGGCCCGGAGGCCGAGTTAAAAAAAATAATAATCCCCGTTCAGTCTCAATGGCGGGGTGCGGGCCGGCCCGGCGGCGAGTGCGGCGGGCAGCAGGCCTCTTGGACAGGTTGAGAGATAAAAAATAATAATTCCCGTGCAGTCTCAATGGCGGGGTGCGGGCCGGGGAATAGGCCTCTTGGCCGGGGTGAATAGTGTTGGAACACGGCCCGCGGAAATAGTAGCGGCTGGAGGTACCGGGGGCGATGCCCGCCCCGGCCCGGCGGCCAAGTTAAAAAAATAAATAATCCCCGTTCAGTCTCAATGGCAGGGTGCGGGCCGGCCCGGCGGCGATTGCGGCGGGCAGCAGGCCTCTTGGACAGGTTGAGAGATAAAAAAATAATAATTCCCATGCAGTCTCAATGGCGGGGTGCGGGCCGGGGAATAGGCCTCTTGGCCGGGGTGAATAGTGTTGGAACACGGCCCGCGGAAATAGTAGCGGCTGGAGGTACCGGGGGCGATGCCCGCCCCGGCCCGGCGGCCAAGTTAAAAAAATAAATAATCCCCGTTCAGTCTCAATGGCAGGGTGCGGGCCGGCCCGGCGGCGAGTGCGGCGGGCAGCAGGCCTCTTGGACAGGTTGAGAGATAAAAAAATAATAATTCCCGTTCAGTCTCAATGGCAGGGTGCGGGCCGGCCCGGCGGCGATTGCGGCGGGCAGCAGGCCTCTTGGACAGGTTGAGAGATAAAAAAATAATAATTCCCATGCAGTCTCAATGGCGGGGTGCGGGCCGGGGAATAGGCCTCTTGGCCGGGGTGAATATGTTGGAACGCGGCGCGCGTAAATAGAAGCGGCTGGAGGTACCGGGGGCGAAGCCCGCCCCGGCCCGGAGGCCGAGTTAAAAAAAATAATAATCCCCGTTCAGTCTCAATGGCGGGGTGCGGGCCGGCCCGGCGGCGAGTGCGGCGGGCAGCAGGCCTCTTGGACAGGTTGAGAGATAAAAAAATAATAATTCCCGTGCAGTCTCAATGGCGGGGTGCGGGCCAGGGAATAGGCCTCTTGGCCGGGGTGAATAGTGTTGGAACACGGCCCGCGGAAATAGTAGCGGCTGGAGGTACCGGGGGCGATGCCCGCCCCGGCCCGGCGGCCAAGTTAAAAAAATAAATAATCCCGTTCAGTCTCAATGGCAGGGTGCGGGCCGGCCCGGCGGCGATTGCGGCGGGCAGCAGGCCTCTTGGACAGGTTGAGAGATAAAAAAATAATAATTCCCATGCAGTCTCAATGGCGGGGTGCGGGCGGGGAATAGGCCTCTTGGCCGGGGTGAATATGTTGGAACGCGGCGCGCGTAAATAGAAGCGGCTGGAGGTACCGGGGGCGAAGCCCGCCCCGGCCCGGAGGCCGAGTTAAAAAAAATAATAATCCCCGTTCAGTCTCAATGGCGGGGTGCGGGCCGGCCCGGCGGCGAGTGCGGCGGGCAGCAGGCCTCTTGGACAGGTTGAGAGATAAAAAAATAATAATTCCCGTGCAGTCTCAATGGCGGGGTGCGGGCCGGGGAATAGGCCTCTTGGCCGGGGTGAATAGTATTGGAACACGGCCCGCGGAAATAGTAGCGGCTGGAGGTACCGGGGGCGATGCCCGCCCCGGCCCGGCGGCCAAGTTAAAAAAATAAATAATCCCCGTTCAGTCTCAATGGCAGGGTGCGGGCCGGCCCGGCGGCGATTGCGGCGGGCAGCAGGCCTCTTGGACAGGTTGAGAGATAAAAAAATAATAATTCCCGTTCAGTCTCAATGGCAGGGTGCGGGCCGGCCCGGCGGCGATTGCGGCGGGCAGCAGGCCTCTTGGACAGGTTGAGAGATAAAAAAATAATAATTCCCGTGCAGTCTCAATGGCGGGGTGCGGGCCGGGGAATAGGCCTCTTGGCCGGGGTGAATAGTGTTGGAACACGGCCCGCGGAAATAGTAGCGGCTGGAGGTACCGGGGGCGATGCCCGCCCCTGCGGCCAAGTTAAAAAAATAAATAATCCCCGTTCAGTCTCAATGGCGGGGTGCGGGCCGGCCCGGCGGCGAGTGCGGCGGGCAGCAGGCCTCTTGGACAGGTTGAGAGATAAAAAAATAATAATTCCCATGCAGTCTCAATGGCGGGGTGCGGGCCGGGGAATAGGCCTCTTGGCCGGGGTGAATATGTTGGAACGCGGCGCGCGTAAATAGAAGCGGCTGGAGGTACCGGGGGCGAAGCCCGCCCCGGCCCGGAGGCCGAGTTAAAAAAAAATAATAATCCCCGTTCAGTCTCAATGGCGGGGTGCGGGCAGGCCCGGCGGCGAGTGCGGCGGGCAGCAGGCCTCTTGGACAGGTTGAGAGATAAAAAAATAATAATTCCCGTGCAGTCTCAATGGCGGGGTGCGGGCCGGGGAATAGGCCTCTTGGCCGGGGTGAATAGTGTTGGAACACGGCCCGCGGAAATAGTAGCGGCTGGAGGTACCGGGGGCGATGCCCGCCCCGGCCCGGCGGCCAAGTTAAAAAAATAAATAATCCCGTTCAGTCTCAATGGCAGGGTGCGGGCCGGCCCGGCGGCGATTGCGGCGGGCAGCAGGCCTCTTGGACAGGTTGAGAGATAAAAAAATAATAATTCCCATGCAGTCTCAATGGCGGGGTGCGGGCCGGGGAATAGGCCTCTTGGCCGGGGTGAATATGTTGGAACGCGGCGCGCGTAAATAGAAGCGGCTGGAGGTACCGGGGGCGAAGCCCGCCCCGGCCCGGAGGCCGAGTTAAAAAAAATAATAATCCCCGTTCAGTCTCAATGGCGGGGTGCGGGCCGGCCCGGCGGCGAGTGCGGCGGGCAGCAGGCCTCTTGGACAGGTTGAGAGATAAAAAAATAATAATTCCCGTGCAGTCTCAATGGCGGGGTGCGGGCCGGGGAATAGGCCTCTTGGCCGGGGTGAATAGTGTTGGAACACGGCCCGCGGAAATAGTAGCGGCTGGAGGTACCGGGGGCGATGCCCGCCCCGGCCCGGCGGCCAAGTTAAAAAAATAAATAATCCCCGTTCAGTCTCAATGGCAGGGTGCGGGCCGGGCCGGCGGCGATTGCGGCGGGCAGCAGGCCTCTTGGACAGGTTGAGAGATAAAAAAATAATAATTCCCATGCAGTCTCAATGGCGGGGTGCGGGCCGGGGAATAGGCCTCTTGGCCGGGGTGAATATGTTGGAACGCGGCGCGCGTAAATAGAAGCGGCTGGAGGTACCGGGGGCGAAGCCCGCCCCGGCCCGGAGGCCGAGTTAAAAAAAATAATAATCCCCGTTCAGTCTCAATGGCGGGGTGCGGGCCGGCCCGGCGGCGAGTGCGGCGGGCAGCAGGCCTCTTGGACAGGTTGAGAGATAAAAAATAATAATTCCCGTGCAGTCTCAATGGCGGGGTGCGGGCCGGGGAATAGGCCTCTTGGCCGGGGTGAATAGTGTTGGAACACGGCCCGCGGAAATAGTAGCGGCTGGAGGTACCGGGGGCGATGCCCGCCCCGGCCCGGCGGCCAAGTTAAAAAAATAAATAATCCCCGTTCAGTCTCAATGGCAGGGTGCGGGCCGGCCCGGCGGCGATTGCGGCGGGCAGCAGGCCTCTTGGACAGGTTGAGAGATAAAAAAATAATAATTCCCATGCAGTCTCAATGGCGGGGTGCGGGCCGGGGAATAGGCCTCTTGGCCGGGGTGAATAGTGTTGGAACACGGCCCGCGGAAATAGTAGCGGCTGGAGGTACCGGGGGCGATGCCCGCCCCTGCGGCCAAGTTAAAAAAATAAATAATCCCCGTTCAGTCTGTATGGCGGGGTGCGGGCCGGCCCGGCGGCGATTGCGGCGGGCAGCAGGCCTCTTGGACAGGTTGAGAGATAAAAAAATAATAATTCCCATGCAGTCTCAATGGCGGGGTGCGGGCCGGGGAATAGGCCTCTTGGCCGGGGTGAATATGTTGGAACGCGGCGCGCGTAAATAGAAGCGGCTGGAGGTACCGGGGGCGAAGCCCGCCCCGGCCCGGAGGCCGAGTTAAAAAAAATAATAATCCCCGTTCAGTCTCAATGGCGGGGTGCGGGCCGGCCCGGCGGCGAGTGCGGCGGGCAGCAGGCCTCTTGGACAGGTTGAGAGATAAAAAAATAATAATTCCCGTGCAGTCTCAATGGCGGGGTGCGGGCCAGGGAATAGGCCTCTTGGCCGGGGTGAATAGTGTTGGAACACGGCCCGCGGAAATAGTAGCGGCTGGAGGTACCGGGGGCGATGCCCGCCCCGGCCCGGCGGCCAAGTTAAAAAAATAAATAATCCCGTTCAGTCTCAATGGCAGGGTGCGGGCCGGCCCGGCGGCGATTGCGGCGGGCAGCAGGCCTCTTGGACAGGTTGAGAGATAAAAAAATAATAATTCCCATGCAGTCTCAATGGCGGGGTGCGGGCGGGGAATAGGCCTCTTGGCCGGGGTGAATATGTTGGAACGCGGCGCGCGTAAATAGAAGCGGCTGGAGGTACCGGGGGCGAAGCCCGCCCCGGCCCGGAGGCCGAGTTAAAAAAAATAATAATCCCCGTTCAGTCTCAATGGCGGGGTGCGGGCCGGCCCGGCGGCGAGTGCGGCGGGCAGCAGGCCTCTTGGACAGGTTGAGAGATAAAAAAATAATAATTCCCGTGCAGTCTCAATGGCGGGGTGCGGGCCGGGGAATAGGCCTCTTGGCCGGGGTGAATAGTATTGGAACACGGCCCGCGGAAATAGTAGCGGCTGGAGGTACCGGGGGCGATGCCCGCCCCGGCCCGGCGGCCAAGTTAAAAAAATAAATAATCCCCGTTCAGTCTCAATGGCAGGGTGCGGGCCGGCCCGGCGGCGATTGCGGCGGGCAGCAGGCCTCTTGGACAGGTTGAGAGATAAAAAAATAATAATTCCCGTTCAGTCTCAATGGCAGGGTGCGGGCCGGCCCGGCGGCGAGTGCGGCGGGCAGCAGGCCTCTTGGACAGGTTGAGAGATAAAAAAATAATAATTCCCGTGCAGTCTCAATGGCGGGGTGCGGGCCGGGGAATAGGCCTCTTGGCCGGGGTGAATAGTGTTGGAACACGGCCCGCGGAAATAGTAGCGGCTGGAGGTACCGGGGGCGATGCCCGCCCCTGCGGCCAAGTTAAAAAAATAAATAATCCCCGTTCAGTCTCAATGGCGGGGTGCGGGCCGGCCCGGCGGCGAGTGCGGCGGGCAGCAGGCCTCTTGGACAGGTTGAGAGATAAAAAAATAATAATTCCCATGCAGTCTCAATGGCGGGGTGCGGGCCGGGGAATAGGCCTCTTGGCCGGGGTGAATATGTTGGAACGCGGCGCGCGTAAATAGAAGCGACTGGAGGTACCGGGGGCGAAGCCCGCCCCGGCCCGGAGGCCGAGTTAAAAAAAAATAATAATCCCCGTTCAGTCTCAATGGCGGGGTGCGGGCAGGCCCGGCGGCGAGTGCGGCGGGCAGCAGGCCTCTTGGACAGGTTGAGAGATAAAAAAATAATAATTCCCGTGCAGTCTCAATGGCGGGGTGCGGGCCGGGGAATAGGCCTCTTGGCCGGGGTGAATAGTGTTGGAACACGGCCCGCGGAAATAGTAGCGGCTGGAGGTACCGGGGGCGATGCCCGCCCCGGCCCGGCGGCCAAGTTAAAAAAATAAATAATCCCGTTCAGTCTCAATGGCAGGGTGCGGGCCGGCCCGGCGGCGATTGCGGCGGGCAGCAGGCCTCTTGGACAGGTTGAGAGATAAAAAAATAATAATTCCCATGCAGTCTCAATGGCGGGGTGCGGGCCGGGGAATAGGCCTCTTGGCCGGGGTGAATATGTTGGAACGCGGCGCGCGTAAATAGAAGCGGCTGGAGGTACCGGGGGCGAAGCCCGCCCCGGCCCGGAGGCCGAGTTAAAAAAAATAATAATCCCCGTTCAGTCTCAATGGCGGGGTGCGGGCCGGCCCGGCGGCGAGTGCGGCGGGCAGCAGGCCTCTTGGACAGGTTGAGAGATAAAAAAATAATAATTCCCGTGCAGTCTCAATGGCGGGGTGCGGGCCGGGGAATAGGCCTCTTGGCCGGGGTGAATAGTGTTGGAACACGGCCCGCGGAAATAGTAGCGGCTGGAGGTACCGGGGGCGATGCCCGCCCCGGCCCGGCGGCCAAGTTAAAAAAATAAATAATCCCCGTTCAGTCTCAATGGCAGGGTGCGGGCCGGCCCGGCGGCGATTGCGGCGGGCAGCAGGCCTCTTGGACAGGTTGAGAGATAAAAAAATAATAATTCCCATGCAGTCTCAATGGCGGGGTGCGGGCCGGGGAATAGGCCTCTTGGCCGGGGTGAATATGTTGGAACGCGGCGCGCGTAAATAGAAGCGGCTGGAGGTACCGGGGGCGAAGCCCGCCCCGGCCCGGAGGCCGAGTTAAAAAAAATAATAATCCCCGTTCAGTCTCAATGGCGGGGTGCGGGCCGGCCCGGCGGCGAGTGCGGCGGGCAGCAGGCCTCTTGGACAGGTTGAGAGATAAAAAATAATAATTCCCGTGCAGTCTCAATGGCGGGGTGCGGGCCGGGGAATAGGCCTCTTGGCCGGGGTGAATAGTGTTGGAACACGGCCCGCGGAAATAGTAGCGGCTGGAGGTACCGGGGGCGATGCCCGCCCCGGCCCGGCGGCCAAGTTAAAAAAATAAATAATCCCCGTTCAGTCTCAATGGCAGGGTGCGGGCCGGCCCGGCGGCGATTGCGGCGGGCAGCAGGCCTCTTGGACAGGTTGAGAGATAAAAAAATAATAATTCCCATGCAGTCTCAATGGCGGGGTGCGGGCCGGGGAATAGGCCTCTTGGCCGGGGTGAATAGTGTTGGAACACGGCCCGCGGAAATAGTAGCGGCTGGAGGTACCGGGGGCGATGCCCGCCCCGGCCCGGCGGCCAAGTTAAAAAAATAAATAATCCCCGTTCAGTCTCAATGGCAGGGTGCGGGCCGGCCCGGCGGCGAGTGCGGCGGGCAGCAGGCCTCTTGGACAGGTTGAGAGATAAAAAAATAATAATTCCCGTTCAGTCTCAATGGCAGGGTGCGGGCCGGCCCGGCGGCGATTGCGGCGGGCAGCAGGCCTCTTGGACAGGTTGAGAGATAAAAAAATAATAATTCCCATGCAGTCTCAATGGCGGGGTGCGGGCCGGGGAATAGGCCTCTTGGCCGGGGTGAATATGTTGGAACGCGGCGCGCGTAAATAGAAGCGGCTGGAGGTACCGGGGGCGAAGCCCGCCCCGGCCCGGAGGCCGAGTTAAAAAAAATAATAATCCCCGTTCAGTCTCAATGGCGGGGTGCGGGCCGGCCCGGCGGCGAGTGCGGCGGGCAGCAGGCCTCTTGGACAGGTTGAGAGATAAAAAAATAATAATTCCCGTGCAGTCTCAATGGCGGGGTGCGGGCCGGGGAATAGGCCTCTTGGCCGGGGTGAATAGTGTTGGAACACGGCCCGCGGAAATAGTAGCGGCTGGAGGTACCGGGGGCGATGCCCGCCCCGGCCCGGCGGCCAAGTTAAAAAAATAAATAATCCCCGTTCAGTCGCAATGGCAGGGTGCGGGCCGGCCCGGCGGCGATTGCGGCGGGCAGCAGGCCTCTTGGACAGGTTGAGAGATAAAAAAATAATAATTCCCGTGCAGTCTCAATGGCGGGGTGCGGGCCGGGGAATAGGCCTCTTGGCCGGGGTGAATAGTGTTGGAACACGGCCCGCGGAAATAGTAGCGGCTGGAGGTACCGGGGGCGATGCCCGCCCCGGGCCGGCGGCCAAGTTAAAAAAATAAATAATCTCCGTTCAGTCTCAATGGCAGGGTGCGGGCCGGCCCGGCGGCGAGTGCGGCGGGCAGCAGGCCTCTTGGACAGGTTGAGAGATAAAAAAATAATAATTCCCGTTCAGTATCAATGGCAGGGTGCGGGCCGGCCCGGCGGCGATTGCGGCGGGCAGCAGGCCTCTTGGACAGGTTGAGAGATAAAAAAATAATAATTCCCATGCAGTCTCAATGGCGGGGTGCGGGCCGGGGAATAGGCCTCTTGGCCGGGGTGAATATGTTGGAGCGCGCCGCGCGTAAATAGAAGCGGCTGGAGGTACCGGGGGCGAAGCCCGCCCCGGCCCGGAGGCCGAGTTAAAAATAATAATAATCCCCGTTCAGTCTCAATGGCGGGGTGCGGGCCGGCCCGGCGGCGAGTGCGGCGGGCAGCAGGCCTCTTGGACAGGTTGAGAGATAAAAAAACAATAATTCCCGTGCAGTCTCAATGGCGGGGTGCGGGCCGGGGAATAGGCCTCTTGGCCGGGGTGAATAGTGTTGGAACACGGCCCGCGGAAATAGTAGCGGCTGGAGGTACCGGGGGCGATGCCCGCCCCTGCGGCCAAGTTAAAAAAATAAATAATCCCCGTTCAGTCTGTATGGCGGGGTGCGGGCCGGCCCGGCGGCGATTGCGGCGGGCAGCAGGCCTCTTGGACAGGTTGAGAGATAAAAAAATAATAATTCCCATGCAGTCTCAATGGCGGGGTGCGGGCCGGGGAATAGGCCTCTTGGCCGGGGTGAATATGTTGGAACGCGGCGCGCGTAAATAGAAGCGGCTGGAGGTACCGGGGGCGAAGCCCGCCCCGGCCCGGAGGCCGAGTTAAAAAAAATAATAATCCCCGTTCAGTCTCAATGGCGGGGTGCGGGCCGGCCCGGCGGCGAGTGCGGCGGGCAGCAGGCCTCTTGGACAGGTTGAGAGATAAAAAAATAATAATTCCCGTGCAGTCTCAATGGCGGGGTGCGGGCCAGGGAATAGGCCTCTTGGCCGGGGTGAATAGTGTTGGAACACGGCCCGCGGAAATAGTAGCGGCTGGAGGTACCGGGGGCGATGCCCGCCCCGGCCCGGCGGCCAAGTTAAAAAAATAAATAATCCCGTTCAGTCTCAATGGCAGGGTGCGGGCCGGCCCGGCGGCGATTGCGGCGGGCAGCAGGCCTCTTGGACAGGTTGAGAGATAAAAAAATAATAATTCCCATGCAGTCTCAATGGCGGGGTGCGGGCGGGGAATAGGCCTCTTGGCCGGGGTGAATATGTTGGAACGCGGCGCGCGTAAATAGAAGCGGCTGGAGGTACCGGGGGCGAAGCCCGCCCCGGCCCGGAGGCCGAGTTAAAAAAAATAATAATCCCCGTTCAGTCTCAATGGCGGGGTGCGGGCCGGCCCGGCGGCGAGTGCGGCGGGCAGCAGGCCTCTTGGACAGGTTGAGAGATAAAAAAATAATTCCCGTGCAGTCTCAATGGCGGGGTGCGGGCCGGGGAATAGGCCTCTTGGCCGGGGTGAATAGTATTGGAACACGGCCCGCGGAAATAGTAGCGGCTGGAGGTACCGGGGGCGATGCCCGCCCCGGCCCGGCGGCCAAGTTAAAAAAATAAATAATCCCCGTTCAGTCTCAATGGCAGGGTGCGGGCCGGCCCGGCGGCGATTGCGGCGGGCAGCAGGCCTCTTGGACAGGTTGAGAGATAAAAAAATTGTAATTCCCATGTAGTCTCAATGGCGGGGTGCGGGCCGGGGAATAGGCCTCTTGGCCGGGGTGAATAGTGTTGGAACACGGCCCGCGGAAATAGTAGCGGCTGGAGGTACCGGGGGCGATGGCGGCCAAGTTAAAAAAATAAATAATCCCCGTTCAGTCTCAATGACAGGGTGCGGGCCGGCCCGGCGGCGAGTGCGGCGGGCAGCAGGCCTCTTGGACAGGTTGAGAGATAAAAAAATAATAATTCCCGTTCAGTCTCAATGGCAGGGTGCGGGCCGGCCCGGCGGCGATTGCGGCGGGCAGCAGGCCTCTTGGACAGGTTGAGAGATAAAAAAATAATAATTCCCATGCAGTCTCAATGGCGGGGTGCGGGCCGGGGAATAGGCCTCTTGGCCGGGGTGAATAGTGTTGGAACACGGCCCGCGGAAATAGTAGCGGCTGGAGGTACCGGGGGCGATGCCGGCCCCGGCCCGGCGGCCAAGTTAAAAAAATAAATAATCCCCGTTCAGTCTCAATGGCAGGGTGCGGGCCGGCCCGGCGGCGAGTGCGGCGGGCAGCAGGCCTCTTGGACAGGTTGAGAGATAAAAAAATAATAATTCCCGTTCAGTCTCAATGGCAGGGTGCGGGCCGGCCCGGCGGCGATTGCGGCGGGCAGCAGGCCTCTTGGACAGGTTGAGAGATAAAAAAATAATAATTCCCATGCAGTCTCAATGGCGGGGTGCGAGCCGGGGAATAGGCCTCTTGGCCGGGGTGAATATGTTGGAACGCGGCGTGCGTAAATAGAAGCGGCTGGAGGTACCGGGGGCGAAGCCCGCCCCGGCCCGGAGGCCGAGTTAAAAAAATAATAATCCCCGTTCAGTCTTAATGGCGGGGTGCGGGCCGGCCCGGCGGCGAGTGCGGCGGGCAGCAGGCCTCTTGGACAGGTTGAGAGATAAAAAAATAATAATTCCCGTGCAGTCTCAATGGCGGGGTGCGGGCCGGGGAATAGGCCTCTTGGCCGGGGTGAATAGTGTTGGAACACGGCCCGCGGAAATAGTAGCGGCTGGAGGTACCGGGGGCGATGCCCGCCCCTGCGGCCAAGTTAAAAAAATAAATAATCCCCGTTCAGTCTCAATGGCGGGGTGCGGGCCGGCCCGGCGGCGAGTGCGGCGGGCAGCAGGCCTCTTGGACAGGTTGAGAGATAAAAAAATAATAATTCCCATGCAGTCTCAATGGCGGGGTGCGGGCCGGGGAATAGGCCTCTTGGCCGGGGTGAATATGTTGGAACGCGGCGCGCGTAAATAGAAGCGGCTGGAGGTACCGGGGGCGAAGCCCGCCCCGGCCCGGAGGCCGAGTTAAAAAAAAATAATAATCCCCGTTCAGTCTCAATGGCGGGGTGCGGGCAGGCCCGGCGGCGAGTGCGGCGGGCAGCAGGCCTCTTGGACAGGTTGAGAGATAAAAAAATAATAATTCCCGTGCAGTCTCAATGGCGGGGTGCGGGCCGGGGAATAGGCCTCTTGGCCGGGGTGAATAGTGTTGGAACACGGCCCGCGGAAATAGTAGCGGCTGGAGGTACCGGGGGCGATGCCCGCCCCGGCCCGGCGGCCAAGTTAAAAAAATAAATAATCCCGTTCAGTCTCAATGGCAGGGTGCGGGCCGGCCCGGCGGCGATTGCGGCGGGCAGCAGGCCTCTTGGACAGGTTGAGAGATAAAAAAATAATAATTCCCATGCAGTCTCAATGGCGGGGTGCGGGCCGGGGAATAGGCCTCTTGGCCGGGGTGAATATGTTGGAACGCGGCGCGCGTAAATAGAAGCGGCTGGAGGTACCGGGGGCGAAGCCCGCCCCGGCCCGGAGGCCGAGTTAAAAAAAATAATAATCCCCGTTCAGTCTCAATGGCGGGGTGCGGGCCGGCCCGGCGGCGAGTGCGGCGGGCAGCAGGCCTCTTGGACAGGTTGAGAGATAAAAAAATAATAATTCCCGTGCAGTCTCAATGGCGGGGTGCGGGCCGGGGAATAGGCCTCTTGGCCGGGGTGAATAGTGTTGGAACACGGCCCGCGGAAATAGTAGCGGCTGGAGGTACCGGGGGCGATGCCCGCCCCGGCCCGGCGGCCAAGTTAAAAAAATAAATAATCCCCGTTCAGTCTCAATGGCAGGGTGCGGGCCGGCCCGGCGGCGATTGCGGCGGGCAGCAGGCCTCTTGGACAGGTTGAGAGATAAAAAAATAATAATTCCCATGCAGTCTCAATGGCGGGGTGCGGGCCGGGGAATAGGCCTCTTGGCCGGGGTGAATATGTTGGAACGCGGCGCGCGTAAATAGAAGCGGCTGGAGGTACCGGGGGCGAAGCCCGCCCCGGCCCGGAGGCCGAGTTAAAAAAAATAATAATCCCCGTTCAGTCTCAATGGCGGGGTGCGGGCCGGCCCGGCGGCGAGTGCGGCGGGCAGCAGGCCTCTTGGACAGGTTGAGAGATAAAAAATAATAATTCCCGTGCAGTCTCAATGGCGGGGTGCGGGCCGGGGAATAGGCCTCTTGGCCGGGGTGAATAGTGTTGGAACACGGCCCGCGGAAATAGTAGCGGCTGGAGGTACCGGGGGCGATGCCCGCCCCGGCCCGGCGGCCAAGTTAAAAAAATAAATAATCCCCGTTCAGTCTCAATGGCAGGGTGCGGGCCGGCCCGGCGGCGATTGCGGCGGGCAGCAGGCCTCTTGGACAGGTTGAGAGATAAAAAAATAATAATTCCCATGCAGTCTCAATGGCGGGGTGCGGGCCGGGGAATAGGCCTCTTGGCCGGGGTGAATAGTGTTGGAACACGGCCCGCGGAAATAGTAGCGGCTGGAGGTACCGGGGGCGATGCCCGCCCCGGCCCGGCGGCCAAGTTAAAAAAATAAATAATCCCCGTTCAGTCTCAATGGCAGGGTGCGGGCCGGCCCGGCGGCGAGTGCGGCGGGCAGCAGGCCTCTTGGACAGGTTGAGAGATAAAAAAATAATAATTCCCGTTCAGTCTCAATGGCAGGGTGCGGGCCGGCCCGGCGGCGATTGCGGCGGGCAGCAGGCCTCTTGGACAGGTTGAGAGATAAAAAAATAATAATTCCCATGCAGTCTCAATGGCGGGGTGCGGGCCGGGGAATAGGCCTCTTGGCCGGGGTGAATATGTTGGAACGCGGCGCGCGTAAATAGAAGCGGCTGGAGGTACCGGGGGCGAAGCCCGCCCCGGCCCGGAGGCCGAGTTAAAAAAAATAATAATCCCCGTTCAGTCTCAATGGCGGGGTGCGGGCCGGCCCGGCGGCGAGTGCGGCGGGCAGCAGGCCTCTTGGACAGGTTGAGAGATAAAAAAATAATAATTCCCGTGCAGTCTCAATGGCGGGGTGCGGGCCAGGGAATAGGCCTCTTGGCCGGGGTGAATAGTGTTGGAACACGGCCCGCGGAAATAGTAGCGGCTGGAGGTACCGGGGGCGATGCCCGCCCCGGCCCGGCGGCCAAGTTAAAAAAATAAATAATCCCGTTCAGTCTCAATGGCAGGGTGCGGGCCGGCCCGGCGGCGATTGCGGCGGGCAGCAGGCCTCTTGGACAGGTTGAGAGATAAAAAAATAATAATTCCCATGCAGTCTCAATGGCGGGGTGCGGGCGGGGAATAGGCCTCTTGGCCGGGGTGAATATGTTGGAACGCGGCGCGCGTAAATAGAAGCGGCTGGAGGTACCGGGGGCGAAGCCCGCCCCGGCCCGGAGGCCGAGTTAAAAAAAATAATAATCCCCGTTCAGTCTCAATGGCGGGGTGCGGGCCGGCCCGGCGGCGAGTGCGGCGGGCAGCAGGCCTCTTGGACAGGTTGAGAGATAAAAAAATAATAATTCCCGTGCAGTCTCAATGGCGGGGTGCGGGCCGGGGAATAGGCCTCTTGGCCGGGGTGAATAGTATTGGAACACGGCCCGCGGAAATAGTAGCGGCTGGAGGTACCGGGGGCGATGCCCGCCCCGGCCCGGCGGCCAAGTTAAAAAAATAAATAATCCCCGTTCAGTCTCAATGGCAGGGTGCGGGCCGGCCCGGCGGCGATTGCGGCGGGCAGCAGGCCTCTTGGACAGGTTGAGAGATAAAAAAATAATAATTCCCGTTCAGTCTCAATGGCAGGGTGCGGGCCGGCCCGGCGGCGATTGCGGCGGGCAGCAGGCCTCTTGGACAGGTTGAGAGATAAAAAAATAATAATTCCCGTGCAGTCTCAATGGCGGGGTGCGGGCCGGGGAATAGGCCTCTTGGCCGGGGTGAATAGTGTTGGAACACGGCCCGCGGAAATAGTAGCGGCTGGAGGTACCGGGGGCGATGCCCGCCCCTGCGGCCAAGTTAAAAAAATAAATAATCCCCGTTCAGTCTCAATGGCGGGGTGCGGGCCGGCCCGGCGGCGAGTGCGGCGGGCAGCAGGCCTCTTGGACAGGTTGAGAGATAAAAAAATAATAATTCCCATGCAGTCTCAATGGCGGGGTGCGGGCCGGGGAATAGGCCTCTTGGCCGGGGTGAATATGTTGGAACGCGGCGCGCGTAAATAGAAGCGGCTGGAGGTACCGGGGGCGAAGCCCGCCCCGGCCCGGAGGCCGAGTTAAAAAAAAATAATAATCCCCGTTCAGTCTCAATGGCGGGGTGCGGGCAGGCCCGGCGGCGAGTGCGGCGGGCAGCAGGCCTCTTGGACAGGTTGAGAGATAAAAAAATAATAATTCCCGTGCAGTCTCAATGGCGGGGTGCGGGCCGGGGAATAGGCCTCTTGGCCGGGGTGAATAGTGTTGGAACACGGCCCGCGGAAATAGTAGCGGCTGGAGGTACCGGGGGCGATGCCCGCCCCGGCCCGGCGGCCAAGTTAAAAAAATAAATAATCCCGTTCAGTCTCAATGGCAGGGTGCGGGCCGGCCCGGCGGCGATTGCGGCGGGCAGCAGGCCTCTTGGACAGGTTGAGAGATAAAAAAATAATAATTCCCATGCAGTCTCAATGGCGGGGTGCGGGCCGGGGAATAGGCCTCTTGGCCGGGGTGAATATGTTGGAACGCGGCGCGCGTAAATAGAAGCGGCTGGAGGTACCGGGGGCGAAGCCCGCCCCGGCCCGGAGGCCGAGTTAAAAAAAATAATAATCCCCGTTCAGTCTCAATGGCGGGGTGCGGGCCGGCCCGGCGGCGAGTGCGGCGGGCAGCAGGCCTCTTGGACAGGTTGAGAGATAAAAAAATAATAATTCCCGTGCAGTCTCAATGGCGGGGTGCGGGCCGGGGAATAGGCCTCTTGGCCGGGGTGAATAGTGTTGGAACACGGCCCGCGGAAATAGTAGCGGCTGGAGGTACCGGGGGCGATGCCCGCCCCGGCCCGGCGGCCAAGTTAAAAAAATAAATAATCCCCGTTCAGTCTCAATGGCAGGGTGCGGGCCGGCCCGGCGGCGATTGCGGCGGGCAGCAGGCCTCTTGGACAGGTTGAGAGATAAAAAAATAATAATTCCCATGCAGTCTCAATGGCGGGGTGCGGGCCGGGGAATAGGCCTCTTGGCCGGGGTGAATATGTTGGAACGCGGCGCGCGTAAATAGAAGCGGCTGGAGGTACCGGGGGCGAAGCCCGCCCCGGCCCGGAGGCCGAGTTAAAAAAAATAATAATCCCCGTTCAGTCTCAATGGCGGGGTGCGGGCCGGCCCGGCGGCGAGTGCGGCGGGCAGCAGGCCTCTTGGACAGGTTGAGAGATAAAAAATAATAATTCCCGTGCAGTCTCAATGGCGGGGTGCGGGCCGGGGAATAGGCCTCTTGGCCGGGGTGAATAGTGTTGGAACACGGCCCGCGGAAATAGTAGCGGCTGGAGGTACCGGGGGCGATGCCCGCCCCGGCCCGGCGGCCAAGTTAAAAAAATAAATAATCCCCGTTCAGTCTCAATGGCAGGGTGCGGGCCGGCCCGGCGGCGATTGCGGCGGGCAGCAGGCCTCTTGGACAGGTTGAGAGATAAAAAAATAATAATTCCCATGCAGTCTCAATGGCGGGGTGCGGGCCGGGGAATAGGCCTCTTGGCCGGGGTGAATAGTGTTGGAACACGGCCCGCGGAAATAGTAGCGGCTGGAGGTACCGGGGGCGATGCCCGCCCCTGCGGCCAAGTTAAAAAAATAAATAATCCCCGTTCAGTCTGTATGGCGGGGTGCGGGCCGGCCCGGCGGCGATTGCGGCGGGCAGCAGGCCTCTTGGACAGGTTGAGAGATAAAAAAATAATAATTCCCATGCAGTCTCAATGGCGGGGTGCGGGCCGGGGAATAGGCCTCTTGGCCGGGGTGAATATGTTGGAACGCGGCGCGCGTAAATAGAAGCGGCTGGAGGTACCGGGGGCGAAGCCCGCCCCGGCCCGGAGGCCGAGTTAAAAAAAATAATAATCCCCGTTCAGTCTCAATGGCGGGGTGCGGGCCGGCCCGGCGGCGAGTGCGGCGGGCAGCAGGCCTCTTGGACAGGTTGAGAGATAAAAAAATAATAATTCCCGTGCAGTCTCAATGGCGGGGTGCGGGCCAGGGAATAGGCCTCTTGGCCGGGGTGAATAGTGTTGGAACACGGCCCGCGGAAATAGTAGCGGCTGGAGGTACCGGGGGCGATGCCCGCCCCGGCCCGGCGGCCAAGTTAAAAAAATAAATAATCCCGTTCAGTCTCAATGGCAGGGTGCGGGCCGGCCCGGCGGCGATTGCGGCGGGCAGCAGGCCTCTTGGACAGGTTGAGAGATAAAAAAATAATAATTCCCATGCAGTCTCAATGGCGGGGTGCGGGCGGGGAATAGGCCTCTTGGCCGGGGTGAATATGTTGGAACGCGGCGCGCGTAAATAGAAGCGGCTGGAGGTACCGGGGGCGAAGCCCGCCCCGGCCCGGAGGCCGAGTTAAAAAAAATAATAATCCCCGTTCAGTCTCAATGGCGGGGTGCGGGCCGGCCCGGCGGCGAGTGCGGCGGGCAGCAGGCCTCTTGGACAGGTTGAGAGATAAAAAAATAATAATTCCCATGCAGTCTCAATGGCGGGGTGCGGGCCGGGGAATAGGCCTCTTGGCCGGGGTGAATAGTATTGGAACACGGCCCGCGGAAATAGTAGCGGCTGGAGGTACCGGGGGCGATGCCCGCCCCGGCCCGGCGGCCAAGTTAAAAAAATAAATAATCCCCGTTCAGTCTCAATGGCAGGGTGCGGGCCGGCCCGGCGGCGATTGCGGCGGGCAGCAGGCCTCTTGGACAGGTTGAGAGATAAAAAAATAATAATTCCCGTTCAGTCTCAATGGCAGGGTGCGGGCCGGCCCGGCGGCGAGTGCGGCGGGCAGCAGGCCTCTTGGACAGGTTGAGAGATAAAAAAATAATAATTCCCGTGCAGTCTCAATGGCGGGGTGCGGGCCGGGGAATAGGCCTCTTGGCCGGGGTGAATAGTGTTGGAACACGGCCCGCGGAAATAGTAGCGGCTGGAGGTACCGGGGGCGATGCCCGCCCCTGAGGCCAAGTAAAAAAAATAAATAATCCCCGTTCAGTCTCAATGGCGGGGTGCGGGCCGGCCCGGCGGCGAGTGCGGCGGGCAGCAGGCCTCTTGGACAGGTTGAGAGATAAAAAAATAATAATTCCCATGCAGTCTCAATGGCGGGGTGCGGGCCGGGGAATAGGCCTCTTGGCCGGGGTGAATATGTTGGAACGCGGCGCGCGTAAATAGAAGCGGCTGGAGGTACCGGGGGCGAAGCCCGCCCCGGCCCGGAGGCCGAGTTAAAAAAAAATAATAATCCCCGTTCAGTCTCAATGGCGGGGTGCGGGCAGGCCCGGCGGCGAGTGCGGCGGGCAGCAGGCCTCTTGGACAGGTTGAGAGATAAAAAAATAATAATTCCCGTGCAGTCTCAATGGCGGGGTGCGGGCCGGGGAATAGGCCTCTTGGCCGGGGTGAATAGTGTTGGAACACGGCCCGCGGAAATAGTAGCGGCTGGAGGTACCGGGGGCGATGCCCGCCCCGGCCCGGCGGCCAAGTTAAAAAAATAAATAATCCCGTTCAGTCTCAATGGCAGGGTGCGGGCCGGCCCGGCGGCGATTGCGGCGGGCAGCAGGCCTCTTGGACAGGTTGAGAGATAAAAAAATAATAATTCCCATGCAGTCTCAATGGCGGGGTGCGGGCCGGGGAATAGGCCTCTTGGCCGGGGTGAATATGTTGGAACGCGGCGCGCGTAAATAGAAGCGGCTGGAGGTACCGGGGGCGAAGCCCGCCCCGGCCCGGAGGCCGAGTTAAAAAAAATAATAATCCCCGTTCAGTCTCAATGGCGGGGTGCGGGCCGGCCCGGCGGCGAGTGCGGCGGGCAGCAGGCCTCTTGGACAGGTTGAGAGATAAAAAAATAATAATTCCCGTGCAGTCTCAATGGCGGGGTGCGGGCCGGGGAATAGGCCTCTTGGCCGGGGTGAATAGTGTTGGAACACGGCCCGCGGAAATAGTAGCGGCTGGAGGTACCGGGGGCGATGCCCGCCCCGGCCCGGCGGCCAAGTTAAAAAAATAAATAATCCCCGTTCAGTCTCAATGGCAGGGTGCGGGCCGGCCCGGCGGCGATTGCGGCGGGCAGCAGGCCTCTTGGACAGGTTGAGAGATAAAAAAATAATAATTCCCATGCAGTCTCAATGGCGGGGTGCGGGCCGGGGAATAGGCCTCTTGGCCGGGGTGAATATGTTGGAACGCGGCGCGCGTAAATAGAAGCGGCTGGAGGTACCGGGGGCGAAGCCCGCCCCGGCCCGGAGGCCGAGTTAAAAAAAATAATAATCCCCGTTCAGTCTCAATGGCGGGGTGCGGGCCGGCCCGGCGGCGAGTGCGGCGGGCAGCAGGCCTCTTGGACAGGTTGAGAGATAAAAAATAATAATTCCCGTGCAGTCTCAATGGCGGGGTGCGGGCCGGGGAATAGGCCTCTTGGCCGGGGTGAATAGTGTTGGAACACGGCCCGCGGAAATAGTAGCGGCTGGAGGTACCGGGGGCGATGCCCGCCCCGGCCCGGCGGCCAAGTTAAAAAAATAAATAATCCCCGTTCAGTCTCAATGGCAGGGTGCGGGCCGGCCCGGCGGCGATTGCGGCGGGCAGCAGGCCTCTTGGACAGGTTGAGAGATAAAAAAATAATAATTCCCATGCAGTCTCAATGGCGGGGTGCGGGCCGGGGAATAGGCCTCTTGGCCGGGGTGAATAGTGTTGGAACACGGCCCGCGGAAATAGTAGCGGCTGGAGGTACCGGGGGCGATGCCCGCCCCGGCCCGGCGGCCAAGTTAAAAAAATAAATAATCCCCGTTCAGTCTCAATGGCAGGGTGCGGGCCGGCCCGGCGGCGAGTGCGGCGGGCAGCAGGCCTCTTGGACAGGTTGAGAGATAAAAAAATAATAATTCCCGTTCAGTCTCAATGGCAGGGTGCGGGCCGGCCCGGCGGCGATTGCGGCGGGCAGCAGGCCTCTTGGACAGGTTGAGAGATAAAAAAATAATAATTCCCATGCAGTCTCAATGGCGGGGTGCGGGCCGGGGAATAGGCCTCTTGGCCGGGGTGAATATGTTGGAACGCGGCGCGCGTAAATAGAAGCGGCTGGAGGTACCGGGGGCGAAGCCCGCCCCGGCCCGGAGGCCGAGTTAAAAAAAATAATAATCCCCGTTCAGTCTCAATGGCGGGGTGCGGGCCGGCCCGGCGGCGAGTGCGGCGGGCAGCAGGCCTCTTGGACAGGTTGAGAGATAAAAAAATAATAATTCCCGTGCAGTCTCAATGGCGGGGTGCGGGCCGGGGAATAGGCCTCTTGGCCGGGGTGAATAGTGTTGGAACACGGCCCGCGGAAATAGTAGCGGCTGGAGGTACCGGGGGCGATGCCCGCCCCGGCCCGGCGGCCAAGTTAAAAAAATAAATAATCCCCGTTCAGTCGCAATGGCAGGGTGCGGGCCGGCCCGGCGGCGATTGCGGCGGGCAGCAGGCCTCTTGGACAGGTTGAGAGATAAAAAAATAATAATTCCCGTGCAGTCTCAATGGCGGGGTGCGGGCCGGGGAATAGGCCTCTTGGCCGGGGTGAATAGTGTTGGAACACGGCCCGCGGAAATAGTAGCGGCTGGAGGTACCGGGGGCGATGCCCGCCCCGGGCCGGCGGCCAAGTTAAAAAAATAAATAATCTCCGTTCAGTCTCAATGGCAGGGTGCGGGCCGGCCCGGCGGCGAGTGCGGCGGGCAGCAGGCCTCTTGGACAGGTTGAGAGATAAAAAAATAATAATTCCCGTTCAGTATCAATGGCAGGGTGCGGGCCGGCCCGGCGGCGATTGCGGCGGGCAGCAGGCCTCTTGGACAGGTTGAGAGATAAAAAAATAATAATTCCCATGCAGTCTCAATGGCGGGGTGCGGGCCGGGGAATAGGCCTCTTGGCCGGGGTGAATATGTTGGAGCGCGCCGCGCGTAAATAGAAGCGGCTGGAGGTACCGGGGGCGAAGCCCGCCCCGGCCCGGAGGCCGAGTTAAAAATAATAATAATCCCCGTTCAGTCTCAATGGCGGGGTGCGGGCCGGCCCGGCGGCGAGTGCGGCGGGCAGCAGGCCTCTTGGACAGGTTGAGAGATAAAAAAACAATAATTCCCGTGCAGTCTCAATGGCGGGGTGCGGGCCGGGGAATAGGCCTCTTGGCCGGGGTGAATAGTGTTGGAACACGGCCCGCGGAAATAGTAGCGGCTGGAGGTACCGGGGGCGATACCCGCCCCTGCGGCCAAGTTAAAAAAATAAATAATCCCCGTTCAGTCTGTATGGCGGGGTGCGGGCCGGCCCGGCGGCGATTGCGGCGGGCAGCAGGCCTCTTGGACAGGTTGAGAGATAAAAAAATAATAATTCCCATGCAGTCTCAATGGCGGGGTGCGGGCCGGGGAATAGGCCTCTTGGCCGGGGTGAATATGTTGGAACGCGGCGCGCGTAAATAGAAGCGGCTGGAGGTACCGGGGGCGAAGCCCGCCCCGGCCCGGAGGCCGAGTTAAAAAAAATAATAATCCCCGTTCAGTCTCAATGGCGGGGTGCGGGCCGGCCCGGCGGCGAGTGCGGCGGGCAGCAGGCCTCTTGGACAGGTTGAGAGATAAAAAAATAATAATTCCCGTGCAGTCTCAATGGCGGGGTGCGGGCCAGGGAATAGGCCTCTTGGCCGGGGTGAATAGTGTTGGAACACGGCCCGCGGAAATAGTAGCGGATGGAGGTACCGGGGGCGATGCCCGCCCCGGCCCGGCGGCCAAGTTAAAAAAATAAATAATCCCGTTCAGTCTCAATGGCAGGGTGCGGGCCGGCCCGGCGGCGATTGCGGCGGGCAGCAGGCCTCTTGGACAGGTTGAGAGATAAAAAAATAATAATTCCCATGCAGTCTCAATGGCGGGGTGCGGGCGGGGAATAGGCCTCTTGGCCGGGGTGAATATGTTGGAACGCGGCGCGCGTAAATAGAAGCGGCTGGAGGTACCGGGGGCGAAGCCCGCCCCGGCCCGGAGGCCGAGTTAAAAAAAATAATAATCCCCGTTCAGTCTCAATGGCGGGGTGCGGGCCGGCCCGGCGGCGAGTGCGGCGGGCAGCAGGCCTCTTGGACAGGTTGAGAGATAAAAAAATAATAATTCCCGTGCAGTCTCAATGGCGGGGTGCGGGCCGGGGAATAGGCCTCTTGGCCGGGGTGAATAGTATTGGAACACGGCCCGCGGAAATAGTAGCGGCTGGAGGTACCGGGGGCGATGCCCGCCCCGGCCCGGCGGCCAAGTTAAAAAAATAAATAATCCCCGTTCAGTCTCAATGGCAGGGTGCGGGCCGGCCCGGCGGCGATTGCGGCGGGCAGCAGGCCTCTTGGACAGGTTGAGAGATAAAAAAATTGTAATTCCCATGTAGTCTCAATGGCGGGGTGCGGGCCGGGGAATAGGCCTCTTGGCCGGGGTGAATAGTGTTGGAACACGGCCCGCGGAAATAGTAGCGGCTGGAGGTACCGGGGGCGATGGCGGCCAAGTTAAAAAAATAAATAATCCCCGTTCAGTCTCAATGACAGGGTGCGGGCCGGCCCGGCGGCGAGTGCGGCGGGCAGCAGGCCTCTTGGACAGGTTGAGAGATAAAAAAATAATAATTCCCGTTCAGTCTCAATGGCAGGGTGCGGGCCGGCCCGGCGGCGATTGCGGCGGGCAGCAGGCCTCTTGGACAGGTTGAGAGATAAAAAAAATAATACTTCCCGTGCAGTCTCAATGGCGGGGTGCGGGCCGGGGAATAGGCCTCTTGGCCGGGGTGAATAGTGTTGGAACACGGCCCGCGGAAATAGTAGCGGCTGGAGGTACCGGGGGCGATGCCCGCCCCGGCCCGGCGGCCAAGTTAAAAAAATAAATAATCCCCGTTCAGTCTCAATGGCAGGGTGCGGGCCGGCCCGGCGGCGATTGCGGCGGGCAGCAGGCCTCTTGGACAGGTTGAGAGATAAAAAAATAATAATTCCCGTGCAGTCTCAATGGCGGGGTGCGGGCCGGGGAATAGGCCTCTTGGCCGGGGTGAATAGTGTTGGAACACGGCCCGCGGAAATAGTAGCGGCTGGAGGTACCGGGGGCGATGCCCGCCCCGGGCCGGCGGCCAAGTTAAAAAAATAAATAATCCCCGTTCAGTCTCAATGGCAGGGTGCGGGCCGGCCCGGCGGCGAGTGCGGCGGGCAGCAGGCCTCTTGGACAGGTTGAGAGATAAAAAAATAATAATTCCCGTTCAGTCTCAATGGCAGGGTGCGGGCCGGCCCGGCGGCGATTGCGGCGGGCAGCAGGCCTCTTGGACAGGTTGAGAGATAAAAAAATAATAATTCCCATGCAGTCTCAATGGCGGGGTGCGGGCCGGGGAATAGGCCTCTTGGCCGGGGTGAATATGTTGGAACGCGGCGCGCGTAAATAGAAGCGGCTGGAGGTACCGGGGGCGAAGCCCGCCCCGGCCCGGAGGCCGAGTTAAAAAAAATAATAATCCCCGTTCAGTCTTAATGGCGGGGTGCGGGCCGGCCCGGCGGCGAGTGCGGCGGGCAGCAGGCCTCTTGGACAGGTTGAGAGATAAAAAAATAATAATTCCCATGCAGTCTCAATGGCGGGGTGCGGGCCGGGGAATAGGCCTCTTGGCCGGGGTGAATAGTGTTGGAACACGGCCCGCGGAAATAGTAGCGGCTGGAGGTACCGGGGGCGATGCCCGCCCCGGCCCGGCGGCCAAGTTAAAAAAATAAATAATCCCCGTTCAGTCTCAATGGCAGGGTGCGGGCCGGCCCGGCGGCGAGTGCGGCGGGCATCAGGCCTCTTGGGCAGGTTGAGAGATAAAAAAATAATAATTCCCGTTCAGTCTCAATGGCAGGGTGCGGGCCGGCCCGGCGGCGATTGCGGCGGGCAGCAGGCCTCTTGGACAGGTTGAGAGATAAAAAAATAATAATTCCCATGCAGTCTCAATGGCGGGGTGCGGGCCGGGGAATAGGCCTCTTGGCCGGGGTGAATATGTTGGAACGCGGCGCGCGTAAATAGAAGCGGCTGGAGGTACCGGGGGCGAAGCCCGCCCCGGCCCGGAGGCCGAGTTAAAAAAACTAATAATCCCCGTTCCAGTCTCAATGGCGGGGTGCGGGCCGGCCCGGCGGCGAGTGCGGCGGGCAGCAGGCCTCTTGGACAGGTTTAGAGATAAAAAAATAATAATTCCCGTGCAGTCTCAATGGCGGGGTGCGGGCCGGGGAATAGGCCTCTTGGCCGGGGTGAATAGTGTTGGAACACGGCCCGCGGAAATAGTAGCGGCTGGAGGTACCGGGGGCGAAGCCCGCCCCGGCCCGGAGGCCGAGTTAAAAAAAATAATAATCCCCGTTCAGTCTCAATGGCAGGGTGCGGGCCGGCCCGGCGGCGATTGCGGCGGGCAGCAGGCCTCTTGGACAGGTTGAGAGATAAAAAAATAATAATTCCCGTTCAGTCTCAATGGCAGGGTGCGGGCCGGCCCGGCGGCGATTGCGGCGGGCAGCAGGCCTCTTGGACAGGTTGAGAGATAAAAAAATAATAATTCCCATGCAGTCTCAATGGCGGGGTGCGGGCCGGGGAATAGGCCTCTTGGCCGGGGTGAATAGTGTTGGAACACGGCCCGCGGAAATAGTAGCGGCTGGAGGTACCGGGGGCGATGCCCGCCCCGGGCCGGCGGCCAAGTTAAAAAAATAAATAATCCCCGTTCAGTCTCAATGGCAGGGTGCGGGCCGGCCCGGCGGCGATTGCGGCGGGCAGTAGGCCTCTTGGACAGGTTTAGAGATAAAAAAATAATAATTCCCGTGCAGTCTCAATGGCGGGGTGCGGGCCGGGGAATAGGCCTCTTGGCCGGGGTGAATAGTGTTGGAACACGGCCCGCGGAAATAGTAGCGGCTGGAGGTACCGGGGGCGATGCCCGCCCCGGCCCGGCGGCCAAGTTAAAAAAATAAATAATCCCCGTTCAGTCTCAATGGCAGGGTGCGGGCCGGCCCGGCGGCGATTGCGGCGGGCAGCAGGCCTCTTGGACAGGTTGAGAGATAAAAAAATAATAATTCCCATGCAGTCTCAATGGCGGGGTGCGGGCCGGGGAATAGGCCTCTTGGCCGGGGTGAATAGTGTTGGAACACGGCCCGCGGAAATAGTAGCGGCTGGAGGTACCGGGGGCGATGCCCGCCCCGGCCCGGCGGCCAAGTTAAAAAAATATAATCCCCGTTCAGTCTCAATGGCAGGGTGCGGGCCGGCCCGGCGGCGAGTGCGGCGGGCAGCAGGCCTCTTGGACAGGTTGAGAGATAAAAAAATAATAATTCCCGTGCAGTCTCAATGGCAGGGTGCGGGCCGGCCCGGCGGCGATTGCGGCGGGCAGCAGGCCTCTTGGACAGGTTGAGAGATAAAAAATATAATAATTCCCATGCAGTCTCAATGGCGGGGTGCGGGCCGGGGAATAGGCCTCTTGGCCGGGGTGAATATGTTGGAACGCGGCGCGCGTAAATAGAAGCGGCTGGAGGTACCGGGGGCGTAGCCCGCCCCGGCCCGGAGGCAGAGTTAAAAAAAATAATAATCCCCGTTCAGTCTCAATGGCGGGGTGCGGGCCGGCCCGGCGGCGATTGCGGCGGGCAGCAGGCCTTTTGGACAGGTTGAGAGATATAAAAATAATAATTCCCGTGCAGTCTCAATGGCGGGGTGCGGGCCGGGGAATAGGCCTCTTGGCCGGGGTGAATAGTGTTGGAACACGGCCCGCGGAAATAGTAGCGGCTGGAGGTACCGGGGGCGATGCCCGCCCCGGGCCGGCGGCCAAGTTAAAAAAATAAATAATCCCCGTTCAGTCTCAATGGCAGGGTGCGGGCCGGCCCGGCGGCGAGTGCGGCGGGCAGCAGGCCTCTTGGACAGGTTGAGAGATAAAAAAATAATAATTCCCGTTCAGTCTCAATGGCAGGGTGCGGGCCGGCCCGGCGGCGATTGCGGCGGGCAGCAGGCCTCTTGGACAGGTTGAGAGATAAAAAAATAATAATTCCCATGTAGTCTCAATGGCGGGGTGCGGGCCGGGGAATAGGCCTCTTGGCCGGGGTGAATATGTTGGAACGCGGCGCGCGTAAATAGAAGCGGCTGGAGGTACCGGGGGCGAAGCCCGCCCCGGCCCGGAGGCCGAGTTAAAAAAAATAATAATCCCCGTTCAGTCTCAATGGCGGGGTGCGGGCCGGCCCGGCGGCGAGTGCGGCGGGCAGCAGGCCTCTTGGACAGGTTGAGAGATAAAAAAATAATAATTCCCGTGCAGTCTCAATGGCGGGGTGCGGGCCGGGGAATAGGCCTCTTGGCCGGGGTGAATAGTGTTGGAACACGGCCCGCGGAAATAGTAGCGGCTGGAGGTACCGGGGGCGATGCCCGCCCCGGCCCGGCGGCCAAGTTAAAAAAATAAATAATCCCCGTTCAGTCTCAATGGCAGGGTGCGGGCCGGCCCGGCGGCGATTGCGGCGGGCAGCAGGCCTCTTGGACAGGTTGAGAGATAAAAAAATAATAATTCCCATGCAGTCTCAATGGCGGGGTGCGGGCCGGGGAATAGGCCTCTTGGCCGGGGTGAATAGTGTTGGAACACGGCCCGCGGAAATAGTAGCGGCTGGAGCTACCGGGGGCGATGCCCGCCCCGGGCCGGCGGCCAAGTTAAAAAAATAAATAATCCCCGTTCAGTCTCAATGGCAGGGTGCGGGCCGGCCCGGCGGCGAGTGCGGCGGGCATCAGGCCTCTTGGACAGGTTGAGAGATAAAAAAATAATAATTCCCGTTCAGTCTCAATGGCAGGGTGCGGGCCGGCCCGGCGGCGATTGCGGCGGGCAGCAGGCCTCTTGGACAGGTTGAGAGATAAAAAAATAATAATTCCCATGCAGTCTCAATGGCGGGGTGCGGGCCGGGGAATAGGCCTCTTGGCCGGGGTGAATATGTTGGAACGCGGCGCGCGTAAATAGAAGCGGCTGGAGGTACCGGGGGCGAAGCCCGCCCCGGCCCGGAGGCCGAGTTAAAAAAAATAATAATCCCCGTTCCAGTCTCAATGGCGGGGTGCGGGCCGGCCCGGCGGCGAGTGCGGCGGGCAGCAGGCCTCTTGGACAGGTTGAGAGATAAAAAAATAATAATTCCCGTGCAGTCTCAATGGCGGGGTGCGGGCCGGGGAATAGGCCTCTTGGCCGGGGTGAATAGTGTTGGAACACGGCCCGCGGAAATAGTAGCGGCTGGAGGTACCGGGGGCGATGCCCGCCCCGGCCCGGCGGCCAAGTTAAAAAAATAAATAATCCCCGTTCAGTCTCAATGGCAGGGTGCGGGCCGGCCCGGCGGCGATTGCGGCGGGCAGCAGGCCTCTTGGACAGGTTGAGAGATAAAAAAATAATAATTCCCGTGCAGTCTCAATGGCGGGGTGCGGGCCGGGGAATAGGCCTCTTGGCCGGGGTGAATAGTGTTGGAACACGGCCCGCGGAAATAGTAGCGGCTGGAGGTACCGGGGGCGATGCCCGCCCCGGGCCGGCGGCCAAGTTAAAAAAATAAATAATCCCCGTTCAGTCTCAATGGCAGGGTGCGGGCCGGCCCGGCGGCGAGTGCGGCGGGCAGCAGGCCTCTTGGACAGGTTGAGAGATAAAAAAATAATAATTCCCGTTCAGTCTCAATGGCAGGGTGCGGGCCGGCCCGGCGGCGATTGCGGCGGGCAGCAGGCCTCTTGGACAGGTTGAGAGATAAAAAAATAATAATTCCCATGCAGTCTCAATGGCGGGGTGCGGGCCGGGGAATAGGCCTCTTGGCCGGGGTGAATATGTTGGAACGCGGCGCGCGTAAATAGAAGCGGCTGGAGGTACCGGGGGCGAAGCCCGCCCCGGCCCGGACGCCGAGTTAAAAAAAATAATAATCCCCGTTCAGTCTCAATGGCGGGGTGCGGGCCGGCCCGGCGGCGAGTGCGGCGGGCAGCAGGCCTCTTGGACAGGTTGAGAGATAAAAAAAATAATAATTCCCGTGCAGTCTCAATGGCGGGGTGCGGGCCGGGGAATAGGCCTCTTGGCCGGGGTGAATAGTGTTGGAACACGGCCCGCGGAAATAGTAGCGGCTGGAGGTACCGGGGGCGATGCCCGCCCCGGCCCGGCGGCCAAGTTAAAAAAATAAATAATCCCCGTTCAGTCTCAATGGCAGGGTGCGGGCCGGCCCGGCGGCGATTGCGGCGGGCAGCAGGCCTCTTGGACAGGTTGAGAGATAAAAAAATAATAATTCCCGTGCAGTCTCAATGGCGGGGTGCGGGCCGGGGAATAGGCCTCTTGGCCGGGGTGAATAGTGTTGGAACACGGCCCGCGGAAATAGTAGCGGCTGGAGGTACCGGGGGCGATGCCCGCCCCGGGCCGGCGGCCAAGTTAAAAAAATAAATAATCCCCGTTCAGTCTCAATGGCAGGGTGCGGGCCGGCCCGGCGGCGAGTGCGGCGGGCAGCAGGCCTCTTGGACAGGTTGAGAGATAAAAAAATAATAATTCCCGTTCAGTCTCAATGGCAGGGTGCGGGCCGGCCCGGCGGCGATTGCGGCGGGCAGCAGGCCTCTTGGACAGGTTGAGAGATAAAAAAATAATAATTCCCATGTAGTCTCAATGGCGGGGTGCGGGCCGGGGAATAGGCCTCTTGGCCGGGGTGAATATGTTGGAACGCGGCGCGCGTAAATAGAAGCGGCTGGAGGTACCGGGGGCGAAGCCCGCCCCGGCCCGGAGGCCGAGTTAAAAAAAATAATAATCCCCGTTCAGTCTCAATGGCGGGGTGCGGGCCGGCCCGGCGGCGAGTGCGGCGGGCAGCAGGCCTCTTGGACAGGTTGAGAGATAAAAAAATAATAATTCCCGTGCAGTCTCAATGGCGGGGTGCGGGCCGGGGAATAGGCCTCTTGGCCGGGGTGAATAGTGTTGGAACACGGCCCGCGGAAATAGTAGCGGCTGGAGGTACCGGGGGCGATGCCCGCCCCGGCCCGGCGGCCAAGTTAAAAAAATAAATAATCCCCGTTCAGTCTCAATGGCAGGGTGCGGGCCGGCCCGGCGGCGATTGCGGCGGGCAGCAGGCCTCTTGGACAGGTTGAGAGATAAAAAAATAATAATTCCCATGCAGTCTCAATGGCGGGGTGCGGGCCGGGGAATAGGCCTCTTGGCCGGGGTGAATAGTGTTGGAACACGGCCCGCGGAAATAGTAGCGGCTGGAGCTACCGGGGGCGATGCCCGCCCCGGGCCGGCGGCCAAGTTAAAAAAATAAATAATCCCCGTTCAGTCTCAATGGCAGGGTGCGGGCCGGCCCGGCGGCGAGTGCGGCGGGCATCAGGCCTCTTGGACAGGTTGAGAGATAAAAAAATAATAATTCCCGTTCAGTCTCAATGGCAGGGTGCGGGCCGGCCCGGCGGCGATTGCGGCGGGCAGCAGGCCTCTTGGACAGGTTGAGAGATAAAAAAATAATAATTCCCATGCAGTCTCAATGGCGGGGTGCGGGCCGGGGAATAGGCCTCTTGGCCGGGGTGAATATGTTGGAACGCGGCGCGCGTAAATAGAAGCGGCTGGAGGTACCGGGGGCGAAGCCCGCCCCGGCCCGGAGGCCGAGTTAAAAAAAATAATAATCCCCGTTCCAGTCTCAATGGCGGGGTGCGGGCCGGCCCGGCGGCGAGTGCGGCGGGCAGCAGGCCTCTTGGACAGGTTGAGAGATAAAAAAATAATAATTCCCGTGCAGTCTCAATGGCGGGGTGCGGGCCGGGGAATAGGCCTCTTGGCCGGGGTGAATAGTGTTGGAACACGGCCCGCGGAAATAGTAGCGGCTGGAGGTACCGGGGGCGATGCCCGCCCCGGCCCAGCGGCCAAGTTAAAAAAATAAATAATCCCCGTTCAGTCTCAATGGCAGGGTGCGGGCCGGCCCGGCGGCGATTGCGGCGGGCAGCAGGCCTCTTGGACAGGTTGAGAGATAAAAAAATAATAATTCCCGTGCAGTCTCAATGGCGGGGTGCGGGCCGGGGAATAGGCCTCTTGGCCGGGGTGAATAGTGTTGGAACACGGCCCGCGGAAATAGTAGCGGCTGGAGGTACCGGGGGCGATGCCCGCCCCGGGCCGGCGGCCAAGTTAAAAAAATAAATAATCCCCGTTCAGTCTCAATGGCAGGGTGCGGGCCGGCCCGGCGGCGAGTGCGGCGGGCAGCAGGCCTCTTGGACAGGTTGAGAGATAAAAAAATAATAATTCCCGTTCAGTCTCAATGGCAGGGTGCGGGCCGGCCCGGCGGCGATTGCGGCGGGCAGCAGGCCTCTTGGACAGGTTGAGAGATAAAAAAATAATAATTCCCATGCAGTCTCAATGGCGGGGTGCGGGCCGGGGAATAGGCCTCTTGGCCGGGGTGAATATGTTGGAACGCGGCGCGCGTAAATAGAAGCGGCTGGAGGTACCGGGGGCGAAGCCCGCCCCGGCCCGGACGCCGAGTTAAAAAAAATAATAATCCCCGTTCAGTCTCAATGGCGGGGTGCGGGCCGGCCCGGCGGCGAGTGCGGCGGGCAGCAGGCCTCTTGGACAGGTTGAGAGATAAAAAAAATAATAATTCCCGTGCAGTCTCAATGGCGGGGTGCGGGCCGGGGAATAGGCCTCTTGGCCGGGGTGAATAGTGTTGGAACACGGCCCGCGGAAATAGTAGCGGCTGGAGGTACCGGGGGCGATGCCCGCCCCGGCCCGGCGGCCAAGTTAAAAAAATAAATAATCCCCGTTCAGTCTCAATGGCAGGGTGCGGGCCGGCCCGGCGGCGATTGCGGCGGGCAGCAGGCCTCTTGGACAGGTTGAGAGATAAAAAAATAATAATTCCCGTGCAGTCTCAATGGCGGGGTGCGGGCCGGGGAATAGGCCTCTTGGCCGGGGTGAATAGTGTTGGAACACGGCCCGCGGAAATAGTAGCGGCTGGAGGTACCGGGGGCGATGCCCGCCCCGGGCCGGCGGCCAAGTTAAAAAAATAAATAATCCCCGTTCAGTCTCAATGGCAGGGTGCGGGCCGGCCCGGCGGCGAGTGCGGCGGGCAGCAGGCCTCTTGGACAGGTTGAGAGATAAAAAAATAATAATTCCCGTTCAGTCTCAATGGCAGGGTGCGGGCCGGCCCGGCGGCGATTGCGGCGGGCAGCAGGCCTCTTGGACAGGTTGAGAGATAAAAAAATAATAATTCCCATGCAGTCTCAATGGCGGGGTGCGGGCCGGGGAATAGGCCTCTTGGCCGGGGTGAATATGTTGGAACGCGGCGCGCGTAAATAGAAGCGGCTGGAGGTACCGGGGGCGAAGCCCGCCCCGGCCCGGAGGCCGAGTTAAAAAAAAATAATAATCCCCGTTCAGTCTTAATGGCGGGGTGCGGGCCGGCCCGGCGGCGATTGCGGCGGGCAGCAGGCCTCTTGGACAGGTTGAGAGATAAAAAAATAATAATTCCCGTACAGTCTCAATGGCGGGGTGCGGGCCGGGGAATAGGCCTCTTGGCCGGGGTGAATAGTGTTGGAACACGGCCCGCGGAAATAGTAGCGGCTGGAGGTACCGGGGGCGATGCCCGCCCCGGCCCGGCGGCCAAGTTAAAAAAATAAATAATCCCCGTTCAGTCTCAATGGCAGGGTGCGGGCCGGCCCGGCGGCGATTGCGGCGGCCAGCAGGCCTCTTGGACAGGTTGAGAGATAAAAAAATAATAATTCCCATGCAGTCTCAATGGCGGGGTGCGGGCCGGGGAATAGGCCTCTTGGCCGGGGTGAATAGTGTTGGAACACGGCCCGCGGAAATAGTAGCGGCTGGAGGTACCGGGGGCGATGCCCGCCCCGGCCCGGCGGCCAAGTTAAAAAAATAAATAATCCCCGTTCAGTCTCAATGGCAGGGTGCGGGCCGGCCCGGCGGCGAGTGCGGCGGGCATCAGGCCTCTTGGGCAGGTTGAGAGATAAAAAAATAATAATTCCCGTTCAGTCTCAATGGCAGGGTGCGGGCCGGCCCGGCGGCGATTGCGGCGGGCAGCAGGCCTCTTGGACAGGTTGAGAGATAAAAAAATAATAATTCCCATGCAGTCTCAATGGCGGGGTGCGGGCCGGGGAATAGGCCTCTTGGCCGGGGTGAATATGTTGGAACGCGGCGCGCGTAAATAGAAGCGGCTGGAGGTACCGGGGGCGAAGCCCGCCCCGGCCCGGAGGCCGAGTTAAAAAAAATAATAATCCCCGTTCCAGTCTCAATGGCGGGGTGCGGGCCGGCCCGGCGGCGAGTGCGGCGGGCAGCAGGCCTCTTGGACAGGTTGAGAGATAAAAAAATAATAATTCCCGTGCAGTCTCAATGGCGGGGTGCGGGCCGGGGAATAGGCCTCTTGGCCGGGGTGAATAGTGTTGGAACACGGCCCGCGGAAATAGTAGCGGCTGGAGGTACCGGGGGCGATGCCCGCCCCGGCCCAGCGGCCAAGTTAAAAAAATAAATAATCCCCGTTCAGTCTCAATGGCAGGGTGCGGGCCGGCCCGGCGGCGATTGCGGCGGGCAGCAGGCCTCTTGGACAGGTTGAGAGATAAAAAAATAATAATTCCCGTGCAGTCTCAATGGCGGGGTGCGGGCCGGGGAATAGGCCTCTTGGCCGGGGTGAATAGTGTTGGAACACGGCCCGCGGAAATAGTAGCGGCTGGAGGTACCGGGGGCGATGCCCGCCCCGGCCGGCGGCCAAGTTAAAAAAATAAATAATCCCCGTTCAGTCTCAATGGCAGGGTGCGGGCCGGCCCGGCGGCGAGTGCGGCGGGCAGCAGGCCTCTTGGACAGGTTGAGAGATAAAAAAATTATAATTCCCGTTCAGTCTCAATGGCAGGGTGCGGGCCGGCCCGGCGGCGATTGCGGCGGGCAGCAGGCCTCTTGGACAGGTTGAGAGATAAAAAAATAATAATTCCCATGCAGTCTCAATGGCGGGGTGCGGGCCGGGGAATAGGCCTCTTGGCCGGGGTGAATATGTTGGAACGCGGCGCGCGTAAATAGAAGCGGCTGGAGGTACCGGGGGCGAAGCCCGCCCCGGCCCGGAGGCCGAGTTAAAAAAAATAATAATCCCCGTTCAGTCTTAATGGCGGGGTGCGGGCCGGCCCGGCGGCGAGTGCGGCGGGCAGCAGGCCTCTTGGACAGGTTGAGAGATAAAAAAATAATAATTCCCGTGCAGTCTCAATGGCGGGGTGCGGGCCGGGGAATAGGCCTCTTGGCCGGGGTGAATAGTGTTGGAACACGGCCCGCGGAAATAGTAGCGGCTGGAGGTACCGGGGGCGATGCCCGCCCCGGCCCGGCGGCCAAGTTAAAAAAATAAATAATCCCCGTTCAGTCTCAATGGCAGGGTGCGGGCCGGCCCGGCGGCGATTGCGGCGGGCAGCAGGCCTCTTGGACAGGTTGAGAGATAAAAAAATAATAATTCCCGTGCAGTCTCAATGGCGGGGTGCGGGCCGGGGAATAGGCCTCTTGGCCGGGGTGAATAGTGTTGGAACACGGCCCGCGGAAATAGTAGCGGCTGGAGGTACCGGGGGCGATGCCCGCCCCGGGCCGGCGGCCAAGTTAAAAAAATAAATAATCCCCGTTCAGTCTCAATGGCAGGGTGCGGGCCGGCCCGGCGGCGAGTGCGGCGGGCAGCAGGCCTCTTGGACAGGTTGAGAGATAAAAAAATAATAATTCCCGTTCAGTCTCAATGGCAGGGTGCGGGCCGGCCCGGCGGCGATTGCGGCGGGCAGCAGGCCTCTTGGACAGGTTGAGAGATAAAAAAATAATAATTCCCATGCAGTCTCAATGGCGGGGTGCGGGCCGGGGAATAGGCCTCTTGGCCGGGGTGAATATGTTGGAACGCGGCGCGCGTAAATAGAAGCGGCTGGAGGTACCGGGGGCGAAGCCCGCCCCGGCCCGGAGGCCGAGTTAAAAAAAATAATAATCCCCTTCCAGTCTCAATGGCGGGGTGCGGGCCGGCCCGGCGGCGAGTGCGGCGGGCAGCAGGCCTCTTGGACAGGTTGAGAGATAAAAAAATAATAATTCCCGTGCAGTCTCAATGGCGGGGTGCGGGCCGGGGAATAGGCCTCTTGGCCGGGGTGAATAGTGTTGGAACACGGCCCGCGGAAATAGTAGCGGCTGGAGGTACCGGGGGCGATGCCCGCCCCGGCCCGGCGGCCAAGTTAAAAAAATAAATAATCCCCGTTCAGTCTCAATGGCAGGGTGCGGGCCGGCCCGGCGGCGATTGCGGCGGGCAGCAGGCCTCTTGGACAGGTTGAGAGATAAAAAAATAATAATTCCCGTGCAGTCTCAATGGCGGGGTGCGGGCCGGGGAATAGGCCTCTTGGCCGGGGTGAATAGTGTTGGAACACGGCCCGCGGAAATAGTAGCGGCTGGAGGTACCGGGGGCGATGCCCGCCCCGGGCCGGCGGCCAAGTTAAAAAAATAAATAATCCCCGTTCAGTCTCAATGGCAGGGTGCGGGCCGGCCCGGCGGCGATTGCGGCGGGCAGCAGGCCTCTTGGACAGGTTGAGAGATAAAAAAATAATAATTCCCATGCAGTCTCAATGGCGGGGTGCGGGCCGGGGAATAGGCCTCTTGGCCGGGGTGAATATGTTGGAACGCGGCGCGCGTAAATAGAAGCGGCTGGAGGTACCGGGGGCGAAGCCCGCCCCGGCCCGGAGGCCGAGTTAAAAAAAATAATAATCCCTGTTCAGTCTCAATGGCGGGGTGCGGGCCGGCCCGGCGGCGAGTGCGGCGGGCAGCAGGCCTCTTGGACAGGTTGAGAGATAAAAAAAATAATAATTCCCGTGCAGTCTCAATGGCGGGGTGCGGGCCGGGGAATAGGCCTCTTGGCCGGGGTGAATAGTGTTGGAACACGGCCCGCGGAAATAGTAGCGGCTGGAGGTACCGGGGGCGATGCCCGCCCCGGCCCGGCGGCCAAGTTAAAAAAATAAATAATCCCCGTTCAGTCTCAATGGCAGGGTGCGGGCCGGCCCGGCGAAGATTGCGGCGGGCAGCAGGCCTCTTGGACAGGTTGAGAGATAAAAAAATAATAATTCCCGTGCAGTCTCAATGGCGGGGTGCGGGCCGGGGAATAGGCCTCTTGGCCGGGGTGAATAGTGTTGGAACACGGCCCGCGGAAATAGTAGCGGCTGGAGGTACCGGGGGCGATGCCCGCCCCGGGCCGGCGGCCAAGTTAAAAAAATAAATAATCCCCGTTCAGTCTCAATGGCAGGGTGCGGGCCGGCCCGGCGGCGAGTGCGGCGGGCAGCAGGCCTCTTGGACAGGTTGAGAGATAAAAAAATAATAATTCCCGTTCAGTCTCAATGGCAGGGTGCGGGCCGGCCCGGCGGCGATTGCGGCGGGCAGCAGGCCTCTTGGACAGGTTGAGAGATAAAAAAATAATAATTCCCATGCAGTCTCAATGGCGGGGTGCGGGCCGGGGAATAGGCCTCTTGGCCGGGGTGAATATGTTGGAACGCGGCGCGCGTAAATAGAAGCGGCTGGAGGTACCGGGGGCGAAGCCCGCCCCGGCCCGGAGGCCGAGTTAAAAAAAATAATAATCCCCGTTCAGTCTTAATGGCGGGGTGCGGGCCGGCCCGGCGGCGAGTGCGGCGGGCAGCAGGCCTCTTGGACAGGTTGAGAGATAAAAAAATAATAATTCCCATGCAGTCTCAATGGCGGGGTGCGGGCCGGGGAATAGGCCTCTTGGCCGGGGTGAATATGTTGGAACGCAGCGCGCGTAAATAGAAGCGGCTGGAGGTACCGGGGGCGAAGCCCGCCCCGGCCCGGAGGCCGAGTTAAAAAAAATAATAATCCCCGTTCAGTCTCAATGGCGGGGTGCGGGCCGGCCCGGCGGCGAGTGCGGCGGGCAGCAGGCCTCTTGGACAGGTTGAGAGATAAAAAAATAATAATTCCCGTACAGTCTCAATGGCGGGGTGCGGGCCGGGGAATAGGCCTCTTGGCCGGGGTGAATAGTGTTGGAACACGGCCCGCGGAAATAGTAGCGGCTGGAGGTACCGGGGGCGATGCCCGCCCCGGCCCGGCGGCCAAGTTAAAAAAATAAATAATCCCCGTTCAGTCTCAATGGCAGGGTGCGGGCCGGCCCGGCGGCGATTGCGGCGGCCAGCAGGCCTCTTGGACAGGTTGAGAGATAAAAAAATAATAATTCCCATGCAGTCTCAATGGCGGGGTGCGGGCCGGGGAATAGGCCTCTTGGCCGGGGTGAATAGTGTTGGAACACGGCCCGCGGAAATAGTAGCGGCTGGAGGTACCGGGGGCGATGCCCGCCCCGGCCCGGCGGCCAAGTTAAAAAAATAAATAATCCCCGTTCAGTCTCAATGGCAGGGTGCGGGCCGGCCCGGCGGCGAGTGCGGCGGGCATCAGGCCTCTTGGGCAGGTTGAGAGATAAAAAAATAATAATTCCCGTTCAGTCTCAATGGCAGGGTGCGGGCCGGCCCGGCGGCGATTGCGGCGGGCAGCAGGCCTCTTGGACAGGTTGAGAGATAAAAAAATAATAATTCCCATGCAGTCTCAATGGCGGGGTGCGGGCCGGGGAATAGGCCTCTTGGCCGGGGTGAATATGTTGGAACGCGGCGCGCGTAAATAGAAGCGGCTGGAGGTACCGGGGGCGAAGCCCGCCCCGGCCCGGAGGCCGAGTTAAAAAAAATAATAATCCCCGTTCCAGTCTCAATGGCGGGGTGCGGGCCGGCCCGGCGGCGAGTGCGGCGGGCAGCAGGCCTCTTGGACAGGTTGAGAGATAAAAAAATAATAATTCCCGTGCAGTCTCAATGGCGGGGTGCGGGCCGGGGAATAGGCCTCTTGGCCGGGGTGAATAGTGTTGGAACACGGCCCGCGGAAATAGTAGCGGCTGGAGGTACCGGGGGCGATGCCCGCCCCGGCCCAGCGGCCAAGTTAAAAAAATAAATAATCCCCGTTCAGTCTCAATGGCAGGGTGCGGGCCGGCCCGGCGGCGAGTGCGGCGGGCAGCAGGCCTCTTGGACAGGTTGAGAGATAAAAAAATAATAATTCCCGTTCAGTCTCAATGGCAGGGTGCGGGCCGGCCCGGCGGCGATTGCGGCGGGCAGCAGGCCTCTTGGACAGGTTGAGAGATAAAAAAATAATAATTCCCATGCAGTCTCAATGGCGGGGTGCGGGCCGGGGAATAGGCCTCTTGGCCGGGGTGAATATGTTGGAACGCGGCGCGCGTAAATAGAAGCGGCTGGAGGTACCGGGGGCGAAGCCCGCCCCGGCCCGGAGGCCGAGTTAAAAAAAATAATAATCCCCGTTCAGTCTCAATGGCGGGGTGCGGGCCGGCCCGGCGGCGAGTGCGGCGGGCAGCAGGCCTCTTGGACAGGTTGAGAGATAAAAAAATAATAATTCCCGTGCAGTCTCAATGGCGGGGTGCGGGCCGGGGAATAGGCCTCTTGGCCGGGGTGAATAGTGTTGGAACACGGCCCGCGGAAATAGTAGCGGCTGGAGGTACCGGGGGCGATGCCCGCCCCGGGCCGGCGGCCAAGTTAAAAAAATAAATAATCCCCGTTCAGTCTCAATAGCAGGGTGCGGGCCGGCCCGGCGGCGAGTGCGGCGGGCAGCAGGCCTCTTGGACAGGTTGAGAGATAAAAAAATAATAATTCCCGTGCAGTCTCAATGGCGGGGTGCGGGCCGGGGAATAGGCCTCTTGGCCGGGGTGAATAGTGTTGGAACACGGCCCGCGGAAATAGTAGCGGCTGGAGGTACCGGGGGCGATGCCCGCCCCGGCCCGGCGGCCAAGTTAAAAAAATAAATAATCCCCGTTCAGTCTCAATGGCAGGGTGCGGGCCGGCCCGGCGGCGATTGCGGCGGGCAGCAGGCCTCTTGGACAGGTTGAGAGATAAAAAAATAATAATTCCCATGCAGTCTCAATGGCGGGGTGCGGGCCGGGGAATAGGCCTCTTGGCCGGGGTGAATAGTGTTGGAACACAGCCCGCGGAAATAGTAGCGGCTGGAGGTACCGGGGGCGATGCCCGCCCCGGCCCGGCGGCCAAGTTAAAAAAATAAATAATCCCCGTTCAGTCTCAATGGCAGGGTGCGGGCCGGCCCGGCGGCGATTGCGGCGGGCAGCAGGCCTCTTGGACAGGTTGAGAGATAAAAAAATAATAATTCCCATGCAGTCTCAATGGCGGGGTGCGGGCCGGGGAATAGGCCTCTTGGCCGGGGTGAATAGTGTTGGAACACAGCCCGCGGAAATAGTAGCGGCTGGAGGTACCGGGGGCGATGCCCGCCCCGGCCCGGCGGCCAAGTTAAAAAAATAAATAATCCCCGTTCAGTCTCAATGGCAGGGTGCGGGCCGGCCCGGCGGCGATTGCGGCGGGCAGCAGGCCTCTTGGACAGGTTGAGAGATATAAAAATAATAATTCCCGTGCAGTCTCAATGGCGGGGTGCGGGCCGGCCCGGCGGACGAGTGTGGCCGGGGAAGAGGCCTCTTGGCCGGGGTGAATATGTTGGAACGCGGCGCGCGTAAATAGAAGCGGCTGGAGGTACCGGGGGCGAAGCCCGCCCCGGCCCGGAAGCCGAGTTAAAAAAAATAATAATCCCCGTTCAGTCTCAATGGCGGGGTGCGGGCCGGCCCGGCGGCGAGTGCGGCGGGCAGCAGGCCTCTTGGACAGGTTGAGAGATAAAAAAATAATAATTCCCGTTCAGTCTCAATGGCAGGGTGCGGGCCAGCCCGGCGGCGATTGCGGCGGGCAGCAGGCCTCTTGGACAGGTTGAGAGATAAAAAAATAATAATTCCCATGCAGTCTCAATGGCGGGGTGCGGGCCGGGGAATAGGCCTCTTGGCCGGGGTGAATAGTGTTGGAACACGGCCCGCGGAAATAGTAGCGGCTGGAGGTACCGGGGGCGATGCCCGCCCCGGGCCGGCAGCCAAGTTAAAAAAATAAATAATCCCCGTTCAGTCTCAATGGCAGGGTGCGGGCCGGCCCGGCGGCGATTGCGGCGGGCAGTAGGCCTCTTGGACAGGTTGAGAGATAAAAAAATAATAATTCCCATGCAGTCTCAATGGCGGGGTGCGGGCCGGGGAATAGGCCTCTTGGCCGGGGTGAATAGTGTTGGAACACGGCCCGCGGAAATAGTAGCGGCTGGAGGTACCGGGGGCGATGCCCGCCCCGGCCCGGCGGCCAAGTTAAAAAAATAAATAATCCCCGTTCAGTCTCAATGGCAGGGTGCGGGCCGGCCCGGCGGCGAGTGCGGCGGGCAGCAGGCCTCTTGGACAGGTTGAGAGATAAAAAAATAATAATTCCCGTTCAGTCTCAATGGCAGGGTGCGGGCCGGCCCGGCGGCGATTGCGGCGGGCAGCAGGCCTCTTGGACAGGTTGAGAGATAAAAAAAATAATAATTCCCATGCAGTCTCAATGGCGGGGTGCGGGCCGGGGAATAGGCCTCTTGGCCGGGGTGAATATGTTGGAACGCGGCGCGCGTAAATAGAAGCGGCTGGAGGTACCGGGGGCGTAGCCCGCCCCGGCCCGGAGGCAGAGTTAAAAAAAATAATAATCCCCGTTCAGTCTCAATGGCGGGGTGAGGGCCGGCCCGGCGGCGAGTGCGGCGGGCAGCAGGCCTCTTGGACAGGTTGAGAGATAAAAAAATAATAATTCCCGTGCAGTCTCAATGGCGGGGTGCGGGCCGGGGAATAGGCCTCTTGGCCGGGGTGAATAGTGTTGGAACACGGCCCGCGGAAATAGTAGCGGCTGGAGGTACCGGGGGCGATGCCCGCCCCGGCCCAGCGGCCAAGTTAAAAAAATAAATAATCCCCGTTCAGTCTCAATGGCAGGGTGCGGGCCGGCCCGGCGGCGATTGCGGCGGGCAGCAGGCCTCTTGGACAGGTTGAGAGATATAAAAATAATAATTCCCGTGCAGTCTCAATGGCGGGGTGCGGGCCGGCCCGGCGGACGAGTGTGGCCGGGGAAGAGGCCTCTTGGCCGGGGTGAATATGTTGGAACGCGGCGCGCGTAAATAGAAGCGGCTGGAGGTACCGGGGGCGAAGCCCGCCCCGGCCCGGAGGCCGAGTTAAAAAAAATAATAATCACCGTTCAGTCTCAATGGCGGGGTGCGGAACGGCCCGGCGGCGAGTGCGGCGGGCAGCAGGCCTCTTGGACAGGTTGAGAGATAAAAAAATAATAATTCCCGTGCAGTCTCAATGGCGGGGTGCGGGCCGGCCCGGCGGACGAGTGTGGCCGGGGAAGAGGCCTCTTGGCCGGGGTGAATATGTTGGAACGCGGCGCGCGTAAATAGAAGCGGCTGGAGGTACCGGGGGCGAAGCCCGCCCCGGCCCGGAGGCCGAGTTAAAAAAAATAATAATCCCCGTTCAGTCTCAATGGCGGGGTGCGGGCCGGCCCGGCGGCGAGTGCGGTGGGCAGCAGGCCTCTTGGACAGGTTGAGAGATAAAAAAATAATAATTCCCGTTCAGTCTCAATGGCGGGGTGCGGGCCGGCCCGGCGGACGAGTGTGGCCGGGGAAGAGGCCTCTTGGCCGGGGTGAATATGTTGGAACGCGGCGCGCGTAAATAGAAGCGGCTGGAGGTACCGGGGGCGAAGCCCGCCCCGGCCCGGAGGCCGAGTTAAAAAAAATAATAATCCCCGTTCAGTCTCAATGGCGGGGTGCGGGCCGGCCCGGCGGCGAGTGCGGCGGGCAGCAGGCCTCTTGGACAGGTTGAGAGATAAAAAAATAATAATTCCCGTGCAGTCTCAATGGCGGGGTGCGGGCCGGGGAATAGGCCTCTTGGCCGGGGTGAATAGTGTTGGAACACGGCCCGCAGAAATAGTAGCGGCTGGAGGTACCGGGGGCGATGCCCGCCCCGGCCCGGCGGCCAAGTTAAAAAAATAAATAATCCCCGTTCAGTCTCAATGGCAGGGTGCGGGCCGGCCCGGCGGCGATTGCGGCGGGCAGCAGGCCTCTTGGACAGGTTGAGAGATAAAAAAATAATAATTCCCATGCAGTCTCAATGGCGGGGTGCGGGCCGGGGAACAGGCCTCTTGGCCGGGGTGAATAGTGTTGGAACACGGCCCGCGGAAATAGTAGCGGCTGGAGGTACCGGGGGCGATGCCCGCCCCGGGCCGGCGGCCAAGTTAAAAAAATAAATAATCCCCGTTCAGTCTCAATGGCAGGGTGCGGGCCGGCCCGGCGGCGATTGCGGCGGGCAGTAGGCCTCTTGGACAGGTTTAGAGATAAAAAAATAATAATTCCCGTGCAGTCTCAATGGCGGGGTGCGGGCCGGGGAATAGGCCTCTTGGCCGGGGTGAATAGTGTTGGAACACGGCCCGCGGAAATAGTAGCGGCTGGAGGTACCGGGGGCGATGCCCGCCCCGGCCCGGCGGCCAAGTTAAAAAAATAAATAATCCCCGTTCAGTCTCAATGGCAGGGTGCGGGCCGGCCCGGCGGCGATTGCGGCGGGCAGCAGGCCTCTTGGACAGGTTGAGAGATAAAAAAATAATAATTCCCATGCAGTCTCAATGGCGGGGTGCGGGCCGGGGAATAGGCCTCTTGGCCGGGGTGAATAGTGTTGGAACACGGCCCGCGGAAATAGTAGCGGCTGGAGGTACCGGGGGCGATGCCCGCCCCGGCCCGGCGGCCAAGTTAAAAAAATAAATAATCCCCGTTCAGTCTCAATGGCAGGGTGCGGGCCGGCCCGGCGGCGAGTGCGGCGGGCAGCAGGCCTCTTGGACAGGTTGAGAGATAAAAAAATAATAATTCCCGTTCAGTCTCAATGGCAGGGTGCGGGCCGGCCCGGCGGCGATTGCGGCGGGCAGCAGGCCTCTTGGACAGGTTGAGAGATAAAAAAAATAATAATTCCCATGCAGTCTCAATGGCGGGGTGCGGGCCGGGGAATAGGCCTCTTGGCCGGGGTGAATATGTTGGAACGCGGCGCGCGTAAATAGAAGCGGCTGGAGGTACCGGGGGCGTAGCCCGCCCCGGCCCGGAGGCAGAGTTAAAAAAAATAATAATCCCGTTCAGTCTCAATGGCGGGGTGCGGGCCGGCCCGGCGGCGAGTGCGGCGGGCAGCAGGCCTCTTGGACAGGTTGAGAGATAAAAAAATAATAATTCCCGTGCAGTCTCAATGGCGGGGTGCGGGCCGGGGAATAGGCCTCTTGGCCGGGGTGAATAGTGTTGGAACACGGCCCGCGGAAATAGTAGCGGCTGGAGGTACCGGGGGCGATGCCCGCCCCGGCCCGGCGGCCAAGTTAAAAAAATAAATAATCCCCGTTCAGTCTCAATGGCAGGGTGCGGGCCGGCCCGGCGGCGAGTGCGGCGGGCAGCAGGCCTCTTGGACAGGTTGAGAGATAAAAAAATAATAATTCCCGTTCAGTCTCAATGGCAGGGTGCGGGCCGGCCCGGTGGCGATTGCGGCGGGCAGCAGGCCTCTTGGACAGGTTGAGAGATAAAAAAAATAATAATTCCCATGCAGTCTCAATGGCGGGGTGCGGGCCGGGGAATAGGCCTCTTGGCCGGGGTGAATATGTTGGAACGCGGCGCGCGTAAATAGAAGCGGCTGGAGGTACCGGGGGCGTAGCCCGCCCCGGCCCGGAGGCAGAGTTAAAAAAAATAATAATCCCCGTTCAGTCTCAATGGCGGGGTGCGGGCCGGCCCGGCGGCGAGTGCGGCGGGCAGCAGGCCTCTTGGACAGGTTGAGAGATAAAAAAATAATAATTCCCGTGCAGTCTCAATGGCGGGGTGCGGGCCGGGGAATAGGCCTCTTGGCCGGGGTGAATAGTGTTGGAACACGGCCCGCGGAAATAGTAGCGGCTGGAGGTACCGGGGGCGATGCCCGCCCCGGCCCAGCGGCCAAGTTAAAAAAATAAATAATCCCCGTTCAGTCTCAATGGCAGGGTGCGGGCCGGCCCGGCGGCGATTGCGGCGGGCAGCAGGCCTCTTGGACAGGTTGAGAGATATAAAAATAATAATTCCCGTGCAGTCTCAATGGCGGGGTGCGGGCCGGCCCGGCGGACGAGTGTGGCCGGGGAAGAGGCCTCTTGGCCGGGGTGAATATGTTGGAACGCGGCGCGCGTAAATAGAAGCGGCTGGAGGTACCAGGGGCGAAGCCCGCCCCGGCCCGGAGGCCGAGTTAAAAAAAATAATAATCCCCGTTCAGTCTCAATGGCGGGGTGCGGGCCGGCCCGGCGGCGAGTGCGGCGGGCAGCAGGCCTCTTGGACAGGTTGAGAGATAAAAAAATAATAATTCCCGTGCAGTCTCAATGGCGGGGTGCGGGCCGGCCCGGCGGACGAGTGTGGCCGGGGAAGAGGCCTCTTGGCCGGGGTGAATATGTTGGAACGCGGCGCGCGTAAATAGAAGCGGCTGGAGGTACCGGGGCGAAGCCCGCCCCGGCCCGGAGGCCGAGTTAAAAAAAATAATAATCCCCGTTCAGTCTCAATGGCGGGGTGCGGGCCGGCCCGGCGGCGAGTGCGGCGGGCAGCAGGCCTCTTGGACAGGTTGAGAGATAAAAAAATAATAATTCCCGTTCAGTCTCAATGGCAGGGTGCGGGCCGGCCCGGCGGCGATTGCGGCGGGCAGCAGGCCTCTTGGACAGGTTGAGAGATAAAAAAATAATAATTCCCATGCAGTCTCAATGGCGGGGTGCGGGCCGGGGAATAGGCCTCTTGGCCGGGGTGAATAGTGTTGGAACACGGCCCGCGGAAATAGTAGCGGCTGGAGGTACCGGGGGCGATGCCCGCCCCGGGCCGGCGGCCAAGTTAAAAAAATAAATAATCCCCGTTCAGTCTCAATGGCAGGGTGCGGGCCGGCCCGGCGGCGATTGCGGCGGGCAGTAGGCCTCTTGGACAGGTTGAGAGATAAAAAAATAATAATTCCCGTGCAGTCTCAATGGCGGGGTGCGGGCCGGGGAATAGGCCTCTTGGCCGGGGTGAATAGTGTTGGAACACGGCCCGCGGAAATAGTAGCGGCTGGAGGTACCGGGGGCGATGCCCGCCCCGGCCCGGCGGCCAAGTTAAAAAAATAAATAATCCCCGTTCAGTCTCAATGGCAGGGTGCGGGCCGGCCCGGCGGCGATTGCGGCGGGCAGCAGGCCTCTTGGACAGGTTGAGAGATAAAAAAATAATAATTCCCATGCAGTCTCAATGGCGGGGTGCGGGCCGGGGAATAGGCCTCTTGGCCGGGGTGAATAGTGTTGGAACACGGCCCGCGGAAATAGTAGCGGCTGGAGGTACCGGGGGCGATGCCCGCCCCGGCCCGGCGGCCAAGTTAAAAAAATAAATAATCCCCGTTCAGTCTCAATGGCAGGGTGCGGGCCGACCCGGCTGCGAGTGCGGCGGGCAGCAGGCCTCTTGGACAGGTTGAGAGATAAAAAAATAATAATTCCCGTTCAGTCTCAATGGCAGGGTGCGGGCCGGCCCGGCGGCGATTGCGGCGGGCAGCAGGCCTCTTGGACAGGTTGAGAGATAAAAAAAATAATAATTCCCATGCAGTCTCAATGGCGGGGTGCGGGCCGGGGAATAGGCCTCTTGGCCGGGGTGAATATGTTGGAACGCGGCGCGCGTAAATAGAAGCGGCTGGAGGTACCGGGGGCGTAGCCCGCCCCGGCCTGGAGGCAGAGTTAAAAAAAAAAATAATCCCCGTTCAGTCTCAATGGCGGGGTGCGGGCCGGCCCGGCGGCGAGTGCGGCGGGCAGCAGGCCTCTTGGACAGGTTGAGAGATAAAAAAATAATAATTCCCGTGCAGTCTCAATGGCGGGGTGCGGGCCGGGGAATAGGCCTCTTGGCCGGGGTGAATAGTGTTGGAACACGGCCCGCGGAAATAGTAGCGGCTGGAGGTACCGGGGGCGATGCCCGCCCCGGCCCGGCGGCCAAGTTAAAAAAATAAATAATCCCCGTTCAGTCTCAATGGCAGGGTGCGGGCCGGCCCGGCGGCGATTGCGGCGGGCAGCAGGCCTCTTGGACAGGTTGAGAGATAAAAAAAATAATAATTCCCATGCAGTCTCAATGGCGGGGTGCGGGCCGGGGAATAGGCCTCTTGGCCGGGGTGAATATGTTGGAACGCGGCGCGCGTAAATAGAAGCGGCTGGAGGTACCGGGGGCGTAGCCCGCCCCGGCCCGGAGGCAGAGTTAAAAAAAATAATAATCCCCGTTCAGTCTCAATGGCGGGGTGCGGGCCGGCCCGGCGGCGAGTGCGGCGGGCAGCAGGCCTCTTGGACAGGTTGAGAGATAAAAAAATAATAATTCCCGTGCAGTCTCAATGGTGGGGTGCGGGCCGGGGAATAGGCCTCTTGGCCGGGGTGAATAGTGTTGGAACACGGCCCGCGGAAATAGTAGCGGCTGGAGGTACCGGGGGCGATGCCCGCCCCGGCCCAGCGGCCAAGTTAAAAAAATAAATAATCCCCGTTCAGTCTCAATGGCAGGGTGCGGGCCGGCCCGGCGGCGATTGCGGCGGGCAGCAGGCCTCTTGGACAGGTTGAGAGATATAAAAATAATAATTCCCGTGCAGTCTCAATGGCGGGGTGCGGGCTGGCCCGGCGGACGAGTGTGGCCGGGGAATAGGCCTCTTGGCCGGGGTGAATAGTGTTGGAACACGGCCCGCGGAAATAGTAGCGGCTGGAGGTACCGGGGGCGATGCCCGCCCCGGCCCGGCGGCCAAGTTAAAAAAATAAATAATCCCGTTCAGTCTCAATGGCAGGGTGCGGGCCGGCCCCGCGGCGATTGCGGCGGGCAGCAGGCCTCTTGGACAGGTTGAGAGATAAAAAAATAATAATTCCCATGCAGTCTCAATGGCGGGGTGCGGGCCGGGGAATAGGCCTCTTGGCCGTGGTGAATAGAGTTGGAACACGGCCCGCGGAAATAGTAGCGGCTGGAGGTACCGGGGGCGATGCCCGCCCCGGGCCGGCGGCCAAGTTAAAAAAATAAATAATCCCCGTTCAGTCTCAATGGCAGGGTGCGGGCCGGCCCGGCGGCGAGTGCGGCGGGCAGCAGGCCTCTTGGACAGGTTGAGAGATAAAAAAATAATAATTCCCGTTCAGTCTCAATGGCAGGGTGCGGGCCGGCCCGGCGGCGATTGCGGCGGGCAGCAGGCCTCTTGGACAGGTTGAGAGATAAAAAAATAATAATTCCCATGCAGTCTCAATGGCGGGGTGTGGGCCGGGGAATAGGCCTCTTGGCCGGGGTGAATATGTTGGAACGCGGCGCGCGTAAATAGAAGCGGCTGGAGGTACCGGGGGCGAAGCCCGCCCCGGCCCGGAGGCCGAGTTAAAAAAAATAATAATCCCCGTTCAGTCTCAATGGCGGGGTGCGGGCCGGCCCGGCGGCGAGTGCGGCGGGCAGCAGGCCTCTTGGACAGGTTGAGAGATAAAAAAATAATAATTCCCGTGCAGTCTCAATGGCGGGGTGCGGGCCGGGGAATAGGCCTCTTGGCCGGGGTGAATATGTTGGAACGCGGCGCACGTAAATAGAAGCGGCTGGAGGTACCGGGGGCGAAGCCCGCCCCGGCCCGGAGGCCGAGTTAAAAAAAATAATAATCCCCGTTCAGTCTCAATGGCGGGGTGCGGGCCGGCCCGGCGGCGAGTGCGGCGGGCAGCAGGCCTCTTGGACAGGTTGAGAGATAAAAAAATAATAATTCCCGTGCAGTCTCAATGGCGGGGTGCGGGCCGGGGAATAGGCCTCTTGGCCGGGGTGAATAGTGTTGGAACACGGCCCGCGGAAATAGTAGCGGCTGGAGGTACCGGGGGCGATGCCCGCCCCGGCCCGGCGGCCAAGTTAAAAAAATAAATAATCCCCGTTCAGTCTCAATGGCAGGGTGCGGGCCGGCCCGGCGGCGATTGCGGCGGGCAGCAGGCCTCTTGGACAGGTTGAGAGATAAAAAAATAATAATTCCCATGCAGTCTCAATGGCGGGGTGCGGGCCGGGGAATAGGCCTCTTGGCCGGGGTGAATAGTGTTGGAACACGGCCCGCGGAAATAGTAGCGGCTGGAGGTACCGGGGGCGATGCCCGCCCCGGCCCGGCGGCCAAGTTAAAAAAATAAATAATCCCCGTTCAGTCTCAATGGCAGGGTGCGGGCCGGCCCGGCGGCGATTGCGGCAGGCCTCTTGGACAGGTTGAGAGATAAAAAAATAATAATTCCCATGCAGTCTCAATGGCGGGGTGCGGGCCGGGGAATAGGCCTCTTGGCCGGGGTGAATAGTGTTGGAACACGGCCCGCGGAAATAGTAGCGGCTGGAGGTACCGGGGGCGATGCCCGCCCCGGGCCGGCGGCCAAGTTAAAAAAATAAATAATCCCGTTCAGTCTCAATGGCAGGGTGCGGGCCGGCCCTGCGGCGATTGCGGCGGGCAGCAGGCCTCTTGGACAGGTTGAGAGATATAAAAATAATAATTCCCGTGCAGTCTCAATGGCGGGGTGCGGGCCGGCCCGGCGGACGAGTGTGGCCGGGGAAGAGGCCTCTTGGCCGGGGTGAATATGTTGGAACGCGGCGCGCGTAAATAGAAGCGGCTGGAGGTACCGGGGGCGAAGCCCGCCCCGGCCCGGAGGCCGAGTTAAAAAAAATAATAATCCCCGTTCAGTCTCAATGGTGGGGTGCGGGCCGGCCCGGCGGCGAGTGCGGCGGGCAGCAGGCCTCTTGGACAGGTTGAGAGATAAAAAAATAATAATTCCCATGCAGTCTCAATGGCGGGGTGCGGGCCGGGGAATAGGCCTCTTGGCCGGGGTGAATAGTGTTGGAACACGGCCCGCGGAAATAGTAGCGGCTGGAGGTACCGGGGGCGATGCCCGCCCCGGCCCGGCGGCCAAGTTAAAAAAATAAATAAACCCCGTTCAGTCTCAATGGCAGGGTGCGGGCCGGCCCGGCGGCGAGTGCGGCGGGCAGCAGGCCTCTTGGACAGGTTGAGAGATAAAAAAATAATAATTCCCGTTCAGTCTCAATGGCAGGGTGCGGGCCGGCCCGGCGGCGATTGCGGCGGGCAGCAGGCCTCTTGGACAGGTTGAGAGATAAAAAAATAATAATTCCCATGCAGTCTCAATGGCGGGGTGCGGGCCGGGGAATAGGCCTCTTGGCCGGGGTGAATATGTTGGAACGCGGCGCGCGTAAATAGAAGCGGCTGGAGGTACCGGGGGCGAAGCCCGCCCCGGCCCGGAGGCCGAGTTAAAAAAAATAATAATCCCCGTTCAGTCTCAATGGCGGGGTGCGGGCCGGCCCGGCGGCGAGTGCGGCGGGCAGCAGGCCTCTTGGACAGGTTGAGAGATAAAAAAATAATAATTCCCGTGCAGTCTCAATGGCGGGGTGCGGGCCGGGGAATAGGCCTCTTGGCCGGGGTGAATAGTGTTGGAACACGGCCCGCGGAAATAGTAGCGGCTGGAGGTACCGGGGGCGATGCCCGCCCCGGCCCGGCGGCCAAGTTAAAAAAATAAATAATCCCCGTTCAGTCTCAATGGCAGGGTGCGGGCCGGCCCGGCGGCGATTGCGGCGGGCAGCAGGCCTCTTGGACAGGTTGAGAGATAAAAAAAATAATAATTCCCGTGCAGTCTCAATGGCGGGGTGCGGGCCGGGGAATAGGCCTCTTGGCCGGGGTGAATAGTGTTGGAACACGGCCCGCGGAAATAGTAGCGGCTGGAGGTACCGGGGGCGATGCCCGCCCCGGGCCGGCGGCCAAGTTAAAAAAATAAATAATCCCCGTTCAGTCTCAATGGCAGGGTGCGGGCCGGCCCGGCGGCGAGTGCGGCGGGCAGCAGGCCTCTTGGACAGGTTGAGAGATAAAAAAATAATAATTCCCGTGCAGTCTCAATGGCGGGGTGCGGGCCGGGGAATAGGCCTCTTGGCCGGGGTGAATAGTGTTGGAACACGGCCCGCGGAAATAGTAGCGGCTGGAGGTACCGGGGGCGATGCCCGCCCCGGCCCGGCGGCCAAGTTAAAAAAATAAATAATCCCCGTTCAGTCTCAATGGCAGGGTGCGGGCCGGCCCGGCGGCGATTGCGGCGGGCAGCAGGCCTCTTGGACAGGTTGAGAGATAAAAAAATAATAATTCCCATGCAGTCTCAATGGCGGGGTGCGGGCCGGGGAATAGGCCTCTTGGCCGGGGGGAATAGTGTTGGAACACGGCCCGCGGAAATAGTAGCGGCTGGAGGTACCGGGGGCGATGCCCGCCCCGGCCCGGCGGCCAAGTTAAAAAAATAAATAATCCCCGTTCAGTCTCAATGGCAGGGTGCGGGCCGGCCCGGCGGCGATTGCGGCGGGCAGCAGGCCTCTTGGACAGGTTGAGAGATATAAAAATAATAATTCCCGTGCAGTCTCAATGGCGGGGTGTGGGCCGGCCCGGCGGACGAGTGTGGCCGGGGAAGAGGCCTCTTGGCCGGGGTGAATATGTTGGAACGCGGCGCGCGTAAATAGAAGCGGCTGGAGGTACCGGGGGCGAAGCCCGCCCCGGCCCGGAGGCCGAGTTAAAAAAAATAATAATCCCCGTTCAGTCTCAATGGCGGGGTGCGGGCCGGCCCGGCGGCGAGTGCGGCGGGCAGCAGGCCACTTGGACAGGTTGAGAGATAAAAAAATAATAATTCCCGTGCAGTCTCAATGGCGGGGTGCGGGCCGGCCCGGCGGACGAGTGTGGCCGGGGAAGAGGCCTCTTGGCCGGGGTGAATATGTTGGAACGCGGCGCGCGTAAATAGAAGCGGCTGGAGGTACCGGGGGCGAAGCCCGCCCCGGCCCGGAGGCCGAGTTAAAAAAAATAATAATCCCCGTTCAGTCTCAATGGCGGGGTGCGGGCCGGCCCGGCGGCGAGTGCGGCGGGCAGCAGGCCTCTTGGACAGGTTGAGAGATAAAAAAATAATAATTCCCGTTCAGTCTCAATGGCAGGGTGCGGGCCGGCCCGGCAGCGATTGCGGCGGGCAGCAGGCCTCTTGGACAGGTTGAGAGATAAAAAAATAATAATTCCCATGCAGTCTCAATGGCGGGGTGCGGGCCGGGGAATAGGCCTCTTGGCCGGGGTGAATAGTGTTGGAACACGGCCCGCGGAAATAGTAGCGGCTGGAGGTACCGGGGGCGATGCCCGCCCCGGGCCGGCGGCCAAGTTAAAAAAATAAATAATCCCCGTTCAGTCTCAATGGCAGGGTGCGGGCCGGCCCGGCGGCGATTGCGGCGGGCAGTAGGCCTCTTGGACAGGTTGAGAGATAAAAAAATAATAATTCCCGTGCAGTCTCAATGGCGGGGTGCGGGCCGGGGAATAGGCCTCTTGGCCGGGGTGAATAGTGTTGGAACACGGCCCGCGGAAATAGTAGCGGCTGGAGGTACCGGGGGCGATGCCCGCCCCGGCCCGGCGGCCAAGTTAAAAAAATAAATAATCCCCGTTCAGTCTCAATGGCAGGGTGCGGGCCGGCCCGGCGGCGATTGCGGCGGGCAGCAGGCCTCTTGGACAGGTTGAGAGATAAAAAAATAATAATTCCCATGCAGTCTCAATGGCGGGGTGCGGGCCGGGGAATAGGCCTCTTGGCCGGGGTGAATAGTGTTGGAACACGGCCCGCGGAAATAGTAGCGGCTGGAGGTACCGGGGGCGATGCCCGCCCCGGCCCGGCGGCCAAGTTAAAAAAATAAATAATCCCCGTTCAGTCTCAATGGCAGGGTGCGGGCCGGCCCGGCGGCGAGTGCGGCGGGCAGCAGGCCTCTTGGACAGGTTGAGAGATAAAAAAATAATAATTCCCGTTCAGTCTCAATGGCAGGGTGCGGGCCGGCCCGGCGGCGATTGCGGCGGGCAGCAGGCCTCTTGGACAGGTTGAGAGATAAAAAAAATAATAATTCCCATGCAGTCTCAATGGCGGGGTGCGGGCCGGGGAATAGGCCTCTTGGCCGGGGTGAATATGTTGGAACGCGGCGCGCGTAAATAGAAGCGGCTGGAGGTACCGGGGGCGTAGCCCGCCCCGGCCCGGAGGCAGAGTTAAAAAAAATAATAATCCCCGTTCAGTCTCAATGGCGGGGTGCGGGCCGGCCCGGCGGCGAGTGCGGCGGGCAGCAGGCCTCTTGGACAGGTTGAGAGATAAAAAAATAATAATTCCCGTGCAGTCTCAATGGCGGGGTGCGGGCCGGGGAATAGGCCTCTTGGCCGGGGTGAATAGTGTTGGAACACGGCCCGCGGAAATAGTAGCGGCTGGAGGTACCGGGGGCGATGCCCGCCCCGGCCCGGCGGCCAAGTTAAAAAAATAAATAATCCCCGTTCAGTCTCAATGGCAGGGTGCGGGCCGGCCCGGCGGCGATTGCGGCGGGCAGCAGGCCTCTTGGACAGGTTGAGAGATAAAAAAATAATAATTCCCATGCAGTCTCAATGGCGGGGTGCGGGCCGGGGAATAGGCCTCTTGGCCGGGGTGAATAGTGTTGGAACACGGCCCGCGGAAATAGTAGCGGCTGGAGGTACCGGGGGCGATGCCCGCCCCGGCCCGGCGGCCAAGTTAAAAAAATAAATAATCCCCGTTCAGTCTCAATGGCAGGGTGCGGGCCGGCCCGGCGGCGAGTGCGGCGGGCAGCAGGCCTCTTGGACAGGTTGAGAGATAAAAAAATAATAATTCCCGTTCAGTCTCAATGGCAGGGTGCGGGCCGGCCCGGCGGCCATTGCGGCGGGCAGCAGGCCTCTTGGACAGGTTGAGAGATAAAAAAAATAATAATTCCCATGCAGTCTCAATGGCGGGGTGCGGGCCGGGGAATAGGCCTCTTGGCCGGGGTGAATATGTTGGAACGCGGCGCGCGTAAATAGAAGCGGCTGGAGGTACCGGGGGCGTAGCCCGCCCCGGCCCGGAGGCAGAGTTAAAAAAAATAATAATCCCCGTTCAGTCTCAATGGCGGGGTGCGGGCCGGCCCGGCGGCGAGTGCGGCGGGCAGCAGGCCTCTTGGACAGGTTGAGAGATAAAAAAATAATAATTCCCGTGCAGTCTCAATGGCGGGGTGCGGGCCGGGGAATAGGCCTCTTGGCCGGGGTGAATAGTGTTGGAACACGGCCCGCGGAAATAGTAGCGGCTGGAGGTACCGGGGGCGATGCCCGCCCCGGCCCAGCGGCCAAGTTAAAAAAATAAATAATCCCCGTTCAGTCTCAATGGCAGGGTGCGGGCCGGCCCGGCGGCGATTGCGGCGGGCAGCAGGCCTCTTGGACAGGTTGAGAGATATAAAAATAATAATTCCCGTGCAGTCTCAATGGCGGGGTGCGGGCTGGCCCGGCGGACGAGTGTGGCCGGGGAAGAGGCCTCTTGGCCGGGGTGAATATGTTGGAACGCGGCGCGCGTAAATAGAAGCGGCTGGAGGTACCGGGGGCGAAGCCCGCCCCGGCCCGGAGGCCGAGTTAAAAAAAATAATAATCCCCGTTCAGTCTCAATGGCGGGGTGCGGAACGGCCCGGCGGCGAGTGCGGCGGGCAGCAGGCCTCTTGGACAGGTTGAGAGATTAAAAAATAATAATTCCCGTGCAGTCTCAATGGCGGGGTGCGGGCCGGCCCGGCGGACGAGTGTGGCCGGGGAAGAGGCCTCTTGGCCGGGGTGAATATGTTGGAACGCGGCGCGCGTAAATAGAAGCGGCTGGAGGTACCGGGGGCGAAGCCCGCCCCGGCCCGGAGGCCGAGTTAAAAAAAATAATAATCCCGTTCAGTCTCAATGGCGGGGTGCGGGCCGGCCCGGCGGCGAGTGCGGTGGGCAGCAGGCCTCTTGGACAGGTTGAGAGATAAAAAAATAATAATTCCCGTTCAGTCTCAATGGCGGGGTGCGGGCCGGCCCGGCGGACGAGTGTGGCCGGGGAAGAGGCCTCTTGGCCGGGGTGAATATGTTGGAACGCGGCGCGCGTAAATAGAAGCGGCTGGAGGTACCGGGGGCGAAGCCCGCCCCGGCCCGGAGGCCGAGTTAAAAAAAATAATAATCCCCGTTCAGTCTCAATGGCGGGGTGCGGGCCGGCCCGGCGGCGAGTGCGGCGGGCAGCAGGCCTCTTGGACAGGTTGAGAGATAAAAAAATAATAATTCCCGTGCAGTCTCAATGGCGGGGTGTGGGCCGGGGAATAGGCCTCTTGGCCGGGGTGAATATGTTGGAACGCGGCGCGCGTAAATAGAAGCGGCTGGAGGTACCGGGGGCGAAGCCCGCCCCGGCCCGGAGGCCGAGTTAAAAAAAATAATAATCCCCGTTCAGTCTCAATGGCGGGGTGCGGGCCGGCCCGGCGGCGAGTGCGGCGGGCAGCAGGCCTCTTGGACAGGTTGAGAGATAAAAAAATAATAATTCCCGTGCAGTCTCAATGGCGGGGTACGGGCCGGGGAATAGGCCTCTTGGCCGGGGTGAATAGTGTTGGAACACGGCCCGCGGTAATAGTAGCGGCTGGAGGTACCGGGGGCGATGCCCGCCCCGGCCCGGCGGCCAAGTTAAAAAAATAAATAATCCCCGTTCAGTCTCAATGGCAGGGTGCGGGCCGGCCCGGCGGCGATTGCGGCGGGCAGCAGGCCTCTTGGACAGGTTGAGAGATAAAAAAATAATAATTCCCATGCAGTCTCAATGGCGGGGTGCGGGCCGGGGAATAGGCCTCTTGGCCGGGGTGAATAGTGTTGGAACACGGCCCGCGGAAATAGTAGCGGCTGGAGGTACCGGGGGCGATGCCCGCCCCGGCCCGGCGGCCAAGTTAAAAAAATAAATAATTCCGTTCAGTCTCAATGGCAGGGTGCGGGCCGGCCCGGCGGCGAGTGCGGCGGGCAGCAGGCCTCTTGGACAGGTTGAGAGATAAAAAAATAATAATTCCCATGCAGTCTCAATGGCAGGGTGCGGGCCGGCCCGGCGGCGATTGCGCGGGCAGCAGGCCTCTTGGACAGGTTGAGAGATAAAAAAATAATAATTCCCATGCAGTCTCAATGGCGGGGTGCGGGCCGGGGAATAGGCCTCTTGGCCGGGGTGAATATGTTGGAACGCGGCGCGCGTAAATAGAAGCGGCTGGAGGTACCGGGGGCGAAGCCCGCCCCGGCCCGGAGGCCGAGTTAAAAAAAATAATAATCCCCGTACAGTCTCAATGGCGGGGTGCGGGCCGGCCCGGCGGCGAGTGCGGCGGGCAGCAGGCCTCTTGGACAGGTTGAGAGATAAAAAAATAATAATTCCCGTGCAGTCTCAATGGCGGGGTGCGGGCCGGGGAATAGGCCTCTTGGCCGGGGTGAATAGTGTTGGAACACGGCCCGCGGTAATAGTAGCGGCTGGAGGTACCGGGGGCGATGCCCGCCCCGGCCCGGCGGCCAAGTTAAAAAAATAAATAATCCCCGTTCAGTCTCAATGGCAGGGTGCGGGCCGGCCCGGCGGCGATTGCGGCGGGCAGCAGGCCTCTTGGACAGGTTGAGAGATAAAAAAATAATAATTCCCATGCAGTCTCAATGGCGGGGTGCGGGCCGGTGAATAGGCCTCTTGGCCGGGGTGAATAGTGTTGGAACACAGCCCGCGGAAATAGTAGCGGCTGGAGGTACCGGGGGCGATGCCCGCCCCGGCCCGGCGGCCAAGTTAAAAAAATAAATAATCCCCGTTCAGTCTCAATGGCAGGGTGCGGGCCGGCCCGGCGGCGATTGCGGCGGGCAGCAGGCCTCTTGGACAGGTTGAGAGATAAAAAAATAATAATTCCCATGCAGTCTCAATGGCGGGGTGCGGGCCGGGGAATAGGCCTCTTGGCCGGGGTGAATAGTGTTGGAACACAGCCCGCGGAAATAGTAGCGGCTGGAGGTACCGGGGGCGAAGCCCGCCCCGGCCCGGAGGCCGAGTTAAAAAAAATAATAATCCCCGTTCAGTCTCAATGGCGGGGTGCGGGCCGGCCCGGCGGCGAGTGCGGCGGGCAGCAGGCCTCTTGGACAGGTTGAGAGATAAAAAAATAATAATTCCCGTGCAGTCTCAATGGCGGGGTGCGGGCCGGGGAATAGGCCTCTTGGCCGGGGTGAATAGTGTTGGAACACGGCCCGCGGAAATAGTAGCGGCTGGAGGTACCGGGGGCGATGCCCGCCCCGGCCCGGCGGCCAAGTTAAAAAAATAAATAATCCCCGTTCAGTCTCAATGGCAGGGTGCGGGCCGGCCCGGCGGCGATTGCGGCGGGCAGCAGGCCTCTTGGACAGGTTGAGAGATAAAAAAATAATAATTCCCATGCAGTCTCAATGGCGGGGTGCGGGCCGGGGAATAGGCCTCTTGGCCGGGGTGAATAGTGTTGGAACACGGCCCGCGGAAATAGTAGCGGCTGGAGCTACCGGGGGCGATGCCCGCCCCGGCCCGGCGGCCAAGTTAAAAAAATAAATAATCCCCGTTCAGTCTCAATGGCAGGGTGCGGGCCGGCCCGGCGGCGAGTGCGGCGGGCATCAGGCCTCTTGGACAGGTTGAGAGATAAAAAAATAATAATTCCCGTTCAGTCTCAATGGCAGGGTGCGGGCCGGCCCGGCGGCGATTGCGGCGGGCAGCAGGCCTCTTGGACAGGTTGAGAGATAAAAAAATAATAATTCCCATGCAGTCTCAATGGCGGGGTGCGGGCCGGGGAATAGGCCTCTTGGCCGGGGTGAATATGTTGGAACGCGGCGCGCGTAAATAGAAGCGGCTGGAGGTACCGGGGGCGAAGCCCGCCCCGGCCCGGAGGCCGAGTTAAAAAAAATAATAATCCCCGTTCCAGTCTCAATGGCGGGGTGCGGGCCGGCCCGGCGGCGAGTGCGGCGGGCAGCAGGCCTCTTGGACAGGTTGAGAGATAAAAAAATAATAATTCCCGTGCAGTCTCAATGGCGGGGTGCGGGCCGGGGAATAGGCCTCTTGGCCGGGGTGAATAGTGTTGGAACACGGCCCGCGGAAATAGTAGCGGCTGGAGGTACCGGGGGCGATGCCCGCCCCGGCCCGGCGGCCAAGTTAAAAAAATAAATAATCCCCGTTCAGTCTCAATGGCAGGGTGCGGGCCGGCCCGGCGGCGATTGCGGCGGGCAGCAGGCCTCTTGGACAGGTTGAGAGATAAAAAAATAATAATTCCCGTGCAGTCTCAATGGCGGGGTGCGGGCCGGGGAATAGGCCTCTTGGCCGGGGTGAATAGTGTTGGAACACGGCCCGCGGAAATAGTAGCGGCTGGAGGTACCGGGGGCGATGCCCGCCCCGGGCCGGCGGCCAAGTTAAAAAAATAAATAATCCCCGTTCAGTCTCAATGGCAGGGTGCGGGCCGGCCCGGCGGCGAGTGCGGCGGGCAGCAGGCCTCTTGGACAGGTTGAGAGATAAAAAAATAATAATTCCCGTTCAGTCTCAATGGCAGGGTGCGGGCCGGCCCGGCGGCGATTGCGGCGGGCAGCAGGCCTCTTGGACAGGTTGAGAGATAAAAAAATAATAATTCCCATGCAGTCTCAATGGCGGGGTGCGGGCCGGGGAATAGGCCTCTTGGCCGGGGTGAATATGTTGGAACGCGGCGCGCGTAAATAGAAGCGGTTGGAGGTACCGGGGGCGAAGCCCGCCCCGGCCCGGAGGCCGAGTTAAAAAAAATAATAATTCCCGTTCAGTCTCAATGGCAGGGTGCGGGCCGGCCCGGCGGCGATTGCGGCGGGCAGCAGGCCTCTTGGACAGGTTGAGAGATAAAAAAATAATAATTCCCATGCAGTCTCAATGGCGGGGTGCGGGCCGGGGAATAGGCCTCTTGGCCGGGGTGAATAGTGTTGGAACACGGCCCGCGGAAATAGTAGCGGCTGGAGGTACCGGGGGCGATGCCCGCCCCGGCCCGGCGGCCAAGTTAAAAAAATAAATAATCCCCGTTCAGTCTCAATGGCAGGGTGCGGGCCGGCCCGGCGGCGATTGCGGCGGGCAGCAGGCCTCTTGGACAGGTTGAGAGATAAAAAAATAATAATTCCCGTGCAGTCTCAATGGCGGGGTGCGGGCCGGGGAATAGGCCTCTTGGCCGGGGTGAATAGTGTTGGAACACGGCCCGCGGAAATAGTAGCGGCTGGAGGTACCGGGGGCGATGCCCGCCCCGGGCCGGCGGCCAAGTTAAAAAAATAAATAATCCCCGTTCAGTCTCAATGGCAGGGTGCGGGCCGGCCCGGCGGCGAGTGCGGCGGGCAGCAGGCCTCTTGGACAGGTTGAGAGATAAAAAAATAATAATTCCCGTTCAGTCTCAATGGCAGGGTGCGGGCCGGCCCGGCGGCGATTGCGGCGGGCAGCAGGCCTCTTGGACAGGTTGAGAGATAAAAAAATAATAATTCCCATGCAGTCTCAATGGCGGGGTGCGGGCCGGGGAATAGGCCTCTTGGCCGGGGTGAATATGTTGGAACGCGGCGCGCGTAAATAGAAGCGGCTGGAGGTACCGGGGGCGAAGCCCGCCCCGGCCCGGAGGCCGAGTTAAAAAAAATAATAATCCCCGTTCAGTCTTAATGGCGGGGTGCGGGCCGGCCCGGCGGCGATTGCGGCGGGCAGCAGGCCTCTTGGACAGGTTGAGAGATAAAAAAATAATAATTCCCGTACAGTCTCAATGGCGGGGTGCGGGCCGGGGAATAGGCCTCTTGGCCGGGGTGAATAGTGTTGGAACACGGCCCGCGGAAATAGTAGCGGCTGGAGGTACCGGGGGCGATGCCCGCCCCGGCCCGGCGGCCAAGTTAAAAAAATAAATAATCCCCGTTCAGTCTCAATGGCAGGGTGCGGGCCGGCCCGGCGGCGATTGCGGCGGCCAGCAGGCCTCTTGGACAGGTTGAGAGATAAAAAAATAATAATTCCCATGCAGTCTCAATGGCGGGGTGCGGGCCGGGGAATAGGCCTCTTGGCCGGGGTGAATAGTGTTGGAACACGGCCCGCGGAAATAGTAGCGGCTGGAGGTACCGGGGGCGATGCCCGCCCCGGCCCGGCGGCCAAGTTAAAAAAATAAATAATCCCCGTTCAGTCTCAATGGCAGGGTGCGGGCCGGCCCGGCGGCGAGTGCGGCGGGCATCAGGCCTCTTGGGCAGGTTGAGAGATAAAAAAATAATAATTCCCGTTCAGTCTCAATGGCAGGGTGCGGGCCGGCCCGGCGGCGATTGCGGCGGGCAGCAGGCCTCTTGGACAGGTTGAGAGATAAAAAAATAATAATTCCCATGCAGTCTCAATGGCGGGGTGCGGGCCGGGGAATAGGCCTCTTGGCCGGGGTGAATATGTTGGAACGCGGCGCGCGTAAATAGAAGCGGCTGGAGGTACCGGGGGCGAAGCCCGCCCCGGCCCGGAGGCCGAGTTAAAAAAAATAATAATCCCCGTTCCAGTCTCAATGGCGGGGTGCGGGCCGGCCCGGCGGCGAGTGCGGCGGGCAGCAGGCCTCTTGGACAGGTTGAGAGATAAAAAAATAATAATTCCCGTGCAGTCTCAATGGCGGGGTGCGGGCCGGGGAATAGGCCTCTTGGCCGGGGTGAATAGTGTTGGAACACGGCCCGCGGAAATAGTAGCGGCTGGAGGTACCGGGGGCGATGCCCGCCCCGGCCCAGCGGCCAAGTTAAAAAAATAAATAATCCCCGTTCAGTCTCAATGGCAGGGTGCGGGCCGGCCCGGCGGCGATTGCGGCGGGCAGCAGGCCTCTTGGACAGGTTGAGAGATAAAAAAATAATAATTCCCGTGCAGTCTCAATGGCGGGGTGCGGGCCGGGGAATAGGCCTCTTGGCCGGGGTGAATAGTGTTGGAACACGGCCCGCGGAAATAGTAGCGGCTGGAGGTACCGGGGGCGATGCCCGCCCCGGCCGGCGGCCAAGTTAAAAAAATAAATAATCCCCGTTCAGTCTCAATGGCAGGGTGCGGGCCGGCCCGGCGGCGAGTGCGGCGGGCAGCAGGCCTCTTGGACAGGTTGAGAGATAAAAAAATTATAATTCCCGTTCAGTCTCAATGGCAGGGTGCGGGCCGGCCCGGCGGCGATTGCGGCGGGCAGCAGGCCTCTTGGACAGGTTGAGAGATAAAAAAATAATAATTCCCATGCAGTCTCAATGGCGGGGTGCGGGCCGGGGAATAGGCCTCTTGGCCGGGGTGAATATGTTGGAACGCGGCGCGCGTAAATAGAAGCGGCTGGAGGTACCGGGGGCGAAGCCCGCCCCGGCCCGGAGGCCGAGTTAAAAAAAATAATAATCCCCGTTCAGTCTTAATGGCGGGGTGCGGGCCGGCCCGGCGGCGAGTGCGGCGGGCAGCAGGCCTCTTGGACAGGTTGAGAGATAAAAAAATAATAATTCCCGTGCAGTCTCAATGGCGGGGTGCGGGCCGGGGAATAGGCCTCTTGGCCGGGGTGAATAGTGTTGGAACACGGCCCGCGGAAATAGTAGCGGCTGGAGGTACCGGGGGCGATGCCCGCCCCGGCCCGGCGGCCAAGTTAAAAAAATAAATAATCCCCGTTCAGTCTCAATGGCAGGGTGCGGGCCGGCCCAGCGGCGATTGCGGCGGGCAGCAGGCCTCTTGGACAGGTTGAGAGATAAAAAAATAATAATTCCCGTGCAGTCTCAATGGCGGGGTGCGGGCCGGGGAATAGGCCTCTTGGCCGGGGTGAATAGTGTTGGAACACGGCCCGCGGAAATAGTAGCGGCTGGAGGTACCGGGGGCGATGCCCGCCCCGGGCCGGCGGCCAAGTTAAAAAAATAAATAATCCCCGTTCAGTCTCAATGGCAGGGTGCGGGCCGGCCCGGCGGCGATTGCGGCGGGCAGCAGGCCTCTTGGACAGGTTGAGAGATAAAAAAATAATAATTCCCATGCAGTCTCAATGGCGGGGTGCGGGCCGGGGAATAGGCCTCTTGGCCGGGGTGAATATGTTGGAACGCGGCGCGCGTAAATAGAAGCGGCTGGAGGTACCGGGGGCGAAGCCCGCCCCGGCCCGGAGGCCGAGTTAAAAAAAATAATAATCCCCTTCCAGTCTCAATGGCGGGGTGCGGGCCGGCCCGGCGGCGAGTGCGGCGGGCAGCAGGCCTCTTGGACAGGTTGAGAGATAAAAAAATAATAATTCCCGTGCAGTCTCAATGGCGGGGTGCGGGCCGGGGAATAGGCCTCTTGGCCGGGGTGAATAGTGTTGGAACACGGCCCGCGGAAATAGTAGCGGCTGGAGGTACCGGGGGCGATGCCCGGCCATGCCCGGCGGCCAAGTTAAAAAAATAAATAATCCCCGTTCAGTCTCAATGGCAGGGTGCGGGCCGGCCCGGCGGCGATTGCGGCGGGCAGCAGGCCTCTTGGACAGGTTGAGAGATAAAAAAATAATAATTCCCGTGCAGTCTCAATGGCGGGGTGCGGGCCGGGGAATAGGCCTCTTGGCCGGGGTGAATAGTGTTGGAACACGGCCCGCGGAAATAGTAGCGGCTGGAGGTACCGGGGGCGATGCCCGCCCCGGGCCGGCGGCCAAGTTAAAAAAATAAATAATCCCCGTTCAGTCTCAATGGCAGGGTGCGGGCCGGCCCGGCGGCGATTGCGGCGGGCAGCAGGCCTCTTGGACAGGTTGAGAGATAAAAAAATAATAATTCCCATGCAGTCTCAATGGCGGGGTGCGGGCCGGGGAATAGGCCTCTTGGCCGGGGTGAATATGTTGGAACGCGGCGCGCGTAAATAGAAGCGGCTGGAGGTACCGGGGGCGAAGCCCGCCCCGGCCCGGAGGCCGAGTTAAAAAAAATAATAATCCCTGTTCAGTCTCAATGGCGGGGTGCGGGCCGGCCCGGCGGCGAGTGCGGCGGGCAGCAGGCCTCTTGGACAGGTTGAGAGATAAAAAAAATAATAATTCCCGTGCAGTCTCAATGGCGGGGTGCGGGCCGGGGAATAGGCCTCTTGGCCGGGGTGAATAGTGTTGGAACACGGCCCGCGGAAATAGTAGCGGCTGGAGGTACCGGGGGCGATGCCCGCCCCGGCCCGGCGGCCAAGTTAAAAAAATAAATAATCCCCGTTCAGTCTCAATGGCAGGGTGCGGGCCGGCCCGGCGAAGATTGCGGCGGGCAGCAGGCCTCTTGGACAGGTTGAGAGATAAAAAAATAATAATTCCCGTGCAGTCTCAATGGCGGGGTGCGGGCCGGGGAATAGGCCTCTTGGCCGGGGTGAATAGTGTTGGAACACGGCCCGCGGAAATAGTAGCGGCTGGAGGTACCGGGGGCGATGCCCGCCCCGGCCCGGCGGCCAAGTTAAAAAAATAAATAATCCCCGTTCAGTCTCAATGGCAGGGTGCGGGCCGGCCCGGCGGCGATTGCGGCGGCCAGCAGGCCTCTTGGACAGGTTGAGAGATAAAAAAATAATAATTCCCATGCAGTCTCAATGGCGGGGTGCGGGCCGGGGAATAGGCCTCTTGGCCGGGGTGAATAGTGTTGGAACACGGCCCGCGGAAATAGTAGCGGCTGGAGGTACCGGGGGCGATGCCCGCCCCGGCCCGGCGGCCAAGTTAAAAAAATAAATAATCCCCGTTCAGTCTCAATGGCAGGGTGCGGGCCGGCCCGGCGGCGAGTGCGGCGGGCATCAGGCCTCTTGGGCAGGTTGAGAGATAAAAAAATAATAATTCCCGTTCAGTCTCAATGGCAGGGTGCGGGCCGGCCCGGCGGCGATTGCGGCGGGCAGCAGGCCTCTTGGACAGGTTGAGAGATAAAAAAATAATAATTCCCATGCAGTCTCAATGGCGGGGTGCGGGCCGGGGAATAGGCCTCTTGGCCGGGGTGAATATGTTGGAACGCGGCGCGCGTAAATAGAAGCGGCTGGAGGTACCGGGGGCGAAGCCCGCCCCGGCCCGGAGGCCGAGTTAAAAAAAATAATAATCCCCGTTCCAGTCTCAATGGCGGGGTGCGGGCCGGCCCGGCGGCGAGTGCGGCGGGCAGCAGGCCTCTTGGACAGGTTGAGAGATAAAAAAATAATAATTCCCGTGCAGTCTCAATGGCGGGGTGCGGGCCGGGGAATAGGCCTCTTGGCCGGGGTGAATAGTGTTGGAACACGGCCCGCGGAAATAGTAGCGGCTGGAGGTACCGGGGGCGATGCCCGCCCCGGCCCGGCGGCCAAGTTAAAAAAATAAATAATCCCCGTTCAGTCTCAATGGCAGGGTGCGGGCCGGCCCGGCGGCGAGTGCGGCGGGCAGCAGGCCTCTTGGACAGGTTGAGAGATAAAAAAATAATAATTCCCGTTCAGTCTCAATGGCAGGGTGCGGGCCGGCCCGGCGGCGATTGCGGCGGGCAGCAGGCCTCTTGGACAGGTTGAGAGATAAAAAAATAATAATTCCCATGCAGTCTCAATGGCGGGGTGCGGGCCGGGGAATAGGCCTCTTGGCCGGGGTGAATATGTTGGAACGCGGCGCGCGTAAATAGAAGCGGCTGGAGGTACCGGGGGCGAAGCCCGCCCCGGCCCGGAGGCCGAGTTAAAAAAAATAATAATCCCCGTTCAGTCTCAATGGCGGGGTGCGGGCCGGCCCGGCGGCGAGTGCGGCGGGCAGCAGGCCTCTTGGACAGGTTGAGAGATAAAAAAATAATAATTCCCGTGCAGTCTCAATGGCGGGGTGCGGGCCGGGGAATAGGCCTCTTGGCCGGGGTGAATAGTGTTGGAACACGGCCCGCGGAAATAGTAGCGGCTGGAGGTACCGGGGGCGATGCCCGCCCCGGGCCGGCGGCCAAGTTAAAAAAATAAATAATCCCCGTTCAGTCTCAATGGCAGGGTGCGGGCCGGCCCGGCGGCGAGTGCGGCGGGCAGCAGGCCTCTTGGACAGGTTGAGAGATAAAAAAATAATAATTCCCGTGCAGTCTCAATGGCGGGGTGCGGGCCTGGGAATAGGCCTCTTGGCCGGGGTGAATAGTGTTGGAACACGGCCCGCGGAAATAGTAGCGGCTGGAGGTACCGGGGGCGATGCCCGCCCCGGCCCGGCGGCCAAGTTAAAAAAATAAATAATCCCCGTTCAGTCTCAATGGCAGGGTGCGGGCCGGCCCGGCGGCGATTGCGGCGGGCAGCAGGCCTCTTGGACAGGTTGAGAGATAAAAAAATAATAATTCCCATGCAGTCTCAATGGCGGGGTGCGGGCCGGTGAATAGGCCTCTTGGCCGGGGTGAATAGTGTTGGAACACAGCCCGCGGAAATAGTAGCGGCTGGAGGTACCGGGGGCGATGCCCGCCCCGGCCCGGCGGCCAAGTTAAAAAAATAAATAATCCCCGTTCAGTCTCAATGGCAGGGTGCGGGCCGGCCCGGCGGCGATTGCGGCGGGCAGCAGGCCTCTTGGACAGGTTGAGAGATAAAAAAATAATAATTCCCGTGCAGTCTCAATGGCGGGGTGCGGGCCGGGGAATAGGCCTCTTGGCCGGGGTGAATAGTGTTGGAACACGGCCCGCGGAAATAGTAGCGGCTGGAGGTACCGGGGGCGATGCCCGGCCATGCCCGGCGGCCAAGTTAAAAAAATAAATAATCCCCGTTCAGTCTCAATGGCAGGGTGCGGGCCGGCCCGGCGGCGATTGCGGCGGGCAGCAGGCCTCTTGGACAGGTTGAGAGATAAAAAAATAATAATTCCCGTGCAGTCTCAATGGCGGGGTGCGGGCCGGGGAATAGGCCTCTTGGCCGGGGTGAATAGTGTTGGAACACGGCCCGCGGAAATAGTAGCGGCTGGAGGTACCGGGGGCGATGCCCGCCCCGGGCCGGCGGCCAAGTTAAAAAAATAAATAATCCCCGTTCAGTCTCAATGGCAGGGTGCGGGCCGGCCCGGCGGCGATTGCGGCGGGCAGCAGGCCTCTTGGACAGGTTGAGAGATAAAAAAATAATAATTCCCATGCAGTCTCAATGGCGGGGTGCGGGCCGGGGAATAGGCCTCTTGGCCGGGGTGAATATGTTGGAACGCGGCGCGCGTAAATAGAAGCGGCTGGAGGTACCGGGGGCGAAGCCCGCCCCGGCCCGGAGGCCGAGTTAAAAAAAATAATAATCCCTGTTCAGTCTCAATGGCGGGGTGCGGGCCGGCCCGGCGGCGAGTGCGGCGGGCAGCAGGCCTCTTGGACAGGTTGAGAGATAAAAAAAATAATAATTCCCGTGCAGTCTCAATGGCGGGGTGCGGGCCGGGGAATAGGCCTCTTGGCCGGGGTGAATAGTGTTGGAACACGGCCCGCGGAAATAGTAGCGGCTGGAGGTACCGGGGGCGATGCCCGCCCCGGCCCGGCGGCCAAGTTAAAAAAATAAATAATCCCCGTTCAGTCTCAATGGCAGGGTGCGGGCCGGCCCGGCGAAGATTGCGGCGGGCAGCAGGCCTCTTGGACAGGTTGAGAGATAAAAAAATAATAATTCCCGTGCAGTCTCAATGGCGGGGTGCGGGCCGGGGAATAGGCCTCTTGGCCGGGGTGAATAGTGTTGGAACACGGCCCGCGGAAATAGTAGCGGCTGGAGGTACCGGGGGCGATGCCCGCCCCGGCCCGGCGGCCAAGTTAAAAAAATAAATAATCCCCGTTCAGTCTCAATGGCAGGGTGCGGGCCGGCCCGGCGGCGATTGCGGCGGCCAGCAGGCCTCTTGGACAGGTTGAGAGATAAAAAAATAATAATTCCCATGCAGTCTCAATGGCGGGGTGCGGGCCGGGGAATAGGCCTCTTGGCCGGGGTGAATAGTGTTGGAACACGGCCCGCGGAAATAGTAGCGGCTGGAGGTACCGGGGGCGATGCCCGCCCCGGCCCGGCGGCCAAGTTAAAAAAATAAATAATCCCCGTTCAGTCTCAATGGCAGGGTGCGGGCCGGCCCGGCGGCGAGTGCGGCGGGCATCAGGCCTCTTGGGCAGGTTGAGAGATAAAAAAATAATAATTCCCGTTCAGTCTCAATGGCAGGGTGCGGGCCGGCCCGGCGGCGATTGCGGCGGGCAGCAGGCCTCTTGGACAGGTTGAGAGATAAAAAAATAATAATTCCCATGCAGTCTCAATGGCGGGGTGCGGGCCGGGGAATAGGCCTCTTGGCCGGGGTGAATATGTTGGAACGCGGCGCGCGTAAATAGAAGCGGCTGGAGGTACCGGGGGCGAAGCCCGCCCCGGCCCGGAGGCCGAGTTAAAAAAAATAATAATCCCCGTTCCAGTCTCAATGGCGGGGTGCGGGCCGGCCCGGCGGCGAGTGCGGCGGGCAGCAGGCCTCTTGGACAGGTTGAGAGATAAAAAAATAATAATTCCCGTGCAGTCTCAATGGCGGGGTGCGGGCCGGGGAATAGGCCTCTTGGCCGGGGTGAATAGTGTTGGAACACGGCCCGCGGAAATAGTAGCGGCTGGAGGTACCGGGGGCGATGCCCGCCCCGGCCCGGCGGCCAAGTTAAAAAAATAAATAATCCCCGTTCAGTCTCAATGGCAGGGTGCGGGCCGGCCCGGCGGCGAGTGCGGCGGGCAGCAGGCCTCTTGGACAGGTTGAGAGATAAAAAAATAATAATTCCCGTTCAGTCTCAATGGCAGGGTGCGGGCCGGCCCGGCGGCGATTGCGGCGGGCAGCAGGCCTCTTGGACAGGTTGAGAGATAAAAAAATAATAATTCCCATGCAGTCTCAATGGCGGGGTGCGGGCCGGGGAATAGGCCTCTTGGCCGGGGTGAATATGTTGGAACGCGGCGCGCGTAAATAGAAGCGGCTGGAGGTACCGGGGGCGAAGCCCGCCCCGGCCCGGAGGCCGAGTTAAAAAAAATAATAATCCCCGTTCAGTCTCAATGGCGGGGTGCGGGCCGGCCCGGCGGCGAGTGCGGCGGGCAGCAGGCCTCTTGGACAGGTTGAGAGATAAAAAAATAATAATTCCCGTGCAGTCTCAATGGCGGGGTGCGGGCCGGGGAATAGGCCTCTTGGCCGGGGTGAATAGTGTTGGAACACGGCCCGCGGAAATAGTAGCGGCTGGAGGTACCGGGGGCGATGCCCGCCCCGGGCCGGCGGCCAAGTTAAAAAAATAAATAATCCCCGTTCAGTCTCAATGGCAGGGTGCGGGCCGGCCCGGCGGCGAGTGCGGCGGGCAGCAGGCCTCTTGGACAGGTTGAGAGATAAAAAAATAATAATTCCCGTGCAGTCTCAATGGCGGGGTGCGGGCCTGGGAATAGGCCTCTTGGCCGGGGTGAATAGTGTTGGAACACGGCCCGCGGAAATAGTAGCGGCTGGAGGTACCGGGGGCGATGCCCGCCCCGGCCCGGCGGCCAAGTTAAAAAAATAAATAATCCCCGTTCAGTCTCAATGGCAGGGTGCGGGCCGGCCCGGCGGCGATTGCGGCGGGCAGCAGGCCTCTTGGACAGGTTGAGAGATAAAAAAATAATAATTCCCATGCAGTCTCAATGGCGGGGTGCGGGCCGGTGAATAGGCCTCTTGGCCGGGGTGAATAGTGTTGGAACACAGCCCGCGGAAATAGTAGCGGCTGGAGGTACCGGGGGCGATGCCCGCCCCGGCCCGGCGGCCAAGTTAAAAAAATAAATAATCCCCGTTCAGTCTCAATGGCAGGGTGCGGGCCGGCCCGGCGGCGATTGCGGCGGGCAGCAGGCCTCTTGGACAGGTTGAGAGATAAAAAAATAATAATTCCCATGCAGTCTCAATGGCGGGGTGCGGGCCGGGGAATAGGCCTCTTGGCCGGGGTGAATAGTGTTGGAACACAGCCCGCGGAAATAGTAGCGGCTGGAGGTACCGGGGGCGATGCCCGCCCCGGCCCGGCGGCCAAGTTAAAAAAATAAATAATCCCCGTTCAGTCTCAATGGCAGGGTGCGGGCCGGCCCGGCGGCGATTGCGGCGGGCAGCAGGCCTCTTGGACAGGTTGAGAGATATAAAAATAATAATTCCCGTGCAGTCTCAATGGCGGGGTGCGGGCCGGCCCGGCGGACGAGTGTGGCCGGGGAAGAGGCCTCTTGGCCGGGGTGAATATGTTGGAACGCGGCGCGCGTAAATAGAAGCGGCTGGAGGTACCGGGGGCGAAGCCCGCCCCGGCCCGGAGGCCGAGTTAAAAAAAATAATAATCCCCGTTCAGTCTCAATGGCGGGGTGCGGGCCGGCCCGGCGGCGAGTGCGGCGGGCAGCAGGCCTCTTGGACAGGTTGAGAGATAAAAAAATAATAATTCCCGTTCAGTCTCAATGGCAGGGTGCGGGCCAGCCCGGCGGCGATTGCGGCGGGCAGCAGGCCTCTTGGACAGGTTGAGAGATAAAAAAATAATAATTCCCATGCAGTCTCAATGGCGGGGTGCGGGCCGGGGAATAGGCCTCTTTGCCGGGGTGAATAGTGTTGGAACACGGCCCGCGGAAATAGTAGCGGCTGGAGGTACCGGGGGCGATGCCCGCCCCGGGCCGGCAGCCAAGTTAAAAAAATAAATAATCCCCGTTCAGTCTCAATGGCAGGGTGCGGGCCGGCCCGGCGGCGATTGCGGCGGGCAGTAGGCCTCTTGGACAGGTTGAGAGATAAAAAAATAATAATTCCCATGCAGTCTCAATGGCGGGGTGCGGGCCGGGGAATAGGCCTCTTGGCCGGGGTGAATAGTGTTGGAACACGGCCCGCGGAAATAGTAGCGGCTGGAGGTACCGGGGGCGATGCCCGCCCCGGCCCGGCGGCCAAGTTAAAAAAATAAATAATCCCCGTTCAGTCTCAATGGCAGGGTGCGGGCCGGCCCGGCGGCGAGTGCGGCGGGCAGCAGGCCTCTTGGACAGGTTGAGAGATAAAAAAATAATAATTCCCGTTCAGTCTCAATGGCAGGGTGCGGGCCGGCCCGGCGGCGATTGCGGCGGGCAGCAGGCCTCTTGGACAGGTTGAGAGATAAAAAAAATAATAATTCCCATGCAGTCTCAATGGCGGGGTGCGGGCCGGGGAATAGGCCTCTTGGCCGGGGTGAATATGTTGGAACGCGGCGCGCGTAAATAGAAGCGGCTGGAGGTACCGGGGGCGTAGCCCGCCCCGGCCCGGAGGCAGAGTTAAAAAAAATAATAATCCCCGTTCAGTCTCAATGGCGGGGTGAGGGCCGGCCCGGCGGCGAGTGCGGCGGGCAGCAGGCCTCTTGGACAGGTTGAGAGATAAAAAAATAATAATTCCCGTGCAGTCTCAATGGCGGGGTGCGGGCCGGGGAATAGGCCTCTTGGCCGGGGTGAATAGTGTTGGAACACGGCCCGCGGAAATAGTAGCGGCTGGAGGTACCGGGGGCGATGCCCGCCCCGGCCCAGCGGCCAAGTTAAAAAAATAAATAATCCCCGTTCAGTCTCAATGGCAGGGTGCGGGCCGGCCCGGCGGCGATTGCGGCGGGCAGCAGGCCTCTTGGACAGGTTGAGAGATATAAAAATAATAATTCCCGTGCAGTCTCAATGGCGGGGTGCGGGCCGGCCCGGCGGACGAGTGTGGCCGGGGAAGAGGCCTCTTGGCCGGGGTGAATATGTTGGAACGCGGCGCGCGTAAATAGAAGCGGCTGGAGGTACCGGGGGCGAAGCCCGCCCCGGCCCGGAGGCCGAGTTAAAAAAAATAATAATCACCGTTCAGTCTCAATGGCGGGGTGCGGAACGGCCCGGCGGCGAGTGCGGCGGGCAGCAGGCCTCTTGGACAGGTTGAGAGATAAAAAAATAATAATTCCCGTGCAGTCTCAATGGCGGGGTGCGGGCCGGCCCGGCGGACGAGTGTGGCCGGGGAAGAGGCCTCTTGGCCGGGGTGAATATGTTGGAACGCGGCGCGCGTAAATAGAAGCGGCTGGAGGTACCGGGGGCGAAGCCCGCCCCGGCCCGGAGGCCGAGTTAAAAAAAATAATAATCCCCGTTCAGTCTCAATGGCGGGGTGCGGGCCGGCCCGGCGGCGAGTGCGGTGGGCAGCAGGCCTCTTGGACAGGTTGAGAGATAAAAAAATAATAATTCCCGTTCAGTCTCAATGGCGGGGTGCGGGCCGGCCCGGCGGACGAGTGTGGCCGGGGAAGAGGCCTCTCGGCCGGGGTGAATATGTTGGAACGCGGCGCGCGTAAATAGAAGCGGCTGGAGGTACCGGGGGCGAAGCCCGCCCCGGCCCGGAGGCCGAGTTAAAAAAAATAATAATCCCCGTTCAGTCTCAATGGCGGGGTGCGGGCCGGCCCGGCGGCGAGTGCGGCGGGCAGCAGGCCTCTTGGACAGGTTGAGAGATAAAAAAATAATAATTCCCGTGCAGTCTCAATGGCGGGGTGCGGGCCGGGGAATAGGCCTCTTGGCCGGGGTGAATAGTGTTGGAACACGGCCCGCAGAAATAGTAGCGGCTGGAGGTACCGGGGGCGATGCCCGCCCCGGCCCGGCGGCCAAGTTAAAAAAATAAATAATCCCCGTTCAGTCTCAATGGCAGGGTGCGGGCCGGCCCGGCGGCGATTGCGGCGGGCAGCAGGCCTCTTGGACAGGTTGAGAGATAAAAAAATAATAATTCCCATGCAGTCTCAATGGCGGGGTGCGGGCCGGGGAATAGGCCTCTTGGCCGGGGTGAATAGTGTTGGAACACGGCCCGCGGAAATAGTAGCGGCTGGAGGTACCGGGGGCGATGCCCGCCCCGGCCCGGCGGCCAAGTTAAAAAAATAAATAATCCCCGTTCAGTCTCAATGGCAGGGTGCGGGCCGGCCCGGCGGCGAGTGCGGCGGGCAGCAGGCCTCTTGGACAGGTTGAGAGATAAAAAAATAATAATTCCCGTTCAGTCTCAATGGCAGGGTGCGGGCCGGCCCGGCGGCGATTGCGGCGGGCAGCAGGCCTCTTGGACAGGTTGAGAGATAAAAAAAATAATAATTCCCATGCAGTCTCAATGGCGGGGTGCGGGCCGGGGAATAGGCCTCTTGGCCGGGGTGAATATGTTGGAACGCGGCGCGCGTAAATAGAAGCGGCTGGAGGTACCGGGGGCGTAGCCCGCCCCGGCCCGGAGGCAGAGTTAAAAAAAATAATAATCCCGTTCAGTCTCAATGGCGGGGTGCGGGCCGGCCCGGCGGCGAGTGCGGCGGGCAGCAGGTCTCTTGGACAGGTTGAGAGATAAAAAAATAATAATTCCCGTGCAGTCTCAATGGCGGGGTGCGGGCCGGGGAATAGGCCTCTTGGCCGGGGTGAATAGTGTTGGAACACGGCCCGCGGAAATAGTAGCGGCTGGAGGTACCGGGGGTGATGCCCGCCCCGGCCCGGCGGCCAAGTTAAAAAAATAAATAATCCCCGTTCAGTCTCAATGGCAGGGTGCGGGCCGGCCCGGCGGCGAGTGCGGCGGGCAGCAGGCCTCTTGGACAGGTTGAGAGATAAAAAAATAATAATTCCCGTTCAGTCTCAATGGCAGGGTGCGGGCCGGCCCGGCGGCGATTGCGGCGGGCAGCAGGCCTCTTGGACAGGTTGAGAGATAAAAAAAATAATAATTCCCATGCAGTCTCAATGGCGGGGTGCGGGCCGGGGAATAGGCCTCTTGGCCGGGGTGAATATGTTGGAACGCGGCGCGCGTAAATAGAAGCGGCTGGAGGTACCGGGGGCGTAGCCCGCCCCGGCCCGGAGGCAGAGTTAAAAAAAATAATAATCCCCGTTCAGTCTCAATGGCGGGGTGCGGGCCGGCCCGGCGGCGAGTGCGGCGGGCAGCAGGCCTCTTGGACAGGTTGAGAGATAAAAAAATAATAATTCCCGTGCAGTCTCAATGGCGGGGTGCGGGCCGGGGAATAGGCCTCTTGGCCGGGGTGAATAGTGTTGGAACACGGCCCGCGGAAATAGTAGCGGCTGGAGGTACCGGGGGCGATGCCCGCCCCGGCCCAGCGGCCAAGTTAAAAAAATAAATAATCCCCGTTCAGTCTCAATGGCAGGGTGCGGGCCGGCCCGGCGGCGATTGCGGCGGGCAGCAGGCCTCTTGGACAGGTTGAGAGATATAAAAATAATAATTCCCGTGCAGTCTCAATGGCGGGGTGCGGGCCGGCCCGGCGGACGAGTGTGGCCGGGGAAGAGGCCTCTTGGCCGGGGTGAATATGTTGGAACGCGGCGCGCGTAAATAGAAGCGGCTGGAGGTACCGGGGGCGAAGCCCGCCCCGGCCCGGAGGCCGAGTTAAAAAAAATAATAATCACCGTTCAGTCTCAATGGCGGGGTGCGGAACGGCCCGCCGGCGAGTGCGGCGGGCAGCAGGCCTCTTGGACAGGTTGAGAGATAAAAAAATAATAATTCCCGTGCAGTCTCAATGGCGGGGTGCCGGCCGGCCCGGCGGACGAGTGTGGCCGGGGAAGAGGCCTCTTGGCCGGGGTGAATATGTTGGAACGCGGCGCGCGTAAATAGAAGCGGCTGGAGGTACCGGGGGCGAAGCCCGCCCCGGCCCGGAGGCCGAGTTAAAAAAAATAATAATCCCCGTTCAGTCTCAATGGCGGGGTGCGGGCCGGCCCGGCGGCGAGTGCGGTGGGCAGCAGGCCTCTTGGACAGGTTGAGAGATAAAAAAATAATAATTCCCGTTCAGTCTCAATGGCGGGGTGCGGGCCGGCCCGGCGGACGAGTGTGGCCGGGGAAGAGGCCTCTTGGCCGGGGTGAATATGTTGGAACGCGGCGCGCGTAAATAGAAGCGGCTGGAGGTACCGGGGGCGAAGCCCGCCCCGGCCCGGAGGCCGAGTTAAAAAAAATAATAATCCCCGTTCAGTCTCAATGGCGGGGTGCGGGCCGGCCCGGCGGCGAGTGCGGCGGGCAGCAGGCCTCTTGGACAGGTTGAGAGATAAAAAAATAATAATTCCCGTGCAGTCTCAATGGCGGGGTGCGGGCCGGGGAATAGGCCTCTTGGCCGGGGTGAATAGTGTTGGAACACGGCCCGCGGAAATAGTAGCGGCTGGAGGTACCGGGGGCGATGCCCGCCCCGGCCCGGCGGCCAAGTTAAAAAAATAAATAATCCCCGTTCAGTCTCAATGGCAGGGTGCGGGCCGGCCCGGCGGCGATTGCGGCGGGCAGCAGGCCTCTTGGACAGGTTGAGAGATAAAAAAATAATAATTCCCGTGCAGTCTCAATGGCGGGGTGCGGGCCGGGGAATAGGCCTCTTGGCCGGGGTGAATAGTGTTGGAACACGGCCCGCGGAAATAGTAGCGGCTGGAGGTACCGGGGGCGATGCCCGCCCCGGCCCGGCGGCCAAGTTAAAAAAATAAATAATCCCGTTCAGTCTCAATGGCAGGGTGCGGGCCGGCCCGGCGGCGATTGCGGCGGGCAGCAGGCCTCTTGGACAGGTTGAGAGATAAAAAAATAATAATTCCCATGCAGTCTCAATGGCGGGGTGCGGGCCGGGGAATAGGCCTCTTGGCCGGGGTGAATAGAGTTGGAACACGGCCCGCGGAAATAGTAGCGGCTGGAGGTACCGGGGGCGATGCCCGCCCCGGGCCGGCGGCCAAGTTAAAAAAATAAATAATCCCCGTTCAGTCTCAATGGCAGGGTGCGGGCCGGCCCGGCGGCGAGTGCGGCGGGCAGCAGGCCTCTTGGACAGGTTGAGAGATAAAAAAATAATAATTCACGTTCAGTCTCAATGGCAGGGTGCGGGCCGGCCCGGCGGCGATTGCGGCGGGCAGCAGGCCTCTTGGACAGGTTGAGAGATAAAAAAATAATAATTCCCATGCAGTCTCAATGGCGGGGTGCGGGCCGGGGAATAGGCCTCTTGGCCGGGGTGAATATGTTGGAACGCGGCGCGCGTAAATAGAAGCGGCTGGAGGTACCGGGGGCGAAGCCCGCCCCGGCCCGGAGGCCGAGTTAAAAAAAATAATAATCCCCGTTCAGTCTCAATGGCGGGGTGCGGGCCGGCCCGGCGGCGAGTGCGGCGGGCAGCAGGCCTCTTGGACAGGTTGAGAGATAAAAAAATAATAATTCCCGTGCAGTCTCAATGGCGGGGTGCGGGCCGGGGAATAGGCCTCTTGGCCGGGGTGAATAGTGTTGGAACACGGCCCGCGGAAATAGTAGCGGCTGGAGGTACCGGGGGCGATGCCCGCCCCGGTCCGGCGGCCAAGTTAAAAAAATAAATAATCCCCGTTCAGTCTCAATGGCAGGGTGCAGGCCGAACCGGCGGCGATTGCGGCGGGCAGCAGGCCTCTTGGACAGGTTGAGAGATAAAAAAATAATAATTCCCATGCAGTCTCAATGGCGGGGTGCGGGCCGGGGAATAGGCCTCTTGGCCGGGGTGAATAGTGTTGGAACACGGCCCGCGGAAATAGTAGCGGCTGGAGGTACCGGGGGCGATGCCCGCCCCGGCCCGGCGGCCAAGTTAAAAAAATAAATAATCCCCGTTCAGTCTCAATGGCAGGGTGCGGGCCGGCCCGGCGGCGATTGCGGCAGGCCTCTTGGACAGGTTGAGAGATAAAAAAATAATAATTCCCATGCAGTCTCAATGGCGGGGTGCGGGCCGGGGAATAGGCCTCTTGGCCGGGGTGAATAGTGTTGGAACACGGCCCGCGGAAATAGTAGCGGCTGGAGGTACCGGGGGCGATGCCCGCCCCGGGCCGGCGGCCAAGTTAAAAAAATAAATAATCCCGTTCAGTCTCAATGGCAGGGTGCGGGCCGGCCCTGCGGCGATTGCGGCGGGCAGCAGGCCTCTTGGACAGGTTGAGAGATATAAAAATAATAATTCCCGTGCAGTCTCAATGGCGGGGTGCGGGCCGGCCCGGCGGACGAGTGTGGCCGGGGAAGAGGCCTCTTGGCCGGGGTGAATATGTTGGAACGCGGCGCGCGTAAATAGAAGCGGCTGGAGGTACCGGGGGCGAAGCCCGCCCCGGCCCGGAGGCCGAGTTAAAAAATATAATAATCCCCGTTCAGTCTCAATGGTGGGGTGCGGGCCGGCCCGGCGGCGAGTGCGGCGGGCAGCAGGCCTCTTGGACAGGTTGAGAGATAAAAAAATAATAATTCCCGTGCAGTCTCAATGGCGGGGTGCGGGCCGGCCCGGCGGACGAGTGTGGCCGGGGAAGAGGCCTCTTGGCCGGGATGAATATGTTGGAACGCGGCGCGCGTAAATAGAAGCGGCTGGAGGTACCGGGGGCGAAGCCCGCCCCGGCCCGGAGGCCGAGTTAAAAAAAATAATAATCCCCGTTCAGTCTCAATGGCGGGGTGCGGGCCGGCCCGGCGGCGAGTGCGGCGGGCAGCAGGCCTCTTGGACAGGTTGAGAGATAAAAAAATAATAATTCCCGTGCAGTCTCAATGGCGGGGTGCGGGCCGGCCCGGCGGACGAGTGTGGCCGGGGAAGAGGCCTCTTGGCCGGGGTGAATATGTTGGAACGCGGCGCGCGTAAATAGAAGTGGCTGGAGGTACCGGGGGCGAAGCCCGCCCCGGCCCGGAGGCCGAGTTAAAAAAAATAATAATCCCCGTTCAGTCTCAATGGCGGGGTGAGGGCCGGCCCGGCGGCGAGTGCGGCGGGCAGCAGGCCTCTTGGACAGGTTGAGAAATAAAAAAATAATAATTCCCGTTCAGTCTCAATGGCAGGGTGCGGGCCGGCCCGGCGGCGATTGCGGCGGGCAGCAGGCCTCTTGGACAGGTTGAGAGATAAAAAAATAATAATTCCCGTGCAGTCTCAATGGCGGGGTGCGGGCCGGGGAATAGGCCTCTTGGCCGGGGTGAATATGTTGGAACGCGGCGCGCGTAAATAGAAGCGGCTGGAGGTACCGGGGGCGAAGCCCGCCCCGGCCCGGAGGCCGAGTTAAAAAAAATAATAATCCCCTTCAGTCTCAATGGCGGGGTGCGGGCCGGCCCGGCGGCGAGTGCGGCGGGCAGCAGGCCTCTTGGACAGGTTGAGAGATAAAAAAATAATAATTCCCGTGCAGTCTCAATGGCGGGGTGCGGGCCGGGGAATAGGCCTCTTGGCCGGGGTGAATAGTGTTGGAACACGGCCCGCGGAAATAGTAGCGGCTGGAGGTACCGGGGGCGATGCCCGCCCCGGCCCGGCGGCCAAGTTAAAAAAATAAATAATCCCGTTCAGTCTCAATGGCAGGGTGCGGGCCGGCCCGGCGGCGATTGCGGCGGGCAGCAGGCCTCTTGGACAGGTTGAGAGATAAAAAAATAATAATTCCCATGCAGTCTCAATGGCGGGGTGCGGGCCGGGGTATAGGCCTCTTGGCCGGGGTGAATATGTTGGAACGCGGCGCGCGTAAATAGAAGCGGCTGGAGGTACCGGGGGCGAAGCCCGCCCCGGCCCGGAGGCCGAGTTAAAAAAAATAATAATCCCCGTTCAGTCTCAATGGCGGGGTGCGGGCCGGCCCGGCGGGGAGTGCGGCGGGCAGCAGGCCTCTTGGACAGGTTGAGAGATAAAAAAATAATAATTCCCGTGTAGTCTCAATGGCGGGGTGCGGGCCGGGGAATAGGCCTCTTGGCCGGGGTGAATAGTGTTGGAACACGGCCCGCGGAAATAGTAGCGGCTGGAGGTACCGGGGGCGATGCCCGCCCCGGCCCGGCGGCCAAGTTAAAAAAATAAATAATCCCCGTTCAGTCTCAATGGCAGGGTGCGGGCCGGCCCGGCGGCGAGTGCGGCGGGCAGCAGGCCTCTTGGACAGGTTGAGAGATAAAAAAATAATAATTCCCGTTCAGTCTCAATGGCAGGGTGCGGGCCGGCCCGGCGGCGATTGCGGCGGGCAGCAGGCCTCTTGGACAGGTTGAGAGATAAAAAAAATAATAATTCCCATGCAGTCTCAATGGCGGGGTGCGGGCCGGGGAATAGGCCTCTTGGCCGGGGTGAATATGTTGGAACGCGGCGCGCGTAAATAGAAGCGGCTGGAGGTACCGGGGGCGTAGCCCGCCCCGGCCCGGAGGCAGAGTTAAAAAAAATAATAATCCCGTTCAGTCTCAATGGCGGGGTGCGGGCCGGCCCGGCGGCGAGTGCGGCGGGCAGCAGGTCTCTTGGACAGGTTGAGAGATAAAAAAATAATAATTCCCGTGCAGTCTCAATGGCGGGGTGCGGGCCGGGGAATAGGCCTCTTGGCCGGGGTGAATAGTGTTGGAACACGGCCCGCGGAAATAGTAGCGGCTGGAGGTACCGGGGGTGATGCCCGCCCCGGCCCGGCGGCCAAGTTAAAAAAATAAATAATCCCCGTTCAGTCTCAATGGCAGGGTGCGGGCCGGCCCGGCGGCGAGTGCGGCGGGCAGCAGGCCTCTTGGACAGGTTGAGAGATAAAAAAATAATAATTCCCGTTCAGTCTCAATGGCAGGGTGCGGGCCGGCCCGGCGGCGATTGCGGCGGGCAGCAGGCCTCTTGGACAGGTTGAGAGATAAAAAAAATAATAATTCCCATGCAGTCTCAATGGCGGGGTGCGGGCCGGGGAATAGGCCTCTTGGCCGGGGTGAATATGTTGGAACGCGGCGCGCGTAAATAGAAGCGGCTGGAGGTACCGGGGGCGTAGCCCGCCCCGGCCCGGAGGCAGAGTTAAAAAAAATAATAATCCCCGTTCAGTCTCAATGGCGGGGTGCGGGCCGGCCCGGCGGCGAGTGCGGCGGGCAGCAGGCCTCTTGGACAGGTTGAGAGATAAAAAAATAATAATTCCCGTGCAGTCTCAATGGCGGGGTGCGGGCCGGGGAATAGGCCTCTTGGCCGGGGTGAATAGTGTTGGAACACGGCCCGCGGAAATAGTAGCGGCTGGAGGTACCGGGGGCGATGCCCGCCCCGGCCCAGCGGCCAAGTTAAAAAAATAAATAATCCCCGTTCAGTCTCAATGGCAGGGTGCGGGCCGGCCCGGCGGCGATTGCGGCGGGCAGCAGGCCTCTTGGACAGGTTGAGAGATATAAAAATAATAATTCCCGTGCAGTCTCAATGGCGGGGTGCGGGCCGGCCCGGCGGACGAGTGTGGCCGGGGAAGAGGCCTCTTGGCCGGGGTGAATATGTTGGAACGCGGCGCGCGTAAATAGAAGCGGCTGGAGGTACCGGGGGCGAAGCCCGCCCCGGCCCGGAGGCCGAGTTAAAAAAAATAATAATCACCGTTCAGTCTCAATGGCGGGGTGCGGAACGGCCCGCCGGCGAGTGCGGCGGGCAGCAGGCCTCTTGGACAGGTTGAGAGATAAAAAAATAATAATTCCCGTGCAGTCTCAATGGCGGGGTGCCGGCCGGCCCGGCGGACGAGTGTGGCCGGGGAAGAGGCCTCTTGGCCGGGGTGAATATGTTGGAACGCGGCGCGCGTAAATAGAAGCGGCTGGAGGTACCGGGGGCGAAGCCCGCCCCGGCCCGGAGGCCGAGTTAAAAAAAATAATAATCCCCGTTCAGTCTCAATGGCGGGGTGCGGGCCGGCCCGGCGGCGAGTGCGGTGGGCAGCAGGCCTCTTGGACAGGTTGAGAGATAAAAAAATAATAATTCCCGTTCAGTCTCAATGGCGGGGTGCGGGCCGGCCCGGCGGACGAGTGTGGCCGGGGAAGAGGCCTCTTGGCCGGGGTGAATATGTTGGAACGCGGCGCGCGTAAATAGAAGCGGCTGGAGGTACCGGGGGCGAAGCCCGCCCCGGCCCGGAGGCCGAGTTAAAAAAAATAATAATCCCCGTTCAGTCTCAATGGCGGGGTGCGGGCCGGCCCGGCGGCGAGTGCGGCGGGCAGCAGGCCTCTTGGACAGGTTGAGAGATAAAAAAATAATAATTCCCGTGCAGTCTCAATGGCGGGGTGCGGGCCGGGGAATAGGCCTCTTGGCCGGGGTGAATAGTGTTGGAACACGGCCCGCGGAAATAGTAGCGGCTGGAGGTACCGGGGGCGATGCCCGCCCCGGCCCGGCGGCCAAGTTAAAAAAATAAATAATCCCCGTTCAGTCTCAATGGCAGGGTGCGGGCCGGCCCGGCGGCGATTGCGGCGGGCAGCAGGCCTCTTGGACAGGTTGAGAGATAAAAAAATAATAATTCCCGTGCAGTCTCAATGGCGGGGTGCGGGCCGGGGAATAGGCCTCTTGGCCGGGGTGAATAGTGTTGGAACACGGCCCGCGGAAATAGTAGCGGCTGGAGGTACCGGAGGCGATGCCCGCCCCGGCCCGGCGGCCAAGTTAAAAAAATAAATAATCCCGTTCAGTCTCAATGGCAGGGTGCGGGCCGGCCCGGCGGCGATTGCGGCGGGCAGCAGGCCTCTTGGACAGGTTGAGAGATAAAAAAATAATAATTCCCATGCAGTCTCAATGGCGGGGTGCGGGCCGGGGAATAGGCCTCTTGGCCGGGGTGAATAGAGTTGGAACACGGCCCGCGGAAATAGTAGCGGCTGGAGGTACCGGGGGCGATGCCCGCCCCGGGCCGGCGGCCAAGTTAAAAAAATAAATAATCCCCGTTCAGTCTCAATGGCAGGGTGCGGGCCGGCCCGGCGGCGAGTGCGGCGGGCAGCAGGCCTCTTGGACAGGTTGAGAGATAAAAAAATAATAATTCCCGTTCAGTCTCAATGGCAGGGTGCGGGCCGGCCCGGCGGCGATTGCGGCGGGCAGCAGGCCTCTTGGACAGGTTGAGAGATAAAAAAATAATAATTCCCATGCAGTCTCAATGGCGGGGTGCGGGCCGGGGAATAGGCCTCTTGGCCGGGGTGAATATGTTGGAACGCGGCGCGCGTAAATAGAAGCGGCTGGAGGTACCGGGGGCGAAGCCCGCCCCGGCCCGGAGGCCGAGTTAAAAAAAATAATAATCCCCGTTCAGTCTCAATGGCGGGGTGCGGGCCGGCCCGGCGGCGAGTGCGGCGGGCAGCAGGCCTCTTGGACAGGTTGAGAGATAAAAAAATAATAATTCCCGTGCAGTCTCAATGGCGGGGTGCGGGCCGGGGAATAGGCCTCTTGGCCGGGGTGAATAGTGTTGGAACACGGCCCGCGGAAATAGTAGCGGCTGGAGGTACCGGGGGCGATGCCCGCCCCGGTCCGGCGGCCAAGTTAAAAAAATAAATAATCCCCGTTCAGTCTCAATGGCAGGGTGCAGGCCGAACCGGCGGCGATTGCGGCGGGCAGCAGGCCTCTTGGACAGGTTGAGAGATAAAAAAATAATAATTCCCATGCAGTCTCAATGGCGGGGTGCGGGCCGGGGAATAGGCCTCTTGGCCGGGGTGAATAGTGTTGGAACACGGCCCGCGGAAATAGTAGCGGCTGGAGGTACCGGGGGCGATGCCCGCCCCGGCCCGGCGGCCAAGTTAAAAAAATAAATAATCCCCGTTCAGTCTCAATGGCAGGGTGCGGGCCGGCCCGGCGGCGATTGCGGCAGGCCTCTTGGACAGGTTGAGAGATAAAAAAATAATAATTCCCATGCAGTCTCAATGGCGGGGTGCGGGCCGGGGAATAGGCCTCTTGGCCGGGGTGAATAGTGTTGGAACACGGCCCGCGGAAATAGTAGCGGCTGGAGGTACCGGGGGCGATGCCCGCCCCGGGCCGGCGGCCAAGTTAAAAAAATAAATAATCCCGTTCAGTCTCAATGGCAGGGTGCGGGCCGGCCCTGCGGCGATTGCGGCGGGCAGCAGGCCTCTTGGACAGGTTGAGAGATATAAAAATAATAATTCCCGTGCAGTCTCAATGGCGGGGTGCGGGCCGGCCCGGCGGACGAGTGTGGCCGGGGAAGAGGCCTCTTGGCCGGGGTGAATATGTTGGAACGCGGCGCGCGTAAATAGAAGCGGCTGGAGGTACCGGGGGCGAAGCCCGCCCCGGCCCGGAGGCCGAGTTAAAAAATATAATAATCCCCGTTCAGTCTCAATGGTGGGGTGCGGGCCGGCCCGGCGGCGAGTGCGGCGGGCAGCAGGCCTCTTGGACAGGTTGAGAGATAAAAAAATAATAATTCCCGTGCAGTCTCAATGGCGGGGTGCGGGCCGGCCCGGCGGACGAGTGTGGCCGGGGAAGAGGCCTCTTGGCCGGGATGAATATGTTGGAACGCGGCGCGCGTAAATAGAAGCGGCTGGAGGTACCGGGGGCGAAGCCCGCCCCGGCCCGGAGGCCGAGTTAAAAAAAATAATAATCCCCGTTCAGTCTCAATGGCGGGGTGCGGGCCGGCCCGGCGGCGAGTGCGGCGGGCAGCAGGCCTCTTGGACAGGTTGAGAGATAAAAAAATAATAATTCCCGTGCAGTCTCAATGGCGGGGTGCGGGCCGGCCCGGCGGACGAGTGTGGCCGGGGAAGAGGCCTCTTGGCCGGGGTGAATATGTTGGAACGCGGCGCGCGTAAATAGAAGTGGCTGGAGGTACCGGGGGCGAAGCCCGCCCCGGCCCGGAGGCCGAGTTAAAAAAAATAATAATCCCCGTTCAGTCTCAATGGCGGGGTGAGGGCCGGCCCGGCGGCGAGTGCGGCGGGCAGCAGGCCTCTTGGACAGGTTGAGAAATAAAAAAATAATAATTCCCGTTCAGTCTCAATGGCAGGGTGCGGGCCGGCCCGGCGGCGATTGCGGCGGGCAGCAGGCCTCTTGGACAGGTTGAGAGATAAAAAAATAATAATTCCCATGCAGTCTCAATGGCGGGGTGCGGGCCGGGGAATAGGCCTCTTGGCCGGGGTGAATATGTTGGAACGCGGCGCGCGTAAATAGAAGCGGCTGGAGGTACCGGGGGCGAAGCCCGCCCAGGCCCGGAGGCCGAGTTAAAAAAAATAATAATCCCCGTTCAGTCTTAATGGCGGGGTGCGGGCCGGCCCGGCGGCGAGTGCGGCGGGCAGCAGGCCTCTTGGACAGGTTGAGAGATAAAAAAATAATAATTCCCGTGCAGTCTCAATGGCGGGGTGCGGGCCGGGGAATAGGCCTCTTGGCCGGGGTGAATAGTGTTGGAACACGGCCCGCGGAAATAGTAGCGGCTGGAGGTACCGGGGGCGATGCCCGCCCCGGCCCGGCGGCCAAGTTAAAAAAATAAATAATCCCGTTCAGTCTCAATGGCAGGGTGCGGGCCGGCCCGGCGGCGATTGCGGCGGGCAGCAGGCCTCTTGGACAGGTTGAGAGATAAAAAAATAATAATTCCCATGCAGTCTCAATGGCGGGGTGCGGGCCGGGGAATAGGCCTCTTGGCCGGGGTGAATATGTTGGAACGCGGCGCGCGTAAATAGAAGCGGCTGGAGGTACCGGGGGCGAAGCCCGCCCCGGCCCGGAGGCCGAGTTAAAAAAAATAATAATCCCCGTTCAGTCTCAATGGCGGGGTGCGGGCCGGCCCGGCGGCGAGTGCGGCGGGCAGCAGGCCTCTTGGACAGGTTGAGAGATAAAAAAATAATAATTCCCGTGTAGTCTCAATGGCGGGGTGCGGGCCGGGGAATAGGCCTCTTGGCCGGGGTGAATAGTGTTGGAACACGGCCCGCGGAAATAGTAGCGGCTGGAGGTACCGGGGGCGATGCCCGCCCCGGCCCGGCGGCCAAGTTAAAAAAATAAATAATCCCCGTTCAGTCTCAATGGCAGGGTGCGGGCCGGCCCGGCGGCGATTGCGGCGGGCAGCAGGCCTCTTGGACAGGTTGAGAGATAAAAAAATAATAATTCCCATGCAGTCTCAATGGCGGGGTGCGGGCCGGGGAATAGGCCTCTTGGCCGGGGTGAATAGTGTTGGAACACGGCCCGCGGAAATAGTAGCGGCTGGAGGTACCGGGGGCGATGCCCGCCCCGGCCCGGCGGCCAAGTTAAAAAAATAAATAATCCCCGTTCAGTGTCAATGGCAGGGTGCGGGCCGGCCCGGCGGCGAGTGCGGCGGGCAGCAGGCCTCTTGGACAGGTTGAGAGATAAAAAAATAATAATTCCCGTTCAGTCTCAATTGCAGGGTGCGGGCCGGCCCGGCGGCGATTGCGGCGGGCAGCAGGCCTCTTGGACAGGTTGAGAGATAAAAAAATAATAATTCCCATGCAGTCTCAATGGCGGGGTGCGGGCCGGGGAATAGGCCTCTTGGCCGGGGTGAATATGTTGGAACGCGGCGCGCGTAAATAGAAGCGGCTGGAGGTACCGGGGGCGAAGCCCGCCCTGGCCCGGAGGCCGAGTTCAAAAAAATAATAATCCCCGTTCAGTCTCAATGGCGGGGTGCGGGCCGGCCCGGCGGCGAGTGCGGCGGGCAGCAGGCCTCTTGGACAGGTTGAGAGATAAAAAAATAATAATTCCCGTGCAGTCTCAATGGCGGGGTGCGGGCCGGGGAATAGGCCTCTTGGCCGGGGTGAATAGTGTTGGAACACGGCCCGCGGAAATAGTAGCGGCTGGGGGTACCGGGGGCGATGCCCGCCCCGGCCCGGCGGCCAAGTTAAAAAAATAAATAATCCCCGTTCAGTCTCAATGGCAGGGTGCGGGCCGGCCCGGCGGCGATTGCGGCGGGCAGCAGGCCTCTTGGACAGGTTGAGAGATAAAAAAATAATAATTCCCGTGCAGTCTCAATGGCGGGGTGCGGGCCGGGGAATAGGCCTCTTGGCCGGGGTGAATAGTGTTGGAACACGGCCCGCGGAAATAGTAGCGGCTGGAGGTACCGGGGGCGATGCCCGCCCCGGGCCGGCGGCCAAGTTAAAAAAATAAATAATCCCGTTCAGTCTCAATGGCAGGGTGCGGGCCGGCCCGGCGGCGAGTGCGGCGGGCAGCAGGCCTCTTGGACAGGTTGAGAGATAAAAAAATAATAATTCCCGTTCAGTATCAATGGCAGGGTGCGGGCCGGCCCGGCGGCGATTGCGGCGGGCAGCAGGCCTCTTGGACAGGTTGAGAGATAAAAAAATAATAATTCCCATGCAGTCTCAATGGCGGGGTGCGGGCCGGGGAATAGGCCTCTTGGCCGGGGTGAATATGTTGGAGCGCGCCGCGCGTAAATAGAAGCGGCTGGAGGTACCGGGGGCGAAGCCCGCCCCGACCCGGAGGCCGAGTTAAAAAAAATAATAATCCCCGTTCAGTCTCAATGGCGGGGTGCGGGCCGGCCCGGCGGCGAGTGCGGCGGGCAGCAGGCCTCTTGGACAGGTTGAGAGATAAAAAAATAATAATTCCCGTGCAGTCTCAATGGCGGGGTGCGGGCCGGGGAATAGGCCTCTTGGCCGGGGTGAATAGTGTTGGAACACGGCCCGCGGAAATAGTAGCGGCTGGAGGTACCGGGGGCGATGCCCGCCCCTGCGGCCAAGTTAAAAAAATAAATAATCCCCGTTCAGTCTCAATGGCGGGGTGCGGGCCGGCCCGGCGGCGATTGCGGCGGGCAGCAGGCCTCTTGGACAGGTTGAGAGATAAAAAAATAATAATTCCCGTGCAGTCTCAATGGCGGGGTGCGGGCCGGGGAATAGGCCTCTTGGCCGGGGTGAATAGTGTTGGAACACGGCCCGCGGAAATAGTAGCGGCTGGAGGTACCGGGGGCGATGCCCGCCCCGGCCCGGCGGCCAAGTTAAAAAAATAAATAATCCCGTTCAGTCTCAATGGCAGGGTGCGGGCCGGCCCGGCGGCGATTGCGGCGGGCAGCAGGCCTCTTGGACAGGTTGAGAGATAAAAAAATAATAATTCCCATGCAGTCTCAATGGCGGGGTGCGGGCCGGGGAATAGGCCTCTTGGCCGGGGTGAATATGTTGGAACGCGGTGCGCGTAAATAGAAGCGGCTGGAGGTACCGGGGGCGAAGCCCGCCCCGGCCCGGAGGCCGAGTTAAAAAAAATAATAATCCCCGTTCAGTCTCAATGGCGGGGTGCGGGCCGGCCCGGCGGCGAGTGCGGCGGGCAGCAGGCCTCTTGGACAGGTTGAGAGATAAAAAAATTATAATTCCCGTGCAGTCTCAATGGCGGGGTGCGGGCCGGGGAATAGGCCTCTTGGCCGGGGTGAATAGTGTTGGAACACGGCCCGCGGAAATAGTAGCGGCTGGAGGTACCGGGGGCGATGCCCGCCCCGGCCCGGCGGCCAAGTTAAAAAAATAAATAATCCCCGTTCAGTCTCAATGGCAGGGTGCGGGCCGGCCCGGCGGCGATTGCGGCGGGCAGCAGGCCTCTTGGACAGGTTGAGAGATAAAAAAATAATAATTCCCATGCAGTCTCAATGGCGGGGTGCGGGCCGGGGAATAGGCCTCTTGGCCGGGGTGAATAGTGTTGGAACACGGCCCGCGGAAATAGTAGCGGCTGGAGGTACCGGGGGCGATGCCCGCCCCGGCCCGGCGGCCAAGTTAAAAAAATAAATAATCCCCGTTCAGTCTCAATGGCAGGGTGCGGGCCGGCCCGGCGGCGAGTGCGGCGGGCAGCAGGCCTCTTGGACAGGTTGAGAGATAAAAAAATAATAATTCCCGTTCAGTCTCAATGGCAGGGTGCGGGCCGGCCCGGCGGCGATTGCGGCGGGCAGCAGGCCTCTTGGACAGGTTGAGAGATAAAAAAATAATAATTCCCATGCAGTCTCAATGGCGGGGTGCGGGCCGGGGAATAGGCCTCTTGGCCGGGGTGAATATGTTGGAACGCGGCGCGCGTAAATAGAAGCGGCTGGAGGTACCGGGGGCGAAGCCCGCCCCGGCCCGGAGGCCGAGTTAAAAAAATAATAATCCCCGTTCAGTCTTAATGGCGGGGTGCGGGCCGGCCCGGCGGCGAGTGCGGCGGGCAGCAGGCCTCTTGGACAGGTTGAGAGATAAAAAAATAATAATTCCCGTGCAGTCTCAATGGCGGGGTGCGGGCCGGGGAATAGGCCTCTTGGCCGGGGTGAATAGTGTTGGAACACGGCCCGCGGAAATAGTAGCGGCTGGAGGTACCGGGGGCGATGCCCGCCCCGGGCCGGCGGCCAAGTTAAAAAAATAAATAATCCCCGTTAAGTCTCAATGGCAGGGTGCGGGCCGGCCCGGCGGCGATTGCGGCGGGCAGCAGGCCTCTTGGACAGGTTGAGAGATAAAAAAATAATAATTCCCGTGCAGTCTCAATGGCGGGGTGCGGGCCGGGGAATAGGCCTCTTGGCCGGGGTGAATAGTGTTGGAACACAGCCCGCGGAAATAGTAGCGGCTGGAGGTACCGGGGGCGATGCCCGCCCCGGGCCGGCGGCCAAGTTAAAAAAATAAATAATCCCCGTTCAGTCTCAATGGCAGGGTGCGGGCCGGCCCGGCGGCGAGTGCGGCGGGCAGCAGGCCTCTTGGACAGGTTGAGAGATAAAAAAATAATAATTCCCGTGCAGTCTCAATGGCGGGGTGCGGGCCGGGGAATAGGCCTCTTGGCCGGGGTGAATAGTGTTGGAACACGGCCCGCGGAAATAGTAGCGGCTGGAGGTACCGGGGGCGATGCCCGCCCCGGCCCGGCGGCCAAGTTAAAAAAATAAATAATCCCGTTCAGTCTCAATGGCAGGGTGCGGGCCGGCCCGGCGGCGATTGCGGCGGGCAGCAGGCCTCTTGGACAGGTTGAGAGATAAAAAAATAATAATTCCCATGCAGTCTCAATGGCGGGGTGCGGGCCGGGGAATAGGCCTCTTGGCCGGGGTGAATATGTTGGAACGCGGTGCGCGTAAATAGAAGCGGCTGGAGGTACCGGGGGCGAAGCCCGCCCGGCCCGGAGGCCGAGTTAAAAAAAATAATAATCCCCGTTCAGTCTCAATGGCGGGGTGCGGGCCGGCCCGGCGGCGAGTGCGGCGGGCAGCAGGCCTCTTGGACAGGTTGAGAGATAAAAAAATTATAATTCCCGTGCAGTGTCAATGGCGGGGTGCGGGCCGGGGAATAGGCCTCTTGGCCGGGGTGAATAGTGTTGGAACACGGCCCGCGGAAATAGTAGCGGCTGGAGGTACCGGGGGCGATGCCCGCCCCGGCCCGGCGGCCAAGTTAAAAAAATAAATAATCCCCGTTCAGTCTCAATGGCAGGGTGCGGGCCGGCCCGGCGGCGATTGCGGCGGGCAGCAGGCCTCTTGGACAGGTTGAGAGATAAAAAAATAATAATTCCCATGCAGTCTCAATGGCGGGGTGCGGGCCGGGGAATAGGCCTCTTGGCCGGGGTGAATAGTGTTGGAACACGGCCCGCGGAAATAGTAGCGGCTGGAGGTACCGGGGGCGATGCCCGCCCCGGCCCGGCGGCCAAGTTAAAAAAATAAATAATCCCCGTTCAGTCTCAATGGCAGGGTGCGGGCCGGCCCGGCGGCGAGTGCGGCGGGCAGCAGGCCTCTTGGACAGGTTGAGAGATAAAAAAATAATAATTCCCGTTCAGTCTCAATGGCAGGGTGCGGGCCGGCCCGGCGGCGATTGCGGCGGGCAGCAGGCCTCTTGGACAGGTTGAGAGATAAAAAAATAATAATTCCCATGCAGTCTCAATGGCGGGGTGCGGGCCGGGGAATAGGCCTCTTGGCCGGGGTGAATATGTTGGAACGCGGCGCGCGTAAATAGAAGCGGCTGGAGGTACCGGGGGCGAAGCCCGCCCCGGCCCGGAGGCCGAGTTAAAAAAATAATAATCCCCGTTCAGTCTTAATGGCGGGGTGCGGGCCGGCCCGGCGGCGAGTGCGGCGGGCAGCAGGCCTCTTGGACAGGTTGAGAGATAAAAAAATAATAATTCCCGTGCAGTCTCAATGGCGGGGTGCGGGCCGGGGAATAGGCCTCTTGGCCCGGGTGAATAGTGTTGGAACACGGCCCGCGGAAATAGTAGCGGCTGGAGGTACCGGGGGCGATGCCCGCCCCGGGCCGGCGGCCAAGTTAAAAAAATAAATAATCCCCGTTCAGTCTCAATGGCAGGGTGCGGGCCGGCCCGGCGGCGATTGCGGCGGGCAGCAGGCCTCTTGGACAGGTTGAGAGATAAAAAAATAATAATTCCCGTGCAGTCTCAATGGCGGGGTGCGGGCCGGGGAATAGGCCTCTTGGCCGGGGTGAATAGTGTTGGAACACAGCCCGCGGAAATAGTAGCGGCTGGAGGTACCGGGGGCGATGCCCGCCCCGGGCCGGCGGCCAAGTTAAAAAAATAAATAATCCCCGTTCAGTCTCAATGGCAGGGTGCGGGCCGGCCCGGCGGCGAGTGCGGCGGGCAGCAGGCCTCTTGGACAGGTTGAGAGATAAAAAAATAATAATTCCCGTGCAGTCTCAATGGCGGGGTGCGGGCCGGGGAATAGGCCTCTTGGCCGGGGTGAATAGTGTTGGAACACGGCCCGCGGAAATAATAGCGGCTGGAGGTACCGGGGGCGATGCCCGCCCCGGCCCGGCGGCCAAGTTAAAAAAATAAATAATCCCGTTCAGTCTCAATGGCAGGGTGCGGGCCGGCCCGGCGGCGATTGCGGCGGGCAGCAGGCCTCTTGGACAGGTTGAGAGATAAAAAAATAATAATTCCCATGCAGTCTCAATGGCGGGGTGCGGGCCGGGGAATAGGCCTCTTGGCCGGGGTGAATAGTGTTGGAACACAGCCCGCGGAAATAGTAGCGGCTGGAGGTACCGGGGGCGATGCCCGCCCCGGCCCGGCGGCCAAGTTAAAAAAATAAATAATCCCCGTTCAGTCTCAATGGCAGGGTGCGGGCCGGCCCGGCGGCGATTGCGGCGGGCAGCAGGCCTCTTGGACAGGTTGAGAGATAAAAAAATAATAATTCCCATGCAGTCTCAATGGCGGGGTGCGGGCCGGGGAATAGGCCTCTTGGCCGGGGTGAATAGTGTTGGAACACAGCCCGCGGAAATAGTAGCGGCTGGAGGTACCGGGGGCGATGCCCGCCCCGGCCCGGCGGCCAAGTTAAAAAAATAAATAATCCCCGTTTAGTCTCAATGGCAGGGTGCGGGCCGGCCCGGCGGCGATTGCGGCGGGCAGCAGGCCTCTTGGACAGGTTGAGAGATATAAAAATAATAATTCCCGTGCAGTCTCAATGGCGGGGTGCGGGCCGGCCCGGCGGACGAGTGTGGCCGGGGAAGAGGCCTCTTGGCCGGGGTGAATATGTTGGAACGCGGCGCGCGTAAATAGAAGCGGCTGGAGGTACCGGGGGCGAAGCCCGCCCCGGCCCGGAGGCCGAGTTAAAAAAAATAATAATCCCCGTTCAGTCTCAATGGCGGGGTGCGGGCCGGCCCGGCGGCGAGTGCGGCGGGCAGCAGGCCTCTTGGACAGGTTGAGAGATAAAAAAATAATAATTCCCGTGCAGTCTCAATGGCGGGGTGCGGGCCGGGGAATAGGCCTCTTGGCCGGGGTGAATAGTGTTGGAACACGGCCCGCGGAAATAGTAGCGGCTGGAGGTACCGGGGGCGATGCCCGCCCCGGCCCGGCGGCCAAGTTAAAAAAATAAATAATCCCCGTTCAGTCTCAATGGCAGGGTGCGGGCCGGCCCGGCGGCGATTGCGGCGGGCAGCAGGCCTCTTGGGCAGGTTGAGAGATAAAAAAATAATAATTCCCGTGCAGTCTCAATGGCGGGGTGCGGGCCGGCGAATAGGCCTCTTGGCCGGGGTGAATAGTGTTGGAACACGGCCCGCGGAAATAGTAGCGGCTGGAGGTACCGGGGGCGATGCCCGCCCCGGGCCGGCGGCCAAGTTAAAAAAATAAATAATCCCCGTTCAGTCTCAATGGCAGGGTGCGGGCCGGCCCGGCGGCGATTGCGGCGGGCAGCAGGCCTCTTGGACAGGTTGAGAGATAAAAAAATAATAATTCCCGTGCAGTCTCAATGGCGGGGTGCGGGCCGGGGAATAGGCCTCTTGGCCGGGGTGAATAGAGTTGGAACACGGCCCGCGGAAATAGTAGCGGCTGGAGGTACCGGGGGCGATGCCCGCCCCGGGCCGGCGGCCAAGTTAAAAAAATAAATAATCCCCGTTCAGTCTCAATGGCAGGGTGCGGGCCGGCCCGGCGGCGAGTGCGGCGGGCAGCAGGCCTCTTGGACAGGTTGAGAGATAAAAAAATAATAATTCCCGTTCAGTCTCAATGGCAGGGTGCGGGCCGGCCCGGCGGCGATTGCGGCGGGCAGCAGGCCTCTTGGACAGGTTGAGAGATAAAAAAATAATAATTCCCATGCAGTCTCAATGGCGGGGTGCGGGCCGGGGAATAGGCCTCTTGGCCGGGGTGAATATGTTGGAACGCGGCGCGCGTAAATAGAAGCGGCTGGAGGTACCGGGGGCGATGCCCGCCCCTGCGGCCAAGTTAAAAAAATAAATAATCCCCGTTCAGTCTCAATGGCGGGGTGCGGGCCGGCCCGGCGGCGATTGCGGCGGGCAGCAGGCCTCTTGGACAGGTTGAGAGATAAAAAAATAATAATTCCCGTGCAGTCTCAATGGCGGGGTGCGGGCCGGGGAATAGGCCTCTTGGCCGGGGTGAATAGTGTTGGAACACGGCCCGCGGAAATAGTAGCGGCTGGAGGTACCGGGGGCGATGCCCGCCCCGGCCCGGCGGCCAAGTTAAAAAAATAAATAATCCCGTTCAGTCTCAATGGCAGGGTGCGGGCCGGCCCGGCGGCGATTGCGGCGGGCAGCAGGCCTCTTGGACAGGTTGAGAGATAAAAAAATAATAATTCCCATGCAGTCTCAATGGCGGGGTGCGGGCCGGGGAATAGGCCTCTTGGCCGGGGTGAATATGTTGGAACGCGGCGCGCGTAAATAGAAGCGGCTGGAGGTACCGGGGGCGAAGCCCGCCCCGGCCCGGAGGCCGAGTTAAAAAAAATAATAATCCCCGTTCAGTCTCAATGGCGGGGTGCGGGCCGGCCCGGCGGCGAGTGCGGCGGGCAGCAGGCCTCTTGGACAGGTTGAGAGATAAAAAAATAATAATTCCCGTGCAGTCTCAATGGCGGGGTGCGGGCCGGGGAATAGGCCTCTTGGCCGGGGTGAATAGTGTTGGAACACGGCCCGCGGAAATAGTAGCGGCTGGAGGTACCGGGGGCGATGCCCGCCCCGGCCCGGCGGCCAAGTTAAAAAAATAAATAATCCCCGTTCAGTCTCAATGGCAGGGTGCGGGCCGGCCCGGCGGCGATTGCGGCGGGCAGCAGGCCTCTTGGACAGGTTGAGAGATAAAAAAATAATAATTCCCATGCAGTCTCAATGGCGGGGTGCGGGCCGGGGAATAGGCCTCTTGGCCGGGGTGAATAGTGTTGGAACACGGCCCGCGGAAATAGTAGCGGCTGGAGGTACCGGGGGCGATGCCCGCCCCGGCCCGGCGGCCAAGTTAAAAAAATAAATAATCCCCGTTCAGTCTCAATGGCAGGGTGCGGGCCGGCCCGGCGGCGAGTGCGGCGGGCAGCAGGCCTCTTGGACAGGTTGAGAGATAAAAAAATAATAATTCCCGTTCAGTCTCAATGGCAGGGTGCGGGCCGGCCCGGCGGCGATTGCGGCGGGCAGCAGGCCTCTTGGACAGGTTGAGAGATAAAAAAATAATAATTCCCATGCAGTCTCAATGGCGGGGTGCGGGCCGGGGAATAGGCCTCTTGGCCGGGGTGAATATGTTGGAACGCGGCGCGCGTAAATAGAAGCGGCTGGAGGTACCGGGGGCGAAGCCCGCCCCGGCCCGGAGGCCGAGTTAAAAAAATAATAATCCCCGTTCAGTCTTAATGGCGGGGTGCGGGCCGGCCCGGCGGCGAGTGCGGCGGGCAGCAGGCCTCTTGGACAGGTTGAGAGATAAAAAAATAATAATTCCCGTGCAGTCTCAATGGCGGGGTGCGGGCCGGGGAATAGGCCTCTTGGCCGGGGTGAATAGTGTTGGAACACGGCCCGCGGAAATAGTAGCGGCTGGAGGTACCGGGGGCGATGCCCGCCCCGGGCCGGCGGCCAAGTTAAAAAAATAAATAATCCCCGTTCAGTCTCAATGGCAGGGTGCGGGCCGGCCCGGCGGCGATTGCGGCGGGCAGCAGGCCTCTTGGACAGGTTGAGAGATAAAAAAATAATAATTCCCGTGCAGTCTCAATGGCGGGGTGCGGGCCGGGGAATAGGCCTCTTGGCCGGGGTGAATAGTGTTGGAACACAGCCCGCGGAAATAGTAGCGGCTGGAGGTACCGGGGGCGATGCCCGCCCCGGGCCGGCGGCCAAGTTAAAAAAATAAATAATCCCCGTTCAGTCTCAATGGCAGGGTGCGGGCCGGCCCGGCGGCGAGTGCGGCGGGCAGCAGGCCTCTTGGACAGGTTGAGAGATAAAAAAATAATAATTCCCGTGCAGTCTCAATGGCGGGGTGCGGGCCGGGGAATAGGCCTCTTGGCCGGGGTGAATAGTGTTGGAACACGGCCCGCGGAAATAGTAGCGGCTGGAGGTACCGGGGGCGATGCCCGCCCCGGCCCGGCGGCCAAGTTAAAAAAATAAATAATCCCGTTCAGTCTCAATGGCAGGGTGCGGGCCGGCCCGGCGGCGATTGCGGCGGGCAGCAGGCCTCTTGGACAGGTTGAGAGATAAAAAAATAATAATTCCCATGCAGTCTCAATGGCGGGGTGCGGGCCGGGGAATAGGCCTCTTGGCCGGGGTGAATATGTTGGAACGCGGTGCGCGTAAATAGAAGCGGCTGGAGGTACCGGGGGCGAAGCCCGCCCCGGCCCGGAGGCCGAGTTAAAAAAAATAATAATCCCCGTTCAGTCTCAATGGCGGGGTGCGGGCCGGCCCGGCGGCGAGTGCGGCGGGCAGCAGGCCTCTTGGACAGGTTGAGAGATAAAAAAATTATAATTCCCGTGCAGTCTCAATGGCGGGGTGCGGGCCGGGGAATAGGCCTCTTGGCCGGGGTGAATAGTGTTGGAACACGGCCCGCGGAAATAGTAGCGGCTGGAGGTACCGGGGGCGATGCCCGCCCCGGCCCGGCGGCCAAGTTAAAAAAATAAATAATCCCCGTTCAGTCTCAATGGCAGGGTGCGGGCCGGCCCGGCGGCGATTGCGGCGGGCAGCAGGCCTCTTGGACAGGTTGAGAGATAAAAAAATAATAATTCCCATGCAGTCTCAATGGCGGGGTGCGGGCCGGGGAATAGGCCTCTTGGCCGGGGTGAATAGTGTTGGAACACGGCCCGCGGAAATAGTAGCGGCTGGAGGTACCGGGGGCGATGCCCGCCCCGGCCCGGCGGCCAAGTTAAAAAAATAAATAATCCCCGTTCAGTCTCAATGGCAGGGTGCGGGCCGGCCCGGCGGCGAGTGCGGCGGGCAGCAGGCCTCTTGGACAGGTTGAGAGATAAAAAAATAATAATTCCCGTTCAGTCTCAATGGCAGGGTGCGGGCCGGCCCGGCGGCGATTGCGGCGGGCAGCAGGCCTCTTGGACAGGTTGAGAGATAAAAAAATAATAATTCCCATGCAGTCTCAATGGCGGGGTGCGGGCCGGGGAATAGGCCTCTTGGCCGGGGTGAATATGTTGGAACGCGGCGCGCGTAAATAGAAGCGGCTGGAGGTACCGGGGGCGAAGCCCGCCCCGGCCCGGAGGCCGAGTTAAAAAAATAATAATCCCCGTTCAGTCTTAATGGCGGGGTGCGGGCCGGCCCGGCGGCGAGTGCGGCGGGCAGCAGGCCTCTTGGACAGGTTGAGAGATAAAAAAATAATAATTCCCGTGCAGTCTCAATGGCGGGGTGCGGGCCGGGGAATAGGCCTCTTGGCCGGGGTGAATAGTGTTGGAACACGGCCCGCGGAAATAGTAGCGGCTGGAGGTACCGGGGGCGATGCCCGCCCCGGGCCGGCGGCCAAGTTAAAAAAATAAATAATCCCCGTTCAGTCTCAATGGCAGGGTGCGGGCCGGCCCGGCGGCGATTGCGGCGGGCAGCAGGCCTCTTGGACAGGTTGAGAGATAAAAAAATAATAATTCCCGTGCAGTCTCAATGGCGGGGTGCGGGCCGGGGAATAGGCCTCTTGGCCGGGGTGAATAGTGTTGGAACACAGCCCGCGGAAATAGTAGCGGCTGGAGGTACCGGGGGCGATGCCCGCCCCGGGCCGGCGGCCAAGTTAAAAAAATAAATAATCCCCGTTCAGTCTCAATGGCAGGGTGCGGGCCGGCCCGGCGGCGAGTGCGGCGGGCAGCAGGCCTCTTGGACAGGTTGAGAGATAAAAAAATAATAATTCCCGTGCAGTCTCAATGGCGGGGTGCGGGCCGGGGAATAGGCCTCTTGGCCGGGGTGAATAGTGTTGGAACACGGCCCGCGGAAATAATAGCGGCTGGAGGTACCGGGGGCGATGCCCGCCCCGGCCCGGCGGCCAAGTTAAAAAAATAAATAATCCCCGTTCAGTCTCAATGGCAGGGTGCGGGCCGGCCCGGCGGCGATTGCGGCGGGCAGCAGGCCTCTTGGACAGGTTGAGAGATAAAAAAATAATAATTCCCATGCAGTCTCAATGGCGGGGTGCGGGCCGGGGAATAGGCCTCTTGGCCGGGGTGAATAGTGTTGGAACACAGCCCGCGGAAATAGTAGCGGCTGGAGGTACCGGGGGCGATGCCCGCCCCGGCCCGGCGGCCAAGTTAAAAAAATAAATAATCCCCGTTCAGTCTCAATGGCAGGGTGCGGGCCGGCCCGGCGGCGATTGCGGCGGGCAGCAGGCCTCTTGGACAGGTTGAGAGATAAAAAAATAATAATTCCCATGCAGTCTCAATGGCGGGGTGCGGGCCGGGGAATAGGCCTCTTGGCCGGGGTGAATAGTGTTGGAACACAGCCCGCGGAAATAGTAGCGGCTGGAGGTACCGGGGGCGATGCCCGCCCCGGCCCGGCGGCCAAGTTAAAAAAATAAATAATCCCCGTTTAGTCTCAATGGCAGGGTGCGGGCCGGCCCGGCGGCGATTGCGGCGGGCAGCAGGCCTCTTGGACAGGTTGAGAGATATAAAAATAATAATTCCCGTGCAGTCTCAATGGCGGGGTGCGGGCCGGCCCGGCGGACGAGTGTGGCCGGGGAAGAGGCCTCTTGGCCGGGGTGAATATGTTGGAACGCGGCGCGCGTAAATAGAAGCGGCTGGAGGTACCGGGGGCGAAGCCCGCCCCGGCCCGGAGGCCGAGTTAAAAAAAATAATAATCCCCGTTCAGTCTCAATGGCGGGGTGCGGGCCGGCCCGGCGGCGAGTGCGGCGGGCAGCAGGCCTCTTGGACAGGTTGAGAGATAAAAAAATAATAATTCCCGTGCAGTCTCAATGGCGGGGTGCGGGCCGGGGAATAGGCCTCTTGGCCGGGGTGAATAGTGTTGGAACACGGCCCGCGGAAATAGTAGCGGCTGGAGGTACCGGGGGCGATGCCCGCCCCGGCCCGGCGGCCAAGTTAAAAAAATAAATAATCCCCGTTCAGTCTCAATGGCAGGGTGCGGGCCGGCCCGGCGGCGATTGCGGCGGGCAGCAGGCCTCTTGGGCAGGTTGAGAGATAAAAAAATAATAATTCCCGTGCAGTCTCAATGGCGGGGTGCGGGCCGGCGAATAGGCCTCTTGGCCGGGGTGAATAGTGTTGGAACACGGCCCGCGGAAATAGTAGCGGCTGGAGGTACCGGGGGCGATGCCCGCCCCGGGCCGGCGGCCAAGTTAAAAAAATAAATAATCCCCGTTCAGTCTCAATGGCAGGGTGCGGGCCGGCCCGGCGGCGATTGCGGCGGGCAGCAGGCCTCTTGGACAGGTTGAGAGATAAAAAAATAATAATTCCCGTGCAGTCTCAATGGCGGGGTGCGGGCCGGGGAATAGGCCTCTTGGCCGGGGTGAATAGAGTTGGAACACGGCCCGCGGAAATAGTAGCGGCTGGAGGTACCGGGGGCGATGCCCGCCCCGGGCCGGCGGCCAAGTTAAAAAAATAAATAATCCCCGTTCAGTCTCAATGGCAGGGTGCGGGCCGGCCCGGCGGCGAGTGCGGCGGGCAGCAGGCCTCTTGGACAGGTTGAGAGATAAAAAAATAATAATTCCCGTTCAGTCTCAATGGCAGGGTGCGGGCCGGCCCGGCGGCGATTGCGGCGGGCAGCAGGCCTCTTGGACAGGTTGAGAGATAAAAAAATAATAATTCCCATGCAGTCTCAATGGCGGGGTGCGGGCCGGGGAATAGGCCTCTTGGCCGGGGTGAATATGTTGGAACGCGGCGCGCGTAAATAGAAGCGGCTGGAGGTACCGGGGGCGAAGCCCGCCCCGGCCCGGAGGCCGAGTTAAAAAAAATAATAATCCCCGTTCAGTCTCAATGGCGGGGTGCGGGCCGGCCCGGCGGCGAGTGCGGCGGGCAGCAGGCCTCTTGGACAGGTTGAGAGATAAAAAAATAATAATTCCCGTGCAGTCTCAATGGCGGGGTGCGGGCCGGGGAATAGGCCTCTTGGCCGGGGTGAATAGTGTTGGAACACGGCCCGCGGAAATAGTAGCGGCTGGAGGTACCGGGGGCGATGCCCGCCCCGGCCCGGCGGCCAAGTTAAAAAAATAAATAATCCCCGTTCAGTCTCAATGGCAGGGTGCGGGCCGGCCCGGCGGCGAGTGCGGCGGGCAGCAGGCCTCTTGGACAGGTTGAGAGATAAAAAAATAATAATTCCCGTTCAGTCTCAATGGCAGGGTGCGGGCCGGCCCGGCGGCGATTGCGGCGGGCAGCAGGCCTCTTGGACAGGTTGAGAGATAAAAAAATAATAATTCCCATGCAGTCTCAATGGCGGGGTGCGGGCCGGGGAATAGGCCTCTTGGCCGGGGTGAATATGTTGGAACGCGGCGCGCGTAAATAGAAGCGGCTGGAGGTACCGGGGGCGAAGCCCGCCCCGGCCCGGAGGCCGAGTTAAAAAAAATAATAATCCCCGTTCAGTCTCAATGGCGGGGTGCGGGCCGGCCCGGCGGCGAGTGCGGCGGGCAGCAGGCCTCTTGGACAGGTTGAGAGATAAAAAAATAATAATTCCCGTGCAGTCTCAATGGCGGGGTGCGGGCCGGGGAATAGGCCTCTTGGCCGGGGTGAATAGTGTTGGAACACGGCCCGCGGAAATAGTAGCGGCTGGAGGTACCGGGGGCGATGCCCGCCCCGGCCCGGCGGCCAAGTTAAAAAAATAAATAATCCCCGTTCAGTCTCAATGGCGGGGTGCGGGCCGGCCCGGCGGCGAGTGCGGCGGGCAGCAGGCCTCTTGGACAGGTTGAGAGATAAAAAAATAATAATTCCCGTGCAGTCTCAATGGCGGGGTGCGGGCCGGGGAATAGGCCTCTTGGCCGGGGTGAATAGTGTTGGAACACGGCCCGCGGAAATAGTAGCGGCTGGAGGTACCGGGGGCGATGCCCGCCCCGGCCCGGCGGCCAAGTTAAAAAAATAAATAATCCCCGTTCAGTCTCAATGGCAGGGTGCGGGCCGGCCCGGCGGCGATTGCGGCGGGCAGCAGGCCTCTTGGACAGGTTGAGAGATAAAAAAATAATAATTCCCATGCAGTCTCAATGGCGGGGTGCGGGCCGGGGAATAGGCCTCTTGGCCGGGGTGAATAGTGTTGGAACACGGCCCGCGGAAATAGTAGCGGCTGGAGCTACCGGGGGCGATGCCCGCCCCGGCCCGGCGGCCAAGTTAAAAAAATAAATAATCCCCGTTCAGTCTCAATGGCAGGGTGCGGGCCGGCCCGGCGGCGAGTGCGGCGGGCATCAGGCCTCTTGGACAGGTTGAGAGATAAAAAAATAATAATTCCCGTTCAGTCTCAATGGCAGGGTGCGGGCCGGCCCGGCGGCGATTGCGGCGGGCAGCAGGCCTCTTGGACAGGTTGAGAGATAAAAAAATAATAATTCCCATGCAGTCTCAATGGCGGGGTGCGGGCCGGGGAATAGGCCTCTTGGCCGGGGTGAATATGTTGGAACGCGGCGCGCGTAAATAGAAGCGGCTGGAGGTACCGGGGGCGAAGCCCGCCCCGGCCCGGAGGCCGAGTTAAAAAAAATAATAATCCCCGTTCCAGTCTCAATGGCGGGGTGCGGGCCGGCCCGGCGGCGAGTGCGGCGGGCAGCAGGCCTCTTGGACAGGTTGAGAGATAAAAAAATAATAATTCCCGTGCAGTCTCAATGGCGGGGTGCGGGCCGGGGAATAGGCCTCTTGGCCGGGGTGAATAGTGTTGGAACACGGCCCGCGGAAATAGTAGCGGCTGGAGGTACCGGGGGCGATGCCCGCCCCGGCCCGGCGGCCAAGTTAAAAAAATAAATAATCCCCGTTCAGTCTCAATGGCAGGGTGCGGGCCGGCCCGGCGGCGATTGCGGCGGGCAGCAGGCCTCTTGGACAGGTTGAGAGATAAAAAAATAATAATTCCCGTGCAGTCTCAATGGCGGGGTGCGGGCCGGGGAATAGGCCTCTTGGCCGGGGTGAATAGTGTTGGAACACGGCCCGCGGAAATAGTAGCGGCTGGAGGTACCGGGGGCGATGCCCGCCCCGGGCCGGCGGCCAAGTTAAAAAAATAAATAATCCCCGTTCAGTCTCAATGGCAGGGTGCGGGCCGGCCCGGCGGCGAGTGCGGCGGGCAGCAGGCCTCTTGGACAGGTTGAGAGATAAAAAAATAATAATTCCCGTTCAGTCTCAATGGCAGGGTGCGGGCCGGCCCGGCGGCGATTGCGGCGGGCAGCAGGCCTCTTGGACAGGTTGAGAGATAAAAAAATAATAATTCCCATGCAGTCTCAATGGCGGGGTGCGGGCCGGGGAATAGGCCTCTTGGCCGGGGTGAATATGTTGGAACGCGGCGCGCGTAAATAGAAGCGGCTGGAGGTACCGGGGGCGAAGCCCGCCCCGGCCCGGACGCCGAGTTAAAAAAAATAATAATCCCCGTTCAGTCTCAATGGCGGGGTGCGGGCCGGCCCGGCGGCGAGTGCGGCGGGCAGCAGGCCTCTTGGACAGGTTGAGAGATAAAAAAAATAATAATTCCCGTGCAGTCTCAATGGCGGGGTGCGGGCCGGGGAATAGGCCTCTTGGCCGGGGTGAATAGTGTTGGAACACGGCCCGCGGAAATAGTAGCGGCTGGAGGTACCGGGGGCGATGCCCGCCCCGGGCCGGCGGCCAAGTTAAAAAAATAAATAATCCCGTTCAGTCTCAATGGCAGGGTGCGGGCCGGCCCGGCGGCGAGTGCGGCGGGCAGCAGGCCTCTTGGACAGGTTGAGAGATAAAAAAATAATAATTCCCGTTCAGTCTCAATGGCAGGGTGCGGGCCGGCCCGGCGGCGATTGCGGCGGGCAGCAGGCCTCTTGGACAGGTTGAGAGATAAAAAAATAATAATTCCCATGCAGTCTCAATGGCGGGGTGCGGGCCGGGGAATAGGCCTCTTGGCCGGGGTGAATATGTTGGAACGCGGCGCGCGTAAATAGAAGCGGCTGGAGGTACCGGGGGCGAAGCCCGCCCCGGCCCGGAGGCCGAGTTAAAAAAAAATAATAATCCCCGTTCAGTCTTAATGGCGGGGTGCGGGCCGGCCCGGCGGCGATTGCGGCGGGCAGCAGGCCTCTTGGACAGGTTGAGAGATAAAAAAATAATAATTCCCGTACAGTCTCAATGGCGGGGTGCGGGCCGGGGAATAGGCCTCTTGGCCGGGGTGAATAGTGTTGGAACACGGCCCGCGGAAATAGTAGCGGCTGGAGGTACCGGGGGCGATGCCCGCCCCGGCCCGGCGGCCAAGTTAAAAAAATAAATAATCCCCGTTCAGTCTCAATGGCAGGGTGCGGGCCGGCCCGGCGGCGATTGCGGCGGCCAGCAGGCCTCTTGGACAGGTTGAGAGATAAAAAAATAATAATTCCCATGCAGTCTCAATGGCGGGGTGCGGGCCGGGGAATAGGCCTCTTGGCCGGGGTGAATAGTGTTGGAACACGGCCCGCGGAAATAGTAGCGGCTGGAGGTACCGGGGGCGATGCCCGCCCCGGCCCGGCGGCCAAGTTAAAAAAATAAATAATCCCCGTTCAGTCTCAATGGCAGGGTGCGGGCCGGCCCGGCGGCGAGTGCGGCGGGCAGCAGGCCTCTTGGACAGGTTGAGAGATAAAAAAATAATAATTCCCGTTCAGTCTCAATGGCAGGGTGCGGGCCGGCCCGGCGGCGATTGCGGCGGGCAGCAGGCCTCTTGGACAGGTTGAGAGATAAAAAAATAATAATTCCCATGCAGTCTCAATGGCGGGGTGCGGGCCGGGGAATAGGCCTCTTGGCCGGGGTGAATATGTTGGAACGCGGCGCGCGTAAATAGAAGCGGCTGGAGGTACCGGGGGCGAAGCCCGCCCCGGCCCGGAGGCCGAGTTAAAAAAAAATAATAATCCCCGTTCAGTCTTAATGGCGGGGTGCGGGCCGGCCCGGCGGCGATTGCGGCGGGCAGCAGGCCTCTTGGACAGGTTGAGAGATAAAAAAATAATAATTCCCGTACAGTCTCAATGGCGGGGTGCGGGCCGGGGAATAGGCCTCTTGGCCGGGGTGAATAGTGTTGGAACACGGCCCGCGGAAATAGTAGCGGCTGGAGGTACCGGGGGCGATGCCCGCCCCGGCCCGGCGGCCAAGTTAAAAAAATAAATAATCCCCGTTCAGTCTCAATGGCAGGGTGCGGGCCGGCCCGGCGGCGATTGCGGCGGCCAGCAGGCCTCTTGGACAGGTTGAGAGATAAAAAAATAATAATTCCCATGCAGTCTCAATGGCGGGGTGCGGGCCGGGGAATAGGCCTCTTGGCCGGGGTGAATAGTGTTGGAACACGGCCCGCGGAAATAGTAGCGGCTGGAGGTACCGGGGGCGATGCCCGCCCCGGCCCGGCGGCCAAGTTAAAAAAATAAATAATCCCCGTTCAGTCTCAATGGCAGGGTGCGGGCCGGCCCGGCGGCGAGTGCGGCGGGCATCAGGCCTCTTGGGCAGGTTGAGAGATAAAAAAATAATAATTCCCGTTCAGTCTCAATGGCAGGGTGCGGGCCGGCCCGGCGGCGATTGCGGCGGGCAGCAGGCCTCTTGGACAGGTTGAGAGATAAAAAAATAATAATTACCATGCAGTCTCAATGGCGGGGTGCGGGCCGGGGAATAGGCCTCTTGGCCGGGGTGAATATGTTGGAACGCGGCGCGCGTAAATAGAAGCGGCTGGAGGTACCGGGGGCGAAGCCCGCCCCGGCCCGGAGGCCGAGTTAAAAAAAATAATAATCCCCGTTCCAGTCTCAATGGCGGGGTGCGGGCCGGCCCGGCGGCGAGTGCGGCGGGCAGCAGGCCTCTTGGACAGGTTGAGAGATAAAAAAATAATAATTCCCGTGCAGTCTCAATGGCGGGGTGCGGGCCGGGGAATAGGCCTCTTGGCCGGGGTGAATAGTGTTGGAACACGGCCCGCGGAAATAGTAGCGGCTGGAGGTACCGGGGGCGATGCCCGCCCCGGCCCAGCGGCCAAGTTAAAAAAATAAATAATCCCCGTTCAGTCTCAATGGCAGGGTGCGGGCCGGCCCGGCGGCGATTGCGGCGGGCAGCAGGCCTCTTGGACAGGTTGAGAGATAAAAAAATAATAATTCCCGTGCAGTCTCAATGGCGGGGTGCGGGCCGGGGAATAGGCCTCTTGGCCGGGGTGAATAGTGTTGGAACACGGCCCGCGGAAATAGTAGCGGCTGGAGGTACCGGGGGCGATGCCCGCCCCGGCCGGCGGCCAAGTTAAAAAAATAAATAATCCCCGTTCAGTCTCAATGGCAGGGTGCGGGCCGGCCCGGCGGCGAGTGCGGCGGGCAGCAGGCCTCTTGGACAGGTTGAGAGATAAAAAAATTATAATTCCCGTTCAGTCTCAATGGCAGGGTGCGGGCCGGCCCGGCGGCGATTGCGGCGGGCAGCAGGCCTCTTGGACAGGTTGAGAGATAAAAAAATAATAATTCCCATGCAGTCTCAATGGCGGGGTGCGGGCCGGGGAATAGGCCTCTTGGCCGGGGTGAATATGTTGGAACGCGGCGCGCGTAAATAGAAGCGGCTGGAGGTACCGGGGGCGAAGCCCGCCCCGGCCCGGAGGCCGAGTTAAAAAAAATAATAATCCCCGTTCAGTCTTAATGGCGGGGTGCGGGCCGGCCCGGCGGCGAGTGCGGCGGGCAGCAGGCCTCTTGGACAGGTTGAGAGATAAAAAAATAATAATTCCCGTGCAGTCTCAATGGCGGGGTGCGGGCCGGGGAATAGGCCTCTTGGCCGGGGTGAATAGTGTTGGAACACGGTCCGCGGAAATAGTAGCGGCTGGAGGTACCGGGGGCGATGCCCGCCCCGGCCCGGCGGCCAAGTTAAAAAAATAAATAATCCCCGTTCAGTCTCAATGGCAGGGTGCGGGCCGGCCCGGCGGCGATTGCGGCGGGCAGCAGGCCTCTTGGACAGGTTGAGAGATAAAAAAATAATAATTCCCGTGCAGTCTCAATGGCGGGGTGCGGGCCGGGGAATAGGCCTCTTGGCCGGGGTGAATAGTGTTGGAACACGGCCCGCGGAAATAGTAGCGGCTGGAGGTACCGGGGGCGATGCCCGCCCCGGGCCGGCGGCCAAGTTAAAAAAATAAATAATCCCCGTTCAGTCTCAATGGCAGGGTGCGGGCCGGCCCGGCGGCGAGTGCGGCGGGCAGCAGGCCTCTTGGACAGGTTGAGAGATAAAAAAATAATAATTCCCGTTCAGTCTCAATGGCAGGGTGCGGGCCGGCCCGGCGGCGATTGCGGCGGGCAGCAGGCCTCTTGGACAGGTTGAGAGATAAAAAAATAATAATTCCCATGCAGTCTCAATGGCGGGGTGCGGGCCGGGGAATAGGCCTCTTGGCCGGGGTGAATATGTTGGAACGCGGCGCGCGTAAATAGAAGCGGCTGGAGGTACCGGGGGCGAAGCCCGCCCCGGCCCGGAGGCCGAGTTAAAAAAAATAATAATCCCCTTCCAGTCTCAATGGCGGGGTGCGGGCCGGCCCGGCGGCGAGTGCGGCGGGCAGCAGGCCTCTTGGACAGGTTGAGAGATAAAAAAATAATAATTCCCGTGCAGTCTCAATGGCGGGGTGCGGGCCGGGGAATAGGCCTCTTGGCCGGGGTGAATAGTGTTGGAACACGGCCCGCGGAAATAGTAGCGGCTGGAGGTACCGGGGGCGATGCCCGCCCCGGCCCGGCGGCCAAGTTAAAAAAATAAATAATCCCCGTTCAGTCTCAATGGCAGGGTGCGGGCCGGCCCGGCGGCGATTGCGGCGGGCAGCAGGCCTCTTGGACAGGTTGAGAGATAAAAAAATAATAATTCCCGTGCAGTCTCAATGGCGGGGTGCGGGCCGGGGAATAGGCCTCTTGGCCGGGGTGAATAGTGTTGGAACACGGCCCGCGGAAATAGTAGCGGCTGGAGGTACCGGGGGCGATGCCCGCCCCTGGCCGGCGGCCAAGTTAAAAAAATAAATAATCCCCGTTCAGTCTCAATGGCAGGGTGCGGGCCGGCCCGGCGGCGATTGCGGCGGGCAGCAGGCCTCTTGGACAGGTTGAGAGATAAAAAAATAATAATTCCCATGCAGTCTCAATGGCGGGGTGCGGGCCGGGGAATAGGCCTCTTGGCCGGGGTGAATATGTTGGAACGCGGCGCGCGTAAATAGAAGCGGCTGGAGGTACCGGGGGCGAAGCCCGCCCCGGCCCGGAGGCCGAGTTAAAAAAAATAATAATCCCTGTTCAGTCTCAATGGCGGGGTGCGGGCCGGCCCGGCGGCGAGTGCGGCGGGCAGCAGGCCTCTTGGACAGGTTGAGAGATAAAAAAAATAATAATTCCCGTGCAGTCTCAATGGCGGGGTGCGGGCCGGGGAATAGGCCTCTTGGCCGGGGTGAATAGTGTTGGAACACGGCCCGCGGAAATAGTAGCGGCTGGAGGTACCGGGGGCGATGCCCGCCCCGGCCCGGCGGCCAAGTTAAAAAAATAAATAATCCCCGTTCAGTCTCAATGGCAGGGTGCGGGCCGGCCCGGCGAAGATTGCGGCGGGCAGCAGGCCTCTTGGACAGGTTGAGAGATAAAAAAATAATAATTCCCGTGCAGTCTCAATGGCGGGGTGCGGGCCGGGGAATAGGCCTCTTGGCCGGGGTGAATAGTGTTGGAACACGGCCCGCGGAAATAGTAGCGGCTGGAGGTACCGGGGGCGATGCCCGCCCCGGGCCGGCGGCCAAGTTAAAAAAATAAATAATCCCCGTTCAGTCTCAATGGCAGGGTGCGGGCCGGCCCGGCGGCGAGTGCGGCGGGCAGCAGGCCTCTTGGACAGGTTGAGAGATAAAAAAATAATAATTCCCGTTCAGTCTCAATGGCAGGGTGCGGGCCGGCCCGGCGGCGATTGCGGCGGGCAGCAGGCCTCTTGGACAGGTTGAGAGATAAAAAAATAATAATTCCCATGCAGTCTCAATGGCGGGGTGCGGGCCGGGGAATAGGCCTCTTGGCCGGGGTGAATATGTTGGAACGCGGCGCGCGTAAATAGAAGCGGCTGGAGGTACCGGGGGCGAAGCCCGCCCCGGCCCGGAGGCCGAGTTAAAAAAAATAATAATCCCCGTTCAGTCTTAATGGCGGGGTGCGGGCCGGCCCGGCGGCGAGTGCGGCGGGCAGCAGGCCTCTTGGACAGGTTGAGAGATAAAAAAATAATAATTCCCATGCAGTCTCAATGGCGGGGTGCGGGCCGGGGAATAGGCCTCTTGGCCGGGGTGAATATGTTGGAACGCAGCGCGCGTAAATAGAAGCGGCTGGAGGTACCGGGGGCGAAGCCCGCCCCGGCCCGGAGGCCGAGTTAAAAAAAATAATAATCCCCGTTCAGTCTCAATGGCGGGGTGCGGGCCGGCCCGGCGGCGAGTGCGGCGGGCAGCAGGCCTCTTGGACAGGTTGAGAGATAAAAAAATAATAATTCCCGTACAGTCTCAATGGCGGGGTGCGGGCCGGGGAATAGGCCTCTTGGCCGGGGTGAATAGTGTTGGAACACGGCCCGCGGAAATAGTAGCGGCTGGAGGTACCGGGGGCGATGCCCGCCCCGGCCCGGCGGCCAAGTTAAAAAAATAAATAATCCCCGTTCAGTCTCAATGGCAGGGTGCGGGCCGGCCCGGCGGCGATTGCGGCGGCCAGCAGGCCTCTTGGACAGGTTGAGAGATAAAAAAATAATAATTCCCATGCAGTCTCAATGGCGGGGTGCGGGCCGGGGAATAGGCCTCTTGGCCGGGGTGAATAGTGTTGGAACACGGCCCGCGGAAATAGTAGCGGCTGGAGGTACCGGGGGCGATGCCCGCCCCGGCCCGGCGGCCAAGTTAAAAAAATAAATAATCCCCGTTCAGTCTCAATGGCAGGGTGCGGGCCGGCCCGGCGGCGAGTGCGGCGGGCATCAGGCCTCTTGGGCAGGTTGAGAGATAAAAAAATAATAATTCCCGTTCAGTCTCAATGGCAGGGTGCGGGCCGGCCCGGCGGCGATTGCGGCGGGCAGCAGGCCTCTTGGACAGGTTGAGAGATAAAAAAATAATAATTCCCATGCAGTCTCAATGGCGGGGTGCGGGCCGGGGAATAGGCCTCTTGGCCGGGGTGAATATGTTGGAACGCGGCGCGCGTAAATAGAAGCGGCTGGAGGTACCGGGGGCGAAGCCCGCCCCGGCCCGGAGGCCGAGTTAAAAAAAATAATAATCCCCGTTCCAGTCTCAATGGCGGGGTGCGGGCCGGCCCGGCGGCGAGTGCGGCGGGCAGCAGGCCTCTTGGACAGGTTGAGAGATAAAAAAATAATAATTCCCGTGCAGTCTCAATGGCGGGGTGCGGGCCGGGGAATAGGCCTCTTGGCCGGGGTGAATAGTGTTGGAACACGGCCCGCGGAAATAGTAGCGGCTGGAGGTACCGGGGGCGATGCCCGCCCCGGCCCGGCGGCCAAGTTAAAAAAATAAATAATCCCCGTTCAGTCTCAATGGCAGGGTGCGGGCCGGCCCGGCGGCGAGTGCGGCGGGCAGCAGGCCTCTTGGACAGGTTGAGAGATAAAAAAATAATAATTCCCGTTCAGTCTCAATGGCAGGGTGCGGGCCGGCCCGGCGGCGATTGCGGCGGGCAGCAGGCCTCTTGGACAGGTTGAGAGATAAAAAAATAATAATTCCCATGCAGTCTCAATGGCGGGGTGCGGGCCGGGGAATAGGCCTCTTGGCCGGGGTGAATATGTTGGAACGCGGCGCGCGTAAATAGAAGCGGCTGGAGGTACCGGGGGCGAAGCCCGCCCCGGCCCGGAGGCCGAGTTAAAAAAAATAATAATCCCCGTTCAGTCTCAATGGCGGGGTGCGGGCCGGCCCGGCGGCGAGTGCGGCGGGCAGCAGGCCTCTTGGACAGGTTGAGAGATAAAAAAATAATAATTCCCGTGCAGTCTCAATGGCGGGGTGCGGGCCGGGGAATAGGCCTCTTGGCCGGGGTGAATAGTGTTGGAACACGGCCCGCGGAAATAGTAGCGGCTGGAGGTACCGGGGGCGATGCCCGCCCCGGGCCGGCGGCCAAGTTAAAAAAATAAATAATCCCCGTTCAGTCTCAATGGCAGGGTGCGGGCCGGCCCGGCGGCGAGTGCGGCGGGCAGCAGGCCTCTTGGACAGGTTGAGAGATAAAAAAATAATAATTCCCGTGCAGTCTCAATGGCGGGGTGCGGGCCGGGGAATAGGCCTCTTGGCCGGGGTGAATAGTGTTGGAACACGGCCCGCGGAAATAGTAGCGGCTGGAGGTACCGGGGGCGATGCCCGCCCCGGCCCGGCGGCCAAGTTAAAAAAATAAATAATCCCCGTCCAGTCTCAATGGCAGGGTGCGGGCCGGCCCGGCGGCGATTGCGGCGGGCAGCAGGCCTCTTGGACAGGTTGAGAGATAAAAAAATAATAATTCCCATGCAGTCTCAATGGCGGGGTGCGGGCCGGGGAATAGGCCTCTTGGCCGGGGTGAATAGTGTTGGAACACAGCCCGCGGAAATAGTAGCGGCTGGAGGTACCGGGGGCGATGCCCGCCCCGGCCCGGCGGCCAAGTTAAAAAAATAAATAATCCCCGTTCAGTCTCAATGGCAGGGTGCGGGCCGGCCCGGCGGCGATTGCGGCGGGCAGCAGGCCTCTTGGACAGGTTGAGAGATAAAAAAATAATAATTCCCATGCAGTCTCAATGGCGGGGTGCGGGCCGGGGAATAGGCCTCTTGGCCGGGGTGAATAGTGTTGGAACACAGCCCGCGGAAATAGTAGCGGCTGGAGGTACCGGGGGCGATGCCCGCCCCGGCCCGGCGGCCAAGTTAAAAAAATAAATAATCCCCGTTCAGTCTCAATGGCAGGGTGCGGGCCGGCCCGGCGGCGATTGCGGCGGGCAGCAGGCCTCTTGGACAGGTTGAGAGATATAAAAATAATAATTCCCGTGCAGTCTCAATGGCGGGGTGCGGGCCGGCCCGGCGGACGAGTGTGGCCGGGGAAGAGGCCTCTTGGCCGGGGTGAATATGTTGGAACGCGGCGCGCGTAAATAGAAGCGGCTGGAGGTACCGGGGGCGAAGCCCGCCCCGGCCCGGAAGCCGAGTTAAAAAAAATAATAATCCCCGTTCAGTCTCAATGGCGGGGTGCGGGCCGGCCCGGCGGCGAGTGCGGCGGGCAGCAGGCCTCTTGGACAGGTTGAGAGATAAAAATATAATAATTCCCGTTCAGTCTCAATGGCAGGGTGCGGGCCAGCCCGGCGGCGATTGCGGCGGGCAGCAGGCCTCTTGGACAGGTTGAGAGATAAAAAAATAATAATTCCCATGCAGTCTCAATGGCGGGGTGCGGGCCGGGGAATAGGCCTCTTGGCCGGGGTGAATAGTGTTGGAACACGGCCCGCGGAAATAGTAGCGGCTGGAGGTACCGGGGGCGATGCCCGCCCCGGGCCGGCAGCCAAGTTAAAAAAATAAATAATCCCCGTTCAGTCTCAATGGCAGGGTGCGGGCCGGCCCGGCGGCGATTGCGGCGGGCAGTAGGCCTCTTGGACAGGTTGAGAGATAAAAAAATAATAATTCCCATGCAGTCTCAATGGCGGGGTGCGGGCCGGGGAATAGGCCTCTTGGCCGGGGTGAATAGTGTTGGAACACGGCCCGCGGAAATAGTAGCGGCTGGAGGTACCGGGGGCGATGCCCGCCCCGGCCCGGCGGCCAAGTTAAAAAAATAAATAATCCCCGTTCAGTCTCAATGGCAGGGTGCGGGCCGGCCCGGCGGCGAGTGCGGCGGGCAGCAGGCCTCTTGGACAGGTTGAGAGATAAAAAAATAATAATTCCCGTTCAGTCTCAATGGCAGGGTGCGGGCCGGCCCGGCGGCGATTGCGGCGGGCAGCAGGCCTCTTGGACAGGTTGAGAGATAAAAAAAATAATAATTCCCATGCAGTCTCAATGGCGGGGTGCGGGCCGGGGAATAGGCCTCTTGGCCGGGGTGAATATGTTGGAACGCGGCGCGCGTAAATAGAAGCGGCTGGAGGTACCGGGGGCGTAGCCCGCCCCGGCCCGGAGGCAGAGTTAAAAAAAATAATAATTCCCGTTCAGTCTCAATGGCGGGGTGAGGGCCGGCCCGGCGGCGAGTGCGGCGGGCAGCAGGCCTCTTGGACAGGTTGAGAGATAAAAAAATAATAATTCCCGTGCAGTCTCAATGGCGGGGTGCGGGCCGGGGAATAGGCCTCTTGGCCGGGGTGAATAGTGTTGGAACACGGCCCGCGGAAATAGTAGCGGCTGGAGGTACCGGGGGCGATGCCCGCCCCGGCCCAGCGGCCAAGTTAAAAAAATAAATAATCCCCGTTCAGTCTCAATGGCAGGGTGCGGGCCGGCCCGGCGGCGATTGCGGCGGGCAGCAGGCCTCTTGGACAGGTTGAGAGATATAAAAATAATAATTCCCGTGCAGTCTCAATGGCGGGGTGCGGGCCGGCCCGGCGGACGAGTGTGGCCGGGGAAGAGGCCTCTTGGCCGGGGTGAATATGTTGGAACGCGGCGCGCGTAAATAGAAGCGGCTGGAGGTACCGGGGGCGAAGCCCGCCCCGGCCCGGAGGCCGAGTTAAAAAAAATAATAATCACCGTTCAGTCTCAATGGCGGGGTGCGGAACGGCCCGGCGGCGAGTGCGGCGGGCAGCAGGCCTCTTGGACAGGTTGAGAGATAAAAAAATAATAATTCCCGTGCAGTCTCAATGGCGGGGTGCGGGCCGGCCCGGCGGACGAGTGTGGCCGGGGAAGAGGCCTCTTGGCCGGGGTGAATATGTTGGAACGCGGCGCGCGTAAATAGAAGCGGCTGGAGGTACCGGGGGCGAAGCCCGCCCCGGCCCGGAGGCCGAGTTAAAAAAAATAATAATCCCCGTTCAGTCTCAATGGCGGGGTGCGGGCCGGCCCGGCGGCGAGTGCGGTGGGCAGCAGGCCTCTTGGACAGGTTGAGAGATAAAAAAATAATAATTCCCGTTCAGTCTCAATGGCGGGGTGCGGGCCGGCCCGGCGGACGAGTGTGGCCGGGGAAGAGGCCTCTTGGCCGGGGTGAATATGTTGGAACGCGGCGCGCGTAAATAGAAGCGGCTGGAGGTACCGGGGGCGAAGCCCGCCCCGGCCCGGAGGCCGAGTTAAAAAAAATAATAATCCCCGTTCAGTCTCAATGGCGGGGTGCGGGCCGGCCCGGCGGCGAGTGCGGCAGGCAGCAGGCCTCTTGGACAGGTTGAGAGATAAAAAAATAATAATTCCCGTGCAGTCTCAATGGCGGGGTGCGGGCCGGGGAATAGGCCTCTTGGCCGGGGTGAATAGTGTTGGAACACGGCCCGCAGAAATAGTAGCGGCTGGAGGTACCGGGGGCGATGCCCGCCCCGGCCCGGCGGCCAAGTTAAAAAAATAAATAATCCCCGTTCAGTCTCAATGGCAGGGTGCGGGCCGGCCCGGCGGCGATTGCGGCGGGCAGCAGGCCTCTTGGACAGGTTGAGAGATAAAAAAATAATAATTCCCATGCAGTCTCAATGGCGGGGTGCGGGCCGGGGAACAGGCCTCTTGGCCGGGGTGAATAGTGTTGGAACACGGCCCGCGGAAATAGTAGCGGCTGGAGGTACCGGGGGCGATGCCCGCCCCGGGCCGGCGGCCAAGTTAAAAAAATAAATAATCCCCGTTCAGTCTCAATGGCAGGGTGCGGGCCGGCCCGGCGGCGATTGCGGCGGGCAGTAGGCCTCTTGGACAGGTTTAGAGATAAAAAAATAATAATTCCCGTGCAGTCTCAATGGCGGGGTGCGGGCCGGGGAATAGGCCTCTTGGCCGGGGTGAATAGTGTTGGAACACGGCCCGCGGAAATAGTAGCGGCTGGAGGTACCGGGGGCGATGCCCGCCCCGGCCCGGCGGCCAAGTTAAAAAAATAAATAATCCCCGTTCAGTCTCAATGGCAGGGTGCGGGCCGGCCCGGCAGCGATTGCGGCGGGCAGCAGGCCTCTTGGACAGGTTGAGAGATAAAAAAATAATAATTCCCATGCAGTCTCAATGGCGGGGTGCGGGCCGGGGAATAGGCCTCTTGGCCGGGGTGAATAGTGTTGGAACACGGCCCGCGGAAATAGTAGCGGCTGGAGGTACCGGGGGCGATGCCCGCCCCGGCCCGGCGGCCAAGTTAAAAAAATAAATAATCCCCGTTCAGTCTCAATGGCAGGGTGCGGGCCGGCCCGGCGGCGAGTGCGGCGGGCAGCAGGCCTCTTGGACAGGTTGAGAGATAAAAAAATAATAATTCCCGTTCAGTCTCAATGGCAGGGTGCGGGCCGGCCCGGCGGCGATTGCGGCGGGCAGCAGGCCTCTTGGACAGGTTGAGAGATAAAAAAAATAATAATTCCCATGCAGTCTCAATGGCGGGGTGCGGGCCGGGGAATAGGCCTCTTGGCCGGGGTGAATATGTTGGAACGCAGCGCGCGTAAATAGAAGCGGCTGGAGGTACCGGGGGCGTAGCCCGCCCCGGCCCGGAGGCAGAGTTAAAAAAAATAATAATCCCGTTCAGTCTCAATGGCGGGGTGCGGGCCGGCCCGGCGGCGAGTGCGGCGGGCAGCAGGCCTCTTGGACAGGTTGAGAGATAAAAAAATAATAATTCCCGTGCAGTCTCAATGGCGGGGTGCGGGCCGGGGAATAGGCCTCTTGGCCGGGGTGAATAGTGTTGGAACACGGCCCGCGGAAATAGTAGCGGCTGGAGGTACCGGGGGCGATGCCCGCCCCGGCCCGGCGGCCAAGTTAAAAAAATAAATAATCCCCGTTCAGTCTCAATGGCAGGGTGCGGGCCGGCCCGGCGGCGAGTGCGGCGGGCAGCAGGCCTCTTGGACAGGTTGAGAGATAAAAAAATAATAATTCCCGTTCAGTCTCAATGGCAGGGTGCGGGCCGGCCCGGCGGCGATTGCGGCGGGCAGCAGGCCTCTTGGACAGGTTGAGAGATAAAAAAAATAATAATTCCCATGCAGTCTCAATGGCGGGGTGCGGGCCGGGGAATAGGCCTCTTGGCCGGGGTGAATATGTTGGAACGCGGCGCGCGTAAATAGAAGCGGCTGGAGGTACCGGGGGCGTAGCCCGCCCCGGCCCGGAGGCAGAGTTAAAAAAAATAATAATCCCCGTTCAGTCTCAATGGCGGGGTGCGGGCCGGCCCGGCGGCGAGTGCGGCGGGCAGCAGGCCTCTTGGACAGGTTGAGAGATAAAAAAATAATAATTCCCGTGCAGTCTCAATGGCGGGGTGCGGGCCGGGGAATAGGCCTCTTGGCCGGGGTGAATAGTGTTGGAACACGGCCCGCGGAAATAGTAGCGGCTGGAGGTACCGGGGGCGAAGCCCGCCCCGGCCCGGAGGCCGAGTTAAAAAAAATAATAATCCCCGTTCAGTCTCAATGGCGGGGTGCGGGCCGGCCCGGCGGCGAGTGCGGCGGGCAGCAGGCCTCTTGGACAGGTTGAGAGATAAAAAAATAATAATTCCCGTGCAGTCTCAATGGCGGGGTGCGGGCCGGCCCGGCGGACGAGTGTGGCCGGGGAAGAGGCCTCTTGGCCGGGGTGAATATGTTGGAACGCGGCGCGCGTAAATAGAAGCGGCTGGAGGTACCGGGGCGAAGCCCGCCCCGGCCCGGAGGCCGAGTTAAAAAAAATAATAATCCCCGTTCAGTCTCAATGGCGGGGTGCGGGCCGGCCCGGCGGCGAGTGCGGCGGGCAGCAGGCCTCTTGGACAGGTTGAGAGATAAAAAAATAATAATTCCCGTTCAGTCTCAATGGCAGGGTGCGGGCCGGCCCGGCGGCGATTGCGGCGGGCAGCAGGCCTCTTGGACAGGTTGAGAGATAAAAAAATAATAATTCCCATGCAGTCTCAATGGCGGGGTGCGGGCCGGGGAATAGGCCTCTTGGCCGGGGTGAATAGTGTTGGAACACGGCCCGCGGAAATAGTAGCGGCTGGAGGTACCGGGGGCGATGCCCGCCCCGGGCCGGCGGCCAAGTTAAAAAAATAAATAATCCCCGTTCAGTCTCAATGGCAGGGTGCGGGCCGGCCCGGCGGCGATTGCGGCGGGCAGTAGGCCTCTTGGATAGGTTGAGAGATAAAAAAATAATAATTCCCGTGCAGTCTCAATGGCGGGGTGCGGGCCGGGGAATAGGCCTCTTGGCCGGGGTGAATAGTGTTGGAACACGGCCCGCGGAAATAGTAGCGGCTGGAGGTACCGGGGGCGATGCCCGCCCCGGCCCGGCGGCCAAGTTAAAAAAATAAATAATCCCCGTTCAGTCTCAATGGCAGGGTGCGGGCCGGCCCGGCGGCGATTGCGGCGGGCAGCAGGCCTCTTGGACAGGTTGAGAGATAAAAAAATAATAATTCCCATGCAGTCTCAATGGCGGGGTGCGGGCCGGGGAATAGGCCTCTTGGCCGGGGTGAATAGTGTTGGAACACGGCCCGCGGAAATAGTAGCGGCTGGAGGTACCGGGGGCGATGCCCGCCCCGGCCCGGCGGCCAAGTTAAAAAAATAAATAATCCCCGTTCAGTCTCAATGGCAGGGTGCGGGCCGGCCCGGCGGCGAGTGCGGCGGGCAGCAGGCCTCTTGGACAGGTTGAGAGATAAAAAAATAATAATTCCCGTTCAGTCTCAATGGCAGGGTGCGGGCCGGCCCGGCGGCGATTGCGGCGGGCAGCAGGCCTCTTGGACAGGTTGAGAGATAAAAAAAATAATAATTCCCATGCAGTCTCAATGGCGGGGTGCGGGCCGGGGAATAGGCCTCTTGGCCGGGGTGAATATGTTGGAACGCGGCGCGCGTAAATAGAAGCGGCTGGAGGTACCGGGGGCGTAGCCCGCCCCGGCCCGGAGGCAGAGTTAAAAAAAAAAATAATCCCCGTTCAGTCTCAATGGCGGGGTGCGGGCCGGCCCGGCGGCGAGTGCGGCGGGCAGCAGGCCTCTTGGACAGGTTGAGAGATAAAAAAATAATAATTCCCGTGCAGTCTCAATGGCGGGGTGCGGGCCGGGGAATAGGCCTCTTGGCCGGGGTGAATAGTGTTGGAACACGGCCCGCGGAAATAGTAGCGGCTGGAGGTACCGGGGGCGATGCCCGCCCCGGCCCGGGGGCCAAGTTAAAAAAATAAATAATCGACGTTCAGTCTCAATGGCAGGGTGCGGGCCGGCCCGGCGGCGATTGCGGCGGGCAGCAGGCCTCTTGGACAGGTTGAGAGATAAAAAAAATAATAATTCCCATGCAGTCTCAATGGCGGGGTGCGGGCCGGGGAATAGGCCTCTTGGCCGGGGTGAATATGTTGGAACGCGGCGCGCGTAAATAGAAGCGGCTGGAGGTACCGGGGGCGTAGCCCGCCCCGGCCCGGAGGCAGAGTTAAAAAAAATAATAATCCCCGTTCAGTCTCAATGGCGGGGTGCGGGCCGGCCCGGCGGCGAGTGCGGCGGGCAGCAGGCCTCTTGGACAGGTTGAGAGATAAAAAAATAATAATTCCCGTGCAGTCTCAATGGTGGGGTGCGGGCCGGGGAATAGGCCTCTTGGCCGGGGTGAATAGTGTTGGAACACGGCCCGCGGAAATAGTAGCGGCTGGAGGTACCGGGGGCGATGCCCGCCCCGGCCCAGCGGCCAAGTTAAAAAAATAAATAATCCCCGTTCAGTCTCAATGGCAGGGTGCGGGCCGGCCCGGCGGCGATTGCGGCGGGCAGCAGGCCTCTTGGACAGGTTGAGAGATATAAAAATAATAATTCCCGTGCAGTCTCAATGGCGGGGTGCGGGCTGGCCCGGCGGACGAGTGTGGCCGGGGAAGAGGCCTCTTGGCCGGGGTGAATATGTTGGAACGCGGCGCGCGTAAATAGAAGCGGCTGGAGGTACCGGGGGCGAAGCCCGCCCCGGCCCGGAGGCCGAGTTAAAAAAAATAATAATCCCCGTTCAGTCTCAATGGCGGGGTGCGGAACGGCCCGGCGGCGAGTGCGGCGGGCAGCAGGCCTCTTGGACAGGTTGAGAGATAAAAAAATAATAATTCCCGTGCAGTCTCAATGGCGGGGTGCGGGCCGGGGAATAGGCCTCTTGGCCGGGGTGAATAGTGTTGGAACACGGCCCGCGGAAATAGTAGCGGCTGGAGGTACCGGGGGCGATGCCCGCCCCGGCCCGGCGGCCAAGTTAAAAAAATAAATAATCCCCGTTCAGTCTCAATGGCAGGGTGCGGGCCGGCCCGGCGGCGATTGCGGCGGGCAGCAGGCCTCTTGGACAGGTTGAGAGATAAAAAAATAATAATTCCCGTGCAGTCTCAATGGCGGGGTGCGGGCCGGGGAATAGGCCTCTTGGCCGTGGTGAATAGAGTTGGAACACGGCCCGCGGAAATAGTAGCGGCTGGAGGTACCGGGGGCGATGCCCGCCCCGGGCCGGCGGCCAAGTTAAAAAAATAAATAATCCCCGTTCAGTCTCAATGGCAGGGTGCGGGCCGGCCCGGCGGCGAGTGCGGCGGGCAGCAGGCCTCTTGGACAGGTTGAGAGATAAAAAAATAATAATTCCCGTTCAGTCTCAATGGCAGGGTGCGGGCCGGCCCGGCGGCGATTGCGGCGGGCAGCAGGCCTCTTGGACAGGTTGAGAGATAAAAAAATAATAATTCCCATGCAGTCTCAATGGCGGGGTGTGGGCCGGGGAATAGGCCTCTTGGCCGGGGTGAATATGTTGGAACGCGGCGCGCGTAAATAGAAGCGGCTGGAGGTACCGGGGGCGAAGCCCGCCCCGGCCCGGAGGCCGAGTTAAAAAAAATAATAATCCCCGTTCAGTCTCAATGGCGGGGTGCGGGCCGGCCCGGCGGCGAGTGCGGCGGGCAGCAGGCCTCTTGGACAGGTTGAGAGATAAAAAAATAATAATTCCCGTGCAGTCTCAATGGCGGGGTGCGGGCCGGGGAATAGGCCTCTTGGCCGGGGTGAATATGTTGGAACGCGGCGCACGTAAATAGAAGCGGCTGGAGGTACCGGGGGCGAAGCCCGCCCCGGCCCGGAGGCCGAGTTAAAAAAAATAATAATCCCCGTTCAGTCTCAATGGCGGGGTGCGGGCCGGCCCGGCGGCGAGTGCGGCGGGCAGCAGGCCTCTTGGACAGGTTGAGAGATAAAAAAATAATAATTCCCGTGCAGTCTCAATGGCGGGGTGCGGGCCGGGGAATAGGCCTCTTGGCCGGGGTGAATAGTGTTGGAACACGGCCCGCGGAAATAGTAGCGGCTGGAGGTACCGGGGGCGATGCCCGCCCCGGCCCGGCGGCCAAGTTAAAAAAATAAATAATCCCCGTTCAGTCTCAATGGCAGGGTGCGGGCCGGCCCGGCGGCGATTGCGGCGGGCAGCAGGCCTCTTGGACAGGTTGAGAGATAAAAAAATAATAATTCCCATGCAGTCTCAATGGCGGGGTGCGGGCCGGGGAATAGGCCTCTTGGCCGGGGTGAATAGTGTTGGAACACGGCCCGCGGAAATAGTAGCGGCTGGAGGTACCGGGGGCGATGCCCGCCCCGGCCCGGCGGCCAAGTTAAAAAAATAAATAATCCCCGTTCAGTCTCAATGGCAGGGTGCGGGCCGGCCCGGCGGCGATTGCGGCAGGCCTCTTGGACAGGTTGAGAGATAAAAAAATAATAATTCCCATGCAGTCTCAATGGCGGGGTGCGGGCCGGGGAATAGGCCTCTTGGCCGGGGTGAATAGTGTTGGAACACGGCCCGCGGAAATAGTAGCGGCTGGAGGTACCGGGGGCGATGCCCGCCCCGGGCCGGCGGCCAAGTTAAAAAAATAAATAATCCCGTTCAGTCTCAATGGCAGGGTGCGGGCCGGCCCTGCGGCGATTGCGGCGGGCAGCAGGCCTCTTGGACAGGTTGAGAGATATAAAAATAATAATTCCCGTGCAGTCTCAATGGCGGGGTGCGGGCCGGCCCGGCGGACGAGTGTGGCCGGGGAAGAGGCCTCTTGGCCGGGGTGAATATGTTGGAACGCGGCGCGCGTAAATAGAAGCGGCTGGAGGTACCGGGGGCGAAGCCCGCCCCGGCCCGGAGGCCGAGTTAAAAAAAATAATAATCCCGTTCAGTCTCAATGGTGGGGTGCGGGCCGGCCCGGCGGCGAGTGCGGCGGGCAGCAGGCCTCTTGGACAGGTTGAGAGATAAAAAAAATCATAATTCCCATGCAGTCTCAATGGCGGGGTGCGGGCCGGCCCGGCGGACGAGTGTGGCCGGGGAAGAGGCCTCTTGGCCGGGATGAATATGTTGGAACGCGGCGCGCGTAAATAGAAGCGGCTGGAGGTACCGGGGGCGAAGCCCGCCCCGGCCCGGAGGCCGAGTTAAAAAAAATAATAATCCCCGTTCAGTCTCAATGGCGGGGTGCGGGCCGGCCCGGCGGCGAGTGCGGCGGGCAGCAGGCCTCTTGGACAGGTTGAGAGATAAAAAAATAATAATTCCCGTGCAGTCTCAATGGCGGGGTGCGGGCCGGCCCGGCGGACGAGTGTGGCCGGGGAAAAGGCCTCTTGGCCGGGGTGAATATGTTGGAACGCGGCGCGCGTAAATAGAAGCGGCTGGAGGTACCGGGGGCGAAGCCCGCCCCGGCCCGGAGGCCGAGTTAAAAAAAATAATAATCCCCGTTCAGTCTCAATGGCGGGGTGCGGGCCGGCCCGGCGGCGAGTGCGGCGGGCAGCAGGCCTCTTGGACAGGTTGAGAAATAAAAAAATAATAATTCCCGTACAGTCTCAATGGCGGGGTGCGGGCCGGCCCGGCGGACGAGTGCGGCGGGCAGCAGGCCTCTTGGACAGGTTGAGAGATAAAAAAAATAATAATTCCCGTGCAGTCTCAATGGCGGGGTGCGGGCCGGGGAATAGGCCTCTTGGCCGGGGTGAATAGTGTTGGAACACGGCCCGCGGAAATAGTAGCGGCTGGAGGTACCGGGGGCGATGCCCGCCCCGGCCCGGCGGCCAAGTTAAAAAAATAAATAATCCCGTTCAGTCTCGATGGCAGGGTGCGGGCCGGCCCGGCGGCGATTGCGGCGGGCAGCAGGCCTCTTGGACAGGTTGAGAGATAAAAAAATAATAATTCCCATGCAGTCTCATTGGCGGGGTGCGGGCCGGGGAATAGGCCTCTTGGCCGGGGTGAATAGTGTTGGAACACGGCCCGCGGAAATAGTAGCGGCTGGAGGTACCGGGGGCGATGCCCGCCCCGGCCCGGCGGCCAAGTTAAAAAAATAAATAAACCCCGTTCAGTCTCAATGGCAGGGTGCGGGCCGGCCCGGCGGCGAGTGCGGCGGGCAGCAGGCCTCTTGGACAGGTTGAGAGATAAAAAAATAATAATTCCCGTTCAGTCTCAATGGCAGGGTGCGGGCCGGCCCGGCGGCGATTGCGGCGGGCAGCAGGCCTCTTGGACAGGTTGAGAGATAAAAAAATAATAATTCCCATGCAGTCTCAATGGCGGGGTGCGGGCCGGGGAATAGGCCTCTTGGCCGGGGTGAATATGTTGGAACGCGGCGCGCGTAAATAGAAGCGGCTGGAGGTACCGGGGGCGAAGCCCGCCCCGGCCGGAGGCCGAGTTAAAAAAATAATAATCCCCGTTCAGTCTTAATGGCGGGGTGCGGGCCGGCCCGGCGGCGAGTGCGGCGGGCAGCAGGCCTCTTGGACAGGTTGAGAGATAAAAAAATAATAATTCCCGTGCAGTCTCAATGGCGGGGTGCGGGCCGGGGAATAGGCCTCTTGGCCGGGGTGAATAGTGTTGGAACACGGCCCGCGGAAATAGTAGCGGCTGGAGGTACCGGGGGCGATGCCCGCCCCGGGCCGGCGGCCAAGTTAAAAAAATAAATAATCCCGTTCAGTCTCAATGGCAGGGTGCGGGCCGGCCCGGCGGCGAGTGCGGCGGGCAGCAGGCCTCTTGGACAGGTTGAGAGATAAAAAAATAATAATTCCCGTTCAGTCTCAATGGCAGGGTGCGGGCCGGCCCGGCGGCGATTGCGGCGGGCAGCAGGCCTCTTGGACAGGTTGAGAGATAAAAAAATAATAATTCCCATGCAGTCTCAATGGCGGGGTGCGGGCCGGGGAATAGGCCTCTTGGCCGGGGTGAATATGTTGGAACGCGGCGCGCGTAAATAGAAGCGGCTGGAGGTACCGGGGGCGAAGCCCGCCCCGGCCCGGAGGCCGAGTTAAAAAAATAATAATCCCCGTTTAGTCTTAATGGCGGGGTGCGGGCCGGCCCGGCGGCGAGTGCGGCGGGCAGCAGGCCTCTTGGACAGGTTGAGAGATAAAAAAATAATAATTCCCGTGCAGTCTCAATGGCGGGGTGCGGGCCGGGGAATAGGCCTCTTGGCCGGGGTGAATAGTGTTGGAACACGGCCCGCGGAAATAGTAGCGGCTGGAGGTACCGGGGGCGATGCCCGCCCCGGGCCGGCGGCCAAGTTAAAAAAATAAATAATCCCCGTTCAGTCTCAATGGCAGGGTGCGGGCCGGCGCGGCGGCGATTGCGGCGGGCAGCAGGCCTCTTGGACAGGTTGAGAGATAAAAAAATAATAATTCCCGTGCAGTCTCAATGGCGGGGTGCGGGCCGGGGAATAGGCCTCTTGGCCGGGGTGAATAGTGTTGGAACACGGCCCGCGGAAATAGTAGCGGCTGGAGGTACCGGGGGCGATGCCCGCCCCGGGCCGGCGGCCAAGTTAAAAAAATAAATAATCCCCGTTCAGTCTCAATGGCAGGGTGCGGGCCGGCCCGGCGGCGAGTGCGGCGGGCAGCAGGCCTCTTGGACAGGTTGAGAGATAAAAAAATAATAATTCCCGTTCAGTCTCAATGGCAGGGTGCGGGCCGGCCCGGCGGCGATTGCGGCGGGCAGCAGGCCTCTTGGACAGGTTGAGAGATAAAAAAATAATAATTCCCATGCAGTCTCAATGGCGGGGTGCGGGCCGGGGAATAGGCCTCTTGGCCGGGGTGAATATGTTGGAACGCGGCGCGCGTAAATAGAAGCGGCTGGAGGTACCGGGGGCGAAGCCCGCCCCGGCCCGGAGGCCGAGTTAAAAAAAATAATAATCCCCGTTCAGTCTCAATGGCGGGGTGCGGGCCGGCCCGGCGGCGAGTGCGGCGGGCAGCAGGCCTCTTGGACAGGTTGAGAGATAAAAAAATAATAATTCCCGTGCAGTCTCAATGGCGGGGTGCGGGCCGGGGAATAGGCCTCTTGGCCGGGGTGAATAGTGTTGGAACACGGCCCGCGGAAATAGTAGCGGCTGGAGGTACCGGGGGCGATGCCCGCCCCGGCCCGGCGGCCAAGTTAAAAAAATAAATAATCCCCGTTCAGTCTCAATGGCAGGGTGCGGGCCGGCCCGGCGGCGATTGCGGCGGGCAGCAGGCCTCTTGGACAGGTTGAGAGATAAAAAAAATAATAATTCCCGTGCAGTCTCAATGGCGGGGTGCGGGCCGGGGAATAGGCCTCTTGGCCGGGGTGAATAGTGTTGGAACACGGCCCGCGGAAATAGTAGCGGCTGGAGGTACCGGGGGCGATGCCCGCCCCGGGCCGGCGGCCAAGTTAAAAAAATAAATAATCCCCGTTCAGTCTCAATGGCAGGGTGCGGGCCGGCCCGGCGGCGAGTGCGGCGGGCAGCAGGCCTCTTGGACAGGTTGAGAGATAAAAAAATAATAATTCCCGTGCAGTCTCAATGGCGGGGTGCGGGCCGGGGAATAGGCCTCTTGGCCGGGGTGAATAGTGTTGGAACACGGCCCGCGGAAATAGTAGCGGCTGGAGGTACCGGGGGCGATGCCCGCCCCGGCCCGGCGGCCAAGTTAAAAAAATAAATAATCCCGTTCAGTCTCAATGGCAGGGTGCGGGCCGGCCCGGCGGCGATTGCGGCGGGCAGCAGGCCTCTTGGACAGGTTGAGAGATAAAAAAATAATAATTCCCATGCAGTCTCAATGGCGGGGTGCGGGCCGGGGAATAGGCCTCTTGGCCGGGGGGAATAGTGTTGGAACACGGCCCGCGGAAATAGTAGCGGCTGGAGGTACCGGGGGCGATGCCCGCCCCGGCCCGGCGGCCAAGTTAAAAAAATAAATAATCCCCGTTCAGTCTCAATGGCAGGGTGCGGGCCGGCCCTGCGGCGATTGCGGCGGGCAGCAGGCCTCTTGGACAGGTTGAGAGATATAAAAATAATAATTCCCGTGCAGTCTCAATGGCGGGGTGCGGGCCGGCCCGGCGGACGAGTGTGGCCGGGGAAGAGGCCTCTTGGCCGGGGTGAATATGTTGGAACGCGGCGCGCGTAAATAGAAGCGGCTGGAGGTACCGGGGGCGAAGCCCGCCCCGGCCCGGAGGCCGAGTTAAAAAAAATAATAATCCCGTTCAGTCTCAATGGTGGGGTGCGGGCCGGCCCGGCGGCGAGTGCGGCGGGCAGCAGGCCTCTTGGACAGGTTGAGAGATAAAAAAAATCATAATTCCCATGCAGTCTCAATGGCGGGGTGCGGGCCGGCCCGGCGGACGAGTGTGGCCGGGGAAGAGGCCTCTTGGCCGGGATGAATATGTTGGAACGCGGCGCGCGTAAATAGAAGCGGCTGGAGGTACCGGGGGCGAAGCCCGCCCCGGCCCGGAGGCCGAGTTAAAAAAAATAATAATCCCCGTTCAGTCTCAATGGCGGGGTGCGGGCCGGCCCGGCGGCGAGTGCGGCGGGCAGCAGGCCTCTTGGACAGGTTGAGAGATAAAAAAATAATAATTCCCGTGCAGTCTCAATGGCGGGGTGCGGGCCGGCCCGGCGGACGAGTGTGGCCGGGGAAAAGGCCTCTTGGCCGGGGTGAATATGTTGGAACGCGGCGCGCGTAAATAGAAGCGGCTGGAGGTACCGGGGGCGAAGCCCGCCCCGGCCCGGAGGCCGAGTTAAAAAAAATAATAATCCCCGTTCAGTCTCAATGGCGGGGTGCGGGCCGGCCCGGCGGCGAGTGCGGCGGGCAGCAGGCCTCTTGGACAGGTTGAGAAATAAAAAAATAATAATTCCCGTACAGTCTCAATGGCGGGGTGCGGGCCGGCCCGGCGGACGAGTGCGGCGGGCAGCAGGCCTCTTGGACAGGTTGAGAGATAAAAAAAATAATAATTCCCGTGCAGTCTCAATGGCGGGGTGCGGGCCGGGGAATAGGCCTCTTGGCCGGGGTGAATAGTGTTGGAACACGGCCCGCGGAAATAGTAGCGGCTGGAGGTACCGGGGGCGATGCCCGCCCCGGCCCGGCGGCCAAGTTAAAAAAATAAATAATCCCGTTCAGTCTCGATGGCAGGGTGCGGGCCGGCCCGGCGGCGATTGCGGCGGGCAGCAGGCCTCTTGGACAGGTTGAGAGATAAAAAAATAATAATTCCCATGCAGTCTCATTGGCGGGGTGCGGGCCGGGGAATAGGCCTCTTGGCCGGGGTGAATAGTGTTGGAACACGGCCCGCGGAAATAGTAGCGGCTGGAGGTACCGGGGGCGATGCCCGCCCCGGCCCGGCGGCCAAGTTAAAAAAATAAATAAACCCCGTTCAGTCTCAATGGCAGGGTGCGGGCCGGCCCGGCGGCGAGTGCGGCGGGCAGCAGGCCTCTTGGACAGGTTGAGAGATAAAAAAATAATAATTCCCGTTCAGTCTCAATGGCAGGGTGCGGGCCGGCCCGGCGGCGATTGCGGCGGGCAGCAGGCCTCTTGGACAGGTTGAGAGATAAAAAAATAATAATTCCCATGCAGTCTCAATGGCGGGGTGCGGGCCGGGGAATAGGCCTCTTGGCCGGGGTGAATATGTTGGAACGCGGCGCGCGTAAATAGAAGCGGCTGGAGGTACCGGGGGCGAAGCCCGCCCCGGCCGGAGGCCGAGTTAAAAAAATAATAATCCCCGTTCAGTCTTAATGGCGGGGTGCGGGCCGGCCCGGCGGCGAGTGCGGCGGGCAGCAGGCCTCTTGGACAGGTTGAGAGATAAAAAAATAATAATTCCCGTGCAGTCTCAATGGCGGGGTGCGGGCCGGGGAATAGGCCTCTTGGCCGGGGTGAATAGTGTTGGAACACGGCCCGCGGAAATAGTAGCGGCTGGAGGTACCGGGGGCGATGCCCGCCCCGGGCCGGCGGCCAAGTTAAAAAAATAAATAATCCCGTTCAGTCTCAATGGCAGGGTGCGGGCCGGCCCGGCGGCGAGTGCGGCGGGCAGCAGGCCTCTTGGACAGGTTGAGAGATAAAAAAATAATAATTCCCGTTCAGTCTCAATGGCAGGGTGCGGGCCGGCCCGGCGGCGATTGCGGCGGGCAGCAGGCCTCTTGGACAGGTTGAGAGATAAAAAAATAATAATTCCCATGCAGTCTCAATGGCGGGGTGCGGGCCGGGGAATAGGCCTCTTGGCCGGGGTGAATATGTTGGAACGCGGCGCGCGTAAATAGAAGCGGCTGGAGGTACCGGGGGCGAAGCCCGCCCCGGCCCGGAGGCCGAGTTAAAAAAATAATAATCCCCGTTTAGTCTTAATGGCGGGGTGCGGGCCGGCCCGGCGGCGAGTGCGGCGGGCAGCAGGCCTCTTGGACAGGTTGAGAGATAAAAAAATAATAATTCCCGTGCAGTCTCAATGGCGGGGTGCGGGCCGGGGAATAGGCCTCTTGGCCGGGGTGAATAGTGTTGGAACACGGCCCGCGGAAATAGTAGCGGCTGGAGGTACCGGGGGCGATGCCCGCCCCGGGCCGGCGGCCAAGTTAAAAAAATAAATAATCCCCGTTCAGTCTCAATGGCAGGGTGCGGGCCGGCGCGGCGGCGATTGCGGCGGGCAGCAGGCCTCTTGGACAGGTTGAGAGATAAAAAAATAATAATTCCCGTGCAGTCTCAATGGCGGGGTGCGGGCCGGGGAATAGGCCTCTTGGCCGGGGTGAATAGTGTTGGAACACGGCCCGCGGAAATAGTAGCGGCTGGAGGTACCGGGGGCGATGCCCGCCCCGGGCCGGCGGCCAAGTTAAAAAAATAAATAATCCCCGTTCAGTCTCAATGGCAGGGTGCGGGCCGGCCCGGCGGCGAGTGCGGCGGGCAGCAGGCCTCTTGGACAGGTTGAGAGATAAAAAAATAATAATTCCCGTTCAGTCTCAATGGCAGGGTGCGGGCCGGCCCGGCGGCGATTGCGGCGGGCAGCAGGCCTCTTGGACAGGTTGAGAGATAAAAAAATAATAATTCCCATGCAGTCTCAATGGCGGGGTGCGGGCCGGGGAATAGGCCTCTTGGCCGGGGTGAATATGTTGGAACGCGGCGCGCGTAAATAGAAGCGGCTGGAGGTACCGGGGGCGAAGCCCGCCCCGGCCCGGAGGCCGAGTTAAAAAAAATAATAATCCCCGTTCAGTCTCAATGGCGGGGTGCGGGCCGGCCCGGCGGCGAGTGCGGCGGGCAGCAGGCCTCTTGGACAGGTTGAGAGATAAAAAAATAATAATTCCCGTGCAGTCTCAATGGCGGGGTGCGGGCCGGGGAATAGGCCTCTTGGCCGGGGTGAATAGTGTTGGAACACGGCCCGCGGAAATAGTAGCGGCTGGAGGTACCGGGGGCGATGCCCGCCCCGGCCCGGCGGCCAAGTTAAAAAAATAAATAATCCCCGTTCAGTCTCAATGGCAGGGTGCGGGCCGGCCCGGCGGCGATTGCGGCGGGCAGCAGGCCTCTTGGACAGGTTGAGAGATAAAAAAAATAATAATTCCCGTGCAGTCTCAATGGCGGGGTGCGGGCCGGGGAATAGGCCTCTTGGCCGGGGTGAATAGTGTTGGAACACGGCCCGCGGAAATAGTAGCGGCTGGAGGTACCGGGGGCGATGCCCGCCCCGGGCCGGCGGCCAAGTTAAAAAAATAAATAATCCCCGTTCAGTCTCAATGGCAGGGTGCGGGCCGGCCCGGCGGCGAGTGCGGCGGGCAGCAGGCCTCTTGGACAGGTTGAGAGATAAAAAAATAATAATTCCCGTGCAGTCTCAATGGCGGGGTGCGGGCCGGGGAATAGGCCTCTTGGCCGGGGTGAATAGTGTTGGAACACGGCCCGCGGAAATAGTAGCGGCTGGAGGTACCGGGGGCGATGCCCGCCCCGGCCCGGCGGCCAAGTTAAAAAAATAAATAATCCCGTTCAGTCTCAATGGCAGGGTGCGGGCCGGCCCGGCGGCGATTGCGGCGGGCAGCAGGCCTCTTGGACAGGTTGAGAGATAAAAAAATAATAATTCCCATGCAGTCTCAATGGCGGGGTGCGGGCCGGGGAATAGGCCTCTTGGCCGGGGGGAATAGTGTTGGAACACGGCCCGCGGAAATAGTAGCGGCTGGAGGTACCGGGGGCGATGCCCGCCCCGGCCCGGCGGCCAAGTTAAAAAAATAAATAATCCCCGTTCAGTCTCAATGGCAGGGTGCGGGCCGGCCCGGCGGCGATTGCGGCGGGCAGCAGGCCTCTTGGACAGGTTGAGAGATATAAAAATAATAATTCCCGTGCAGTCTCAATGGCGGGGTGTGGGCCGGCCCGGCGGACGAGTGTGGCCGGGGAAGAGGCCTCTTGGCCGGGGTGAATATGTTGGAACGCGGCGCGCGTAAATAGAAGCGGCTGGAGGTACCGGGGGCGAAGCCCGCCCCGGCCCGGAGGCCGAGTTAAAAAAAATAATAATCCCCGTTCAGTCTCAATGGCGGGGTGCGGGCCGGCCCGGCGGCGAGTGCGGCGGGCAGCAGGCCACTTGGACAGGTTGAGAGATAAAAAAATAATAATTCCCGTGCAGTCTCAATGGCGGGGTGCGGGCCGGCCCGGCGGACGAGTGTGGCCGGGGAAGAGGCCTCTTGGCCGGGGTGAATATGTTGGAACGCGGCGCGCGTAAATAGAAGCGGCTGGAGGTACCGGGGGCGAAGCCCGCCCCGGCCCGGAGGCCGAGTTAAAAAAAATAATAATCCCCGTTCAGTCTCAATGGCGGGGTGCGGGCCGGCCCGGCGGCGAGTGCGGCGGGCAGCAGGCCTCTTGGACAGGTTGAGAGATAAAAAAATAATAATTCCCGTGCAGTCTCAATGGCGGGGTGCGGGCCGGGGAATAGGCCTCTTGGCCGGGGTGAATAGTGTTGGAACACGGCCCGCGGAAATAGTAGCGGCTGGAGGTACCGGGGGCGATGCCCGCCCCGGCCCGGCGGCCAAGTTAAAAAAATAAATAATCCCGTTCAGTCTCAATGGCAGGGTGCGGGCCGGCCCGGCGGCGATTGCGGCGGGCAGCAGGCCTCTTGGACAGGTTGAGAGATAAAAAAATAATAATTCCCATGCAGTCTCAATGGCGGGGTGCGGGCCGGGGAATAGGCCTCTTGGCCGGGGGGAATAGTGTTGGAACACGGCCCGCGGAAATAGTAGCGGCTGGAGGTACCGGGGGCGATGCCCGCCCCGGCCCGGCGGCCAAGTTAAAAAAATAAATAATCCCCGTTCAGTCTCAATGGCAGGGTGCGGGCCGGCCCGGCGGCGATTGCGGCGGGCAGCAGGCCTCTTGGACAGGTTGAGAGATATAAAAATAATAATTCCCGTGCAGTCTCAATGGCGGGGTGTGGGCCGGCCCGGCGGACGAGTGTGGCCGGGGAAGAGGCCTCTTGGCCGGGGTGAATATGTTGGAACGCGGCGCGCGTAAATAGAAGCGGCTGGAGGTACCGGGGGCGAAGCCCGCCCCGGCCCGGAGGCCGAGTTAAAAAAAATAATAATCCCCGTTCAGTCTCAATGGCGGGGTGCGGGCCGGCCCGGCGGCGAGTGCGGCGGGCAGCAGGCCACTTGGACAGGTTGAGAGATAAAAAAATAATAATTCCCGTGCAGTCTCAATGGCGGGGTGCGGGCCGGCCCGGCGGACGAGTGTGGCCGGGGAAGAGGCCTCTTGGCCGGGGTGAATATGTTGGAACGCGGCGCGCGTAAATAGAAGCGGCTGGAGGTACCGGGGGCGAAGCCCGCCCCGGCCCGGAGGCCGAGTTAAAAAAAATAATAATCCCCGTTCAGTCTCAATGGCGGGGTGCGGGCCGGCCCGGCGGCGAGTGCGGCGGGCAGCAGGCCTCTTGGACAGGTTGAGAGATAAAAAAATAATAATTCCCGTTCAGTCTAAATGGCAGGGTGCGGGCCGGCCCGGCAGCGATTGCGGCGGGCAGCAGGCCTCTTGGACAGGTTGAGAGATAAAAAAATAATAATTCCCATGCAGTCTCAATGGCGGGGTGCGGGCCGGGGAATAGGCCTCTTGGCCGGGGTGAATAGTGTTGGAACACGGCCCGCGGAAATAGTAGCGGCTGGAGGTACCGGGGGCGATGCCCGCCCCGGGCCGGCGGCCAAGTTAAAAAAATAAATAATCCCCGTTCAGTCTCAATGGCAGGGTGCGGGCCGGCCCGGCGGCGATTGCGGCGGGCAGTAGGCCTCTTGGACAGGTTGAGAGATAAAAAAATAATAATTCCCGTGCAGTCTCAATGGCGGGGTGCGGGCCGGGGAATAGGCCTCTTGGCCGGGGTGAATAGTGTTGGAACACGGCCCGCGGAAATAGTAGCGGCTGGAGGTACCGGGGGCGATGCCCGCCCCGGCCCGGCGGCCAAGTAAAAAAAATAAATAATCCCCGTTCAGTCTCAATGGCAGGGTGCGGGCCGGCCCGGCGGCGATTGCGGCGGGCAGCAGGCCTCTTGGACAGGTTGAGAGATAAAAAAATAATAATTCCCATGCAGTCTCAATGGCGGGGTGCGGGCCGGGGAATAGGCCTCTTGGCCGGGGTGAATAGTGTTGGAACACGGCCCGCGGAAATAGTAGCGGCTGGAGGTACCGGGGGCGATGCCCGCCCCGGCCCGGCGGCCAAGTTAAAAAAATAAATAATCCCCGTTCAGTCTCAATGGCAGGGTGCGGGCCGGCCCGGCGGCGAGTGCGGCGGGCAGCAGGCCTCTTGGACAGGTTGAGAGATAAAAAAATAATAATTCCCGTTCAGTCTCAATGGCAGGGTGCGGGCCGGCCCGGCGGCGATTGCGGCGGGCAGCAGGCCTCTTGGACAGGTTGAGAGATAAAAAAAATAATAATTCCCATGCAGTCTCAATGGCGGGGTGCGGGCCGGGGAATAGGCCTCTTGGCCGGGGTGAATATGTTGGAACGCGGCGCGCGTAAATAGAAGCGGCTGGAGGTACCGGGGGCGTAGCCCGCCCCGGCCCGGAGGCAGAGTTAAAAAAAATAATAATCCCCGTTCAGTCTCAATGGCGGGGTGCGGGCCGGCCCGGCGGCGAGTGCGGCGGGCAGCAGGCCTCTTGGACAGGTTGAGAGATAAAAAAATAATAATTCCCGTGCAGTCTCAATGGCGGGGTGCGGGCCGGGGAATAGGCCTCTTGGCCGGGGTGAATAGTGTTGGAACACGGCCCGCGGAAATAGTAGCGGCTGGAGGTACCGGGGGCGATGCCCGCCCCGGCCCGGCGGCCAAGTTAAAAAAATAAATAATCCCCGTTCAGTCTCAATGGCAGGGTGCGGGCCGGCCCGGCGGCGATTGCGGCGGGCAGCAGGCCTCTTGGACAGGTTGAGAGATAAAAAAATAATAATTCCCATGCAGTCTCAATGGCGGGGTGCGGGCCGGGGAATAGGCCTCTTGGCCGGGGTGAATAGTGTTGGAACACGGCCCGCGGAAATAGTAGCGGCTGGAGGTACCGGGGGCGATGCCCGCCCCGGCCCGGCGGCCAAGTTAAAAAAATAAATAATCCCCGTTCAGTCTCAATGGCAGGGTGCGGGCCGGCCCGGCGGCGAGTGCGGCGGGCAGCAGGCCTCTTGGACAGGTTGAGAGATAAAAAAATAATAATTCCCGTTCAGTCTCAATGGCAGGGTGCGGGCCGGCCCGGCGGCCATTGCGGCGGGCAGCAGGCCTCTTGGACAGGTTGAGAGATAAAAAAAATAATAATTCCCATGCAGTCTCAATGGCGGGGTGCGGGCCGGGGAATAGGCCTCTTGGCCGGGGTGAATATGTTGGAACGCGGCGCGCGTAAATAGAAGCGGCTGGAGGTACCGGGGGCGTAGCCCGCCCCGGCCCGGAGGCAGAGTTAAAAAAAATAATAATCCCCGTTCAGTCTCAATGGCGGGGTGCGGGCCGGCCCGGCGGCGAGTGCGGCGGGCAGCAGGCCTCTTGGACAGGTTGAGAGATAAAAAAATAATAATTCCCGTGCAGTCTCAATGGCGGGGTGCGGGCCGGGGAATAGGCCTCTTGGCCGGGGTGAATAGTGTTGGAACACGGCCCGCGGAAATAGTAGCGGCTGGAGGTACCGGGGGCGATGCCCGCCCCGGCCCAGCGGCCAAGTTAAAAAAATAAATAATCCCCGTTCAGTCTCAATGGCAGGGTGCGGGCCGGCCCGGCGGCGATTGCGGCGGGCAGCAGGCCTCTTGGACAGGTTGAGAGATATAAAAATAATAATTCCCGTGCAGTCTCAATGGCGGGGTGCGGGCTGGCCCGGCGGACGAGTGTGGCCGGGGAAGAGGCCTCTTGGCCGGGGTGAATATGTTGGAACGCGGCGCGCGTAAATAGAAGCGGCTGGAGGTACCGGGGGCGAAGCCCGCCCCGGCCCGGAGGCCGAGTTAAAAAAAATAATAATCCCCGTTCAGTCTCAATGGCGGGGTGCGGAACGGCCCGGCGGCGAGTGCGGCGGGCAGCAGGCCTCTTGGACAGGTTGAGAGATTAAAAAATAATAATTCCCGTGCAGTCTCAATGGCGGGGTGCGGGCCGGCCCGGCGGACGAGTGTGGCCGGGGAAGAGGCCTCTTGGCCGGGGTGAATATGTTGGAACGCGGCGCGCGTAAATAGAAGCGGCTGGAGGTACCGGGGGCGAAGCCCGCCCCGGCCCGGAGGCCGAGTTAAAAAAAATAATAATCCCGTTCAGTCTCAATGGCGGGGTGCGGGCCGGCCCGGCGGCGAGTTCGGTGGGCAGCAGGCCTCTTGGACAGGTTGAGAGATAAAAAAATAATAATTCCCGTTCAGTCTCAATGGCGGGGTGCGGGCCGGCCCGGCGGACGAGTGTGGCCGGGGAAGAGGCCTCTTGGCCGGGGTGAATATGTTGGAACGCGGCGCGCGTAAATAGAAGCGGCTGGAGGTACCGGGGGCGAAGCCCGCCCCGGCCCGGAGGCCGAGTTAAAAAAAATAATAATCCCCGTTCAGTCTCAATGGCGGGGTGCGGGCCGGCCCGGCGGCGAGTGCGGCGGGCAGCAGGCCTCTTGGACAGGTTGAGAGATAAAAAAAATAATAATTCCCGTGCAGTCTCAATGGCGGGGTGTGGGCCGGGGAATAGGCCTCTTGGCCGGGGTGAATATGTTGGAACGCGGCGCGCGTAAATAGAAGCGGCTGGAGGTACCGGGGGCGAAGCCCGCCCCGGCCCGGAGGCCGAGTTAAAAAAAATAATAATCCCCGTTCAGTCTCAATGGCGGGGTGCGGGCCGGCCCGGCGGCGAGTGCGGCGGGCAGCAGGCCTCTTGGACAGGTTGAGAGATAAAAAAATAATAATTCCCGTGCAGTCTCAATGGCGGGGTACGGGCCGGGGAATAGGCCTCTTGGCCGGGGTGAATAGTGTTGGAACACGGCCCGCGGTAATAGTAGCGGCTGGAGGTACCGGGGGCGATGCCCGCCCCGGCCCGGCGGCCAAGTTAAAAAAATAAATAATCCCCGTTCAGTCTCAATGGCAGGGTGCGGGCCGGCCCGGCGGCGATTGCGGCGGGCAGCAGGCCTCTTGGACAGGTTGAGAGATAAAAAAATAATAATTCCCATGCAGTCTCAATGGCGGGGTGCGGGCCGGGGAATAGGCCTCTTGGCCGGGGTGAATAGTGTTGGAACACGGCCCGCGGAAATAGTAGCGGCTGGAGGTACCGGGGGCGATGCCCGCCCCGGCCCGGCGGCCAAGTTAAAAAAATAAATAATTCCGTTCAGTCTCAATGGCAGGGTGCGGGCCGGCCCGGCGGCGAGTGCGGCGGGCAGCAGGCCTCTTGGACAGGTTGAGAGATAAAAAAATAATAATTCCCATGCAGTCTCAATGGCAGGGTGCGGGCCGGCCCGGCGGCGATTGCGCGGGCAGCAGGCCTCTTGGACAGGTTGAGAGATAAAAAAATAATAATTCCCATGCAGTCTCAATGGCGGGGTGCGGGCCGGGGAATAGGCCTCTTGGCCGGGGTGAATATGTTGGAACGCGGCGCGCGTAAATAGAAGCGGCTGGAGGTACCGGGGGCGAAGCCCGCCCCGGCCCGGAGGCCGAGTTAAAAAAAATAATAATCCCCGTACAGTCTCAATGGCGGGGTGCGGGCCGGCCCGGCGGCGAGTGCGGCGGGCAGCAGGCCTCTTGGACAGGTTGAGAGATAAAAAAATAATAATTCCCGTGCAGTCTCAATGGCGGGGTGCGGGCCGGGGAATAGGCCTCTTGGCCGGGGTGAATAGTGTTGGAACACGGCCCGCGGTAATAGTAGCGGCTGGAGGTACCGGGGGCGATGCCCGCCCCGGCCCGGCGGCCAAGTTAAAAAAATAAATAATCCCCGTTCAGTCTCAATGGCAGGGTGCGGGCCGGCCCGGCGGCGATTGCGGCGGGCAGCAGGCCTCTTGGACAGGTTGAGAGATAAAAAAATAATAATTCCCATGCAGTCTCAATGGCGGGGTGCGGGCCGGGGAATAGGCCTCTTGGCCGGGGTGAATAGTGTTGGAACACAGCCCGCGGAAATAGTAGCGGCTGGAGGTACCGGGGGCGAAGCCCGCCCCGGCCCGGAGGCCGAGTTAAAAAAAATAATAATCCCCGTTCAGTCTCAATGGCGGGGTGCGGGCCGGCCCGGCGGCGAGTGCGGCGGGCAGCAGGCCTCTTGGACAGGTTGAGAGATAAAAAAATAATAATTCCCGTGCAGTCTCAATGGCGGGGTGCGGGCCGGGGAATAGGGCTCTTGGCCGGGGTGAATAGTGTTGGAACACGGCCCGCGGAAATAGTAGCGGCTGGAGGTACCGGGGGCGATGCCCGCCCCGGCCCGGCGGCCAAGTTAAAAAAATAAATAATCCCCGTTCAGTCTCAATGGCAGGGTGCGGGCCGGCCCGGCGGCGATTGCGGCGGGCAGCAGGCCTCTTGGACAGGTTGAGAGATAAAAAAATAATAATTCCCATGCAGTCTCAATGGCGGGGTGCGGGCCGGGGAATAGGCCTCTTGGCCGGGGTGAATAGTGTTGGAACACGGCCCGCGGAAATAGTAGCGGCTGGAGCTACCGGGGGCGATGCCCGCCCCGGCCCGGCGGCCAAGTTAAAAAAATAAATAATCCCCGTTCAGTCTCAATGGCAGGGTGCGGGCCGGCCCGGCGGCGAGTGCGGCGGGCATCAGGCCTCTTGGACAGGTTGAGAGATAAAAAAATAATAATTCCCGTTCAGTCTCAATGGCAGGGTGCGGGCCGGCCCGGCGGCGATTGCGGCGGGCAGCAGGCCTCTTGGACAGGTTGAGAGATAAAAAAATAATAATTCCCATGCAGTCTCAATGGCGGGGTGCGGGCCGGGGAATAGGCCTCTTGGCCGGGGTGAATATGTTGGAACGCGGCGCGCGTAAATAGAAGCGGCTGGAGGTACCGGGGGCGAAGCCCGCCCCGGCCCGGAGGCCGAGTTAAAAAAAATAATAATCCCCGTTCCAGTCTCAATGGCGGGGTGCGGGCCGGCCCGGCGGCGAGTGCGGCGGGCAGCAGGCCTCTTGGACAGGTTGAGAGATAAAAAAATAATAATTCCCGTGCAGTCTCAATGGCGGGGTGCGGGCCGGGGAATAGGCCTCTTGGCCGGGGTGAATAGTGTTGGAACACGGCCCGCGGAAATAGTAGCGGCTGGAGGTACCGGGGGCGATGCCCGCCCCGGCCCGGCGGCCAAGTTAAAAAAATAAATAATCCCCGTTCAGTCTCAATGGCAGGGTGCGGGCCGGCCCGGCGGCGATTGCGGCGGGCAGCAGGCCTCTTGGACAGGTTGAGAGATAAAAAAATAATAATTCCCGTGCAGTCTCAATGGCGGGGTGCGGGCCGGGGAATAGGCCTCTTGGCCGGGGTGAATAGTGTTGGAACACGGCCCGCGGAAATAGTAGCGGCTGGAGGTACCGGGGGCGATGCCCGCCCCGGGCCGGCGGCCAAGTTAAAAAAATAAATAATCCCCGTTCAGTCTCAATGGCAGGGTGCGGGCCGGCCCGGCGGCGAGTGCGGCGGGCAGCAGGCCTCTTGGACAGGTTGAGAGATAAAAAAATAATAATTCCCGTTCAGTCTCAATGGCAGGGTGCGGGCCGGCCCGGCGGCGATTGCGGCGGGCAGCAGGCCTCTTGGACAGGTTGAGAGATAAAAAAATAATAATTCCCATGCAGTCTCAATGGCGGGGTGCGGGCCGGGGAATAGGCCTCTTGGCCGGGGTGAATATGTTGGAACGCGGCGCGCGTAAATAGAAGCGGCTGGAGGTACCGGGGGCGAAGCCCGCCCCGGCCCGGACGCCGAGTTAAAAAAAATAATAATCCCCGTTCAGTCTCAATGGCGGGGTGCGGGCCGGCCCGGCGGCGAGTGCGGCGGGCAGCAGGCCTCTTGGACAGGTTGAGAGATAAAAAAAAAATAATAATTCCCGTGCAGTCTCAATGGCGGGGTGCGGGCCGGGGAATAGGCCTCTTGGCCGGGGTGAATAGTGTTGGAACACGGCCCGCGGAAATAGTAGCGGCTGGAGGTACCGGGGGCGATGCCCGCCCCGGCCCGGCGGCCAAGTTAAAAAAATAAATAATCCCCGTTCAGTCTCAATGGCAGGGTGCGGGCCGGCCCGGCGGCGATTGCGGCGGGCAGCAGGCCTCTTGGACAGGTTGAGAGATAAAAAAATAATAATTCCCGTGCAGTCTCAATGGCGGGGTGCGGGCCGGGGAATAGGCCTCTTGGCCGGGGTGAATAGTGTTGGAACACGGCCCGCGGAAATAGTAGCGGCTGGAGGTACCGGGGGCGATGCCCGCCCCGGGCCGGCGGCCAAGTTAAAAAAATAAATAATCCCCGTTCAGTCTCAATGGCAGGGTGCGGGCCGGCCCGGCGGCGAGTGCGGCGGGCAGCAGGCCTCTTGGACAGGTTGAGAGATAAAAAAATAATAATTCCCGTTCAGTCTCAATGGCAGGGTGCGGGCCGGCCCGGCGGCGATTGCGGCGGGCAGCAGGCCTCTTGGACAGGTTGAGAGATAAAAAAATAATAATTCCCATGCAGTCTCAATGGCGGGGTGCGGGCCGGGGAATAGGCCTCTTGGCCGGGGTGAATATGTTGGAACGCGGCGCGCGTAAATAGAAGCGGTTGGAGGTACCGGGGGCGAAGCCCGCCCCGGCCCGGAGGCCGAGTTAAAAAAAATAATAATTCCCGTTCAGTCTCAATGGCAGGGTGCGGGCCGGCCCGGCGGCGATTGCGGCGGGCAGCAGGCCTCTTGGACAGGTTGAGAGATAAAAAAATAATAATTCCCATGCAGTCTCAATGGCGGGGTGCGGGCCGGGGAATAGGCCTCTTGGCCGGGGTGAATATGTTGGAACGCGGCGCGCGTAAATAGAAGCGGCTGGAGGTACCGGGGGCGAAGCCCGCCCCGGCCCGGACGCCGAGTTAAAAAAAATAATAATCCCCGTTCAGTCTCAATGGCGGGGTGCGGGCCGGCCCGGCGGCGAGTGCGGCGGGCAGCAGGCCTCTTGGACAGGTTGAGAGATAAAAAAAAATAATAATTCCCGTGCAGTCTCAATGGCGGGGTGCGGGCCGGGGAATAGGCCTCTTGGCCGGGGTGAATAGTGTTGGAACACGGCCCGCGGAAATAGTAGCGGCTGGAGGTACCGGGGGCGATGCCCGCCCCGGCCCGGCGGCCAAGTTAAAAAAATAAATAATCCCCGTTCAGTCTCAATGGCAGGGTGCGGGCCGGCCCGGCGGCGATTGCGGCGGGCAGCAGGCCTCTTGGACAGGTTGAGAGATAAAAAAATAATAATTCCCGTGCAGTCTCAATGGCGGGGTGCGGGCCGGGGAATAGGCCTCTTGGCCGGGGTGAATAGTGTTGGAACACGGCCCGCGGAAATAGTAGCGGCTGGAGGTACCGGGGGCGATGCCCGCCCCGGGCCGGCGGCCAAGTTAAAAAAATAAATAATCCCCGTTCAGTCTCAATGGCAGGGTGCGGGCCGGCCCGGCGGCGAGTGCGGCGGGCAGCAGGCCTCTTGGACAGGTTGAGAGATAAAAAAATAATAATTCCCGTTCAGTCTCAATGGCAGGGTGCGGGCCGGCCCGGCGGCGATTGCGGCGGGCAGCAGGCCTCTTGGACAGGTTGAGAGATAAAAAAATAATAATTCCCATGCAGTCTCAATGGCGGGGTGCGGGCCGGGGAATAGGCCTCTTGGCCGGGGTGAATATGTTGGAACGCGGCGCGCGTAAATAGAAGCGGCTGGAGGTACCGGGGGCGAAGCCCGCCCCGGCCCGGAGGCCGAGTTAAAAAAAATAATAATCCCCGTTCAGTCTTAATGGCGGGGTGCGGGCCGGCCCGGCGGCGATTGCGGCGGGCAGCAGGCCTCTTGGACAGGTTGAGAGATAAAAAAATAATAATTCCCGTACAGTCTCAATGGCGGGGTGCGGGCCGGGGAATAGGCCTCTTGGCCGGGGTGAATAGTGTTGGAACACGGCCCGCGGAAATAGTAGCGGCTGGAGGTACCGGGGGCGATGCCCGCCCCGGCCCGGCGGCCAAGTTAAAAAAATAAATAATCCCCGTTCAGTCTCAATGGCAGGGTGCGGGCCGGCCCGGCGGCGATTGCGGCGGCCAGCAGGCCTCTTGGACAGGTTGAGAGATAAAAAAATAATAATTCCCATGCAGTCTCAATGGCGGGGTGCGGGCCGGGGAATAGGCCTCTTGGCCGGGGTGAATAGTGTTGGAACACGGCCCGCGGAAATAGTAGCGGCTGGAGGTACCGGGGGCGATGCCCGCCCCGGCCCGGCGGCCAAGTTAAAAAAATAAATAATCCCCGTTCAGTCTCAATGGCAGGGTGCGGGCCGGCCCGGCGGCGAGTGCGGCGGGCATCAGGCCTCTTGGGCAGGTTGAGAGATAAAAAAATAATAATTCCCGTTCAGTCTCAATGGCAGGGTGCGGGCCGGCCCGGCGGCGATTGCGGCGGGCAGCAGGCCTCTTGGACAGGTTGAGAGATAAAAAAATAATAATTCCCATGCAGTCTCAATGGCGGGGTGCGGGCCGGGGAATAGGCCTCTTGGCCGGGGTGAATATGTTGGAACGCGGCGCGCGTAAATAGAAGCGGCTGGAGGTACCGGGGGCGAAGCCCGCCCCGGCCCGGAGGCCGAGTTAAAAAAAATAATAATCCCCGTTCCAGTCTCAATGGCGGGGTGCGGGCCGGCCCGGCGGCGAGTGCGGCGGGCAGCAGGCCTCTTGGACAGGTTGAGAGATAAAAAAATAATAATTCCCGTGCAGTCTCAATGGCGGGGTGCGGGCCGGGGAATAGGCCTCTTGGCCGGGGTGAATAGTGTTGGAACACGGCCCGCGGAAATAGTAGCGGCTGGAGGTACCGGGGGCGATGCCCGCCCCGGCCCAGCGGCCAAGTTAAAAAAATAAATAATCCCCGTTCAGTCTCAATGGCAGGGTGCGGGCCGGCCCGGCGGCGATTGCGGCGGGCAGCAGGCCTCTTGGACAGGTTGAGAGATAAAAAAATAATAATTCCCGTGCAGTCTCAATGGCGGGGTGCGGGCCGGGGAATAGGCCTCTTGGCCGGGGTGAATAGTGTTGGAACACGGCCCGCGGAAATAGTAGCGGCTGGAGGTACCGGGGGCGATGCCCGCCCCGGCCGGCGGCCAAGTTAAAAAAATAAATAATCCCGTTCAGTCTCAATGGCAGGGTGCGGGCCGGCCCGGCGGCGAGTGCGGCGGGCAGCAGGCCTCTTGGACAGGTTGAGAGATAAAAAAATTATAATTCCCGTTCAGTCTCAATGGCAGGGTGCGGGCCGGCCCGGCGGCGATTGCGGCGGGCAGCAGGCCTCTTGGACAGGTTGAGAGATAAAAAAATAATAATTCCCATGCAGTCTCAATGGCGGGGTGCGGGCCGGGGAATAGGCCTCTTGGCCGGGGTGAATATGTTGGAACGCGGCGCGCGTAAATAGAAGCGGCTGGAGGTACCGGGGGCGAAGCCCGCCCCGGCCCGGAGGCCGAGTTAAAAAAAATAATAATCCCCGTTCAGTCTTAATGGCGGGGTGCGGGCCGGCCCGGCGGCGAGTGCGGCGGGCAGCAGGCCTCTTGGACAGGTTGAGAGATAAAAAAATAATAATTCCCGTGCAGTCTCAATGGCGGGGTGCGGGCCGGGGAATAGGCCTCTTGGCCGGGGTGAATAGTGTTGGAACACGGCCCGCGGAAATAGTAGCGGCTGGAGGTACCGGGGGCGATGCCCGCCCCGGCCCGGCGGCCAAGTTAAAAAAATAAATAATCCCCGTTCAGTCTCAATGGCAGGGTGCGGGCCGGCCCAGCGGCGATTGCGGCGGGCAGCAGGCCTCTTGGACAGGTTGAGAGATAAAAAAATAATAATTCCCGTGCAGTCTCAATGGCGGGGTGCGGGCCGGGGAATAGGCCTCTTGGCCGGGGTGAATAGTGTTGGAACACGGCCCGCGGAAATAGTAGCGGCTGGAGGTACCGGGGGCGATGCCCGCCCCGGGCCGGCGGCCAAGTTAAAAAAATAAATAATCCCCGTTCAGTCTCAATGGCAGGGTGCGGGCCGGCCCGGCGGCGATTGCGGCGGGCAGCAGGCCTCTTGGACAGGTTGAGAGATAAAAAAATAATAATTCCCATGCAGTCTCAATGGCGGGGTGCGGGCCGGGGAATAGGCCTCTTGGCCGGGGTGAATATGTTGGAACGCGGCGCGCGTAAATAGAAGCGGCTGGAGGTACCGGGGGCGAAGCCCGCCCCGGCCCGGAGGCCGAGTTAAAAAAAATAATAATCCCCTTCCAGTCTCAATGGCGGGGTGCGGGCCGGCCCGGCGGCGAGTGCGGCGGGCAGCAGGCCTCTTGGACAGGTTGAGAGATAAAAAAATAATAATTCCCGTGCAGTCTCAATGGCGGGGTGCGGGCCGGGGAATAGGCCTCTTGGCCGGGGTGAATAGTGTTGGAACACGGCCCGCGGAAATAGTAGCGGCTGGAGGTACCGGGGGCGATGCCCGCCCCGGCCCGGCGGCCAAGTTAAAAAAATAAATAATCCCCGTTCAGTCTCAATGGCAGGGTGCGGGCCGGCCCGGCGGCGATTGCGGCGGGCAGCAGGCCTCTTGGACAGGTTGAGAGATAAAAAAATAATAATTCCCGTGCAGTCTCAATGGCGGGGTGCGGGCCGGGGAATAGGCCTCTTGGCCGGGGTGAATAGTGTTGGAACACGGCCCGCGGAAATAGTAGCGGCTGGAGGTACCGGGGGCGATGCCCGCCCCGGGCCGGCGGCCAAGTTAAAAAAATAAATAATCCCCGTTCAGTCTCAATGGCAGGGTGCGGGCCGGCCCGGCGGCGATTGCGGCGGGCAGCAGGCCTCTTGGACAGGTTGAGAGATAAAAAAATAATAATTCCCATGCAGTCTCAATGGCGGGGTGCGGGCCGGGGAATAGGCCTCTTGGCCGGGGTGAATATGTTGGAACGCGGCGCGCGTAAATAGAAGCGGCTGGAGGTACCGGGGGCGAAGCCCGCCCCGGCCCGGAGGCCGAGTTAAAAAAAATAATAATCCCTGTTCAGTCTCAATGGCGGGGTGCGGGCCGGCCCGGCGGCGAGTGCGGCGGGCAGCAGGCCTCTTGGACAGGTTGAGAGATAAAAAAAATAATAATTCCCGTGCAGTCTCAATGGCGGGGTGCGGGCCGGGGAATAGGCCTCTTGGCCGGGGTGAATAGTGTTGGAACACGGCCCGCGGAAATAGTAGCGGCTGGAGGTACCGGGGGCGATGCCCGCCCCGGCCCGGCGGCCAAGTTAAAAAAATAAATAATCCCCGTTCAGTCTCAATGGCAGGGTGCGGGCCGGCCCGGCGAAGATTGCGGCGGGCAGCAGGCCTCTTGGACAGGTTGAGAGATAAAAAAATAATAATTCCCGTGCAGTCTCAATGGCGGGGTGCGGGCCGGGGAATAGGCCTCTTGGCCGGGGTGAATAGTGTTGGAACACGGCCCGCGGAAATAGTAGCGGCTGGAGGTACCGGGGGCGATGCCCGCCCCGGCCCGGCGGCCAAGTTAAAAAAATAAATAATCCCCGTTCAGTCTCAATGGCAGGGTGCGGGCCGGCCCGGCGGCGATTGCGGCGGCCAGCAGGCCTCTTGGACAGGTTGAGAGATAAAAAAATAATAATTCCCATGCAGTCTCAATGGCGGGGTGCGGGCCGGGGAATAGGCCTCTTGGCCGGGGTGAATAGTGTTGGAACACGGCCCGCGGAAATAGTAGCGGCTGGAGGTACCGGGGGCGATGCCCGCCCCGGCCCGGCGGCCAAGTTAAAAAAATAAATAATCCCCGTTCAGTCTCAATGGCAGGGTGCGGGCCGGCCCGGCGGCGAGTGCGGCGGGCATCAGGCCTCTTGGGCAGGTTGAGAGATAAAAAAATAATAATTCCCGTTCAGTCTCAATGGCAGGGTGCGGGCCGGCCCGGCGGCGATTGCGGCGGGCAGCAGGCCTCTTGGACAGGTTGAGAGATAAAAAAATAATAATTCCCATGCAGTCTCAATGGCGGGGTGCGGGCCGGGGAATAGGCCTCTTGGCCGGGGTGAATATGTTGGAACGCGGCGCGCGTAAATAGAAGCGGCTGGAGGTACCGGGGGCGAAGCCCGCCGGCCCGGAGGCCGAGTTAAAAAAAATAATAATCCCCGTTCCAGTCTCAATGGCGGGGTGCGGGCCGGCCCGGCGGCGAGTGCGGCGGGCAGCAGGCCTCTTGGACAGGTTGAGAGATAAAAAAATAATAATTCCCGTGCAGTCTCAATGGCGGGGTGCGGGCCGGGGAATAGGCCTCTTGGCCGGGGTGAATAGTGTTGGAACACGGCCCGCGGAAATAGTAGCGGCTGGAGGTACCGGGGGCGATGCCCGCCCCGGCCCGGCGGCCAAGTTAAAAAAATAAATAATCCCCGTTCAGTCTCAATGGCAGGGTGCGGGCCGGCCCGGCGGCGAGTGCGGCGGGCAGCAGGCCTCTTGGACAGGTTGAGAGATAAAAAAATAATAATTCCCGTTCAGTCTCAATGGCAGGGTGCGGGCCGGCCCGGCGGCGATTGCGGCGGGCAGCAGGCCTCTTGGACAGGTTGAGAGATAAAAAAATAATAATTCCCATGCAGTCTCAATGGCGGGGTGCGGGCCGGGGAATAGGCCTCTTGGCCGGGGTGAATATGTTGGAACGCGGCGCGCGTAAATAGAAGCGGCTGGAGGTACCGGGGGCGAAGCCCGCCCCGGCCGGAGGCCGAGTTAAAAAAAATAATAATCCCCGTTCAGTCTCAATGGCGGGGTGCGGGCCGGCCCGGCGGCGAGTGCGGCGGGCAGCAGGCCTCTTGGACAGGTTGAGAGATAAAAAAATAATAATTCCCGTGCAGTCTCAATGGCGGGGTGCGGGCCGGGGAATAGGCCTCTTGGCCGGGGTGAATAGTGTTGGAACACGGCCCGCGGAAATAGTAGCGGCTGGAGGTACCGGGGGCGATGCCCGCCCCGGGCCGGCGGCCAAGTTAAAAAAATAAATAATCCCCGTTCAGTCTCAATGGCAGGGTGCGGGCCGGCCCGGCGGCGAGTGCGGCGGGCAGCAGGCCTCTTGGACAGGTTGAGAGATAAAAAAATAATAATTCCCGTGCAGTCTCAATGGCGGGGTGCGGGCCTGGGAATAGGCCTCTTGGCCGGGGTGAATAGTGTTGGAACACGGCCCGCGGAAATAGTAGCGGCTGGAGGTACCGGGGGCGATGCCCGCCCCGGCCCGGCGGCCAAGTTAAAAAAATAAATAATCCCCGTTCAGTCTCAATGGCAGGGTGCGGGCCGGCCCGGCGGCGATTGCGGCGGGCAGCAGGCCTCTTGGACAGGTTGAGAGATAAAAAAATAATAATTCCCATGCAGTCTCAATGGCGGGGTGCGGGCCGGTGAATAGGCCTCTTGGCCGGGGTGAATAGTGTTGGAACACAGCCCGCGGAAATAGTAGCGGCTGGAGGTACCGGGGGCGATGCCCGCCCCGGCCCGGCGGCCAAGTTAAAAAAATAAATAATCCCCGTTCAGTCTCAATGGCAGGGTGCGGGCCGGCCCGGCGGCGATTGCGGCGGGCAGCAGGCCTCTTGGACAGGTTGAGAGATAAAAAAATAATAATTCCCATGCAGTCTCAATGGCGGGGTGCGGGCCGGGGAATAGGCCTCTTGGCCGGGGTGAATAGTGTTGGAACACAGCCCGCGGAAATAGTAGCGGCTGGAGGTACCGGGGGCGATGCCCGCCCCGGCCCGGCGGCCAAGTTAAAAAAATAAATAATCCCCGTTCAGTCTCAATGGCAGGGTGCGGGCCGGCCCGGCGGCGATTGCGGCGGGCAGCAGGCCTCTTGGACAGGTTGAGAGATATAAAAATAATAATTCCCGTGCAGTCTCAATGGCGGGGTGCGGGCCGGCCCGGCGGACGAGTGTGGCCGGGGAAGAGGCCTCTTGGCCGGGGTGAATATGTTGGAACGCGGCGCGCGTAAATAGAAGCGGCTGGAGGTACCGGGGGCGAAGCCCGCCCCGGCCCGGAGGCCGAGTTAAAAAAAATAATAATCCCCGTTCAGTCTCAATGGCGGGGTGCGGGCCGGCCCGGCGGCGAGTGCGGCGGGCAGCAGGCCTCTTGGACAGGTTGAGAGATAAAAAAATAATAATTCCCGTTCAGTCTCAATGGCAGGGTGCGGGCCAGCCCGGCGGCGATTGCGGCGGGCAGCAGGCCTCTTGGACAGGTTGAGAGATAAAAAAATAATAATTCCCATGCAGTCTCAATGGCGGGGTGCGGGCCGGGGAATAGGCCTCTTGGCCGGGGTGAATAGTGTTGGAACACGGCCCGCGGAAATAGTAGCGGCTGGAGGTACCGGGGGCGATGCCCGCCCCGGGCCGGCAGCCAAGTTAAAAAAATAAATAATCCCCGTTCAGTCTCAATGGCAGGGTGCGGGCCGGCCCGGCGGCGATTGCGGCGGGCAGTAGGCCTCTTGGACAGGTTGAGAGATAAAAAAATAATAATTCCCATGCAGTCTCAATGGCGGGGTGCGGGCCGGGGAATAGGCCTCTTGGCCGGGGTGAATAGTGTTGGAACACGGCCCGCGGAAATAGTAGCGGCTGGAGGTACCGGGGGCGATGCCCGCCCCGGCCCGGCGGCCAAGTTAAAAAAATAAATAATCCCCGTTCAGTCTCAATGGCAGGGTGCGGGCCGGCCCGGCGGCGAGTGCGGCGGGCAGCAGGCCTCTTGGACAGGTTGAGAGATAAAAAAATAATAATTCCCGTTCAGTCTCAATGGCAGGGTGCGGGCCGGCCCGGCGGCGATTGCGGCGGGCAGCAGGCCTCTTGGACAGGTTGAGAGATAAAAAAAATAATAATTCCCATGCAGTCTCAATGGCGGGGTGCGGGCCGGGGAATAGGCCTCTTGGCCGGGGTGAATATGTTGGAACGCGGCGCGCGTAAATAGAAGCGGCTGGAGGTACCGGGGGCGTAGCCCGCCCCGGCCCGGAGGCAGAGTTAAAAAAAATAATAATCCCCGTTCAGTCTCAATGGCGGGGTGAGGGCCGGCCCGGCGGCGAGTGCGGCGGGCAGCAGGCCTCTTGGACAGGTTGAGAGATAAAAAAATAATAATTCCCGTGCAGTCTCAATGGCGGGGTGCGGGCCGGGGAATAGGCCTCTTGGCCGGGGTGAATAGTGTTGGAACACGGCCCGCGGAAATAGTAGCGGCTGGAGGTACCGGGGGCGATGCCCGCCCCGGCCCAGCGGCCAAGTTAAAAAAATAAATAATCCCCGTTCAGTCTCAATGGCAGGGTGCGGGCCGGCCCGGCGGCGATTGCGGCGGGCAGCAGGCCTCTTGGACAGGTTGAGAGATATAAAAATAATAATTCCCGTGCAGTCTCAATGGCGGGGTGCGGGCCGGCCCGGCGGACGAGTGTGGCCGGGGAAGAGGCCTCTTGGCCGGGGTGAATATGTTGGAACGCGGCGCGCGTAAATAGAAGCGGCTGGAGGTACCGGGGGCGAAGCCCGCCCCGGCCCGGAGGCCGAGTTAAAAAAAATAATAATCACCGTTCAGTCTCAATGGCGGGGTGCGGAACGGCCCGGCGGCGAGTGCGGCGGGCAGCAGGCCTCTTGGACAGGTTGAGAGATAAAAAAATAATAATTCCCGTGCAGTCTCAATGGCGGGGTGCGGGCCGGCCCGGCGGACGAGTGTGGCCGGGGAAGAGGCCTCTTGGCCGGGGTGAATATGTTGGAACGCGGCGCGCGTAAATAGAAGCGGCTGGAGGTACCGGGGGCGAAGCCCGCCCCGGCCCGGAGGCCGAGTTAAAAAAAATAATAATCCCCGTTCAGTCTCAATGGCGGGGTGCGGGCCGGCCCGGCGGCGAGTGCGGTGGGCAGCAGGCCTCTTGGACAGGTTGAGAGATAAAAAAATAATAATTCCCGTTCAGTCTCAATGGCGGGGTGCGGGCCGGCCCGGCGGACGAGTGTGGCCGGGGAAGAGGCCTCTTGGCCGGGGTGAATATGTTGGAACGCGGCGCGCGTAAATAGAAGCGGCTGGAGGTACCGGGGGCGAAGCCCGCCCCGGCCCGGAGGCCGAGTTAAAAAAAATAATAATCCCCGTTCAGTCTCAATGGCGGGGTGCGGGCCGGCCCGGCGGCGAGTGCGGCGGGCAGCAGGCCTCTTGGACAGGTTGAGAGATAAAAAAATAATAATTCCCGTGCAGTCTCAATGGCGGGGTGCGGGCCGGGGAATAGGCCTCTTGGCCGGGGTGAATAGTGTTGGAACACGGCCCGCAGAAATAGTAGCGGCTGGAGGTACCGGGGGCGATGCCCGCCCCGGCCCGGCGGCCAAGTTAAAAAAATAAATAATCCCCGTTCAGTCTCAATGGCAGGGTGCGGGCCGGCCCGGCGGCGATTGCGGCGGGCAGCAGGCCTCTTGGACAGGTTGAGAGATAAAAAAATAATAATTCCCATGCAGTCTCAATGGCGGGGTGCGGGCCGGGGAATAGGCCTCTTGGCCGGGGTGAATAGTGTTGGAACACGGCCCGCGGAAATAGTAGCGGCTGGAGGTACCGGGGGCGATGCCCGCCCCGGCCCGGCGGCCAAGTTAAAAAAATAAATAATCCCCGTTCAGTCTCAATGGCAGGGTGCGGGCCGGCCCGGCGGCGAGTGCGGCGGGCAGCAGGCCTCTTGGACAGGTTGAGAGATAAAAAAATAATAATTCCCGTTCAGTCTCAATGGCAGGGTGCGGGCCGGCCCGGCGGCGATTGCGGCGGGCAGCAGGCCTCTTGGACAGGTTGAGAGATAAAAAAAATAATAATTCCCATGCAGTCTCAATGGCGGGGTGCGGGCCGGGGAATAGGCCTCTTGGCCGGGGTGAATATGTTGGAACGCGGCGCGCGTAAATAGAAGCGGCTGGAGGTACCGGGGGCGTAGCCCGCCCCGGCCCGGAGGCAGAGTTAAAAAAAATAATAATCCCGTTCAGTCTCAATGGCGGGGTGCGGGCCGGCCCGGCGGCGAGTGCGGCGGGCAGCAGGTCTCTTGGACAGGTTGAGAGATAAAAAAATAATAATTCCCGTGCAGTCTCAATGGCGGGGTGCGGGCCGGGGAATAGGCCTCTTGGCCGGGGTGAATAGTGTTGGAACACGGCCCGCGGAAATAGTAGCGGCTGGAGGTACCGGGGGCGATGCCCGCCCCGGCCCGGCGGCCAAGTTAAAAAAATAAATAATCCCCGTTCAGTCTCAATGGCAGGGTGCGGGCCGGCCCGGCGGCGAGTGCGGCGGGCAGCAGGCCTCTTGGACAGGTTGAGAGATAAAAAAATAATAATTCCCGTTCAGTCTCAATGGCAGGGTGCGGGCCGGCCCGGCGGCGATTGCGGCGGGCAGCAGGCCTCTTGGACAGGTTGAGAGATAAAAAAAATAATAATTCCCATGCAGTCTCAATGGCGGGGTGCGGGCCGGGGAATAGGCCTCTTGGCCGGGGTGAATATGTTGGAACGCGGCGCGCGTAAATAGAAGCGGCTGGAGGTACCGGGGGCGTAGCCCGCCCCGGCCCGGAGGCAGAGTTAAAAAAAATAATAATTCCCGTTCAGTCTCAATGGCGGGGTGAGGGCCGGCCCGGCGGCGAGTGCGGCGGGCAGCAGGCCTCTTGGACAGGTTGAGAGATAAAAAAATAATAATTCCCGTGCAGTCTCAATGGCGGGGTGCGGGCCGGGGAATAGGCCTCTTGGCCGGGGTGAATAGTGTTGGAACACGGCCCGCGGAAATAGTAGCGGCTGGAGGTACCGGGGGCGATGCCCGCCCCGGCCCAGCGGCCAAGTTAAAAAAATAAATAATCCCCGTTCAGTCTCAATGGCAGGGTGCGGGCCGGCCCGGCGGCGATTGCGGCGGGCAGCAGGCCTCTTGGACAGGTTGAGAGATATAAAAATAATAATTCCCGTGCAGTCTCAATGGCGGGGTGCGGGCCGGCCCGGCGGACGAGTGTGGCCGGGGAAGAGGCCTCTTGGCCGGGGTGAATATGTTGGAACGCGGCGCGCGTAAATAGAAGCGGCTGGAGGTACCGGGGGCGAAGCCCGCCCCGGCCCGGAGGCCGAGTTAAAAAAAATAATAATCACCGTTCAGTCTCAATGGCGGGGTGCGGAACGGCCCGGCGGCGAGTGCGGCGGGCAGCAGGCCTCTTGGACAGGTTGAGAGATAAAAAAATAATAATTCCCGTGCAGTCTCAATGGCGGGGTGCGGGCCGGCCCGGCGGACGAGTGTGGCCGGGGAAGAGGCCTCTTGGCCGGGGTGAATATGTTGGAACGCGGCGCGCGTAAATAGAAGCGGCTGGAGGTACCGGGGGCGAAGCCCGCCCCGGCCCGGAGGCCGAGTTAAAAAAAATAATAATCCCCGTTCAGTCTCAATGGCGGGGTGCGGGCCGGCCCGGCGGCGAGTGCGGTGGGCAGCAGGCCTCTTGGACAGGTTGAGAGATAAAAAAATAATAATTCCCGTTCAGTCTCAATGGCGGGGTGCGGGCCGGCCCGGCGGACGAGTGTGGCCGGGGAAGAGGCCTCTTGGCCGGGGTGAATATGTTGGAACGCGGCGCGCGTAAATAGAAGCGGCTGGAGGTACCGGGGGCGAAGCCCGCCCCGGCCCGGAGGCCGAGTTAAAAAAAATAATAATCCCCGTTCAGTCTCAATGGCGGGGTGCGGGCCGGCCCGGCGGCGAGTGCGGCAGGCAGCAGGCCTCTTGGACAGGTTGAGAGATAAAAAAATAATAATTCCCGTGCAGTCTCAATGGCGGGGTGCGGGCCGGGGAATAGGCCTCTTGGCCGGGGTGAATAGTGTTGGAACACGGCCCGCAGAAATAGTAGCGGCTGGAGGTACCGGGGGCGATGCCCGCCCCGGCCCGGCGGCCAAGTTAAAAAAATAAATAATCCCCGTTCAGTCTCAATGGCAGGGTGCGGGCCGGCCCGGCGGCGAGTGCGGCGGGCAGCAGGCCTCTTTGACAGGTTGAGAGATAAAAAAATAATAATTCCCGTTCAGTCTCAATGGCAGGGTGCGGGCCGGCCCGGCGGCGATTGCGGCGGGCAGCAGGCCTCTTGGACAGGTTGAGAGATAAAAAAATAATAATTCCCATGCAGTCTCAATGGCGGGGTGCGGGCCGGGGAACAGGCCTCTTGGCCGGGGTGAATAGTGTTGGAACACGGCCCGCGGAAATAGTAGCGGCTGGAGGTACCGGGGGCGATGCCCGCCCCGGGCCGGCGGCCAAGTTAAAAAAATAAATAATCCCCGTTCAGTCTCAATGGCAGGGTGCGGGCCGGCCCGGCGGCGATTGCGGCGGGCAGTAGGCCTCTTGGACAGGTTTAGAGATAAAAAAATAATAATTCCCGTGCAGTCTCAATGGCGGGGTGCGGGCCGGGGAATAGGCCTCTTGGCCGGGGTGAATAGTGTTGGAACACGGCCCGCGGAAATAGTAGCGGCTGGAGGTACCGGGGGCGATGCCCGCCCCGGCCCGGCGGCCAAGTTAAAAAAATAAATAATCCCCGTTCAGTCTCAATGGCAGGGTGCGGGCCGGCCCGGCGGCGATTGCGGCGGGCAGCAGGCCTCTTGGACAGGTTGAGAGATAAAAAAATAATAATTCCCATGCAGTCTCAATGGCGGGGTGCGGGCCGGGGAATAGGCCTCTTGGCCGGGGTGAATAGTGTTGGAACACGGCCCGCGGAAATAGTAGCGGCTGGAGGTACCGGGGGCGATGCCCGCCCCGGCCCGGCGGCCAAGTTAAAAAAATAAATAATCCCCGTTCAGTCTCAATGGCAGGGTGCGGGCCGGCCCGGCGGCGAGTGCGGCGGGCAGCAGGCCTCTTGGACAGGTTGAGAGATAAAAAAATAATAATTCCCGTTCAGTCTCAATGGCAGGGTGCGGGCCGGCCCGGCGGCGATTGCGGCGGGCAGCAGGCCTCTTGGACAGGTTGAGAGATAAAAAAAATAATAATTCCCATGCAGTCTCAATGGCGGGGTGCGGGCCGGGGAATAGGCCTCTTGGCCGGGGTGAATATGTTGGAACGCAGCGCGCGTAAATAGAAGCGGCTGGAGGTACCGGGGGCGTAGCCCGCCCCGGCCCGGAGGCAGAGTTAAAAAAAATAATAATCCCGTTCAGTCTCAATGGCGGGGTGCGGGCCGGCCCGGCGGCGAGTGCGGCGGGCAGCAGGCCTCTTGGACAGGTTGAGAGATAAAAAAATAATAATTCCCGTGCAGTCTCAATGGCGGGGTGCGGGCCGGGGAATAGGCCTCTTGGCCGGGGTGAATAGTGTTGGAACACGGCCCGCGGAAATAGTAGCGGCTGGAGGTACCGGGGGCGATGCCCGCCCCGGCCCGGCGGCCAAGTTAAAAAAATAAATAATCCCCGTTCAGTCTCAATGGCAGGGTGCGGGCCGGCCCGGCGGCGAGTGCGGCGGGCAGCAGGCCTCTTGGACAGGTTGAGAGATAAAAAAATAATAATTCCCGTTCAGTCTCAATGGCAGGGTGCGGGCCGGCCCGGCGGCGATTGCGGCGGGCAGCAGGCCTCTTGGACAGGTTGAGAGATAAAAAAAATAATAATTCCCATGCAGTCTCAATGGCGGGGTGCGGGCCGGGGAATAGGCCTCTTGGCCGGGGTGAATATGTTGGAACGCGGCGCGCGTAAATAGAAGCGGCTGGAGGTACCGGGGGCGTAGCCCGCCCCGGCCCGGAGGCAGAGTTAAAAAAAATAATAATCCCCGTTCAGTCTCAATGGCGGGGTGCGGGCCGGCCCGGCGGCGAGTGCGGCGGGCAGCAGGCCTCTTGGACAGGTTGAGAGATAAAAAAATAATAATTCCCGTGCAGTCTCAATGGCGGGGTGCGGGCCGGGGAATAGGCCTCTTGGCCGGGGTGAATAGTGTTGGAACACGGCCCGCGGAAATAGTAGCGGCTGGAGGTACCGGGGGCGATGCCCGCCCCGGCCCAGCGGCCAAGTTAAAAAAATAAATAATCCCCGTTCAGTCTCAATGGCAGGGTGCGGGCCGGCCCGGCGGCGATTGCGGCGGGCAGCAGGCCTCTTGGACAGGTTGAGAGATATAAAAATAATAATTCCCGTGCAGTCTCAATGGCGGGGTGCGGGCCGGCCCGGCGGACGAGTGTGGCCGGGGAAGAGGCCTCTTGGCCGGGGTGAATATGTTGGAACGCGGCGCGCGTAAATAGAAGCGGCTGGAGGTACCGGGGGCGAAGCCCGCCCCGGCCCGGAGGCCGAGTTAAAAAAAATAATAATCCCCGTTCAGTCTCAATGGCGGGGTGCGGGCCGGCCCGGCGGCGAGTGCGGCGGGCAGCAGGCCTCTTGGACAGGTTGAGAGATAAAAAAATAATAATTCCCGTGCAGTCTCAATGGCGGGGTGCGGGCCGGCCCGGCGGACGAGTGTGGCCGGGGAAGAGGCCTCTTGGCCGGGGTGAATATGTTGGAACGCGGCGCGCGTAAATAGAAGCGGCTGGAGGTACCGGGGCGAAGCCCGCCCCGGCCCGGAGGCCGAGTTAAAAAAAATAATAATCCCCGTTCAGTCTCAATGGCGGGGTGCGGGCCGGCCCGGCGGCGAGTGCGGCGGGCAGCAGGCCTCTTGGACAGGTTGAGAGATAAAAAAATAATAATTCCCGTTCAGTCTCAATGGCAGGGTGCGGGCCGGCCCGGCGGCGATTGCGGCGGGCAGCAGGCCTCTTGGACAGGTTGAGAGATAAAAAAATAATAATTCCCATGCAGTCTCAATGGCGGGGTGCGGGCCGGGGAATAGGCCTCTTGGCCGGGGTGAATAGTGTTGGAACACGGCCCGCGGAAATAGTAGCGGCTGGAGGTACCGGGGGCGATGCCCGCCCCGGGCCGGCGGCCAAGTTAAAAAAATAAATAATCCCCGTTCAGTCTCAATGGCAGGGTGCGGGCCGGCCCGGCGGCGATTGCGGCGGGCAGTAGGCCTCTTGGATAGGTTGAGAGATAAAAAAATAATAATTCCCGTGCAGTCTCAATGGCGGGGTGCGGGCCGGGGAATAGGCCTCTTGGCCGGGGTGAATAGTGTTGGAACACGGCCCGCGGAAATAGTAGCGGCTGGAGGTACCGGGGGCGATGCCCGCCCCGGCCCGGCGGCCAAGTTAAAAAAATAAATAATCCCCGTTCAGTCTCAATGGCAGGGTGCGGGCCGGCCCGGCGGCGATTGCGGCGGGCAGCAGGCCTCTTGGACAGGTTGAGAGATAAAAAAATAATAATTCCCATGCAGTCTCAATGGCGGGGTGCGGGCCGGGGAATAGGCCTCTTGGCCGGGGTGAATAGTGTTGGAACACGGCCCGCGGAAATAGTAGCGGCTGGAGGTACCGGGGGCGATGCCCGCCCCGGCCCGGCGGCCAAGTTAAAAAAATAAATAATCCCCGTTCAGTCTCAATGGCAGGGTGCGGGCCGGCCCGGCGGCGAGTGCGGCGGGCAGCAGGCCTCTTGGACAGGTTGAGAGATAAAAAAATAATAATTCCCGTTCAGTCTCAATGGCAGGGTGCGGGCCGGCCCGGCGGCGATTGCGGCGGGCAGCAGGCCTCTTGGACAGGTTGAGAGATAAAAAAAATAATAATTCCCATGCAGTCTCAATGGCGGGGTGCGGGCCGGGGAATAGGCCTCTTGGCCGGGGTGAATATGTTGGAACGCGGCGCGCGTAAATAGAAGCGGCTGGAGGTACCGGGGGCGTAGCCCGCCCCGGCCCGGAGGCAGAGTTAAAAAAAAAAATAATCCCCGTTCAGTCTCAATGGCGGGGTGCGGGCCGGCCCGGCGGCGAGTGCGGCGGGCAGCAGGCCTCTTGGACAGGTTGAGAGATAAAAAAATAATAATTCCCGTGCAGTCTCAATGGCGGGGTGCGGGCCGGGGAATAGGCCTCTTGGCCGGGGTGAATAGTGTTGGAACACGGCCCGCGGAAATAGTAGCGGCTGGAGGTACCGGGGGCGATGCCCGCCCCGGCCCGGGGGCCAAGTTAAAAAAATAAATAATCGACGTTCAGTCTCAATGGCAGGGTGCGGGCCGGCCCGGCGGCGATTGCGGCGGGCAGCAGGCCTCTTGGACAGGTTGAGAGATAAAAAAAATAATAATTCCCATGCAGTCTCAATGGCGGGGTGCGGGCCGGGGAATAGGCCTCTTGGCCGGGGTGAATATGTTGGAACGCGGCGCGCGTAAATAGAAGCGGCTGGAGGTACCGGGGGCGTAGCCCGCCCCGGCCCGGAGGCAGAGTTAAAAAAAATAATAATCCCCGTTCAGTCTCAATGGCGGGGTGCGGGCCGGCCCGGCGGCGAGTGCGGCGGGCAGCAGGCCTCTTGGACAGGTTGAGAGATAAAAAAATAATAATTCCCGTGCAGTCTCAATGGTGGGGTGCGGGCCGGGGAATAGGCCTCTTGGCCGGGGTGAATAGTGTTGGAACACGGCCCGCGGAAATAGTAGCGGCTGGAGGTACCGGGGGCGATGCCCGCCCCGGCCCAGCGGCCAAGTTAAAAAAATAAATAATCCCCGTTCAGTCTCAATGGCAGGGTGCGGGCCGGCCCGGCGGCGATTGCGGCGGGCAGCAGGCCTCTTGGACAGGTTGAGAGATATAAAAATAATAATTCCCGTGCAGTCTCAATGGCGGGGTGCGGGCTGGCCCGGCGGACGAGTGTGGCCGGGGAAGAGGCCTCTTGGCCGGGGTGAATATGTTGGAACGCGGCGCGCGTAAATAGAAGCGGCTGGAGGTACCGGGGGCGAAGCCCGCCCCGGCCCGGAGGCCGAGTTAAAAAAAATAATAATCCCCGTTCAGTCTCAATGGCGGGGTGCGGAACGGCCCGGCGGCGAGTGCGGCGGGCAGCAGGCCTCTTGGACAGGTTGAGAGATAAAAAAATAATAATTCCCGTGCAGTCTCAATGGCGGGGTGCGGGCCGGGGAATAGGCCTCTTGGCCGGGGTGAATAGTGTTGGAACACGGCCCGCGGAAATAGTAGCGGCTGGAGGTACCGGGGGCGATGCCCGCCCCGGCCCGGCGGCCAAGTTAAAAAAATAAATAATCCCCGTTCAGTCTCAATGGCAGGGTGCGGGCCGGCCCGGCGGCGATTGCGGCGGGCAGCAGGCCTCTTGGACAGGTTGAGAGATAAAAAAATAATAATTCCCGTGCAGTCTCAATGGCGGGGTGCGGGCCGGGGAATAGGCCTCTTGGCCGTGGTGAATAGAGTTGGAACACGGCCCGCGGAAATAGTAGCGGCTGGAGGTACCGGGGGCGATGCCCGCCCCGGGCCGGCGGCCAAGTTAAAAAAATAAATAATCCCCGTTCAGTCTCAATGGCAGGGTGCGGGCCGGCCCGGCGGCGAGTGCGGCGGGCAGCAGGCCTCTTGGACAGGTTGAGAGATAAAAAAATAATAATTCCCGTTCAGTCTCAATGGCAGGGTGCGGGCCGGCCCGGCGGCGATTGCGGCGGGCAGCAGGCCTCTTGGACAGGTTGAGAGATAAAAAAATAATAATTCCCATGCAGTCTCAATGGCGGGGTGTGGGCCGGGGAATAGGCCTCTTGGCCGGGGTGAATATGTTGGAACGCGGCGCGCGTAAATAGAAGCGGCTGGAGGTACCGGGGGCGAAGCCCGCCCCGGCCCGGAGGCCGAGTTAAAAAAAATAATAATCCCCGTTCAGTCTCAATGGCGGGGTGCGGGCCGGCCCGGCGGCGAGTGCGGCGGGCAGCAGGCCTCTTGGACAGGTTGAGAGATAAAAAAATAATAATTCCCGTGCAGTCTCAATGGCGGGGTGCGGGCCGGGGAATAGGCCTCTTGGCCGGGGTGAATATGTTGGAACGCGGCGCACGTAAATAGAAGCGGCTGGAGGTACCGGGGGCGAAGCCCGCCCCGGCCCGGAGGCCGAGTTAAAAAAAATAATAATCCCCGTTCAGTCTCAATGGCGGGGTGCGGGCCGGCCCGGCGGCGAGTGCGGCGGGCAGCAGGCCTCTTGGACAGGTTGAGAGATAAAAAAATAATAATTCCCGTGCAGTCTCAATGGCGGGGTGCGGGCCGGGGAATAGGCCTCTTGGCCGGGGTGAATAGTGTTGGAACACGGCCCGCGGAAATAGTAGCGGCTGGAGGTACCGGGGGCGATGCCCGCCCCGGGCCGGCGGCCAAGTTAAAAAAATAAATAATCCCCGTTCAGTCTCAATGGCAGGGTGCGGGCCGGCCCGGCGGCGAGTGCGGCGGGCAGCAGGCCTCTTGGACAGATTGAGAGATAAAAAAATAATAATTCCCGTTCAGTATCAATGGCAGGGTGCGGGCCGGCCCGGCGGCGATTGCGGCGGGCAGCAGGCCTCTTGGACAGGTTGAGAGATAAAAAAATAATAATTCCCATGCAGTCTCAATGGCGGGGTGCGGGCCGGGGAATAGGCCTCTTGGCCGGGGTGAATATGTTGGAGCGCGCCGCGCGTAAATAGAAGCGGCTGGAGGTACCGGGGGCGAAGCCCGCCCCGGCCCGGAGGCCGAGTTAAAAAAAATAATAATCCCCGTTCAGTCTCAATGGCGGGGTGCGGGCCGGCCCGGCGGTGAGTGCGGCGGGCAGCAGGCCTCTTGGACAGGTTGAGAGATAAAAAAATAATAATTCCCGTGCAGTCTCAATGGCGGGGTGCGGGCCGGGGAATAGGCCTCTTGGCCGGGGTGAATAGTGTTGGAACACGGCCCGCGGAAATAGTAGCGGCTGGAGGTACCGGGGGCGATGCCCGCCCCTGCGGCCAAGTTAAAAAAATAAATAATCCCGTTCAGTCTCAATGGCGGGGTGCGGGCCGGCCCGGCGGCGATTGCGGCGGGCAGCAGGCCTCTTGGACAGGTTGAGAGATAAAAAAATAATAATTCCCATGCAGTCTCAATGGCGGGGTGCGGGCCGGGGAATAGGCCTCTTGGCCGGGGTGAATATGTTGGAACGCGGCGCGCGTAAATAGAAGCGGCTGGAGGTACCGGGGGCGAAGCCCGCCCCGGCCCGGAGGCCGAGTTAAAAAAAATAATAATCCCCGTTCAGTCTCAATGGCGGGGTGCGGGCCGGCTGGGCGGCGAGTGCGGCGGGCAGCAGGCCTCTTGGACAGGTTGAGAGATAAAAAAATAATAATTCCCGTGCAGTCTCAATGGCGGGGTGCGGGCCGGGGAATAGGCCTCTTGGCCGGGGTGAATAGTGTTGGAACACGGCCCGCGGAAATAGTAGCGGCTGGAGGTACCGGGGGCGATGCCCGCCCCGGCCGGGCGGCCAAGTTAAAAAAATAAATAATCCCGTTCAGTCTCAATGGCAGGGTGCGGGCCGGCCCGGCGGCGATTGCGGCGGGCAGCAGGCCTCTTGGACAGGTTGAGAGATAAAAAAATAATAATTCCCATGCAGTCTCAATGGCGGGGTGCGGGCCGGGGAATAGGCCTCTTGGCCGGGGTGAATATGTTGGAACGCGGCGCGCGTAAATAGAAGCGGCTGGAGGTACCGGGGGCGAAGCCCGCCCCGGCCCGGAGGCCGAGTTAAAAAAAATAATAATCCCCGTTCAGTCTCAATGGCGGGGTGCGGGCCGGCCCGGCGGCGAGTGCGGCGGGCAGCAGGCCTCTTGGACAGGTTGAGAGATAAAAAATAATAATTCCCGTGCAGTCTCAATGGCGGGGTGCGGGCCGGGGAATAGGCCTCTTGGCCGGGGTGAATAGTGTTGGAACACGGCCCGCGGAAATAGTAGCGGCTGGAGGTACCGGGGGCGATGCCCGCCCCGGCCCGGCGGCCAAGTTAAAAAAATAAATAATCCCCGTTCAGTCTCAATGGCAGGGTGCGGGCCGGCCCGGCGGCGATTGCGGCGGGCAGCAGGCCTCTTGGACAGGTTGAGAGATAAAAAAATAATAATTCCCATGCAGTCTCAATGGCGGGGTGCGGGCCGGGGAATAGGCCTCTTGGCCGGGGTGAATAGTGTTGGAACACGGCCCGCGGAAATAGTAGCGGCTGGAGGTACCGGGGGCGATGCCCGCCCCGGCCCGGCGGCCAAGTTAAAAAAATAAATAATCCCCGTTCAGTCTCAATGGCAGGGTGCGGGCCGGCCCGGCGGCGAGTGCGGCGGGCAGCAGGCCTCTTGGACAGGTTGAGAGATAAAAAAATAATAATTCCCGTTCAGTCTCAATGGCAGGGTGCGGGCCGGCCCGGTGGCGATTGCGGCGGGCAGCAGGCCTCTTGGACAGGTTGAGAGATAAAAAAATAATAATTCCCATGCAGTCTCAATGGCGGGGTGCGGGCCGGGGAATAGGCCTCTTGGCCGGGGTGAATATGTTGGAACGCGGCGCGCGTAAATAGAAGCGGCTGGAGGTACCGGGGGCGAAGCCCGCCCCGGCCCGGAGGCCGAGTTAAAAAAAATAATAATCCCCGTTCAGTCTCAATGGCGGGGTGCGGGCCGGCCCGGCGGCGAGTGCGGCGGGCAGCAGGCCTCTTGGACAGGTTGAGAGATAAAAAAATAATAATTCCCGTGCAGTCTCAATGGCGGGGTGCGGGCCGGGGAATAGGCCTCTTGGCCGGGGTGAATAGTGTTGGAACACGGCCCGCGGAAATAGTAGCGGCTGGAGGTACCGGGGGCGATGCCCGCCCCGGCCCGGCGGCCAAGTTAAAAAAATAAATAATCCCCGTTCAGTCGCAATGGCAGGGTGCGGGCCGGCCCGGCGGCGATTGCGGCGGGCAGCAGGCCTCTTGGACAGGTTGAGAGATAAAAAAATTGTAATTCCCATGTAGTCTCAATGGCGGGGTGCGGGCCGGGGAATAGGCCTCTTGGCCGGGGTGAATAGTGTTGGAACACGGCCCGCGGAAATAGTAGCGGCTGGAGGTACCGGGGGCGATGGCGGCCAAGTTAAAAAAATAAATAATCCCCGTTCAGTCTCAATGACAGGGTGCGGGCCGGCCCGGCGGCGAGTGCGGCGGGCAGCAGGCCTCTTGGACAGGTTGAGAGATAAAAAAATAATAATTCCCGTTCAGTCTCAATGGCAGGGTGCGGGCCGGCCCGGCGGCGATTGCGGCGGGCAGCAGGCCTCTTGGACAGGTTGAGAGATAAAAAAATAATAATTCCCATGCAGTCTCAATGGCGGGGTGCGGGCCGGGGAATAGGCCTCTTGGCCGGGGTGAATAGTGTTGGAACACGGCCCGCGGAAATAGTAGCGGCTGGAGGTACCGGGGGCGATGCCGGCCCCGGCCCGGCGGCCAAGTTAAAAAAATAAATAATCCCCGTTCAGTCTCAATGGCAGGGTGCGGGCCGGCCCGGCGGCGAGTGCGGCGGGCAGCAGGCCTCTTGGACAGGTTGAGAGATAAAAAAATAATAATTCCCGTTCAGTCTCAATGGCAGGGTGCGGGCCGGCCCGGCGGCGATTGCGGCGGGCAGCAGGCCTCTTGGACAGGTTGAGAGATAAAAAAATAATAATTCCCATGCAGTCTCAATGGCGGGGTGCGGGCCGGGGAATAGGCCTCTTGGCCGGGGTGAATATGTTGGAACGCGGCGTGCGTAAATAGAAGCGGCTGGAGGTACCGGGGGCGAAGCCCGCCCCGGCCCGGAGGCCGAGTTAAAAAAATAATAATCCCCGTTCAGTCTTAATGGCGGGGTGCGGGCCGGCCCGGCGGCGAGTGCGGCGGGCAGCAGGCCTCTTGGACAGGTTGAGAGATAAAAAAATAATAATTCCCGTGCAGTCTCAATGGCGGGGTGCGGGCCGGGGAATAGGCCTCTTGGCCGGGGTGAATAGTGTTGGAACACGGCCCGCGGAAATAGTAGCGGCTGGAGGTACCGGGGGCGATGCCCGCCCCTGCGGCCAAGTTAAAAAAATAAATAATCCCCGTTCAGTCTCAATGGCGGGGTGCGGGCCGGCCCGGCGGCGAGTGCGGCGGGCAGCAGGCCTCTTGGACAGGTTGAGAGATAAAAAAATAATAATTCCCATGCAGTCTCAATGGCGGGGTGCGGGCCGGGGAATAGGCCTCTTGGCCGGGGTGAATATGTTGGAACGCGGCGCGCGTAAATAGAAGCGGCTGGAGGTACCGGGGGCGAAGCCCGCCCCGGCCCGGAGGCCGAGTTAAAAAAAAATAATAATCCCCGTTCAGTCTCAATGGCGGGGTGCGGGCAGGCCCGGCGGCGAGTGCGGCGGGCAGCAGGCCTCTTGGACAGGTTGAGAGATAAAAAAATAATAATTCCCGTGCAGTCTCAATGGCGGGGTGCGGGCCGGGGAATAGGCCTCTTGGCCGGGGTGAATAGTGTTGGAACACGGCCCGCGGAAATAGTAGCGGCTGGAGGTACCGGGGGCGATGCCCGCCCCGGCCCGGCGGCCAAGTTAAAAAAATAAATAATCCCGTTCAGTCTCAATGGCAGGGTGCGGGCCGGCCCGGCGGCGATTGCGGCGGGCAGCAGGCCTCTTGGACAGGTTGAGAGATAAAAAAATAATAATTCCCATGCAGTCTCAATGGCGGGGTGCGGGCCGGGGAATAGGCCTCTTGGCCGGGGTGAATATGTTGGAACGCGGCGCGCGTAAATAGAAGCGGCTGGAGGTACCGGGGGCGAAGCCCGCCCCGGCCCGGAGGCCGAGTTAAAAAAAATAATAATCCCCGTTCAGTCTCAATGGCGGGGTGCGGGCCGGCCCGGCGGCGAGTGCGGCGGGCAGCAGGCCTCTTGGACAGGTTGAGAGATAAAAAAATAATAATTCCCGTGCAGTCTCAATGGCGGGGTGCGGGCCGGGGAATAGGCCTCTTGGCCGGGGTGAATAGTGTTGGAACACGGCCCGCGGAAATAGTAGCGGCTGGAGGTACCGGGGGCGATGCCCGCCCCGGCCCGGCGGCCAAGTTAAAAAAATAAATAATCCCCGTTCAGTCTCAATGGCAGGGTGCTGGCCGGCCCGGCGGCGATTGCGGCGGGCAGCAGGCCTCTTGGACAGGTTGAGAGATAAAAAAATAATAATTCCCATGCAGTCTCAATGGCGGGGTGCGGGCCGGGGAATAGGCCTCTTGGCCGGGGTGAATATGTTGGAACGCGGCGCGCGTAAATAGAAGCGGCTGGAGGTACCGGGGGCGAAGCCCGCCCCGGCCCGGAGGCCGAGTTAAAAAAAATAATAATCCCCGTTCAGTCTCAATGGCGGGGTGCGGGCCGGCCCGGCGGCGAGTGCGGCGGGCAGCAGGCCTCTTGGACAGGTTGAGAGATAAAAAAATAATAATTCCCGTTCAGTCTCAATGGCAGGGTGCGGGCCGGCCCGGCGGCGATTGCGGCGGGCAGCAGGCCTCTTGGACAGGTTGAGAGATAAAAAAATAATAATTCCCATGCAGTCTCAATGGCGGGGTGCGGGCCGGGGAATAGGCCTCTTGGCCGGGGTGAATATGTTGGAACGCGGCGCGCGTAAATAGAAGCGGCTGGAGGTACCGGGGGCGAAGCCCGCCCCGGCCCGGAGGCCGAGTTAAAAAAAATAATAATCCCCGTTCAGTCTCAATGGCGGGGTGCGGACCGGCCCGGCGGCGAGTGCGGCGGGCAGCAGGCCTCTTGGACAGGTTGAGAGATAAAAAAATAATAATTCCCGTGCAGTCTCAATGGCGGGGTGCGGGCCGGGGAATAGGCCTCTTGGCCGGGGTGAATAGTGTTGGAACACGGCCCGCGGAAATAGTAGCGGCTGGAGGTACCGGGGGCGATGCCCGCCCCGGCCCGGCGGCCAAGTTAAAAAAATAAATAATCCCCGTTCAGTCTCAATGGCAGGGTGCGGGCCGGCCCGGCGGCGATTGCGGCGGGCAGCAGGCCTCTTGGACAGGTTGAGAGATAAAAAAATAATAATTCCCGTGCAGTCTCAATGGCGGGGTGCGGGCCGGCGAATAGGCCTCTTGGCCGGGGTGAATAGTGTTGGAACACGGTCCGCGGAAATAGTAGCGGCTGGAGGTACCGGGGGCGAAGCCCGCCCCGGGCCGGCGGCCAAGTTAAAAAAATAAATAATCCCCGTTCAGTCTCAATGGCAGGGTGCGGGCCGGCCCGGCGGCGAGTGCGGCGGGCAGCAGGCCTCTTGGACAGATTGAGAGATAAAAAAATAATAATTCCCGTTCAGTATCAATGGCAGGGTGCGGGCCGGCCCGGCGGCGATTGCGGCGGGCAGCAGGCCTCTTGGACAGGTTGAGAGATAAAAAAATAATAATTCCCATGCAGTCTCAATGGCGGGGTGCGGGCCGGGGAATAGGCCTCTTGGCCGGGGTGAATATGTTGGAGCGCGCCGCGCGTAAATAGAAGCGGCTGGAGGTACCGGGGGCGAAGCCCGCCCCGGCCCGGAGGCCGAGTTAAAAAAAATAATAATCCCCGTTCAGTCTCAATGGCGGGGTGCGGGCCGGCCCGGCGGCGAGTGTGGCGGGCAGCAGGCCTCTTGGACAGGTTGAGAGATAAAAAAATAATAATTCCCATGCAGTCTCAATGGCGGGGTGCGGGCCGGGGAATAGGCCTCTTGGCCGGGGTGAATATGTTGGAACACGGCCCGCGGAAATAGTAGCGGCTGGAGGTACCGGGGGCGATGCCCGCCCCTGCGGCCAAGTTAAAAAAATAAATAATCCCGTTCAGTCTCAATGGCGGGGTGCGGGCCGGCCCGGCGGCGATTGCGGCGGGCAGCAGGCCTCTTGGACAGGTTGAGAGATAAAAAAATAATAATTCCCATGCAGTCTCAATGGCGGGGTGCGGGCCGGGGAATAGGCCTCTTGGCCGGGGTGAATATGTTGGAACGCGGCGCGCGTAAATAGAAGCGGCTGGAGGTACCGGGGGCGAAGCCCGCCCCGGCCCGGAGGCCGAGTTAAAAAAAATAATAATCCCCGTTCAGTCTCAATGGCGGGGTGCGGGCCGGCCCGGCGGCGAGTGCGGCGGGCAGCAGGCCTCTTGGACAGGTTGAGAGATAAAAAAATAATAATTCCCGTGCAGTCTCAATGGCGGGGTGCGGGCCGGGGAATAGGCCTCTTGGCCGGGGTGAATAGTGTTGGAACACGGCCCGCGGAAATAGTAGCGGCTGGAGGTACCGGGGGCGATGCCAGGCCCCGGCCCGGCGGCCAAGTTAAAAAAATAAATAATCCCGTTCAGTCTCAATGGCAGGGTGCGGGCCGGCCCGGCGGCGATTGCGGCGGGCAGCAGGCCTCTTGGACAGGTTGAGAGATAAAAAAATAATAATTCCCATGCAGTCTCAATGGCGGGGTGCGGGCCGGGGAATAGGCCTCTTGGCCGGGGTGAATATGTTGGAACGCGGCGCGCGTAAATAGAAGCGGCTGGAGGTACCGGGGGCGAAGCCCGCCCCGGCCCGGAGGCCGAGTTAAAAAAAATAATAATCCCCGTTCAGTCTCAATGGCGGGGTGCGGGCCGGGGAATAGGCCTCTTGGCCGGGGTGAATAGTGTTGGAACACGGCCCGCGGAAATAGTAGCGGCTGGAGGTACCGGGGGCGATGCCCGCCCCGGCCCGGCGGCCAAGTTAAAAAAATAAATAATCCCGTTCAGTCTCAATGGCAGGGTGCGGGCCGGCCCGGCGGCGATTGCGGCGGGCAGCAGGCCTCTTGGACAGGTTGAGAGATAAAAAAATAATAATTCCCATGCAGTCTCAATGGCGGGGTGCGGGCCGGGGAATAGGCCTCTTGGCCGGGGTGAATAGTGTTGGAACACGGCCCGCGGAAATAGTAGCGGCTGGAGGTACCGGGGGCGATGCCCGCCCCGGCCCGGCGGCCAAGTTAAAAAAATAAATAATCCCCGTTCAGTCTCAATGGCAGGGTGCGGGCCGGCCCGGCGGCGAGTGCGGCGGGCAGCAGGCCTCTTGGACAGATTGAGAGATAAAAAAATAATAATTCCCGTTCAGTATCAATGGCAGGGTGCGGGCCGGCCCGGCGGCGATTGCGGCGGGCAGCAGGCCTCTTGGACAGGTTGAGAGATAAAAAAATAATAATTCCCATGCAGTCTCAATGGCGGGGTGCGGGCCGGGGAATAGGCCTCTTGGCCGGGGTGAATATGTTGGAGCGCGCCGCGCGTAAATAGAAGCTGCTGGAGGTACCGGGGGCGAAGCCCGCCCCGGCCCGGAGGCCGAGTTAAAAAAAATAATAATCCCCGTTCAGTCTCAATGGCGGGGTGCGGGCCGGCCCGGCGGCGAGTGTGGCGGGCAGCAGGCCTCTTGGACAGGTTGAGAGATAAAAAAATAATAATTCCCATGCAGTCTCAATGGCGGGGTGCGGGCCGGGGAATAGGCCTCTTGGCCGGGGTGAATATGTTGGAACACGGCCCGCGGAAATAGTAGCGGCTGGAGGTACCGGGGGCGATGCCCGCCCCTGCGGCCAAGTTAAAAAAATAAATAATCCCGTTCAGTCTCAATGGCGGGGTGCGGGCCGGCCCGGCGGCGATTGCGGCGGGCAGCAGGCCTCTTGGACAGGTTGAGAGATAAAAAAATAATAATTCCCATGCAGTCTCAATGGCGGGGTGCGGGCCGGGGAATAGGCCTCTTGGCCGGGGTGAATATGTTGGAACGCGGCGCGCGTAAATAGAAGCGGCTGGAGGTACCGGGGGCGAAGCCCGCCCCGGCCCGGAGGCCGAGTTAAAAAAAATAATAATCCCCGTTCAGTCTCAATGGCGGGGTGCGGGCCGGCCCGGCGGCGAGTGCGGCGGGCAGCAGGCCTCTTGGACAGGTTGAGAGATAAAAAAATAATAATTCCCGTGCAGTCTCAATGGCGGGGTGCGGGCCGGGGAATAGGCCTCTTGGCCGGGGTGAATAGTGTTGGAACACGGCCCGCGGAAATAGTAGCGGCTGGAGGTACCGGGGGCGATGCCAGGCCCCGGCCCGGCGGCCAAGTTAAAAAAATAAATAATCCCGTTCAGTCTCAATGGCAGGGTGCGGGCCGGCCCGGCGGCGATTGCGGCGGGCAGCAGGCCTCTTGGACAGGTTGAGAGATAAAAAAATAATAATTCCCATGCAGTCTCAATGGCGGGGTGCGGGCCGGGGAATAGGCCTCTTGGCCGGGGTGAATATGTTGGAACGCGGCGCGCGTAAATAGAAGCGGCTGGAGGTACCGGGGGCGAAGCCCGCCCCGGCCCGGAGGCCGAGTTAAAAAAAATAATAATCCCCGTTCAGTCTCAATGGCGGGGTGCGGGCCGGGGAATAGGCCTCTTGGCCGGGGTGAATAGTGTTGGAACACGGCCCGCGGAAATAGTAGCGGCTGGAGGTACCGGGGGCGATGCCCGCCCCGGCCCGGCGGCCAAGTTAAAAAAATAAATAATCCCGTTCAGTCTCAATGGCAGGGTGCGGGCCGGCCCGGCGGCGATTGCGGCGGGCAGCAGGCCTCTTGGACAGGTTGAGAGATAAAAAAATAATAATTCCCATGCAGTCTCAATGGCGGGGTGCGGGCCGGGGAATAGGCCTCTTGGCCGGGGTGAATAGTGTTGGAACACGGCCCGCGGAAATAGTAGCGGCTGGAGGTACCGGGGGCGATGCCCGCCCCGGCCCGGCGGCCAAGTTAAAAAAATAAATAATCCCCGTTCAGTCTCAATGGCAGGGTGCGGGCCGGCCCGGCGGCGAGTGCGGCGGGCAGCAGGCCTCTTGGACAGGTTGAGAGATAAAAAAATAATAATTCCCGTTCAGTCTCAATGGCAGGGTGCGGGCCGGCCCGGCGGCGATTGCGGCGGGCAGCAGGCCTCTTGGACAGGTTGAGAGATAAAAAAATAATAATTCCCATGCAGTCTCAATGGCGGGGTGCGGGCCGGGGAAGAGGCCTCTTGGCCGGGGTGAATATGTTGGAACGCGGCGCGCGTAAATAGAAGCGGCTGGAGGTACCGGGGGCGAAGCCCGCCCCGGCCCGGAGGCCTAGTTAAAAAAAAATAATAATCCCCGTTCAGTCTCAATGGCGGGGTGCGGGCCGGCCCGGCGGCGAGTGCGGCGGGCAGCAGGCCTCTTGGACAGGTTGAGAAATAAAAAAATAATAATTCCCGTTCAGTCTCAATGGCAGGGTGCGGGCCGGCCCGGCGGCGATTGCGGCGGGCAGCAGGCCTCTTGGACAGGTTGAGAGATAAAAAAATAATAATTCCCGTGCAGTCTCAATGGCGGGGTGCGGGCCGGGGAATAGGCCTCTTGGCCGGGGTGAATATGTTGGAACGCGGCGCGCGTAAATAGAAGCGGCTGGAGGTACCGGGGGCGAAGCCCGCCCCGGCCCGGAGGCCGAGTTAAAAAAAATAATAATCCCCGTTCAGTCTCAATGGCGGGGTGCGGGCCGGCCCGGCGGCGAGTGCGGCGGGCAGCAGGCCTCTTGGACAGGTTGAGAGATAAAAAAATAATAATTCCCGTGCAGTCTCAATGGCGGGGTGCGGGCCGGGGAATAGGCCTCTTGGCCGGGGTGAATAGTGTTGGAACACGGCCCGCGGAAATAGTAGCGGCTGGAGGTACCGGGGGCGATGCCCGCCCCGGCCCGGCGGCCAAGTTAAAAAAATAAATAATCCCGTTCAGTCTCAATGGCAGGGTGCGGGCCGGCCCGGCGGCGATTGCGGCGGGCAGCAGGCCTCTTGGACAGGTTGAGAGATAAAAAAATAATAATTCCCATGCAGTCTCAATGGCGGGGTGCGGGCCGGGGAATAGGCCTCTTGGCCGGGGTGAATATGTTGGAACGCGGCGCGCGTAAATAGAAGCGGCTGGAGGTACCGGGGGCGAAGCCCGCCCCGGCCCGGAGGCCGAGTTAAAAAAAATAATAATCCCCGTTCAGTCTCAATGGCGGGGTGCGGGCCGGCCCGGCGGCGAGTGCGGCGGGCAGCAGGCCTCTTGGACAGGTTGAGAGATAAAAAAATAATAATTCCCGTTCAGTATCAATGGCAGGGTGCGGGCCGGCCCGGCGGCGATTGCGGCGGGCAGCAGGCCTCTTGGACAGGTTGAGAGATAAAAAAATAATAATTCCCGTGCAGTCTCAATGGCGGGGTGCGGGCCGGGGAATAGGCCTCTTGGCCGGGGTGAATAGTGTTGGAACACGGCCCGCGGAAATAGTAGCGGCTGGAGGTACCGGGGGCGATGCCCGCCCCGGCCCGGCGGCCAAGTTAAAAAAATAAATAATCCCCGTTCAGTCTCAATGGCAGGGTGCGGGCCGGCCCGGCGGCGATTGCGGCGGGCAGCAGGCCTCTTGGACAGGTTGAGAGATAAAAAAATAATAATTCCCGTGCAGTCTCAATGGCGGGGTGCGGGCCGGGGAATAGGCCTCTTGGCCGGGGTGAATAGTGTTGGAACACGGCCCGCGGAAATAGTAGCGGCTGGAGGTACCGGGGGCGATGCCCGCCCCGGGCCGGCGGCCAAGTTAAAAAAATAAATAATCCCCGTTCAGTCTCAATGGCAGGGTGCGGGCCGGCCCGGCGGCGAGTGCGGCGGGCAGCAGGCCTCTTGGACAGATTGAGAGATAAAAAAATAATAATTCCCGTTCAGTATCAATGGCAGGGTGCGGGCCGGCCCGGCGGCGATTGCGGCGGGCAGCAGGCCTCTTGGACAGGTTGAGAGATAAAAAAATAATAATTCCCATGCAGTCTCAATGGCGGGGTGCGGGCCGGGGAATAGGCCTCTTGGCCGGGGTGAATATGTTGGAGCGCGCCGCGCGTAAATAGAAGCGGCTGGAGGTACCGGGGGCGAAGCCCGCCCCGGCCCGGAGGCCGAGTTAAAAAAAATAATAATCCCCGTTCAGTCTCAATGGCGGGGTGCGGGCCGGCCCGGCGGCGAGTGCGGCGGGCAGCAGGCCTCTTGGACAGGTTGAGAGATAAAAAAATAATAATTCCCGTGCAGTCTCAATGGCGGGGTGCGGGCCGGGGAATAGGCCTCTTGGCCGGGGTGAATAGTGTTGGAACACGGCCCGCGGAAATAGTAGCGGCTGGAGGTACCGGGGGCGATGCCCGCCCCTGCGGCCAAGTTAAAAAAATAAATAATCCCGTTCAGTCTCAATGGCGGGGTGCGGGCCGGCCCGGCGGCGATTGCGGCGGGCAGCAGGCCTCTTGGACAGGTTGAGAGATAAAAAAATAATAATTCCCATGCAGTCTCAATGGCGGGGTGCGGGCCGGGGAATAGGCCTCTTGGCCGGGGTGAATATGTTGGAACGCGGCGCGCGTAAATAGAAGCGGCTGGAGGTACCGGGGGCGAAGCCCGCCCCGGCCCGGAGGCCGAGTTAAAAAAAATAATAATCCCCGTTCAGTCTCAATGGCGGGGTGCGGGCCGGCCCGGCGGCGAGTGCGGCGGGCAGCAGGCCTCTTGGACAGGTTGAGAGATAAAAAAATAATAATTCCCGTGCAGTCTCAATGGCGGGGTGCGGGCCGGGGAATAGGCCTCTTGGCCGGGGTGAATAGTGTTGGAACACGGCCCGCGGAAATAGTAGCGGCTGGAGGTACCGGGGGCGATGCCCGCCCCGGCCCGGCGGCCAAGTTAAAAAAATAAATAATCCCCGTTCAGTCGCAATGGCAGGGTGCGGGCCGGCCCGGCGGCGATTGCGGCGGGCAGCAGGCCTCTTGGACAGGTTGAGAGATAAAAAAATAATAATTCCCATGCAGTCTCAATGGCGGGGTGCGGGCCGGGGAATAGGCCTCTTGGCCGGGGTGAATATGTTGGAACGCGGCGCGCGTAAATAGAAGCGGCTGGAGGTACCGGGGGCGAAGCCCGCCCCGGCCCGGAGGCCGAGTTAAAAAAAATAATAATCCCCGTTCAGTCTTAATGGCGGGGTGCGGGCCGGCCCGGCGGCGAGTGCGGCGGGCAGCAGGCCTCTTGGACAGGTTGAGAGATAAAAAAATAATAATTCCCGTGCAGTCTCAATGGCGGGGTGCGGGCCGGGGAATAGGCCTCTTGGCCGGGGTGAATAGTGTTGGAACACGGCCCGCGGAAATAGTAGCGGCTGGAGGTACCGGGGGCGATGCCCGCCCCGGCCCGGCGGCCAAGTTAAAAAAATAAATAATCCCCGTTCAGTCTCAATGGCAGGGTGCGGGCCGGCCCGGCGGCGATTGCGGCGGGCAGCAGGCCTCTTGGACAGGTTGAGAGATAAAAAAATAATAATTCCCGTGCAGTCTCAATGGCGGGGTGCGGGCCGGGGAATAGGCCTCTTGGCCGGGGTGAATAGTGTTGGAACACGGCCCGCGGAAATAGTAGCGGCTGGAGGTACCGGGGGCGATGCCCGCCCCGGGCCGGCGGCCAAGTTAAAAAAATAAATAATCCCCGTTCAGTCTCAATGGCAGGGTGCGGGCCGGCCCGGCGGCGAGTGCGGCGGGCAGCAGGCCTCTTGGACAGGTTGAGAGATAAAAAAATAATAATTCCCGTTCAGTCTCAATGGCAGGGTGCGGGCCGGCCCGGCGGCGATTGCGGCGGGCAGCAGGCCTCTTGGACAGGTTGAGAGATAAAAAAATAATAATTCCCATGCAGTCTCAATGGCGGGGTGCGGGCCGGGGAATAGGCCTCTTGGCCGGGGTGAATATGTTGGAACGCGGCGCGCGTAAATAGAAGCGGCTGGAGGTACCGGGGGCGAAGCCCGCCCCGGCCCGGAGGCCGAGTTAAAAAAAATAATAATCCCCTTCCAGTCTCAATGGCGGGGTGCGGGCCGGCCCGGCGGCGAGTGCGGCGGGCAGCAGGCCTCTTGGACAGGTTGAGAGATAAAAAAATAATAATTCCCGTGCAGTCTCAATGGCGGGGTGCGGGCCGGGGAATAGGCCTCTTGGCCGGGGTGAATAGTGTTGGAACACGGCCCGCGGAAATAGTAGCGGCTGGAGGTACCGGGGGCGATGCCCGCCCCGGCCCGGCGGCCAAGTTAAAAAAATAAATAATCCCCGTTCAGTCTCAATGGCAGGGTGCGGGCCGGCCCGGCGGCGATTGCGGCGGGCAGCAGGCCTCTTGGACAGGTTGAGAGATAAAAAAATAATAATTCCCGTGCAGTCTCAATGGCGGGGTGCGGGCCGGGGAATAGGCCTCTTGGCCGGGGTGAATAGTGTTGGAACACGGCCCGCGGAAATAGTAGCGGCTGGAGGTACCGGGGGCGATGCCCGCCCCGGGCCGGCGGCCAAGTTAAAAAAATAAATAATCCCCGTTCAGTCTCAATGGCAGGGTGCGGGCCGGCCCGGCGGCGATTGCGGCGGGCAGCAGGCCTCTTGGACAGGTTGAGAGATAAAAAAATAATAATTCCCATGCAGTCTCAATGGCGGGGTGCGGGCCGGGGAATAGGCCTCTTGGCCGGGGTGAATATGTTGGAACGCGGCGCGCGTAAATAGAAGCGGCTGGAGGTACCGGGGGCGAAGCCCGCCCCGGCCCGGAGGCCGAGTTAAAAAAAATAATAATCCCTGTTCAGTCTCAATGGCGGGGTGCGGGCCGGCCCGGCGGCGAGTGCGGCGGGCAGCAGGCCTCTTGGACAGGTTGAGAGATAAAAAAAATAATAATTCCCGTGCAGTCTCAATGGCGGGGTGCGGGCCGGGGAATAGGCCTCTTGGCCGGGGTGAATAGTGTTGGAACACGGCCCGCGGAAATAGTAGCGGCTGGAGGTACCGGGGGCGATGCCCGCCCCGGCCCGGCGGCCAAGTTAAAAAAATAAATAATCCCCGTTCAGTCTCAATGGCAGGGTGCGGGCCGGCCCGGCGAAGATTGCGGCGGGCAGCAGGCCTCTTGGACAGGTTGAGAGATAAAAAAATAATAATTCCCGTGCAGTCTCAATGGCGGGGTGCGGGCCGGGGAATAGGCCTCTTGGCCGGGGTGAATAGTGTTGGAACACGGCCCGCGGAAATAGTAGCGGCTGGAGGTACCGGGGGCGATGCCCGCCCCGGGCCGGCGGCCAAGTTAAAAAAATAAATAATCCCCGTTCAGTCTCAATGGCAGGGTGCGGGCCGGCCCGGCGGCGAGTGCGGCGGGCAGCAGGCCTCTTGGACAGGTTGAGAGATAAAAAAATAATAATTCCCGTTCAGTCTCAATGGCAGGGTGCGGGCCGGCCCGGCGGCGATTGCGGCGGGCAGCAGGCCTCTTGGACAGGTTGAGAGATAAAAAAATAATAATTCCCATGCAGTCTCAATGGCGGGGTGCGGGCCGGGGAATAGGCCTCTTGGCCGGGGTGAATATGTTGGAACGCGGCGCGCGTAAATAGAAGCGGCTGGAGGTACCGGGGGCGAAGCCCGCCCCGGCCCGGAGGCCGAGTTAAAAAAAATAATAATCCCCGTTCAGTCTTAATGGCGGGGTGCGGGCCGGCCCGGCGGCGAGTGCGGCGGGCAGCAGGCCTCTTGGACAGGTTGAGAGATAAAAAAATAATAATTCCCATGCAGTCTCAATGGCGGGGTGCGGGCCGGGGAATAGGCCTCTTGGCCGGGGTGAATATGTTGGAACGCAGCGCGCGTAAATAGAAGCGGCTGGAGGTACCGGGGGCGAAGCCCGCCCCGGCCCGGAGGCCGAGTTAAAAAAAATAATAATCCCCGTTCAGTCTCAATGGCGGGGTGCGGGCCGGCCCGGCGGCGAGTGCGGCGGGCAGCAGGCCTCTTGGACAGGTTGAGAGATAAAAAAATAATAATTCCCGTACAGTCTCAATGGCGGGGTGCGGGCCGGGGAATAGGCCTCTTGGCCGGGGTGAATAGTGTTGGAACACGGCCCGCGGAAATAGTAGCGGCTGGAGGTACCGGGGGCGATGCCCGCCCCGGCCCGGCGGCCAAGTTAAAAAAATAAATAATCCCCGTTCAGTCTCAATGGCAGGGTGCGGGCCGGCCCGGCGGCGATTGCGGCGGCCAGCAGGCCTCTTGGACAGGTTGAGAGATAAAAAAATAATAATTCCCATGCAGTCTCAATGGCGGGGTGCGGGCCGGGGAATAGGCCTCTTGGCCGGGGTGAATAGTGTTGGAACACGGCCCGCGGAAATAGTAGCGGCTGGAGGTACCGGGGGCGATGCCCGCCCCGGCCCGGCGGCCAAGTTAAAAAAATAAATAATCCCCGTTCAGTCTCAATGGCAGGGTGCGGGCCGGCCCGGCGGCGAGTGCGGCGGGCATCAGGCCTCTTGGGCAGGTTGAGAGATAAAAAAATAATAATTCCCGTTCAGTCTCAATGGCAGGGTGCGGGCCGGCCCGGCGGCGATTGCGGCGGGCAGCAGGCCTCTTGGACAGGTTGAGAGATAAAAAAATAATAATTCCCATGCAGTCTCAATGGCGGGGTGCGGGCCGGGGAATAGGCCTCTTGGCCGGGGTGAATATGTTGGAACGCGGCGCGCGTAAATAGAAGCGGCTGGAGGTACCGGGGGCGAAGCCCGCCCCGGCCCGGAGGCCGAGTTAAAAAAAATAATAATCCCCGTTCCAGTCTCAATGGCGGGGTGCGGGCCGGCCCGGCGGCGAGTGCGGCGGGCAGCAGGCCTCTTGGACAGGTTGAGAGATAAAAAAATAATAATTCCCGTGCAGTCTCAATGGCGGGGTGCGGGCCGGGGAATAGGCCTCTTGGCCGGGGTGAATAGTGTTGGAACACGGCCCGCGGAAATAGTAGCGGCTGGAGGTACCGGGGGCGATGCCCGCCCCGGCCCAGCGGCCAAGTTAAAAAAATAAATAATCCCCGTTCAGTCTCAATGGCAGGGTGCGGGCCGGCCCGGCGGCGAGTGCGGCGGGCAGCAGGCCTCTTGGACAGGTTGAGAGATAAAAAAATAATAATTCCCGTTCAGTCTCAATGGCAGGGTGCGGGCCGGCCCGGCGGCGATTGCGGCGGGCAGCAGGCCTCTTGGACAGGTTGAGAGATAAAAAAATAATAATTCCCATGCAGTCTCAATGGCGGGGTGCGGGCCGGGGAATAGGCCTCTTGGCCGGGGTGAATATGTTGGAACGCGGCGCGCGTAAATAGAAGCGGCTGGAGGTACCGGGGGCGAAGCCCGCCCCGGCCCGGAGGCCGAGTTAAAAAAAATAATAATCCCCGTTCAGTCTCAATGGCGGGGTGCGGGCCGGCCCGGCGGCGAGTGCGGCGGGCAGCAGGCCTCTTGGACAGGTTGAGAGATAAAAAAATAATAATTCCCGTGCAGTCTCAATGGCGGGGTGCGGGCCGGGGAATAGGCCTCTTGGCCGGGGTGAATAGTGTTGGAACACGGCCCGCGGAAATAGTAGCGGCTGGAGGTACCGGGGGCGATGCCCGCCCCGGGCCGGCGGCCAAGTTAAAAAAATAAATAATCCCCGTTCAGTCTCAATAGCAGGGTGCGGGCCGGCCCGGCGGCGAGTGCGGCGGGCAGCAGGCCTCTTGGACAGGTTGAGAGATAAAAAAATAATAATTCCCGTGCAGTCTCAATGGCGGGGTGCGGGCCGGGGAATAGGCCTCTTGGCCGGGGTGAATAGTGTTGGAACACGGCCCGCGGAAATAGTAGCGGCTGGAGGTACCGGGGGCGATGCCCGCCCCGGCCCGGCGGCCAAGTTAAAAAAATAAATAATCCCCGTTCAGTCTCAATGGCAGGGTGCGGGCCGGCCCGGCGGCGATTGCGGCGGGCAGCAGGCCTCTTGGACAGGTTGAGAGATAAAAAAATAATAATTCCCATGCAGTCTCAATGGCGGGGTGCGGGCCGGGGAATAGGCCTCTTGGCCGGGGTGAATAGTGTTGGAACACAGCCCGCGGAAATAGTAGCGGCTGGAGGTACCGGGGGCGATGCCCGCCCCGGCCCGGCGGCCAAGTTAAAAAAATAAATAATCCCCGTTCAGTCTCAATGGCAGGGTGCGGGCCGGCCCGGCGGCGATTGCGGCGGGCAGCAGGCCTCTTGGACAGGTTGAGAGATAAAAAAATAATAATTCCCATGCAGTCTCAATGGCGGGGTGCGGGCCGGGGAATAGGCCTCTTGGCCGGGGTGAATAGTGTTGGAACACAGCCCGCGGAAATAGTAGCGGCTGGAGGTACCGGGGGCGATGCCCGCCCCGGCCCGGCGGCCAAGTTAAAAAAATAAATAATCCCCGTTCAGTCTCAATGGCAGGGTGCGGGCCGGCCCGGCGGCGATTGCGGCGGGCAGCAGGCCTCTTGGACAGGTTGAGAGATATAAAAATAATAATTCCCGTGCAGTCTCAATGGCGGGGTGCGGGCCGGCCCGGCGGACGAGTGTGGCCGGGGAAGAGGCCTCTTGGCCGGGGTGAATATGTTGGAACGCGGCGCGCGTAAATAGAAGCGGCTGGAGGTACCGGGGGCGAAGCCCGCCCCGGCCCGGAAGCCGAGTTAAAAAAAATAATAATCCCCGTTCAGTCTCAATGGCGGGGTGCGGGCCGGCCCGGCGGCGAGTGCGGCGGGCAGCAGGCCTCTTGGACAGGTTGAGAGATAAAAAAATAATAATTCCCGTTCAGTCTCAATGGCAGGGTGCGGGCCAGCCCGGCGGCGATTGCGGCGGGCAGCAGGCCTCTTGGACAGGTTGAGAGATAAAAAAATAATAATTCCCATGCAGTCTCAATGGCGGGGTGCGGGCCGGGGAATAGGCCTCTTGGCCGGGGTGAATATGTTGGAACGCGGCGCGCGTAAATAGAAGCGGCTGGAGGTACCGGGGGCGAAGCCCGCCCCGGCCCGGAGGCCGAGTTAAAAAAAATAATAATCCCCGTTCAGTCTCAATGGCGGGGTGCGGGCCGGCCCGGCGGCGAGTGCGGCGGGCAGCAGGCCTCTTGGACAGGTTGAGAGATAAAAAAATAATAATTCCCGTGCAGTCTCAATGGCGGGGTGCGGGCCGGGGAATAGGCCTCTTGGCCGGGGTGAATAGTGTTGGAACACGGCCCGCGGAAATAGTAGCGGCTGGAGGTACCGGGGGCGATGCCCGCCCCGGCCCGGCGGCCAAGTTAAAAAAATAAATAATCCCCGTTCAGTCTCAATGGCAGGGTGCGGGCCGGCCCGGCGGCGATTGCGGCGGGCAGCAGGCCTCTTGGACAGGTTGAGAGATAAAAAAATAATAATTCCCATGCAGTCTCAATGGCGGGGTGCGGGCCGGGGAATAGGCCTCTTGGCCGGGGTGAATATGTTGGAACGCGGCGCGCGTAAATAGAAGCGGCTGGAGGTACCGGGGGCGAAGCCCGCCCCGGCCCGGAGGCCGAGTTAAAAAAAATAATAATCCCCGTTCAGTCTCAATGGCGGGGTGCGGGCCGGCCCGGCGGCGAGTGCGGCGGGCAGCAGGCCTCTTGGACAGGTTGAGAGATAAAAAATAATAATTCCCGTGCAGTCTCAATGGCGGGGTGCGGGCCGGGGAATAGGCCTCTTGGCCGGGGTGAATAGTGTTGGAACACGGCCCGCGGAAATAGTAGCGGCTGGAGGTACCGGGGGCGATGCCCGCCCCGGCCCGGCGGCCAAGTTAAAAAAATAAATAATCCCCGTTCAGTCTCAATGGCAGGGTGCGGGCCGGCCCGGCGGCGATTGCGGCGGGCAGCAGGCCTCTTGGACAGGTTGAGAGATAAAAAAATAATAATTCCCATGCAGTCTCAATGGCGGGGTGCGGGCCGGGGAATAGGCCTCTTGGCCGGGGTGAATAGTGTTGGAACACGGCCCGCGGAAATAGTAGCGGCTGGAGGTACCGGGGGCGATGCCCGCCCCGGCCCGGCGGCCAAGTTAAAAAAATAAATAATCCCCGTTCAGTCTCAATGGCAGGGTGCGGGCCGGCCCGGCGGCGAGTGCGGCGGGCAGCAGGCCTCTTGGACAGGTTGAGAGATAAAAAAATAATAATTCCCGTTCAGTCTCAATGGCAGGGTGCGGGCCGGCCCGGCGGCGATTGCGGCGGGCAGCAGGCCTCTTGGACAGGTTGAGAGATAAAAAAATAATAATTCCCATGCAGTCTCAATGGCGGGGTGCGGGCCGGGGAATAGGCCTCTTGGCCGGGGTGAATATGTTGGAACGCGGCGCGCGTAAATAGAAGCGGCTGGAGGTACCGGGGGCGAAGCCCGCCCCGGCCCGGAGGCCGAGTTAAAAAAAATAATAATCCCCGTTCAGTCTCAATGGCGGGGTGCGGGCCGGCCCGGCGGCGAGTGCGGCGGGCAGCAGGCCTCTTGGACAGGTTGAGAGATAAAAAAATAATAATTCCCGTGCAGTCTCAATGGCGGGGTGCGGGCCGGGGAATAGGCCTCTTGGCCGGGGTGAATAGTGTTGGAACACGGCCCGCGGAAATAGTAGCGGCTGGAGGTACCGGGGGCGATGCCCGCCCCGGCCCGGCGGCCAAGTTAAAAAAATAAATAATCCCCGTTCAGTCGCAATGGCAGGGTGCGGGCCGGCCCGGCGGCGATTGCGGCGGGCAGCAGGCCTCTTGGACAGGTTGAGAGATAAAAAAATAATAATTCCCGTGCAGTCTCAATGGCGGGGTGCGGGCCGGGGAATAGGCCTCTTGGCCGGGGTGAATAGTGTTGGAACACGGCCCGCGGAAATAGTAGCGGCTGGAGGTACCGGGGGCGATGCCCGCCCCGGGCCGGCGGCCAAGTTAAAAAAATAAATAATCCCCGTTCAGTCTCAATGGCAGGGTGCGGGCCGGCCCGGCGGCGAGTGCGGCGGGCATCAGGCCTCTTGGGCAGGTTGAGAGATAAAAAAATAATAATTCCCGTTCAGTCTCAATGGCAGGGTGCGGGCCGGCCCGGCGGCGATTGCGGCGGGCAGCAGGCCTCTTGGACAGGTTGAGAGATAAAAAAATAATAATTCCCATGCAGTCTCAATGGCGGGGTGCGGGCCGGGGAATAGGCCTCTTGGCCGGGGTGAATATGTTGGAACGCGGCGCGCGTAAATAGAAGCGGCTGGAGGTACCGGGGGCGAAGCCCGCCCCGGCCCGGAGGCCGAGTTAAAAAAAATAATAATCCCCGTTCCAGTCTCAATGGCGGGGTGCGGGCCGGCCCGGCGGCGAGTGCGGCGGGCAGCAGGCCTCTTGGACAGGTTGAGAGATAAAAAAATAATAATTCCCGTGCAGTCTCAATGGCGGGGTGCGGGCCGGGGAATAGGCCTCTTGGCCGGGGTGAATAGTGTTGGAACACGGCCCGCGGAAATAGTAGCGGCTGGAGGTACCGGGGGCGATGCCCGCCCCGGCCCGGCGGCCAAGTTAAAAAAATAAATAATCCCCGTTCAGTCTCAATGGCAGGGTGCGGGCCGGCCCGGCGGCGAGTGCGGCGGGCAGCAGGCCTCTTGGACAGGTTGAGAGATAAAAAAATAATAATTCCCGTTCAGTCTCAATGGCAGGGTGCGGGCCGGCCCGGCGGCGATTGCGGCGGGCAGCAGGCCTCTTGGACAGGTTGAGAGATAAAAAAATAATAATTCCCATGCAGTCTCAATGGCGGGGTGCGGGCCGGGGAATAGGCCTCTTGGCCGGGGTGAATATGTTGGAACGCGGCGCGCGTAAATAGAAGCGGCTGGAGGTACCGGGGGCGAAGCCCGCCCCGGCCCGGAGGCCGAGTTAAAAAAAATAATAATCCCCGTTCAGTCTCAATGGCGGGGTGCGGGCCGGCCCGGCGGCGAGTGCGGCGGGCAGCAGGCCTCTTGGACAGGTTGAGAGATAAAAAAATAATAATTCCCGTGCAGTCTCAATGGCGGGGTGCGGGCCGGGGAATAGGCCTCTTGGCCGGGGTGAATAGTGTTGGAACACGGCCCGCGGAAATAGTAGCGGCTGGAGGTACCGGGGGCGATGCCCGCCCCGGGCCGGCGGCCAAGTTAAAAAAATAAATAATCCCCGTTCAGTCTCAATGGCAGGGTGCGGGCCGGCCCGGCGGCGAGTGCGGCGGGCAGCAGGCCTCTTGGACAGGTTGAGAGATAAAAAAATAATAATTCCCGTGCAGTCTCAATGGCGGGGTGCGGGCCGGGGAATAGGCCTCTTGGCCGGGGTGAATAGTGTTGGAACACGGCCCGCGGAAATAGTAGCGGCTGGAGGTACCGGGGGCGATGCCCGCCCCGGCCCGGCGGCCAAGTTAAAAAAATAAATAATCCCCGTCCAGTCTCAATGGCAGGGTGCGGGCCGGCCCGGCGGCGATTGCGGCGGGCAGCAGGCCTCTTGGACAGGTTGAGAGATAAAAAAATAATAATTCCCATGCAGTCTCAATGGCGGGGTGCGGGCCGGGGAATAGGCCTCTTGGCCGGGGTGAATAGTGTTGGAACACAGCCCGCGGAAATAGTAGCGGCTGGAGGTACCGGGGGCGATGCCCGCCCCGGCCCGGCGGCCAAGTTAAAAAAATAAATAATCCCCGTTCAGTCTCAATGGCAGGGTGCGGGCCGGCCCGGCGGCGATTGCGGCGGGCAGCAGGCCTCTTGGACAGGTTGAGAGATAAAAAAATAATAATTCCCATGCAGTCTCAATGGCGGGGTGCGGGCCGGGGAATAGGCCTCTTGGCCGGGGTGAATAGTGTTGGAACACAGCCCGCGGAAATAGTAGCGGCTGGAGGTACCGGGGGCGATGCCCGCCCCGGCCCGGCGGCCAAGTTAAAAAAATAAATAATCCCCGTTCAGTCTCAATGGCAGGGTGCGGGCCGGCCCGGCGGCGATTGCGGCGGGCAGCAGGCCTCTTGGACAGGTTGAGAGATATAAAAATAATAATTCCCGTGCAGTCTCAATGGCGGGGTGCGGGCCGGCCCGGCGGACGAGTGTGGCCGGGGAAGAGGCCTCTTGGCCGGGGTGAATATGTTGGAACGCGGCGCGCGTAAATAGAAGCGGCTGGAGGTACCGGGGGCGAAGCCCGCCCCGGCCCGGAAGCCGAGTTAAAAAAAATAATAATCCCCGTTCAGTCTCAATGGCGGGGTGCGGGCCGGCCCGGCGGCGAGTGCGGCGGGCAGCAGGCCTCTTGGACAGGTTGAGAGATAAAAATATAATAATTCCCGTTCAGTCTCAATGGCAGGGTGCGGGCCAGCCCGGCGGCGATTGCGGCGGGCAGCAGGCCTCTTGGACAGGTTGAGAGATAAAAAAATAATAATTCCCATGCAGTCTCAATGGCGGGGTGCGGGCCGGGGAATAGGCCTCTTGGCCGGGGTGAATAGTGTTGGAACACGGCCCGCGGAAATAGTAGCGGCTGGAGGTACCGGGGGCGATGCCCGCCCCGGGCCGGCAGCCAAGTTAAAAAAATAAATAATCCCCGTTCAGTCTCAATGGCAGGGTGCGGGCCGGCCCGGCGGCGATTGCGGCGGGCAGTAGGCCTCTTGGACAGGTTGAGAGATAAAAAAATAATAATTCCCATGCAGTCTCAATGGCGGGGTGCGGGCCGGGGAATAGGCCTCTTGGCCGGGGTGAATAGTGTTGGAACACGGCCCGCGGAAATAGTAGCGGCTGGAGGTACCGGGGGCGATGCCCGCCCCGGCCCGGCGGCCAAGTTAAAAAAATAAATAATCCCCGTTCAGTCTCAATGGCAGGGTGCGGGCCGGCCCGGCGGCGAGTGCGGCGGGCAGCAGGCCTCTTGGACAGGTTGAGAGATAAAAAAATAATAATTCCCGTTCAGTCTCAATGGCAGGGTGCGGGCCGGCCCGGCGGCGATTGCGGCGGGCAGCAGGCCTCTTGGACAGGTTGAGAGATAAAAAAAATAATAATTCCCATGCAGTCTCAATGGCGGGGTGCGGGCCGGGGAATAGGCCTCTTGGCCGGGGTGAATATGTTGGAACGCGGCGCGCGTAAATAGAAGCGGCTGGAGGTACCGGGGGCGTAGCCCGCCCCGGCCCGGAGGCAGAGTTAAAAAAAATAATAATTCCCGTTCAGTCTCAATGGCGGGGTGAGGGCCGGCCCGGCGGCGAGTGCGGCGGGCAGCAGGCCTCTTGGACAGGTTGAGAGATAAAAAAATAATAATTCCCGTGCAGTCTCAATGGCGGGGTGCGGGCCGGGGAATAGGCCTCTTGGCCGGGGTGAATAGTGTTGGAACACGGCCCGCGGAAATAGTAGCGGCTGGAGGTACCGGGGGCGATGCCCGCCCCGGCCCAGCGGCCAAGTTAAAAAAATAAATAATCCCCGTTCAGTCTCAATGGCAGGGTGCGGGCCGGCCCGGCGGCGATTGCGGCGGGCAGCAGGCCTCTTGGACAGGTTGAGAGATATAAAAATAATAATTCCCGTGCAGTCTCAATGGCGGGGTGCGGGCCGGCCCGGCGGACGAGTGTGGCCGGGGAAGAGGCCTCTTGGCCGGGGTGAATATGTTGGAACGCGGCGCGCGTAAATAGAAGCGGCTGGAGGTACCGGGGGCGAAGCCCGCCCCGGCCCGGAGGCCGAGTTAAAAAAAATAATAATCACCGTTCAGTCTCAATGGCGGGGTGCGGAACGGCCCGGCGGCGAGTGCGGCGGGCAGCAGGCCTCTTGGACAGGTTGAGAGATAAAAAAATAATAATTCCCGTGCAGTCTCAATGGCGGGGTGCGGGCCGGCCCGGCGGACGAGTGTGGCCGGGGAAGAGGCCTCTTGGCCGGGGTGAATATGTTGGAACGCGGCGCGCGTAAATAGAAGCGGCTGGAGGTACCGGGGGCGAAGCCCGCCCCGGCCCGGAGGCCGAGTTAAAAAAAATAATAATCCCCGTTCAGTCTCAATGGCGGGGTGCGGGCCGGCCCGGCGGCGAGTGCGGTGGGCAGCAGGCCTCTTGGACAGGTTGAGAGATAAAAAAATAATAATTCCCGTTCAGTCTCAATGGCGGGGTGCGGGCCGGCCCGGCGGACGAGTGTGGCCGGGGAAGAGGCCTCTTGGCCGGGGTGAATATGTTGGAACGCGGCGCGCGTAAATAGAAGCGGCTGGAGGTACCGGGGGCGAAGCCCGCCCCGGCCCGGAGGCCGAGTTAAAAAAAATAATAATCCCCGTTCAGTCTCAATGGCGGGGTGCGGGCCGGCCCGGCGGCGAGTGCGGCAGGCAGCAGGCCTCTTGGACAGGTTGAGAGATAAAAAAATAATAATTCCCGTGCAGTCTCAATGGCGGGGTGCGGGCCGGGGAATAGGCCTCTTGGCCGGGGTGAATAGTGTTGGAACACGGCCCGCAGAAATAGTAGCGGCTGGAGGTACCGGGGGCGATGCCCGCCCCGGCCCGGCGGCCAAGTTAAAAAAATAAATAATCCCCGTTCAGTCTCAATGGCAGGGTGCGGGCCGGCCCGGCGGCGATTGCGGCGGGCAGCAGGCCTCTTGGACAGGTTGAGAGATAAAAAAATAATAATTCCCATGCAGTCTCAATGGCGGGGTGCGGGCCGGGGAACAGGCCTCTTGGCCGGGGTGAATAGTGTTGGAACACGGCCCGCGGAAATAGTAGCGGCTGGAGGTACCGGGGGCGATGCCCGCCCCGGGCCGGCGGCCAAGTTAAAAAAATAAATAATCCCCGTTCAGTCTCAATGGCAGGGTGCGGGCCGGCCCGGCGGCGATTGCGGCGGGCAGTAGGCCTCTTGGACAGGTTTAGAGATAAAAAAATAATAATTCCCGTGCAGTCTCAATGGCGGGGTGCGGGCCGGGGAATAGGCCTCTTGGCCGGGGTGAATAGTGTTGGAACACGGCCCGCGGAAATAGTAGCGGCTGGAGGTACCGGGGGCGATGCCCGCCCCGGCCCGGCGGCCAAGTTAAAAAAATAAATAATCCCCGTTCAGTCTCAATGGCAGGGTGCGGGCCGGCCCGGCGGCGATTGCGGCGGGCAGCAGGCCTCTTGGACAGGTTAAGAGATAAAAAAATAATAATTCCCATGCAGTCTCAATGGCGGGGTGCGGGCCGGGGAATAGGCCTCTTGGCCGGGGTGAATAGTGTTGGAACACGGCCCGCGGAAATAGTAGCGGCTGGAGGTACCGGGGGCGATGCCCGCCCCGGCCCGGCGGCCAAGTTAAAAAAATAAATAATCCCCGTTCAGTCTCAATGGCAGGGTGCGGGCCGGCCCGGCGGCGAGTGCGGCGGGCAGCAGGCCTCTTGGACAGGTTGAGAGATAAAAAAATAATAATTCCCGTTCAGTCTCAATGGCAGGGTGCGGGCCGGCCCGGCGGCGATTGCGGCGGGCAGCAGGCCTCTTGGACAGGTTGAGAGATAAAAAAAATAATAATTCCCATGCAGTCTCAATGGCGGGGTGCGGGCCGGGGAATAGGCCTCTTGGCCGGGGTGAATATGTTGGAACGCAGCGCGCGTAAATAGAAGCGGCTGGAGGTACCGGGGGCGTAGCCCGCCCCGGCCCGGAGGCAGAGTTAAAAAAAATAATAATCCCGTTCAGTCTCAATGGCGGGGTGCGGGCCGGCCCGGCGGCGAGTGCGGCGGGCAGCAGGCCTCTTGGACAGGTTGAGAGATAAAAAAATAATAATTCCCGTGCAGTCTCAATGGCGGGGTGCGGGCCGGGGAATAGGCCTCTTGGCCGGGGTGAATAGTGTTGGAACACGGCCCGCGGAAATAGTAGCGGCTGGAGGTACCGGGGGCGATGCCCGCCCCGGCCCGGCGGCCAAGTTAAAAAAATAAATAATCCCCGTTCAGTCTCAATGGCAGGGTGCGGGCCGGCCCGGCGGCGAGTGCGGCGGGCAGCAGGCCTCTTGGACAGGTTGAGAGATAAAAAAATAATAATTCCCGTTCAGTCTCAATGGCAGGGTGCGGGCCGGCCCGGCGGCGATTGCGGCGGGCAGCAGGCCTCTTGGACAGGTTGAGAGATAAAAAAAATAATAATTCCCATGCAGTCTCAATGGCGGGGTGCGGGCCGGGGAATAGGCCTCTTGGCCGGGGTGAATATGTTGGAACGCGGCGCGCGTAAATAGAAGCGGCTGGAGGTACCGGGGGCGTAGCCCGCCCCGGCCCGGAGGCAGAGTTAAAAAAAATAATAATCCCCGTTCAGTCTCAATGGCGGGGTGCGGGCCGGCCCGGCGGCGAGTGCGGCGGGCAGCAGGCCTCTTGGACAGGTTGAGAGATAAAAAAATAATAATTCCCGTGCAGTCTCAATGGCGGGGTGCGGGCCGGGGAATAGGCCTCTTGGCCGGGGTGAATAGTGTTGGAACACGGCCCGCGGAAATAGTAGCGGCTGGAGGTACCGGGGGCGAAGCCCGCCCCGGCCCGGAGGCCGAGTTAAAAAAAATAATAATCCCCGTTCAGTCTCAATGGCGGGGTGCGGGCCGGCCCGGCGGCGAGTGCGGCGGGCAGCAGGCCTCTTGGACAGGTTGAGAGATAAAAAAATAATAATTCCCGTGCAGTCTCAATGGCGGGGTGCGGGCCGGCCCGGCGGACGAGTGTGGCCGGGGAAGAGGCCTCTTGGCCGGGGTGAATATGTTGGAACGCGGCGCGCGTAAATAGAAGCGGCTGGAGGTACCGGGGCGAAGCCCGCCCCGGCCCGGAGGCCGAGTTAAAAAAAATAATAATCCCCGTTCAGTCTCAATGGCGGGGTGCGGGCCGGCCCGGCGGCGAGTGCGGCGGGCAGCAGGCCTCTTGGACAGGTTGAGAGATAAAAAAATAATAATTCCCGTTCAGTCTCAATGGCAGGGTGCGGGCCGGCCCGGCGGCGATTGCGGCGGGCAGCAGGCCTCTTGGACAGGTTGAGAGATAAAAAAATAATAATTCCCATGCAGTCTCAATGGCGGGGTGCGGGCCGGGGAATAGGCCTCTTGGCCGGGGTGAATAGTGTTGGAACACGGCCCGCGGAAATAGTAGCGGCTGGAGGTACCGGGGGCGATGCCCGCCCCGGGCCGGCGGCCAAGTTAAAAAAATAAATAATCCCCGTTCAGTCTCAATGGCAGGGTGCGGGCCGGCCCGGCGGCGATTGCGGCGGGCAGTAGGCCTCTTGGATAGGTTGAGAGATAAAAAAATAATAATTCCCGTGCAGTCTCAATGGCGGGGTGCGGGCCGGGGAATAGGCCTCTTGGCCGGGGTGAATAGTGTTGGAACACGGCCCGCGGAAATAGTAGCGGCTGGAGGTACCGGGGGCGATGCCCGCCCCGGCCCGGCGGCCAAGTTAAAAAAATAAATAATCCCCGTTCAGTCTCAATGGCAGGGTGCGGGCCGGCCCGGCGGCGATTGCGGCGGGCAGCAGGCCTCTTGGACAGGTTGAGAGATAAAAAAATAATAATTCCCATGCAGTCTCAATGGCGGGGTGCGGGCCGGGGAATAGGCCTCTTGGCCGGGGTGAATAGTGTTGGAACACGGCCCGCGGAAATAGTAGCGGCTGGAGGTACCGGGGGCGATGCCCGCCCCGGCCCGGCGGCCAAGTTAAAAAAATAAATAATCCCCGTTCAGTCTCAATGGCAGGGTGCGGGCCGGCCCGGCGGCGAGTGCGGCGGGCAGCAGGCCTCTTGGACAGGTTGAGAGATAAAAAAATAATAATTCCCGTTCAGTCTCAATGGCAGGGTGCGGGCCGGCCCGGCGGCGATTGCGGCGGGCAGCAGGCCTCTTGGACAGGTTGAGAGATAAAAAAAATAATAATTCCCATGCAGTCTCAATGGCGGGGTGCGGGCCGGGGAATAGGCCTCTTGGCCGGGGTGAATATGTTGGAACGCGGCGCGCGTAAATAGAAGCGGCTGGAGGTACCGGGGGCGTAGCCCGCCCCGGCCCGGAGGCAGAGTTAAAAAAAAAAATAATCCCCGTTCAGTCTCAATGGCGGGGTGCGGGCCGGCCCGGCGGCGAGTGCGGCGGGCAGCAGGCCTCTTGGACAGGTTGAGAGATAAAAAAATAATAATTCCCGTGCAGTCTCAATGGCGGGGTGCGGGCCGGGGAATAGGCCTCTTGGCCGGGGTGAATAGTGTTGGAACACGGCCCGCGGAAATAGTAGCGGCTGGAGGTACCGGGGGCGATGCCCGCCCCGGCCCGGGGGCCAAGTTAAAAAAATAAATAATCGACGTTCAGTCTCAATGGCAGGGTGCGGGCCGGCCCGGCGGCGATTGCGGCGGGCAGCAGGCCTCTTGGACAGGTTGAGAGATAAAAAAAATAATAATTCCCATGCAGTCTCAATGGCGGGGTGCGGGCCGGGGAATAGGCCTCTTGGCCGGGGTGAATATGTTGGAACGCGGCGCGCGTAAATAGAAGCGGCTGGAGGTACCGGGGGCGTAGCCCGCCCCGGCCCGGAGGCAGAGTTAAAAAAAATAATAATCCCCGTTCAGTCTCAATGGCGGGGTGCGGGCCGGCCCGGCGGCGAGTGCGGCGGGCAGCAGGCCTCTTGGACAGGTTGAGAGATAAAAAAATAATAATTCCCGTGCAGTCTCAATGGTGGGGTGCGGGCCGGGGAATAGGCCTCTTGGCCGGGGTGAATAGTGTTGGAACACGGCCCGCGGAAATAGTAGCGGCTGGAGGTACCGGGGGCGATGCCCGCCCCGGCCCAGCGGCCAAGTTAAAAAAATAAATAATCCCCGTTCAGTCTCAATGGCAGGGTGCGGGCCGGCCCGGCGGCGATTGCGGCGGGCAGCAGGCCTCTTGGACAGGTTGAGAGATATAAAAATAATAATTCCCGTGCAGTCTCAATGGCGGGGTGCGGGCTGGCCCGGCGGACGAGTGTGGCCGGGGAAGAGGCCTCTTGGCCGGGGTGAATATGTTGGAACGCGGCGCGCGTAAATAGAAGCGGCTGGAGGTACCGGGGGCGAAGCCCGCCCCGGCCCGGAGGCCGAGTTAAAAAAAATAATAATCCCCGTTCAGTCTCAATGGCGGGGTGCGGAACGGCCCGGCGGCGAGTGCGGCGGGCAGCAGGCCTCTTGGACAGGTTGAGAGATAAAAAAATAATAATTCCCGTGCAGTCTCAATGGCGGGGTGCGGGCCGGGGAATAGGCCTCTTGGCCGGGGTGAATAGTGTTGGAACACGGCCCGCGGAAATAGTAGCGGCTGGAGGTACCGGGGGCGATGCCCGTCCCGGCCCGGCGGCCAAGTTAAAAAAATAAATAATCCCCGTTCAGTCTCAATGGCAGGGTGCGGGCCGGCCCGGCGGCGATTGCGGCGGGCAGCAGGCCTCTTGGACAGGTTGAGAGATAAAAAAATAATAATTCCCGTGCAGTCTCAATGGCGGGGTGCGGGCCGGGGAATAGGCCTCTTGGCCGTGGTGAATAGAGTTGGAACACGGCCCGCGGAAATAGTAGCGGCTGGAGGTACCGGGGGCGATGCCCGCCCCGGGCCGGCGGCCAAGTTAAAAAAATAAATAATCCCCGTTCAGTCTCAATGGCAGGGTGCGGGCCGGCCCGGCGGCGAGTGCGGCGGGCAGCAGGCCTCTTGGACAGGTTGAGAGATAAAAAAATAATAATTCCCGTTCAGTCTCAATGGCAGGGTGCGGGCCGGCCCGGCGGCGATTGCGGCGGGCAGCAGGCCTCTTGGACAGGTTGAGAGATAAAAAAATAATAATTCCCATGCAGTCTCAATGGCGGGGTGTGGGCCGGGGAATAGGCCTCTTGGCCGGGGTGAATATGTTGGAACGCGGCGCGCGTAAATAGAAGCGGCTGGAGGTACCGGGGGCGAAGCCCGCCCCGGCCCGGAGGCCGAGTTAAAAAAAATAATAATCCCCGTTCAGTCTCAATGGCGGGGTGCGGGCCGGCCCGGCGGCGAGTGCGGCGGGCAGCAGGCCTCTTGGACAGGTTGAGAGATAAAAAAATAATAATTCCCGTGCAGTCTCAATGGCGGGGTGCGGGCCGGGGAATAGGCCTCTTGGCCGGGGTGAATATGTTGGAACGCGGCGCACGTAAATAGAAGCGGCTGGAGGTACCGGGGGCGAAGCCCGCCCCGGCCCGGAGGCCGAGTTAAAAAAAATAATAATCCCCGTTCAGTCTCAATGGCGGGGTGCGGGCCGGCCCGGCGGCGAGTGCGGCGGGCAGCAGGCCTCTTGGACAGGTTGAGAGATAAAAAAATAATAATTCCCGTGCAGTCTCAATGGCGGGGTGCGGGCCGGGGAATAGGCCTCTTGGCCGGGGTGAATAGTGTTGGAACACGGCCCGCGGAAATAGTAGCGGCTGGAGGTACCGGGGGCGATGCCCGCCCCGGCCCGGCGGCCAAGTTAAAAAAATAAATAATCCCCGTTCAGTCTCAATGGCAGGGTGCGGGCCGGCCCGGCGGCGATTGCGGCGGGCAGCAGGCCTCTTGGACAGGTTGAGAGATAAAAAAATAATAATTCCCATGCAGTCTCAATGGCGGGGTGCGGGCCGGGGAATAGGCCTCTTGGCCGGGGTGAATAGTGTTGGAACACGGCCCGCGGAAATAGTAGCGGCTGGAGGTACCGGGGGCGATGCCCGCCCCGGCCCGGCGGCCAAGTTAAAAAAATAAATAATCCCCGTTCAGTCTCAATGGCAGGGTGCGGGCCGGCCCGGCGGCGATTGCGGCAGGCCTCTTGGACAGGTTGAGAGATAAAAAAATAATAATTCCCATGCAGTCTCAATGGCGGGGTGCGGGCCGGGGAATAGGCCTCTTGGCCGGGGTGAATAGTGTTGGAACACGGCCCGCGGAAATAGTAGCGGCTGGAGGTACCGGGGGCGATGCCCGCCCCGGGCCGGCGGCCAAGTTAAAAAAATAAATAATCCCGTTCAGTCTCAATGGCAGGGTGCGGGCCGGCCCTGCGGCGATTGCGGCGGGCAGCAGGCCTCTTGGACAGGTTGAGAGATATAAAAATAATAATTCCCGTGCAGTCTCAATGGCGGGGTGCGGGCCGGCCCGGCGGACGAGTGTGGCCGGGGAAGAGGCCTCTTGGCCGGGGTGAATATGTTGGAACGCGGCGCGCGTAAATAGAAGCGGCTGGAGGTACCGGGGGCGAAGCCCGCCCCGGCCCGGAGGCCGAGTTAAAAAAAATAATAATCCCGTTCAGTCTCAATGGTGGGGTGCGGGCCGGCCCGGCGGCGAGTGCGGCGGGCAGCAGGCCTCTTGGACAGGTTGAGAGATAAAAAAAATCATAATTCCCATGCAGTCTCAATGGCGGGGTGCGGGCCGGCCCGGCGGACGAGTGTGGCCGGGGAAGAGGCCTCTTGGCCGGGATGAATATGTTGGAACGCGGCGCGCGTAAATAGAAGCGGCTGGAGGTACCGGGGGCGAAGCCCGCCCCGGCCCGGAGGCCGAGTTAAAAAAAATAATAATCCCCGTTCAGTCTCAATGGCGGGGTGCGGGCCGGCCCGGCGGCGAGTGCGGCGGGCAGCAGGCCTCTTGGACAGGTTGAGAGATAAAAAAATAATAATTCCCGTGCAGTCTCAATGGCGGGGTGCGGGCCGGCCCGGCGGACGAGTGTGGCCGGGGAAAAGGCCTCTTGGCCGGGGTGAATATGTTGGAACGCGGCGCGCGTAAATAGAAGCGGCTGGAGGTACCGGGGGCGAAGCCCGCCCCGGCCCGGAGGCCGAGTTAAAAAAAATAATAATCCCCGTTCAGTCTCAATGGCGGGGTGCGGGCCGGCCCGGCGGCGAGTGCGGCGGGCAGCAGGCCTCTTGGACAGGTTGAGAAATAAAAAAATAATAATTCCCGTACAGTCTCAATGGCGGGGTGCGGGCCGGCCCGGCGGACGAGTGCGGCGGGCAGCAGGCCTCTTGGACAGGTTGAGAGATAAAAAAAATAATAATTCCCGTGCAGTCTCAATGGCGGGGTGCGGGCCGGGGAATAGGCCTCTTGGCCGGGGTGAATAGTGTTGGAACACGGCCCGCGGAAATAGTAGCGGCTGGAGGTACCGGGGGCGATGCCCGCCCCGGCCCGGCGGCCAAGTTAAAAAAATAAATAATCCCGTTCAGTCTCGATGGCAGGGTGCGGGCCGGCCCGGCGGCGATTGCGGCGGGCAGCAGGCCTCTTGGACAGGTTGAGAGATAAAAAAATAATAATTCCCATGCAGTCTCAATGGCGGGGTGCGGGCCGGGGAATAGGCCTCTTGGCCGGGGTGAATAGTGTTGGAACACGGCCCGCGGAAATAGTAGCGGCTGGAGGTACCGGGGGCGATGCCCGCCCCGGCCCGGCGGCCAAGTTAAAAAAATAAATAAACCCCGTTCAGTCTCAATGGCAGGGTGCGGGCCGGCCCGGCGGCGAGTGCGGCGGGCAGCAGGCCTCTTGGACAGGTTGAGAGATAAAAAAATAATAATTCCCGTTCAGTCTCAATGGCAGGGTGCGGGCCGGCCCGGCGGCGATTGCGGCGGGCAGCAGGCCTCTTGGACAGGTTGAGAGATAAAAAAATAATAATTCCCATGCAGTCTCAATGGCGGGGTGCGGGCCGGGGAATAGGCCTCTTGGCCGGGGTGAATATGTTGGAACGCGGCGCGCGTAAATAGAAGCGGCTGGAGGTACCGGGGGCGAAGCCCGCCCCGGCCGGAGGCCGAGTTAAAAAAATAATAATCCCCGTTCAGTCTTAATGGCGGGGTGCGGGCCGGCCCGGCGGCGAGTGCGGCGGGCAGCAGGCCTCTTGGACAGGTTGAGAGATAAAAAAATAATAATTCCCGTGCAGTCTCAATGGCGGGGTGCGGGCCGGGGAATAGGCCTCTTGGCCGGGGTGAATAGTGTTGGAACACGGCCCGCGGAAATAGTAGCGGCTGGAGGTACCGGGGGCGATGCCCGCCCCGGGCCGGCGGCCAAGTTAAAAAAATAAATAATCCCGTTCAGTCTCAATGGCAGGGTGCGGGCCGGCCCGGCGGCGAGTGCGGCGGGCAGCAGGCCTCTTGGACAGGTTGAGAGATAAAAAAATAATAATTCCCGTTCAGTCTCAATGGCAGGGTGCGGGCCGGCCCGGCGGCGATTGCGGCGGGCAGCAGGCCTCTTGGACAGGTTGAGAGATAAAAAAATAATAATTCCCATGCAGTCTCAATGGCGGGGTGCGGGCCGGGGAATAGGCCTCTTGGCCGGGGTGAATATGTTGGAACGCGGCGCGCGTAAATAGAAGCGGCTGGAGGTACCGGGGGCGAAGCCCGCCCCGGCCCGGAGGCCGAGTTAAAAAAATAATAATCCCCGTTTAGTCTTAATGGCGGGGTGCGGGCCGGCCCGGCGGCGAGTGCGGCGGGCAGCAGGCCTCTTGGACAGGTTGAGAGATAAAAAAATAATAATTCCCGTGCAGTCTCAATGGCGGGGTGCGGGCCGGGGAATAGGCCTCTTGGCCGGGGTGAATAGTGTTGGAACACGGCCCGCGGAAATAGTAGCGGCTGGAGGTACCGGGGGCGATGCCCGCCCCGGGCCGGCGGCCAAGTTAAAAAAATAAATAATCCCCGTTCAGTCTCAATGGCAGGGTGCGGGCCGGCGCGGCGGCGATTGCGGCGGGCAGCAGGCCTCTTGGACAGGTTGAGAGATAAAAAAATAATAATTCCCGTGCAGTCTCAATGGCGGGGTGCGGGCCGGGGAATAGGCCTCTTGGCCGGGGTGAATAGTGTTGGAACACGGCCCGCGGAAATAGTAGCGGCTGGAGGTACCGGGGGCGATGCCCGCCCCGGGCCGGCGGCCAAGTTAAAAAAATAAATAATCCCCGTTCAGTCTCAATGGCAGGGTGCGGGCCGGCCCGGCGGCGAGTGCGGCGGGCAGCAGGCCTCTTGGACAGGTTGAGAGATAAAAAAATAATAATTCCCGTTCAGTCTCAATGGCAGGGTGCGGGCCGGCCCGGCGGCGATTGCGGCGGGCAGCAGGCCTCTTGGACAGGTTGAGAGATAAAAAAATAATAATTCCCATGCAGTCTCAATGGCGGGGTGCGGGCCGGGGAATAGGCCTCTTGGCCGGGGTGAATATGTTGGAACGCGGCGCGCGTAAATAGAAGCGGCTGGAGGTACCGGGGGCGAAGCCCGCCCCGGCCCGGAGGCCGAGTTAAAAAAAATAATAATCCCCGTTCAGTCTCAATGGCGGGGTGCGGGCCGGCCCGGCGGCGAGTGCGGCGGGCAGCAGGCCTCTTGGACAGGTTGAGAGATAAAAAAATAATAATTCCCGTGCAGTCTCAATGGCGGGGTGCGGGCCGGGGAATAGGCCTCTTGGCCGGGGTGAATAGTGTTGGAACACGGCCCGCGGAAATAGTAGCGGCTGGAGGTACCGGGGGCGATGCCCGCCCCGGCCCGGCGGCCAAGTTAAAAAAATAAATAATCCCCGTTCAGTCTCAATGGCAGGGTGCGGGCCGGCCCGGCGGCGATTGCGGCGGGCAGCAGGCCTCTTGGACAGGTTGAGAGATAAAAAAAATAATAATTCCCGTGCAGTCTCAATGGCGGGGTGCGGGCCGGGGAATAGGCCTCTTGGCCGGGGTGAATAGTGTTGGAACACGGCCCGCGGAAATAGTAGCGGCTGGAGGTACCGGGGGCGATGCCCGCCCCGGGCCGGCGGCCAAGTTAAAAAAATAAATAATCCCCGTTCAGTCTCAATGGCAGGGTGCGGGCCGGCCCGGCGGCGAGTGCGGCGGGCAGCAGGCCTCTTGGACAGGTTGAGAGATAAAAAAATAATAATTCCCGTGCAGTCTCAATGGCGGGGTGCGGGCCGGGGAATAGGCCTCTTGGCCGGGGTGAATAGTGTTGGAACACGGCCCGCGGAAATAGTAGCGGCTGGAGGTACCGGGGGCGATGCCCGCCCCGGCCCGGCGGCCAAGTTAAAAAAATAAATAATCCCGTTCAGTCTCAATGGCAGGGTGCGGGCCGGCCCGGCGGCGATTGCGGCGGGCAGCAGGCCTCTTGGACAGGTTGAGAGATAAAAAAATAATAATTCCCATGCAGTCTCAATGGCGGGGTGCGGGCCGGGGAATAGGCCTCTTGGCCGGGGGGAATAGTGTTGGAACACGGCCCGCGGAAATAGTAGCGGCTGGAGGTACCGGGGGCGATGCCCGCCCCGGCCCGGCGGCCAAGTTAAAAAAATAAATAATCCCCGTTCAGTCTCAATGGCAGGGTGCGGGCCGGCCCGGCGGCGATTGCGGCGGGCAGCAGGCCTCTTGGACAGGTTGAGAGATATAAAAATAATAATTCCCGTGCAGTCTCAATGGCGGGGTGTGGGCCGGCCCGGCGGACGAGTGTGGCCGGGGAAGAGGCCTCTTGGCCGGGGTGAATATGTTGGAACGCGGCGCGCGTAAATAGAAGCGGCTGGAGGTACCGGGGGCGAAGCCCGCCCCGGCCCGGAGGCCGAGTTAAAAAAAATAATAATCCCCGTTCAGTCTCAATGGCGGGGTGCGGGCCGGCCCGGCGGCGAGTGCGGCGGGCAGCAGGCCACTTGGACAGGTTGAGAGATAAAAAAATAATAATTCCCGTGCAGTCTCAATGGCGGGGTGCGGGCCGGCCCGGCGGACGAGTGTGGCCGGGGAAGAGGCCTCTTGGCCGGGGTGAATATGTTGGAACGCGGCGCGCGTAAATAGAAGCGGCTGGAGGTACCGGGGGCGAAGCCCGCCCCGGCCCGGAGGCCGAGTTAAAAAAAATAATAATCCCCGTTCAGTCTCAATGGCGGGGTGCGGGCCGGCCCGGCGGCGAGTGCGGCGGGCAGCAGGCCTCTTGGACAGGTTGAGAGATAAAAAAATAATAATTCCCGTGCAGTCTCAATGGCGGGGTGCGGGCCGGGGAATAGGCCTCTTGGCCGGGGTGAATAGTGTTGGAACACGGCCCGCGGAAATAGTAGCGGCTGGAGGTACCGGGGGCGATGCCCGCCCCGGCCCGGCGGCCAAGTTAAAAAAATAAATAATCCCGTTCAGTCTCAATGGCAGGGTGCGGGCCGGCCCGGCGGCGATTGCGGCGGGCAGCAGGCCTCTTGGACAGGTTGAGAGATAAAAAAATAATAATTCCCATGCAGTCTCAATGGCGGGGTGCGGGCCGGGGAATAGGCCTCTTGGCCGGGGGGAATAGTGTTGGAACACGGCCCGCGGAAATAGTAGCGGCTGGAGGTACCGGGGGCGATGCCCGCCCCGGCCCGGCGGCCAAGTTAAAAAAATAAATAATCCCCGTTCAGTCTCAATGGCAGGGTGCGGGCCGGCCCGGCGGCGATTGCGGCGGGCAGCAGGCCTCTTGGACAGGTTGAGAGATATAAAAATAATAATTCCCGTGCAGTCTCAATGGCGGGGTGTGGGCCGGCCCGGCGGACGAGTGTGGCCGGGGAAGAGGCCTCTTGGCCGGGGTGAATATGTTGGAACGCGGCGCGCGTAAATAAAAGCGGCTGGAGGTACCGGGGGCGAAGCCCGCCCCGGCCCGGAGGCCGAGTTAAAAAAAATAATAATCCCCGTTCAGTCTCAATGGCGGGGTGCGGGCCGGCCCGGCGGCGAGTGCGGCGGGCAGCAGGCCACTTGGACAGGTTGAGAGATAAAAAAATAATAATTCCCGTGCAGTCTCAATGGCGGGGTGCGGGCCGGCCCGGCGGACGAGTGTGGCCGGGGAAGAGGCCTCTTGGCCGGGGTGAATATGTTGGAACGCGGCGCGCGTAAATAGAAGCGGCTGGAGGTACCGGGGGCGAAGCCCGCCCCGGCCCGGAGGCCGAGTTAAAAAAAATAATAATCCCCGTTCAGTCTCAATGGCGGGGTGCGGGCCGGCCCGGCGGCGAGTGCGGCGGGCAGCAGGCCTCTTGGACAGGTTGAGAGATAAAAAAATAATAATTCCCGTTCAGTCTAAATGGCAGGGTGCGGGCCGGCCCGGCAGCGATTGCGGCGGGCAGCAGGCCTCTTGGACAGGTTGAGAGATAAAAAAATAATAATTCCCATGCAGTCTCAATGGCGGGGTGCGGGCCGGGGAATAGGCCTCTTGGCCGGGGTGAATAGTGTTGGAACACGGCCCGCGGAAATAGTAGCGGCTGGAGGTACCGGGGGCGATGCCCGCCCCGGGCCGGCGGCCAAGTTAAAAAAATAAATAATCCCCGTTCAGTCTCAATGGCAGGGTGCGGGCCGGCCCGGCGGCGATTGCGGCGGGCAGTAGGCCTCTTGGACAGGTTGAGAGATAAAAAAATAATAATTCCCGTGCAGTCTCAATGGCGGGGTGCGGGCCGGGGAATAGGCCTCTTGGCCGGGGTGAATAGTGTTGGAACACGGCCCGCGGAAATAGTAGCGGCTGGAGGTACCGGGGGCGATGCCCGCCCCGGCCCGGCGGCCAAGTAAAAAAAATAAATAATCCCCGTTCAGTCTCAATGGCAGGGTGCGGGCCGGCCCGGCGGCGATTGCGGCGGGCAGCAGGCCTCTTGGACAGGTTGAGAGATAAAAAAATAATAATTCCCATGCAGTCTCAATGGCGGGGTGCGGGCCGGGGAATAGGCCTCTTGGCCGGGGTGAATAGTGTTGGAACACGGCCCGCGGAAATAGTAGCGGCTGGAGGTACCGGGGGCGATGCCCGCCCCGGCCCGGCGGCCAAGTTAAAAAAATAAATAATCCCCGTTCAGTCTCAATGGCAGGGTGCGGGCCGGCCCGGCGGCGAGTGCGGCGGGCAGCAGGCCTCTTGGACAGGTTGAGAGATAAAAAAATAATAATTCCCGTTCAGTCTCAATGGCAGGGTGCGGGCCGGCCCGGCGGCGATTGCGGCGGGCAGCAGGCCTCTTGGACAGGTTGAGAGATAAAAAAAATAATAATTCCCATGCAGTCTCAATGGCGGGGTGCGGGCCGGGGAATAGGCCTCTTGGCCGGGGTGAATATGTTGGAACGCGGCGCGCGTAAATAGAAGCGGCTGGAGGTACCGGGGGCGTAGCCCGCCCCGGCCCGGAGGCAGAGTTAAAAAAAATAATAATCCCCGTTCAGTCTCAATGGCGGGGTGCGGGCCGGCCCGGCGGCGAGTGCGGCGGGCAGCAGGCCTCTTGGACAGGTTGAGAGATAAAAAAATAATAATTCCCGTGCAGTCTCAATGGCGGGGTGCGGGCCGGGGAATAGGCCTCTTGGCCGGGGTGAATAGTGTTGGAACACGGCCCGCGGAAATAGTAGCGGCTGGAGGTACCGGGGGCGATGCCCGCCCCGGCCCGGCGGCCAAGTTAAAAAAATAAATAATCCCCGTTCAGTCTCAATGGCAGGGTGCGGGCCGGCCCGGCGGCGATTGCGGCGGGCAGCAGGCCTCTTGGACAGGTTGAGAGATAAAAAAATAATAATTCCCATGCAGTCTCAATGGCGGGGTGCGGGCCGGGGAATAGGCCTCTTGGCCGGGGTGAATAGTGTTGGAACACGGCCCGCGGAAATAGTAGCGGCTGGAGGTACCGGGGGCGATGCCCGCCCCGGCCCGGCGGCCAAGTTAAAAAAATAAATAATCCCCGTTCAGTCTCAATGGCAGGGTGCGGGCCGGCCCGGCGGCGAGTGCGGCGGGCAGCAGGCCTCTTGGACAGGTTGAGAGATAAAAAAATAATAATTCCCGTTCAGTCTCAATGGCAGGGTGCGGGCCGGCCCGGCGGCCATTGCGGCGGGCAGCAGGCCTCTTGGACAGGTTGAGAGATAAAAAAAATAATAATTCCCATGCAGTCTCAATGGCGGGGTGCGGGCCGGGGAATAGGCCTCTTGGCCGGGGTGAATATGTTGGAACGCGGCGCGCGTAAATAGAAGCGGCTGGAGGTACCGGGGGCGTAGCCCGCCCCGGCCCGGAGGCAGAGTTAAAAAAAATAATAATCCCCGTTCAGTCTCAATGGCGGGGTGCGGGCCGGCCCGGCGGCGAGTGCGGCGGGCAGCAGGCCTCTTGGACAGGTTGAGAGATAAAAAAATAATAATTCCCGTGCAGTCTCAATGGCGGGGTGCGGGCCGGGGAATAGGCCTCTTGGCCGGGGTGAATAGTGTTGGAACACGGCCCGCGGAAATAGTAGCGGCTGGAGGTACCGGGGGCGATGCCCGCCCCGGCCCAGCGGCCAAGTTAAAAAAATAAATAATCCCCGTTCAGTCTCAATGGCAGGGTGCGGGCCGGCCCGGCGGCGATTGCGGCGGGCAGCAGGCCTCTTGGACAGGTTGAGAGATATAAAAATAATAATTCCCGTGCAGTCTCAATGGCGGGGTGCGGGCTGGCCCGGCGGACGAGTGTGGCCGGGGAAGAGGCCTCTTGGCCGGGGTGAATATGTTGGAACGCGGCGCGCGTAAATAGAAGCGGCTGGAGGTACCGGGGGCGAAGCCCGCCCCGGCCCGGAGGCCGAGTTAAAAAAAATAATAATCCCCGTTCAGTCTCAATGGCGGGGTGCGGAACGGCCCGGCGGCGAGTGCGGCGGGCAGCAGGCCTCTTGGACAGGTTGAGAGATTAAAAAATAATAATTCCCGTGCAGTCTCAATGGCGGGGTGCGGGCCGGCCCGGCGGACGAGTGTGGCCGGGGAAGAGGCCTCTTGGCCGGGGTGAATATGTTGGAACGCGGCGCGCGTAAATAGAAGCGGCTGGAGGTACCGGGGGCGAAGCCCGCCCCGGCCCGGAGGCCGAGTTAAAAAAAATAATAATCCCGTTCAGTCTCAATGGCGGGGTGCGGGCCGGCCCGGCGGCGAGTTCGGTGGGCAGCAGGCCTCTTGGACAGGTTGAGAGATAAAAAAATAATAATTCCCGTTCAGTCTCAATGGCGGGGTGCGGGCCGGCCCGGCGGACGAGTGTGGCCGGGGAAGAGGCCTCTTGGCCGGGGTGAATATGTTGGAACGCGGCGCGCGTAAATAGAAGCGGCTGGAGGTACCGGGGGCGAAGCCCGCCCCGGCCCGGAGGCCGAGTTAAAAAAAATAATAATCCCCGTTCAGTCTCAATGGCGGGGTGCGGGCCGGCCCGGCGGCGAGTGCGGCGGGCAGCAGGCCTCTTGGACAGGTTGAGAGATAAAAAAAATAATAATTCCCGTGCAGTCTCAATGGCGGGGTGTGGGCCGGGGAATAGGCCTCTTGGCCGGGGTGAATATGTTGGAACGCGGCGCGCGTAAATAGAAGCGGCTGGAGGTACCGGGGGCGAAGCCCGCCCCGGCCCGGAGGCCGAGTTAAAAAAAATAATAATCCCCGTTCAGTCTCAATGGCGGGGTGCGGGCCGGCCCGGCGGCGAGTGCGGCGGGCAGCAGGCCTCTTGGACAGGTTGAGAGATAAAAAAATAATAATTCCCGTGCAGTCTCAATGGCGGGGTACGGGCCGGGGAATAGGCCTCTTGGCCGGGGTGAATAGTGTTGGAACACGGCCCGCGGTAATAGTAGCGGCTGGAGGTACCGGGGGCGATGCCCGCCCCGGCCCGGCGGCCAAGTTAAAAAAATAAATAATCCCCGTTCAGTCTCAATGGCAGGGTGCGGGCCGGCCCGGCGGCGATTGCGGCGGGCAGCAGGCCTCTTGGACAGGTTGAGAGATAAAAAAATAATAATTCCCATGCAGTCTCAATGGCGGGGTGCGGGCCGGGGAATAGGCCTCTTGGCCGGGGTGAATAGTGTTGGAACACGGCCCGCGGAAATAGTAGCGGCTGGAGGTACCGGGGGCGATGCCCGCCCCGGCCCGGCGGCCAAGTTAAAAAAATAAATAATTCCGTTCAGTCTCAATGGCAGGGTGCGGGCCGGCCCGGCGGCGAGTGCGGCGGGCAGCAGGCCTCTTGGACAGGTTGAGAGATAAAAAAATAATAATTCCCATGCAGTCTCAATGGCAGGGTGCGGGCCGGCCCGGCGGCGATTGCGCGGGCAGCAGGCCTCTTGGACAGGTTGAGAGATAAAAAAATAATAATTCCCATGCAGTCTCAATGGCGGGGTGCGGGCCGGGGAATAGGCCTCTTGGCCGGGGTGAATATGTTGGAACGCGGCGCGCGTAAATAGAAGCGGCTGGAGGTACCGGGGGCGAAGCCCGCCCCGGCCCGGAGGCCGAGTTAAAAAAAATAATAATCCCCGTACAGTCTCAATGGCGGGGTGCGGGCCGGCCCGGCGGCGAGTGCGGCGGGCAGCAGGCCTCTTGGACAGGTTGAGAGATAAAAAAATAATAATTCCCGTGCAGTCTCAATGGCGGGGTGCGGGCCGGGGAATAGGCCTCTTGGCCGGGGTGAATAGTGTTGGAACACGGCCCGCGGTAATAGTAGCGGCTGGAGGTACCGGGGGCGATGCCCGCCCCGGCCCGGCGGCCAAGTTAAAAAAATAAATAATCCCCGTTCAGTCTCAATGGCAGGGTGCGGGCCGGCCCGGCGGCGATTGCGGCGGGCAGCAGGCCTCTTGGACAGGTTGAGAGATAAAAAAATAATAATTCCCATGCAGTCTCAATGGCGGGGTGCGGGCCGGGGAATAGGCCTCTTGGCCGGGGTGAATAGTGTTGGAACACAGCCCGCGGAAATAGTAGCGGCTGGAGGTACCGGGGGCGAAGCCCGCCCCGGCCCGGAGGCCGAGTTAAAAAAAATAATAATCCCCGTTCAGTCTCAATGGCGGGGTGCGGGCCGGCCCGGCGGCGAGTGCGGCGGGCAGCAGGCCTCTTGGACAGGTTGAGAGATAAAAAAATAATAATTCCCGTGCAGTCTCAATGGCGGGGTGCGGGCCGGGGAATAGGGCTCTTGGCCGGGGTGAATAGTGTTGGAACACGGCCCGCGGAAATAGTAGCGGCTGGAGGTACCGGGGGCGATGCCCGCCCCGGCCCGGCGGCCAAGTTAAAAAAATAAATAATCCCCGTTCAGTCTCAATGGCAGGGTGCGGGCCGGCCCGGCGGCGATTGCGGCGGGCAGCAGGCCTCTTGGACAGGTTGAGAGATAAAAAAATAATAATTCCCATGCAGTCTCAATGGCGGGGTGCGGGCCGGGGAATAGGCCTCTTGGCCGGGGTGAATAGTGTTGGAACACGGCCCGCGGAAATAGTAGCGGCTGGAGCTACCGGGGGCGATGCCCGCCCCGGCCCGGCGGCCAAGTTAAAAAAATAAATAATCCCCGTTCAGTCTCAATGGCAGGGTGCGGGCCGGCCCGGCGGCGAGTGCGGCGGGCATCAGGCCTCTTGGACAGGTTGAGAGATAAAAAAATAATAATTCCCGTTCAGTCTCAATGGCAGGGTGCGGGCCGGCCCGGCGGCGATTGCGGCGGGCAGCAGGCCTCTTGGACAGGTTGAGAGATAAAAAAATAATAATTCCCATGCAGTCTCAATGGCGGGGTGCGGGCCGGGGAATAGGCCTCTTGGCCGGGGTGAATATGTTGGAACGCGGCGCGCGTAAATAGAAGCGGCTGGAGGTACCGGGGGCGAAGCCCGCCCCGGCCCGGAGGCCGAGTTAAAAAAAATAATAATCCCCGTTCCAGTCTCAATGGCGGGGTGCGGGCCGGCCCGGCGGCGAGTGCGGCGGGCAGCAGGCCTCTTGGACAGGTTGAGAGATAAAAAAATAATAATTCCCGTGCAGTCTCAATGGCGGGGTGCGGGCCGGGGAATAGGCCTCTTGGCCGGGGTGAATAGTGTTGGAACACGGCCCGCGGAAATAGTAGCGGCTGGAGGTACCGGGGGCGATGCCCGCCCCGGCCCGGCGGCCAAGTTAAAAAAATAAATAATCCCCGTTCAGTCTCAATGGCAGGGTGCGGGCCGGCCCGGCGGCGATTGCGGCGGGCAGCAGGCCTCTTGGACAGGTTGAGAGATAAAAAAATAATAATTCCCGTGCAGTCTCAATGGCGGGGTGCGGGCCGGGGAATAGGCCTCTTGGCCGGGGTGAATAGTGTTGGAACACGGCCCGCGGAAATAGTAGCGGCTGGAGGTACCGGGGGCGATGCCCGCCCCGGGCCGGCGGCCAAGTTAAAAAAATAAATAATCCCCGTTCAGTCTCAATGGCAGGGTGCGGGCCGGCCCGGCGGCGAGTGCGGCGGGCAGCAGGCCTCTTGGACAGGTTGAGAGATAAAAAAATAATAATTCCCGTTCAGTCTCAATGGCAGGGTGCGGGCCGGCCCGGCGGCGATTGCGGCGGGCAGCAGGCCTCTTGGACAGGTTGAGAGATAAAAAAATAATAATTCCCATGCAGTCTCAATGGCGGGGTGCGGGCCGGGGAATAGGCCTCTTGGCCGGGGTGAATATGTTGGAACGCGGCGCGCGTAAATAGAAGCGGCTGGAGGTACCGGGGGCGAAGCCCGCCCCGGCCCGGACGCCGAGTTAAAAAAAATAATAATCCCCGTTCAGTCTCAATGGCGGGGTGCGGGCCGGCCCGGCGGCGAGTGCGGCGGGCAGCAGGCCTCTTGGACAGGTTGAGAGATAAAAAAAAAATAATAATTCCCGTGCAGTCTCAATGGCGGGGTGCGGGCCGGGGAATAGGCCTCTTGGCCGGGGTGAATAGTGTTGGAACACGGCCCGCGGAAATAGTAGCGGCTGGAGGTACCGGGGGCGATGCCCGCCCCGGCCCGGCGGCCAAGTTAAAAAAATAAATAATCCCCGTTCAGTCTCAATGGCAGGGTGCGGGCCGGCCCGGCGGCGATTGCGGCGGGCAGCAGGCCTCTTGGACAGGTTGAGAGATAAAAAAATAATAATTCCCGTGCAGTCTCAATGGCGGGGTGCGGGCCGGGGAATAGGCCTCTTGGCCGGGGTGAATAGTGTTGGAACACGGCCCGCGGAAATAGTAGCGGCTGGAGGTACCGGGGGCGATGCCCGCCCCGGGCCGGCGGCCAAGTTAAAAAAATAAATAATCCCCGTTCAGTCTCAATGGCAGGGTGCGGGCCGGCCCGGCGGCGAGTGCGGCGGGCAGCAGGCCTCTTGGACAGGTTGAGAGATAAAAAAATAATAATTCCCGTTCAGTCTCAATGGCAGGGTGCGGGCCGGCCCGGCGGCGATTGCGGCGGGCAGCAGGCCTCTTGGACAGGTTGAGAGATAAAAAAATAATAATTCCCATGCAGTCTCAATGGCGGGGTGCGGGCCGGGGAATAGGCCTCTTGGCCGGGGTGAATATGTTGGAACGCGGCGCGCGTAAATAGAAGCGGTTGGAGGTACCGGGGGCGAAGCCCGCCCCGGCCCGGAGGCCGAGTTAAAAAAAATAATAATTCCCGTTCAGTCTCAATGGCAGGGTGCGGGCCGGCCCGGCGGCGATTGCGGCGGGCAGCAGGCCTCTTGGACAGGTTGAGAGATAAAAAAATAATAATTCCCATGCAGTCTCAATGGCGGGGTGCGGGCCGGGGAATAGGCCTCTTGGCCGGGGTGAATATGTTGGAACGCGGCGCGCGTAAATAGAAGCGGCTGGAGGTACCGGGGGCGAAGCCCGCCCCGGCCCGGACGCCGAGTTAAAAAAAATAATAATCCCCGTTCAGTCTCAATGGCGGGGTGCGGGCCGGCCCGGCGGCGAGTGCGGCGGGCAGCAGGCCTCTTGGACAGGTTGAGAGATAAAAAAAAATAATAATTCCCGTGCAGTCTCAATGGCGGGGTGCGGGCCGGGGAATAGGCCTCTTGGCCGGGGTGAATAGTGTTGGAACACGGCCCGCGGAAATAGTAGCGGCTGGAGGTACCGGGGGCGATGCCCGCCCCGGCCCGGCGGCCAAGTTAAAAAAATAAATAATCCCCGTTCAGTCTCAATGGCAGGGTGCGGGCCGGCCCGGCGGCGATTGCGGCGGGCAGCAGGCCTCTTGGACAGGTTGAGAGATAAAAAAATAATAATTCCCGTGCAGTCTCAATGGCGGGGTGCGGGCCGGGGAATAGGCCTCTTGGCCGGGGTGAATAGTGTTGGAACACGGCCCGCGGAAATAGTAGCGGCTGGAGGTACCGGGGGCGATGCCCGCCCCGGGCCGGCGGCCAAGTTAAAAAAATAAATAATCCCCGTTCAGTCTCAATGGCAGGGTGCGGGCCGGCCCGGCGGCGAGTGCGGCGGGCAGCAGGCCTCTTGGACAGGTTGAGAGATAAAAAAATAATAATTCCCGTTCAGTCTCAATGGCAGGGTGCGGGCCGGCCCGGCGGCGATTGCGGCGGGCAGCAGGCCTCTTGGACAGGTTGAGAGATAAAAAAATAATAATTCCCATGCAGTCTCAATGGCGGGGTGCGGGCCGGGGAATAGGCCTCTTGGCCGGGGTGAATATGTTGGAACGCGGCGCGCGTAAATAGAAGCGGCTGGAGGTACCGGGGGCGAAGCCCGCCCCGGCCCGGAGGCCGAGTTAAAAAAAATAATAATCCCCGTTCAGTCTTAATGGCGGGGTGCGGGCCGGCCCGGCGGCGATTGCGGCGGGCAGCAGGCCTCTTGGACAGGTTGAGAGATAAAAAAATAATAATTCCCGTACAGTCTCAATGGCGGGGTGCGGGCCGGGGAATAGGCCTCTTGGCCGGGGTGAATAGTGTTGGAACACGGCCCGCGGAAATAGTAGCGGCTGGAGGTACCGGGGGCGATGCCCGCCCCGGCCCGGCGGCCAAGTTAAAAAAATAAATAATCCCCGTTCAGTCTCAATGGCAGGGTGCGGGCCGGCCCGGCGGCGATTGCGGCGGCCAGCAGGCCTCTTGGACAGGTTGAGAGATAAAAAAATAATAATTCCCATGCAGTCTCAATGGCGGGGTGCGGGCCGGGGAATAGGCCTCTTGGCCGGGGTGAATAGTGTTGGAACACGGCCCGCGGAAATAGTAGCGGCTGGAGGTACCGGGGGCGATGCCCGCCCCGGCCCGGCGGCCAAGTTAAAAAAATAAATAATCCCCGTTCAGTCTCAATGGCAGGGTGCGGGCCGGCCCGGCGGCGAGTGCGGCGGGCATCAGGCCTCTTGGGCAGGTTGAGAGATAAAAAAATAATAATTCCCGTTCAGTCTCAATGGCAGGGTGCGGGCCGGCCCGGCGGCGATTGCGGCGGGCAGCAGGCCTCTTGGACAGGTTGAGAGATAAAAAAATAATAATTCCCATGCAGTCTCAATGGCGGGGTGCGGGCCGGGGAATAGGCCTCTTGGCCGGGGTGAATATGTTGGAACGCGGCGCGCGTAAATAGAAGCGGCTGGAGGTACCGGGGGCGAAGCCCGCCCCGGCCCGGAGGCCGAGTTAAAAAAAATAATAATCCCCGTTCCAGTCTCAATGGCGGGGTGCGGGCCGGCCCGGCGGCGAGTGCGGCGGGCAGCAGGCCTCTTGGACAGGTTGAGAGATAAAAAAATAATAATTCCCGTGCAGTCTCAATGGCGGGGTGCGGGCCGGGGAATAGGCCTCTTGGCCGGGGTGAATAGTGTTGGAACACGGCCCGCGGAAATAGTAGCGGCTGGAGGTACCGGGGGCGATGCCCGCCCCGGCCCAGCGGCCAAGTTAAAAAAATAAATAATCCCCGTTCAGTCTCAATGGCAGGGTGCGGGCCGGCCCGGCGGCGATTGCGGCGGGCAGCAGGCCTCTTGGACAGGTTGAGAGATAAAAAAATAATAATTCCCGTGCAGTCTCAATGGCGGGGTGCGGGCCGGGGAATAGGCCTCTTGGCCGGGGTGAATAGTGTTGGAACACGGCCCGCGGAAATAGTAGCGGCTGGAGGTACCGGGGGCGATGCCCGCCCCGGCCGGCGGCCAAGTTAAAAAAATAAATAATCCCGTTCAGTCTCAATGGCAGGGTGCGGGCCGGCCCGGCGGCGAGTGCGGCGGGCAGCAGGCCTCTTGGACAGGTTGAGAGATAAAAAAATTATAATTCCCGTTCAGTCTCAATGGCAGGGTGCGGGCCGGCCCGGCGGCGATTGCGGCGGGCAGCAGGCCTCTTGGACAGGTTGAGAGATAAAAAAATAATAATTCCCATGCAGTCTCAATGGCGGGGTGCGGGCCGGGGAATAGGCCTCTTGGCCGGGGTGAATATGTTGGAACGCGGCGCGCGTAAATAGAAGCGGCTGGAGGTACCGGGGGCGAAGCCCGCCCCGGCCCGGAGGCCGAGTTAAAAAAAATAATAATCCCCGTTCAGTCTTAATGGCGGGGTGCGGGCCGGCCCGGCGGCGAGTGCGGCGGGCAGCAGGCCTCTTGGACAGGTTGAGAGATAAAAAAATAATAATTCCCGTGCAGTCTCAATGGCGGGGTGCGGGCCGGGGAATAGGCCTCTTGGCCGGGGTGAATAGTGTTGGAACACGGCCCGCGGAAATAGTAGCGGCTGGAGGTACCGGGGGCGATGCCCGCCCCGGCCCGGCGGCCAAGTTAAAAAAATAAATAATCCCCGTTCAGTCTCAATGGCAGGGTGCGGGCCGGCCCAGCGGCGATTGCGGCGGGCAGCAGGCCTCTTGGACAGGTTGAGAGATAAAAAAATAATAATTCCCGTGCAGTCTCAATGGCGGGGTGCGGGCCGGGGAATAGGCCTCTTGGCCGGGGTGAATAGTGTTGGAACACGGCCCGCGGAAATAGTAGCGGCTGGAGGTACCGGGGGCGATGCCCGCCCCGGGCCGGCGGCCAAGTTAAAAAAATAAATAATCCCCGTTCAGTCTCAATGGCAGGGTGCGGGCCGGCCCGGCGGCGATTGCGGCGGGCAGCAGGCCTCTTGGACAGGTTGAGAGATAAAAAAATAATAATTCCCATGCAGTCTCAATGGCGGGGTGCGGGCCGGGGAATAGGCCTCTTGGCCGGGGTGAATATGTTGGAACGCGGCGCGCGTAAATAGAAGCGGCTGGAGGTACCGGGGGCGAAGCCCGCCCCGGCCCGGAGGCCGAGTTAAAAAAAATAATAATCCCCTTCCAGTCTCAATGGCGGGGTGCGGGCCGGCCCGGCGGCGAGTGCGGCGGGCAGCAGGCCTCTTGGACAGGTTGAGAGATAAAAAAATAATAATTCCCGTGCAGTCTCAATGGCGGGGTGCGGGCCGGGGAATAGGCCTCTTGGCCGGGGTGAATAGTGTTGGAACACGGCCCGCGGAAATAGTAGCGGCTGGAGGTACCGGGGGCGATGCCCGCCCCGGTCCGGCGGCCAAGTTAAAAAAATAAATAATCCCCGTTCAGTCTCAATGGCAGGGTGCGGGCCGGCCCGGCGGCGATTGCGGCGGGCAGCAGGCCTCTTGGACAGGTTGAGAGATAAAAAAATAATAATTCCCGTGCAGTCTCAATGGCGGGGTGCGGGCCGGGGAATAGGCCTCTTGGCCGGGGTGAATAGTGTTGGAACACGGCCCGCGGAAATAGTAGCGGCTGGAGGTACCGGGGGCGATGCCCGCCCCGGGCCGGCGGCCAAGTTAAAAAAATAAATAATCCCCGTTCAGTCTCAATGGCAGGGTGCGGGCCGGCCCGGCGGCGATTGCGGCGGGCAGCAGGCCTCTTGGACAGGTTGAGAGATAAAAAAATAATAATTCCCATGCAGTCTCAATGGCGGGGTGCGGGCCGGGGAATAGGCCTCTTGGCCGGGGTGAATATGTTGGAACGCGGCGCGCGTAAATAGAAGCGGCTGGAGGTACCGGGGGCGAAGCCCGCCCCGGCCCGGAGGCCGAGTTAAAAAAAATAATAATCCCTGTTCAGTCTCAATGGCGGGGTGCGGGCCGGCCCGGCGGCGAGTGCGGCGGGCAGCAGGCCTCTTGGACAGGTTGAGAGATAAAAAAAATAATAATTCCCGTGCAGTCTCAATGGCGGGGTGCGGGCCGGGGAATAGGCCTCTTGGCCGGGGTGAATAGTGTTGGAACACGGCCCGCGGAAATAGTAGCGGCTGGAGGTACCGGGGGCGATGCCCGCCCCGGCCCGGCGGCCAAGTTAAAAAAATAAATAATCCCCGTTCAGTCTCAATGGCAGGGTGCGGGCCGGCCCGGCGAAGATTGCGGCGGGCAGCAGGCCTCTTGGACAGGTTGAGAGATAAAAAAATAATAATTCCCGTGCAGTCTCAATGGCGGGGTGCGGGCCGGGGAATAGGCCTCTTGGCCGGGGTGAATAGTGTTGGAACACGGCCCGCGGAAATAGTAGCGGCTGGAGGTACCGGGGGCGATGCCCGCCCCGGCCCGGCGGCCAAGTTAAAAAAATAAATAATCCCCGTTCAGTCTCAATGGCAGGGTGCGGGCCGGCCCGGCGGCGATTGCGGCGGCCAGCAGGCCTCTTGGACAGGTTGAGAGATAAAAAAATAATAATTCCCATGCAGTCTCAATGGCGGGGTGCGGGCCGGGGAATAGGCCTCTTGGCCGGGGTGAATAGTGTTGGAACACGGCCCGCGGAAATAGTAGCGGCTGGAGGTACCGGGGGCGATGCCCGCCCCGGCCCGGCGGCCAAGTTAAAAAAATAAATAATCCCCGTTCAGTCTCAATGGCAGGGTGCGGGCCGGCCCGGCGGCGAGTGCGGCGGGCATCAGGCCTCTTGGGCAGGTTGAGAGATAAAAAAATAATAATTCCCGTTCAGTCTCAATGGCAGGGTGCGGGCCGGCCCGGCGGCGATTGCGGCGGGCAGCAGGCCTCTTGGACAGGTTGAGAGATAAAAAAATAATAATTCCCATGCAGTCTCAATGGCGGGGTGCGGGCCGGGGAATAGGCCTCTTGGCCGGGGTGAATATGTTGGAACGCGGCGCGCGTAAATAGAAGCGGCTGGAGGTACCGGGGGCGAAGCCCGCCGGCCCGGAGGCCGAGTTAAAAAAAATAATAATCCCCGTTCCAGTCTCAATGGCGGGGTGCGGGCCGGCCCGGCGGCGAGTGCGGCGGGCAGCAGGCCTCTTGGACAGGTTGAGAGATAAAAAAATAATAATTCCCGTGCAGTCTCAATGGCGGGGTGCGGGCCGGGGAATAGGCCTCTTGGCCGGGGTGAATAGTGTTGGAACACGGCCCGCGGAAATAGTAGCGGCTGGAGGTACCGGGGGCGATGCCCGCCCCGGCCCGGCGGCCAAGTTAAAAAAATAAATAATCCCCGTTCAGTCTCAATGGCAGGGTGCGGGCCGGCCCGGCGGCGAGTGCGGCGGGCAGCAGGCCTCTTGGACAGGTTGAGAGATAAAAAAATAATAATTCCCGTTCAGTCTCAATGGCAGGGTGCGGGCCGGCCCGGCGGCGATTGCGGCGGGCAGCAGGCCTCTTGGACAGGTTGAGAGATAAAAAAATAATAATTCCCATGCAGTCTCAATGGCGGGGTGCGGGCCGGGGAATAGGCCTCTTGGCCGGGGTGAATATGTTGGAACGCGGCGCGCGTAAATAGAAGCGGCTGGAGGTACCGGGGGCGAAGCCCGCCCCGGCCGGAGGCCGAGTTAAAAAAAATAATAATCCCCGTTCAGTCTCAATGGCGGGGTGCGGGCCGGCCCGGCGGCGAGTGCGGCGGGCAGCAGGCCTCTTGGACAGGTTGAGAGATAAAAAAATAATAATTCCCGTGCAGTCTCAATGGCGGGGTGCGGGCCGGGGAATAGGCCTCTTGGCCGGGGTGAATAGTGTTGGAACACGGCCCGCGGAAATAGTAGCGGCTGGAGGTACCGGGGGCGATGCCCGCCCCGGGCCGGCGGCCAAGTTAAAAAAATAAATAATCCCCGTTCAGTCTCAATGGCAGGGTGCGGGCCGGCCCGGCGGCGAGTGCGGCGGGCAGCAGGCCTCTTGGACAGGTTGAGAGATAAAAAAATAATAATTCCCGTGCAGTCTCAATGGCGGGGTGCGGGCCTGGGAATAGGCCTCTTGGCCGGGGTGAATAGTGTTGGAACACGGCCCGCGGAAATAGTAGCGGCTGGAGGTACCGGGGGCGATGCCCGCCCCGGCCCGGCGGCCAAGTTAAAAAAATAAATAATCCCCGTTCAGTCTCAATGGCAGGGTGCGGGCCGGCCCGGCGGCGATTGCGGCGGGCAGCAGGCCTCTTGGACAGGTTGAGAGATAAAAAAATAATAATTCCCATGCAGTCTCAATGGCGGGGTGCGGGCCGGTGAATAGGCCTCTTGGCCGGGGTGAATAGTGTTGGAACACAGCCCGCGGAAATAGTAGCGGCTGGAGGTACCGGGGGCGATGCCCGCCCCGGCCCGGCGGCCAAGTTAAAAAAATAAATAATCCCCGTTCAGTCTCAATGGCAGGGTGCGGGCCGGCCCGGCGGCGATTGCGGCGGGCAGCAGGCCTCTTGGACAGGTTGAGAGATAAAAAAATAATAATTCCCATGCAGTCTCAATGGCGGGGTGCGGGCCGGGGAATAGGCCTCTTGGCCGGGGTGAATAGTGTTGGAACACAGCCCGCGGAAATAGTAGCGGCTGGAGGTACCGGGGGCGATGCCCGCCCCGGCCCGGCGGCCAAGTTAAAAAAATAAATAATCCCCGTTCAGTCTCAATGGCAGGGTGCGGGCCGGCCCGGCGGCGATTGCGGCGGGCAGCAGGCCTCTTGGACAGGTTGAGAGATATAAAAATAATAATTCCCGTGCAGTCTCAATGGCGGGGTGCGGGCCGGCCCGGCGGACGAGTGTGGCCGGGGAAGAGGCCTCTTGGCCGGGGTGAATATGTTGGAACGCGGCGCGCGTAAATAGAAGCGGCTGGAGGTACCGGGGGCGAAGCCCGCCCCGGCCCGGAGGCCGAGTTAAAAAAAATAATAATCCCCGTTCAGTCTCAATGGCGGGGTGCGGGCCGGCCCGGCGGCGAGTGCGGCGGGCAGCAGGCCTCTTGGACAGGTTGAGAGATAAAAAAATAATAATTCCCGTTCAGTCTCAATGGCAGGGTGCGGGCCAGCCCGGCGGCGATTGCGGCGGGCAGCAGGCCTCTTGGACAGGTTGAGAGATAAAAAAATAATAATTCCCATGCAGTCTCAATGGCGGGGTGCGGGCCGGGGAATAGGCCTCTTGGCCGGGGTGAATAGTGTTGGAACACGGCCCGCGGAAATAGTAGCGGCTGGAGGTACCGGGGGCGATGCCCGCCCCGGGCCGGCAGCCAAGTTAAAAAAATAAATAATCCCCGTTCAGTCTCAATGGCAGGGTGCGGGCCGGCCCGGCGGCGATTGCGGCGGGCAGTAGGCCTCTTGGACAGGTTGAGAGATAAAAAAATAATAATTCCCATGCAGTCTCAATGGCGGGGTGCGGGCCGGGGAATAGGCCTCTTGGCCGGGGTGAATAGTGTTGGAACACGGCCCGCGGAAATAGTAGCGGCTGGAGGTACCGGGGGCGATGCCCGCCCCGGCCCGGCGGCCAAGTTAAAAAAATAAATAATCCCCGTTCAGTCTCAATGGCAGGGTGCGGGCCGGCCCGGCGGCGAGTGCGGCGGGCAGCAGGCCTCTTGGACAGGTTGAGAGATAAAAAAATAATAATTCCCGTTCAGTCTCAATGGCAGGGTGCGGGCCGGCCCGGCGGCGATTGCGGCGGGCAGCAGGCCTCTTGGACAGGTTGAGAGATAAAAAAAATAATAATTCCCATGCAGTCTCAATGGCGGGGTGCGGGCCGGGGAATAGGCCTCTTGGCCGGGGTGAATATGTTGGAACGCGGCGCGCGTAAATAGAAGCGGCTGGAGGTACCGGGGGCGTAGCCCGCCCCGGCCCGGAGGCAGAGTTAAAAAAAATAATAATCCCCGTTCAGTCTCAATGGCGGGGTGAGGGCCGGCCCGGCGGCGAGTGCGGCGGGCAGCAGGCCTCTTGGACAGGTTGAGAGATAAAAAAATAATAATTCCCGTGCAGTCTCAATGGCGGGGTGCGGGCCGGGGAATAGGCCTCTTGGCCGGGGTGAATAGTGTTGGAACACGGCCCGCGGAAATAGTAGCGGCTGGAGGTACCGGGGGCGATGCCCGCCCCGGCCCAGCGGCCAAGTTAAAAAAATAAATAATCCCCGTTCAGTCTCAATGGCAGGGTGCGGGCCGGCCCGGCGGCGATTGCGGCGGGCAGCAGGCCTCTTGGACAGGTTGAGAGATATAAAAATAATAATTCCCGTGCAGTCTCAATGGCGGGGTGCGGGCCGGCCCGGCGGACGAGTGTGGCCGGGGAAGAGGCCTCTTGGCCGGGGTGAATATGTTGGAACGCGGCGCGCGTAAATAGAAGCGGCTGGAGGTACCGGGGGCGAAGCCCGCCCCGGCCCGGAGGCCGAGTTAAAAAAAATAATAATCACCGTTCAGTCTCAATGGCGGGGTGCGGAACGGCCCGGCGGCGAGTGCGGCGGGCAGCAGGCCTCTTGGACAGGTTGAGAGATAAAAAAATAATAATTCCCGTGCAGTCTCAATGGCGGGGTGCGGGCCGGCCCGGCGGACGAGTGTGGCCGGGGAAGAGGCCTCTTGGCCGGGGTGAATATGTTGGAACGCGGCGCGCGTAAATAGAAGCGGCTGGAGGTACCGGGGGCGAAGCCCGCCCCGGCCCGGAGGCCGAGTTAAAAAAAATAATAATCCCCGTTCAGTCTCAATGGCGGGGTGCGGGCCGGCCCGGCGGCGAGTGCGGTGGGCAGCAGGCCTCTTGGACAGGTTGAGAGATAAAAAAATAATAATTCCCGTTCAGTCTCAATGGCGGGGTGCGGGCCGGCCCGGCGGACGAGTGTGGCCGGGGAAGAGGCCTCTTGGCCGGGGTGAATATGTTGGAACGCGGCGCGCGTAAATAGAAGCGGCTGGAGGTACCGGGGGCGAAGCCCGCCCCGGCCCGGAGGCCGAGTTAAAAAAAATAATAATCCCCGTTCAGTCTCAATGGCGGGGTGCGGGCCGGCCCGGCGGCGAGTGCGGCGGGCAGCAGGCCTCTTGGACAGGTTGAGAGATAAAAAAATAATAATTCCCGTGCAGTCTCAATGGCGGGGTGCGGGCCGGGGAATAGGCCTCTTGGCCGGGGTGAATAGTGTTGGAACACGGCCCGCAGAAATAGTAGCGGCTGGAGGTACCGGGGGCGATGCCCGCCCCGGCCCGGCGGCCAAGTTAAAAAAATAAATAATCCCCGTTCAGTCTCAATGGCAGGGTGCGGGCCGGCCCGGCGGCGATTGCGGCGGGCAGCAGGCCTCTTGGACAGGTTGAGAGATAAAAAAATAATAATTCCCATGCAGTCTCAATGGCGGGGTGCGGGCCGGGGAATAGGCCTCTTGGCCGGGGTGAATAGTGTTGGAACACGGCCCGCGGAAATAGTAGCGGCTGGAGGTACCGGGGGCGATGCCCGCCCCGGCCCGGCGGCCAAGTTAAAAAAATAAATAATCCCCGTTCAGTCTCAATGGCAGGGTGCGGGCCGGCCCGGCGGCGAGTGCGGCGGGCAGCAGGCCTCTTGGACAGGTTGAGAGATAAAAAAATAATAATTCCCGTTCAGTCTCAATGGCAGGGTGCGGGCCGGCCCGGCGGCGATTGCGGCGGGCAGCAGGCCTCTTGGACAGGTTGAGAGATAAAAAAAATAATAATTCCCATGCAGTCTCAATGGCGGGGTGCGGGCCGGGGAATAGGCCTCTTGGCCGGGGTGAATATGTTGGAACGCGGCGCGCGTAAATAGAAGCGGCTGGAGGTACCGGGGGCGTAGCCCGCCCCGGCCCGGAGGCAGAGTTAAAAAAAATAATAATCCCGTTCAGTCTCAATGGCGGGGTGCGGGCCGGCCCGGCGGCGAGTGCGGCGGGCAGCAGGTCTCTTGGACAGGTTGAGAGATAAAAAAATAATAATTCCCGTGCAGTCTCAATGGCGGGGTGCGGGCCGGGGAATAGGCCTCTTGGCCGGGGTGAATAGTGTTGGAACACGGCCCGCGGAAATAGTAGCGGCTGGAGGTACCGGGGGCGATGCCCGCCCCGGCCCGGCGGCCAAGTTAAAAAAATAAATAATCCCCGTTCAGTCTCAATGGCAGGGTGCGGGCCGGCCCGGCGGCGAGTGCGGCGGGCAGCAGGCCTCTTGGACAGGTTGAGAGATAAAAAAATAATAATTCCCGTTCAGTCTCAATGGCAGGGTGCGGGCCGGCCCGGCGGCGATTGCGGCGGGCAGCAGGCCTCTTGGACAGGTTGAGAGATAAAAAAAATAATAATTCCCATGCAGTCTCAATGGCGGGGTGCGGGCCGGGGAATAGGCCTCTTGGCCGGGGTGAATATGTTGGAACGCGGCGCGCGTAAATAGAAGCGGCTGGAGGTACCGGGGGCGTAGCCCGCCCCGGCCCGGAGGCAGAGTTAAAAAAAATAATAATTCCCGTTCAGTCTCAATGGCGGGGTGAGGGCCGGCCCGGCGGCGAGTGCGGCGGGCAGCAGGCCTCTTGGACAGGTTGAGAGATAAAAAAATAATAATTCCCGTGCAGTCTCAATGGCGGGGTGCGGGCCGGGGAATAGGCCTCTTGGCCGGGGTGAATAGTGTTGGAACACGGCCCGCGGAAATAGTAGCGGCTGGAGGTACCGGGGGCGATGCCCGCCCCGGCCCAGCGGCCAAGTTAAAAAAATAAATAATCCCCGTTCAGTCTCAATGGCAGGGTGCGGGCCGGCCCGGCGGCGATTGCGGCGGGCAGCAGGCCTCTTGGACAGGTTGAGAGATATAAAAATAATAATTCCCGTGCAGTCTCAATGGCGGGGTGCGGGCCGGCCCGGCGGACGAGTGTGGCCGGGGAAGAGGCCTCTTGGCCGGGGTGAATATGTTGGAACGCGGCGCGCGTAAATAGAAGCGGCTGGAGGTACCGGGGGCGAAGCCCGCCCCGGCCCGGAGGCCGAGTTAAAAAAAATAATAATCACCGTTCAGTCTCAATGGCGGGGTGCGGAACGGCCCGGCGGCGAGTGCGGCGGGCAGCAGGCCTCTTGGACAGGTTGAGAGATAAAAAAATAATAATTCCCGTGCAGTCTCAATGGCGGGGTGCGGGCCGGCCCGGCGGACGAGTGTGGCCGGGGAAGAGGCCTCTTGGCCGGGGTGAATATGTTGGAACGCGGCGCGCGTAAATAGAAGCGGCTGGAGGTACCGGGGGCGAAGCCCGCCCCGGCCCGGAGGCCGAGTTAAAAAAAATAATAATCCCCGTTCAGTCTCAATGGCGGGGTGCGGGCCGGCCCGGCGGCGAGTGCGGTGGGCAGCAGGCCTCTTGGACAGGTTGAGAGATAAAAAAATAATAATTCCCGTTCAGTCTCAATGGCGGGGTGCGGGCCGGCCCGGCGGACGAGTGTGGCCGGGGAAGAGGCCTCTTGGCCGGGGTGAATATGTTGGAACGCGGCGCGCGTAAATAGAAGCGGCTGGAGGTACCGGGGGCGAAGCCCGCCCCGGCCCGGAGGCCGAGTTAAAAAAAATAATAATCCCCGTTCAGTCTCAATGGCGGGGTGCGGGCCGGCCCGGCGGCGAGTGCGGCAGGCAGCAGGCCTCTTGGACAGGTTGAGAGATAAAAAAATAATAATTCCCGTGCAGTCTCAATGGCGGGGTGCGGGCCGGGGAATAGGCCTCTTGGCCGGGGTGAATAGTGTTGGAACACGGCCCGCAGAAATAGTAGCGGCTGGAGGTACCGGGGGCGATGCCCGCCCCGGCCCGGCGGCCAAGTTAAAAAAATAAATAATCCCCGTTCAGTCTCAATGGCAGGGTGCGGGCCGGCCCGGCGGCGAGTGCGGCGGGCAGCAGGCCTCTTTGACAGGTTGAGAGATAAAAAAATAATAATTCCCGTTCAGTCTCAATGGCAGGGTGCGGGCCGGCCCGGCGGCGATTGCGGCGGGCAGCAGGCCTCTTGGACAGGTTGAGAGATAAAAAAATAATAATTCCCATGCAGTCTCAATGGCGGGGTGCGGGCCGGGGAACAGGCCTCTTGGCCGGGGTGAATAGTGTTGGAACACGGCCCGCGGAAATAGTAGCGGCTGGAGGTACCGGGGGCGATGCCCGCCCCGGGCCGGCGGCCAAGTTAAAAAAATAAATAATCCCCGTTCAGTCTCAATGGCAGGGTGCGGGCCGGCCCGGCGGCGATTGCGGCGGGCAGTAGGCCTCTTGGACAGGTTTAGAGATAAAAAAATAATAATTCCCGTGCAGTCTCAATGGCGGGGTGCGGGCCGGGGAATAGGCCTCTTGGCCGGGGTGAATAGTGTTGGAACACGGCCCGCGGAAATAGTAGCGGCTGGAGGTACCGGGGGCGATGCCCGCCCCGGCCCGGCGGCCAAGTTAAAAAAATAAATAATCCCCGTTCAGTCTCAATGGCAGGGTGCGGGCCGGCCCGGCGGCGATTGCGGCGGGCAGCAGGCCTCTTGGACAGGTTGAGAGATAAAAAAATAATAATTCCCATGCAGTCTCAATGGCGGGGTGCGGGCCGGGGAATAGGCCTCTTGGCCGGGGTGAATAGTGTTGGAACACGGCCCGCGGAAATAGTAGCGGCTGGAGGTACCGGGGGCGATGCCCGCCCCGGCCCGGCGGCCAAGTTAAAAAAATAAATAATCCCCGTTCAGTCTCAATGGCAGGGTGCGGGCCGGCCCGGCGGCGAGTGCGGCGGGCAGCAGGCCTCTTGGACAGGTTGAGAGATAAAAAAATAATAATTCCCGTTCAGTCTCAATGGCAGGGTGCGGGCCGGCCCGGCGGCGATTGCGGCGGGCAGCAGGCCTCTTGGACAGGTTGAGAGATAAAAAAAATAATAATTCCCATGCAGTCTCAATGGCGGGGTGCGGGCCGGGGAATAGGCCTCTTGGCCGGGGTGAATATGTTGGAACGCAGCGCGCGTAAATAGAAGCGGCTGGAGGTACCGGGGGCGTAGCCCGCCCCGGCCCGGAGGCAGAGTTAAAAAAAATAATAATCCCGTTCAGTCTCAATGGCGGGGTGCGGGCCGGCCCGGCGGCGAGTGCGGCGGGCAGCAGGCCTCTTGGACAGGTTGAGAGATAAAAAAATAATAATTCCCGTGCAGTCTCAATGGCGGGGTGCGGGCCGGGGAATAGGCCTCTTGGCCGGGGTGAATAGTGTTGGAACACGGCCCGCGGAAATAGTAGCGGCTGGAGGTACCGGGGGCGATGCCCGCCCCGGCCCGGCGGCCAAGTTAAAAAAATAAATAATCCCCGTTCAGTCTCAATGGCAGGGTGCGGGCCGGCCCGGCGGCGAGTGCGGCGGGCAGCAGGCCTCTTGGACAGGTTGAGAGATAAAAAAATAATAATTCCCGTTCAGTCTCAATGGCAGGGTGCGGGCCGGCCCGGCGGCGATTGCGGCGGGCAGCAGGCCTCTTGGACAGGTTGAGAGATAAAAAAAATAATAATTCCCATGCAGTCTCAATGGCGGGGTGCGGGCCGGGGAATAGGCCTCTTGGCCGGGGTGAATATGTTGGAACGCGGCGCGCGTAAATAGAAGCGGCTGGAGGTACCGGGGGCGTAGCCCGCCCCGGCCCGGAGGCAGAGTTAAAAAAAATAATAATCCCCGTTCAGTCTCAATGGCGGGGTGCGGGCCGGCCCGGCGGCGAGTGCGGCGGGCAGCAGGCCTCTTGGACAGGTTGAGAGATAAAAAAATAATAATTCCCGTGCAGTCTCAATGGCGGGGTGCGGGCCGGGGAATAGGCCTCTTGGCCGGGGTGAATAGTGTTGGAACACGGCCCGCGGAAATAGTAGCGGCTGGAGGTACCGGGGGCGATGCCCGCCCCGGCCCAGCGGCCAAGTTAAAAAAATAAATAATCCCCGTTCAGTCTCAATGGCAGGGTGCGGGCCGGCCCGGCGGCGATTGCGGCGGGCAGCAGGCCTCTTGGACAGGTTGAGAGATATAAAAATAATAATTCCCGTGCAGTCTCAATGGCGGGGTGCGGGCCGGCCCGGCGGACGAGTGTGGCCGGGGAAGAGGCCTCTTGGCCGGGGTGAATATGTTGGAACGCGGCGCGCGTAAATAGAAGCGGCTGGAGGTACCGGGGGCGAAGCCCGCCCCGGCCCGGAGGCCGAGTTAAAAAAAATAATAATCCCCGTTCAGTCTCAATGGCGGGGTGCGGGCCGGCCCGGCGGCGAGTGCGGCGGGCAGCAGGCCTCTTGGACAGGTTGAGAGATAAAAAAATAATAATTCCCGTGCAGTCTCAATGGCGGGGTGCGGGCCGGCCCGGCGGACGAGTGTGGCCGGGGAAGAGGCCTCTTGGCCGGGGTGAATATGTTGGAACGCGGCGCGCGTAAATAGAAGCGGCTGGAGGTACCGGGGCGAAGCCCGCCCCGGCCCGGAGGCCGAGTTAAAAAAAATAATAATCCCCGTTCAGTCTCAATGGCGGGGTGCGGGCCGGCCCGGCGGCGAGTGCGGCGGGCAGCAGGCCTCTTGGACAGGTTGAGAGATAAAAAAATAATAATTCCCGTTCAGTCTCAATGGCAGGGTGCGGGCCGGCCCGGCGGCGATTGCGGCGGGCAGCAGGCCTCTTGGACAGGTTGAGAGATAAAAAAATAATAATTCCCATGCAGTCTCAATGGCGGGGTGCGGGCCGGGGAATAGGCCTCTTGGCCGGGGTGAATAGTGTTGGAACACGGCCCGCGGAAATAGTAGCGGCTGGAGGTACCGGGGGCGATGCCCGCCCCGGGCCGGCGGCCAAGTTAAAAAAATAAATAATCCCCGTTCAGTCTCAATGGCAGGGTGCGGGCCGGCCCGGCGGCGATTGCGGCGGGCAGTAGGCCTCTTGGATAGGTTGAGAGATAAAAAAATAATAATTCCCGTGCAGTCTCAATGGCGGGGTGCGGGCCGGGGAATAGGCCTCTTGGCCGGGGTGAATAGTGTTGGAACACGGCCCGCGGAAATAGTAGCGGCTGGAGGTACCGGGGGCGATGCCCGCCCCGGCCCGGCGGCCAAGTTAAAAAAATAAATAATCCCCGTTCAGTCTCAATGGCAGGGTGCGGGCCGGCCCGGCGGCGATTGCGGCGGGCAGCAGGCCTCTTGGACAGGTTGAGAGATAAAAAAATAATAATTCCCATGCAGTCTCAATGGCGGGGTGCGGGCCGGGGAATAGGCCTCTTGGCCGGGGTGAATAGTGTTGGAACACGGCCCGCGGAAATAGTAGCGGCTGGAGGTACCGGGGGCGATGCCCGCCCCGGCCCGGCGGCCAAGTTAAAAAAATAAATAATCCCCGTTCAGTCTCAATGGCAGGGTGCGGGCCGGCCCGGCGGCGAGTGCGGCGGGCAGCAGGCCTCTTGGACAGGTTGAGAGATAAAAAAATAATAATTCCCGTTCAGTCTCAATGGCAGGGTGCGGGCCGGCCCGGCGGCGATTGCGGCGGGCAGCAGGCCTCTTGGACAGGTTGAGAGATAAAAAAAATAATAATTCCCATGCAGTCTCAATGGCGGGGTGCGGGCCGGGGAATAGGCCTCTTGGCCGGGGTGAATATGTTGGAACGCGGCGCGCGTAAATAGAAGCGGCTGGAGGTACCGGGGGCGTAGCCCGCCCCGGCCCGGAGGCAGAGTTAAAAAAAAAAATAATCCCCGTTCAGTCTCAATGGCGGGGTGCGGGCCGGCCCGGCGGCGAGTGCGGCGGGCAGCAGGCCTCTTGGACAGGTTGAGAGATAAAAAAATAATAATTCCCGTGCAGTCTCAATGGCGGGGTGCGGGCCGGGGAATAGGCCTCTTGGCCGGGGTGAATAGTGTTGGAACACGGCCCGCGGAAATAGTAGCGGCTGGAGGTACCGGGGGCGATGCCCGCCCCGGCCCGGGGGCCAAGTTAAAAAAATAAATAATCGACGTTCAGTCTCAATGGCAGGGTGCGGGCCGGCCCGGCGGCGATTGCGGCGGGCAGCAGGCCTCTTGGACAGGTTGAGAGATAAAAAAAATAATAATTCCCATGCAGTCTCAATGGCGGGGTGCGGGCCGGGGAATAGGCCTCTTGGCCGGGGTGAATATGTTGGAACGCGGCGCGCGTAAATAGAAGCGGCTGGAGGTACCGGGGGCGTAGCCCGCCCCGGCCCGGAGGCAGAGTTAAAAAAAATAATAATCCCCGTTCAGTCTCAATGGCGGGGTGCGGGCCGGCCCGGCGGCGAGTGCGGCGGGCAGCAGGCCTCTTGGACAGGTTGAGAGATAAAAAAATAATAATTCCCGTGCAGTCTCAATGGTGGGGTGCGGGCCGGGGAATAGGCCTCTTGGCCGGGGTGAATAGTGTTGGAACACGGCCCGCGGAAATAGTAGCGGCTGGAGGTACCGGGGGCGATGCCCGCCCCGGCCCAGCGGCCAAGTTAAAAAAATAAATAATCCCCGTTCAGTCTCAATGGCAGGGTGCGGGCCGGCCCGGCGGCGATTGCGGCGGGCAGCAGGCCTCTTGGACAGGTTGAGAGATATAAAAATAATAATTCCCGTGCAGTCTCAATGGCGGGGTGCGGGCTGGCCCGGCGGACGAGTGTGGCCGGGGAAGAGGCCTCTTGGCCGGGGTGAATATGTTGGAACGCGGCGCGCGTAAATAGAAGCGGCTGGAGGTACCGGGGGCGAAGCCCGCCCCGGCCCGGAGGCCGAGTTAAAAAAAATAATAATCCCCGTTCAGTCTCAATGGCGGGGTGCGGAACGGCCCGGCGGCGAGTGCGGCGGGCAGCAGGCCTCTTGGACAGGTTGAGAGATAAAAAAATAATAATTCCCGTGCAGTCTCAATGGCGGGGTGCGGGCCGGGGAATAGGCCTCTTGGCCGGGGTGAATAGTGTTGGAACACGGCCCGCGGAAATAGTAGCGGCTGGAGGTACCGGGGGCGATGCCCGCCCCGGCCCGGCGGCCAAGTTAAAAAAATAAATAATCCCCGTTCAGTCTCAATGGCAGGGTGCGGGCCGGCCCGGCGGCGATTGCGGCGGGCAGCAGGCCTCTTGGACAGGTTGAGAGATAAAAAAATAATAATTCCCGTGCAGTCTCAATGGCGGGGTGCGGGCCGGGGAATAGGCCTCTTGGCCGTGGTGAATAGAGTTGGAACACGGCCCGCGGAAATAGTAGCGGCTGGAGGTACCGGGGGCGATGCCCGCCCCGGGCCGGCGGCCAAGTTAAAAAAATAAATAATCCCCGTTCAGTCTCAATGGCAGGGTGCGGGCCGGCCCGGCGGCGAGTGCGGCGGGCAGCAGGCCTCTTGGACAGGTTGAGAGATAAAAAAATAATAATTCCCGTTCAGTCTCAATGGCAGGGTGCGGGCCGGCCCGGCGGCGATTGCGGCGGGCAGCAGGCCTCTTGGACAGGTTGAGAGATAAAAAAATAATAATTCCCATGCAGTCTCAATGGCGGGGTGTGGGCCGGGGAATAGGCCTCTTGGCCGGGGTGAATATGTTGGAACGCGGCGCGCGTAAATAGAAGCGGCTGGAGGTACCGGGGGCGAAGCCCGCCCCGGCCCGGAGGCCGAGTTAAAAAAAATAATAATCCCCGTTCAGTCTCAATGGCGGGGTGCGGGCCGGCCCGGCGGCGAGTGCGGCGGGCAGCAGGCCTCTTGGACAGGTTGAGAGATAAAAAAATAATAATTCCCGTGCAGTCTCAATGGCGGGGTGCGGGCCGGGGAATAGGCCTCTTGGCCGGGGTGAATATGTTGGAACGCGGCGCACGTAAATAGAAGCGGCTGGAGGTACCGGGGGCGAAGCCCGCCCCGGCCCGGAGGCCGAGTTAAAAAAAATAATAATCCCCGTTCAGTCTCAATGGCGGGGTGCGGGCCGGCCCGGCGGCGAGTGCGGCGGGCAGCAGGCCTCTTGGACAGGTTGAGAGATAAAAAAATAATAATTCCCGTGCAGTCTCAATGGCGGGGTGCGGGCCGGGGAATAGGCCTCTTGGCCGGGGTGAATAGTGTTGGAACACGGCCCGCGGAAATAGTAGCGGCTGGAGGTACCGGGGGCGATGCCCGCCCCGGCCCGGCGGCCAAGTTAAAAAAATAAATAATCCCCGTTCAGTCTCAATGGCAGGGTGCGGGCCGGCCCGGCGGCGATTGCGGCGGGCAGCAGGCCTCTTGGACAGGTTGAGAGATAAAAAAATAATAATTCCCATGCAGTCTCAATGGCGGGGTGCGGGCCGGGGAATAGGCCTCTTGGCCGGGGTGAATAGTGTTGGAACACGGCCCGCGGAAATAGTAGCGGCTGGAGGTACCGGGGGCGATGCCCGCCCCGGCCCGGCGGCCAAGTTAAAAAAATAAATAATCCCCGTTCAGTCTCAATGGCAGGGTGCGGGCCGGCCCGGCGGCGATTGCGGCAGGCCTCTTGGACAGGTTGAGAGATAAAAAAATAATAATTCCCATGCAGTCTCAATGGCGGGGTGCGGGCCGGGGAATAGGCCTCTTGGCCGGGGTGAATAGTGTTGGAACACGGCCCGCGGAAATAGTAGCGGCTGGAGGTACCGGGGGCGATGCCCGCCCCGGGCCGGCGGCCAAGTTAAAAAAATAAATAATCCCGTTCAGTCTCAATGGCAGGGTGCGGGCCGGCCCTGCGGCGATTGCGGCGGGCAGCAGGCCTCTTGGACAGGTTGAGAGATATAAAAATAATAATTCCCGTGCAGTCTCAATGGCGGGGTGCGGGCCGGCCCGGCGGACGAGTGTGGCCGGGGAAGAGGCCTCTTGGCCGGGGTGAATATGTTGGAACGCGGCGCGCGTAAATAGAAGCGGCTGGAGGTACCGGGGGCGAAGCCCGCCCCGGCCCGGAGGCCGAGTTAAAAAAAATAATAATCCCCGTTCAGTCTCAATGGTGGGGTGCGGGCCGGCCCGGCGGCGAGTGCGGCGGGCAGCAGGCCTCTTGGACAGGTTGAGAGATAAAAAAAATCATAATTCCCATGCAGTCTCAATGGCGGGGTGCGGGCCGGCCCGGCGGACGAGTGTGGCCGGGGAAGAGGCCTCTTGGCCGGGATGAATATGTTGGAACGCGGCGCGCGTAAATAGAAGCGGCTGGAGGTACCGGGGGCGAAGCCCGCCCCGGCCCGGAGGCCGAGTTAAAAAAAATAATAATCCCCGTTCAGTCTCAATGGCGGGGTGCGGGCCGGCCCGGCGGCGAGTGCGGCGGGCAGCAGGCCTCTTGGACAGGTTGAGAGATAAAAAAATAATAATTCCCGTGCAGTCTCAATGGCGGGGTGCGGGCCGGCCCGGCGGACGAGTGTGGCCGGGGAAAAGGCCTCTTGGCCGGGGTGAATATGTTGGAACGCGGCGCGCGTAAATAGAAGCGGCTGGAGGTACCGGGGGCGAAGCCCGCCCCGGCCCGGAGGCCGAGTTAAAAAAAATAATAATCCCCGTTCAGTCTCAATGGCGGGGTGCGGGCCGGCCCGGCGGCGAGTGCGGCGGGCAGCAGGCCTCTTGGACAGGTTGAGAAATAAAAAAATAATAATTCCCGTACAGTCTCAATGGCGGGGTGCGGGCCGGCCCGGCGGACGAGTGCGGCGGGCAGCAGGCCTCTTGGACAGGTTGAGAGATAAAAAAAATAATAATTCCCGTGCAGTCTCAATGGCGGGGTGCGGGCCGGGGAATAGGCCTCTTGGCCGGGGTGAATAGTGTTGGAACACGGCCCGCGGAAATAGTAGCGGCTGGAGGTACCGGGGGCGATGCCCGCCCCGGCCCGGCGGCCAAGTTAAAAAAATAAATAATCCCGTTCAGTCTCGATGGCAGGGTGCGGGCCGGCCCGGCGGCGATTGCGGCGGGCAGCAGGCCTCTTGGACAGGTTGAGAGATAAAAAAATAATAATTCCCATGCAGTCTCAATGGCGGGGTGCGGGCCGGGGAATAGGCCTCTTGGCCGGGGTGAATAGTGTTGGAACACGGCCCGCGGAAATAGTAGCGGCTGGAGGTACCGGGGGCGATGCCCGCCCCGGCCCGGCGGCCAAGTTAAAAAAATAAATAAACCCCGTTCAGTCTCAATGGCAGGGTGCGGGCCGGCCCGGCGGCGAGTGCGGCGGGCAGCAGGCCTCTTGGACAGGTTGAGAGATAAAAAAATAATAATTCCCGTTCAGTCTCAATGGCAGGGTGCGGGCCGGCCCGGCGGCGATTGCGGCGGGCAGCAGGCCTCTTGGACAGGTTGAGAGATAAAAAAATAATAATTCCCATGCAGTCTCAATGGCGGGGTGCGGGCCGGGGAATAGGCCTCTTGGCCGGGGTGAATATGTTGGAACGCGGCGCGCGTAAATAGAAGCGGCTGGAGGTACCGGGGGCGAAGCCCGCCCCGGCCGGAGGCCGAGTTAAAAAAATAATAATCCCCGTTCAGTCTTAATGGCGGGGTGCGGGCCGGCCCGGCGGCGAGTGCGGCGGGCAGCAGGCCTCTTGGACAGGTTGAGAGATAAAAAAATAATAATTCCCGTGCAGTCTCAATGGCGGGGTGCGGGCCGGGGAATAGGCCTCTTGGCCGGGGTGAATAGTGTTGGAACACGGCCCGCGGAAATAGTAGCGGCTGGAGGTACCGGGGGCGATGCCCGCCCCGGGCCGGCGGCCAAGTTAAAAAAATAAATAATCCCGTTCAGTCTCAATGGCAGGGTGCGGGCCGGCCCGGCGGCGAGTGCGGCGGGCAGCAGGCCTCTTGGACAGGTTGAGAGATAAAAAAATAATAATTCCCGTTCAGTCTCAATGGCAGGGTGCGGGCCGGCCCGGCGGCGATTGCGGCGGGCAGCAGGCCTCTTGGACAGGTTGAGAGATAAAAAAATAATAATTCCCATGCAGTCTCAATGGCGGGGTGCGGGCCGGGGAATAGGCCTCTTGGCCGGGGTGAATATGTTGGAACGCGGCGCGCGTAAATAGAAGCGGCTGGAGGTACCGGGGGCGAAGCCCGCCCCGGCCCGGAGGCCGAGTTAAAAAAATAATAATCCCCGTTTAGTCTTAATGGCGGGGTGCGGGCCGGCCCGGCGGCGAGTGCGGCGGGCAGCAGGCCTCTTGGACAGGTTGAGAGATAAAAAAATAATAATTCCCGTGCAGTCTCAATGGCGGGGTGCGGGCCGGGGAATAGGCCTCTTGGCCGGGGTGAATAGTGTTGGAACACGGCCCGCGGAAATAGTAGCGGCTGGAGGTACCGGGGGCGATGCCCGCCCCGGGCCGGCGGCCAAGTTAAAAAAATAAATAATCCCCGTTCAGTCTCAATGGCAGGGTGCGGGCCGGCGCGGCGGCGATTGCGGCGGGCAGCAGGCCTCTTGGACAGGTTGAGAGATAAAAAAATAATAATTCCCGTGCAGTCTCAATGGCGGGGTGCGGGCCGGGGAATAGGCCTCTTGGCCGGGGTGAATAGTGTTGGAACACGGCCCGCGGAAATAGTAGCGGCTGGAGGTACCGGGGGCGATGCCCGCCCCGGGCCGGCGGCCAAGTTAAAAAAATAAATAATCCCCGTTCAGTCTCAATGGCAGGGTGCGGGCCGGCCCGGCGGCGAGTGCGGCGGGCAGCAGGCCTCTTGGACAGGTTGAGAGATAAAAAAATAATAATTCCCGTTCAGTCTCAATGGCAGGGTGCGGGCCGGCCCGGCGGCGATTGCGGCGGGCAGCAGGCCTCTTGGACAGGTTGAGAGATAAAAAAATAATAATTCCCATGCAGTCTCAATGGCGGGGTGCGGGCCGGGGAATAGGCCTCTTGGCCGGGGTGAATATGTTGGAACGCGGCGCGCGTAAATAGAAGCGGCTGGAGGTACCGGGGGCGAAGCCCGCCCCGGCCCGGAGGCCGAGTTAAAAAAAATAATAATCCCCGTTCAGTCTCAATGGCGGGGTGCGGGCCGGCCCGGCGGCGAGTGCGGCGGGCAGCAGGCCTCTTGGACAGGTTGAGAGATAAAAAAATAATAATTCCCGTGCAGTCTCAATGGCGGGGTGCGGGCCGGGGAATAGGCCTCTTGGCCGGGGTGAATAGTGTTGGAACACGGCCCGCGGAAATAGTAGCGGCTGGAGGTACCGGGGGCGATGCCCGCCCCGGCCCGGCGGCCAAGTTAAAAAAATAAATAATCCCCGTTCAGTCTCAATGGCAGGGTGCGGGCCGGCCCGGCGGCGATTGCGGCGGGCAGCAGGCCTCTTGGACAGGTTGAGAGATAAAAAAAATAATAATTCCCGTGCAGTCTCAATGGCGGGGTGCGGGCCGGGGAATAGGCCTCTTGGCCGGGGTGAATAGTGTTGGAACACGGCCCGCGGAAATAGTAGCGGCTGGAGGTACCGGGGGCGATGCCCGCCCCGGGCCGGCGGCCAAGTTAAAAAAATAAATAATCCCCGTTCAGTCTCAATGGCAGGGTGCGGGCCGGCCCGGCGGCGAGTGCGGCGGGCAGCAGGCCTCTTGGACAGGTTGAGAGATAAAAAAATAATAATTCCCGTGCAGTCTCAATGGCGGGGTGCGGGCCGGGGAATAGGCCTCTTGGCCGGGGTGAATAGTGTTGGAACACGGCCCGCGGAAATAGTAGCGGCTGGAGGTACCGGGGGCGATGCCCGCCCCGGCCCGGCGGCCAAGTTAAAAAAATAAATAATCCCGTTCAGTCTCAATGGCAGGGTGCGGGCCGGCCCGGCGGCGATTGCGGCGGGCAGCAGGCCTCTTGGACAGGTTGAGAGATAAAAAAATAATAATTCCCATGCAGTCTCAATGGCGGGGTGCGGGCCGGGGAATAGGCCTCTTGGCCGGGGGGAATAGTGTTGGAACACGGCCCGCGGAAATAGTAGCGGCTGGAGGTACCGGGGGCGATGCCCGCCCCGGCCCGGCGGCCAAGTTAAAAAAATAAATAATCCCCGTTCAGTCTCAATGGCAGGGTGCGGGCCGGCCCGGCGGCGATTGCGGCGGGCAGCAGGCCTCTTGGACAGGTTGAGAGATATAAAAATAATAATTCCCGTGCAGTCTCAATGGCGGGGTGTGGGCCGGCCCGGCGGACGAGTGTGGCCGGGGAAGAGGCCTCTTGGCCGGGGTGAATATGTTGGAACGCGGCGCGCGTAAATAGAAGCGGCTGGAGGTACCGGGGGCGAAGCCCGCCCCGGCCCGGAGGCCGAGTTAAAAAAAATAATAATCCCCGTTCAGTCTCAATGGCGGGGTGCGGGCCGGCCCGGCGGCGAGTGCGGCGGGCAGCAGGCCACTTGGACAGGTTGAGAGATAAAAAAATAATAATTCCCGTGCAGTCTCAATGGCGGGGTGCGGGCCGGCCCGGCGGACGAGTGTGGCCGGGGAAGAGGCCTCTTGGCCGGGGTGAATATGTTGGAACGCGGCGCGCGTAAATAGAAGCGGCTGGAGGTACCGGGGGCGAAGCCCGCCCCGGCCCGGAGGCCGAGTTAAAAAAAATAATAATCCCCGTTCAGTCTCAATGGCGGGGTGCGGGCCGGCCCGGCGGCGAGTGCGGCGGGCAGCAGGCCTCTTGGACAGGTTGAGAGATAAAAAAATAATAATTCCCGTTCAGTCTCAATGGCAGGGTGCGGGCCGGCCCGGCAGCGATTGCGGCGGGCAGCAGGCCTCTTGGACAGGTTGAGAGATAAAAAAATAATAATTCCCATGCAGTCTCAATGGCGGGGTGCGGGCCGGGGAATAGGCCTCTTGGCCGGGGTGAATAGTGTTGGAACACGGCCCGCGGAAATAGTAGCGGCTGGAGGTACCGGGGGCGATGCCCGCCCCGGGCCGGCGGCCAAGTTAAAAAAATAAATAATCCCCGTTCAGTCTCAATGGCAGGGTGCGGGCCGGCCCGGCGGCGATTGCGGCGGGCAGTAGGCCTCTTGGACAGGTTGAGAGATAAAAAAATAATAATTCCCGTGCAGTCTCAATGGCGGGGTGCGGGCCGGGGAATAGGCCTCTTGGCCGGGGTGAATAGTGTTGGAACACGGCCCGCGGAAATAGTAGCGGCTGGAGGTACCGGGGGCGATGCCCGCCCCGGCCCGGCGGCCAAGTTAAAAAAATAAATAATCCCCGTTCAGTCTCAATGGCAGGGTGCGGGCCGGCCCGGCGGCGATTGCGGCGGGCAGCAGGCCTCTTGGACAGGTTGAGAGATAAAAAAATAATAATTCCCATGCAGTCTCAATGGCGGGGTGCGGGCCGGGGAATAGGCCTCTTGGCCGGGGTGAATAGTGTTGGAACACGGCCCGCGGAAATAGTAGCGGCTGGAGGTACCGGGGGCGATGCCCGCCCCGGCCCGGCGGCCAAGTTAAAAAAATAAATAATCCCCGTTCAGTCTCAATGGCAGGGTGCGGGCCGGCCCGGCGGCGAGTGCGGCGGGCAGCAGGCCTCTTGGACAGGTTGAGAGATAAAAAAATAATAATTCCCGTTCAGTCTCAATGGCAGGGTGCGGGCCGGCCCGGCGGCGATTGCGGCGGGCAGCAGGCCTCTTGGACAGGTTGAGAGATAAAAAAAATAATAATTCCCATGCAGTCTCAATGGCGGGGTGCGGGCCGGGGAATAGGCCTCTTGGCCGGGGTGAATATGTTGGAACGCGGCGCGCGTAAATAGAAGCGGCTGGAGGTACCGGGGGCGTAGCCCGCCCCGGCCCGGAGGCAGAGTTAAAAAAAATAATAATCCCCGTTCAGTCTCAATGGCGGGGTGCGGGCCGGCCCGGCGGCGAGTGCGGCGGGCAGCAGGCCTCTTGGACAGGTTGAGAGATAAAAAAATAATAATTCCCGTGCAGTCTCAATGGCGGGGTGCGGGCCGGGGAATAGGCCTCTTGGCCGGGGTGAATAGTGTTGGAACACGGCCCGCGGAAATAGTAGCGGCTGGAGGTACCGGGGGCGATGCCCGCCCCGGCCCGGCGGCCAAGTTAAAAAAATAAATAATCCCCGTTCAGTCTCAATGGCAGGGTGCGGGCCGGCCCGGCGGCGATTGCGGCGGGCAGCAGGCCTCTTGGACAGGTTGAGAGATAAAAAAATAATAATTCCCATGCAGTCTCAATGGCGGGGTGCGGGCCGGGGAATAGGCCTCTTGGCCGGGGTGAATAGTGTTGGAACACGGCCCGCGGAAATAGTAGCGGCTGGAGGTACCGGGGGCGATGCCCGCCCCGGCCCGGCGGCCAAGTTAAAAAAATAAATAATCCCCGTTCAGTCTCAATGGCAGGGTGCGGGCCGGCCCGGCGGCGAGTGCGGCGGGCAGCAGGCCTCTTGGACAGGTTGAGAGATAAAAAAATAATAATTCCCGTTCAGTCTCAATGGCAGGGTGCGGGCCGGCCCGGCGGCCATTGCGGCGGGCAGCAGGCCTCTTGGACAGGTTGAGAGATAAAAAAAATAATAATTCCCATGCAGTCTCAATGGCGGGGTGCGGGCCGGGGAATAGGCCTCTTGGCCGGGGTGAATATGTTGGAACGCGGCGCGCGTAAATAGAAGCGGCTGGAGGTACCGGGGGCGTAGCCCGCCCCGGCCCGGAGGCAGAGTTAAAAAAAATAATAATCCCCGTTCAGTCTCAATGGCGGGGTGCGGGCCGGCCCGGCGGCGAGTGCGGCGGGCAGCAGGCCTCTTGGACAGGTTGAGAGATAAAAAAATAATAATTCCCGTGCAGTCTCAATGGCGGGGTGCGGGCCGGGGAATAGGCCTCTTGGCCGGGGTGAATAGTGTTGGAACACGGCCCGCGGAAATAGTAGCGGCTGGAGGTACCGGGGGCGATGCCCGCCCCGGCCCAGCGGCCAAGTTAAAAAAATAAATAATCCCCGTTCAGTCTCAATGGCAGGGTGCGGGCCGGCCCGGCGGCGATTGCGGCGGGCAGCAGGCCTCTTGGACAGGTTGAGAGATATAAAAATAATAATTCCCGTGCAGTCTCAATGGCGGGGTGCGGGCTGGCCCGGCGGACGAGTGTGGCCGGGGAAGAGGCCTCTTGGCCGGGGTGAATATGTTGGAACGCGGCGCGCGTAAATAGAAGCGGCTGGAGGTACCGGGGGCGAAGCCCGCCCCGGCCCGGAGGCCGAGTTAAAAAAAATAATAATCCCCGTTCAGTCTCAATGGCGGGGTGCGGAACGGCCCGGCGGCGAGTGCGGCGGGCAGCAGGCCTCTTGGACAGGTTGAGAGATTAAAAAATAATAATTCCCGTGCAGTCTCAATGGCGGGGTGCGGGCCGGCCCGGCGGACGAGTGTGGCCGGGGAAGAGGCCTCTTGGCCGGGGTGAATATGTTGGAACGCGGCGCGCGTAAATAGAAGCGGCTGGAGGTACCGGGGGCGAAGCCCGCCCCGGCCCGGAGGCCGAGTTAAAAAAAATAATAATCCCGTTCAGTCTCAATGGCGGGGTGCGGGCCGGCCCGGCGGCGAGTGCGGTGGGCAGCAGGCCTCTTGGACAGGTTGAGAGATAAAAAAATAATAATTCCCGTTCAGTCTCAATGGCGGGGTGCGGGCCGGCCCGGCGGACGAGTGTGGCCGGGGAAGAGGCCTCTTGGCCGGGGTGAATATGTTGGAACGCGGCGCGCGTAAATAGAAGCGGCTGGAGGTACCGGGGGCGAAGCCCGCCCCGGCCCGGAGGCCGAGTTAAAAAAAATAATAATCCCCGTTCAGTCTCAATGGCGGGGTGCGGGCCGGCCCGGCGGCGAGTGCGGCGGGCAGCAGGCCTCTTGGACAGGTTGAGAGATAAAAAAATAATAATTCCCGTGCAGTCTCAATGGCGGGGTGTGGGCCGGGGAATAGGCCTCTTGGCCGGGGTGAATATGTTGGAACGCGGCGCGCGTAAATAGAAGCGGCTGGAGGTACCGGGGGCGAAGCCCGCCCCGGCCCGGAGGCCGAGTTAAAAAAAATAATAATCCCCGTTCAGTCTCAATGGCGGGGTGCGGGCCGGCCCGGCGGCGAGTGCGGCGGGCAGCAGGCCTCTTGGACAGGTTGAGAGATAAAAAAATAATAATTCCCGTGCAGTCTCAATGGCGGGGTACGGGCCGGGGAATAGGCCTCTTGGCCGGGGTGAATAGTGTTGGAACACGGCCCGCGGTAATAGTAGCGGCTGGAGGTACCGGGGGCGATGCCCGCCCCGGCCCGGCGGCCAAGTTAAAAAAATAAATAATCCCCGTTCAGTCTCAATGGCAGGGTGCGGGCCGGCCCGGCGGCGATTGCGGCGGGCAGCAGGCCTCTTGGACAGGTTGAGAGATAAAAAAATAATAATTCCCATGCAGTCTCAATGGCGGGGTGCGGGCCGGGGAATAGGCCTCTTGGCCGGGGTGAATAGTGTTGGAACACGGCCCGCGGAAATAGTAGCGGCTGGAGGTACCGGGGGCGATGCCCGCCCCGGCCCGGCGGCCAAGTTAAAAAAATAAATAATTCCGTTCAGTCTCAATGGCAGGGTGCGGGCCGGCCCGGCGGCGAGTGCGGCGGGCAGCAGGCCTCTTGGACAGGTTGAGAGATAAAAAAATAATAATTCCCATGCAGTCTCAATGGCAGGGTGCGGGCCGGCCCGGCGGCGATTGCGCGGGCAGCAGGCCTCTTGGACAGGTTGAGAGATAAAAAAATAATAATTCCCATGCAGTCTCAATGGCGGGGTGCGGGCCGGGGAATAGGCCTCTTGGCCGGGGTGAATATGTTGGAACGCGGCGCGCGTAAATAGAAGCGGCTGGAGGTACCGGGGGCGAAGCCCGCCCCGGCCCGGAGGCCGAGTTAAAAAAAATAATAATCCCCGTACAGTCTCAATGGCGGGGTGCGGGCCGGCCCGGCGGCGAGTGCGGCGGGCAGCAGGCCTCTTGGACAGGTTGAGAGATAAAAAAATAATAATTCCCGTGCAGTCTCAATGGCGGGGTGCGGGCCGGGGAATAGGCCTCTTGGCCGGGGTGAATAGTGTTGGAACACGGCCCGCGGTAATAGTAGCGGCTGGAGGTACCGGGGGCGATGCCCGCCCCGGCCCGGCGGCCAAGTTAAAAAAATAAATAATCCCCGTTCAGTCTCAATGGCAGGGTGCGGGCCGGCCCGGCGGCCAAGTTAAAAAAATAAATAATCCCCGTTCAGTCTCAATGGCAGGGTGCGGGCCGGCCCGGCGGCGATTGCGGCGGGCAGCAGGCCTCTTGGACAGGTTGAGAGATAAAAAAATAATAATTCCCATGCAGTCTCAATGGCGGGGTGCGGGCCGGTGAATAGGCCTCTTGGCCGGGGTGAATAGTGTTGGAACACAGCCCGCGGAAATAGTAGCGGCTGGAGGTACCGGGGGCGATGCCCGCCCCGGCCCGGCGGCCAAGTTAAAAAAATAAATAATCCCCGTTCAGTCTCAATGGCAGGGTGCGGGCCGGCCCGGCGGCGATTGCGGCGGGCAGCAGGCCTCTTGGACAGGTTGAGAGATAAAAAAATAATAATTCCCATGCAGTCTCAATGGCGGGGTGCGGGCCGGGGAATAGGCCTCTTGGCCGGGGTGAATAGTGTTGGAACACAGCCCGCGGAAATAGTAGCGGCTGGAGGTACCGGGGGCGAAGCCCGCCCCGGCCCGGAGGCCGAGTTAAAAAAAATAATAATCCCCGTTCAGTCTCAATGGCGGGGTGCGGGCCGGCCCGGCGGCGAGTGCGGCGGGCAGCAGGCCTCTTGGACAGGTTGAGAGATAAAAAAATAATAATTCCCGTGCAGTCTCAATGGCGGGGTGCGGGCCGGGGAATAGGGCTCTTGGCCGGGGTGAATAGTGTTGGAACACGGCCCGCGGAAATAGTAGCGGCTGGAGGTACCGGGGGCGATGCCCGCCCCGGCCCGGCGGCCAAGTTAAAAAAATAAATAATCCCCGTTCAGTCTCAATGGCAGGGTGCGGGCCGGCCCGGCGGCGATTGCGGCGGGCAGCAGGCCTCTTGGACAGGTTGAGAGATAAAAAAATAATAATTCCCATGCAGTCTCAATGGCGGGGTGCGGGCCGGGGAATAGGCCTCTTGGCCGGGGTGAATAGTGTTGGAACACGGCCCGCGGAAATAGTAGCGGCTGGAGCTACCGGGGGCGATGCCCGCCCCGGCCCGGCGGCCAAGTTAAAAAAATAAATAATCCCCGTTCAGTCTCAATGGCAGGGTGCGGGCCGGCCCGGCGGCGAGTGCGGCGGGCATCAGGCCTCTTGGACAGGTTGAGAGATAAAAAAATAATAATTCCCGTTCAGTCTCAATGGCAGGGTGCGGGCCGGCCCGGCGGCGATTGCGGCGGGCAGCAGGCCTCTTGGACAGGTTGAGAGATAAAAAAATAATAATTCCCATGCAGTCTCAATGGCGGGGTGCGGGCCGGGGAATAGGCCTCTTGGCCGGGGTGAATATGTTGGAACGCGGCGCGCGTAAATAGAAGCGGCTGGAGGTACCGGGGGCGAAGCCCGCCCCGGCCCGGAGGCCGAGTTAAAAAAAATAATAATCCCCGTTCCAGTCTCAATGGCGGGGTGCGGGCCGGCCCGGCGGCGAGTGCGGCGGGCAGCAGGCCTCTTGGACAGGTTGAGAGATAAAAAAATAATAATTCCCGTGCAGTCTCAATGGCGGGGTGCGGGCCGGGGAATAGGCCTCTTGGCCGGGGTGAATAGTGTTGGAACACGGCCCGCGGAAATAGTAGCGGCTGGAGGTACCGGGGGCGATGCCCGCCCCGGCCCGGCGGCCAAGTTAAAAAAATAAATAATCCCCGTTCAGTCTCAATGGCAGGGTGCGGGCCGGCCCGGCGGCGATTGCGGCGGGCAGCAGGCCTCTTGGACAGGTTGAGAGATAAAAAAATAATAATTCCCGTGCAGTCTCAATGGCGGGGTGCGGGCCGGGGAATAGGCCTCTTGGCCGGGGTGAATAGTGTTGGAACACGGCCCGCGGAAATAGTAGCGGCTGGAGGTACCGGGGGCGATGCCCGCCCCGGGCCGGCGGCCAAGTTAAAAAAATAAATAATCCCCGTTCAGTCTCAATGGCAGGGTGCGGGCCGGCCCGGCGGCGAGTGCGGCGGGCAGCAGGCCTCTTGGACAGGTTGAGAGATAAAAAAATAATAATTCCCGTTCAGTCTCAATGGCAGGGTGCGGGCCGGCCCGGCGGCGATTGCGGCGGGCAGCAGGCCTCTTGGACAGGTTGAGAGATAAAAAAATAATAATTCCCATGCAGTCTCAATGGCGGGGTGCGGGCCGGGGAATAGGCCTCTTGGCCGGGGTGAATATGTTGGAACGCGGCGCGCGTAAATAGAAGCGGCTGGAGGTACCGGGGGCGAAGCCCGCCCCGGCCCGGACGCCGAGTTAAAAAAAATAATAATCCCCGTTCAGTCTCAATGGCGGGGTGCGGGCCGGCCCGGCGGCGAGTGCGGCGGGCAGCAGGCCTCTTGGACAGGTTGAGAGATAAAAAAAAAATAATAATTCCCGTGCAGTCTCAATGGCGGGGTGCGGGCCGGGGAATAGGCCTCTTGGCCGGGGTGAATAGTGTTGGAACACGGCCCGCGGAAATAGTAGCGGCTGGAGGTACCGGGGGCGATGCCCGCCCCGGCCCGGCGGCCAAGTTAAAAAAATAAATAATCCCCGTTCAGTCTCAATGGCAGGGTGCGGGCCGGCCCGGCGGCGATTGCGGCGGGCAGCAGGCCTCTTGGACAGGTTGAGAGATAAAAAAATAATAATTCCCGTGCAGTCTCAATGGCGGGGTGCGGGCCGGGGAATAGGCCTCTTGGCCGGGGTGAATAGTGTTGGAACACGGCCCGCGGAAATAGTAGCGGCTGGAGGTACCGGGGGCGATGCCCGCCCCGGGCCGGCGGCCAAGTTAAAAAAATAAATAATCCCCGTTCAGTCTCAATGGCAGGGTGCGGGCCGGCCCGGCGGCGAGTGCGGCGGGCAGCAGGCCTCTTGGACAGGTTGAGAGATAAAAAAAATAATAATTCCCGTTCAGTCTCAATGGCAGGGTGCGGGCCGGCCCGGCGGCGATTGCGGCGGGCAGCAGGCCTCTTGGACAGGTTGAGAGATAAAAAAATAATAATTCCCATGCAGTCTCAATGGCGGGGTGCGGGCCGGGGAATAGGCCTCTTGGCCGGGGTGAATATGTTGGAACGCGGCGCGCGTAAATAGAAGCGGTTGGAGGTACCGGGGGCGAAGCCCGCCCCGGCCCGGAGGCCGAGTTAAAAAAAATAATAATTCCCGTTCAGTCTCAATGGCAGGGTGCGGGCCGGCCCGGCGGCGATTGCGGCGGGCAGCAGGCCTCTTGGACAGGTTGAGAGATAAAAAAATAATAATTCCCATGCAGTCTCAATGGCGGGGTGCGGGCCGGGGAATAGGCCTCTTGGCCGGGGTGAATATGTTGGAACGCGGCGCGCGTAAATAGAAGCGGCTGGAGGTACCGGGGGCGAAGCCCGCCCGGCCCGGACGCCGAGTTAAAAAAAATAATAATCCCCGTTCAGTCTCAATGGCGGGGTGCGGGCCGGCCCGGCGGCGAGTGCGGCGGGCAGCAGGCCTCTTGGACAGGTTGAGAGATAAAAAAAAATAATAATTCCCGTGCAGTCTCAATGGCGGGGTGCGGGCCGGGGAATAGGCCTCTTGGCCGGGGTGAATAGTGTTGGAACACGGCCCGCGGAAATAGTAGCGGCTGGAGGTACCGGGGGCGATGCCCGCCCCGGCCCGGCGGCCAAGTTAAAAAAATAAATAATCCCCGTTCAGTCTCAATGGCAGGGTGCGGGCCGGCCCGGCGGCGATTGCGGCGGGCAGCAGGCCTCTTGGACAGGTTGAGAGATAAAAAAATAATAATTCCCGTGCAGTCTCAATGGCGGGGTGCGGGCCGGGGAATAGGCCTCTTGGCCGGGGTGAATAGTGTTGGAACACGGCCCGCGGAAATAGTAGCGGCTGGAGGTACCGGGGGCGATGCCCGCCCCGGGCCGGCGGCCAAGTTAAAAAAATAAATAATCCCCGTTCAGTCTCAATGGCAGGGTGCGGGCCGGCCCGGCGGCGAGTGCGGCGGGCAGCAGGCCTCTTGGACAGGTTGAGAGATAAAAAAATAATAATTCCCGTTCAGTCTCAATGGCAGGGTGCGGGCCGGCCCGGCGGCGATTGCGGCGGGCAGCAGGCCTCTTGGACAGGTTGAGAGATAAAAAAATAATAATTCCCATGCAGTCTCAATGGCGGGGTGCGGGCCGGGGAATAGGCCTCTTGGCCGGGGTGAATATGTTGGAACGCGGCGCGCGTAAATAGAAGCGGCTGGAGGTACCGGGGGCGAAGCCCGCCCCGGCCCGGAGGCCGAGTTAAAAAAAATAATAATCCCCGTTCAGTCTTAATGGCGGGGTGCGGGCCGGCCCGGCGGCGATTGCGGCGGGCAGCAGGCCTCTTGGACAGGTTGAGAGATAAAAAAATAATAATTCCCGTACAGTCTCAATGGCGGGGTGCGGGCCGGGGAATAGGCCTCTTGGCCGGGGTGAATAGTGTTGGAACACGGCCCGCGGAAATAGTAGCGGCTGGAGGTACCGGGGGCGATGCCCGCCCCGGCCCGGCGGCCAAGTTAAAAAAATAAATAATCCCCGTTCAGTCTCAATGGCAGGGTGCGGGCCGGCCCGGCGGCGAGTGCGGCGGGCATCAGGCCTCTTGGGCAGGTTGAGAGATAAAAAAATAATAATTCCCGTTCAGTCTCAATGGCAGGGTGCGGGCCGGCCCGGCGGCGATTGCGGCGGGCAGCAGGCCTCTTGGACAGGTTGAGAGATAAAAAAATAATAATTCCCATGCAGTCTCAATGGCGGGGTGCGGGCCGGGGAATAGGCCTCTTGGCCGGGGTGAATATGTTGGAACGCGGCGCGCGTAAATAGAAGCGGCTGGAGGTACCGGGGGCGAAGCCCGCCCCGGCCCGGAGGCCGAGTTAAAAAAAATAATAATCCCCGTTCCAGTCTCAATGGCGGGGTGCGGGCCGGCCCGGCGGCGAGTGCGGCGGGCAGCAGGCCTCTTGGACAGGTTGAGAGATAAAAAAATAATAATTCCCGTGCAGTCTCAATGGCGGGGTGCGGGCCGGGGAATAGGCCTCTTGGCCGGGGTGAATAGTGTTGGAACACGGCCCGCGGAAATAGTAGCGGCTGGAGGTACCGGGGGCGATGCCCGCCCCGGCCCAGCGGCCAAGTTAAAAAAATAAATAATCCCCGTTCAGTCTCAATGGCAGGGTGCGGGCCGGCCCGGCGGCGATTGCGGCGGGCAGCAGGCCTCTTGGACAGGTTGAGAGATAAAAAAATAATAATTCCCGTGCAGTCTCAATGGCGGGGTGCGGGCCGGGGAATAGGCCTCTTGGCCGGGGTGAATAGTGTTGGAACACGGCCCGCGGAAATAGTAGCGGCTGGAGGTACCGGGGGCGATGCCCGCCCCGGCCGGCGGCCAAGTTAAAAAAATAAATAATCCCCGTTCAGTCTCAATGGCAGGGTGCGGGCCGGCCCGGCGGCGAGTGCGGCGGGCAGCAGGCCTCTTGGACAGGTTGAGAGATAAAAAAATTATAATTCCCGTTCAGTCTCAATGGCAGGGTGCGGGCCGGCCCGGCGGCGATTGCGGCGGGCAGCAGGCCTCTTGGACAGGTTGAGAGATAAAAAAATAATAATTCCCATGCAGTCTCAATGGCGGGGTGCGGGCCGGGGAATAGGCCTCTTGGCCGGGGTGAATATGTTGGAACGCGGCGCGCGTAAATAGAAGCGGCTGGAGGTACCGGGGGCGAAGCCCGCCCCGGCCCGGAGGCCGAGTTAAAAAAAATAATAATCCCCGTTCAGTCTTAATGGCGGGGTGCGGGCCGGCCCGGCGGCGAGTGCGGCGGGCAGCAGGCCTCTTGGACAGGTTGAGAGATAAAAAAATAATAATTCCCGTGCAGTCTCAATGGCGGGGTGCGGGCCGGGGAATAGGCCTCTTGGCCGGGGTGAATAGTGTTGGAACACGGCCCGCGGAAATAGTAGCGGCTGGAGGTACCGGGGGCGATGCCCGCCCCGGCCCGGCGGCCAAGTTAAAAAAATAAATAATCCCCGTTCAGTCTCAATGGCAGGGTGCGGGCCGGCCCAGCGGCGATTGCGGCGGGCAGCAGGCCTCTTGGACAGGTTGAGAGATAAAAAAATAATAATTCCCGTGCAGTCTCAATGGCGGGGTGCGGGCCGGGGAATAGGCCTCTTGGCCGGGGTGAATAGTGTTGGAACACGGCCCGCGGAAATAGTAGCGGCTGGAGGTACCGGGGGCGATGCCCGCCCCGGGCCGGCGGCCAAGTTAAAAAAATAAATAATCCCCGTTCAGTCTCAATGGCAGGGTGCGGGCCGGCCCGGCGGCGATTGCGGCGGGCAGCAGGCCTCTTGGACAGGTTGAGAGATAAAAAAATAATAATTCCCATGCAGTCTCAATGGCGGCGTGCGGGCCGGGGAATAGGCCTCTTGGCCGGGGTGAATATGTTGGAACGCGGCGCGCGTAAATAGAAGCGGCTGGAGGTACCGGGGGCGAAGCCCGCCCCGGCCCGGAGGCCGAGTTAAAAAAAATAATAATCCCCTTCCAGTCTCAATGGCGGGGTGCGGGCCGGCCCGGCGGCGAGTGCGGCGGGCAGCAGGCCTCTTGGACAGGTTGAGAGATAAAAAAATAATAATTCCCGTGCAGTCTCAATGGCGGGGTGCGGGCCGGGGAATAGGCCTCTTGGCCGGGGTGAATAGTGTTGGAACACGGCCCGCGGAAATAGTAGCGGCTGGAGGTACCGGGGGCGATGCCCGCCCCGGCCCGGCGGCCAAGTTAAAAAAATAAATAATCCCCGTTCAGTCTCAATGGCAGGGTGCGGGCCGGCCCGGCGGCGATTGCGGCGGGCAGCAGGCCTCTTGGACAGGTTGAGAGATAAAAAAATAATAATTCCCGTGCAGTCTCAATGGCGGGGTGCGGGCCGGGGAATAGGCCTCTTGGCCGGGGTGAATAGTGTTGGAACACGGCCCGCGGAAATAGTAGCGGCTGGAGGTACCGGGGGCGATGCCCGCCCCGGGCCGGCGGCCAAGTTAAAAAAATAAATAATCCCCGTTCAGTCTCAATGGCAGGGTGCGGGCCGGCCCGGCGGCGATTGCGGCGGGCAGCAGGCCTCTTGGACAGGTTGAGAGATAAAAAAATAATAATTCCCATGCAGTCTCAATGGCGGGGTGCGGGCCGGGGAATAGGCCTCTTGGCCGGGGTGAATATGTTGGAACGCGGCGCGCGTAAATAGAAGCGGCTGGAGGTACCGGGGGCGAAGCCCGCCCCGGCCCGGAGGCCGAGTTAAAAAAAATAATAATCCCTGTTCAGTCTCAATGGCGGGGTGCGGGCCGGCCCGGCGGCGAGTGCGGCGGGCAGCAGGCCTCTTGGACAGGTTGAGAGATAAAAAAAATAATAATTCCCGTGCAGTCTCAATGGCGGGGTGCGGGCCGGGGAATAGGCCTCTTGGCCGGGGTGAATAGTGTTGGAACACGGCCCGCGGAAATAGTAGCGGCTGGAGGTACCGGGGGCGATGCCCGCCCCGGCCCGGCGGCCAAGTTAAAAAAATAAATAATCCCCGTTCAGTCTCAATGGCAGGGTGCGGGCCGGCCCGGCGAAGATTGCGGCGGGCAGCAGGCCTCTTGGACAGGTTGAGAGATAAAAAAATAATAATTCCCGTGCAGTCTCAATGGCGGGGTGCGGGCCGGGGAATAGGCCTCTTGGCCGGGGTGAATAGTGTTGGAACACGGCCCGCGGAAATAGTAGCGGCTGGAGGTACCGGGGGCGATGCCCGCCCCGGCCCGGCGGCCAAGTTAAAAAAATAAATAATCCCCGTTCAGTCTCAATGGCAGGGTGCGGGCCGGCCCGGCGGCGATTGCGGCGGCCAGCAGGCCTCTTGGACAGGTTGAGAGATAAAAAAATAATAATTCCCATGCAGTCTCAATGGCGGGGTGCGGGCCGGGGAATAGGCCTCTTGGCCGGGGTGAATAGTGTTGGAACACGGCCCGCGGAAATAGTAGCGGCTGGAGGTACCGGGGGCGATGCCCGCCCCGGCCCGGCGGCCAAGTTAAAAAAATAAATAATCCCCGTTCAGTCTCAATGGCAGGGTGCGGGCCGGCCCGGCGGCGAGTGCGGCGGGCATCAGGCCTCTTGGGCAGGTTGAGAGATAAAAAAATAATAATTCCCGTTCAGTCTCAATGGCAGGGTGCGGGCCGGCCCGGCGGCGATTGCGGCGGGCAGCAGGCCTCTTGGACAGGTTGAGAGATAAAAAAATAATAATTCCCATGCAGTCTCAATGGCGGGGTGCGGGCCGGGGAATAGGCCTCTTGGCCGGGGTGAATATGTTGGAACGCGGCGCGCGTAAATAGAAGCGGCTGGAGGTACCGGGGGCGAAGCCCGCCGGCCCGGAGGCCGAGTTAAAAAAAATAATAATCCCCGTTCCAGTCTCAATGGCGGGGTGCGGGCCGGCCCGGCGGCGAGTGCGGCGGGCAGCAGGCCTCTTGGACAGGTTGAGAGATAAAAAAATAATAATTCCCGTGCAGTCTCAATGGCGGGGTGCGGGCCGGGGAATAGGCCTCTTGGCCGGGGTGAATAGTGTTGGAACACGGCCCGCGGAAATAGTAGCGGCTGGAGGTACCGGGGGCGATGCCCGCCCCGGCCCGGCGGCCAAGTTAAAAAAATAAATAATCCCCGTTCAGTCTCAATGGCAGGGTGCGGGCCGGCCCGGCGGCGAGTGCGGCGGGCAGCAGGCCTCTTGGACAGGTTGAGAGATAAAAAAATAATAATTCCCGTTCAGTCTCAATGGCAGTGTGCGGGCCGGCCCGGCGGCGATTGCGGCGGGCAGCAGGCCTCTTGGACAGGTTGAGAGATAAAAAAATAATAATTCCCATGCAGTCTCAATGGCGGGGTGCGGGCCGGGGAATAGGCCTCTTGGCCGGGGTGAATATGTTGGAACGCGGCGCGCGTAAATAGAAGCGGCTGGAGGTACCGGGGGCGAAGCCCGCCCCGGCCGGAGGCCGAGTTAAAAAAAATAATAATCCCCGTTCAGTCTCAATGGCGGGGTGCGGGCCGGCCCGGCGGCGAGTGCGGCGGGCAGCAGGCCTCTTGGACAGGTTGAGAGATAAAAAAATAATAATTCCCGTGCAGTCTCAATGGCGGGGTGCGGGCCGGGGAATAGGCCTCTTGGCCGGGGTGAATAGTGTTGGAACACGGCCCGCGGAAATAGTAGCGGCTGGAGGTACCGGGGGCGATGCCCGCCCCGGGCCGGCGGCCAAGTTAAAAAAATAAATAATCCCCGTTCAGTCTCAATGGCAGGGTGCGGGCCGGCCCGGCGGCGAGTGCGGCGGGCAGCAGGCCTCTTGGACAGGTTGAGAGATAAAAAAATAATAATTCCCGTGCAGTCTCAATGGCGGGGTGCGGGCCTGGGAATAGGCCTCTTGGCCGGGGTGAATAGTGTTGGAACACGGCCCGCGGAAATAGTAGCGGCTGGAGGTACCGGGGGCGATGCCCGCCCCGGCCCGGCGGCCAAGTTAAAAAAATAAATAATCCCCGTTCAGTCTCAATGGCAGGGTGCGGGCCGGCCCGGCGGCGATTGCGGCGGGCAGCAGGCCTCTTGGACAGGTTGAGAGATAAAAAAATAATAATTCCCATGCAGTCTCAATGGCGGGGTGCGGGCCGGTGAATAGGCCTCTTGGCCGGGGTGAATAGTGTTGGAACACAGCCCGCGGAAATAGTAGCGGCTGGAGGTACCGGGGGCGATGCCCGCCCCGGCCCGGCGGCCAAGTTAAAAAAATAAATAATCCCCGTTCAGTCTCAATGGCAGGGTGCGGGCCGGCCCGGCGGCGATTGCGGCGGGCAGCAGGCCTCTTGGACAGGTTGAGAGATAAAAAAATAATAATTCCCATGCAGTCTCAATGGCGGGGTGCGGGCCGGGGAATAGGCCTCTTGGCCGGGGTGAATAGTGTTGGAACACAGCCCGCGGAAATAGTAGCGGCTGGAGGTACCGGGGGCGATGCCCGCCCCGGCCCGGCGGCCAAGTTAAAAAAATAAATAATCCCCGTTCAGTCTCAATGGCAGGGTGCGGGCCGGCCCGGCGGCGATTGCGGCGGGCAGCAGGCCTCTTGGACAGGTTGAGAGATATAAAAATAATAATTCCCGTGCAGTCTCAATGGCGGGGTGCGGGCCGGCCCGGCGGACGAGTGTGGCCGGGGAAGAGGCCTCTTGGCCGGGGTGAATATGTTGGAACGCGGCGCGCGTAAATAGAAGCGGCTGGAGGTACCGGGGGCGAAGCCCGCCCCGGCCCGGAGGCCGAGTTAAAAAAAATAATAATCCCCGTTCAGTCTCAATGGCGGGGTGCGGGCCGGCCCGGCGGCGAGTGCGGCGGGCAGCAGGCCTCTTGGACAGGTTGAGAGATAAAAAAATAATAATTCCCGTTCAGTCTCAATGGCAGGGTGCGGGCCAGCCCGGCGGCGATTGCGGCGGGCAGCAGGCCTCTTGGACAGGTTGAGAGATAAAAAAATAATAATTCCCATGCAGTCTCAATGGCGGGGTGCGGGCCGGGGAATAGGCCTCTTGGCCGGGGTGAATAGTGTTGGAACACGGCCCGCGGAAATAGTAGCGGCTGGAGGTACCGGGGGCGATGCCCGCCCCGGGCCGGCAGCCAAGTTAAAAAAATAAATAATCCCCGTTCAGTCTCAATGGCAGGGTGCGGGCCGGCCCGGCGGCGATTGCGGCGGGCAGTAGGCCTCTTGGACAGGTTGAGAGATAAAAAAATAATAATTCCCATGCAGTCTCAATGGCGGGGTGCGGGCCGGGGAATAGGCCTCTTGGCCGGGGTGAATAGTGTTGGAACACGGCCCGCGGAAATAGTAGCGGCTGGAGGTACCGGGGGCGATGCCCGCCCCGGCCCGGCGGCCAAGTTAAAAAAATAAATAATCCCCGTTCAGTCTCAATGGCAGGGTGCGGGCCGGCCCGGCGGCGAGTGCGGCGGGCAGCAGGCCTCTTGGACAGGTTGAGAGATAAAAAAATAATAATTCCCGTTCAGTCTCAATGGCAGGGTGCGGGCCGGCCCGGCGGCGATTGCGGCGGGCAGCAGGCCTCTTGGACAGGTTGAGAGATAAAAAAAATAATAATTCCCATGCAGTCTCAATGGCGGGGTGCGGGCCGGGGAATAGGCCTCTTGGCCGGGGTGAATATGTTGGAACGCGGCGCGCGTAAATAGAAGCGGCTGGAGGTACCGGGGGCGTAGCCCGCCCCGGCCCGGAGGCAGAGTTAAAAAAAATAATAATCCCCGTTCAGTCTCAATGGCGGGGTGAGGGCCGGCCCGGCGGCGAGTGCGGCGGGCAGCAGGCCTCTTGGACAGGTTGAGAGATAAAAAAATAATAATTCCCGTGCAGTCTCAATGGCGGGGTGCGGGCCGGGGAATAGGCCTCTTGGCCGGGGTGAATAGTGTTGGAACACGGCCCGCGGAAATAGTAGCGGCTGGAGGTACCGGGGGCGATGCCCGCCCCGGCCCAGCGGCCAAGTTAAAAAAATAAATAATCCCCGTTCAGTCTCAATGGCAGGGTGCGGGCCGGCCCGGCGGCGAGTGCGGCGGGCAGCAGGCCTCTTGGACAGGTTGAGAGATAAAAAAATAATAATTCCCGTTCAGTCTCAATGGCAGGGTGCGGGCCGGCCCGGCGGCGATTGCGGCGGGCAGCAGGCCTCTTGGACAGGTTGAGAGATAAAAAAATAATAATTCCCATGCAGTCTCAATGGCGGGGTGCGGGCCGGGGAATAGGCCTCTTGGCCGGGGTGAATATGTTGGAACGCGGCGCGCGTAAATAGAAGCGGCTGGAGGTACCGGGGGCGAAGCCCGCCCCGGCCGGAGGCCGAGTTAAAAAAAATAATAATCCCCGTTCAGTCTCAATGGCGGGGTGCGGGCCGGCCCGGCGGCGAGTGCGGCGGGCAGCAGGCCTCTTGGACAGGTTGAGAGATAAAAAAATAATAATTCCCGTGCAGTCTCAATGGCGGGGTGCGGGCCGGGGAATAGGCCTCTTGGCCGGGGTGAATAGTGTTGGAACACGGCCCGCGGAAATAGTAGCGGCTGGAGGTACCGGGGGCGATGCCCGCCCCGGGCCGGCGGCCAAGTTAAAAAAATAAATAATCCCCGTTCAGTCTCAATGGCAGGGTGCGGGCCGGCCCGGCGGCGAGTGCGGCGGGCAGCAGGCCTCTTGGACAGGTTGAGAGATAAAAAAATAATAATTCCCGTGCAGTCTCAATGGCGGGGTGCGGGCCTGGGAATAGGCCTCTTGGCCGGGGTGAATAGTGTTGGAACACGGCCCGCGGAAATAGTAGCGGCTGGAGGTACCGGGGGCGATGCCCGCCCCGGCCCGGCGGCCAAGTTAAAAAAATAAATAATCCCCGTTCAGTCTCAATGGCAGGGTGCGGGCCGGCCCGGCGGCGATTGCGGCGGGCAGCAGGCCTCTTGGACAGGTTGAGAGATAAAAAAATAATAATTCCCATGCAGTCTCAATGGCGGGGTGCGGGCCGGTGAATAGGCCTCTTGGCCGGGGTGAATAGTGTTGGAACACAGCCCGCGGAAATAGTAGCGGCTGGAGGTACCGGGGGCGATGCCCGCCCCGGCCCGGCGGCCAAGTTAAAAAAATAAATAATCCCCGTTCAGTCTCAATGGCAGGGTGCGGGCCGGCCCGGCGGCGATTGCGGCGGGCAGCAGGCCTCTTGGACAGGTTGAGAGATAAAAAAATAATAATTCCCATGCAGTCTCAATGGCGGGGTGCGGGCCGGGGAATAGGCCTCTTGGCCGGGGTGAATAGTGTTGGAACACAGCCCGCGGAAATAGTAGCGGCTGGAGGTACCGGGGGCGATGCCCGCCCCGGCCCGGCGGCCAAGTTAAAAAAATAAATAATCCCCGTTCAGTCTCAATGGCAGGGTGCGGGCCGGCCCGGCGGCGATTGCGGCGGGCAGCAGGCCTCTTGGACAGGTTGAGAGATATAAAAATAATAATTCCCGTGCAGTCTCAATGGCGGGGTGCGGGCCGGCCCGGCGGACGAGTGTGGCCGGGGAAGAGGCCTCTTGGCCGGGGTGAATATGTTGGAACGCGGCGCGCGTAAATAGAAGCGGCTGGAGGTACCGGGGGCGAAGCCCGCCCCGGCCCGGAGGCCGAGTTAAAAAAAATAATAATCCCCGTTCAGTCTCAATGGCGGGGTGCGGGCCGGCCCGGCGGCGAGTGCGGCGGGCAGCAGGCCTCTTGGACAGGTTGAGAGATAAAAAAATAATAATTCCCGTTCAGTCTCAATGGCAGGGTGCGGGCCAGCCCGGCGGCGATTGCGGCGGGCAGCAGGCCTCTTGGACAGGTTGAGAGATAAAAAAATAATAATTCCCATGCAGTCTCAATGGCGGGGTGCGGGCCGGGGAATAGGCCTCTTGGCCGGGGTGAATAGTGTTGGAACACGGCCCGCGGAAATAGTAGCGGCTGGAGGTACCGGGGGCGATGCCCGCCCCGGGCCGGCAGCCAAGTTAAAAAAATAAATAATCCCCGTTCAGTCTCAATGGCAGGGTGCGGGCCGGCCCGGCGGCGATTGCGGCGGGCAGTAGGCCTCTTGGACAGGTTGAGAGATAAAAAAATAATAATTCCCATGCAGTCTCAATGGCGGGGTGCGGGCCGGGGAATAGGCCTCTTGGCCGGGGTGAATAGTGTTGGAACACGGCCCGCGGAAATAGTAGCGGCTGGAGGTACCGGGGGCGATGCCCGCCCCGGCCCGGCGGCCAAGTTAAAAAAATAAATAATCCCCGTTCAGTCTCAATGGCAGGGTGCGGGCCGGCCCGGCGGCGAGTGCGGCGGGCAGCAGGCCTCTTGGACAGGTTGAGAGATAAAAAAATAATAATTCCCGTTCAGTCTCAATGGCAGGGTGCGGGCCGGCCCGGCGGCGATTGCGGCGGGCAGCAGGCCTCTTGGACAGGTTGAGAGATAAAAAAAATAATAATTCCCATGCAGTCTCAATGGCGGGGTGCGGGCCGGGGAATAGGCCTCTTGGCCGGGGTGAATATGTTGGAACGCGGCGCGCGTAAATAGAAGCGGCTGGAGGTACCGGGGGCGTAGCCCGCCCCGGCCCGGAGGCAGAGTTAAAAAAAATAATAATCCCCGTTCAGTCTCAATGGCGGGGTGAGGGCCGGCCCGGCGGCGAGTGCGGCGGGCAGCAGGCCTCTTGGACAGGTTGAGAGATAAAAAAATAATAATTCCCGTGCAGTCTCAATGGCGGGGTGCGGGCCGGGGAATAGGCCTCTTGGCCGGGGTGAATAGTGTTGGAACACGGCCCGCGGAAATAGTAGCGGCTGGAGGTACCGGGGGCGATGCCCGCCCCGGCCCAGCGGCCAAGTTAAAAAAATAAATAATCCCCGTTCAGTCTCAATGGCGGGGTGCGGAACGGCCCGGCGGCGAGTGCGGCGGGCAGCAGGCCTCTTGGACAGGTTGAGAGATAAAAAAATAATAATTCCCGTGCAGTCTCAATGGCGGGGTGCGGGCCGGCCCGGCGGACGAGTGTGGCCGGGGAAGAGGCCTCTTGGCCGGGGTGAATATGTTGGAACGCGGCGCGCGTAAATAGAAGCGGCTGGAGGTACCGGGGGCGAAGCCCGCCCCGGCCCGGAGGCCGAGTTAAAAAAAATAATAATCCCCGTTCAGTCTCAATGGCGGGGTGCGGGCCGGCCCGGCGGCGAGTGCGGTGGGCAGCAGGCCTCTTGGACAGGTTGAGAGATAAAAAAATAATAATTCCCGTTCAGTCTCAATGGCGGGGTGCGGGCCGGCCCGGCGGACGAGTGTGGCCGGGGAAGAGGCCTCTTGGCCGGGGTGAATATGTTGGAACGCGGCGCGCGTAAATAGAAGCGGCTGGAGGTACCGGGGGCGAAGCCCGCCCCGGCCCGGAGGCCGAGTTAAAAAAAATAATAATCCCCGTTCAGTCTCAATGGCGGGGTGCGGGCCGGCCCGGCGGCGAGTGCGGCGGGCAGCAGGCCTCTTGGACAGGTTGAGAGATAAAAAAATAATAATTCCCGTGCAGTCTCAATGGCGGGGTGCGGGCCGGGGAATAGGCCTCTTGGCCGGGGTGAATAGTGTTGGAACACGGCCCGCAGAAATAGTAGCGGCTGGAGGTACCGGGGGCGATGCCCGCCCCGGCCCGGCGGCCAAGTTAAAAAAATAAATAATCCCCGTTCAGTCTCAATGGCAGGGTGCGGGCCGGCCCGGCGGCGATTGCGGCGGGCAGCAGGCCTCTTGGACAGGTTGAGAGATAAAAAAATAATAATTCCCATGCAGTCTCAATGGCGGGGTGCGGGCCGGGGAATAGGCCTCTTGGCCGGGGTGAATAGTGTTGGAACACGGCCCGCGGAAATAGTAGCGGCTGGAGGTACCGGGGGCGATGCCCGCCCCGGCCCGGCGGCCAAGTTAAAAAAATAAATAATCCCCGTTCAGTCTCAATGGCAGGGTGCGGGCCGGCCCGGCGGCGAGTGCGGCGGGCAGCAGGCCTCTTGGACAGGTTGAGAGATAAAAAAATAATAATTCCCGTTCAGTCTCAATGGCGGGGTGCGGGCCGGCCCGGCGGACGAGTGTGGCCGGGGAAGAGGCCTCTTGGCCGGGGTGAATATGTTGGAACGCGGCGCGCGTAAATAGAAGCGGCTGGAGGTACCGGGGGCGAAGCCCGCCCCGGCCCGGAGGCCGAGTTAAAAAAAATAATAATCCCCGTTCAGTCTCAATGGCGGGGTGCGGGCCGGCCCGGCGGCGAGTGCGGCGGGCAGCAGGCCTCTTGGACAGGTTGAGAGATAAAAAAAATAATAATTCCCATGCAGTCTCAATGGCGGGGTGCGGGCCGGGGAATAGGCCTCTTGGCCGGGGTGAATATGTTGGAACGCGGCGCGCGTAAATAGAAGCGGCTGGAGGTACCGGGGGCGTAGCCCGCCCCGGCCCGGAGGCAGAGTTAAAAAAAATAATAATCCCGTTCAGTCTCAATGGCGGGGTGCGGGCCGGCCCGGCGGCGAGTGCGGCGGGCAGCAGGTCTCTTGGACAGGTTGAGAGATAAAAAAATAATAATTCCCGTGCAGTCTCAATGGCGGGGTGCGGGCCGGGGAATAGGCCTCTTGGCCGGGGTGAATAGTGTTGGAACACGGCCCGCGGAAATAGTAGCGGCTGGAGGTACCGGGGGCGATGCCCGCCCCGGCCCGGCGGCCAAGTTAAAAAAATAAATAATCCCCGTTCAGTCTCAATGGCAGGGTGCGGGCCGGCCCGGCGGCGAGTGCGGCGGGCAGCAGGCCTCTTGGACAGGTTGAGAGATAAAAAAATAATAATTCCCGTTCAGTCTCAATGGCAGGGTGCGGGCCGGCCCGGCGGCGATTGCGGCGGGCAGCAGGCCTCTTGGACAGGTTGAGAGATAAAAAAAATAATAATTCCCATGCAGTCTCAATGGCGGGGTGCGGGCCGGGGAATAGGCCTCTTGGCCGGGGTGAATATGTTGGAACGCGGCGCGCGTAAATAGAAGCGGCTGGAGGTACCGGGGGCGTAGCCCGCCCCGGCCCGGAGGCAGAGTTAAAAAAAATAATAATCCCCGTTCAGTCTCAATGGCGGGGTGCGGGCCGGCCCGGCGGCGAGTGCGGCGGGCAGCAGGCCTCTTGGACAGGTTGAGAGATAAAAAAATAATAATTCCCGTGCAGTCTCAATGGCGGGGTGCGGGCCGGGGAATAGGCCTCTTGGCCGGGGTGAATAGTGTTGGAACACGGCCCGCGGAAATAGTAGCGGCTGGAGGTACCGGGGGCGATGCCCGCCCCGGCCCAGCGGCCAAGTTAAAAAAATAAATAATCCCCGTTCAGTCTCAATGGCAGGGTGCGGGCCGGCCCGGCGGCGATTGCGGCGGGCAGCAGGCCTCTTGGACAGGTTGAGAGATATAAAAATAATAATTCCCGTGCAGTCTCAATGGCGGGGTGCGGGCCGGCCCGGCGGACGAGTGTGGCCGGGGAAGAGGCCTCTTGGCCGGGGTGAATATGTTGGAACGCGGCGCGCGTAAATAGAAGCGGCTGGAGGTACCGGGGGCGAAGCCCGCCCCGGCCCGGAGGCCGAGTTAAAAAAAATAATAATCACCGTTCAGTCTCAATGGCGGGGTGCGGAACGGCCCGGCGGCGAGTGCGGCGGGCAGCAGGCCTCTTGGACAGGTTGAGAGATAAAAAAATAATAATTCCCGTGCAGTCTCAATGGCGGGGTGCCGGCCGGCCCGGCGGACGAGTGTGGCCGGGGAAGAGGCCTCTTGGCCGGGGTGAATATGTTGGAACGCGGCGCGCGTAAATAGAAGCGGCTGGAGGTACCGGGGGCGAAGCCCGCCCCGGCCCGGAGGCCGAGTTAAAAAAAATAATAATCCCCGTTCAGTCTCAATGGCGGGGTGCGGGCCGGCCCGGCGGACGAGTGTGGCCGGGGAAGAGGCCTCTTGGCCGGGGTGAATATGTTGGAACGCGGCGCGCGTAAATAGAAGCGGCTGGAGGTACCGGGGGCGAAGCCCGCCCCGGCCCGGAGGCCGAGTTAAAAAAAATAATAATCCCCGTTCAGTCTCAATGGCGGGGTGCGGGCCGGCCCGGCGGCGAGTGCGGCGGGCAGCAGGCCTCTTGGACAGGTTGAGAGATAAAAAAATAATAATTCCCGTGCAGTCTCAATGGCGGGGTGCGGGCCGGGGAATAGGCCTCTTGGCCGGGGTGAATAGTGTTGGAACACGGCCCGCGGAAATAGTAGCGGCTGGAGGTACCGGGGGCGATGCCCGCCCCGGCCCGGCGGCCAAGTTAAAAAAATAAATAATCCCCGTTCAGTCTCAATGGCAGGGTGCGGGCCGGCCCGGCGGCGATTGCGGCGGGCAGCAGGCCTCTTGGACAGGTTGAGAGATAAAAAAATAATAATTCCCGTGCAGTCTCAATGGCGGGGTGCGGGCCGGGGAATAGGCCTCTTGGCCGGGGTGAATAGTGTTGGAACACGGCCCGCGGAAATAGTAGCGGCTGGAGGTACCGGGGGCGATGCCCGCCCCGGGCCGGCGGCCAAGTTAAAAAAATAAATAATCCCCGTTCAGTCTCAATGGCAGGGTGCGGGCCGGCCCGGCGGCGATTGCGGCGGGCAGCAGGCCTCTTGGACAGGTTGAGAGATAAAAAAATAATAATTCCCATGCAGTCTCAATGGCGGGGTGCGGGCCGGGGAATAGGCCTCTTGGCCGGGGTGAATATGTTGGAACGCGGCGCGCGTAAATAGAAGCGGCTGGAGGTACCGGGGGCGAAGCCCGCCCCGGCCCGGAGGCCGAGTTAAAAAAAATAATAATCCCTGTTCAGTCTCAATGGCGGGGTGCGGGCCGGCCCGGCGGCGAGTGCGGCGGGCAGCAGGCCTCTTGGACAGGTTGAGAGATAAAAAAAATAATAATTCCCGTGCAGTCTCAATGGCGGGGTGCGGGCCGGGGAATAGGCCTCTTGGCCGGGGTGAATAGTGTTGGAACACGGCCCGCGGAAATAGTAGCGGCTGGAGGTACCGGGGGCGATGCCCGCCCCGGCCCGGCGGCCAAGTTAAAAAAATAAATAATCCCCGTTCAGTCTCAATGGCAGGGTGCGGGCCGGCCCGGCGAAGATTGCGGCGGGCAGCAGGCCTCTTGGACAGGTTGAGAGATAAAAAAATAATAATTCCCGTGCAGTCTCAATGGCGGGGTGCGGGCCGGGGAATAGGCCTCTTGGCCGGGGTGAATAGTGTTGGAACACGGCCCGCGGAAATAGTAGCGGCTGGAGGTACCGGGGGCGATGCCCGCCCCGGCCCGGCGGCCAAGTTAAAAAAATAAATAATCCCCGTTCAGTCTCAATGGCAGGGTGCGGGCCGGCCCGGCGGCGATTGCGGCGGCCAGCAGGCCTCTTGGACAGGTTGAGAGATAAAAAAATAATAATTCCCATGCAGTCTCAATGGCGGGGTGCGGGCCGGGGAATAGGCCTCTTGGCCGGGGTGAATAGTGTTGGAACACGGCCCGCGGAAATAGTAGCGGCTGGAGGTACCGGGGGCGATGCCCGCCCCGGCCCGGCGGCCAAGTTAAAAAAATAAATAATCCCCGTTCAGTCTCAATGGCAGGGTGCGGGCCGGCCCGGCGGCGAGTGCGGCGGGCATCAGGCCTCTTGGGCAGGTTGAGAGATAAAAAAATAATAATTCCCGTTCAGTCTCAATGGCAGGGTGCGGGCCGGCCCGGCGGCGATTGCGGCGGGCAGCAGGCCTCTTGGACAGGTTGAGAGATAAAAAAATAATAATTCCCATGCAGTCTCAATGGCGGGGTGCGGGCCGGGGAATAGGCCTCTTGGCCGGGGTGAATATGTTGGAACGCGGCGCGCGTAAATAGAAGCGGCTGGAGGTACCGGGGGCGAAGCCCGCCGGCCCGGAGGCCGAGTTAAAAAAAATAATAATCCCCGTTCCAGTCTCAATGGCGGGGTGCGGGCCGGCCCGGCGGCGAGTGCGGCGGGCAGCAGGCCTCTTGGACAGGTTGAGAGATAAAAAAATAATAATTCCCGTGCAGTCTCAATGGCGGGGTGCGGGCCGGGGAATAGGCCTCTTGGCCGGGGTGAATAGTGTTGGAACAGGGCCCGCGGAAATAGTAGCGGCTGGAGGTACCGGGGGCGATGCCCGCCCCGGCCCGGCGGCCAAGTTAAAAAAATAAATAATCCCCGTTCAGTCTCAATGGCAGGGTGCGGGCCGGCCCGGCGGCGAGTGCGGCGGGCAGCAGGCCTCTTGGACAGGTTGAGAGATAAAAAAATAATAATTCCCGTTCAGTCTCAATGGCAGGGTGCGGGCCGGCCCGGCGGCGATTGCGGCGGGCAGCAGGCCTCTTGGACAGGTTGAGAGATAAAAAAATAATAATTCCCATGCAGTCTCAATGGCGGGGTGCGGGCCGGGGAATAGGCCTCTTGGCCGGGGTGAATATGTTGGAACGCGGCGCGCGTAAATAGAAGCGGCTGGAGGTACCGGGGGCGAAGCCCGCCCCGGCCGGAGGCCGAGTTAAAAAAAATAATAATCCCCGTTCAGTCTCAATGGCGGGGTGCGGGCCGGCCCGGCGGCGAGTGCGGCGGGCAGCAGGCCTCTTGGACAGGTTGAGAGATAAAAAAATAATAATTCCCGTGCAGTCTCAATGGCGGGGTGCGGGCCGGGGAATAGGCCTCTTGGCCGGGGTGAATAGTGTTGGAACACGGCCCGCGGAAATAGTAGCGGCTGGAGGTACCGGGGGCGATGCCCGCCCCGGGCCGGCGGCCAAGTTAAAAAAATAAATAATCCCCGTTCAGTCTCAATGGCAGGGTGCGGGCCGGCCCGGCGGCGAGTGCGGCGGGCAGCAGGCCTCTTGGACAGGTTGAGAGATAAAAAAATAATAATTCCCGTGCAGTCTCAATGGCGGGGTGCGGGCCTGGGAATAGGCCTCTTGGCCGGGGTGAATAGTGTTGGAACACGGCCCGCGGAAATAGTAGCGGCTGGAGGTACCGGGGGCGATGCCCGCCCCGGCCCGGCGGCCAAGTTAAAAAAATAAATAATCCCCGTTCAGTCTCAATGGCAGGGTGCGGGCCGGCCCGGCGGCGATTGCGGCGGGCAGCAGGCCTCTTGGACAGGTTGAGAGATAAAAAAATAATAATTCCCATGCAGTCTCAATGGCGGGGTGCGGGCCGGTGAATAGGCCTCTTGGCCGGGGTGAATAGTGTTGGAACACAGCCCGCGGAAATAGTAGCGGCTGGAGGTACCGGGGGCGATGCCCGCCCCGGCCCGGCGGCCAAGTTAAAAAAATAAATAATCCCCGTTCAGTCTCAATGGCAGGGTGCGGGCCGGCCCGGCGGCGATTGCGGCGGGCAGCAGGCCTCTTGGACAGGTTGAGAGATAAAAAAATAATAATTCCCATGCAGTCTCAATGGCGGGGTGCGGGCCGGGGAATAGGCCTCTTGGCCGGGGTGAATAGTGTTGGAACACAGCCCGCGGAAATAGTAGCGGCTGGAGGTACCGGGGGCGATGCCCGCCCCGGCCCGGCGGCCAAGTTAAAAAAATAAATAATCCCCGTTCAGTCTCAATGGCAGGGTGCGGGCCGGCCCGGCGGCGATTGCGGCGGGCAGCAGGCCTCTTGGACAGGTTGAGAGATATAAAAATAATAATTCCCGTGCAGTCTCAATGGCGGGGTGCGGGCCGGCCCGGCGGACGAGTGTGGCCGGGGAAGAGGCCTCTTGGCCGGGGTGAATATGTTGGAACGCGGCGCGCGTAAATAGAAGCGGCTGGAGGTACCGGGGGCGAAGCCCGCCCCGGCCCGGAGGCCGAGTTAAAAAAAATAATAATCCCCGTTCAGTCTCAATGGCGGGGTGCGGGCCGGCCCGGCGGCGAGTGCGGCGGGCAGCAGGCCTCTTGGACAGGTTGAGAGATAAAAAAATAATAATTCCCGTTCAGTCTCAATGGCAGGGTGCGGGCCAGCCCGGCGGCGATTGCGGCGGGCAGCAGGCCTCTTGGACAGGTTGAGAGATAAAAAAATAATAATTCCCATGCAGTCTCAATGGCGGGGTGCGGGCCGGGGAATAGGCCTCTTGGCCGGGGTGAATAGTGTTGGAACACGGCCCGCGGAAATAGTAGCGGCTGGAGGTACCGGGGGCGATGCCCGCCCCGGGCCGGCAGCCAAGTTAAAAAAATAAATAATCCCCGTTCAGTCTCAATGGCAGGGTGCGGGCCGGCCCGGCGGCGATTGCGGCGGGCAGTAGGCCTCTTGGACAGGTTGAGAGATAAAAAAATAATAATTCCCATGCAGTCTCAATGGCGGGGTGCGGGCCGGGGAATAGGCCTCTTGGCCGGGGTGAATAGTGTTGGAACACGGCCCGCGGAAATAGTAGCGGCTGGAGGTACCGGGGGCGATGCCCGCCCCGGCCCGGCGGCCAAGTTAAAAAAATAAATAATCCCCGTTCAGTCTCAATGGCAGGGTGCGGGCCGGCCCGGCGGCGAGTGCGGCGGGCAGCAGGCCTCTTGGACAGGTTGAGAGATAAAAAAATAATAATTCCCGTTCAGTCTCAATGGCAGGGTGCGGGCCGGCCCGGCGGCGATTGCGGCGGGCAGCAGGCCTCTTGGACAGGTTGAGAGATAAAAAAAATAATAATTCCCATGCAGTCTCAATGGCGGGGTGCGGGCCGGGGAATAGGCCTCTTGGCCGGGGTGAATATGTTGGAACGCGGCGCGCGTAAATAGAAGCGGCTGGAGGTACCGGGGGCGTAGCCCGCCCCGGCCCGGAGGCAGAGTTAAAAAAAATAATAATCCCCGTTCAGTCTCAATGGCGGGGTGAGGGCCGGCCCGGCGGCGAGTGCGGCGGGCAGCAGGCCTCTTGGACAGGTTGAGAGATAAAAAAATAATAATTCCCGTGCAGTCTCAATGGCGGGGTGCGGGCCGGGGAATAGGCCTCTTGGCCGGGGTGAATAGTGTTGGAACACGGCCCGCGGAAATAGTAGCGGCTGGAGGTACCGGGGGCGATGCCCGCCCCGGCCCAGCGGCCAAGTTAAAAAAATAAATAATCCCCGTTCAGTCTCAATGGCAGGGTGCGGGCCGGCCCGGCGGCGATTGCGGCGGGCAGCAGGCCTCTTGGACAGGTTGAGAGATATAAAAATAATAATTCCCGTGCAGTCTCAATGGCGGGGTGCGGGCCGGCCCGGCGGACGAGTGTGGCCGGGGAAGAGGCCTCTTGGCCGGGGTGAATATGTTGGAACGCGGCGCGCGTAAATAGAAGCGGCTGGAGGTACCGGGGGCGAAGCCCGCCCCGGCCCGGAGGCCGAGTTAAAAAAAATAATAATCACCGTTCAGTCTCAATGGCGGGGTGCGGAACGGCCCGGCGGCGAGTGCGGCGGGCAGCAGGCCTCTTGGACAGGTTGAGAGATAAAAAAATAATAATTCCCGTGCAGTCTCAATGGCGGGGTGCGGGCCGGCCCGGCGGACGAGTGTGGCCGGGGAAGAGGCCTCTTGGCCGGGGTGAATATGTTGGAACGCGGCGCGCGTAAATAGAAGCGGCTGGAGGTACCGGGGGCGAAGCCCGCCCCGGCCCGGAGGCCGAGTTAAAAAAAATAATAATCCCCGTTCAGTCTCAATGGCGGGGTGCGGGCCGGCCCGGCGGCGAGTGCGGTGGGCAGCAGGCCTCTTGGACAGGTTGAGAGATAAAAAAATAATAATTCCCGTTCAGTCTCAATGGCGGGGTGCGGGCCGGCCCGGCGGACGAGTGTGGCCGGGGAAGAGGCCTCTTGGCCGGGGTGAATATGTTGGAACGCGGCGCGCGTAAATAGAAGCGGCTGGAGGTACCGGGGGCGAAGCCCGCCCCGGCCCGGAGGCCGAGTTAAAAAAAATAATAATCCCCGTTCAGTCTCAATGGCGGGGTGCGGGCCGGCCCGGCGGCGAGTGCGGCGGGCAGCAGGCCTCTTGGACAGGTTGAGAGATAAAAAAATAATAATTCCCGTGCAGTCTCAATGGCGGGGTGCGGGCCGGGGAATAGGCCTCTTGGCCGGGGTGAATAGTGTTGGAACACGGCCCGCAGAAATAGTAGCGGCTGGAGGTACCGGGGGCGATGCCCGCCCCGGCCCGGCGGCCAAGTTAAAAAAATAAATAATCCCCGTTCAGTCTCAATGGCAGGGTGCGGGCCGGCCCGGCGGCGATTGCGGCGGGCAGCAGGCCTCTTGGACAGGTTGAGAGAGAAAAAAATAATAATTCCCATGCAGTCTCAATGGCGGGGTGCGGGCCGGGGAATAGGCCTCTTGGCCGGGGTGAATAGTGTTGGAACACGGCCCGCGGAAATAGTAGCGGCTGGAGGTACCGGGGGCGATGCCCGCCCCGGCCCGGCGGCCAAGTTAAAAAAATAAATAATCCCCGTTCAGTCTCAATGGCAGGGTGCGGGCCGGCCCGGCGGCGAGTGCGGCGGGCAGCAGGCCTCTTGGACAGGTTGAGAGATAAAAAAATAATAATTCCCGTTCAGTCTCAATGGCAGGGTGCGGGCCGGCCCGGCGGCGATTGCGGCGGGCAGCAGGCCTCTTGGACAGGTTGAGAGATAAAAAAAATAATAATTCCCATGCAGTCTCAATGGCGGGGTGCGGGCCGGGGAATAGGCCTCTTGGCCGGGGTGAATATGTTGGAACGCGGCGCGCGTAAATAGAAGCGGCTGGAGGTACCGGGGGCGTAGCCCGCCCCGGCCCGGAGGCAGAGTTAAAAAAAATAATAATCCCGTTCAGTCTCAATGGCGGGGTGCGGGCCGGCCCGGCGGCGAGTGCGGCGGGCAGCAGGTCTCTTGGACAGGTTGAGAGATAAAAAAATAATAATTCCCGTGCAGTCTCAATGGCGGGGTGCGGGCCGGGGAATAGGCCTCTTGGCCGGGGTGAATAGTGTTGGAACACGGCCCGCGGAAATAGTAGCGGCTGGAGGTACCGGGGGCGATGCCCGCCCCGGCCCGGCGGCCAAGTTAAAAAAATAAATAATCCCCGTTCAGTCTCAATGGCAGGGTGCGGGCCGGCCCGGCGGCGAGTGCGGCGGGCAGCAGGCCTCTTGGACAGGTTGAGAGATAAAAAAATAATAATTCCCGTTCAGTCTCAATGGCAGGGTGCGGGCCGGCCCGGCGGCGATTGCGGCGGGCAGCAGGCCTCTTGGACAGGTTGAGAGATAAAAAAAATAATAATTCCCATGCAGTCTCAATGGCGGGGTGCGGGCCGGGGAATAGGCCTCTTGGCCGGGGTGAATATGTTGGAACGCGGCGCGCGTAAATAGAAGCGGCTGGAGGTACCGGGGGCGTAGCCCGCCCCGGCCCGGAGGCAGAGTTAAAAAAAATAATAATCCCCGTTCAGTCTCAATGGCGGGGTGCGGGCCGGCCCGGCGGCGAGTGCGGCGGGCAGCAGGCCTCTTGGACAGGTTGAGAGATAAAAAAATAATAATTCCCGTGCAGTCTCAATGGCGGGGTGCGGGCCGGGGAATAGGCCTCTTGGCCGGGGTGAATAGTGTTGGAACACGGCCCGCGGAAATAGTAGCGGCTGGAGGTACCGGGGGCGATGCCCGCCCCGGCCCAGCGGCCAAGTTAAAAAAATAAATAATCCCCGTTCAGTCTCAATGGCAGGGTGCGGGCCGGCCCGGCGGCGATTGCGGCGGGCAGCAGGCCTCTTGGACAGGTTGAGAGATATAAAAATAATAATTCCCGTGCAGTCTCAATGGCGGGGTGCGGGCCGGCCCGGCGGACGAGTGTGGCCGGGGAAGAGGCCTCTTGGCCGGGGTGAATATGTTGGAACGCGGCGCGCGTAAATAGAAGCGGCTGGAGGTACCGGGGGCGAAGCCCGCCCCGGCCCGGAGGCCGAGTTAAAAAAAATAATAATCACCGTTCAGTCTCAATGGCGGGGTGCGGAACGGCCCGGCGGCGAGTGCGGCGGGCAGCAGGCCTCTTGGACAGGTTGAGAGATAAAAAAATAATAATTCCCGTGCAGTCTCAATGGCGGGGTGCCGGCCGGCCCGGCGGACGAGTGTGGCCGGGGAAGAGGCCTCTTGGCCGGGGTGAATATGTTGGAACGCGGCGCGCGTAAATAGAAGCGGCTGGAGGTACCGGGGGCGAAGCCCGCCCCGGCCCGGAGGCCGAGTTAAAAAAAATAATAATCCCCGTTCAGTCTCAATGGCGGGGTGCGGGCCGGCCCGGCGGCGAGTGCGGCGGGCAGCAGGCCTCTTGGACAGGTTGAGAGATAAAAAAATAATAATTCCCGTGCAGTCTCAATGGCGGGGTGCGGGCCGGGGAATAGGCCTCTTGGCCGGGGTGAATAGTGTTGGAACACGGCCCGCGGAAATAGTAGCGGCTGGAGGTACCGGGGGCGATGCCCGCCCCGGCCCGGCGGCCAAGTTAAAAAAATAAATAATCCCCGTTCAGTCTCAATGGCAGGGTGCGGGCCGGCCCGGCGGCGATTGCGGCGGGCAGCAGGCCTCTTGGACAGGTTGAGAGATAAAAAAATAATAATTCCCGTGCAGTCTCAATGGCGGGGTGCGGGCCGGGGAATAGGCCTCTTGGCCGGGGTGAATAGTGTTGGAACACGGCCCGCGGAAATAGTAGCGGCTGGAGGTACCGGGGGCGATGCCCGCCCCGGCCCGGCGGCCAAGTTAAAAAAATAAATAATCCCGTTCAGTCTCAATGGCAGGGTGCGGGCCGGCCCGGCGGCGATTGCGGCGGGCAGCAGGCCTCTTGGACAGGTTGAGAGATAAAAAAATAATAATTCCCATGCAGTCTCAATGGCGGGGTGCGGGCCGGGGAATAGGCCTCTTGGCCGGGGTGAATAGAGTTGGAACACGGCCCGCGGAAATAGTAGCGGCTGGAGGTACCGGGGGCGATGCCCGCCCCGGGCCGGCGGCCAAGTTAAAAAAATAAATAATCCCCGTTCAGTCTCAATGGCAGGGTGCGGGCCGGCCCGGCGGCGAGTGCGGCGGGCAGCAGGCCTCTTGGACAGGTTGAGAGATAAAAAAATAATAATTCCCGTTCAGTCTCAATGGCAGGGTGCGGGCCGGCCCGGCGGCGATTGCGGCGGGCAGCAGGCCTCTTGGACAGGTTGAGAGATAAAAAAATAATAATTCCCATGCAGTCTCAATGGCGGGGTGCGGGCCGGGGAATAGGCCTCTTGGCCGGGGTGAATATGTTGGAACGCGGCGCGCGTAAATAGAAGCGGCTGGAGGTACCGGGGGCGAAGCCCGCCCCGGCCCGGAGGCCGAGTTAAAAAAAATAATAATCCCCGTTCAGTCTCAATGGCGGGGTGCGGGCCGGCCCGGCGGCGAGTGCGGCGGGCAGCAGGCCTCTTGGACAGGTTGAGAGATAAAAAAATAATAATTCCCGTGCAGTCTCAATGGCGGGGTGCGGGCCGGGGAATAGGCCTCTTGGCCGGGGTGAATAGTGTTGGAACACGGCCCGCGGAAATAGTAGCGGCTGGAGGTACCGGGGGCGATGCCCGCCCCGGTCCGGCGGCCAAGTTAAAAAAATAAATAATCCCCGTTCAGTCTCAATGGCAGGGTGCAGGCCGAACCGGCGGCGATTGCGGCGGGCAGCAGGCCTCTTGGACAGGTTGAGAGATAAAAAAATAATAATTCCCATGCAGTCTCAATGGCGGGGTGCGGGCCGGGGAATAGGCCTCTTGGCCGGGGTGAATAGTGTTGGAACACGGCCCGCGGAAATAGTAGCGGCTGGAGGTACCGGGGGCGATGCCCGCCCCGGCCCGGCGGCCAAGTTAAAAAAATAAATAATCCCCGTTCAGTCTCAATGGCAGGGTGCGGGCCGGCCCGGCGGCGATTGCGGCAGGCCTCTTGGACAGGTTGAGAGATAAAAAAATAATAATTCCCATGCAGTCTCAATGGCGGGGTGCGGGCCGGGGAATAGGCCTCTTGGCCGGGGTGAATAGTGTTGGAACACGGCCCGCGGAAATAGTAGCGGCTGGAGGTACCGGGGGCGATGCCCGCCCCGGGCCGGCGGCCAAGTTAAAAAAATAAATAATCCCGTTCAGTCTCAATGGCAGGGTGCGGGCCGGCCCTGCGGCGATTGCGGCGGGCAGCAGGCCTCTTGGACAGGTTGAGAGATATAAAAATAATAATTCCCGTGCAGTCTCAATGGCGGGGTGCGGGCCGGCCCGGCGGACGAGTGTGGCCGGGGAAGAGGCCTCTTGGCCGGGGTGAATATGTTGGAACGCGGCGCGCGTAAATAGAAGCGGCTGGAGGTACCGGGGGCGAAGCCCGCCCCGGCCCGGAGGCCGAGTTAAAAAAAATAATAATCCCCGTTCAGTCTCAATGGTGGGGTGCGGGCCGGCCCGGCGGCGAGTGCGGCGGGCAGCAGGCCTCTTGGACAGGTTGAGAGATAAAAAAATAATAATTCCCGTGCAGTCTCAATGGCGGGGTGCGGGCCGGCCCGGCGGACGAGTGTGGCCGGGGAAGAGGCCTCTTGGCCGGGATGAATATGTTGGAACGCGGCGCGCGTAAATAGAAGCGGCTGGAGGTACCGGGGGCGAAGCCCGCCCCGGCCCGGAGGCCGAGTTAAAAAAAATAATAATCCCCGTTCAGTCTCAATGGCGGGGTGCGGGCCGGCCCGGCGGCGAGTGCGGCGGGCAGCAGGCCTCTTGGACAGGTTGAGAGATAAAAAAATAATAATTCCCGTGCAGTCTCAATGGCGGGGTGCGGGCCGGCCCGGCGGACGAGTGTGGCCGGGGAAGAGGCCTCTTGGCCGGGGTGAATATGTTGGAACGCGGCGCGCGTAAATAGAAGTGGCTGGAGGTACCGGGGGCGAAGCCCGCCCCGGCCCGGAGGCCGAGTTAAAAAAAATAATAATCCCCGTTCAGTCTCAATGGCGGGGTGAGGGCCGGCCCGGCGGCGAGTGCGGCGGGCAGCAGGCCTCTTGGACAGGTTGAGAAATAAAAAAATAATAATTCCCGTTCAGTCTCAATGGCAGGGTGCGGGCCGGCCCGGCGGCGATTGCGGCGGGCAGCAGGCCTCTTGGACAGGTTGAGAGATAAAAAAATAATAATTCCCGTGCAGTCTCAATGGCGGGGTGCGGGCCGGGGAATAGGCCTCTTGGCCGGGGTGAATATGTTGGAACGCGGCGCGCGTAAATAGAAGCTGCTGGAGGTACCGGGGGCGAAGCCCGCCCCGGCCCGGAGGCCGAGTTAAAAAAAATAATAATCCCCTTCAGTCTCAATGGCGGGGTGCGGGCCGGCCCGGCGGCGAGTGCGGCGGGCAGCAGGCCTCTTGGACAGGTTGAGAGATAAAAAAATAATAATTCCCGTGCAGTCTCAATGGCGGGGTGCGGGCCGGGGAATAGGCCTCTTGGCCGGGGTGAATAGTGTTGGAACACGGCCCGCGGAAATAGTAGCGGCTGGAGGTACCGGGGGCGATGCCCGCCCCGGCCCGGCGGCCAAGTTAAAAAAATAAATAATCCCGTTCAGTCTCAATGGCAGGGTGCGGGCCCGCCCGGCGGCGATTGCGGCGGGCAGCAGGCCTCTTGGACAGGTTGAGAGATAAAAAAATAATAATTCCCATGCAGTCTCAATGGCGGGGTGCGGGCCGGGGTATAGGCCTCTTGGCCGGGGTGAATATGTTGGAACGCGGCGCGCGTAAATAGAAGCGGCTGGAGGTACCGGGGGCGAAGCCCGCCCCGGCCCGGAGGCCGAGTTAAAAAAAATAATAATCCCCGTTCAGTCTCAATGGCGGGGTGCGGGCCGGCCCGGCGGGGAGTGCGGCGGGCAGCAGGCCTCTTGGACAGGTTGAGAGATAAAAAAATAATAATTCCCGTGTAGTCTCAATGGCGGGGTGCGGGCCGGGGAATAGGCCTCTTGGCCGGGGTGAATAGTGTTGGAACACGGCCCGCGGAAATAGTAGCGGCTGGAGGTACCGGGGGCGATGCCCGCCCCGGCCCGGCGGCCAAGTTAAAAAAATAAATAATCCCCGTTCAGTCTCAATGGCAGGGTGCGGGCCGGCCCGGCGGCGAGTGCGGCGGGCAGCAGGCCTCTTGGACAGGTTGAGAGATAAAAAAATAATAATTCCCGTTCAGTCTCAATGGCAGGGTGCGGGCCGGCCCGGCGGCGATTGCGGCGGGCAGCAGGCCTCTTGGACAGGTTGAGAGATAAAAAAATAATAATTCCCATGCAGTCTCAATGGCGGGGTGCGGGCCGGGGAATAGGCCTCTTGGCCGGGGTGAATATGTTGGAACGCGGCGTGCGTAAATAGAAGCGGCTGGAGGTACCGGGGGCGAAGCCCGCCCAGGCCCGGAGGCCGAGTTAAAAAAAATAATAATCCCCGTTCAGTCTTAATGGCGGGGTGCGGGCCGGCCCGGCGGCGAGTGCGGCGGGCAGCAGGCCTCTTGGACAGGTTGAGAGATAAAAAAATAATAATTCCCGTGCAGTCTCAATGGCGGGGTGCGGGCCGGGGAATAGGCCTCTTGGCCGGGGTGAATAGTGTTGGAACACGGCCCGCGGAAATAGTAGCGGCTGGAGGTACCGGGGGCGATGCCCGCCCCGGCCCGGCGGCCAAGTTAAAAAAATAAATAATCCCGTTCAGTCTCAATGGCAGGGTGCGGGCCGGCCCGGCGGCGATTGCGGCGGGCAGCAGGCCTCTTGGACAGGTTGAGAGATAAAAAAATAATAATTCCCATGCAGTCTCAATGGCGGGGTGCGGGCCGGGGAATAGGCCTCTTGGCCGGGGTGAATATGTTGGAACGCGGCGCGCGTAAATAGAAGCGGCTGGAGGTACCGGGGGCGAAGCCCGCCCCGGCCCGGAGGCCGAGTTAAAAAAAATAATAATCCCCGTTCAGTCTCAATGGCGGGGTGCGGGCCGGCCCGGCGGCGAGTGCGGCGGGCAGCAGGCCTCTTGGACAGGTTGAGAGATAAAAAAATAATAATTCCCGTGTAGTCTCAATGGCGGGGTGCGGGCCGGGGAATAGGCCTCTTGGCCGGGGTGAATAGTGTTGGAACACGGCCCGCGGAAATAGTAGCGGCTGGAGGTACCGGGGGCGATGCCCGCCCCGGCCCGGCGGCCAAGTTAAAAAAATAAATAATCCCCGTTCAGTCTCAATGGCAGGGTGCGGGCCGGCCCGGCGGCGATTGCGGCGGGCAGCAGGCCTCTTGGACAGGTTGAGAGATAAAAAAATAATAATTCCCATGCAGTCTCAATGGCGGGGTGCGGGCCGGGGAATAGGCCTCTTGGCCGGGGTGAATAGTGTTGGAACACGGCCCGCGGAAATAGTAGCGGCTGGAGGTACCGGGGGCGATGCCCGCCCCGGCCCGGCGGCCAAGTTAAAAAAATAAATAATCCCCGTTCAGTGTCAATGGCAGGGTGCGGGCCGGCCCGGCGGCGAGTGCGGCGGGCAGCAGGCCTCTTGGACAGGTTGAGAGATAAAAAAATAATAATTCCCGTTCAGTCTCAATGGCAGGGTGCGGGCCGGCCCGGCGGCGATTACGGCGGGCAGCAGGCCTCTTGGACAGGTTGAGAGATAAAAAAATAATAATTCCCATGCAGTCTCAATGGCGGGGTGCGGGCCGGGGAATAGGCCTCTTGGCCGGGGTGAATATGTTGGAACGCGGCGCGCGTAAATAGAAGCGGCTGGAGGTACCGGGGGCGAAGCCCGCCCTGGCCCGGAGGCCGAGTTAAAAAAAATAATAATCCCCGTTCAGTCTCAATGGCGGGGTGCGGGCCGGCCCGGCGGCGAGTGCGGCGGGCAGCAGGCCTCTTGGACAGGTTGAGAGATAAAAAAATAATAATTCCCGTGCAGTCTCAATGGCGGGGTGCGGGCCGGGGAATAGGCCTCTTGGCCGGGGTGAATAGTGTTGGAACACGGCCCGCGGAAATAGTAGCGGCTGGGGGTACCGGGGGCGATGCCCGCCCCGGCCCGGCGGCCAAGTTAAAAAAATAAATAATCCCCGTTCAGTCTCAATGGCAGGGTGCGGGCCGGCCCGGCGGCGATTGCGGCGGGCAGCAGGCCTCTTGGACAGGTTGAGAGATAAAAAAATAATAATTCCCGTGCAGTCTCAATGGCGGGGTGCGGGCCGGGGAATAGGCCTCTTGGCCGGGGTGAATAGTGTTGGAACACGGCCCGCGGAAATAGTAGCGGCTGGAGGTACCGGGGGCGATGCCCGCCCCGGGCCGGCGGCCAAGTTAAAAAAATAAATAATCCCGTTCAGTCTCAATGGCAGGGTGCGGGCCGGCCCGGCGGCGAGTGCGGCGGGCAGCAGGCCTCTTGGACAGGTTGAGAGATAAAAAAATAATAATTCCCGTTCAGTATCAATGGCAGGGTGCGGGCCGGCCCGGCGGCGATTGCGGCGGGCAGCAGGCCTCTTGGACAGGTTGAGAGATAAAAAAATAATAATTCCCATGCAGTCTCAATGGCGGGGTGCGGGCCGGGGAATAGGCCTCTTGGCCGGGGTGAATATGTTGGAGCGCGCCGCGCGTAAATAGAAGCGGCTGGAGGTACCGGGGGCGAAGCCCGCCCCGGCCCGGAGGCCGAGTTAAAAAAAATAATAATCCCCGTTCAGTCTCAATGGCAGGGTGCGGGCCGGCCCGGCGGCGAGTGCGGCGGGCAGCAGGCCTCTTGGACAGGTTGAGAGATAAAAAAATAATAATTCCCGTTCAGTCTCAATGGCAGGGTGCGGGCCGGCCCGGCGGCGATTGCGGCGGGCAGCAGGCCTCTTGGACAGGTTGAGAGATAAAAAAATAATAATTCCCATGCAGTCTCAATGGCGGGGTGCGGGCCGGGGAATAGGCCTCTTGGCCGGGGTGAATATGTTGGAACGCGGCGCGCGTAAATAGAAGCGGCTGGAGGTACCGGGGGCGAAGCCCGCCCAGGCCCGGAGGCCGAGTTAAAAAAAATAATAATCCCCGTTCAGTCTTAATGGCGGGGTGCGGGCCGGCCCGGCGGCGAGTGCGGCGGGCAGCAGGCCTCTTGGACAGGTTGAGAGATAAAAAAATAATAATTCCCGTGCAGTCTCAATGGCGGGGTGCGGGCCGGGGAATAGGCCTCTTGGCCGGGGTGAATAGTGTTGGAACACGGCCCGCGGAAATAGTAGCGGCTGGAGGTACCGGGGGCGATGCCCGCCCCGGCCCGGCGGCCAAGTTAAAAAAATAAATAATCCCGTTCAGTCTCAATGGCAGGGTGCGGGCCGGCCCGGCGGCGATTGCGGCGGGCAGCAGGCCTCTTGGACAGGTTGAGAGATAAAAAAATAATAATTCCCATGCAGTCTCAATGGCGGGGTGCGGGCCGGGGAATAGGCCTCTTGGCCGGGGTGAATATGTTGGAACGCGGCGCGCGTAAATAGAAGCGGCTGGAGGTACCGGGGGCGAAGCCCGCCCCGGCCCGGAGGCCGAGTTAAAAAAAATAATAATCCCCGTTCAGTCTCAATGGCGGGGTGCGGGCCGGCCCGGCGGCGAGTGCGGCGGGCAGCAGGCCTCTTGGACAGGTTGAGAGATAAAAAAATAATAATTCCCGTGTAGTCTCAATGGCGGGGTGCGGGCCGGGGAATAGGCCTCTTGGCCGGGGTGAATAGTGTTGGAACACGGCCCGCGGAAATAGTAGCGGCTGGAGGTACCGGGGGCGATGCCCGCCCCGGCCCGGCGGCCAAGTTAAAAAAATAAATAATCCCCGTTCAGTCTCAATGGCAGGGTGCGGGCCGGCCCGGCGGCGATTGCGGCGGGCAGCAGGCCTCTTGGACAGGTTGAGAGATAAAAAAATAATAATTCCCATGCAGTCTCAATGGCGGGGTGCGGGACGGGGAATAGGCCTCTTGGCCGGGGTGAATAGTGTTGGAACACGGCCCGCGGAAATAGTAGCGGCTGGAGGTACCGGGGGCGATGCCCGCCCCGGCCCGGCGGCCAAGTTAAAAAAATAAATAATCCCCGTTCAGTGTCAATGGCAGGGTGCGGGCCGGCCCGGCGGCGAGTGCGGCGGGCAGCAGGCCTCTTGGACAGGTTGAGAGATAAAAAAATAATAATTCCCGTTCAGTCTCAATTGCAGGGTGCGGGCCGGCCCGGCGGCGATTGCGGCGGGCAGCAGGCCTCTTGGACAGGTTGAGAGATAAAAAAATAATAATTCCCATGCAGTCTCAATGGCGGGGTGCGGGCCGGGGAATAGGCCTCTTGGCCGGGGTGAATATGTTGGAACGCGGCGCGCGTAAATAGAAGCGGCTGGAGGTACCGGGGGCGAAGCCCGCCCTGGCCCGGAGGCCGAGTTCAAAAAAATAATAATCCCCGTTCAGTCTCAATGGCGGGGTGCGGGCCGGCCCGGCGGCGAGTGCGGCGGGCAGCAGGCCTCTTGGACAGGTTGAGAGATAAAAAAATAATAATTCCCGTGCAGTCTCAATGGCGGGGTGCGGGCCGGGGAATAGGCCTCTTGGCCGGGGTGAATAGTGTTGGAACACGGCCCGCGGAAATAGTAGCGGCTGGGGGTACCGGGGGCGATGCCCGCCCCGGCCCGGCGGCCAAGTTAAAAAAATAAATAATCCCCGTTCAGTCTCAATGGCAGGGTGCGGGCCGGCCCGGCGGCGATTGCGGCGGGCAGCAGGCCTCTTGGACAGGTTGAGAGATAAAAAAATAATAATTCCCGTGCAGTCTCAATGGCGGGGTGCGGGCCGGGGAATAGGCCTCTTGGCCGGGGTGAATAGTGTTGGAACACGGCCCGCGGAAATAGTAGCGGCTGGAGGTACCGGGGGCGATGCCCGCCCCGGGCCGGCGGCCAAGTTAAAAAAATAAATAATCCCGTTCAGTCTCAATGGCAGGGTGCGGGCCGGCCCGGCGGCGAGTGCGGCGGGCAGCAGGCCTCTTGGACAGGTTGAGAGATAAAAAAATAATAATTCCCGTTCAGTATCAATGGCAGGGTGCGGGCCGGCCCGGCGGCGATTGCGGCGGGCAGCAGGCCTCTTGGACAGGTTGAGAGATAAAAAAATAATAATTCCCATGCAGTCTCAATGGCGGGGTGCGGGCCGGGGAATAGGCCTCTTGGCCGGGGTGAATATGTTGGAGCGCGCCGCGCGTAAATAGAAGCGGCTGGAGGTACCGGGGGCGAAGCCCGCCCCGACCCGGAGGCCGAGTTAAAAAAAATAATAATCCCCGTTCAGTCTCAATGGCGGGGTGCGGGCCGGCCCAGCGGCGAGTGCGGCGGGCAGCAGGCCTCTTGGACAGGTTGAGAGATAAAAAAATAATAATTCCCGTGCAGTCTCAATGGCGGGGTGCGGGCCGGGGAATAGGCCTCTTGGCCGGGGTGAATAGTGTTGGAACACGGCCCGCGGAAATAGTAGCGGCTGGAGGTACCGGGGGCGATGCCCGCCCCTGCGGCCAAGTTAAAAAAATAAATAATCCCCGTTCAGTCTCAATGGCGGGGTGCGGGCCGGCCCGGCGGCGATTGCGGCGGGCAGCAGGCCTCTTGGACAGGTTGAGAGATAAAAAAATAATAATTCCCGTGCAGTCTCAATGGCGGGGTGCGGGCCGGGGAATAGGCCTCTTGGCCGGGGTGAATAGTGTTGGAACACGGCCCGCGGAAATAGTAGCGGCTGGAGGTACCGGGGGCGATGCCCGCCCCGGCCCGGCGGCCAAGTTAAAAAAATAAATAATCCCGTTCAGTCTCAATGGCAGGGTGCGGGCCGGCCCGGCGGCGATTGCGGCGGGCAGCAGGCCTCTTGGACAGGTTGAGAGATAAAAAAATAATAATTCCCATGCAGTCTCAATGGCGGGGTGCGGGCCGGGGAATAGGCCTCTTGGCCGGGGTGAATATGTTGGAACGCGGTGCGCGTAAATAGAAGCGGCTGGAGGTACCGGGGGCGAAGCCCGCCCCGGCCCGGAGGCCGAGTTAAAAAAAATAATAATCCCCGTTCAGTCTCAATGGCGGGGTGCGGGCCGGCCCGGCGGCGAGTGCGGCGGGCAGCAGGCCTCTTGGACAGGTTGAGAGATAAAAAAATTATAATTCCCGTGCAGTCTCAATGGCGGGGTGCGGGCCGGGGAATAGGCCTCTTGGCCGGGGTGAATAGTGTTGGAACACGGCCCGCGGAAATAGTAGCGGCTGGAGGTACCGGGGGCGATGCCCGCCCCGGCCCGGCGGCCAAGTTAAAAAAATAAATAATCCCCGTTCAGTCTCAATGGCAGGGTGCGGGCCGGCCCGGCGGCGATTGCGGCGGGCAGCAGGCCTCTTGGACAGGTTGAGAGATAAAAAAATAATAATTCCCATGCAGTCTCAATGGCGGGGTGCGGGCCGGGGAATAGGCCTCTTGGCCGGGGTGAATAGTGTTGGAACACGGCCCGCGGAAATAGTAGCGGCTGGAGGTACCGGGGGCGATGCCCGCCCCGGCCCGGCGGCCAAGTTAAAAAAATAAATAATCCCCGTTCAGTCTCAATGGCAGGGTGCGGGCCGGCCCGGCGGCGAGTGCGGCGGGCAGCAGGCCTCTTGGACAGGTTGAGAGATAAAAAAATAATAATTCCCGTTCAGTCTCAATGGCAGGGTGCGGGCCGGCCCGGCGGCGATTGCGGCGGGCAGCAGGCCTCTTGGACAGGTTGAGAGATAAAAAAATAATAATTCCCATGCAGTCTCAATGGCGGGGTGCGGGCCGGGGAATAGGCCTCTTGGCCGGGGTGAATATGTTGGAACGCGGCGCGCGTAAATAGAAGCGGCTGGAGGTACCGGGGGCGAAGCCCGCCCCGGCCCGGAGGCCGAGTTAAAAAAATAATAATCCCCGTTCAGTCTTAATGGCGGGGTGCGGGCCGGCCCGGCGGCGAGTGCGGCGGGCAGCAGGCCTCTTGGACAGGTTGAGAGATAAAAAAATAATAATTCCCGTGCAGTCTCAATGGCGGGGTGCGGGCCGGGGAATAGGCCTCTTGGCCGGGGTGAATAGTGTTGGAACACGGCCCGCGGAAATAGTAGCGGCTGGAGGTACCGGGGGCGATGCCCGCCCCGGGCCGGCGGCCAAGTTAAAAAAATAAATAATCCCCGTTCAGTCTCAATGGCAGGGTGCGGGCCGGCCCGGCGGCGATTGCGGCGGGCAGCAGGCCTCTTGGACAGGTTGAGAGATAAAAAAATAATAATTCCCGTGCAGTCTCAATGGCGGGGTGCGGGCCGGGGAATAGGCCTCTTGGCCGGGGTGAATAGTGTTGGAACACAGCCCGCGGAAATAGTAGCGGCTGGAGGTACCGGGGGCGATGCCCGCCCCGGGCCGGCGGCCAAGTTAAAAAAATAAATAATCCCCGTTCAGTCTCAATGGCAGGGTGCGGGCCGGCCCGGCGGCGATTGCGGCGGGCAGCAGGCCTCTTGGACAGGTTGAGAGATAAAAAAATAATAATTCCCATGCAGTCTCAATGGCGGGGTGCGGGCCGGGGAATAGGCCTCTTGGCCGGGGTGAATATGTTGGAACGCGGTGCGCGTAAATAGAAGCGGCTGGAGGTACCGGGGGCGAAGCCCGCCCCGGCCCGGAGGCCGAGTTAAAAAAAATAATAATCCCCGTTCAGTCTCAATGGCGGGGTGCGGGCCGGCCCGGCGGCGAGTGCGGCGGGCAGCAGGCCTCTTGGACAGGTTGAGAGATAAAAAAATTATAATTCCCGTGCAGTCTCAATGGCGGGGTGCGGGCCGGGGAATAGGCCTCTTGGCCGGGGTGAATAGTGTTGGAACACGGCCCGCGGAAATAGTAGCGGCTGGAGGTACCGGGGGCGATGCCCGCCCCGGCCCGGCGGCCAAGTTAAAAAAATAAATAATCCCCGTTCAGTCTCAATGGCAGGGTGCGGGCCGGCCCGGCGGCGATTGCGGCGGGCAGCAGGCCTCTTGGACAGGTTGAGAGATAAAAAAATAATAATTCCCATGCAGTCTCAATGGCGGGGTGCGGGCCGGGGAATAGGCCTCTTGGCCGGGGTGAATAGTGTTGGAACACGGCCCGCGGAAATAGTAGCGGCTGGAGGTACCGGGGGCGATGCCCGCCCCGGCCCGGCGGCCAAGTTAAAAAAATAAATAATCCCCGTTCAGTCTCAATGGCAGGGTGCGGGCCGGCCCGGCGGCGAGTGCGGCGGGCAGCAGGCCTCTTGGACAGGTTGAGAGATAAAAAAATAATAATTCCCGTTCAGTCTCAATGGCAGGGTGCGGGCCGGCCCGGCGGCGATTGCGGCGGGCAGCAGGCCTCTTGGACAGGTTGAGAGATAAAAAAATAATAATTCCCATGCAGTCTCAATGGCGGGGTGCGGGCCGGGGAATAGGCCTCTTGGCCGGGGTGAATATGTTGGAACGCGGCGCGCGTAAATAGAAGCGGCTGGAGGTACCGGGGGCGAAGCCCGCCCCGGCCCGGAGGCCGAGTTAAAAAAATAATAATCCCCGTTCAGTCTTAATGGCGGGGTGCGGGCCGGCCCGGCGGCGAGTGCGGCGGGCAGCAGGCCTCTTGGACAGGTTGAGAGATAAAAAAATAATAATTCCCGTGCAGTCTCAATGGCGGGGTGCGGGCCGGGGAATAGGCCTCTTGGCCGGGGTGAATAGTGTTGGAACACGGCCCGCGGAAATAGTAGCGGCTGGAGGTACCGGGGGCGATGCCCGCCCCGGGCCGGCGGCCAAGTTAAAAAAATAAATAATCCCCGTTCAGTCTCAATGGCAGGGTGCGGGCCGGCCCGGCGGCGATTGCGGCGGGCAGCAGGCCTCTTGGACAGGTTGAGAGATAAAAAAATAATAATTCCCGTGCAGTCTCAATGGCGGGGTGCGGGCCGGGGAATAGGCCTCTTGGCCGGGGTGAATAGTGTTGGAACACAGCCCGCGGAAATAGTAGCGGCTGGAGGTACCGGGGGCGATGCCCGCCCCGGGCCGGCGGCCAAGTTAAAAAAATAAATAATCCCCGTTCAGTCTCAATGGCAGGGTGCGGGCCGGCCCGGCGGCGAGTGCGGCGGGCAGCAGGCCTCTTGGACAGGTTGAGAGATAAAAAAATAATAATTCCCGTGCAGTCTCAATGGCGGGGTGCGGGCCGGGGAATAGGCCTCTTGGCCGGGGTGAATAGTGTTGGAACACGGCCCGCGGAAATAATAGCGGCTGGAGGTACCGGGGGCGATGCCCGCCCCGGCCCGGCGGCCAAGTTAAAAAAATAAATAATCCCCGTTCAGTCTCAATGGCAGGGTGCGGGCCGGCCCGGCGGCGATTGCGGCGGGCAGCAGGCCTCTTGGACAGGTTGAGAGATAAAAAAATAATAATTCCCATGCAGTCTCAATGGCGGGGTGCGGGCCGGGGAATAGGCCTCTTGGCCGGGGTGAATAGTGTTGGAACACAGCCCGCGGAAATAGTAGCGGCTGGAGGTACCGGGGGCGATGCCCGCCCCGGCCCGGCGGCCAAGTTAAAAAAATAAATAATCCCCGTTCAGTCTCAATGGCAGGGTGCGGGCCGGCCCGGCGGCGATTGCGGCGGGCAGCAGGCCTCTTGGACAGGTTGAGAGATAAAAAAATAATAATTCCCATGCAGTCTCAATGGCGGGGTGCGGGCCGGGGAATAGGCCTCTTGGCCGGGGTGAATAGTGTTGGAACACAGCCCGCGGAAATAGTAGCGGCTGGAGGTACCGGGGGCGATGCCCGCCCCGGCCCGGCGGCCAAGTTAAAAAAATAAATAATCCCCGTTTAGTCTCAATGGCAGGGTGCGGGCCGGCCCGGCGGCGATTGCGGCGGGCAGCAGGCCTCTTGGACAGGTTGAGAGATATAAAAATAATAATTCCCGTGCAGTCTCAATGGCGGGGTGCGGGCCGGCCCGGCGGACGAGTGTGGCCGGGGAAGAGGCCTCTTGGCCGGGGTGAATATGTTGGAACGCGGCGCGCGTAAATAGAAGCGGCTGGAGGTACCGGGGGCGAAGCCCGCCCCGGCCCGGAGGCCGAGTTAAAAAAAATAATAATCCCCGTTCAGTCTCAATGGCGGGGTGCGGGCCGGCCCGGCGGCGAGTGCGGCGGGCAGCAGGCCTCTTGGACAGGTTGAGAGATAAAAAAATAATAATTCCCGTGCAGTCTCAATGGCGGGGTGCGGGCCGGGGAATAGGCCTCTTGGCCGGGGTGAATAGTGTTGGAACACGGCCCGCGGAAATAGTAGCGGCTGGAGGTACCGGGGGCGATGCCCGCCCCGGCCCGGCGGCCAAGTTAAAAAAATAAATAATCCCCGTTCAGTCTCAATGGCAGGGTGCGGGCCGGCCCGGCGGCGATTGCGGCGGGCAGCAGGCCTCTTGGGCAGGTTGAGAGATAAAAAAATAATAATTCCCGTGCAGTCTCAATGGCGGGGTGCGGGCCGGCGAATAGGCCTCTTGGCCGGGGTGAATAGTGTTGGAACACGGCCCGCGGAAATAGTAGCGGCTGGAGGTACCGGGGGCGATGCCCGCCCCGGGCCGGCGGCCAAGTTAAAAAAATAAATAATCCCCGTTCAGTCTCAATGGCAGGGTGCGGGCCGGCCCGGCGGCGATTGCGGCGGGCAGCAGGCCTCTTGGACAGGTTGAGAGATAAAAAAATAATAATTCCCGTGCAGTCTCAATGGCGGGGTGCGGGCCGGGGAATAGGCCTCTTGGCCGGGGTGAATAGAGTTGGAACACGGCCCGCGGAAATAGTAGCGGCTGGAGGTACCGGGGGCGATGCCCGCCCCGGGCCGGCGGCCAAGTTAAAAAAATAAATAATCCCCGTTCAGTCTCAATGGCAGGGTGCGGGCCGGCCCGGCGGCGAGTGCGGCGGGCAGCAGGCCTCTTGGACAGGTTGAGAGATAAAAAAATAATAATTCCCGTTCAGTCTCAATGGCAGGGTGCGGGCCGGCCCGGCGGCGATTGCGGCGGGCAGCAGGCCTCTTGGACAGGTTGAGAGATAAAAAAATAATAATTCCCATGCAGTCTCAATGGCGGGGTGCGGGCCGGGGAATAGGCCTCTTGGCCGGGGTGAATATGTTGGAACGCGGCGCGCGTAAATAGAAGCGGCTGGAGGTACCGGGGGCGAAGCCCGCCCCGGCCCGGAGGCCGAGTTAAAAAAAATAATAATCCCCGTTCAGTCTCAATGGCGGGGTGCGGGCCGGCCCGGCGGCGAGTGCGGCGGGCAGCAGGCCTCTTGGACAGGTTGAGAGATAAAAAAATAATAATTCCCGTGCAGTCTCAATGGCGGGGTGCGGGCCGGGGAATAGGCCTCTTGGCCGGGGTGAATAGTGTTGGAACACGGCCCGCGGAAATAGTAGCGGCTGGAGGTACCGGGGGCGATGCCCGCCCCGGCCCGGCGGCCAAGTTAAAAAAATAAATAATCCCCGTTCAGTCTCAATGGCAGGGTGCGGGCCGGCCCGGCGGCGAGTGCGGCGGGCAGCAGGCCTCTTGGACAGGTTGAGAGATAAAAAAATAATAATTCCCGTTCAGTCTCAATGGCAGGGTGCGGGCCGGCCCGGCGGCGATTGCGGCGGGCAGCAGGCCTCTTGGACAGGTTGAGAGATAAAAAAATAATAATTCCCATGCAGTCTCAATGGCGGGGTGCGGGCCGGGGAATAGGCCTCTTGGCCGGGGTGAATATGTTGGAACGCGGCGCGCGTAAATAGAAGCGGCTGGAGGTACCGGGGGCGAAGCCCGCCCCGGCCCGGAGGCCGAGTTAAAAAAAATAATAATCCCCGTTCAGTCTCAATGGCGGGGTGCGGGCCGGCCCGGCGGCGAGTGCGGCGGGCAGCAGGCCTCTTGGACAGGTTGAGAGATAAAAAAATAATAATTCCCGTGCAGTCTCAATGGCGGGGTGCGGGCCGGGGAATAGGCCTCTTGGCCGGGGTGAATAGTGTTGGAACACGGCCCGCGGAAATAGTAGCGGCTGGAGGTACCGGGGGCGATGCCCGCCCCGGCCCGGCGGCCAAGTTAAAAAAATAAATAATCCCCGTTCAGTCTCAATGGCAGGGTGCGGGCCGGCCCGGCGGCGATTGCGGCGGGCAGCAGGCCTCTTGGACAGGTTGAGAGATAAAAAAATAATAATTCCCATGTAGTCTCAATGGCGGGGTGCGGGCCGGGGAATAGGCCTCTTGGCCGGGGTGAATAGTGTTGGAACACGGCCCGCGGAAATAGTAGCGGCTGGAGCTACCGGGGGCGATGCCCGCCCCGGCCCGGCGGCCAAGTTAAAAAAATAAATAATCCCCGTTCAGTCTCAATGGCAGGGTGCGGGCCGGCCCGGCGGCGAGTGCGGCGGGCATCAGGCCTCTTGGACAGGTTGAGAGATAAAAAAATAATAATTCCCGTTCAGTCTCAATGGCAGGGTGCGGGCCGGCCCGGCGGCGATTGCGGCGGGCAGCAGGCCTCTTGGACAGGTTGAGAGATAAAAAAATAATAATTCCCATGCAGTCTCAATGGCGGGGTGCGGGCCGGGGAATAGGCCTCTTGGCCGGGGTGAATATGTTGGAACGCGGCGCGCGTAAATAGAAGCGGCTGGAGGTACCGGGGGCGAAGCCCGCCCCGGCCCGGAGGCCGAGTTAAAAAAAATAATAATCCCCGTTCCAGTGTCAATGGCGGGGTGCGGGCCGTCCCGGCGGCGAGTGCGGCGGGCAGCAGGCCTCTTGGACAGGTTGAGAGATAAAAAAATAATAATTCCCGTGCAGTCTCAATGGCGGGGTGCGGGCCGGGGAATAGGCCTCTTGGCCGGGGTGAATAGTGTTGGAACACGGCCCGCGGAAATAGTAGCGGCTGGAGGTACCGGGGGCGATGCCCGCCCCGGCCCGGCGGCCAAGTTAAAAAAATAAATAATCCCCGTTCAGTCTCAATGGCAGGGTGCGGGCCGGCCCGGCGGCGATTGCGGCGGGCAGCAGGCCTCTTGGACAGGTTGAGAGATAAAAAAATAATAATTCCCGTGCAGTCTCAATGGCGGGGTGCGGGCCGGGGAATAGGCCTCTTGGCCGGGGTGAATAGTGTTGGAACACGGCCCGCGGAAATAGTAGCGGCTGGAGGTACCGGGGGCGATGCCCGCCCCGGGCCGGCGGCCAAGTTAAAAAAATAAATAATCCCCGTTCAGTCTCAATGGCAGGGTGCGGGCCGGCCCGGCGGCGAGTGCGGCGGGCAGCAGGCCTCTTGGACAGGTTGAGAGATAAAAAAATAATAATTCCCGTTCAGTCTCAATGGCAGGGTGCGGGCCGGCCCGGCGGCGATTGCGGCGGGCAGCAGGCCTCTTGGACAGGTTGAGAGATAAAAAAATAATAATTCCCATGCAGTCTCAATGGCGGGGTGCGGGCCGGGGAATAGGCCTCTTGGCCGGGGTGAATATGTTGGAACGCGGCGCGCGTAAATAGAAGCGGCTGGAGGTACCGGGGGCGAAGCCCGCCCCGGCCCGGACGCCGAGTTAAAAAAAATAATAATCCCCGTTCAGTCTCAATGGCGGGGTGCGGGCCGGCCCGGCGGCGAGTGCGGCGGGCAGCAGGCCTCTTGGACAGGTTGAGAGATAAAAAAAATAATAATTCCCGTGCAGTCTCAATGGCGGGGTGCGGGCCGGGGAATAGGCCTCTTGGCCGGGGTGAATAGTGTTGGAACACGGCCCGCGGAAATAGTAGCGGCTGGAGGTACCGGGGGCGATGCCCGCCCCGGGCCGGCGGCCAAGTTAAAAAAATAAATAATCCCCGTTCAGTCTCAATGGCAGGGTGCGGGCCGGCCCGGCGGCGAGTGCGGCGGGCAGCAGGCCTCTTGGACAGGTTGAGAGATAAAAAAATAATAATTCCCGTTCAGTCTCAATGGCAGGGTGCGGGCCGGCCCGGCGGCGATTGCGGCGGGCAGCAGGCCTCTTGGACAGGTTGAGAGATAAAAAAATAATAATTCCCATGCAGTCTCAATGGCGGGGTGCGGGCCGGGGAATAGGCCTCTTGGCCGGGGTGAATATGTTGGAACGCGGCGCGCGTAAATAGAAGCGGCTGGAGGTACCGGGGGCGAAGCCCGCCCCGGCCCGGAGGCCGAGTTAAAAAAAAATAATAATCCCCGTTCAGTCTTAATGGCGGGGTGCGGGCCGGCCCGGCGGCGATTGCGGCGGGCAGCAGGCCTCTTGGACAGGTTGAGAGATAAAAAAATAATAATTCCCGTACAGTCTCAATGGCGGGGTGCGGGCCGGGGAATAGGCCTCTTGGCCGGGGTGAATAGTGTTGGAACACGGCCCGCGGAAATAGTAGCGGCTGGAGGTACCGGGGGCGATGCCCGCCCCGGCCCGGCGGCCAAGTTAAAAAAATAAATAATCCCCGTTCAGTCTCAATGGCAGGGTGCGGGCCGGCCCGGCGGCGAGTGCGGCGGGCATCAGGCCTCTTGGGCAGGTTGAGAGATAAAAAAATAATAATTCCCGTTCAGTCTCAATGGCAGGGTGCGGGCCGGCCCGGCGGCGATTGCGGCGGGCAGCAGGCCTCTTGGACAGGTTGAGAGATAAAAAAATAATAATTCCCGTGCAGTCTCAATGGCGGGGTGCGGGCCGGGGAATAGGCCTCTTGGCCGGGGTGAATAGTGTTGGAACACGGCCCGCGGAAATAGTAGCGGCTGGAGGTACCGGGGGCGATGCCCGCCCCGGCCCGGCGGCCAAGTTAAAAAAATAAATAATCCCGTTCAGTCTCAATGGCAGGGTGCGGGCCGGCCCGGCGGCGATTGCGGCGGGCAGCAGGCCTCTTGGACAGGTTGAGAGATAAAAAAATAATAATTCCCATGCAGTCTCAATGGCGGGGTGCGGGCCGGGGAATAGGCCTCTTGGCCGGGGTGAATATGTTGGAACGCGGTGCGCGTAAATAGAAGCGGCTGGAGGTACCGGGGGCGAAGCCCGCCCCGGCCCGGAGGCCGAGTTAAAAAAAATAATAATCCCCGTTCAGTCTCAATGGCGGGGTGCGGGCCGGCCCGGCGGCGAGTGCGGCGGGCAGCAGGCCTCTTGGACAGGTTGAGAGATAAAAAAATTATAATTCCCGTGCAGTCTCAATGGCGGGGTGCGGGCCGGGGAATAGGCCTCTTGGCCGGGGTGAATAGTGTTGGAACACGGCCCGCGGAAATAGTAGCGGCTGGAGGTACCGGGGGCGATGCCCGCCCCGGCCCGGCGGCCAAGTTAAAAAAATAAATAATCCCCGTTCAGTCTCAATGGCAGGGTGCGGGCCGGCCCGGCGGCGATTGCGGCGGGCAGCAGGCCTCTTGGACAGGTTGAGAGATAAAAAAATAATAATTCCCATGCAGTCTCAATGGCGGGGTGCGGGCCGGGGAATAGGCCTCTTGGCCGGGGTGAATAGTGTTGGAACACGGCCCGCGGAAATAGTAGCGGCTGGAGGTACCGGGGGCGATGCCCGCCCCGGCCCGGCGGCCAAGTTAAAAAAATAAATAATCCCCGTTCAGTCTCAATGGCAGGGTGCGGGCCGGCCCGGCGGCGAGTGCGGCGGGCAGCAGGCCTCTTGGACAGGTTGAGAGATAAAAAAATAATAATTCCCGTTCAGTCTCAATGGCAGGGTGCGGGCCGGCCCGGCGGCGATTGCGGCGGGCAGCAGGCCTCTTGGACAGGTTGAGAGATAAAAAAATAATAATTCCCATGCAGTCTCAATGGCGGGGTGCGGGCCGGGGAATAGGCCTCTTGGCCGGGGTGAATATGTTGGAACGCGGCGCGCGTAAATAGAAGCGGCTGGAGGTACCGGGGGCGAAGCCCGCCCCGGCCCGGAGGCCGAGTTAAAAAAATAATAATCCCCGTTCAGTCTTAATGGCGGGGTGCGGGCCGGCCCGGCGGCGAGTGCGGCGGGCAGCAGGCCTCTTGGACAGGTTGAGAGATAAAAAAATAATAATTCCCGTGCAGTCTCAATGGCGGGGTGCGGGCCGGGGAATAGGCCTCTTGGCCGGGGTGAATAGTGTTGGAACACGGCCCGCGGAAATAGTAGCGGCTGGAGGTACCGGGGGCGATGCCCGCCCCGGGCCGGCGGCCAAGTTAAAAAAATAAATAATCCCCGTTCAGTCTCAATGGCAGGGTGCGGGCCGGCCCGGCGGCGATTGCGGCGGGCAGCAGGCCTCTTGGACAGGTTGAGAGATAAAAAAATAATAATTCCCGTGCAGTCTCAATGGCGGGGTGCGGGCCGGGGAATAGGCCTCTTGGCCGGGGTGAATAGTGTTGGAACACAGCCCGCGGAAATAGTAGCGGCTGGAGGTACCGGGGGCGATGCCCGCCCCGGGCCGGCGGCCAAGTTAAAAAAATAAATAATCCCCGTTCAGTCTCAATGGCAGGGTGCGGGCCGGCCCGGCGGCGATTGCGGCGGGCAGCAGGCCTCTTGGACAGGTTGAGAGATAAAAAAATAATAATTCCCATGCAGTCTCAATGGCGGGGTGCGGGCCGGGGAATAGGCCTCTTGGCCGGGGTGAATATGTTGGAACGCGGTGCGCGTAAATAGAAGCGGCTGGAGGTACCGGGGGCGAAGCCCGCCCCGGCCCGGAGGCCGAGTTAAAAAAAATAATAATCCCCGTTCAGTCTCAATGGCGGGGTGCGGGCCGGCCCGGCGGCGAGTGCGGCGGGCAGCAGGCCTCTTGGACAGGTTGAGAGATAAAAAAATTATAATTCCCGTGCAGTCTCAATGGCGGGGTGCGGGCCGGGGAATAGGCCTCTTGGCCGGGGTGAATAGTGTTGGAACACGGCCCGCGGAAATAGTAGCGGCTGGAGGTACCGGGGGCGATGCCCGCCCCGGCCCGGCGGCCAAGTTAAAAAAATAAATAATCCCCGTTCAGTCTCAATGGCAGGGTGCGGGCCGGCCCGGCGGCGATTGCGGCGGGCAGCAGGCCTCTTGGACAGGTTGAGAGATAAAAAAATAATAATTCCCATGCAGTCTCAATGGCGGGGTGCGGGCCGGGGTGAATAGTGTTGGAACACGGCCCGCGGAAATAGTAGCGGCTGGAGGTACCGGGGGCGATGCCCGCCCCGGCCCGGCGGCCAAGTTAAAAAAATAAATAATCCCCGTTCAGTCTCAATGGCAGGGTGCGGGCCGGCCCGGCGGCGAGTGCGGCGGGCAGCAGGCCTCTTGGACAGGTTGAGAGATAAAAAAATAATAATTCCCGTTCAGTCTCAATGGCAGGGTGCGGGCCGGCCCGGCGGCGATTGCGGCGGGCAGCAGGCCTCTTGGACAGGTTGAGAGATAAAAAAATAATAATTCCCATGCAGTCTCAATGGCGGGGTGCGGGCCGGGGAATAGGCCTCTTGGCCGGGGTGAATATGTTGGAACGCGGCGCGCGTAAATAGAAGCGGCTGGAGGTACCGGGGGCGAAGCCCGCCCCGGCCCGGAGGCCGAGTTAAAAAAATAATAATCCCCGTTCAGTCTTAATGGCGGGGTGCGGGCCGGCCCGGCGGCGAGTGCGGCGGGCAGCAGGCCTCTTGGACAGGTTGAGAGATAAAAAAATAATAATTCCCGTGCAGTCTCAATGGCGGGGTGCGGGCCGGGGAATAGGCCTCTTGGCCGGGGTGAATAGTGTTGGAACACGGCCCGCGGAAATAGTAGCGGCTGGAGGTACCGGGGGCGATGCCCGCCCCGGGCCGGCGGCCAAGTTAAAAAAATAAATAATCCCCGTTCAGTCTCAATGGCAGGGTGCGGGCCGGCCCGGCGGCGATTGCGGCGGGCAGCAGGCCTCTTGGACAGGTTGAGAGATAAAAAAATAATAATTCCCGTGCAGTCTCAATGGCGGGGTGCGGGCCGGGGAATAGGCCTCTTGGCCGGGGTGAATAGTGTTGGAACACAGCCCGCGGAAATAGTAGCGGCTGGAGGTACCGGGGGCGATGCCCGCCCCGGGCCGGCGGCCAAGTTAAAAAAATAAATAATCCCCGTTCAGTCTCAATGGCAGGGTGCGGGCCGGCCCGGCGGCGAGTGCGGCGGGCAGCAGGCCTCTTGGACAGGTTGAGAGATAAAAAAATAATAATTCCCGTGCAGTCTCAATGGCGGGGTGCGGGCCGGGGAATAGGCCTCTTGGCCGGGGTGAATAGTGTTGGAACACGGCCCGCGGAAATAATAGCGGCTGGAGGTACCGGGGGCGATGCCCGCCCCGGCCCGGCGGCCAAGTTAAAAAAATAAATAATCCCCGTTCAGTCTCAATGGCAGGGTGCGGGCCGGCCCGGCGGCGATTGCGGCGGGCAGCAGGCCTCTTGGACAGGTTGAGAGATAAAAAAATAATAATTCCCATGCAGTCTCAATGGCGGGGTGCGGGCCGGGGAATAGGCCTCTTGGCCGGGGTGAATAGTGTTGGAACACAGCCCGCGGAAATAGTAGCGGCTGGAGGTACCGGGGGCGATGCCCGCCCCGGCCCGGCGGCCAAGTTAAAAAAATAAATAATCCCCGTTCAGTCTCAATGGCAGGGTGCGGGCCGGCCCGGCGGCGATTGCGGCGGGCAGCAGGCCTCTTGGACAGGTTGAGAGATAAAAAAATAATAATTCCCATGCAGTCTCAATGGCGGGGTGCGGGCCGGGGAATAGGCCTCTTGGCCGGGGTGAATAGTGTTGGAACACAGCCCGCGGAAATAGTAGCGGCTGGAGGTACCGGGGGCGATGCCCGCCCCGGCCCGGCGGCCAAGTTAAAAAAATAAATAATCCCCGTTTAGTCTCAATGGCAGGGTGCGGGCCGGCCCGGCGGCGATTGCGGCGGGCAGCAGGCCTCTTGGACAGGTTGAGAGATATAAAAATAATAATTCCCGTGCAGTCTCAATGGCGGGGTGCGGGCCGGCCCGGCGGACGAGTGTGGCCGGGGAAGAGGCCTCTTGGCCGGGGTGAATATGTTGGAACGCGGCGCGCGTAAATAGAAGCGGCTGGAGGTACCGGGGGCGAAGCCCGCCCCGGCCCGGAGGCCGAGTTAAAAAAAATAATAATCCCCGTTCAGTCTCAATGGCGGGGTGCGGGCCGGCCCGGCGGCGAGTGCGGCGGGCAGCAGGCCTCTTGGACAGGTTGAGAGATAAAAAAATAATAATTCCCGTGCAGTCTCAATGGCGGGGTGCGGGCCGGGGAATAGGCCTCTTGGCCGGGGTGAATAGTGTTGGAACACGGCCCGCGGAAATAGTAGCGGCTGGAGGTACCGGGGGCGATGCCCGCCCCGGCCCGGCGGCCAAGTTAAAAAAATAAATAATCCCCGTTCAGTCTCAATGGCAGGGTGCGGGCCGGCCCGGCGGCGATTGCGGCGGGCAGCAGGCCTCTTGGGCAGGTTGAGAGATAAAAAAATAATAATTCCCGTGCAGTCTCAATGGCGGGGTGCGGGCCGGCGAATAGGCCTCTTGGCCGGGGTGAATAGTGTTGGAACACGGCCCGCGGAAATAGTAGCGGCTGGAGGTACCGGGGGCGATGCCCGCCCCGGGCCGGCGGCCAAGTTAAAAAAATAAATAATCCCCGTTCAGTCTCAATGGCAGGGTGCGGGCCGGCCCGGCGGCGATTGCGGCGGGCAGCAGGCCTCTTGGACAGGTTGAGAGATAAAAAAATAATAATTCCCGTGCAGTCTCAATGGCGGGGTGCGGGCCGGGGAATAGGCCTCTTGGCCGGGGTGAATAGAGTTGGAACACGGCCCGCGGAAATAGTAGCGGCTGGAGGTACCGGGGGCGATGCCCGCCCCGGGCCGGCGGCCAAGTTAAAAAAATAAATAATCCCCGTTCAGTCTCAATGGCAGGGTGCGGGCCGGCCCGGCGGCGAGTGCGGCGGGCAGCAGGCCTCTTGGACAGGTTGAGAGATAAAAAAATAATAATTCCCGTTCAGTCTCAATGGCAGGGTGCGGGCCGGCCCGGCGGCGATTGCGGCGGGCAGCAGGCCTCTTGGACAGGTTGAGAGATAAAAAAATAATAATTCCCATGCAGTCTCAATGGCGGGGTGCGGGCCGGGGAATAGGCCTCTTGGCCGGGGTGAATATGTTGGAACGCGGCGCGCGTAAATAGAAGCGGCTGGAGGTACCGGGGGCGAAGCCCGCCCCGGCCCGGAGGCCGAGTTAAAAAAAATAATAATCCCCGTTCAGTCTCAATGGCGGGGTGCGGGCCGGCCCGGCGGCGAGTGCGGCGGGCAGCAGGCCTCTTGGACAGGTTGAGAGATAAAAAAATAATAATTCCCGTGCAGTCTCAATGGCGGGGTGCGGGCCGGGGAATAGGCCTCTTGGCCGGGGTGAATAGTGTTGGAACACGGCCCGCGGAAATAGTAGCGGCTGGAGGTACCGGGGGCGATGCCCGCCCCGGCCCGGCGGCCAAGTTAAAAAAATAAATAATCCCCGTTCAGTCTCAATGGCAGGGTGCGGGCCGGCCCGGCGGCGAGTGCGGCGGGCAGCAGGCCTCTTGGACAGGTTGAGAGATAAAAAAATAATAATTCCCGTTCAGTCTCAATGGCAGGGTGCGGGCCGGCCCGGCGGCGATTGCGGCGGGCAGCAGGCCTCTTGGACAGGTTGAGAGATAAAAAAATAATAATTCCCATGCAGTCTCAATGGCGGGGTGCGGGCCGGGGAATAGGCCTCTTGGCCGGGGTGAATATGTTGGAACGCGGCGCGCGTAAATAGAAGCGGCTGGAGGTACCGGGGGCGAAGCCCGCCCCGGCCCGGAGGCCGAGTTAAAAAAAATAATAATCCCCGTTCAGTCTCAATGGCGGGGTGCGGGCCGGCCCGGCGGCGAGTGCGGCGGGCAGCAGGCCTCTTGGACAGGTTGAGAGATAAAAAAATAATAATTCCCGTGCAGTCTCAATGGCGGGGTGCGGGCCGGGGAATAGGCCTCTTGGCCGGGGTGAATAGTGTTGGAACACGGCCCGCGGAAATAGTAGCGGCTGGAGGTACCGGGGGCGATGCCCGCCCCGGCCCGGCGGCCAAGTTAAAAAAATAAATAATCCCCGTTCAGTCTCAATGGCAGGGTGCGGGCCGGCCCGGCGGCGATTGCGGCGGGCAGCAGGCCTCTTGGACAGGTTGAGAGATAAAAAAATAATAATTCCCATGCAGTCTCAATGGCGGGGTGCGGGCCGGGGAATAGGCCTCTTGGCCGGGGTGAATAGTGTTGGAACACGGCCCGCGGAAATAGTAGCGGCTGGAGCTACCGGGGGCGATGCCCGCCCCGGCCCGGCGGCCAAGTTAAAAAAATAAATAATCCCCGTTCAGTCTCAATGGCAGGGTGCGGGCCGGCCCGGCGGCGAGTGCGGCGGGCATCAGGCCTCTTGGACAGGTTGAGAGATAAAAAAATAATAATTCCCGTTCAGTCTCAATGGCAGGGTGCGGGCCGGCCCGGCGGCGATTGCGGCGGGCAGCAGGCCTCTTGGACAGGTTGAGAGATAAAAAAATAATAATTCCCATGCAGTCTCAATGGCGGGGTGCGGGCCGGGGAATAGGCCTCTTGGCCGGGGTGAATATGTTGGAACGCGGCGCGCGTAAATAGAAGCGGCTGGAGGTACCGGGGGCGAAGCCCGCCCCGGCCCGGAGGCCGAGTTAAAAAAAATAATAATCCCCGTTCCAGTGTCAATGGCGGGGTGCGGGCCGTCCCGGCGGCGAGTGCGGCGGGCAGCAGGCCTCTTGGACAGGTTGAGAGATAAAAAAATAATAATTCCCGTGCAGTCTCAATGGCGGGGTGCGGGCCGGGGAATAGGCCTCTTGGCCGGGGTGAATAGTGTTGGAACACGGCCCGCGGAAATAGTAGCGGCTGGAGGTACCGGGGGCGATGCCCGCCCCGGCCCGGCGGCCAAGTTAAAAAAATAAATAATCCCCGTTCAGTCTCAATGGCAGGGTGCGGGCCGGCCCGGCGGCGATTGCGGCGGGCAGCAGGCCTCTTGGACAGGTTGAGAGATAAAAAAATAATAATTCCCGTGCAGTCTCAATGGCGGGGTGCGGGCCGGGGAATAGGCCTCTTGGCCGGGGTGAATAGTGTTGGAACACGGCCCGCGGAAATAGTAGCGGCTGGAGGTACCGGGGGCGATGCCCGCCCCGGGCCGGCGGCCAAGTTAAAAAAATAAATAATCCCCGTTCAGTCTCAATGGCAGGGTGCGGGCCGGCCCGGCGGCGAGTGCGGCGGGCAGCAGGCCTCTTGGACAGGTTGAGAGATAAAAAAATAATAATTCCCGTTCAGTCTCAATGGCAGGGTGCGGGCCGGCCCGGCGGCGATTGCGGCGGGCAGCAGGCCTCTTGGACAGGTTGAGAGATAAAAAAATAATAATTCCCATGCAGTCTCAATGGCGGGGTGCGGGCCGGGGAATAGGCCTCTTGGCCGGGGTGAATATGTTGGAACGCGGCGCGCGTAAATAGAAGCGGCTGGAGGTACCGGGGGCGAAGCCCGCCCCGGCCCGGACGCCGAGTTAAAAAAAATAATAATCCCCGTTCAGTCTCAATGGCGGGGTGCGGGCCGGCCCGGCGGCGAGTGCGGCGGGCAGCAGGCCTCTTGGACAGGTTGAGAGATAAAAAAAATAATAATTCCCGTGCAGTCTCAATGGCGGGGTGCGGGCCGGGGAATAGGCCTCTTGGCCGGGGTGAATAGTGTTGGAACACGGCCCGCGGAAATAGTAGCGGCTGGAGGTACCGGGGGCGATGCCCGCCCCGGGCCGGCGGCCAAGTTAAAAAAATAAATAATCCCCGTTCAGTCTCAATGGCAGGGTGCGGGCCGGCCCGGCGGCGAGTGCGGCGGGCAGCAGGCCTCTTGGACAGGTTGAGAGATAAAAAAATAATAATTCCCGTTCAGTCTCAATGGCAGGGTGCGGGCCGGCCCGGCGGCGATTGCGGCGGGCAGCAGGCCTCTTGGACAGGTTGAGAGATAAAAAAATAATAATTCCCATGCAGTCTCAATGGCGGGGTGCGGGCCGGGGAATAGGCCTCTTGGCCGGGGTGAATATGTTGGAACGCGGCGCGCGTAAATAGAAGCGGCTGGAGGTACCGGGGGCGAAGCCCGCCCCGGCCCGGAGGCCGAGTTAAAAAAAAATAATAATCCCCGTTCAGTCTTAATGGCGGGGTGCGGGCCGGCCCGGCGGCGATTGCGGCGGGCAGCAGGCCTCTTGGACAGGTTGAGAGATAAAAAAATAATAATTCCCGTACAGTCTCAATGGCGGGGTGCGGGCCGGGGAATAGGCCTCTTGGCCGGGGTGAATAGTGTTGGAACACGGCCCGCGGAAATAGTAGCGGCTGGAGGTACCGGGGGCGATGCCCGCCCCGGCCCGGCGGCCAAGTTAAAAAAATAAATAATCCCCGTTCAGTCTCAATGGCAGGGTGCGGGCCGGCCCGGCGGCGAGTGCGGCGGGCATCAGGCCTCTTGGGCAGGTTGAGAGATAAAAAAATAATAATTCCCGTTCAGTCTCAATGGCAGGGTGCGGGCCGGCCCGGCGGCGATTGCGGCGGGCAGCAGGCCTCTTGGACAGGTTGAGAGATAAAAAAATAATAATTCCCATGCAGTCTCAATGGCGGGGTGCGGGCCGGGGAATAGGCCTCTTGGCCGGGGTGAATATGTTGGAACGCGGCGCGCGTAAATAGAAGCGGCTGGAGGTACCGGGGGCGAAGCCCGCCCCGGCCCGGAGGCCGAGTTAAAAAAAATAATAATCCCTGTTCAGTCTCAATGGCGGGGTGCGGGCCGGCCCGGCGGCGAGTGCGGCGGGCAGCAGGCCTCTTGGACAGGTTGAGAGATAAAAAAAATAATAATTCCCGTGCAGTCTCAATGGCGGGGTGCGGGCCGGGGAATAGGCCTCTTGGCCGGGGTGAATAGTGTTGGAACACGGCCCGCGGAAATAGTAGCGGCTGGAGGTACCGGGGGCGATGCCCGCCCCGGCCCGGCGGCCAAGTTAAAAAAATAAATAATCCCCGTTCAGTCTCAATGGCAGGGTGCGGGCCGGCCCGGCGGCGATTGCGGCGGCCAGCAGGCCTCTTGGACAGGTTGAGAGATAAAAAAATAATAATTCCCGTGCAGTCTCAATGGCGGGGTGCGGGCCGGGGAATAGGCCTCTTGGCCGGGGTGAATAGTGTTGGAACACGGCCCGCGGAAATAGTAGCGGCTGGAGGTACCGGGGGCGATGCCCGCCCCGGCCCGGCGGCCAAGTTAAAAAAATAAATAATCCCCGTTCAGTCTCAATGGCAGGGTGCGGGCCGGCCCGGCGGCGAGTGCGGCGGGCATCAGGCCTCTTGGGCAGGTTGAGAGATAAAAAAATAATAATTCCCGTTCAGTCTCAATGGCAGGGTGCGGGCCGGCCCGGCGGCGATTGCGGCGGGCAGCAGGCCTCTTGGACAGGTTGAGAGATAAAAAAATAATAATTCCCATGCAGTCTCAATGGCGGGGTGCGGGCCGGGGAATAGGCCTCTTGGCCGGGGTGAATATGTTGGAACGCGGCGCGCGTAAATAGAAGCGGCTGGAGGTACCGGGGGCGAAGCCCGCCCCGGCCCGGAGGCCGAGTTAAAAAAAATAATAATCCCCGTTCCAGTCTCAATGGCGGGGTGCGGGCCGGCCCGGCGGCGAGTGCGGCGGGCAGCAGGCCTCTTGGACAGGTTGAGAGATAAAAAAATAATAATTCCCGTGCAGTCTCAATGGCGGGGTGCGGGCCGGGGAATAGGCCTCTTGGCCGGGGTGAATAGTGTTGGAACACGGCCCGCGGAAATAGTAGCGGCTGGAGGTACCGGGGGCGATGCCCGCCCCGGCCCGGCGGCCAAGTTAAAAAAATAAATAATCCCCGTTCAGTCTCAATGGCAGGGTGCGGGCCGGCCCGGCGGCGAGTGCGGCGGGCAGCAGGCCTCTTGGACAGGTTGAGAGATAAAAAAATAATAATTCCCGTTCAGTCTCAATGGCAGGGTGCGGGCCGGCCCGGCGGCGATTGCGGCGGGCAGCAGGCCTCTTGGACAGGTTGAGAGATAAAAAAATAATAATTCCCATGCAGTCTCAATGGCGGGGTGCGGGCCGGGGAATAGGCCTCTTGGCCGGGGTGAATATGTTGGAACGCGGCGCGCGTAAATAGAAGCGGCTGGAGGTACCGGGGGCGAAGCCCGCCCCGGCCCGGAGGCCGAGTTAAAAAAAATAATAATCCCCGTTCAGTCTCAATGGCGGGGTGCGGGCCGGCCCGGCGGCGAGTGCGGCGGGCAGCAGGCCTCTTGGACAGGTTGAGAGATAAAAAAATAATAATTCCCGTGCAGTCTCAATGGCGGGGTGCGGGCCGGGGAATAGGCCTCTTGGCCGGGGTGAATAGTGTTGGAACACGGCCCGCGGAAATAGTAGCGGCTGGAGGTACCGGGGGCGATGCCCGCCCCGGGCCGGCGGCCAAGTTAAAAAAATAAATAATCCCCGTTCAGTCTCAATGGCAGGGTGCGGGCCGGCCCGGCGGCGAGTGCGGCGGGCAGCAGGCCTCTTGGACAGGTTGAGAGATAAAAAAATAATAATTCCCGTGCAGTCTCAATGGCGGGGTGCGGGCCGGGGAATAGGCCTCTTGGCCGGGGTGAATAGTGTTGGAACACGGCCCGCGGAAATAGTAGCGGCTGGAGGTACCGGGGGCGATGCCCGCCCCGGCCCGGCGGCCAAGTTAAAAAAATAAATAATCCCCGTTCAGTCTCAATGGCAGGGTGCGGGCCGGCCCGGCGGCGATTGCGGCGGGCAGCAGGCCTCTTGGACAGGTTGAGAGATAAAAAAATAATAATTCCCATGCAGTCTCAATGGCGGGGTGCGGGCCGGGGAATAGGCCTCTTGGCCGGGGTGAATAGTGTTGGAACACAGCCCGCGGAAATAGTAGCGGCTGGAGGTACCGGGGGCGATGCCCGCCCCGGCCCGGCGGCCAAGTTAAAAAAATAAATAATCCCCGTTCAGTCTCAATGGCAGGGTGCGGGCCGGCCCGGCGGCGATTGCGGCGGGCAGCAGGCCTCTTGGACAGGTTGAGAGATAAAAAAATAATAATTCCCATGCAGTCTCAATGGCGGGGTGCGGGCCGGGGAATAGGCCTCTTGGCCGGGGTGAATAGTGTTGGAACACAGCCCGCGGAAATAGTAGCGGCTGGAGGTACCGGGGGCGATGCCCGCCCCGGCCCGGCGGCCAAGTTAAAAAAATAAATAATCCCCGTTCAGTCTCAATGGCAGGGTGCGGGCCGGCCCGGCGGCGATTGCGGCGGGCAGCAGGCCTCTTGGACAGGTTGAGAGATATAAAAATAATAATTCCCGTGCAGTCTCAATGGCGGTGCGGGCCGGCCCGGCGGACGAGTGTGGCCGGGGAAGAGGCCTCTTGGCCGGGGTGAATATGTTGGAACGCGGCGCGCGTAAATAGAAGCGGCTGGAGGTACCGGGGGCGAAGCCCGCCCCGGCCCGGAAGCCGAGTTAAAAAAAATAATAATCCCCGTTCAGTCTCAATGGCGGGGTGCGGGCCGGCCCGGCGGCGAGTGCCGCGGGCAGCAGGCCTCTTGGACAGGTTGAGAGATAAAAAAATAATAATTCCCGTTCAGTCTCAATGGCAGGGTGCGGGCCAGCCCGGCGGCGATTGCGGCGGGCAGCAGGCCTCTTGGACAGGTTGAGAGATAAAAAAATAATAATTCCCATGCAGTCTCAATGGCGGGGTGCGGGCCGGGGAATAGGCCTCTTGGCCGGGGTGAATAGTGTTGGAACACGGCCCGCGGAAATAGTAGCGGCTGGAGGTACCGGGGGCGATGCCCGCCCCGGGCCGGCAGCCAAGTTAAAAAAATAAATAATCCCCGTTCAGTCTCAATGGCAGGGTGCGGGCCGGCCCGGCGGCGATTGCGGCGGGCAGTAGGCCTCTTGGACAGGTTGAGAGATAAAAAAATAATAATTCCCATGCAGTCTCAATGGCGGGGTGCGGGCCGGGGAATAGGCCTCTTGGCCGGGGTGAATAGTGTTGGAACACGGCCCGCGGAAATAGTAGCGGCTGGAGGTACCGGGGGCGATGCCCGCCCCGGCCCGGCGGCCAAGTTAAAAAAATAAATAATCCCCGTTCAGTCTCAATGGCAGGGTGCGGGCCGGCCCGGCGGCGAGTGCGGCGGGCAGCAGGCCTCTTGGACAGGTTGAGAGATAAAAAAATAATAATTCCCGTTCAGTCTCAATGGCAGGGTGCGGGCCGGCCCGGCGGCGATTGCGGCGGGCAGCAGGCCTCTTGGACAGGTTGAGAGATAAAAAAAATAATAATTCCCATGCAGTCTCAATGGCGGGGTGCGGGCCGGGGAATAGGCCTCTTGGCCGGGGTGAATATGTTGGAACGCGCCGCGCGTAAATAGAAGCGGCTGGAGGTACCGGGGGCGTAGCCCGCCCCGGCCCGGAGGCAGAGTTAAAAAAAATAATAATTCCCGTTCAGTCTCAATGGCGGGGTGAGGGCCGGCCCGGCGGCGAGTGCGGCGGGCAGCAGGCCTCTTGGACAGGTTGAGAGATAAAAAAATAATAATTCCCGTGCAGTCTCAATGGCGGGGTGCGGGCCGGGGAATAGGCCTCTTGGCCGGGGTGAATAGTGTTGGAACGCGGCCCGCGGAAATAGTAGCGGCTGGAGGTACCGGGGGCGATGCCCGCCCCGGCCCAGCGGCCAAGTTAAAAAAATAAATAATCCCCGTTCAGTCTCAATGGCAGGGTGCGGGCCGGCCCGGCGGCGATTGCGGCGGGCAGCAGGCCTCTTGGACAGGTTGAGAGATATAAAAATAATAATTCCCGTGCAGTCTCAATGGCGGGGTGCGGGCCGGCCCGGCGGACGAGTGTGGCCGGGGAAGAGGCCTCTTGGCCGGGGTGAATATGTTGGAACGCGGCGCGCGTAAATAGAAGCGGCTGGAGGTACCGGGGGCGAAGCCCGCCCCGGCCCGGAGGCCGAGTTAAAAAAAATAATAATCACCGTTCAGTCTCAATGGCGGGGTGCGGAACGGCCCGGCGGCGAGTGCGGCGGGCAGCAGGCCTCTTGGACAGGTTGAGAGATAAAAAAATAATAATTCCCGTGCAGTCTCAATGGCGGGGTACGGGCCGGCCCGGCGGACGAGTGTGGCCGGGGAAGAGGCCTCTTGGCCGGGGTGAATATGTTGGAACGCGGCGCGCGTAAATAGAAGCGGCTGGAGGTACCGGGGGCGAAGCCCGCCCCGGCCCGGAGGCCGAGTTAAAAAAAATAATAATCCCCGTTCAGTCTCAATGGCGGGGTGCGGGCCGGCCCGGCGGCGAGTGCGGTGGGCAGCAGGCCTCTTGGACAGGTTGAGAGATAAAAAAATAATAATTCCCGTTCAGTCTCAATGGCGGGGTGCGGGCCGGCCCGGCGGACGAGTGTGGCCGGGGAAGAGGCCTCTTGGCCGGGGTGAATATGTTGGAACGCGGCGCGCGTAAATAGAAGCGGCTGGAGGTACCGGGGGCGAAGCCCGCCCCGGCCCGGAGGCCGAGTTAAAAAAAATAATAATCCCCGTTCAGTCTCAATGGCGGGGTGCGGGCCGGCCCGGCGGCGAGTGCGGCGGGCAGCAGGCCTCTTGGACAGGTTGAGAGATAAAAAAATAATAATTCCCGTGCAGTCTCAATGGCGGGGTGCGGGCCGGGGAATAGGCCTCTTGGCCGGGGTGAATAGTGTTGGAACACGGCCCGCAGAAATAGTAGCGGCTGGAGGTACCGGGGGCGATGCCCGCCCCGGCCCGGCGGCCAAGTTAAAAAAATAAATAATCCCCGTTCAGTCTCAATGGCAGGGTGCGGGCCGGCCCGGCGGCGATTGCGGCGGGCAGCAGGCCTCTTGGACAGGTTGAGAGATAAAAAAATAATAATTCCCATGCAGTCTCAATGGCGGGGTGCGGGCCGGGGAACAGGCCTCTTGGCCGGGGTGAATAGTGTTGGAACACGGCCCGCGGAAATAGTAGCGGCTGGAGGTACCGGGGGCGATGCCCGCCCCGGGCCGGCGGCCAAGTTAAAAAAATAAATAATCCCCGTTCAGTCTCAATGGCAGGGTGCGGGCCGGCCCGGCGGCGATTGCGGCGGGCAGTAGGCCTCTTGGACAGGTTTAGAGATAAAAAAATAATAATTCCCGTGCAGTCTCAATGGCGGGGTGCGGGCCGGGGAATAGGCCTCTTGGCCGGGGTGAATAGTGTTGGAACACGGCCCGCGGAAATAGTAGCGGCTGGAGGTACCGGGGGCGATGCCCGCCCCGGCCCGGCGGCCAAGTTAAAAAAATAAATAATCCCCGTTCAGTCTCAATGGCAGGGTGCGGGCCGGCCCGGCGGCGATTGCGGCGGGCAGCAGGCCTCTTGGACAGGTTGAGAGATAAAAAAATAATAATTCCCATGCAGTCTCAATGGCGGGGTGCGGGCCGGGGAATAGGCCTCTTGGCCGGGGTGAATAGTGTTGGAACACGGCCCGCGGAAATAGTAGCGGCTGGAGGTACCGGGGGCGATGCCCGCCCCGGCCCGGCGGCCAAGTTAAAAAAATAAATAATCCCCGTTCAGTCTCAATGGCAGGGTGCGGGCCGGCCCGGCGGCGAGTGCGGCGGGCAGCAGGCCTCTTGGACAGGTTGAGAGATAAAAAAATAATAATTCCCGTTCAGTCTCAATGGCAGGGTGCGGGCCGGCCCGGCGGCGATTGCGGCGGGCAGCAGGCCTCTTGGACAGGTTGAGAGATAAAAAAAATAATAATTCCCATGCAGTCTCAATGGCGGGGTGCGGGCCGGGGAATAGGCCTCTTGGCCGGGGTGAATATGTTGGAACGCGGCGCGCGTAAATAGAAGCGGCTGGAGGTACCGGGGGCGTAGCCCGCCCCGGCCCGGAGGCAGAGTTAAAAAAAATAATAATCCCGTTCAGTCTCAATGGCGGGGTGCGGGCCGGCCCGGCGGCGAGTGCGGCGGGCAGCAGGCCTCTTGGACAGGTTGAGAGATAAAAAAATAATAATTCCCGTGCAGTCTCAATGGCGGGGTGCGGGCCGGGGAATAGGCCTCTTGGCCGGGGTGAATAGTGTTGGAACACGGCCCGCGGAAATAGTAGCGGCTGGAGGTACCGGGGGCGATGCCCGCCCCGGCCCGGCGGCCAAGTTAAAAAAATAAATAATCCCCGTTCAGTCTCAATGGCAGGGTGCGGGCCGGCCCGGCGGCGAGTGCGGCGGGCAGCAGGCCTCTTGGACAGGTTGAGAGATAAAAAAATAATAATTCCCGTTCAGTCTCAATGGCAGGGTGCGGGCCGGCCCGGCGGCGATTGCGGCGGGCAGCAGGCCTCTTGGACAGGTTGAGAGATAAAAAAAATAATAATTCCCATGCAGTCTCAATGGCGGGGTGCGGGCCGGGGAATAGGCCTCTTGGCCGGGGTGAATATGTTGGAACGCGGCGCGCGTAAATAGAAGCGGCTGGAGGTACCGGGGGCGTAGCCCGCCCCGGCCCGGAGGCAGAGTTAAAAAAAATAATAATCCCCGTTCAGTCTCAATGGCGGGGTGCGGGCCGGCCCGGCGGCAAGTGCGGCGGGCAGCAGGCCTCTTGGACAGGTTGAGAGATAAAAAAATAATAATTCCCGTGCAGTCTCAATGGCGGGGTGCGGGCCGGGGAATAGGCCTCTTGGCCGGGGTGAATAGTGTTGGAACACGGCCCGCGGAAATAGTAGCGGCTGGAGGTACCGGGGGCGATGCCCGCCCCGGCCCGGCGGCCAAGTTAAAAAAATAAATAATCCCCGTTCAGTCTCAATGGCAGGGTGCGGGCCGGCCCGGCGGCGATTGCGGCGGGCAGCAGGCCTCTTGGACAGGTTGAGAGATAAAAAAATAATAATTCCCATGCAGTCTCAATGGCGGGGTGCGGGCCGGGGAATAGGCCTCTTGGCCGGGGTGAATAGTGTTGGAACACGGCCCGCGGAAATAGTAGCGGCTGGAGGTACCGGGGGCGATGCCCACCCCGGCCCGGCGGCCAAGTTAAAAAAATAAATAATCCCCGTTCAGTCTCAATGGCAGGGTGCGGGCCGGCCCGGCGGCGAGTGCGGCGGGCAGCAGGCCTCTTGGACAGGTTGAGAGATAAAAAAATAATAATTCCCGTTCAGTCTCAATGGCAGGGTGCGGGCCGGCCCGGCGGCGATTGCGGCGGGCAGCAGGCCTCTTGGACAGGTTGAGAGATAAAAAAAATAATAATTCCCATGCAGTCTCAATGGCGGGGTGCGGGCCGGGGAATAGGCCTCTTGGCCGGGGTGAATATGTTGGAACGCGGCGCGCGTAAATAGAAGCGGCTGGAGGTACCGGGGGCGTAGCCCGCCCCGGCCCGGAGGCAGAGTTAAAAAAAAAAATAATCCCCGTTCAGTCTCAATGGCGGGGTGCGGGCCGGCCCGGCGGCGAGTGCGGCGGGCAGCAGGCCTCTTGGACAGGTTGAGAGATAAAAAAATAATAATTCCCGTGCAGTCTCAATGGCGGGGTGCGGGCCGGGGAATAGGCCTCTTGGCCGGGGTGAATAGTGTTGGAACACGGCCCGCGGAAATAGTAGCGGCTGGAGGTACCGGGGGCGATGCCCGCCCCGGCCCGGCGGCCAAGTTAAAAAAATAAATAATCCCCGTTCAGTCTCAATGGCAGGGTGCGGGCCGGCCCGGCGGCGATTGCGGCGGGCAGCAGGCCTCTTGGACAGGTTGAGAGATAAAAAAAATAATAATTCCCATGCAGTCTCAATGGCGGGGTGCGGGCCGGGGAATAGGCCTCTTGGCCGGGGTGAATATGTTGGAACGCGGCGCGCGTAAATAGAAGCGGCTGGAGGTACCGGGGGCGTAGCCCGCCCCGGCCCGGAGGCAGAGTTAAAAAAAATAATAATCCCCGTTCAGTCTCAATGGCGGGGTGCGGGCCGCCCCGGCGGCGAGTGCGGCGGGCAGCAGGCCTCTTGGACAGGTTGAGAGATAAAAAAATAATAATTCCCGTGCAGTCTCAATGGTGGGGTGCGGGCCGGGGAATAGGCCTCTTGGCCGGGGTGAATAGTGTTGGAACACGGCCCGCGGAAATAGTAGCGGCTGGAGGTACCGGGGGCGATGCCCGCCCCGGCCCAGCGGCCAAGTTAAAAAAATAAATAATCCCCGTTCAGTCTCAATGGCAGGGTGCGGGCCGGCCCGGCGGCGATTGCGGCGGGCAGCAGGCCTCTTGGACAGGTTGAGAGATATAAAAATAATAATTCCCGTGCAGTCTCAATGGCGGGGTGCGGGCTGGCCCGGCGGACGAGTGTGGCCGGGGAAGAGGCCTCTTGGCCGGGGTGAATATGTTGGAACGCGGCGCGCGTAAATAGAAGCGGCTGGAGGTACCGGGGGCGAAGCCCGCCCCGGCCCGGAGGCCGAGTTAAAAAAAATAATAATCCCCGTTCAGTCTCAATGGCGGGGTGCGGAACGGCCCGGCGGCGAGTGCGGCGGGCAGCAGGCCTCTTGGACAGGTTGAGAGATAAAAAAATAATAATTCCCGTGCAGTCTCAATGGCGGGGTGCGGGCCGGGGAATAGGCCTCTTGGCCGGGGTGAATAGTGTTGGAACACGGCCCGCGGAAATAGTAGCGGCTGGAGGTACCGGGGGCGATGCCCGCCCCGGCCCGGCGGCCAAGTTAAAAAAATAAATAATCCCCGTTCAGTCTCAATGGCAGGGTGCGGGCCGGCCCGGCGGCGATTGCGGCGGGCAGCAGGCCTCTTGGACAGGTTGAGAGATAAAAAAATAATAATTCCCGTGCAGTCTCAATGGCGGGGTGCGGGCCGGGGAATAGGCCTCTTGGCCGTGGTGAATAGAGTTGGAACACGGCCCGCGGAAATAGTAGCGGCTGGAGGTACCGGGGGCGATGCCCGCCCCGGGCCGGCGGCCAAGTTAAAAAAATAAATAATCCCCGTTCAGTCTCAATGGCAGGGTGCGGGCCGGCCCGGCGGCGAGTGCGGCGGGCAGCAGGCCTCTTGGACAGGTTGAGAGATAAAAAAATAATAATTCCCGTTCAGTCTCAATGGCAGGGTGCGGGCCGGCCCGGCGGCGATTGCGGCGGGCAGCAGGCCTCTTGGACAGGTTGAGAGATAAAAAAATAATAATTCCCATGCAGTCTCAATGGCGGGGTGTGGGCCGGGGAATAGGCCTCTTGGCCGGGGTGAATATGTTGGAACGCGGCGCGCGTAAATAGAAGCGGCTGGAGGTACCGGGGGCGAAGCCCGCCCCGGCCCGGAGGCCGAGTTAAAAAAAATAATAATCCCCGTTCAGTCTCAATGGCGGGGTGCGGGCCGGCCCGGCGGCGAGTGCGGCGGGCAGCAGGCCTCTTGGACAGGTTGAGAGATAAAAAAATAATAATTCCCGTGCAGTCTCAATGGCGGGGTGCGGGCCGGGGAATAGGCCTCTTGGCCGGGGTGAATATGTTGGAACGCGGCGCACGTAAATAGAAGCGGCTGGAGGTACCGGGGGCGAAGCCCGCCCCGGCCCGGAGGCCGAGTTAAAAAAAATAATAATCCCCGTTCAGTCTCAATGGCGGGGTGCGGGCCGGCCCGGCGGCGAGTGCGGCGGGCAGCAGGCCTCTTGGACAGGTTGAGAGATAAAAAAATAATAATTCCCGTGCAGTCTCAATGGCGGGGTGCGGGCCGGGGAATAGGCCTCTTGGCCGGGGTGAATAGTGTTGGAACACGGCCCGCGGAAATAGTAGCGGCTGGAGGTACCGGGGGCGATGCCCGCCCCGGCCCGGCGGCCAAGTTAAAAAAATAAATAATCCCCGTTCAGTCTCAATGGCAGGGTGCGGGCCGGCCCGGCGGCGATTGCGGCGGGCAGCAGGCCTCTTGGACAGGTTGAGAGATAAAAAAATAATAATTCCCATGCAGTCTCAATGGCGGGGTGCGGGCCGGGGAATAGGCCTCTTGGCCGGGGTGAATAGTGTTGGAACACGGCCCGCGGAAATAGTAGCGGCTGGAGGTACCGGGGGCGATGCCCGCCCCGGCCCGGCGGCCAAGTTAAAAAAATAAATAATCCCCGTTCAGTCTCAATGGCAGGGTGCGGGCCGGCCCGGCGGCGATTGCGGCAGGCCTCTTGGACAGGTTGAGAGATAAAAAAATAATAATTCCCATGCAGTCTCAATGGCGGGGTGCGGGCCGGGGAATAGGCCTCTTGGCCGGGGTGAATAGTGTTGGAACACGGCCCGCGGAAATAGTAGCGGCTGGAGGTACCGGGGGCGATGCCCGCCCCGGGCCGGCGGCCAAGTTAAAAAAATAAATAATCCCGTTCAGTCTCAATGGCAGGGTGCGGGCCGGCCCTGCGGCGATTGCGGCGGGCAGCAGGCCTCTTGGACAGGTTGAGAGATATAAAAATAATAATTCCCGTGCAGTCTCAATGGCGGGGTGCGGGCCGGCCCGGCGGACGAGTGTGGCCGGGGAAGAGGCCTCTTGGCCGGGGTGAATATGTTGGAACGCGGCGCGCGTAAATAGAAGCGGCTGGAGGTACCGGGGGCGAAGCCCGCCCCGGCCCGGAGGCCGAGTTAAAAAAAATAATAATCCCCGTTCAGTCTCAATGGTGGGGTGCGGGCCGGCCCGGCGGCGAGTGCGGCGGGCAGCAGGCCTCTTGGACAGGTTGAGAGATAAAAAAAATCATAATTCCCATGCAGTCTCAATGGCGGGGTGCGGGCCGGCCCGGCGGACGAGTGTGGCCGGGGAAGAGGCCTCTTGGCCGGGATGAATATGTTGGAACGCGGCGCGCGTAAATAGAAGCGGCTGGAGGTACCGGGGGCGAAGCCCGCCCCGGCCCGGAGGCCGAGTTAAAAAAAATAATAATCCCCGTTCAGTCTCAATGGCGGGGTGCGGGCCGGCCCGGCGGCGAGTGCGGCGGGCAGCAGGCCTCTTGGACAGGTTGAGAGATAAAAAAATAATAATTCCCGTGCAGTCTCAATGGCGGGGTGCGGGCCGGCCCGGCGGACGAGTGTGGCCGGGGAAAAGGCCTCTTGGCCGGGGTGAATATGTTGGAACGCGGCGCGCGTAAATAGAAGCGGCTGGAGGTACCGGGGGCGAAGCCCGCCCCGGCCCGGAGGCCGAGTTAAAAAAAATAATAATCCCCGTTCAGTCTCAATGGCGGGGTGCGGGCCGGCCCGGCGGCGAGTGCGGCGGGCAGCAGGCCTCTTGGACAGGTTGAGAAATAAAAAAATAATAATTCCCGTACAGTCTCAATGGCGGGGTGCGGGCCGGCCCGGCGGACGAGTGCGGCGGGCAGCAGGCCTCTTGGACAGGTTGAGAGATAAAAAAAATAATAATTCCCGTGCAGTCTCAATGGCGGGGTGCGGGCCGGGGAATAGGCCTCTTGGCCGGGGTGAATAGTGTTGGAACACGGCCCGCGGAAATAGTAGCGGCTGGAGGTACCGGGGGCGATGCCCGCCCCGGCCCGGCGGCCAAGTTAAAAAAATAAATAATCCCGTTCAGTCTCGATGGCAGGGTGCGGGCCGGCCCGGCGGCGATTGCGGCGGGCAGCAGGCCTCTTGGACAGGTTGAGAGATAAAAAAATAATAATTCCCGTTCAGTCTCAATGGCAGGGTGCGGGCCGGCCCGGCGGCGATTGCGGCGGGCAGCAGGCCTCTTGGACAGGTTGAGAGATAAAAAAATAATAATTCCCATGCAGTCTCAATGGCGGGGTGCGGGCCGGGGAATAGGCCTCTTGGCCGGGGTGAATATGTTGGAACGCGGCGCGCGTAAATAGAAGCGGCTGGAGGTACCGGGGGCGAAGCCCGCCCCGGGCCGGAGGCCGAGTTAAAAAAATAATAATCCCCGTTCAGTCTTAATGGCGGGGTGCGGGCCGGCCCGGCGGCGAGTGCGGCGGGCAGCAGGCCTCTTGGACAGGTTGAGAGATAAAAAAATAATAATTCCCGTGCAGTCTCAATGGCGGGGTGCGGGCCGGGGAATAGGCCTCTTGGCCGGGGTGAATAGTGTTGGAACACGGCCCGCGGAAATAGTAGCGGCTGGAGGTACCGGGGGCGATGCCCGCCCCGGGCCGGCGGCCAAGTTAAAAAAATAAATAATCCCGTTCAGTCTCAATGGCAGGGTGCGGGCCGGCCCGGCGGCGAGTGCGGCGGGCAGCAGGCCTCTTGGACAGGTTGAGAGATAAAAAAATAATAATTCCCGTTCAGTCTCAATGGCAGGGTGCGGGCCGGCCCGGCGGCGATTGCGGCGGGCAGCAGGCCTCTTGGACAGGTTGAGAGATAAAAAAATAATAATTCCCATGCAGTCTCAATGGCGGGGTGCGGGCCGGGGAATAGGCCTCTTGGCCGGGGTGAATATGTTGGAACGCGGCGCGCGTAAATAGAAGCGGCTGGAGGTACCGGGGGCGAAGCCCGCCCCGGCCCGGAGGCCGAGTTAAAAAAATAATAATCCCCGTTTAGTCTTAATGGCGGGGTGCGGGCCGGCCCGGCGGCGAGTGCGGCGGGCAGCAGGCCTCTTGGACAGGTTGAGAGATAAAAAAATAATAATTCCCGTGCAGTCTCAATGGCGGGGTGCGGGCCGGGGAATAGGCCTCTTGGCCGGGGTGAATAGTGTTGGAACACGGCCCGCGGAAATAGTAGCGGCTGGAGGTACCGGGGGCGATGCCCGCCCCGGGCCGGCGGCCAAGTTAAAAAAATAAATAATCCCCGTTCAGTCTCAATGGCAGGGTGCGGGCCGGCGCGGCGGCGATTGCGGCGGGCAGCAGGCCTCTTGGACAGGTTGAGAGATAAAAAAATAATAATTCCCGTGCAGTCTCAATGGCGGGGTGCGGGCCGGGGAATAGGCCTCTTGGCCGGGGTGAATAGTGTTGGAACACGGCCCGCGGAAATAGTAGCGGCTGGAGGTACCGGGGGCGATGCCCGCCCCGGGCCGGCGGCCAAGTTAAAAAAATAAATAATCCCCGTTCAGTCTCAATGGCAGGGTGCGGGCCGGCCCGGCGGCGAGTGCGGCGGGCAGCAGGCCTCTTGGACAGGTTGAGAGATAAAAAAATAATAATTCCCGTTCAGTCTCAATGGCAGGGTGCGGGCCGGCCCGGCGGCGATTGCGGCGGGCAGCAGGCCTCTTGGACAGGTTGAGAGATAAAAAAATAATAATTCCCATGCAGTCTCAATGGCGGGGTGCGGGCCGGGGAATAGGCCTCTTGGCCGGGGTGAATATGTTGGAACGCGGCGCGCGTAAATAGAAGCGGCTGGAGGTACCGGGGGCGAAGCCCGCCCCGGCCCGGAGGCCGAGTTAAAAAAAATAATAATCCCCGTTCAGTCTCAATGGCGGGGTGCGGGCCGGCCCGGCGGCGAGTGCGGCGGGCAGCAGGCCTCTTGGACAGGTTGAGAGATAAAAAAATAATAATTCCCGTGCAGTCTCAATGGCGGGGTGCGGGCCGGGGAATAGGCCTCTTGGCCGGGGTGAATAGTGTTGGAACACGGCCCGCGGAAATAGTAGCGGCTGGAGGTACCTGGGGCGATGCCCGCCCCGGCCCGGCGGCCAAGTTAAAAAAATAAATAATCCCCGTTCAGTCTCAATGGCAGGGTGCGGGCCGGCCCGGCGGCGATTGCGGCGGGCAGCAGGCCTCTTGGACAGGTTGAGAGATAAAAAAAATAATAATTCCCGTGCAGTCTCAATGGCGGGGTGCGGGCCGGGGAATAGGCCTCTTGGCCGGGGTGAATAGTGTTGGAACACGGCCCGCGGAAATAGTAGCGGCTGGAGGTACCGGGGGCGATGCCCGCCCCGGGCCGGCGGCCAAGTTAAAAAAATAAATAATCCCCGTTCAGTCTCAATGGCAGGGTGCGGGCCGGCCCGGCGGCGAGTGCGGCGGGCAGCAGGCCTCTTGGACAGGTTGAGAGATAAAAAAATAATAATTCCCGTGCAGTCTCAATGGCGGGGTGCGGGCCGGGGAATAGGCCTCTTGGCCGGGGTGAATAGTGTTGGAACACGGCCCGCGGAAATAGTAGCGGCTGGAGGTACCGGGGGCGATGCCCGCCCCGGCCCGGCGGCCAAGTTAAAAAAATAAATAATCCCCGTTCAGTCTCAATGGCAGGGTGCGGGCCGGCCCGGCGGCGATTGCGGCGGGCAGCAGGCCTCTTGGACAGGTTGAGAGATAAAAAAATAATAATTCCCATGCAGTCTCAATGGCGGGGTGCGGGCCGGGGAATAGGCCTCTTGGCCGGGGGGAATAGTGTTGGAACACGGCCCGCGGAAATAGTAGCGGCTGGAGGTACCGGGGGCGATGCCCGCCCCGGCCCGGCGGCCAAGTTAAAAAAATAAATAATCCCCGTTCAGTCTCAATGGCAGGGTGCGGGCCGGCCCGGCGGCGATTGCGGCGGGCAGCAGGCCTCTTGGACAGGTTGAGAGATATAAAAATAATAATTCCCGTGCAGTCTCAATGGCGGGGTGTGGGCCGGCCCGGCGGACGAGTGTGGCCGGGGAAGAGGCCTCTTGGCCGGGGTGAATATGTTGGAACGCGGCGCGCGTAAATAGAAGCGGCTGGAGGTACCGGGGGCGAAGCCCGCCCCGGCCCGGAGGCCGAGTTAAAAAAAATAATAATCCCTGTTCAGTCTCAATGGCGGGGTGCGGGCCGGCCCGGCGGCGAGTGCGGCGGGCAGCAGGCCTCTTGGACAGGTTGAGAGATAAAAAAAATAATAATTCCCGTGCAGTCTCAATGGCGGGGTGCGGGCCGGGGAATAGGCCTCTTGGCCGGGGTGAATAGTGTTGGAACACGGCCCGCGGAAATAGTAGCGGCTGGAGGTACCGGGGGCGATGCCCGCCCCGGCCCGGCGGCCAAGTTAAAAAAATAAATAATCCCCGTTCAGTCTCAATGGCAGGGTGCGGGCCGGCCCGGCGAAGATTGCGGCGGGCAGCAGGCCTCTTGGACAGGTTGAGAGATAAAAAAATAATAATTCCCGTGCAGTCTCAATGGCGGGGTGCGGGCCGGGGAATAGGCCTCTTGGCCGGGGTGAATAGTGTTGGAACACGGCCCGCGGAAATAGTAGCGGCTGGAGGTACCGGGGGCGATGCCCGCCCCGGGCCGGCGGCCAAGTTAAAAAAATAAATAATCCCCGTTCAGTCTCAATGGCAGGGTGCGGGCCGGCCCGGCGGCGAGTGCGGCGGGCAGCAGGCCTCTTGGACAGGTTGAGAGATAAAAAAATAATAATTCCCGTTCAGTCTCAATGGCAGGGTGCGGGCCGGCCCGGCGGCGATTGCGGCGGCCAGCAGGCCTCTTGGACAGGTTGAGAGATAAAAAAATAATAATTCCCATGCAGTCTCAATGGCGGGGTGCGGGCCGGGGAATAGGCCTCTTGGCCGGGGTGAATATGTTGGAACGCGGCGCGCGTAAATAGAAGCGGCTGGAGGTACCGGGGGCGAAGCCCGCCCCGGCCCGGAGGCCGAGTTAAAAAAAATAATAATCCCAGTTCAGTCTTAATGGCGGGGTGCGGGCCGGCCCGGCGGCGAGTGCGGCGGGCAGCAGGCCTCTTGGACAGGTTGAGAGATAAAAAAATAATAATTCCCATGCAGTCTCAATGGCGGGGTGCGGGCCGGGGAATAGGCCTCTTGGCCGGGGTGAATATGTTGGAACGCAGCGCGCGTAAATAGAAGCGGCTGGAGGTACCGGGGGCGAAGCCCGCCCCGGCCCGGAGGCCGAGTTAAAAAAAATAATAATCCCCGTTCAGTCTCAATGGCGGGGTGCGGGCCGGCCCGGCGGCGAGTGCGGCGGGCAGCAGGCCTCTTGGACAGGTTGAGAGATAAAAAAATAATAATTCCCGTACAGTCTCAATGGCGGGGTGCGGGCCGGGGAATAGGCCTCTTGGCCGGGGTGAATAGTGTTGGAACACGGCCCGCGGAAATAGTAGCGGCTGGAGGTACCGGGGGCGATGCCCGCCCCGGCCCGGCGGCCAAGTTAAAAAAATAAATAATCCCCGTTCAGTCTCAATGGCAGGGTGCGGGCCGGCCCGGCGGCGATTGCGGCGGCCAGCAGGCCTCTTGGACAGGTTGAGAGATAAAAAAATAATAATTCCCATGCAGTCTCAATGGCGGGGTGCGGGCCGGGGAATAGGCCTCTTGGCCGGGGTGAATAGTGTTGGAACACGGCCCGCGGAAATAGTAGCGGCTGGAGGTACCGGGGGCGATGCCCGCCCCGGCCCGGCGGCCAAGTTAAAAAAATAAATAATCCCCGTTCAGTCTCAATGGCAGGGTGCGGGCCGGCCCGGCGGCGAGTGCGGCGGGCATCAGGCCTCTTGGGCAGGTTGAGAGATAAAAAAATAATAATTCCCGTTCAGTCTCAATGGCAGGGTGCGGGCCGGCCCGGCGGCGATTGCGGCGGGCAGCAGGCCTCTTGGACAGGTTGAGAGATAAAAAAATAATAATTCCCATGCAGTCTCAATGGCGGGGTGCGGGCCGGGGAATAGGCCTCTTGGCCGGGGTGAATATGTTGGAACGCGGCGCGCGTAAATAGAAGCGGCTGGAGGTACCGGGGGCGAAGCCCGCCCCGGCCCGGAGGCCGAGTTAGATAAAATAATAATCCCCGTTCAGTCTCAATGGCGGGGTGCGGAACGGCCCGGCGGCGAGTGCGGCGGGCAGCAGGCCTCTTGGACAGGTTGAGAGATAAAAAAATAATAATTCCCGTGCAGTCTCAATGGCGGGGTGCGGGCCGGGGAATAGGCCTCTTGGCCGGGGTGAATAGTGTTGGAACACGGCCCGCGGAAATAGTAGCGGCTGGAGGTACCGGGGGCGATGCCCGCCCCGGCCCGGCGGCCAAGTTAAAAAAATAAATAATCCCCGTTCAGTCTCAATGGCAGGGTGCGGGCCGGCCCGGCGGCGATTGCGGCGGGCAGCAGGCCTCTTGGACAGGTTGAGAGATAAAAAAATAATAATTCCCGTGCAGTCTCAATGGCGGGGTGCGGGCCGGGGAATAGGCCTCTTGGCCGTGGTGAATAGAGTTGGAACACGGCCCGCGGAAATAGTAGCGGCTGGAGGTACCGGGGGCGATGCCCGGCCCGGGCCGGCGGCCAAGTTAAAAAAATAAATAATCCCCGTTCAGTCTCAATGGCAGGGTGCGGGCCGGCCCGGCGGCGAGTGCGGCGGGCAGCAGGCCTCTTGGACAGGTTGAGAGATAAAAAAATAATAATTCCCGTTCAGTCTCAATGGCAGGGTGCGGGCCGGCCCGGCGGCGATTGCGGCGGGCAGCAGGCCTCTTGGACAGGTTGAGAGATAAAAAAATAATAATTCCCATGCAGTCTCAATGGCGGGGTGTGGGCCGGGGAATAGGCCTCTTGGCCGGGGTGAATATGTTGGAACGCGGCGCGCGTAAATAGAAGCGGCTGGAGGTACCGGGGGCGAAGCCCGCCCCGGCCCGGAGGCCGAGTTAAAAAAAATAATAATCCCCGTTCAGTCTCAATGGCGGGGTGCGGGCCGGCCCGGCGGCGAGTGCGGCGGGCAGCAGGCCTCTTGGACAGGTTGAGAGATAAAAAAATAATAATTCCCGTGCAGTCTCAATGGCGGGGTGCGGGCCGGGGAATAGGCCTCTTGGCCGGGGTGAATATGTTGGAACGCGGCGCACGTAAATAGAAGCGGCTGGAGGTACCGGGGGCGATGCCCGCCCCGGCCCGGCGGCCGAGTTAAAAAAAATAATAATCCCCGTTCAGTCTCAATGGCGGGGTGCGGGCCGGCCCGGCGGCGAGTGCGGCGGGCAGCAGGCCTCTTGGACAGGTTGAGAGATAAAAAAATAATAATTCCCGTGTAGTCTCAATGGCGGGGTGCGGGCCGGGGAATAGGCCTCTTGGCCGGGGTGAATAGTGTTGGAACACGGCCCGCGGAAATAGTAGCGGCTGGAGGTACCGGGGGCGATGCCCGCCCCGGCCCGGCGGCCAAGTTAAAAAAATAAATAATCCCCGTTCAGTCTCAATGGCAGGGTGCGGGCCGGCCCGGCGGCGATTGCGGCGGGCAGCAGGCCTCTTGGACAGGTTGAGAGATAAAAAAATAATAATTCCCATGCAGTCTCAATGGCGGGGTGCGGGCCGGGGAATAGGCCTCTTGGCCGGGGTGAATAGTGTTGGAACACGGCCCGCGGAAATAGTAGCGGCTGGAGGTACCGGGGGCGATGCCCGCCCCGGCCCGGCGGCCAAGTTAAAAAAATAAATAATCCCCGTTCAGTGTCAATGGCAGGGTGCGGGCCGGCCCGGCGGCGAGTGCGGCGGGCAGCAGGCCTCTTGGACAGGTTGAGAGATAAAAAAATAATAATTCCCGTTCAGTCTCAATTGCAGGGTGCGGGCCGGCCCGGCGGCGATTGCGGCGGGCAGCAGGCCTCTTGGACAGGTTGAGAGATAAAAAAATAATAATTCCCATGCAGTCTCAATGGCGGGGTGCGGGCCGGGGAATAGGCCTCTTGGCCGGGGTGAATATGTTGGAACGCGGCGCGCGTAAATAGAAGCGGCTGGAGGTACCGGGGGCGAAGCCCGCCCTGGCCCGGAGGCCGAGTTCAAAAAAATAATAATCCCCGTTCAGTCTCAATGGCGGGGTGCGGGCCGGCCCGGCGGCGAGTGCGGCGGGCAGCAGGCCTCTTGGACAGGTTGAGAGATAAAAAAATAATAATTCCCGTGCAGTCTCAATGGCGGGGTGCGGGCCGGGGAATAGGCCTCTTGGCCGGGGTGAATAGTGTTGGAACACGGCCCGCGGAAATAGTAGCGGCTGGGGGTACCGGGGGCGATGCCCGCCCCGGCCCGGCGGCCAAGTTAAAAAAATAAATAATCCCCGTTCAGTCTCAATGGCAGGGTGCGGGCCGGCCCGGCGGCGATTGCGGCGGGCAGCAGGCCTCTTGGACAGGTTGAGAGATAAAAAAATAATAATTCCCGTGCAGTCTCAATGGCGGGGTGCGGGCCGGGGAATAGGCCTCTTGGCCGGGGTGAATAGTGTTGGAACACGGCCCGCGGAAATAGTAGCGGCTGGAGGTACCGGGGGCGATGCCCGCCCCGGGCCGGCGGCCAAGTTAAAAAAATAAATAATCCCGTTCAGTCTCAATGGCAGGGTGCGGGCCGGCCCGGCGGCGAGTGCGGCGGGCAGCAGGCCTCTTGGACAGGTTGAGAGATAAAAAAATAATAATTCCCGTTCAGTATCAATGGCAGGGTGCGGGCCGGCCCGGCGGCGATTGCGGCGGGCAGCAGGCCTCTTGGACAGGTTGAGAGATAAAAAAATAATAATTCCCATGCAGTCTCAATGGCGGGGTGCGGGCCGGGGAATAGGCCTCTTGGCCGGGGTGAATATGTTGGAGCGCGCCGCGCGTAAATAGAAGCGGCTGGAGGTACCGGGGGCGAAGCCCGCCCCGACCCGGAGGCCGAGTTAAAAAAAATAATAATCCCCGTTCAGTCTCAATGGCGGGGTGCGGGCCGGCCCAGCGGCGAGTGCGGCGGGCAGCAGGCCTCTTGGACAGGTTGAGAGATAAAAAAATAATAATTCCCGTGCAGTCTCAATGGCGGGGTGCGGGCCGGGGAATAGGCCTCTTGGCCGGGGTGAATAGTGTTGGAACACGGCCCGCGGAAATAGTAGCGGCTGGAGGTACCGGGGGCGATGCCCGCCCCTGCGGCCAAGTTAAAAAAATAAATAATCCCCGTTCAGTCTCAATGGCGGGGTGCGGGCCGGCCCGGCGGCGATTGCGGCGGGCAGCAGGCCTCTTGGACAGGTTGAGAGATAAAAAAATAATAATTCCCGTGCAGTCTCAATGGCGGGGTGCGGGCCGGGGAATAGGCCTCTTGGCCGGGGTGAATAGTGTTGGAACACGGCCCGCGGAAATAGTAGCGGCTGGAGGTACCGGGGGCGATGCCCGCCCCGGCCCGGCGGCCAAGTTAAAAAAATAAATAATCCCGTTCAGTCTCAATGGCAGGGTGCGGGCCGGCCCGGCGGCGATTGCGGCGGGCAGCAGGCCTCTTGGACAGGTTGAGAGATAAAAAAATAATAATTCCCATGCAGTCTCAATGGCGGGGTGCGGGCCGGGGAATAGGCCTCTTGGCCGGGGTGAATATGTTGGAACGCGGTGCGCGTAAATAGAAGCGGCTGGAGGTACCGGGGGCGAAGCCCGCCCCGGCCCGGAGGCCGAGTTAAAAAAAATAATAATCCCCGTTCAGTCTCAATGGCGGGGTGCGGGCCGGCCCGGCGGCGAGTGCGGCGGGCAGCAGGCCTCTTGGACAGGTTGAGAGATAAAAAAATTATAATTCCCGTGCAGTCTCAATGGCGGGGTGCGGGCCGGGGAATAGGCCTCTTGGCCGGGGTGAATAGTGTTGGAACACGGCCCGCGGAAATAGTAGCGGCTGGAGGTACCGGGGGCGATGCCCGCCCCGGCCCGGCGGCCAAGTTAAAAAAATAAATAATCCCCGTTCAGTCTCAATGGCAGGGTGCGGGCCGGCCCGGCGGCGATTGCGGCGGGCAGCAGGCCTCTTGGACAGGTTGAGAGATAAAAAAATAATAATTCCCATGCAGTCTCAATGGCGGGGTGCGGGCCGGGGAATAGGCCTCTTGGCCGGGGTGAATAGTGTTGGAACACGGCCCGCGGAAATAGTAGCGGCTGGAGGTACCGGGGGCGATGCCCGCCCCGGCCCGGCGGCCAAGTTAAAAAAATAAATAATCCCCGTTCAGTCTCAATGGCAGGGTGCGGGCCGGCCCGGCGGCGAGTGCGGCGGGCAGCAGGCCTCTTGGACAGGTTGAGAGATAAAAAAATAATAATTCCCGTTCAGTCTCAATGGCAGGGTGCGGGCCGGCCCGGCGGCGATTGCGGCGGGCAGCAGGCCTCTTGGACAGGTTGAGAGATAAAAAAATAATAATTCCCATGCAGTCTCAATGGCGGGGTGCGGGCCGGGGAATAGGCCTCTTGGCCGGGGTGAATATGTTGGAACGCGGCGCGCGTAAATAGAAGCGGCTGGAGGTACCGGGGGCGAAGCCCGCCCCGGCCCGGAGGCCGAGTTAAAAAAATAATAATCCCCGTTCAGTCTTAATGGCGGGGTGCGGGCCGGCCCGGCGGCGAGTGCGGCGGGCAGCAGGCCTCTTGGACAGGTTGAGAGATAAAAAAATAATAATTCCCGTGCAGTCTCAATGGCGGGGTGCGGGCCGGGGAATAGGCCTCTTGGCCGGGGTGAATAGTGTTGGAACACGGCCCGCGGAAATAGTAGCGGCTGGAGGTACCGGGGGCGATGCCCGCCCCGGGCCGGCGGCCAAGTTAAAAAAATAAATAATCCCCGTTCAGTCTCAATGGCAGGGTGCGGGCCGGCCCGGCGGCGATTGCGGCGGGCAGCAGGCCTCTTGGACAGGTTGAGAGATAAAAAAATAATAATTCCCGTGCAGTCTCAATGGCGGGGTGCGGGCCGGGGAATAGGCCTCTTGGCCGGGGTGAATAGTGTTGGAACACAGCCCGCGGAAATAGTAGCGGCTGGAGGTACCGGGGGCGATGCCCGCCCCGGGCCGGCGGCCAAGTTAAAAAAATAAATAATCCCCGTTCAGTCTCAATGGCAGGGTGCGGGCCGGCCCGGCGGCGATTGCGGCGGGCAGCAGGCCTCTTGGACAGGTTGAGAGATAAAAAAATAATAATTCCCATGCAGTCTCAATGGCGGGGTGCGGGCCGGGGAATAGGCCTCTTGGCCGGGGTGAATATGTTGGAACGCGGTGCGCGTAAATAGAAGCGGCTGGAGGTACCGGGGGCGAAGCCCGCCCCGGCCCGGAGGCCGAGTTAAAAAAAATAATAATCCCCGTTCAGTCTCAATGGCGGGGTGCGGGCCGGCCCGGCGGCGAGTGCGGCGGGCAGCAGGCCTCTTGGACAGGTTGAGAGATAAAAAAATTATAATTCCCGTGCAGTCTCAATGGCGGGGTGCGGGCCGGGGAATAGGCCTCTTGGCCGGGGTGAATAGTGTTGGAACACGGCCCGCGGAAATAGTAGCGGCTGGAGGTACCGGGGGCGATGCCCGCCCCGGCCCGGCGGCCAAGTTAAAAAAATAAATAATCCCCGTTCAGTCTCAATGGCAGGGTGCGGGCCGGCCCGGCGGCGATTGCGGCGGGCAGCAGGCCTCTTGGACAGGTTGAGAGATAAAAAAATAATAATTCCCATGCAGTCTCAATGGCGGGGTGCGGGCCGGGGAATAGGCCTCTTGGCCGGGGTGAATAGTGTTGGAACACGGCCCGCGGAAATAGTAGCGGCTGGAGGTACCGGGGGCGATGCCCGCCCCGGCCCGGCGGCCAAGTTAAAAAAATAAATAATCCCCGTTCAGTCTCAATGGCAGGGTGCGGGCCGGCCCGGCGGCGAGTGCGGCGGGCAGCAGGCCTCTTGGACAGGTTGAGAGATAAAAAAATAATAATTCCCGTTCAGTCTCAATGGCAGGGTGCGGGCCGGCCCGGCGGCGATTGCGGCGGGCAGCAGGCCTCTTGGACAGGTTGAGAGATAAAAAAATAATAATTCCCATGCAGTCTCAATGGCGGGGTGCGGGCCGGGGAATAGGCCTCTTGGCCGGGGTGAATATGTTGGAACGCGGCGCGCGTAAATAGAAGCGGCTGGAGGTACCGGGGGCGAAGCCCGCCCCGGCCCGGAGGCCGAGTTAAAAAAATAATAATCCCCGTTCAGTCTTAATGGCGGGGTGCGGGCCGGCCCGGCGGCGAGTGCGGCGGGCAGCAGGCCTCTTGGACAGGTTGAGAGATAAAAAAATAATAATTCCCGTGCAGTCTCAATGGCGGGGTGCGGGCCGGGGAATAGGCCTCTTGGCCGGGGTGAATAGTGTTGGAACACGGCCCGCGGAAATAGTAGCGGCTGGAGGTACCGGGGGCGATGCCCGCCCCGGGCCGGCGGCCAAGTTAAAAAAATAAATAATCCCCGTTCAGTCTCAATGGCAGGGTGCGGGCCGGCCCGGCGGCGATTGCGGCGGGCAGCAGGCCTCTTGGACAGGTTGAGAGATAAAAAAATAATAATTCCCGTGCAGTCTCAATGGCGGGGTGCGGGCCGGGGAATAGGCCTCTTGGCCGGGGTGAATAGTGTTGGAACACAGCCCGCGGAAATAGTAGCGGCTGGAGGTACCGGGGGCGATGCCCGCCCCGGGCCGGCGGCCAAGTTAAAAAAATAAATAATCCCCGTTCAGTCTCAATGGCAGGGTGCGGGCCGGCCCGGCGGCGAGTGCGGCGGGCAGCAGGCCTCTTGGACAGGTTGAGAGATAAAAAAATAATAATTCCCGTGCAGTCTCAATGGCGGGGTGCGGGCCGGGGAATAGGCCTCTTGGCCGGGGTGAATAGTGTTGGAACACGGCCCGCGGAAATAATAGCGGCTGGAGGTACCGGGGGCGATGCCCGCCCCGGCCCGGCGGCCAAGTTAAAAAAATAAATAATCCCCGTTCAGTCTCAATGGCAGGGTGCGGGCCGGCCCGGCGGCGATTGCGGCGGGCAGCAGGCCTCTTGGACAGGTTGAGAGATAAAAAAATAATAATTCCCATGCAGTCTCAATGGCGGGGTGCGGGCCGGGGAATAGGCCTCTTGGCCGGGGTGAATAGTGTTGGAACACAGCCCGCGGAAATAGTAGCGGCTGGAGGTACCGGGGGCGATGCCCGCCCCGGCCCGGCGGCCAAGTTAAAAAAATAAATAATCCCCGTTCAGTCTCAATGGCAGGGTGCGGGCCGGCCCGGCGGCGATTGCGGCGGGCAGCAGGCCTCTTGGACAGGTTGAGAGATAAAAAAATAATAATTCCCATGCAGTCTCAATGGCGGGGTGCGGGCCGGGGAATAGGCCTCTTGGCCGGGGTGAATAGTGTTGGAACACAGCCCGCGGAAATAGTAGCGGCTGGAGGTACCGGGGGCGATGCCCGCCCCGGCCCGGCGGCCAAGTTAAAAAAATAAATAATCCCCGTTTAGTCTCAATGGCAGGGTGCGGGCCGGCCCGGCGGCGATTGCGGCGGGCAGCAGGCCTCTTGGACAGGTTGAGAGATATAAAAATAATAATTCCCGTGCAGTCTCAATGGCGGGGTGCGGGCCGGCCCGGCGGACGAGTGTGGCCGGGGAAGAGGCCTCTTGGCCGGGGTGAATATGTTGGAACGCGGCGCGCGTAAATAGAAGCGGCTGGAGGTACCGGGGGCGAAGCCCGCCCCGGCCCGGAGGCCGAGTTAAAAAAAATAATAATCCCCGTTCAGTCTCAATGGCGGGGTGCGGGCCGGCCCGGCGGCGAGTGCGGCGGGCAGCAGGCCTCTTGGACAGGTTGAGAGATAAAAAAATAATAATTCCCGTGCAGTCTCAATGGCGGGGTGCGGGCCGGGGAATAGGCCTCTTGGCCGGGGTGAATAGTGTTGGAACACGGCCCGCGGAAATAGTAGCGGCTGGAGGTACCGGGGGCGATGCCCGCCCCGGCCCGGCGGCCAAGTTAAAAAAATAAATAATCCCCGTTCAGTCTCAATGGCAGGGTGCGGGCCGGCCCGGCGGCGATTGCGGCGGGCAGCAGGCCTCTTGGGCAGGTTGAGAGATAAAAAAATAATAATTCCCGTGCAGTCTCAATGGCGGGGTGCGGGCCGGCGAATAGGCCTCTTGGCCGGGGTGAATAGTGTTGGAACACGGCCCGCGGAAATAGTAGCGGCTGGAGGTACCGGGGGCGATGCCCGCCCCGGGCCGGCGGCCAAGTTAAAAAAATAAATAATCCCCGTTCAGTCTCAATGGCAGGGTGCGGGCCGGCCCGGCGGCGATTGCGGCGGGCAGCAGGCCTCTTGGACAGGTTGAGAGATAAAAAAATAATAATTCCCGTGCAGTCTCAATGGCGGGGTGCGGGCCGGGGAATAGGCCTCTTGGCCGGGGTGAATAGAGTTGGAACACGGCCCGCGGAAATAGTAGCGGCTGGAGGTACCGGGGGCGATGCCCGCCCCGGGCCGGCGGCCAAGTTAAAAAAATAAATAATCCCCGTTCAGTCTCAATGGCAGGGTGCGGGCCGGCCCGGCGGCGAGTGCGGCGGGCAGCAGGCCTCTTGGACAGGTTGAGAGATAAAAAAATAATAATTCCCGTTCAGTCTCAATGGCAGGGTGCGGGCCGGCCCGGCGGCGATTGCGGCGGGCAGCAGGCCTCTTGGACAGGTTGAGAGATAAAAAAATAATAATTCCCATGCAGTCTCAATGGCGGGGTGCGGGCCGGGGAATAGGCCTCTTGGCCGGGGTGAATATGTTGGAACGCGGCGCGCGTAAATAGAAGCGGCTGGAGGTACCGGGGGCGAAGCCCGCCCCGGCCCGGAGGCCGAGTTAAAAAAAATAATAATCCCCGTTCAGTCTCAATGGCGGGGTGCGGGCCGGCCCGGCGGCGAGTGCGGCGGGCAGCAGGCCTCTTGGACAGGTTGAGAGATAAAAAAATAATAATTCCCGTGCAGTCTCAATGGCGGGGTGCGGGCCGGGGAATAGGCCTCTTGGCCGGGGTGAATAGTGTTGGAACACGGCCCGCGGAAATAGTAGCGGCTGGAGGTACCGGGGGCGATGCCCGCCCCGGCCCGGCGGCCAAGTTAAAAAAATAAATAATCCCCGTTCAGTCTCAATGGCAGGGTGCGGGCCGGCCCGGCGGCGAGTGCGGCGGGCAGCAGGCCTCTTGGACAGGTTGAGAGATAAAAAAATAATAATTCCCGTTCAGTCTCAATGGCAGGGTGCGGGCCGGCCCGGCGGCGATTGCGGCGGGCAGCAGGCCTCTTGGACAGGTTGAGAGATAAAAAAATAATAATTCCCATGCAGTCTCAATGGCGGGGTGCGGGCCGGGGAATAGGCCTCTTGGCCGGGGTGAATATGTTGGAACGCGGCGCGCGTAAATAGAAGCGGCTGGAGGTACCGGGGGCGAAGCCCGCCCCGGCCCGGAGGCCGAGTTAAAAAAAATAATAATCCCCGTTCAGTCTCAATGGCGGGGTGCGGGCCGGCCCGGCGGCGAGTGCGGCGGGCAGCAGGCCTCTTGGACAGGTTGAGAGATAAAAAAATAATAATTCCCGTGCAGTCTCAATGGCGGGGTGCGGGCCGGGGAATAGGCCTCTTGGCCGGGGTGAATAGTGTTGGAACACGGCCCGCGGAAATAGTAGCGGCTGGAGGTACCGGGGGCGATGCCCGCCCCGGCCCGGCGGCCAAGTTAAAAAAATAAATAATCCCCGTTCAGTCTCAATGGCAGGGTGCGGGCCGGCCCGGCGGCGATTGCGGCGGGCAGCAGGCCTCTTGGACAGGTTGAGAGATAAAAAAATAATAATTCCCATGCAGTCTCAATGGCGGGGTGCGGGCCGGGGAATAGGCCTCTTGGCCGGGGTGAATAGTGTTGGAACACGGCCCGCGGAAATAGTAGCGGCTGGAGCTACCGGGGGCGATGCCCGCCCCGGCCCGGCGGCCAAGTTAAAAAAATAAATAATCCCCGTTCAGTCTCAATGGCAGGGTGCGGGCCGGCCCGGCGGCGAGTGCGGCGGGCATCAGGCCTCTTGGACAGGTTGAGAGATAAAAAAATAATAATTCCCGTTCAGTCTCAATGGCAGGGTGCGGGCCGGCCCGGCGGCGATTGCGGCGGGCAGCAGGCCTCTTGGACAGGTTGAGAGATAAAAAAATAATAATTCCCATGCAGTCTCAATGGCGGGGTGCGGGCCGGGGAATAGGCCTCTTGGCCGGGGTGAATATGTTGGAACGCGGCGCGCGTAAATAGAAGCGGCTGGAGGTACCGGGGGCGAAGCCCGCCCCGGCCCGGAGGCCGAGTTAAAAAAAATAATAATCCCCGTTCCAGTGTCAATGGCGGGGTGCGGGCCGTCCCGGCGGCGAGTGCGGCGGGCAGCAGGCCTCTTGGACAGGTTGAGAGATAAAAAAATAATAATTCCCGTGCAGTCTCAATGGCGGGGTGCGGGCCGGGGAATAGGCCTCTTGGCCGGGGTGAATAGTGTTGGAACACGGCCCGCGGAAATAGTAGCGGCTGGAGGTACCGGGGGCGATGCCCGCCCCGGCCCGGCGGCCAAGTTAAAAAAATAAATAATCCCCGTTCAGTCTCAATGGCAGGGTGCGGGCCGGCCCGGCGGCGATTGCGGCGGGCAGCAGGCCTCTTGGACAGGTTGAGAGATAAAAAAATAATAATTCCCGTGCAGTCTCAATGGCGGGGTGCGGGCCGGGGAATAGGCCTCTTGGCCGGGGTGAATAGTGTTGGAACACGGCCCGCGGAAATAGTAGCGGCTGGAGGTACCGGGGGCGATGCCCGCCCCGGGCCGGCGGCCAAGTTAAAAAAATAAATAATCCCCGTTCAGTCTCAATGGCAGGGTGCGGGCCGGCCCGGCGGCGAGTGCGGCGGGCAGCAGGCCTCTTGGACAGGTTGAGAGATAAAAAAATAATAATTCCCGTTCAGTCTCAATGGCAGGGTGCGGGCCGGCCCGGCGGCGATTGCGGCGGGCAGCAGGCCTCTTGGACAGGTTGAGAGATAAAAAAATAATAATTCCCATGCAGTCTCAATGGCGGGGTGCGGGCCGGGGAATAGGCCTCTTGGCCGGGGTGAATATGTTGGAACGCGGCGCGCGTAAATAGAAGCGGCTGGAGGTACCGGGGGCGAAGCCCGCCCCGGCCCGGACGCCGAGTTAAAAAAAATAATAATCCCCGTTCAGTCTCAATGGCGGGGTGCGGGCCGGCCCGGCGGCGAGTGCGGCGGGCAGCAGGCCTCTTGGACAGGTTGAGAGATAAAAAAAATAATAATTCCCGTGCAGTCTCAATGGCGGGGTGCGGGCCGGGGAATAGGCCTCTTGGCCGGGGTGAATAGTGTTGGAACACGGCCCGCGGAAATAGTAGCGGCTGGAGGTACCGGGGGCGATGCCCGCCCCGGGCCGGCGGCCAAGTTAAAAAAATAAATAATCCCCGTTCAGTCTCAATGGCAGGGTGCGGGCCGGCCCGGCGGCGAGTGCGGCGGGCAGCAGGCCTCTTGGACAGGTTGAGAGATAAAAAAATAATAATTCCCGTTCAGTCTCAATGGCAGGGTGCGGGCCGGCCCGGCGGCGATTGCGGCGGGCAGCAGGCCTCTTGGACAGGTTGAGAGATAAAAAAATAATAATTCCCATGCAGTCTCAATGGCGGGGTGCGGGCCGGGGAATAGGCCTCTTGGCCGGGGTGAATATGTTGGAACGCGGCGCGCGTAAATAGAAGCGGCTGGAGGTACCGGGGGCGAAGCCCGCCCCGGCCCGGAGGCCGAGTTAAAAAAAAATAATAATCCCCGTTCAGTCTTAATGGCGGGGTGCGGGCCGGCCCGGCGGCGATTGCGGCGGGCAGCAGGCCTCTTGGACAGGTTGAGAGATAAAAAAATAATAATTCCCGTACAGTCTCAATGGCGGGGTGCGGGCCGGGGAATAGGCCTCTTGGCCGGGGTGAATAGTGTTGGAACACGGCCCGCGGAAATAGTAGCGGCTGGAGGTACCGGGGGCGATGCCCGCCCCGGCCCGGCGGCCAAGTTAAAAAAATAAATAATCCCCGTTCAGTCTCAATGGCAGGGTGCGGGCCGGCCCGGCGGCGAGTGCGGCGGGCATCAGGCCTCTTGGGCAGGTTGAGAGATAAAAAAATAATAATTCCCGTTCAGTCTCAATGGCAGGGTGCGGGCCGGCCCGGCGGCGATTGCGGCGGGCAGCAGGCCTCTTGGACAGGTTGAGAGATAAAAAAATAATAATTCCCATGCAGTCTCAATGGCGGGGTGCGGGCCGGGGAATAGGCCTCTTGGCCGGGGTGAATATGTTGGAACGCGGCGCGCGTAAATAGAAGCGGCTGGAGGTACCGGGGGCGAAGCCCGCCCCGGCCCGGAGGCCGAGTTAAAAAAAATAATAATCCCCGTTCCAGTCTCAATGGCGGGGTGCGGGCCGGCCCGGCGGCGAGTGCGGCGGGCAGCAGGCCTCTTGGACAGGTTGAGAGATAAAAAAATAATAATTCCCGTGCAGTCTCAATGGCGGGGTGCGGGCCGGGGAATAGGCCTCTTGGCCGGGGTGAATAGTGTTGGAACACGGCCCGCGGAAATAGTAGCGGCTGGAGGTACCGGGGGCGATGCCCGCCCCGGCCCAGCGGCCAAGTTAAAAAAATAAATAATCCCCGTTCAGTCTCAATGGCAGGGTGCGGGCCGGCCCGGCGGCGATTGCGGCGGGCAGCAGGCCTCTTGGACAGGTTGAGAGATAAAAAAATAATAATTCCCGTGCAGTCTCAATGGCGGGGTGCGGGCCGGGGAATAGGCCTCTTGGCCGGGGTGAATAGTGTTGGAACACGGCCCGCGGAAATAGTAGCGGCTGGAGGTACCGGGGGCGATGCCCGCCCCGGCCGGCGGCCAAGTTAAAAAAATAAATAATCCCCGTTCAGTCTCAATGGCAGGGTGCGGGCCGGCCCGGCGGCGAGTGCGGCGGGCAGCAGGCCTCTTGGACAGGTTGAGAGATAAAAAAATTATAATTCCCGTTCAGTCTCAATGGCAGGGTGCGGGCCGGCCTGGCGGCGATTGCGGCGGGCAGCAGGCCTCTTGGACAGGTTGAGAGATAAAAAAATAATAATTCCCATGCAGTCTCAATGGCGGGGTGCGGGCCGGGGAATAGGCCTCTTGGCCGGGGTGAATATGTTGGAACGCGGCGCGCGTAAATAGAAGCGGCTGGAGGTACCGGGGGCGAAGCCCGCCCCGGCCCGGAGGCCGAGTTAAAAAAAATAATAATCCCCGTTCAGTCTTAATGGCGGGGTGCGGGCCGGCCCGGCGGCGAGTGCGGCGGGCAGCAGGCCTCTTGGACAGGTTGAGAGATAAAAAAATAATAATTCCCGTGCAGTCTCAATGGCGGGGTGCGGGCCGGGGAATAGGCCTCTTGGCCGGGGTGAATAGTGTTGGAACACGGTCCGCGGAAATAGTAGCGGCTGGAGGTACCGGGGGCGATGCCCGCCCCGGCCCGGCGGCCAAGTTAAAAAAATAAATAATCCCCGTTCAGTCTCAATGGCAGGGTGCGGGCCGGCCCGGCGGCGATTGCGGCGGGCAGCAGGCCTCTTGGACAGGTTGAGAGATAAAAAAATAATAATTCCCGTGCAGTCTCAATGGCGGGGTGCGGGCCGGGGAATAGGCCTCTTGGCCGGGGTGAATAGTGTTGGAACACGGCCCGCGGAAATAGTAGCGGCTGGAGGTACCGGGGGCGATGCCCGCCCCGGGCCGGCGGCCAAGTTAAAAAAATAAATAATCCCCGTTCAGTCTCAATGGCAGGGTGCGGGCCGGCCCGGCGGCGAGTGCGGCGGGCAGCAGGCCTCTTGGACAGGTTGAGAGATAAAAAAATAATAATTCCCGTTCAGTCTCAATGGCAGGGTGCGGGCCGGCCCGGCGGCGATTGCGGCGGGCAGCAGGCCTCTTGGACAGGTTGAGAGATAAAAAAATAATAATTCCCATGCAGTCTCAATGGCGGGGTGCGGGCCGGGGAATAGGCCTCTTGGCCGGGGTGAATATGTTGGAACGCAGCGCGCGTAAATAGAAGCGGCTGGAGGTACCGGGGGCGAAGCCCGCCCCGGCCCGGAGGCCGAGTTAAAAAAAATAATAATCCCCTTCCAGTCTCAATGGCGGGGTGCGGGCCGGCCCGGCGGCGAGTGCGGCGGGCAGCAGGCCTCTTGGACAGGTTGAGAGATAAAAAAATAATAATTCCCGTGCAGTCTCAATGGCGGGGTGCGGGCCGGGGAATAGGCCTCTTGGCCGGGGTGAATAGTGTTGGAACACGGCCCGCGGAAATAGTAGCGGCTGGAGGTACCGGGGGCGATGCCCGCCCCGGCCCGGCGGCCAAGTTAAAAAAATAAATAATCCCCGTTCAGTCTCAATGGCAGGGTGCGGGCCGGCCCGGCGGCGATTGCGGCGGGCAGCAGGCCTCTTGGACAGGTTGAGAGATAAAAAAATAATAATTCCCGTGCAGTCTCAATGGCGGGGTGCGGGCCGGGGAATAGGCCTCTTGGCCGGGGTGAATAGTGTTGGAACACGGCCCGCGGAAATAGTAGCGGCTGGAGGTACCGGGGGCGATGCCCGCCCCTGGCCGGCGGCCAAGTTAAAAAAATAAATAATCCCCGTTCAGTCTCAATGGCAGGGTGCGGGCCGGCCCGGCGGCGATTGCGGCGGGCAGCAGGCCTCTTGGACAGGTTGAGAGATAAAAAAATAATAATTCCCATGCAGTCTCAATGGCGGGGTGCGGGCCGGGGAATAGGCCTCTTGGCCGGGGTGAATATGTTGGAACGCGGCGCGCGTAAATAGAAGCGGCTGGAGGTACCGGGGGCGAAGCCCGCCCCGGCCCGGAGGCCGAGTTAAAAAAAATAATAATCCCTGTTCAGTCTCAATGGCGGGGTGCGGGCCGGCCCGGCGGCGAGTGCGGCGGGCAGCAGGCCTCTTGGACAGGTTGAGAGATAAAAAAAATAATAATTCCCGTGCAGTCTCAATGGCGGGGTGCGGGCCGGGGAATAGGCCTCTTGGCCGGGGTGAATAGTGTTGGAACACGGCCCGCGGAAATAGTAGCGGCTGGAGGTACCGGGGGCGATGCCCGCCCCGGGCCGGCGGCCAAGTTAAAAAAATAAATAATCCCCGTTCAGTCTCAATGGCAGGGTGCGGGCCGGCCCGGCGGCGAGTGCGGCGGGCAGCAGGCCTCTTGGACAGGTTGAGAGATAAAAAAATAATAATTCCCGTTCAGTCTCAATGGCAGGGTGCGGGCCGGCCCGGCGGCGATTGCGGCGGCCAGCAGGCCTCTTGGACAGGTTGAGAGATAAAAAAATAATAATTCCCATGCAGTCTCAATGGCGGGGTGCGGGCCGGGGAATAGGCCTCTTGGCCGGGGTGAATATGTTGGAACGCGGCGCGCGTAAATAGAAGCGGCTGGAGGTACCGGGGGCGAAGCCCGCCCCGGCCCGGAGGCCGAGTTAAAAAAAATAATAATCCCCGTTCAGTCTTAATGGCGGGGTGCGGGCCGGCCCGGCGGCGAGTGCGGCGGGCAGCAGGCCTCTTGGACAGGTTGAGAGATAAAAAAATAATAATTCCCATGCAGTCTCAATGGCGGGGTGCGGGCCGGGGAATAGGCCTCTTGGCCGGGGTGAATATGTTGGAACGCAGCGCGCGTAAATAGAAGCGGCTGGAGGTACCGGGGGCGAAGCCCGCCCCGGCCCGGAGGCCGAGTTAAAAAAAATAATAATCCCCGTTCAGTCTCAATGGCGGGGTGCGGGCCGGCCCGGCGGCGAGTGCGGCGGGCAGCAGGCCTCTTGGACAGGTTGAGAGATAAAAAAATAATAATTCCCGTACAGTCTCAATGGCGGGGTGCGGGCCGGGGAATAGGCCTCTTGGCCGGGGTGAATAGTGTTGGAACACGGCCCGCGGAAATAGTAGCGGCTGGAGGTACCGGGGGCGATGCCCGCCCCGGCCCGGCGGCCAAGTTAAAAAAATAAATAATCCCCGTTCAGTCTCAATGGCAGGGTGCGGGCCGGCCCGGCGGCGATTGCGGCGGCCAGCAGGCCTCTTGGACAGGTTGAGAGATAAAAAAATAATAATTCCCATGCAGTCTCAATGGCGGGGTGCGGGCCGGGGAATAGGCCTCTTGGCCGGGGTGAATAGTGTTGGAACACGGCCCGCGGAAATAGTAGCGGCTGGAGGTACCGGGGGCGATGCCCGCCCCGGCCCGGCGGCCAAGTTAAAAAAATAAATAATCCCCGTTCAGTCTCAATGGCAGGGTGCGGGCCGGCCCGGCGGCGAGTGCGGCGGGCATCAGGCCTCTTGGGCAGGTTGAGAGATAAAAAAATAATAATTCCCGTTCAGTCTCAATGGCAGGGTGCGGGCCGGCCCGGCGGCGATTGCGGCGGGCAGCAGGCCTCTTGGACAGGTTGAGAGATAAAAAAATAATAATTCCCATGCAGTCTCAATGGCGGGGTGCGGGCCGGGGAATAGGCCTCTTGGCCGGGGTGAATATGTTGGAACGCGGCGCGCGTAAATAGAAGCGGCTGGAGGTACCGGGGGCGAAGCCCGCCCCGGCCCGGAGGCCGAGTTAAAAAAAATAATAATCCCCGTTCCAGTCTCAATGGCGGGGTGCGGGCCGGCCCGGCGGCGAGTGCGGCGGGCAGCAGGCCTCTTGGACAGGTTGAGAGATAAAAAAATAATAATTCCCGTGCAGTCTCAATGGCGGGGTGCGGGCCGGGGAATAGGCCTCTTGGCCGGGGTGAATAGTGTTGGAACACGGCCCGCGGAAATAGTAGCGGCTGGAGGTACCGGGGGCGATGCCCGCCCCGGCCCGGCGGCCAAGTTAAAAAAATAAATAATCCCCGTTCAGTCTCAATGGCAGGGTGCGGGCCGGCCCGGCGGCGAGTGCGGCGGGCAGCAGGCCTCTTGGACAGGTTGAGAGATAAAAAAATAATAATTCCCGTTCAGTCTCAATGGCAGGGTGCGGGCCGGCCCGGCGGCGATTGCGGCGGGCAGCAGGCCTCTTGGACAGGTTGAGAGATAAAAAAATAATAATTCCCATGCAGTCTCAATGGCGGGGTGCGGGCCGGGGAATAGGCCTCTTGGCCGGGGTGAATATGTTGGAACGCGGCGCGCGTAAATAGAAGCGGCTGGAGGTACCGGGGGCGAAGCCCGCCCCGGCCCGGAGGCCGAGTTAAAAAAAATAATAATCCCCGTTCAGTCTCAATGGCGGGGTGCGGGCCGGCCCGGCGGCGAGTGCGGCGGGCAGCAGGCCTCTTGGACAGGTTGAGAGATAAAAAAATAATAATTCCCGTGCAGTCTCAATGGCGGGGTGCGGGCCGGGGAATAGGCCTCTTGGCCGGGGTGAATAGTGTTGGAACACGGCCCGCGGAAATAGTAGCGGCTGGAGGTACCGGGGGCGATGCCCGCCCCGGGCCGGCGGCCAAGTTAAAAAAATAAATAATCCCCGTTCAGTCTCAATGGCAGGGTGCGGGCCGGCCCGGCGGCGAGTGCGGCGGGCAGCAGGCCTCTTGGACAGGTTGAGAGATAAAAAAATAATAATTCCCGTGCAGTCTCAATGGCGGGGTGCGGGCCGGGGAATAGGCCTCTTGGCCGGGGTGAATAGTGTTGGAACACGGCCCGCGGAAATAGTAGCGGCTGGAGGTACCGGGGGCGATGCCCGCCCCGGCCCGGCGGCCAAGTTAAAAAAATAAATAATCCCCGTTCAGTCTCAATGGCAGGGTGCGGGCCGGCCCGGCGGCGATTGCGGCGGGCAGCAGGCCTCTTGGACAGGTTGAGAGATAAAAAAATAATAATTCCCATGCAGTCTCAATGGCGGGGTGCGGGCCGGGGAATAGGCCTCTTGGCCGGGGTGAATAGTGTTGGAACACAGCCCGCGGAAATAGTAGCGGCTGGAGGTACCGGGGGCGATGCCCGCCCCGGCCCGGCGGCCAAGTTAAAAAAATAAATAATCCCCGTTCAGTCTCAATGGCAGGGTGCGGGCCGGCCCGGCGGCGATTGCGGCGGGCAGCAGGCCTCTTGGACAGGTTGAGAGATAAAAAAATAATAATTCCCATGCAGTCTCAATGGCGGGGTGCGGGCCGGGGAATAGGCCTCTTGGCCGGGGTGAATAGTGTTGGAACACAGCCCGCGGAAATAGTAGCGGCTGGAGGTACCGGGGGCGATGCCCGCCCCGGCCCGGCGGCCAAGTTAAAAAAATAAATAATCCCCGTTCAGTCTCAATGGCAGGGTGCGGGCCGGCCCGGCGGCGATTGCGGCGGGCAGCAGGCCTCTTGGACAGGTTGAGAGATATAAAAATAATAATTCCCGTGCAGTCTCAATGGCGGTGCGGGCCGGCCCGGCGGACGAGTGTGGCCGGGGAAGAGGCCTCTTGGCCGGGGTGAATATGTTGGAACGCGGCGCGCGTAAATAGAAGCGGCTGGAGGTACCGGGGGCGAAGCCCGCCCCGGCCCGGAAGCCGAGTTAAAAAAAATAATAATCCCCGTTCAGTCTCAATGGCGGGGTGCGGGCCGGCCCGGCGGCGAGTGCCGCGGGCAGCAGGCCTCTTGGACAGGTTGAGAGATAAAAAAATAATAATTCCCGTTCAGTCTCAATGGCAGGGTGCGGGCCAGCCCGGCGGCGATTGCGGCGGGCAGCAGGCCTCTTGGACAGGTTGAGAGATAAAAAAATAATAATTCCCATGCAGTCTCAATGGCGGGGTGCGGGCCGGGGAATAGGCCTCTTGGCCGGGGTGAATAGTGTTGGAACACGGCCCGCGGAAATAGTAGCGGCTGGAGGTACCGGGGGCGATGCCCGCCCCGGGCCGGCAGCCAAGTTAAAAAAATAAATAATCCCCGTTCAGTCTCAATGGCAGGGTGCGGGCCGGCCCGGCGGCGATTGCGGCGGGCAGTAGGCCTCTTGGACAGGTTGAGAGATAAAAAAATAATAATTCCCATGCAGTCTCAATGGCGGGGTGCGGGCCGGGGAATAGGCCTCTTGGCCGGGGTGAATAGTGTTGGAACACGGCCCGCGGAAATAGTAGCGGCTGGAGGTACCGGGGGCGATGCCCGCCCCGGCCCGGCGGCCAAGTTAAAAAAATAAATAATCCCCGTTCAGTCTCAATGGCAGGGTGCGGGCCGGCCCGGCGGCGAGTGCGGCGGGCAGCAGGCCTCTTGGACAGGTTGAGAGATAAAAAAATAATAATTCCCGTTCAGTCTCAATGGCAGGGTGCGGGCCGGCCCGGCGGCGATTGCGGCGGGCAGCAGGCCTCTTGGACAGGTTGAGAGATAAAAAAAATAATAATTCCCATGCAGTCTCAATGGCGGGGTGCGGGCCGGGGAATAGGCCTCTTGGCCGGGGTGAATATGTTGGAACGCGCCGCGCGTAAATAGAAGCGGCTGGAGGTACCGGGGGCGTAGCCCGCCCCGGCCCGGAGGCAGAGTTAAAAAAAATAATAATTCCCGTTCAGTCTCAATGGCGGGGTGAGGGCCGGCCCGGCGGCGAGTGCGGCGGGCAGCAGGCCTCTTGGACAGGTTGAGAGATAAAAAAATAATAATTCCCGTGCAGTCTCAATGGCGGGGTGCGGGCCGGGGAATAGGCCTCTTGGCCGGGGTGAATAGTGTTGGAACGCGGCCCGCGGAAATAGTAGCGGCTGGAGGTACCGGGGGCGATGCCCGCCCCGGCCCAGCGGCCAAGTTAAAAAAATAAATAATCCCCGTTCAGTCTCAATGGCAGGGTGCGGGCCGGCCCGGCGGCGATTGCGGCGGGCAGCAGGCCTCTTGGACAGGTTGAGAGATATAAAAATAATAATTCCCGTGCAGTCTCAATGGCGGGGTGCGGGCCGGCCCGGCGGACGAGTGTGGCCGGGGAAGAGGCCTCTTGGCCGGGGTGAATATGTTGGAACGCGGCGCGCGTAAATAGAAGCGGCTGGAGGTACCGGGGGCGAAGCCCGCCCCGGCCCGGAGGCCGAGTTAAAAAAAATAATAATCACCGTTCAGTCTCAATGGCGGGGTGCGGAACGGCCCGGCGGCGAGTGCGGCGGGCAGCAGGCCTCTTGGACAGGTTGAGAGATAAAAAAATAATAATTCCCGTGCAGTCTCAATGGCGGGGTACGGGCCGGCCCGGCGGACGAGTGTGGCCGGGGAAGAGGCCTCTTGGCCGGGGTGAATATGTTGGAACGCGGCGCGCGTAAATAGAAGCGGCTGGAGGTACCGGGGGCGAAGCCCGCCCCGGCCCGGAGGCCGAGTTAAAAAAAATAATAATCCCCGTTCAGTCTCAATGGCGGGGTGCGGGCCGGCCCGGCGGCGAGTGCGGTGGGCAGCAGGCCTCTTGGACAGGTTGAGAGATAAAAAAATAATAATTCCCGTTCAGTCTCAATGGCGGGGTGCGGGCCGGCCCGGCGGACGAGTGTGGCCGGGGAAGAGGCCTCTTGGCCGGGGTGAATATGTTGGAACGCGGCGCGCGTAAATAGAAGCGGCTGGAGGTACCGGGGGCGAAGCCCGCCCCGGCCCGGAGGCCGAGTTAAAAAAAATAATAATCCCCGTTCAGTCTCAATGGCGGGGTGCGGGCCGGCCCGGCGGCGAGTGCGGCGGGCAGCAGGCCTCTTGGACAGGTTGAGAGATAAAAAAATAATAATTCCCGTGCAGTCTCAATGGCGGGGTGCGGGCCGGGGAATAGGCCTCTTGGCCGGGGTGAATAGTGTTGGAACACGGCCCGCAGAAATAGTAGCGGCTGGAGGTACCGGGGGCGATGCCCGCCCCGGCCCGGCGGCCAAGTTAAAAAAATAAATAATCCCCGTTCAGTCTCAATGGCAGGGTGCGGGCCGGCCCGGCGGCGATTGCGGCGGGCAGCAGGCCTCTTGGACAGGTTGAGAGATAAAAAAATAATAATTCCCATGCAGTCTCAATGGCGGGGTGCGGGCCGGGGAACAGGCCTCTTGGCCGGGGTGAATAGTGTTGGAACACGGCCCGCGGAAATAGTAGCGGCTGGAGGTACCGGGGGCGATGCCCGCCCCGGGCCGGCGGCCAAGTTAAAAAAATAAATAATCCCCGTTCAGTCTCAATGGCAGGGTGCGGGCCGGCCCGGCGGCGATTGCGGCGGGCAGTAGGCCTCTTGGACAGGTTTAGAGATAAAAAAATAATAATTCCCGTGCAGTCTCAATGGCGGGGTGCGGGCCGGGGAATAGGCCTCTTGGCCGGGGTGAATAGTGTTGGAACACGGCCCGCGGAAATAGTAGCGGCTGGAGGTACCGGGGGCGATGCCCGCCCCGGCCCGGCGGCCAAGTTAAAAAAATAAATAATCCCCGTTCAGTCTCAATGGCAGGGTGCGGGCCGGCCCGGCGGCGATTGCGGCGGGCAGCAGGCCTCTTGGACAGGTTGAGAGATAAAAAAATAATAATTCCCATGCAGTCTCAATGGCGGGGTGCGGGCCGGGGAATAGGCCTCTTGGCCGGGGTGAATAGTGTTGGAACACGGCCCGCGGAAATAGTAGCGGCTGGAGGTACCGGGGGCGATGCCCGCCCCGGCCCGGCGGCCAAGTTAAAAAAATAAATAATCCCCGTTCAGTCTCAATGGCAGGGTGCGGGCCGGCCCGGCGGCGAGTGCGGCGGGCAGCAGGCCTCTTGGACAGGTTGAGAGATAAAAAAATAATAATTCCCGTTCAGTCTCAATGGCAGGGTGCGGGCCGGCCCGGCGGCGATTGCGGCGGGCAGCAGGCCTCTTGGACAGGTTGAGAGATAAAAAAAATAATAATTCCCATGCAGTCTCAATGGCGGGGTGCGGGCCGGGGAATAGGCCTCTTGGCCGGGGTGAATATGTTGGAACGCGGCGCGCGTAAATAGAAGCGGCTGGAGGTACCGGGGGCGTAGCCCGCCCCGGCCCGGAGGCAGAGTTAAAAAAAATAATAATCCCGTTCAGTCTCAATGGCGGGGTGCGGGCCGGCCCGGCGGCGAGTGCGGCGGGCAGCAGGCCTCTTGGACAGGTTGAGAGATAAAAAAATAATAATTCCCGTGCAGTCTCAATGGCGGGGTGCGGGCCGGGGAATAGGCCTCTTGGCCGGGGTGAATAGTGTTGGAACACGGCCCGCGGAAATAGTAGCGGCTGGAGGTACCGGGGGCGATGCCCGCCCCGGCCCGGCGGCCAAGTTAAAAAAATAAATAATCCCCGTTCAGTCTCAATGGCAGGGTGCGGGCCGGCCCGGCGGCGAGTGCGGCGGGCAGCAGGCCTCTTGGACAGGTTGAGAGATAAAAAAATAATAATTCCCGTTCAGTCTCAATGGCAGGGTGCGGGCCGGCCCGGCGGCGATTGCGGCGGGCAGCAGGCCTCTTGGACAGGTTGAGAGATAAAAAAAATAATAATTCCCATGCAGTCTCAATGGCGGGGTGCGGGCCGGGGAATAGGCCTCTTGGCCGGGGTGAATATGTTGGAACGCGGCGCGCGTAAATAGAAGCGGCTGGAGGTACCGGGGGCGTAGCCCGCCCCGGCCCGGAGGCAGAGTTAAAAAAAATAATAATCCCCGTTCAGTCTCAATGGCGGGGTGCGGGCCGGCCCGGCGGCAAGTGCGGCGGGCAGCAGGCCTCTTGGACAGGTTGAGAGATAAAAAAATAATAATTCCCGTGCAGTCTCAATGGCGGGGTGCGGGCCGGGGAATAGGCCTCTTGGCCGGGGTGAATAGTGTTGGAACACGGCCCGCGGAAATAGTAGCGGCTGGAGGTACCGGGGGCGATGCCCGCCCCGGCCCGGCGGCCAAGTTAAAAAAATAAATAATCCCCGTTCAGTCTCAATGGCAGGGTGCGGGCCGGCCCGGCGGCGATTGCGGCGGGCAGCAGGCCTCTTGGACAGGTTGAGAGATAAAAAAATAATAATTCCCATGCAGTCTCAATGGCGGGGTGCGGGCCGGGGAATAGGCCTCTTGGCCGGGGTGAATAGTGTTGGAACACGGCCCGCGGAAATAGTAGCGGCTGGAGGTACCGGGGGCGATGCCCACCCCGGCCCGGCGGCCAAGTTAAAAAAATAAATAATCCCCGTTCAGTCTCAATGGCAGGGTGCGGGCCGGCCCGGCGGCGAGTGCGGCGGGCAGCAGGCCTCTTGGACAGGTTGAGAGATAAAAAAATAATAATTCCCGTTCAGTCTCAATGGCAGGGTGCGGGCCGGCCCGGCGGCGATTGCGGCGGGCAGCAGGCCTCTTGGACAGGTTGAGAGATAAAAAAAATAATAATTCCCATGCAGTCTCAATGGCGGGGTGCGGGCCGGGGAATAGGCCTCTTGGCCGGGGTGAATATGTTGGAACGCGGCGCGCGTAAATAGAAGCGGCTGGAGGTACCGGGGGCGTAGCCCGCCCCGGCCCGGAGGCAGAGTTAAAAAAAAAAATAATCCCCGTTCAGTCTCAATGGCGGGGTGCGGGCCGGCCCGGCGGCGAGTGCGGCGGGCAGCAGGCCTCTTGGACAGGTTGAGAGATAAAAAAATAATAATTCCCGTGCAGTCTCAATGGCGGGGTGCGGGCCGGGGAATAGGCCTCTTGGCCGGGGTGAATAGTGTTGGAACACGGCCCGCGGAAATAGTAGCGGCTGGAGGTACCGGGGGCGATGCCCGCCCCGGCCCGGCGGCCAAGTTAAAAAAATAAATAATCCCCGTTCAGTCTCAATGGCAGGGTGCGGGCCGGCCCGGCGGCGATTGCGGCGGGCAGCAGGCCTCTTGGACAGGTTGAGAGATAAAAAAAATAATAATTCCCATGCAGTCTCAATGGCGGGGTGCGGGCCGGGGAATAGGCCTCTTGGCCGGGGTGAATATGTTGGAACGCGGCGCGCGTAAATAGAAGCGGCTGGAGGTACCGGGGGCGTAGCCCGCCCCGGCCCGGAGGCAGAGTTAAAAAAAATAATAATCCCCGTTCAGTCTCAATGGCGGGGTGCGGGCCGCCCCGGCGGCGAGTGCGGCGGGCAGCAGGCCTCTTGGACAGGTTGAGAGATAAAAAAATAATAATTCCCGTGCAGTCTCAATGGTGGGGTGCGGGCCGGGGAATAGGCCTCTTGGCCGGGGTGAATAGTGTTGGAACACGGCCCGCGGAAATAGTAGCGGCTGGAGGTACCGGGGGCGATGCCCGCCCCGGCCCAGCGGCCAAGTTAAAAAAATAAATAATCCCCGTTCAGTCTCAATGGCGGGGTGCGGGCCGGCCCGGCGGCGATTGCGGCGGGCAGCAGGCCTCTTGGACAGGTTGAGAGATATAAAAATAATAATTCCCGTGCAGTCTCAATGGCGGGGTGCGGGCTGGCCCGGCGGACGAGTGTGGCCGGGGAAGAGGCCTCTTGGCCGGGGTGAATATGTTGGAACGCGGCGCGCGTAAATAGAAGCGGCTGGAGGTACCGGGGGCGAAGCCCGCCCCGGCCCGGAGGCCGAGTTAAAAAAAATAATAATCCCCGTTCAGTCTCAATGGCGGGGTGCGGAACGGCCCGGCGGCGAGTGCGGCGGGCAGCAGGCCTCTTGGACAGGTTGAGAGATAAAAAAATAATAATTCCCGTGCAGTCTCAATGGCGGGGTGCGGGCCGGGGAATAGGCCTCTTGGCCGGGGTGAATAGTGTTGGAACACGGCCCGCGGAAATAGTAGCGGCTGGAGGTACCGGGGGCGATGCCCGCCCCGGCCCGGCGGCCAAGTTAAAAAAATAAATAATCCCCGTTCAGTCTCAATGGCAGGGTGCGGGCCGGCCCGGCGGCGATTGCGGCGGGCAGCAGGCCTCTTGGACAGGTTGAGAGATAAAAAAATAATAATTCCCGTGCAGTCTCAATGGCGGGGTGCGGGCCGGGGAATAGGCCTCTTGGCCGTGGTGAATAGAGTTGGAACACGGCCCGCGGAAATAGTAGCGGCTGGAGGTACCGGGGGCGATGCCCGCCCCGGGCCGGCGGCCAAGTTAAAAAAATAAATAATCCCCGTTCAGTCTCAATGGCAGGGTGCGGGCCGGCCCGGCGGCGAGTGCGGCGGGCAGCAGGCCTCTTGGACAGGTTGAGAGATAAAAAAATAATAATTCCCGTTCAGTCTCAATGGCAGGGTGCGGGCCGGCCCGGCGGCGATTGCGGCGGGCAGCAGGCCTCTTGGACAGGTTGAGAGATAAAAAAATAATAATTCCCATGCAGTCTCAATGGCGGGGTGTGGGCCGGGGAATAGGCCTCTTGGCCGGGGTGAATATGTTGGAACGCGGCGCGCGTAAATAGAAGCGGCTGGAGGTACCGGGGGCGAAGCCCGCCCCGGCCCGGAGGCCGAGTTAAAAAAAATAATAATCCCCGTTCAGTCTCAATGGCGGGGTGCGGGCCGGCCCGGCGGCGAGTGCGGCGGGCAGCAGGCCTCTTGGACAGGTTGAGAGATAAAAAAATAATAATTCCCGTGCAGTCTCAATGGCGGGGTGCGGGCCGGGGAATAGGCCTCTTGGCCGGGGTGAATATGTTGGAACGCGGCGCACGTAAATAGAAGCGGCTGGAGGTACCGGGGGCGAAGCCCGCCCCGGCCCGGAGGCCGAGTTAAAAAAAATAATAATCCCCGTTCAGTCTCAATGGCGGGGTGCGGGCCGGCCCGGCGGCGAGTGCGGCGGGCAGCAGGCCTCTTGGACAGGTTGAGAGATAAAAAAATAATAATTCCCGTGCAGTCTCAATGGCGGGGTGCGGGCCGGGGAATAGGCCTCTTGGCCGGGGTGAATAGTGTTGGAACACGGCCCGCGGAAATAGTAGCGGCTGGAGGTACCGGGGGCGATGCCCGCCCCGGCCCGGCGGCCAAGTTAAAAAAATAAATAATCCCCGTTCAGTCTCAATGGCAGGGTGCGGGCCGGCCCGGCGGCGATTGCGGCGGGCAGCAGGCCTCTTGGACAGGTTGAGAGATAAAAAAATAATAATTCCCATGCAGTCTCAATGGCGGGGTGCGGGCCGGGGAATAGGCCTCTTGGCCGGGGTGAATAGTGTTGGAACACGGCCCGCGGAAATAGTAGCGGCTGGAGGTACCGGGGGCGATGCCCGCCCCGGCCCGGCGGCCAAGTTAAAAAAATAAATAATCCCCGTTCAGTCTCAATGGCAGGGTGCGGGCCGGCCCGGCGGCGATTGCGGCAGGCCTCTTGGACAGGTTGAGAGATAAAAAAATAATAATTCCCATGCAGTCTCAATGGCGGGGTGCGGGCCGGGGAATAGGCCTCTTGGCCGGGGTGAATAGTGTTGGAACACGGCCCGCGGAAATAGTAGCGGCTGGAGGTACCGGGGGCGATGCCCGCCCCGGGCCGGCGGCCAAGTTAAAAAAATAAATAATCCCGTTCAGTCTCAATGGCAGGGTGCGGGCCGGCCCTGCGGCGATTGCGGCGGGCAGCAGGCCTCTTGGACAGGTTGAGAGATATAAAAATAATAATTCCCGTGCAGTCTCAATGGCGGGGTGCGGGCCGGCCCGGCGGACGAGTGTGGCCGGGGAAGAGGCCTCTTGGCCGGGGTGAATATGTTGGAACGCGGCGCGCGTAAATAGAAGCGGCTGGAGGTACCGGGGGCGAAGCCCGCCCCGGCCCGGAGGCCGAGTTAAAAAAAATAATAATCCCCGTTCAGTCTCAATGGTGGGGTGCGGGCCGGCCCGGCGGCGAGTGCGGCGGGCAGCAGGCCTCTTGGACAGGTTGAGAGATAAAAAAAATCATAATTCCCATGCAGTCTCAATGGCGGGGTGCGGGCCGGCCCGGCGGACGAGTGTGGCCGGGGAAGAGGCCTCTTGGCCGGGATGAATATGTTGGAACGCGGCGCGCGTAAATAGAAGCGGCTGGAGGTACCGGGGGCGAAGCCCGCCCCGGCCCGGAGGCCGAGTTAAAAAAAATAATAATCCCCGTTCAGTCTCAATGGCGGGGTGCGGGCCGGCCCGGCGGCGAGTGCGGCGGGCAGCAGGCCTCTTGGACAGGTTGAGAGATAAAAAAATAATAATTCCCGTGCAGTCTCAATGGCGGGGTGCGGGCCGGCCCGGCGGACGAGTGTGGCCGGGGAAAAGGCCTCTTGGCCGGGGTGAATATGTTGGAACGCGGCGCGCGTAAATAGAAGCGGCTGGAGGTACCGGGGGCGAAGCCCGCCCCGGCCCGGAGGCCGAGTTAAAAAAAATAATAATCCCCGTTCAGTCTCAATGGCGGGGTGCGGGCCGGCCCGGCGGCGAGTGCGGCGGGCAGCAGGCCTCTTGGACAGGTTGAGAAATAAAAAAATAATAATTCCCGTACAGTCTCAATGGCGGGGTGCGGGCCGGCCCGGCGGACGAGTGCGGCGGGCAGCAGGCCTCTTGGACAGGTTGAGAGATAAAAAAAATAATAATTCCCGTGCAGTCTCAATGGCGGGGTGCGGGCCGGGGAATAGGCCTCTTGGCCGGGGTGAATAGTGTTGGAACACGGCCCGCGGAAATAGTAGCGGCTGGAGGTACCGGGGGCGATGCCCGCCCCGGCCCGGCGGCCAAGTTAAAAAAATAAATAATCCCGTTCAGTCTCGATGGCAGGGTGCGGGCCGGCCCGGCGGCGATTGCGGCGGGCAGCAGGCCTCTTGGACAGGTTGAGAGATAAAAAAATAATAATTCCCGTTCAGTCTCAATGGCAGGGTGCGGGCCGGCCCGGCGGCGATTGCGGCGGGCAGCAGGCCTCTTGGACAGGTTGAGAGATAAAAAAATAATAATTCCCATGCAGTCTCAATGGCGGGGTGCGGGCCGGGGAATAGGCCTCTTGGCCGGGGTGAATATGTTGGAACGCGGCGCGCGTAAATAGAAGCGGCTGGAGGTACCGGGGGCGAAGCCCGCCCCGGGCCGGAGGCCGAGTTAAAAAAATAATAATCCCCGTTCAGTCTTAATGGCGGGGTGCGGGCCGGCCCGGCGGCGAGTGCGGCGGGCAGCAGGCCTCTTGGACAGGTTGAGAGATAAAAAAATAATAATTCCCGTGCAGTCTCAATGGCGGGGTGCGGGCCGGGGAATAGGCCTCTTGGCCGGGGTGAATAGTGTTGGAACACGGCCCGCGGAAATAGTAGCGGCTGGAGGTACCGGGGGCGATGCCCGCCCCGGGCCGGCGGCCAAGTTAAAAAAATAAATAATCCCGTTCAGTCTCAATGGCAGGGTGCGGGCCGGCCCGGCGGCGAGTGCGGCGGGCAGCAGGCCTCTTGGACAGGTTGAGAGATAAAAAAATAATAATTCCCGTTCAGTCTCAATGGCAGGGTGCGGGCCGGCCCGGCGGCGATTGCGGCGGGCAGCAGGCCTCTTGGACAGGTTGAGAGATAAAAAAATAATAATTCCCATGCAGTCTCAATGGCGGGGTGCGGGCCGGGGAATAGGCCTCTTGGCCGGGGTGAATATGTTGGAACGCGGCGCGCGTAAATAGAAGCGGCTGGAGGTACCGGGGGCGAAGCCCGCCCCGGCCCGGAGGCCGAGTTAAAAAAATAATAATCCCCGTTTAGTCTTAATGGCGGGGTGCGGGCCGGCCCGGCGGCGAGTGCGGCGGGCAGCAGGCCTCTTGGACAGGTTGAGAGATAAAAAAATAATAATTCCCGTGCAGTCTCAATGGCGGGGTGCGGGCCGGGGAATAGGCCTCTTGGCCGGGGTGAATAGTGTTGGAACACGGCCCGCGGAAATAGTAGCGGCTGGAGGTACCGGGGGCGATGCCCGCCCCGGGCCGGCGGCCAAGTTAAAAAAATAAATAATCCCCGTTCAGTCTCAATGGCAGGGTGCGGGCCGGCGCGGCGGCGATTGCGGCGGGCAGCAGGCCTCTTGGACAGGTTGAGAGATAAAAAAATAATAATTCCCGTGCAGTCTCAATGGCGGGGTGCGGGCCGGGGAATAGGCCTCTTGGCCGGGGTGAATAGTGTTGGAACACGGCCCGCGGAAATAGTAGCGGCTGGAGGTACCGGGGGCGATGCCCGCCCCGGGCCGGCGGCCAAGTTAAAAAAATAAATAATCCCCGTTCAGTCTCAATGGCAGGGTGCGGGCCGGCCCGGCGGCGAGTGCGGCGGGCAGCAGGCCTCTTGGACAGGTTGAGAGATAAAAAAATAATAATTCCCGTTCAGTCTCAATGGCAGGGTGCGGGCCGGCCCGGCGGCGATTGCGGCGGGCAGCAGGCCTCTTGGACAGGTTGAGAGATAAAAAAATAATAATTCCCATGCAGTCTCAATGGCGGGGTGCGGGCCGGGGAATAGGCCTCTTGGCCGGGGTGAATATGTTGGAACGCGGCGCGCGTAAATAGAAGCGGCTGGAGGTACCGGGGGCGAAGCCCGCCCCGGCCCGGAGGCCGAGTTAAAAAAAATAATAATCCCCGTTCAGTCTCAATGGCGGGGTGCGGGCCGGCCCGGCGGCGAGTGCGGCGGGCAGCAGGCCTCTTGGACAGGTTGAGAGATAAAAAAATAATAATTCCCGTGCAGTCTCAATGGCGGGGTGCGGGCCGGGGAATAGGCCTCTTGGCCGGGGTGAATAGTGTTGGAACACGGCCCGCGGAAATAGTAGCGGCTGGAGGTACCTGGGGCGATGCCCGCCCCGGCCCGGCGGCCAAGTTAAAAAAATAAATAATCCCCGTTCAGTCTCAATGGCAGGGTGCGGGCCGGCCCGGCGGCGATTGCGGCGGGCAGCAGGCCTCTTGGACAGGTTGAGAGATAAAAAAAATAATAATTCCCGTGCAGTCTCAATGGCGGGGTGCGGGCCGGGGAATAGGCCTCTTGGCCGGGGTGAATAGTGTTGGAACACGGCCCGCGGAAATAGTAGCGGCTGGAGGTACCGGGGGCGATGCCCGCCCCGGGCCGGCGGCCAAGTTAAAAAAATAAATAATCCCCGTTCAGTCTCAATGGCAGGGTGCGGGCCGGCCCGGCGGCGAGTGCGGCGGGCAGCAGGCCTCTTGGACAGGTTGAGAGATAAAAAAATAATAATTCCCGTGCAGTCTCAATGGCGGGGTGCGGGCCGGGGAATAGGCCTCTTGGCCGGGGTGAATAGTGTTGGAACACGGCCCGCGGAAATAGTAGCGGCTGGAGGTACCGGGGGCGATGCCCGCCCCGGCCCGGCGGCCAAGTTAAAAAAATAAATAATCCCCGTTCAGTCTCAATGGCAGGGTGCGGGCCGGCCCGGCGGCGATTGCGGCGGGCAGCAGGCCTCTTGGACAGGTTGAGAGATAAAAAAATAATAATTCCCATGCAGTCTCAATGGCGGGGTGCGGGCCGGGGAATAGGCCTCTTGGCCGGGGGGAATAGTGTTGGAACACGGCCCGCGGAAATAGTAGCGGCTGGAGGTACCGGGGGCGATGCCCGCCCCGGCCCGGCGGCCAAGTTAAAAAAATAAATAATCCCCGTTCAGTCTCAATGGCAGGGTGCGGGCCGGCCCGGCGGCGATTGCGGCGGGCAGCAGGCCTCTTGGACAGGTTGAGAGATATAAAAATAATAATTCCCGTGCAGTCTCAATGGCGGGGTGTGGGCCGGCCCGGCGGACGAGTGTGGCCGGGGAAGAGGCCTCTTGGCCGGGGTGAATATGTTGGAACGCGGCGCGCGTAAATAGAAGCGGCTGGAGGTACCGGGGGCGAAGCCCGCCCCGGCCCGGAGGCCGAGTTAAAAAAAATAATAATCCCTGTTCAGTCTCAATGGCGGGGTGCGGGCCGGCCCGGCGGCGAGTGCGGCGGGCAGCAGGCCTCTTGGACAGGTTGAGAGATAAAAAAAATAATAATTCCCGTGCAGTCTCAATGGCGGGGTGCGGGCCGGGGAATAGGCCTCTTGGCCGGGGTGAATAGTGTTGGAACACGGCCCGCGGAAATAGTAGCGGCTGGAGGTACCGGGGGCGATGCCCGCCCCGGCCCGGCGGCCAAGTTAAAAAAATAAATAATCCCCGTTCAGTCTCAATGGCAGGGTGCGGGCCGGCCCGGCGAAGATTGCGGCGGGCAGCAGGCCTCTTGGACAGGTTGAGAGATAAAAAAATAATAATTCCCGTGCAGTCTCAATGGCGGGGTGCGGGCCGGGGAATAGGCCTCTTGGCCGGGGTGAATAGTGTTGGAACACGGCCCGCGGAAATAGTAGCGGCTGGAGGTACCGGGGGCGATGCCCGCCCCGGGCCGGCGGCCAAGTTAAAAAAATAAATAATCCCCGTTCAGTCTCAATGGCAGGGTGCGGGCCGGCCCGGCGGCGAGTGCGGCGGGCAGCAGGCCTCTTGGACAGGTTGAGAGATAAAAAAATAATAATTCCCGTTCAGTCTCAATGGCAGGGTGCGGGCCGGCCCGGCGGCGATTGCGGCGGCCAGCAGGCCTCTTGGACAGGTTGAGAGATAAAAAAATAATAATTCCCATGCAGTCTCAATGGCGGGGTGCGGGCCGGGGAATAGGCCTCTTGGCCGGGGTGAATATGTTGGAACGCGGCGCGCGTAAATAGAAGCGGCTGGAGGTACCGGGGGCGAAGCCCGCCCCGGCCCGGAGGCCGAGTTAAAAAAAATAATAATCCCAGTTCAGTCTTAATGGCGGGGTGCGGGCCGGCCCGGCGGCGAGTGCGGCGGGCAGCAGGCCTCTTGGACAGGTTGAGAGATAAAAAAATAATAATTCCCATGCAGTCTCAATGGCGGGGTGCGGGCCGGGGAATAGGCCTCTTGGCCGGGGTGAATATGTTGGAACGCAGCGCGCGTAAATAGAAGCGGCTGGAGGTACCGGGGGCGAAGCCCGCCCCGGCCCGGAGGCCGAGTTAAAAAAAATAATAATCCCCGTTCAGTCTCAATGGCGGGGTGCGGGCCGGCCCGGCGGCGAGTGCGGCGGGCAGCAGGCCTCTTGGACAGGTTGAGAGATAAAAAAATAATAATTCCCGTACAGTCTCAATGGCGGGGTGCGGGCCGGGGAATAGGCCTCTTGGCCGGGGTGAATAGTGTTGGAACACGGCCCGCGGAAATAGTAGCGGCTGGAGGTACCGGGGGCGATGCCCGCCCCGGCCCGGCGGCCAAGTTAAAAAAATAAATAATCCCCGTTCAGTCTCAATGGCAGGGTGCGGGCCGGCCCGGCGGCGATTGCGGCGGCCAGCAGGCCTCTTGGACAGGTTGAGAGATAAAAAAATAATAATTCCCATGCAGTCTCAATGGCGGGGTGCGGGCCGGGGAATAGGCCTCTTGGCCGGGGTGAATAGTGTTGGAACACGGCCCGCGGAAATAGTAGCGGCTGGAGGTACCGGGGGCGATGCCCGCCCCGGCCCGGCGGCCAAGTTAAAAAAATAAATAATCCCCGTTCAGTCTCAATGGCAGGGTGCGGGCCGGCCCGGCGGCGAGTGCGGCGGGCATCAGGCCTCTTGGGCAGGTTGAGAGATAAAAAAATAATAATTCCCGTTCAGTCTCAATGGCAGGGTGCGGGCCGGCCCGGCGGCGATTGCGGCGGGCAGCAGGCCTCTTGGACAGGTTGAGAGATAAAAAAATAATAATTCCCATGCAGTCTCAATGGCGGGGTGCGGGCCGGGGAATAGGCCTCTTGGCCGGGGTGAATATGTTGGAACGCGGCGCGCGTAAATAGAAGCGGCTGGAGGTACCGGGGGCGAAGCCCGCCCCGGCCCGGAGGCCGAGTTAAAAAAAATAATAATCCCCGTTCCAGTCTCAATGGCGGGGTGCGGGCCGGCCCGGCGGCGAGTGCGGCGGGCAGCAGGCCTCTTGGACAGGTTGAGAGATAAAAAAATAATAATTCCCGTGCAGTCTCAATGGCGGGGTGCGGGCCGGGGAATAGGCCTCTTGGCCGGGGTGAATAGTGTTGGAACACGGCCCGCGGAAATAGTAGCGGCTGGAGGTACCGGGGGCGATGCCCGCCCCGGCCCGGCGGCCAAGTTAAAAAAATAAATAATCCCCGTTCAGTCTCAATGGCAGGGTGCGGGCCGGCCCGGCGGCGAGTGCGGCGGGCAGCAGGCCTCTTGGACAGGTTGAGAGATAAAAAAATAATAATTCCCGTTCAGTCTCAATGGCAGGGTGCGGGCCGGCCCGGCGGCGATTGCGGCGGGCAGCAGGCCTCTTGGACAGGTTGAGAGATAAAAAAATAATAATTCCCATGCAGTCTCAATGGCGGGGTGCGGGCCGGGGAATAGGCCTCTTGGCCGGGGTGAATATGTTGGAACGCGGCGCGCGTAAATAGAAGCGGCTGGAGGTACCGGGGGCGAAGCCCGCCCCGGCCCGGAGGCCGAGTTAAAAAAAATAATAATCCCCGTTCAGTCTCAATGGCGGGGTGCGGGCCGGCCCGGCGGCGAGTGCGGCGGGCAGCAGGCCTCTTGGACAGGTTGAGAGATAAAAAAATAATAATTCCCGTGCAGTCTCAATGGCGGGGTGCGGGCCGGGGAATAGGCCTCTTGGCCGGGGTGAATAGTGTTGGAACACGGCCCGCGGAAATAGTAGCGGCTGGAGGTACCGGGGGCGATGCCCGCCCCGGGCCGGCGGCCAAGTTAAAAAAATAAATAATCCCCGTTCAGTCTCAATGGCAGGGTGCGGGCCGGCCCGGCGGCGAGTGCGGCGGGCAGCAGGCCTCTTGGACAGGTTGAGAGATACAGTAAAAAAATAATAATTCCCGTGCAGTCTCAATGGCGGGGTGCGGGCCGGGGAATAGGCCTCTTGGCCGGGGTGAATAGTGTTGGAACACGGCCCGCGGAAATAGTAGCGGCTGGAGGTACCGGGGGCGATGCCCGCCCCGGCCCGGCGGCCAAGTTAAAAAAATAAATAATCCCCGTTCAGTCTCAATGGCAGGGTGCGGGCCGGCCCGGCGGCGATTGCGGCGGGCAGCAGGCCTCTTGGACAGGTTGAGAGATAAAAAAATAATAATTCCCATGCAGTCTCAATGGCGGGGTGCGGGCCGGGGAATAGGCCTCTTGGCCGGGGTGAATAGTGTTGGAACACAGCCCGCGGAAATAGTAGCGGCTGGAGGTACCGGGGGCGATGCCCGCCCCGGCCCGGCGGCCAAGTTAAAAAAATAAATAATCCCCGTTCAGTCTCAATGGCAGGGTGCGGGCCGGCCCGGCGGCGATTGCGGCGGGCAGCAGGCCTCTTGGACAGGTTGAGAGATAAAAAAATAATAATTCCCATGCAGTCTCAATGGCGGGGTGCGGGCCGGGGAATAGGCCTCTTGGCCGGGGTGAATAGTGTTGGAACACAGCCCGCGGAAATAGTAGCGGCTGGAGGTACCGGGGGCGATGCCCGCCCCGGCCCGGCGGCCAAGTTAAAAAAATAAATAATCCCCGTTCAGTCTCAATGGCAGGGTGCGGGCCGGCCCGGCGGCGATTGTGGCGGGCAGCAGGCCTCTTGGACAGGTTGAGAGATATAAAAATAATAATTCCCGTGCAGTCTCAATGGCGGTGCGGGCCGGCCCGGCGGACGAGTGTGGCCGGGGAAGAGGCCTCTTGGCCGGGGTGAATATGTTGGAACGCGGCGCGCGTAAATAGAAGCGGCTGGAGGTACCGGGGGCGAAGCCCGCCCCGGCCCGGAAGCCGAGTTAAAAAAAATAATAATCCCCGTTCAGTCTCAATGGCGGGGTGCGGGCCGGCCCGGCGGCGAGTGCCGCGGGCAGCAGGCCTCTTGGACAGGTTGAGAGATAAAAAAATAATAATTCCCGTTCAGTCTCAATGGCAGGGTGCGGGCCAGCCCGGCGGCGATTGCGGCGGGCAGCAGGCCTCTTGGACAGGTTGAGAGATAAAAAAATAATAATTCCCATGCAGTCTCAATGGCGGGGTGCGGGCCGGGGAATAGGCCTCTTGGCCGGGGTGAATAGTGTTGGAACACGGCCCGCGGAAATAGTAGCGGCTGGAGGTACCGGGGGCGATGCCCGCCCCGGGCCGGCAGCCAAGTTAAAAAAATAAATAATCCCCGTTCAGTCTCAATGGCAGGGTGCGGGCCGGCCCGGCGGCGATTGCGGCGGGCAGTAGGCCTCTTGGACAGGTTGAGAGATAAAAAAATAATAATTCCCATGCAGTCTCAATGGCGGGGTGCGGGCCGGGGAATAGGCCTCTTGGCCGGGGTGAATAGTGTTGGAACACGGCCCGCGGAAATAGTAGCGGCTGGAGGTACCGGGGGCGATGCCCGCCCCGGCCCGGCGGCCAAGTTAAAAAAATAAATAATCCCCGTTCAGTCTCAATGGCAGGGTGCGGGCCGGCCCGGCGGCGAGTGCGGCGGGCAGCAGGCCTCTTGGACAGGTTGAGAGATAAAAAAATAATAATTCCCGTTCAGTCTCAATGGCAGGGTGCGGGCCGGCCCGGCGGCGATTGCGGCGGGCAGCAGGCCTCTTGGACAGGTTGAGAGATAAAAAAAATAATAATTCCCATGCAGTCTCAATGGCGGGGTGCGGGCCGGGGAATAGGCCTCTTGGCCGGGGTGAATATGTTGGAACGCGCCGCGCGTAAATAGAAGCGGCTGGAGGTACCGGGGGCGTAGCCCGCCCCGGCCCGGAGGCAGAGTTAAAAAAAATAATAATTCCCGTTCAGTCTCAATGGCGGGGTGAGGGCCGGCCCGGCGGCGAGTGCGGCGGGCAGCAGGCCTCTTGGACAGGTTGAGAGATAAAAAAATAATAATTCCCGTGCAGTCTCAATGGCGGGGTGCGGGCCGGGGAATAGGCCTCTTGGCCGGGGTGAATAGTGTTGGAACGCGGCCCGCGGAAATAGTAGCGGCTGGAGGTACCGGGGGCGATGCCCGCCCCGGCCCAGCGGCCAAGTTAAAAAAATAAATAATCCCCGTTCAGTCTCAATGGCAGGGTGCGGGCCGGCCCGGCGGCGATTGCGGCGGGCAGCAGGCCTCTTGGACAGGTTGAGAGATATAAAAATAATAATTCCCGTGCAGTCTCAATGGCGGGGTGCGGGCCGGCCCGGCGGACGAGTGTGGCCGGGGAAGAGGCCTCTTGGCCGGGGTGAATATGTTGGAACGCGGCGCGCGTAAATAGAAGCGGCTGGAGGTACCGGGGGCGAAGCCCGCCCCGGCCCGGAGGCCGAGTTAAAAAAAATAATAATCACCGTTCAGTCTCAATGGCGGGGTGCGGAACGGCCCGGCGGCGAGTGCGGCGGGCAGCAGGCCTCTTGGACAGGTTGAGAGATAAAAAAATAATAATTCCCGTGCAGTCTCAATGGCGGGGTACGGGCCGGCCCGGCGGACGAGTGTGGCCGGGGAAGAGGCCTCTTGGCCGGGGTGAATATGTTGGAACGCGGCGCGCGTAAATAGAAGCGGCTGGAGGTACCGGGGGCGAAGCCCGCCCCGGCCCGGAGGCCGAGTTAAAAAAAATAATAATCCCCGTTCAGTCTCAATGGCGGGGTGCGGGCCGGCCCGGCGGCGAGTGCGGTGGGCAGCAGGCCTCTTGGACAGGTTGAGAGATAAAAAAATAATAATTCCCGTTCAGTCTCAATGGCGGGGTGCGGGCCGGCCCGGCGGACGAGTGTGGCCGGGGAAGAGGCCTCTTGGCCGGGGTGAATATGTTGGAACGCGGCGCGCGTAAATAGAAGCGGCTGGAGGTACCGGGGGCGAAGCCCGCCCCGGCCCGGAGGCCGAGTTAAAAAAAATAATAATCCCCGTTCAGTCTCAATGGCGGGGTGCGGGCCGGCCCGGCGGCGAGTGCGGCGGGCAGCAGGCCTCTTGGACAGGTTGAGAGATAAAAAAATAATAATTCCCGTGCAGTCTCAATGGCGGGGTGCGGGCCGGGGAATAGGCCTCTTGGCCGGGGTGAATAGTGTTGGAACACGGCCCGCAGAAATAGTAGCGGCTGGAGGTACCGGGGGCGATGCCCGCCCCGGCCCGGCGGCCAAGTTAAAAAAATAAATAATCCCCGTTCAGTCTCAATGGCAGGGTGCGGGCCGGCCCGGCGGCGATTGCGGCGGGCAGCAGGCCTCTTGGACAGGTTGAGAGATAAAAAAATAATAATTCCCATGCAGTCTCAATGGCGGGGTGCGGGCCGGGGAACAGGCCTCTTGGCCGGGGTGAATAGTGTTGGAACACGGCCCGCGGAAATAGTAGCGGCTGGAGGTACCGGGGGCGATGCCCGCCCCGGGCCGGCGGCCAAGTTAAAAAAATAAATAATCCCCGTTCAGTCTCAATGGCAGGGTGCGGGCCGGCCCGGCGGCGATTGCGGCGGGCAGTAGGCCTCTTGGACAGGTTTAGAGATAAAAAAATAATAATTCCCGTGCAGTCTCAATGGCGGGGTGCGGGCCGGGGAATAGGCCTCTTGGCCGGGGTGAATAGTGTTGGAACACGGCCCGCGGAAATAGTAGCGGCTGGAGGTACCGGGGGCGATGCCCGCCCCGGCCCGGCGGCCAAGTTAAAAAAATAAATAATCCCCGTTCAGTCTCAATGGCAGGGTGCGGGCCGGCCCGGCGGCGATTGCGGCGGGCAGCAGGCCTCTTGGACAGGTTGAGAGATAAAAAAATAATAATTCCCATGCAGTCTCAATGGCGGGGTGCGGGCCGGGGAATAGGCCTCTTGGCCGGGGTGAATAGTGTTGGAACACGGCCCGCGGAAATAGTAGCGGCTGGAGGTACCGGGGGCGATGCCCGCCCCGGCCCGGCGGCCAAGTTAAAAAAATAAATAATCCCCGTTCAGTCTCAATGGCAGGGTGCGGGCCGGCCCGGCGGCGAGTGCGGCGGGCAGCAGGCCTCTTGGACAGGTTGAGAGATAAAAAAATAATAATTCCCGTTCAGTCTCAATGGCAGGGTGCGGGCCGGCCCGGCGGCGATTGCGGCGGGCAGCAGGCCTCTTGGACAGGTTGAGAGATAAAAAAAATAATAATTCCCATGCAGTCTCAATGGCGGGGTGCGGGCCGGGGAATAGGCCTCTTGGCCGGGGTGAATATGTTGGAACGCGGCGCGCGTAAATAGAAGCGGCTGGAGGTACCGGGGGCGTAGCCCGCCCCGGCCCGGAGGCAGAGTTAAAAAAAATAATAATCCCGTTCAGTCTCAATGGCGGGGTGCGGGCCGGCCCGGCGGCGAGTGCGGCGGGCAGCAGGCCTCTTGGACAGGTTGAGAGATAAAAAAATAATAATTCCCGTGCAGTCTCAATGGCGGGGTGCGGGCCGGGGAATAGGCCTCTTGGCCGGGGTGAATAGTGTTGGAACACGGCCCGCGGAAATAGTAGCGGCTGGAGGTACCGGGGGCGATGCCCGCCCCGGCCCGGCGGCCAAGTTAAAAAAATAAATAATCCCCGTTCAGTCTCAATGGCAGGGTGCGGGCCGGCCCGGCGGCGAGTGCGGCGGGCAGCAGGCCTCTTGGACAGGTTGAGAGATAAAAAAATAATAATTCCCGTTCAGTCTCAATGGCAGGGTGCGGGCCGGCCCGGCGGCGATTGCGGCGGGCAGCAGGCCTCTTGGACAGGTTGAGAGATAAAAAAAATAATAATTCCCATGCAGTCTCAATGGCGGGGTGCGGGCCGGGGAATAGGCCTCTTGGCCGGGGTGAATATGTTGGAACGCGGCGCGCGTAAATAGAAGCGGCTGGAGGTACCGGGGGCGTAGCCCGCCCCGGCCCGGAGGCAGAGTTAAAAAAAATAATAATCCCCGTTCAGTCTCAATGGCGGGGTGCGGGCCGGCCCGGCGGCAAGTGCGGCGGGCAGCAGGCCTCTTGGACAGGTTGAGAGATAAAAAAATAATAATTCCCGTGCAGTCTCAATGGCGGGGTGCGGGCCGGGGAATAGGCCTCTTGGCCGGGGTGAATAGTGTTGGAACACGGCCCGCGGAAATAGTAGCGGCTGGAGGTACCGGGGGCGATGCCCGCCCCGGCCCGGCGGCCAAGTTAAAAAAATAAATAATCCCCGTTCAGTCTCAATGGCAGGGTGCGGGCCGGCCCGGCGGCGATTGCGGCGGGCAGCAGGCCTCTTGGACAGGTTGAGAGATAAAAAAATAATAATTCCCATGCAGTCTCAATGGCGGGGTGCGGGCCGGGGAATAGGCCTCTTGGCCGGGGTGAATAGTGTTGGAACACGGCCCGCGGAAATAGTAGCGGCTGGAGGTACCGGGGGCGATGCCCACCCCGGCCCGGCGGCCAAGTTAAAAAAATAAATAATCCCCGTTCAGTCTCAATGGCAGGGTGCGGGCCGGCCCGGCGGCGAGTGCGGCGGGCAGCAGGCCTCTTGGACAGGTTGAGAGATAAAAAAATAATAATTCCCGTTCAGTCTCAATGGCAGGGTGCGGGCCGGCCCGGCGGCGATTGCGGCGGGCAGCAGGCCTCTTGGACAGGTTGAGAGATAAAAAAAATAATAATTCCCATGCAGTCTCAATGGCGGGGTGCGGGCCGGGGAATAGGCCTCTTGGCCGGGGTGAATATGTTGGAACGCGGCGCGCGTAAATAGAAGCGGCTGGAGGTACCGGGGGCGTAGCCCGCCCCGGCCCGGAGGCAGAGTTAAAAAAAAAAATAATCCCCGTTCAGTCTCAATGGCGGGGTGCGGGCCGGCCCGGCGGCGAGTGCGGCGGGCAGCAGGCCTCTTGGACAGGTTGAGAGATAAAAAAATAATAATTCCCGTGCAGTCTCAATGGCGGGGTGCGGGCCGGGGAATAGGCCTCTTGGCCGGGGTGAATAGTGTTGGAACACGGCCCGCGGAAATAGTAGCGGCTGGAGGTACCGGGGGCGATGCCCGCCCCGGCCCGGCGGCCAAGTTAAAAAAATAAATAATCCCCGTTCAGTCTCAATGGCAGGGTGCGGGCCGGCCCGGCGGCGATTGCGGCGGGCAGCAGGCCTCTTGGACAGGTTGAGAGATAAAAAAAATAATAATTCCCATGCAGTCTCAATGGCGGGGTGCGGGCCGGGGAATAGGCCTCTTGGCCGGGGTGAATATGTTGGAACGCGGCGCGCGTAAATAGAAGCGGCTGGAGGTACCGGGGGCGTAGCCCGCCCCGGCCCGGAGGCAGAGTTAAAAAAAATAATAATCCCCGTTCAGTCTCAATGGCGGGGTGCGGGCCGCCCCGGCGGCGAGTGCGGCGGGCAGCAGGCCTCTTGGACAGGTTGAGAGATAAAAAAATAATAATTCCCGTGCAGTCTCAATGGTGGGGTGCGGGCCGGGGAATAGGCCTCTTGGCCGGGGTGAATAGTGTTGGAACACGGCCCGCGGAAATAGTAGCGGCTGGAGGTACCGGGGGCGATGCCCGCCCCGGCCCAGCGGCCAAGTTAAAAAAATAAATAATCCCCGTTCAGTCTCAATGGCAGGGTGCGGGCCGGCCCGGCGGCGATTGCGGCGGGCAGCAGGCCTCTTGGACAGGTTGAGAGATATAAAAATAATAATTCCCGTGCAGTCTCAATGGCGGGGTGCGGGCTGGCCCGGCGGACGAGTGTGGCCGGGGAAGAGGCCTCTTGGCCGGGGTGAATATGTTGGAACGCGGCGCGCGTAAATAGAAGCGGCTGGAGGTACCGGGGGCGAAGCCCGCCCCGGCCCGGAGGCCGAGTTAAAAAAAATAATAATCCCCGTTCAGTCTCAATGGCGGGGTGCGGAACGGCCCGGCGGCGAGTGCGGCGGGCAGCAGGCCTCTTGGACAGGTTGAGAGATAAAAAAATAATAATTCCCGTGCAGTCTCAATGGCGGGGTGCGGGCCGGGGAATAGGCCTCTTGGCCGGGGTGAATAGTGTTGGAACACGGCCCGCGGAAATAGTAGCGGCTGGAGGTACCGGGGGCGATGCCCGCCCCGGCCCGGCGGCCAAGTTAAAAAAATAAATAATCCCCGTTCAGTCTCAATGGCAGGGTGCGGGCCGGCCCGGCGGCGATTGCGGCGGGCAGCAGGCCTCTTGGACAGGTTGAGAGATAAAAAAATAATAATTCCCGTGCAGTCTCAATGGCGGGGTGCGGGCCGGGGAATAGGCCTCTTGGCCGTGGTGAATAGAGTTGGAACACGGCCCGCGGAAATAGTAGCGGCTGGAGGTACCGGGGGCGATGCCCGCCCCGGGCCGGCGGCCAAGTTAAAAAAATAAATAATCCCCGTTCAGTCTCAATGGCAGGGTGCGGGCCGGCCCGGCGGCGAGTGCGGCGGGCAGCAGGCCTCTTGGACAGGTTGAGAGATAAAAAAATAATAATTCCCGTTCAGTCTCAATGGCAGGGTGCGGGCCGGCCCGGCGGCGATTGCGGCGGGCAGCAGGCCTCTTGGACAGGTTGAGAGATAAAAAAATAATAATTCCCATGCAGTCTCAATGGCGGGGTGTGGGCCGGGGAATAGGCCTCTTGGCCGGGGTGAATATGTTGGAACGCGGCGCGCGTAAATAGAAGCGGCTGGAGGTACCGGGGGCGAAGCCCGCCCCGGCCCGGAGGCCGAGTTAAAAAAAATAATAATCCCCGTTCAGTCTCAATGGCGGGGTGCGGGCCGGCCCGGCGGCGAGTGCGGCGGGCAGCAGGCCTCTTGGACAGGTTGAGAGATAAAAAAATAATAATTCCCGTGCAGTCTCAATGGCGGGGTGCGGGCCGGGGAATAGGCCTCTTGGCCGGGGTGAATATGTTGGAACGCGGCGCACGTAAATAGAAGCGGCTGGAGGTACCGGGGGCGAAGCCCGCCCCGGCCCGGAGGCCGAGTTAAAAAAAATAATAATCCCCGTTCAGTCTCAATGGCGGGGTGCGGGCCGGCCCGGCGGCGAGTGCGGCGGGCAGCAGGCCTCTTGGACAGGTTGAGAGATAAAAAAATAATAATTCCCGTGCAGTCTCAATGGCGGGGTGCGGGCCGGGGAATAGGCCTCTTGGCCGGGGTGAATAGTGTTGGAACACGGCCCGCGGAAATAGTAGCGGCTGGAGGTACCGGGGGCGATGCCCGCCCCGGCCCGGCGGCCAAGTTAAAAAAATAAATAATCCCCGTTCAGTCTCAATGGCAGGGTGCGGGCCGGCCCGGCGGCGATTGCGGCGGGCAGCAGGCCTCTTGGACAGGTTGAGAGATAAAAAAATAATAATTCCCATGCAGTCTCAATGGCGGGGTGCGGGCCGGGGAATAGGCCTCTTGGCCGGGGTGAATAGTGTTGGAACACGGCCCGCGGAAATAGTAGCGGCTGGAGGTACCGGGGGCGATGCCCGCCCCGGCCCGGCGGCCAAGTTAAAAAAATAAATAATCCCCGTTCAGTCTCAATGGCAGGGTGCGGGCCGGCCCGGCGGCGATTGCGGCAGGCCTCTTGGACAGGTTGAGAGATAAAAAAATAATAATTCCCATGCAGTCTCAATGGCGGGGTGCGGGCCGGGGAATAGGCCTCTTGGCCGGGGTGAATAGTGTTGGAACACGGCCCGCGGAAATAGTAGCGGCTGGAGGTACCGGGGGCGATGCCCGCCCCGGGCCGGCGGCCAAGTTAAAAAAATAAATAATCCCGTTCAGTCTCAATGGCAGGGTGCGGGCCGGCCCTGCGGCGATTGCGGCGGGCAGCAGGCCTCTTGGACAGGTTGAGAGATATAAAAATAATAATTCCCGTGCAGTCTCAATGGCGGGGTGCGGGCCGGCCCGGCGGACGAGTGTGGCCGGGGAAGAGGCCTCTTGGCCGGGGTGAATATGTTGGAACGCGGCGCGCGTAAATAGAAGCGGCTGGAGGTACCGGGGGCGAAGCCCGCCCCGGCCCGGAGGCCGAGTTAAAAAAAATAATAATCCCCGTTCAGTCTCAATGGTGGGGTGCGGGCCGGCCCGGCGGCGAGTGCGGCGGGCAGCAGGCCTCTTGGACAGGTTGAGAGATAAAAAAAATCATAATTCCCATGCAGTCTCAATGGCGGGGTGCGGGCCGGCCCGGCGGACGAGTGTGGCCGGGGAAGAGGCCTCTTGGCCGGGATGAATATGTTGGAACGCGGCGCGCGTAAATAGAAGCGGCTGGAGGTACCGGGGGCGAAGCCCGCCCCGGCCCGGAGGCCGAGTTAAAAAAAATAATAATCCCCGTTCAGTCTCAATGGCGGGGTGCGGGCCGGCCCGGCGGCGAGTGCGGCGGGCAGCAGGCCTCTTGGACAGGTTGAGAGATAAAAAAATAATAATTCCCGTGCAGTCTCAATGGCGGGGTGCGGGCCGGCCCGGCGGACGAGTGTGGCCGGGGAAAAGGCCTCTTGGCCGGGGTGAATATGTTGGAACGCGGCGCGCGTAAATAGAAGCGGCTGGAGGTACCGGGGGCGAAGCCCGCCCCGGCCCGGAGGCCGAGTTAAAAAAAATAATAATCCCCGTTCAGTCTCAATGGCGGGGTGCGGGCCGGCCCGGCGGCGAGTGCGGCGGGCAGCAGGCCTCTTGGACAGGTTGAGAAATAAAAAAATAATAATTCCCGTACAGTCTCAATGGCGGGGTGCGGGCCGGCCCGGCGGACGAGTGCGGCGGGCAGCAGGCCTCTTGGACAGGTTGAGAGATAAAAAAAATAATAATTCCCGTGCAGTCTCAATGGCGGGGTGCGGGCCGGGGAATAGGCCTCTTGGCCGGGGTGAATAGTGTTGGAACACGGCCCGCGGAAATAGTAGCGGCTGGAGGTACCGGGGGCGATGCCCGCCCCGGCCCGGCGGCCAAGTTAAAAAAATAAATAATCCCGTTCAGTCTCGATGGCAGGGTGCGGGCCGGCCCGGCGGCGATTGCGGCGGGCAGCAGGCCTCTTGGACAGGTTGAGAGATAAAAAAATAATAATTCCCGTTCAGTCTCAATGGCAGGGTGCGGGCCGGCCCGGCGGCGATTGCGGCGGGCAGCAGGCCTCTTGGACAGGTTGAGAGATAAAAAAATAATAATTCCCATGCAGTCTCAATGGCGGGGTGCGGGCCGGGGAATAGGCCTCTTGGCCGGGGTGAATATGTTGGAACGCGGCGCGCGTAAATAGAAGCGGCTGGAGGTACCGGGGGCGAAGCCCGCCCCGGGCCGGAGGCCGAGTTAAAAAAATAATAATCCCCGTTCAGTCTTAATGGCGGGGTGCGGGCCGGCCCGGCGGCGAGTGCGGCGGGCAGCAGGCCTCTTGGACAGGTTGAGAGATAAAAAAATAATAATTCCCGTGCAGTCTCAATGGCGGGGTGCGGGCCGGGGAATAGGCCTCTTGGCCGGGGTGAATAGTGTTGGAACACGGCCCGCGGAAATAGTAGCGGCTGGAGGTACCGGGGGCGATGCCCGCCCCGGGCCGGCGGCCAAGTTAAAAAAATAAATAATCCCGTTCAGTCTCAATGGCAGGGTGCGGGCCGGCCCGGCGGCGAGTGCGGCGGGCAGCAGGCCTCTTGGACAGGTTGAGAGATAAAAAAATAATAATTCCCGTTCAGTCTCAATGGCAGGGTGCGGGCCGGCCCGGCGGCGATTGCGGCGGGCAGCAGGCCTCTTGGACAGGTTGAGAGATAAAAAAATAATAATTCCCATGCAGTCTCAATGGCGGGGTGCGGGCCGGGGAATAGGCCTCTTGGCCGGGGTGAATATGTTGGAACGCGGCGCGCGTAAATAGAAGCGGCTGGAGGTACCGGGGGCGAAGCCCGCCCCGGCCCGGAGGCCGAGTTAAAAAAATAATAATCCCCGTTTAGTCTTAATGGCGGGGTGCGGGCCGGCCCGGCGGCGAGTGCGGCGGGCAGCAGGCCTCTTGGACAGGTTGAGAGATAAAAAAATAATAATTCCCGTGCAGTCTCAATGGCGGGGTGCGGGCCGGGGAATAGGCCTCTTGGCCGGGGTGAATAGTGTTGGAACACGGCCCGCGGAAATAGTAGCGGCTGGAGGTACCGGGGGCGATGCCCGCCCCGGGCCGGCGGCCAAGTTAAAAAAATAAATAATCCCCGTTCAGTCTCAATGGCAGGGTGCGGGCCGGCGCGGCGGCGATTGCGGCGGGCAGCAGGCCTCTTGGACAGGTTGAGAGATAAAAAAATAATAATTCCCGTGCAGTCTCAATGGCGGGGTGCGGGCCGGGGAATAGGCCTCTTGGCCGGGGTGAATAGTGTTGGAACACGGCCCGCGGAAATAGTAGCGGCTGGAGGTACCGGGGGCGATGCCCGCCCCGGGCCGGCGGCCAAGTTAAAAAAATAAATAATCCCCGTTCAGTCTCAATGGCAGGGTGCGGGCCGGCCCGGCGGCGAGTGCGGCGGGCAGCAGGCCTCTTGGACAGGTTGAGAGATAAAAAAATAATAATTCCCGTTCAGTCTCAATGGCAGGGTGCGGGCCGGCCCGGCGGCGATTGCGGCGGGCAGCAGGCCTCTTGGACAGGTTGAGAGATAAAAAAATAATAATTCCCATGCAGTCTCAATGGCGGGGTGCGGGCCGGGGAATAGGCCTCTTGGCCGGGGTGAATATGTTGGAACGCGGCGCGCGTAAATAGAAGCGGCTGGAGGTACCGGGGGCGAAGCCCGCCCCGGCCCGGAGGCCGAGTTAAAAAAAATAATAATCCCCGTTCAGTCTCAATGGCGGGGTGCGGGCCGGCCCGGCGGCGAGTGCGGCGGGCAGCAGGCCTCTTGGACAGGTTGAGAGATAAAAAAATAATAATTCCCGTGCAGTCTCAATGGCGGGGTGCGGGCCGGGGAATAGGCCTCTTGGCCGGGGTGAATAGTGTTGGAACACGGCCCGCGGAAATAGTAGCGGCTGGAGGTACCTGGGGCGATGCCCGCCCCGGCCCGGCGGCCAAGTTAAAAAAATAAATAATCCCCGTTCAGTCTCAATGGCAGGGTGCGGGCCGGCCCGGCGGCGATTGCGGCGGGCAGCAGGCCTCTTGGACAGGTTGAGAGATAAAAAAATAATAATTCCCATGCAGTCTCAATGGCGGGGTGCGGGCCGGGGAATAGGCCTCTTGGCCGGGGGGAATAGTGTTGGAACACGGCCCGCGGAAATAGTAGCGGCTGGAGGTACCGGGGGCGATGCCCGCCCCGGCCCGGCGGCCAAGTTAAAAAAATAAATAATCCCCGTTCAGTCTCAATGGCAGGGTGCGGGCCGGCCCGGCGGCGATTGCGGCGGGCAGCAGGCCTCTTGGACAGGTTGAGAGATATAAAAATAATAATTCCCGTGCAGTCTCAATGGCGGGGTGTGGGCCGGCCCGGCGGACGAGTGTGGCCGGGGAAGAGGCCTCTTGGCCGGGGTGAATATGTTGGAACGCGGCGCGCGTAAATAGAAGCGGCTGGAGGTACCGGGGGCGAAGCCCGCCCCGGCCCGGAGGCCGAGTTAAAAAAAATAATAATCCCCGTTCAGTCTCAATGGCGGGGTGCGGGCCGGCCCGGCGGCGAGTGCGGCGGGCAGCAGGCCACTTGGACAGGTTGAGAGATAAAAAAATAATAATTCCCGTGCAGTCTCAATGGCGGGGTGCGGGCCGGCCCGGCGGACGAGTGTGGCCGGGGAAGAGGCCTCTTGGCCGGGGTGAATATGTTGGAACGCGGCGCGCGTAAATAGAAGCGGCTGGAGGTACCGGGGGCGAAGCCCGCCCCGGCCCGGAGGCCGAGTTAAAAAAAATAATAATCCCCGTTCAGTCTCAATGGCGGGGTGCGGGCCGGCCCGGCGGCGAGTGCGGCGGGCAGCAGGCCTCTTGGACAGGTTGAGAGATAAAAAAATAATAATTCCCGTTCAGTCTCAATGGCAGGGTGCGGGCCGGCCCGGCAGCGATTGCGGCGGGCAGCAGGCCTCTTGGACAGGTTGAGAGATAAAAAAATAATAATTCCCATGCAGTCTCAATGGCGGGGTGCGGGCCGGGGAATAGGCCTCTTGGCCGGGGTGAATAGTGTTGGAACACGGCCCGCGGAAATAGTAGCGGCTGGAGGTACCGGGGGCGATGCCCGCCCCGGGCCGGCGGCCAAGTTAAAAAAATAAATAATCCCCGTTCAGTCTCAATGGCAGGGTGCGGGCCGGCCCGGCGGCGATTGCGGCGGGCAGTAGGCCTCTTGGACAGGTTGAGAGATAAAAAAATAATAATTCCCGTGCAGTCTCAATGGCGGGGTGCGGGCCGGGGAATAGGCCTCTTGGCCGGGGTGAATAGTGTTGGAACACGGCCCGCGGAAATAGTAGCGGCTGGAGGTACCGGGGGCGATGCCCGCCCCGGCCCGGCGGCCAAGTTAAAAAAATAAATAATCCCCGTTCAGTCTCAATGGCAGGGTGCGGGCCGGCCCGGCGGCGATTGCGGCGGGCAGCAGGCCTCTTGGACAGGTTGAGAGATAAAAAAATAATAATTCCCATGCAGTCTCAATGGCGGGGTGCGGGCCGGGGAATAGGCCTCTTGGCCGGGGTGAATAGTGTTGGAACACGGCCCGCGGAAATAGTAGCGGCTGGAGGTACCGGGGGCGATGCCCGCCCCGGCCCGGCGGCCAAGTTAAAAAAATAAATAATCCCCGTTCAGTCTCAATGGCAGGGTGCGGGCCGGCCCGGCGGCGAGTGCGGCGGGCAGCAGGCCTCTTGGACAGGTTGAGAGATAAAAAAATAATAATTCCCGTTCAGTCTCAATGGCAGGGTGCGGGCCGGCCCGGCGGCGATTGCGGCGGGCAGCAGGCCTCTTGGACAGGTTGAGAGATAAAAAAAATAATAATTCCCATGCAGTCTCAATGGCGGGGTGCGGGCCGGGGAATAGGCCTCTTGGCCGGGGTGAATATGTTGGAACGCGGCGCGCGTAAATAGAAGCGGCTGGAGGTACCGGGGGCGTAGCCCGCCCCGGCCCGGAGGCAGAGTTAAAAAAAATAATAATCCCCGTTCAGTCTCAATGGCGGGGTGCGGGCCGGCCCGGCGGCGAGTGCGGCGGGCAGCAGGCCTCTTGGACAGGTTGAGAGATAAAAAAATAATAATTCCCGTGCAGTCTCAATGGCGGGGTGCGGGCCGGGGAATAGGCCTCTTGGCCGGGGTGAATAGTGTTGGAACACGGCCCGCGGAAATAGTTGCGGCTGGAGGTACCGGGGGCGATGCCCGCCCCGGCCCGGCGGCCAAGTTAAAAAAATAAATAATCCCCGTTCAGTCTCAATGGCAGGGTGCGGGCCGGCCCGGCGGCGATTGCGGCGGGCAGCAGGCCTCTTGGACAGGTTGAGAGATAAAAAAATAATAATTCCCATGCAGTCTCAATGGCGGGGTGCGGGCCGGGGAATAGGCCTCTTGGCCGGGGTGAATAGTGTTGGAACACGGCCCGCGGAAATAGTAGCGGCTGGAGGTACCGGGGGCGATGCCCGCCCCGGCCCGGCGGCCAAGTTAAAAAAATAAATAATCCCCGTTCAGTCTCAATGGCAGGGTGCGGGCCGGCCCGGCGGCGAGTGCGGCGGGCAGCAGGCCTCTTGGACAGGTTGAGAGATAAAAAAAAAATAATTCCCGTTCAGTCTCAATGGCAGGGTGCGGGCCGGCCCGGCGGCCATTGCGGCGGGCAGCAGGCCTCTTGGACAGGTTGAGAGATAAAAAAAATAATAATTCCCATGCAGTCTCAATGGCGGGGTGCGGGCCGGGGAATAGGCCTCTTGGCCGGGGTGAATATGTTGGAACGCGGCGCGCGTAAATAGAAGCGGCTGGAGGTACCGGGGGCGTAGCCCGCCCCGGCCCGGAGGCAGAGTTAAAAAAAATAATAATCCCCGTTCAGTCTCAATGGCGGGGTGCGGGCCGGCCCGGCGGCGAGTGCGGCGGGCAGCAGGCCTCTTGGACAGGTTGAGAGATAAAAAAATAATAATTCCCGTGCAGTCTCAATGGCGGGGTGCGGGCCGGGGAATAGGCCTCTTGGCCGGGGTGAATAGTGTTGGAACACGGCCCGCGGAAATAGTAGCGGCTGGAGGTACCGGGGGCGATGCCCGCCCCGGCCCAGCGGCCAAGTTAAAAAAATAAATAATCCCCGTTCAGTCTCAATGGCAGGGTGCGGGCCGGCCCGGCGGCGATTGCGGCGGGCAGCAGGCCTCTTGGACAGGTTGAGAGATATAAAAATAATAATTCCCGTGCAGTCTCAATGGCGGGGTGCGGGCTGGCCCGGCGGACGAGTGTGGCCGGGGAAGAGGCCTCTTGGCCGGGGTGAATATGTTGGAACGCGGCGCGCGTAAATAGAAGCGGCTGGAGGTACCGGGGGCGAAGCCCGCCCCGGCCCGGAGGCCGAGTTAAAAAAAATAATAATCCCCGTTCAGTCTCAATGGCGGGGTGCGGAACGGCCCGGCGGCGAGTGCGGCGGGCAGCAGGCCTCTTGGACAGGTTGAGAGATTAAAAAATAATAATTCCCGTGCAGTCTCAATGGCGGGGTGCGGGCCGGCCCGGCGGACGAGTGTGGCCGGGGAAGAGGCCTCTTGGCCGGGGTGAATATGTTGGAACGCGGCGCGCGTAAATAGAAGCGGCTGGAGGTACCGGGGGCGAAGCCCGCCCCGGCCCGGAGGCCGAGTTAAAAAAAATGATAATCCCGTTCAGTCTCAATGGCGGGGTGCGGGCCGGCCCGGCGGCGAGTGCGGTGGGCAGCAGGCCTCTTGGACAGGTTGAGAGATAAAAAAATAATAATTCCCGTTCAGTCTCAATGGCGGGGTGCGGGCCGGCCCGGCGGACGAGTGTGGCCGGGGAAGAGGCCTCTTGGCCGGGGTGAATATGTTGGAACGCGGCGCGCGTAAATAGAAGCGGCTGGAGGTACCGGGGGCGAAGCCCGCCCCGGCCCGGAGGCCGAGTTAAAAAAAATAATAATCCCCGTTCAGTCTCAATGGCGGGGTGCGGGCCGGCCCGGCGGCGAGTGCGGCGGGCAGCAGGCCTCTTGGACAGGTTGAGAGATAAAAAAATAATAATTCCCGTGCAGTCTCAATGGCGGGGTGTGGGCCGGGGAATAGGCCTCTTGGCCGGGGTGAATATGTTGGAACGCGGCGCGCGTAAATAGAAGCGGCTGGAGGTACCGGGGGCGAAGCCCGCCCCGGCCCGGAGGCCGAGTTAAAAAAAATAATAATCCCCGTTCAGTCTCAATGGCGGGGTGCGGGCCGGCCCGGCGGCGAGTGCGGCGGGCAGCAGGCCTCTTGGACAGGTTGAGAGATAAAAAAATAATAATTCCCGTGCAGTCTCAATGGCGGGGTACGGGCCGGGGAATAGGCCTCTTGGCCGGGGTGAATAGTGTTGGAACACGGCCCGCGGTAATAGTAGCGGCTGGAGGTACCGGGGGCGATGCCCGCCCCGGCCCGGCGGCCAAGTTAAAAAAATAAATAATCCCCGTTCAGTCTCAATGGCAGGGTGCGGGCCGGCCCGGCGGCGATTGCGGCGGGCAGCAGGCCTCTTGGACAGGTTGAGAGATAAAAAAATAATAATTCCCATGCAGTCTCAATGGCAGGGTGCGGGCCGGCCCGGCGGCGATTGCGCGGGCAGCAGGCCTCTTGGACAGGTTGAGAGATAAAAAAATAATAATTCCCATGCAGTCTCAATGGCGGGGTGCAGGCCGGGGAATAGGCCTCTTGGCCGGGGTGAATATGTTGGAACGCGGCGCGCGTAAATAGAAGCGGCTGGAGGTACCGGGGGCGAAGCCCGCCCCGGCCCGGAGGCCGAGTTAAAAAAAATAATAATCCCCGTACAGTCTCAATGGCGGGGTGCGGGCCGGCCCGGCGGCGAGTGCGGCGGGCAGCAGGCCTCTTGGACAGGTTGAGAGATAAAAAAATAATAATTCCCGTGCAGTCTCAATGGCGGGGTGCAGGCCGGGGAATAGGCCTCTTGGCCGGGGTGAATATGTTGGAACGCGGCGCGCGTAAATAGAAGCGGCTGGAGGTACCGGGGGCGAAGCCCGCCCCGGCCCGGAGGCCGAGTTAAAAAAAATAATAATCCCCGTACAGTCTCAATGGCAGGGTGCGGGCCGGCCCGGCGGCGATTGCGGCGGGCAGCAGGCCTCTTGGACAGGTTGAGAGATAAAAAAATAATAATTCCCATGCAGTCTCAATGGCGGGGTGCGGGCCGGGGAATAGGCCTCTTGGCCGGGGTGAATAGTGTTGGAACACGGCCCGCGGAAATAGTAGCGGCTGGAGGTACCGGGGGCGATGCCCGCCCCGGCCCGGCGGCCAAGTTAAAAAAATAAATAATCCCCGTTCAGTCTCAAAGGCAGGGTGCGGGCCGGCCCGGCGGCGATTGCGGCGGGCAGCAGGCCTCTTGGACAGGTTGAGAGATAAAAAAATAATAATTCCCATGCAGTCTCAATGGCGGGGTGCGGGCCGGGGAATAGGCCTCTTGGCCGGGGGGAATAGTGTTGGAACACGGCCCGCGGAAATAGTAGCGGCTGGAGGTACTGGGGGCGATGCCCGCCCCGGCCCGGCGGCCAAGTTAAAAAAATAAATAATCCCCGTTCAGTCTCAATGGCAGGGTGCGGGCCGGCCCGGCGGCGATTGCGGCGGGCAGCAGGCCTCTTGGACAGGTTGAGAGATATAAAAATAATAATTCCCGTGCAGTCTCAATGGCGGGGTGTGGGCCGGCCCGGCGGACGAGTGTGGCCGGGGAAGAGGCCTCTTGGCCGGGGTGAATATGTTGGAACGCGGCGCGCGTAAATAGAAGCGGCTGGAGGTACCGGGGGCGAAGCCCGCCCCGGCCCGGAGGCCGAGTTAAAAAAAATAATAATCCCCGTTCAGTCTCAATGGCGGGGTGCGGGCCGGCCCGGCGGCGAGTGCGGCGGGCAGCAGGCCTCTTGGACAGGTTGAGAGATAAAAAAATAATAATTCCCGTGCAGTCTCAATGGCGGGGTGCGGGCCAGCCCGGCGGACGAGTGTGGCCGGGGAAGAGGCCTCTTGGCCGGGGTGAATATGTTGGAACGCGGCGCGCGTAAATAGAAGCGGCTGGAGGTACCGGGGCGAAGCCCGCCCCGGCCCGGAGGCCGAGTTAAAAAAAATAATAATCCCCGTTCAGTCTCAATGGCGGGGTGCGGGCCGGCCCGGCGGCGAGTGCGGCGGGCAGCAGGCCTCTTGGACAGGTTGAGAGATAAAAAAATAATAATTCCCGTTCAGTCTCAATGGCAGGGTGCGGGCCGGCCCGGCGGCGATTGCGGCGGGCAGCAGGCCTCTTGGACAGGTTGAGAGATAAAAAAATAATAATTCCCATGCAGTCTCAATGGCGGGGTGCGGGCCGGGGAATAGGCCTCTTGGCCGGGGTGAATAGTGTTGGAACACGGCCCGCGGAAATAGTAGCGGCTGGAGGTACCGGGGGCGATGCCCGCCCCGGGCCGGCGGCCAAGTTAAAAAAATAAATAATCCCCGTTCAGTCTCAATGGCAGGGTGCGGGCCGGCCCGGCGGCGATTGCGGCGGGCAGTAGGCCTCTTGGACAGGTTGAGAGATAAAAAAATAATAATTCCCGTGCAGTCTCAATGGCGGGGTGCGGGCCGGGGAATAGGCCTCTTGGCCGGGGTGAATAGTGTTGGAACACGGCCCGCGGAAATAGTAGCGGCTGGAGGTACCGGGGGCGATGCCCGCCCCGGCCCGGCGGCCAAGTTAAAAAAATAAATAATCCCCGTTCAGTCTCAATGGCAGGGTGCGGGCCGGCCCGGCGGCGATTGCGGCGGGCAGCAGGCCTCTTGGACAGGTTGAGAGATAAAAAAATAATAATTCCCATGCAGTCTCAATGGCGGGGTGCGGGCCGGGGAATAGGCCTCTTGGCCGGGGTGAATAGTGTTGGAACACGGCCCGCGGAAATAGTAGCGGCTGGAGGTACCGGGGGCGATGCCCGCCCCGGCCCGGCGGCCAAGTTAAAAAAATAAATAATCCCCGTTCAGTCTTAATGGCAGGGTGCGGGCCGGCCCGGCGGCGAGTGCGGCGGGCAGCAGGCCTCTTGGACAGGTTGAGAGATAAAAAAATAATAATTCCCGTTCAGTCTCAATGGCAGGGTGCGGGCCGGCCCGGCGGCGATTGCGGCGGGCAGCAGGCCTCTTGGACAGGTTGAGAGATAAAAAAAATAATAATTCCCATGCAGTCTCAATGGCGGGGTGCGGGCCGGGGAATAGGCCTCTTGGCCGGGGTGAATATGTTGGAACGCGGCGCGCGTAAATAGAAGCGGCTGGAGGTACCGGGGGCGTAGCCCGCCCCGGCCCGGAGGCAGAGTTAAAAAAAAAAATAATCCCCGTTCAGTCTCAATGGCGGGGTGCGGGCCGGCCCGGCGGCGAGTGCGGCGGGCAGCAGGCCTCTTGGACAGGTTGAGAGATAAAAAAATAATAATTCCCGTGCAGTCTCAATGGCGGGGTGCGGGCCGGGGAATAGGCCTCTTGGCCGGGGTGAATAGTGTTGGAACACGGCCCGCGGAAATAGTAGCGGCTGGAGGTACCGGGGGCGATGCCCGCCCCGGCCCGGCGGCCAAGTTAAAAAAATAAATAATCCCCGTTCAGTCTCAATGGCAGGGTGCGGGCCGGCCCGGCGGCGATTGCGGCGGGCAGCAGGCCTCTTGGACAGGTTGAGAGATAAAAAAATAATAATTCCCATGCAGTCTCAATGGCGGGGTGCGGGCCGGGGAATAGGCCTCTTGGCCGGGGTGAATAGTGTTGGAACACGGCCCGCGGAAATAGTAGCGGCTGGAGGTACCGGGGGCGATGCCCGCCCCGGCCCGGCGGCCAAGTTAAAAAAATAAATAATCCCCGTTCAGTCTCAATGGCAGGGTGCGGGCCGGCCCGGCGGCGAGTGCGGCGGGCAGCAGGCCTCTTGGACAGGTTGAGAGATAAAAAAATAATAATTCCCGTTCAGTCTCAATGGCAGGGTGCGGGCCGGCCCGGCGGCGATTGCGGCGGGCAGCAGGCCTCTTGGACAGGTTGAGAGATAAAAAAAATAATAATTCCCATGCAGTCTCAATGGCGGGGTGCGGGCCGGGGAATAGGCCTCTTGGCCGGGGTGAATATGTTGGAACGCGGCGCGCGTAAATAGAAGCGGCTGGAGGTACCGGGGGCGTAGCCCGCCCCGGCCCGGAGGCAGAGTTAAAAAAAATAATAATCCCCGTTCAGTCTCAATGGCGGGGTGCGGGCCGCCCCGGCGGCGAGTGCGGCGGGCAGCAGGCCTCTTGGACAGGTTGAGAGATAAAAAAATAATAATTCCCGTGCAGTCTCAATGGCGGGGTGCGGGCCGGGGAATAGGCCTCTTGGCCGGGGTGAATAGTGTTGGAACACGGCCCGCGGAAATAGTAGCGGCTGGAGGTACCGGGGGCGATGCCCGCCCCGGCCCAGCGGCCAAGTTAAAAAAATAAATAATCCCCGTTCAGTCTCAATGGCAGGGTGCGGGCCGGCCCGGCGGCGATTGCGGCGGGCAGCAGGCCTCTTGGACAGGTTGAGAGATATAAAAATAATAATTCCCGTGCAGTCTCAATGGCGGGGTGCGGGCTAGCCCGGCGGACGAGTGTGGCCGGGGAAGAGGCCTCTTGGCCGGGGTGAATATGTTGGAACGCGGCGCGCGTAAATAGAAGCGGCTGGAGGTACCGGGGGCGAAGCCCGCCCCGGCCCGGAGGCCGAGTTAAAAAAAATAATAATCCCCGTTCAGTCTCAATGGCGGGGTGCGGAACGGCCCGGCGGCGAGTGCGGCGGGCAGCAGGCCTCTTGGACAGGTTGAGAGATTAAAAAATAATAATTCCCGTGCAGTCTCAATGGCGGGGTGCGGGCCGGCCCGGCGGACGAGTGTGGCCGGGGAAGAGGCCTCTTGGCCGGGGTGAATATGTTGGAACGCGGCGCGCGTAAATAGAAGCGGCTGGAGGTACCGGGGGCGAAGCCCGCCCCGGCCCGGAGGCCGAGTTAAAAAAAATAATAATCCCGTTCAGTCTCAATGGCGGGGTGCGGGCCGGCCCGGCGGCGAGTGCGGTGGGCAGCAGGCCTCTTGGACAGGTTGAAAGATAAAAAAATAATAATTCCCGTTCAGTCTCAATGGCGGGGTGCGGGCCGGCCCGGCGGACGAGTGTGGCCGGGGAAGAGGCCTCTTGGCCGGGGTGAATATGTTGGAACGCGGCGCGCGTAAATAGAAGCGGCTGGAGGTACCGGGGGCGAAGCCCGCCCCGGCCCGGAGGCCGAGTTAAAAAAAATAATAATCCCCGTTCAGTCTCAATGGCGGGGTGCGGGCCGGCCCGGCGGCGAGTGCGGCGGGCAGCAGGCCTCTTGGACAGGTTGAGAGATAAAAAAATAATAATTCCCGTGCAGTCTCAATGGCGGGGTGTGGGCCGGGGAATAGGCCTCTTGGCCGGGGTGAATATGTTGGAACGCGGCGCGCGTAAATAGAAGCGGCTGGAGGTACCGGGGGCGAAGCCCGCCCCGGCCCGGAGGCCGAGTTAAAAAAAATAATAATCCCCGTTCAGTCTCAATGGCGGGGTGCGGGCCGGCCCGGCGGCGAGTGCGGCGGGCAGCAGGCCTCTTGGACAGGTTGAGAGATAAAAAAATAATAATTCCCGTGCAGTCTCAATGGCGGGGTACGGGCCGGGGAATAGGCCTCTTGGCCGGGGTGAATAGTGTTGGAACACGGCCCGCGGTAATAGTAGCGGCTGGAGGTACCGGGGGCGATGCCCGCCCCGGCCCGGCGGCCAAGTTAAAAAAATAAATAATCCCCGTTCAGTCTCAATGGCAGGGTGCGGGCCGGCCCGGCGGCGATTGCGGCGGGCAGCAGGCCTCTTGGACAGGTTGAGAGATAAAAAAATAATAATTCCCATGCAGTCTCAATGGCGGGGTGCGGGCCGGGGAATAGGCCTCTTGGCCGGGGTGAATAGTGTTGGAACACGGCCCGCGGAAATAGTAGCGGCTGGAGGTACCGGGGGCGATGCCCGCCCCGGCCCGGCGGCCAAGTTAAAAAAATAAATAATCCCCGTTCAGTCTCAATGGCAGGGTGCGGGCCGGCCCGGCGGCGATTGCGGCGGGCAGCAGGCCTCTTGGACAGGTTGAGAGATAAAAAAATAATAATTCCCATGCAGTCTCAATGGCGGGGTGCGGGCCGGGGAATAGGCCTCTTGGCCGGGGTGAATAGTGTTGGAACACGGCCCGCGGAAATAGTAGCGGCTGGAGGTACCGGGGGCGATGCCCGCCCCGGCCCGGCGGCCAAGTTAAAAAAATAAATAATCCCCGTTCAGTCTCAAAGGCAGGGTGCGGGCAGGCCCGGCGGCGATTGCGGCGGGCAGCAGGCCTCTTGGACAGGTTGAGAGATAAAAAAATAATAATTCCCATGCAGTCTCAATGGCGGGGTGCGGGCCGGGGAATAGGCCTCTTGGCCGGGGGGAATAGTGTTGGAACACGGCCCGCGGAAATAGTAGCGGCTGGAGGTACCGGGGGCGATGCCCGCCCCGGCCCGGCGGCCAAGTTAAAAAAATAAATAATCCCCGTTCAGTCTCAATGGCAGGGTGCGGGCCGGCCCGGCGGCGATTGCGGCGGGCAGCAGGCCTCTTGGACAGGTTGAGAGATATAAAAATAATAATTCCCGTGCAGTCTCAATGGCGGGGTGTGGGCCGGCCCGGCGGACGAGTGTGGCCGGGGAAGAGGCCTCTTGGCCGGGGTGAATATGTTGGAACGCGGCGCGCGTAAATAGAAGCGGCTGGAGGTACCGGGGGCGAAGCCCGCCCCGGCCCGGAGGCCGAGTTAAAAAAAATAATAATCCCCGTTCAGTCTCAATGGCGGGGTGCGGGCCGGCCCGGCGGCGAGTGCGGCGGGCAGCTGCCTCTTGGACAGGTTGAGAGATAAAAAAATAATAATTCCCGTGCAGTCTCAATGGCGGGGTGCGGGCCGGCCCGGCGGACGAGTGTGGCCGGGGAAGAGGCCTCTTGGCCGGGGTGAATATGTTGGAACGCGGCGGGCGTAAATAGAAGCGGCTGGAGGTACCGGGGCGAAGCCCGCCCCGGCCCGGAGGCCGAGTTAAAAAAAATAATAATCCCCGTTCAGTCTCAATGGCGGGGTGCGGGCCGGCCCGGCGGCGAGTGCGGCGGGCAGCAGGCCTCTTGGACAGGTTGAGAGATAAAAAAAATAATAATTCCCGTTCAGTCTCAATGGCCGGGTGCCTGCCGGCCCGGCGGCGATTGCGGCGGGCAGCAGGCCTCTTGGACAGGTTGAGAGATAAAAAAATAATAATTCCCATGCAGTCTCAATGGCGGGGTGCGGGCCGGGGAATAGGCCTCTTGGCCGGGGTGAATAGTGTTGGAACACGGCCCGCGGAAATAGTAGCGGCTGGAGGTACCGGGGGCGATGCCCGCCCCGGGCCGGCGGCCAAGTTAAAAAAATAAATAATCCCCGTTCAGTCTCAATGGCAGGGTGCGGGCCGGCCCTGCGGCGATTGCGGCGGGCAGTAGGCCTCTTGGACAGGTTGAGAGATAAAAAAATAATAATTCCCGTGCAGTCTCAATGGCGGGGTGCGGGCCGGGGAATAGGCCTCTTGGCCGGGGTGAATAGTGTTGGAACACGGCCCGCGGAAATAGTAGCGGCTGGAGGTACCGGGGGCGATGCCCGCCCCGGCCCGGCGGCCAAGTTAAAAAAATAAATAATCCCCGTTCAGTCTCAATGGCAGGGTGCGGGCCGGCCCGGCGGCGATTGCGGCGGGCAGCAGGCCTCTTGGACAGGTTGAGAGATAAAAAAATAATAATTCCCATGCAGTCTCAATGGCGGGGTGCGGGCCGGGGAATAGGCCTCTTGGCCGGGGTGAATAGTGTTGGAACACGGCCCGCGGAAATAGTAGCGGCTGGAGGTACCGGGGGCGATGCCCGCCCCGGCCCGGCGGCCAAGTTAAAAAAATAAATAATCCCCGTTCAGTCTCAATGGCAGGGTGCGGGCCGGCCCGGCGGCGAGTGCGGCGGGCAGCAGGCCTCTTGGACAGGTTGAGAGATAAAAAAATAATAATTCCCGTTCAGTCTCAATGGCAGGGTGCGGGCCGGCCCGGCGGCGATTGCGGCGGGCAGCAGGCCTCTTGGACAGGTTGAGAGATAAAAAAATAATAATTCCCATGCAGTCTCAATGGCGGGGTGCGGGCCGGGGAATAGGCCTCTTGGCCGGGGTGAATATGTTGGAACGCGGCGCGCGTAAATAGAAGCGGCTGGAGGTACCGGGGGCGTAGCCCGCCCCGGCCCGGAGGCAGAGTTAAAAAAAAAAATAATCCCCGTTCAGTCTCAATGGCGGGGTGCGGGCCGGCCCGGCGGCGAGTGCGGCGGGCAGCAGGCCTCTTGGACAGGTTGAGAGATAAAAAAATAATAATTCCCGTGCAGTCTCAATGGCGGGGTGCGGGCCGGGGAATAGGCCTCTTGGCCGGGGTGAATAGTGTTGGAACACGGCCCGCGGAAATAGTAGCGGCTGGAGGTACCGGGGGCGATGCCCGCCCCGGCCCGGCGGCCAAGTTAAAAAAATAAATAATCCCCGTTCAGTCTCAATGGCAGGGTGCGGGCCGGCCCGGCGGCGAGTGCGGCGGGCAGCAGGCCTCTTGGACAGGTTGAGAGATAAAAAAATAATAATTCCCGTTCAGTCTCAATGGCAGGGTGCGGGCCGGCCCGGCGGCGATTGCGGCGGGCAGCAGGCCTCTTGGACAGGTTGAGAGATAAAAAAAAATAATAATTCCCATGCAGTCTCAATGGCGGGGTGCGGGCCGGGGAATAGGCCTCTTGGCCGGGGTGAATATGTTGGAACGCGGCGCGCGTAAATAGAAGCGGCTGGAGGTACCGGGGGCGTAGCCCGCCCCGGCCCGGAGGCAGAGTTAAAAAAAATAATAATCCCCGTACAGTCTCAATGGCGGGGTGCGGGCCGGCCCGGCGGCGAGTGCGGCGGGCAGCAGGCCTCTTGGACAGGTTGAGAGATAAAAAAATAATAATTCCCGTGCAGTCTCAATGGCGGGGTGCGGGCCGGGGAATAGGCCTCTTGGCCGGGGTGAATAGTGTTGGAACACGGCCCGCGGAAATAGTAGCGGCTGGAGGTACCGGGGGCGATGCCCGCCCCGGCCCAGCGGCCAAGTTAAAAAAATAAATAATCCCCGTTCAGTCTCAATGGCAGGGTGCGGGCCGGCCCGGCGGCGATTGCGGCGGGCAGCAGGCCTCTTGGACAGGTTGAGAGATATAAAAATAATAATTCCCGTGCAGTCTCAATGGCGGGGTGCGGGCTGGCCCGGCGGACGAGTGTGGCCGGGGAAGAGGCCTCTTGGCCGGGGTGAATATGTTGGAACGCGGCGCGCGTAAATAGAAGCGGCTGGAGGTACCGGGGGCGAAGCCCGCCCCGGCCCGGAGGCCGAGTTAAAAAAAATAATAATCCCCGTTCAGTCTCAATGGCGGGGTGCGGAACGGCCCGGCGGCGAGTGCGGCGGGCAGCAGGCCTCTTGGACAGGTTGAGAGATTAAAAAATAATAATTCCCGAGCAGTCTCAATGGCGGGGTGCGGGCCGGCCCGGCGGACGAGTGTGGCCGGGGAAGAGGCCTCTTGGCCGGGGTGAATATGTTGGAACGCGGCGCGCGTAAATAGAAGCGGCTGGAGGTACCGGGGGTGAAGCCCGCCCCGGCCCGGAGGCCGAGTTAAAAAAAATAATAATCCCGTTCAGTCTCAATGGCGGGGTGCGGGCCGGCCCGGCGGCGAGTGCGGTGGGCAGCAGGCCTCTTGGACAGGTTGAGAGATAAAAAAATAATAATTCCCGTTCAGTCTCAATGGCGGGGTGCGGGCCGGCCCGGCGGACGAGTGTGGCCGGGGAAGAGGCCTCTTGGCCGGGGTGAATATGTTGGAACGCGGCGCGCGTAAATAGAAGCGGCTGGTGGTACCGGGGGCGAAGCCCGCCCCGGCCCGGAGGCCGAGTTAAAAAAAATAATAATCCCCGTTCAGTCTCAATGGCAGGGTGCGGGCCGGCCCGGCGGCGAGTGCGGCGGGCAGCAGGCCTCTTGGACAGGTTGAGAGATAAAAAAATAATAATTCCCGTGCAGTCTCAATGGCGGGGTGCGGGCCGGGGAATAGGCCTCTTGGCCGGGGTGAATAGTGTTGGAACACGGCCCGCGGAAATAGTAGCGGCTGGAGGTACCGGGGGCGATGCCCGCCCCGGCCCGGCGGCCAAGTTAAAAAAATAAATAATCCCCGTTCAGTCTCAATGGCAGGGTGCGGGCCGGCCCGGCGGCGATTGCGGCGGGCAGTAGGCCTCTTGGACAGGTTGAGAGATAAAAAAATAATAATTCCCGTGCAGTCTCAATGGCGGGGTGCGGGCCGGGGAATAGGCCTCTTGGCCGGGGTGAATAGTGTTGGAACACGGCCCGCGGAAATAGTAGCGGCTGGAGGTACCGGGGGCGATGCCCGCCCCGGCCCGGCGGCCAAGTTAAAAAAATAAATAATCCCCGTTCAGTCTCAATGGCAGGGTGCGGGCCGGCCCGGCGGCGATTGCGGCGGGCAGCAGGCCTCTTGGACAGGTTGAGAGATAAAAAAATAATAATTCCCATGCAGTCTCAATGGCGGGGTGCGGGCCGGGGAATAGGCCTCTTGGCCGGGGTGAATAGTGTTGGAACACGGCCCGCGGAAATAGTAGCGGCTGGAGGTACCGGGGGCGATGCCCGCCCCGGCCCGGCGGCCAAGTTAAAAAAATAAATAATCCCCGTTCAGTCTCAATGGCAGGGTGCGGGCCGGCCCGGCGGCGAGTGCGGCGGGCAGCAGGCCTCTTGGACAGGTTGAGAGATAAAAAAATAATAATTCCCGTTCAGTCTCAATGGCAGGGTGCGGGCCGGCCCGGCGGCGATTGCGGCGGGCAGCAGGCCTCTTGGACAGGTTGAGAGATAAAAAAAATAATAATTCCCATGCAGTCTCAATGGCGGGGTGCGGGCCGGGGAATAGGCCTCTTGGCCGGGGTGAATATGTTGGAACGCGGCGCGCGTAAATAGAAGCGGCTGGAGGTACCGGGGGCGTAGCCCGCCCCGGCCCGGAGGCAGAGTTAAAAAAAAAAATAATCCCCGTTCAGTCTCAATGGCGGGGTGCGGGCCGGCCCGGCGGCGAGTGCGGCGGGCAGCAGGCCTCTTGGACAGGTTGAGAGATAAAAAAATAATAATTCCCGTGCAGTCTCAATGGCGGGGTGCGGGCCGGGGAATAGGCCTCTTGGCCGGGGTGAATAGTGTTGGAACACGGCCCGCGGAAATAGTAGCGGCTGGAGGTACCGGGGGCGATGCCCGCCCCGGCCCGGCGGCCAAGTTAAAAAAATAAATAATCCCCGTTCAGTCTCAATGGCAGGGTGCGGGCCGGCCCGGCGGCGAGTGCGGCGGGCAGCAGGCCTCTTGGACAGGTTGAGAGATAAAAAAATAATAATTCCCGTTCAGTCTCAATGGCAGGGTGCGGGCCGGCCCGGCGGCGATTGCGGCGGGCAGCAGGCCTCTTGGACAGGTTGAGAGATAAAAAAAAAAAATAATTCCCATGCAGTCTCAATGGCGGGGTGCGGGCCGGGGAATAGGCCTCTTGGCCGGGGTGAATATGTTGGAACGCGGCGCGCGTAAATAGAAGCGGCTGGAGGTACCGGGGGCGTAGCCCGCCCCGGCCCGGAGGCAGAGTTAAAAAAAATAATAATCCCCGTACAGTCTCAATGGCGGGGTGCGGGCCGGCCCGGCGGCGAGTGCGGCGGGCAGCAGGCCTCTTGGACAGGTTGAGAGATAAAAAAATAATAATTCCCGTGCAGTCTCAATGGCGGGGTGCGGGCCGGGGAATAGGCCTCTTGGCCGGGGTGAATAGTGTTGGAACACGGCCCGCGGAAATAGTAGCGGCTGGAGGTACCGGGGGCGATGCCCGCCCCGGCCCAGCGGCCAAGTTAAAAAAATAAATAATCCCCGTTCAGTCTCAATGGCAGGGTGCGGGCCGGCCCGGCGGCGATTGCGGCGGGCAGCAGGCCTCTTGGACAGGTTGAGAGATATAAAAATAATAATTCCCGTGCAGTCTCAATGGCGGGGTGCGGGCTGGCCCGGCGGACGAGTGTGGCCGGGGAAGAGGCCTCTTGGCCGGGGTGAATATGTTGGAACGCGGCGCGCGTAAATAGAAGCGGCTGGAGGTACCGGGGGCGAAGCCCGCCCCGGCCCGGAGGCCGAGTTAAAAAAAATAATAATCCCCGTTCAGTCTCAATGGCGGGGTGCGGAACGGCCCGGCGGCGAGTGCGGCGGGCAGCAGGCCTCTTGGACAGGTTGAGAGATTAAAAAATAATAATTCCCGAGCAGTCTCAATGGCGGGGTGCGGGCCGGCCCGGCGGACGAGTGTGGCCGGGGAAGAGGCCTCTTGGCCGGGGTGAATATGTTGGAACGCGGCGCGCGTAAATAGAAGCGGCTGGAGGTACCGGGGGCGAAGCCCGCCCCGGCCCGGAGGCCGAGTTAAAAAAAATAATAATCCCGTTCAGTCTAAATGGCGGGGTGCGGGCCGGCCCGGCGGCGAGTGCGGTGGGCAGCAGGCCTCTTGGACAGGTTGAGAGATAAAAAAATAATAATTCCCGTTCAGTCTCAATGGCGGGGTGCGGGCCGGCCCGGCGGACGAGTGTGGCCGGGGAAGAGGCCTCTTGGCCGGGGTGAATATGTTGGAACGCGGCGCGCGTAAATAGAAGCGGCTGGTGGTACCGGGGGCGAAGCCCGCCCCGGCCCGGAGGCCGAGTTAAAAAAAATAATAATCCCCGTTCAGTCTCAATGGCAGGGTGCGGGCCGGCCCGGCGGCGAGTGCGGCGGGCAGCAGGCCTCTTGGACAGGTTGAGAGATAAAAAAATAATAATTCCCGTGCAGTCTCAATGGCGGGGTGCGGGCCGGGGAATAGGCCTCTTGGCCGGGGTGAATAGTGTTGGAACACGGCCCGCGGAAATAGTAGCGGCTGGAGGTACCGGGGGCGATGCCCGCCCCGGCCCGGCGGCCAAGTTAAAAAAATAAATAATCCCCGTTCAGTCTCAATGGCAGGGTGCGGGCCGGCCCGGCGGCGATTGCGGCGGGCAGCAGGCCTCTTGGACAGGTTGAGAGATAAAAAAATAATAATTCCCGTGCAGTCTCAATGGCGGGGTGCGGGCCGGGGAATAGGCCTCTTGGCCGGGGTGAATAGTGTTGGAACACGGCCCGCGGAAATAGTAGCGGCTGGAGGTACCGGGGGCGATGCCCGCCCCGGCCCGGCGGCCAAGTTAAAAAAATAAATAATCCCCGTTCAGTCTCAATGGCAGGGTGCGGGCCGGCCCCGCGGCGATTGCGGCGGGCAGCAGGCCTCTTGGACAGGTTGAGAGATAAAAAAATAATAATTCCCATGCAGTCTCAATGGCGGGGTGCGGGCCGGGGAATAGGCCTCTTGGCCGGGGTGAATAGAGTTGGAACACGGCCCGCGGAAATAGTAGCGGCTGGAGGTACCGGGGGCGATGCCCGCCCCGGGCCGGCGGCCAAGTTAAAAAAATAAATAATCCCCGTTCAGTCTCAATGGCAGGGTGCGGGCCGGCCCGGCGGCGAGTGCGGTGGGCAGCAGGCCTCTTGGACAGGTTGAGAGATAAAAAAATAATAATTCCCGTTCAGTCTCAATGGCAGGGTGCGGGCCGGCCCGGCGGCGATTGCGGCGGGCAGCAGGCCTCTTGGACAGGTTGAGAGATAAAAAAATAATAATTCCCATGCAGTCTCAATGGCGGGGTGTGGGCCGGGGAATAGGCCTCTTGGCCGGGGTGAATATGTTGGAACGCGGCGCGAGTAAATAGAAGCGGCTGGAGGTACCGGGGGCGAAGCCCGCCCCGGCCCGGAGGCCGAGTTAAAAAAAATAATAATCCCCGTTCAGTCTCAATGGCGGGGTGCGGGCCGGCCCGGCGGCGAGTGCGGCGGGCAGCAGGCCTCTTGGACAGGTTGAGAGATAAAAAAATAATAATTCCCGTGCAGTCTCAATGGCGGGGTGCGGGCCGGGGAATAGGCCTCTTGGCCGGGGTGAATAGTGTTGGAACACGGCCCGCGGTAATAGTAGCGGCTGGAGGTACCGGGGGCGATGCCCGCCCCGGCCCGGCGGCCAAGTTAAAAAAATAAATAATCCCCGTTCAGTCTCAATGGCAGGGTGCGGGCCGGCCCGGCGGCGATTGCGGCGGGCAGCAGGCCTCTTGGACAGGTTGAGAGATAAAAAAATAATAATTCCCATGCAGTCTCAATGGCGGGGTGCGGGCCGGGGAATAGGCCTCTTGGCCGGGGTGAATAGTGTTGGAACACGGCCCGCGGAAATAGTAGCGGCTGGAGGTACCGGGGGCGATGCCCGCCCCGGCCCGGCGGCCAAGTTAAAAAAATAAATAATCCCCGTTCAGTCTCAATGGCAGGGTGCGGGCCGGCCCGGCGGCGAGTGCGGCGGGCAGCAGGCCTCTTGGACAGGTTGAGAGATAAAAAAATAATAATTCCCATGCAGTCTCAATGGCAGGGTGCGGGCCGGCCCGGCGGCGATTGCGCGGGCAGCAGGCCTCTTGGACAGGTTGAGAGATAAAAAAATAATAATTCCCATGCAGTCTCAATGGCGGGGTGCGGGCCGGGGAATAGGCCTCTTGGCCGGCGTGAATATGTTGGAACGCGGCGCGCGTAAATAGAAGCGGCTGGAGGTACCGGGGGCGAAGCCCGCCCCGGCCCGGAGGCCGAGTTAAAAAAAATAATAATCCCCGTACAGTCTCAATGGCGGGGTGCGGGCCGGCCCGGCGGCGAGTGCGGCGGGCAGCAGGCCTCTTGGACAGGTTGAGAGATAAAAAAATAATAATTCCCGTGCAGTCTCAATGGCGGGGTGCGGGCCGGGGAATAGGCCTCTTGGCCGGGGTGAATAGTGTTGGAACACGGCCCGCGGTAATAGTAGCGGCTGGAGGTACCGGGGGCGATGCCCGCCCCGGCCCGGCGGCCAAGTTAAAAAAATAAATAATCCCCGTTCAGTCTCAATGGCAGGGTGCGGGCCGGCCCGGCGGCGATTGCGGCGGGCAGCAGGCCTCTTGGACAGGTTGAGAGATAAAAAAATAATAATTCCCATGCAGTCTCAATGGCGGGGTGCGGGCCGGGGAATAGGCCTCTTGGCCGGGGTGAATAGTGTTGGAACACGGCCCGCGGAAATAGTAGCGGCTGGAGGTACCGGGGGCGATGCCCGCCCCGGCCCGGCGGCCAAGTTAAAAAAATAAATAATCCCCGTTCAGTCTCAATGGCAGGGTGCGGGCCGGCCCGGCGGCGAGTGCGGCGGGCAGCAGGCCTCTTGGACAGGTTGAGAGATAAAAAAATAATAATTCCCGTTCAGTCTCAATGGCAGGGTGCGGGCCGGCCCGGCGGCGATTGCGCGGGCAGCAGGCCTCTTGGACAGGTTGAGAGATAAAAAAATAATAATTCCCATGCAGTCTCAATGGCGGGGTGCGGGCCGGGGAATAGGCCTCTTGGCCGGGGTGAATATGTTGGAACGCGGCGCGCGTAAATAGAAGCGGCTGGAGGTACCGGGGGCGAAGCCCGCCCCGGCCCGGAGGCCGAGTTAAAAAAAATAATAATCCCCGTACAGTCTCAATGGCGGGGTGCGGGCCGGCCCGGCGGCGAGTGCGGCGGGCAGCAGGCCTCTTGGACAGGTTGAGAGATAAAAAATTTATAATTCCCGTGCAGTCTCAATGGCGGGGTGCGGGCCGGGGAATAGGCCTCTTGGCCGGGGTGAATAGTGTTGGAACACGGCCCGCGGAAATAGTAGCGGCTGGAGGTACCGGGGGCGATGCCCGCCCCGGCCCGGCGGCCAAGTTAAAAAAATAAATAATCCCAGTTCAGTCTCAATGGCAGGGTGCGGACCGGCCCGGCGGCGATTGCGGCGGGCAGCAGGCCTCTTGGACAGGTTGAGAGATAAAAAAATAATAATTCCCATGCAGTCTCAATGGCGGGGTGCGGGCCGGGGAATAGGCCTCTTGGCCGGGGTGAATATGTTGGAACGCAGCGCGCGTAAATAGAAGCGGCTGGAGGTACCGGGGGCGAAGCCGGCCCGGCCCGGAGGCCGAGTTAAAAAAAATAATAATCCCCGTTCAGTCTCAATGGCGGGGTGCGGGCCGGCCCGGCGGCGATTGCGGCGGGCAGCAGGCCTCTTGGACAGGTTGAGAGATAAAAAAATAATAATTCCCATGCAGTCTCAATGGCGGGGTGCGGGCCGGGGAATAGGCCTCTTGGCCGGGGTGAATAGTGTTGGAACACGGCCCGCGGAAATAGTAGCGGCTGGAGGTACCGGGGGCGATGCCCGCCCCGGCCCGGCGGCCAAGTTAAAAAAATAAATAATCCCCGTTCAGTCTCAATGGCAGGGTGCGGGCCGGCCCGGCGGCGAGTGCGGCGGGCATCAGGCCTCTTGGGCAGGTTGAGAGATAAAAAAATAATAATTCCCGTTCAGTCTCAATGGCAGGGTGCGGGCCGGCCCGGCGGCGATTGCGGCGGGCAGCAGGCCTCTTGGACAGGTTGAGAGATAAAAAAATAATAATTCCCATGCAGTCTCAATGGCGGGGTGCGGGCCGGGGAATAGGCCTCTTGGCCGGGGTGAATAGTGTTGGAACACGGCCCGCGGAAATAGTAGCGGCTGGAGGTACCGGGGGCGATGCCCGCCCCGGCCCAGCGGCCAAGTTAAAAAAATAAATAATCCCCGTTCAGTCTCAATGGCAGGGTGCGGGCCGGCCCGGCGGCGATTGCGGCGGGCAGCAGGCCTCTTGGACAGGTTGAGAGATAAAAAAATAATAATTCCCATGCAGTCTCAATGGCGGGGTGCGGGCCGGGGAATAGGCCTCTTGGCCGGGGTGAATATGTTGGAACGCGGCGCGCGTAAATAGAAGCGGCTGGAGGTACCGGGGGCGAAGCCCGCCCCGGCCCGGAGGCCGAGTTAAAAAAAATAATAATCCCCGTTCAGTCTTAATGGCGGGGTGCGGGCCGGCCCGGCGGCGAGTGCGGCGGGCAGCAGGCCTCTTGGACAGGTTGAGAGATAAAAAAATAATAATTCCCGTGCAGTCTCAATGGCGGGGTGCGGGCCGGGGAATAGGCCTCTTGGCCGGGGTGAATAGTGTTGGAACACGGCCCGCGGAAATAGTAGCGGCTGGAGGTACCGGGGGCGATGCCCGCCCCGGCCCGGAGGCCAAGTTAAAAAAATAAATAATCCCCGTTCAGTCTCAATGGCAGGGTGCGGGCCGGCCCGGCGGCGATTGCGGCGGGCAGCAGGCCTCTTGGACAGGTTGAGAGATAAAAAAATAATAATTCCCGTGCAGTCTCAATGGCGGGGTGCGGGCCGGGGAATAGGCCTCTTGGCCGGGGTGAATAGTGTTGGAACACGGCCCGCGGAAATAGTAGCGGCTGGAGGTACCGGGGGCGATGCCCGCCCCGGGCCGGCGGCCAAGTTAAAAAAATAAATAATCCCCGTTCAGTCTCAATGGCAGGGTGCGGGCCGGCCCGGCGGCGAGTGCGGCGGGCAGCAGGCCTCTTGGACAGGTTGAGAGATAAAAAAATAATAATTCCCGTTCAGTCTCAATGGCAGGGTGCGGGCCGGCCCGGCGGCGATTGCGGCGGGCAGCAGGCCTCTTGGACAGGTTGAGAGATAAAAAAATAATAATTCCCATGCAGTCTCAATGGCGGGGTGCGGGCCGGGGAATAGGCCTCTTGGCCGGGGTGAATATGTTGGAACGCGGCGCGCGTAAATAGAAGCGGCTGGAGGTACCGGGGGCGAAGCCCGCCCCGGCCCGTAGGCCGAGTTAAAAAAAATAATAATCCCCTTCCAGTCTCAATGGCGGGGTGCGGGCCGGCCCGGCGGCGAGTGCGGCGGGCAGCAGGCCTCTTGGACAGGTTGAGAGATAAAAAAATAATAATTCCCGTGCAGTCTCAATGGCGGGGTGCGGGCCGGGGAATAGGCCTCTTGGCCGGGGTGAATAGTGTTGGAACACGGCCCGCGGAAATAGTAGCGGCTGGAGGTACCGGGGGCGATGCCCGCCCCGGCCCGGCGGCCAAGTTAAAAAAATAAATAATCCCCGTTCAGTCTCAATGGCAGGGTGCGGGCCGGCCCGGCGGCGATTGCGGCGGGCAGCAGGCCTCTTGGACAGGTTGAGAGATAAAAAAATAATAATTCCCGTGCAGTCTCAATGGCGGGGTGCGGGCCGGGGAATAGGCCTCTTGGCCGGGGTGAATAGTGTTGGAACACGGCCCGCGGAAATAGTAGCGGCTGGAGGTACCGGGGGCGATGCCCGCCCCGGGCCGGCGGCCAAGTTAAAAAAATAAATAATCCCCGTTCAGTCTCAATGGCAGGGTGCGGGCCGGCCCGGCGGCGAGTGCGGCGGGCAGCAGGCCTCTTGGACAGGTTGAGAGATAAAAAAATAATAATTCCCGTTCAGTCTCAATGGCAGGGTGCGGGCCGGCCCGGCGGCGATTGCGGCGGCCAGCAGGCCTCTTGGACAGGTTGAGAGATAAAAAAATAATAATTCCCATGCAGTCTCAATGGCGGGGTGCGGGCCGGGGAATAGGCCTCTTGGCCGGGGTGAATATGTTGGAACGCGGCGCGCGTAAATAGAAGCGGCTGGAGGTACCGGGGGCGAAGCCCGCCCCGGCCCGTAGGCCGAGTTAAAAAAAATAATAATCCCCTTCCAGTCTCAATGGCGGGGTGCGGGCCGGCCCGGCGGCGAGTGCGGCGGGCAGCAGGCCTCTTGGACAGGTTGAGAGATAAAAAAATAATAATTCCCGTGCAGTCTCAATGGCGGGGTGCGGGCCGGGGAATAGGCCTCTTGGCCGGGGTGAATAGTGTTGGAACACGGCCCGCGGAAATAGTAGCGGCTGGAGGTACCGGGGGCGATGCCCGCCCCGGCCCGGCGGCCAACTTAAAAAAATAAATAATCCCCGTTCAGTCTCAATGGCAGGGTGCGGGCCGGCCCGGCGGCGATTGCGGCGGGCAGCAGGCCTCTTGGACAGGTTGAGAGATAAAAAAATAATAATTCCCGTGCAGTCTCAATGGCGGGGTGCGGGCCGGGGAATAGGCCTCTTGGCCGGGGTGAATAGTGTTGGAACACGGCCCGCGGAAATAGTAGCGGCTGGAGGTACCGGGGGCGATGCCCGCCCCGGGCCGGCGGCCAAGTTAAAAAAATAAATAATCCCCGTTCAGTCTCAATGGCAGGGTGCGGGCCGGCCCGGCGGCGATTGCGGCGGGCAGCAGGCCTCTTGGACAGGTTGAGAGATAAAAAAATAATAATTCCCATGCAGTCTCAATGGCGCGGTGCGGGCCGGGGAATAGGCCTCTTGGCCGGGGTGAATATGTTGGAACGCGGCGCGCGTAAATAGAAGCGGCTGGAGGTACCGGGGGCGAAGCCCGCCCCGGCCCGGAGGCCGAGTTAAAAAAAATAATAATCCCCGTTCAGTCTCAATGGCGGGGTGCGGGCCGGCCCGGCGGCGAGTGCGGCGGGCAGCAGGCCTCTTGGAGAGGTTGAGAGATAAAAAAAATAATACTTCCCGTGCAGTCTCAATGGCGGGGTGCGGGCCGGGGAATAGGCCTCTTGGCCGGGGTGAATAGTGTTGGAACACGGCCCGCGGAAATAGTAGCGGCTGGAGGTACCGGGGGCGATGCCCGCCCCGGCCCGGCGGCCAAGTTAAAAAAATAAATAATCCCCGTTCAGTCTCAATGGCAGGGTGCGGGCCGGCCCGGCGGCGATTGCGGCGGGCAGCAGGCCTCTTGGACAGGTTGAGAGATAAAAAAATAATAATTCCCGTGCAGTCTCAATGGCGGGGTGCGGGCCGGGGAATAGGCCTCTTGGCCGGGGTGAATATGTTGGAACGCGGCGCGCGTAAATAGAAGCGGCTGGAGGTACCGGGGGCGAAGCCCGCCCCGGCCCGGAGGCCGAGTTAAAAAAAATAATAATCCCCGTTCAGTCTTAATGGCGGGGTGCGGGCCGGCCCGGCGGCGAGTGCGGCGGGCAGCAGGCCTCTTGGACAGGTTGAGAGATAAAAAAATAATAATTCCCATGCAGTCTCAATGGCGGGGTGCGGGCCGGGGAATAGGCCTCTTGGCCGGGGTGAATAGTGTTGGAACACGGCCCGCGGAAATAGTAGCGGCTGGAGGTACCGGGGGCGATGCCCGCCCCGGCCCGGCGGCCAAGTTAAAAAAATAAATAATCCCCGTTCAGTCTCAATGGCAGGGTGCGGGCCGGCCCGGCGGCGAGTGCGGCGGGCATCAGGCCTCTTGGGCAGGTTGAGAGATAAAAAAATAATAATTCCCGTGCAGTCTCAATGGCGGGGTGCGGGCCGGGGAATAGGCCTCTTGGCCGGGGTGAATATGTTGGAACGCGGCGCGCGTAAATAGAAGCGGCTGGAGGTACCGGGGGCGAAGCCCGCCCCGGCCCGTAGGCCGAGTTAAAAAAAATAATAATCCCCTTCCAGTCTCAATGGCGGGGTGCGGGCCGGCCCGGCGGCGAGTGCGGCGGGCAGCAGGCCTCTTGGACAGGTTGAGAGATAAAAAAATAATAATTCCCGTGCAGTCTCAATGGCGGGGTGCGGGCCGGGGAATAGGCCTCTTGGCCGGGGTGAATAGTGTTGGAACACGGCCCGCGGAAATAGTAGCGGCTGGAGGTACCGGGGGCGATGCCCGCCCCGGCCCGGCGGCCAAGTTAAAAAAATAAATAATCCCCGTTCAGTCTCAATGGCAGGGTGCGGGCCGGCCCGGCGGCGATTGCGGCGGGCAGCAGGCCTCTTGGACAGGTTGAGAGATAAAAAAATAATAATTCCCGTGCAGTCTCAATGGCGGGGTGCGGGCCGGGGAATAGGCCTCTTGGCCGGGGTGAATAGTGTTGGAACACGGCCCGCGGAAATAGTAGCGGCTGGAGGTACCGGGGGCGATGCCCGCCCCGGGCCGGCGGCCAAGTTAAAAAAAATAAATAATCCCCGTTCAGTCTCAATGGCAGGGTGCGGGCCGGCGGCCAAGTTAAAAAAATAAATAATCCCCGTTCAGTCTCAATGGCAGGGTGCGGGCCGGCCCGGCGGCGATTGCGGCGGGCAGCAGGCCTCTTGGACAGGTTGAGAGATAAAAAAATAATAATTCCCATGCAGTCTCAATGGCGGGGTGCGGGCCGGGGAATAGGCCTCTTGGCCGGGGTGAATATGTTGGAACGCGGCGCGCGTAAATAGAAGCGGCTGGAGGTACCGGGGGCGAAGCCCGCCCCTGCCCGGAGGCCGAGTTAAAAAAAATAATAATCCCCGTTCAGTCTCAATGGCGGGGTGCGGGCCGGCCCGGCGGCGAGTGCGGCGGGCAGCAGGCCTCTTGGACAGGTTGAGAGATAAAAAAAATAATACTTCCCGTGCAGTCTCAATGGCGGGGTGCGGGCCGGGGAATAGGCCTCTTGGCCGGGGTGAATAGTGTTGGAACACGGCCCGCGGAAATAGTAGCGGCTGGAGGTACCGGGGGCGATGCCCGCCCCGGCCCGGCGGCCAAGTTAAAAAAATAAATAATCCCCGTTCAGTCTCAATGGCAGGGTGCGGGCCGGCCCGGCGGCGATTGCGGCGGGCAGCAGGCCTCTTGGACAGGTTGAGAGATAAAAAAATAATAATTCCCGTGCAGTCTCAATGGCGGGGTGCGGGCCGGGGAATAGGCCTCTTGGCCGGGGTGAATAGTGTTGGAACACGGCCCGCGGAAATAGTAGCGGCTGGAGGTACCGGGGGCGATGCCCGCCCCGGGCCGGCGGCCAAGTTAAAAAAATAAATAATCCCCGTTCAGTCTCAATGGCAGGGTGCGGGCCGGCCCGGCGGCGAGTGCGGCGGGCAGCAGGCCTCTTGGACAGGTTGAGAGATAAAAAAATAATAATTCCCGTTCAGTCTCAATGGCAGGGTGCGGGCCGGCCCGGCGGCGATTGCGGCGGGCAGCAGGCCTCTTGGACAGGTTGAGAGATAAAAAAATAATAATTCCCATGCAGTCTCAATGGCGGGGTGCGGGCCGGGGAATAGGCCTCTTGGCCGGGGTGAATATGTTGGAACGCGGCGCGCGTAAATAGAAGCGGCTGGAGGTACCGGGGGCGAAGCCCGCCCCGGCCCGGAGGCCGAGTTAAAAAAAATAATAATCCCGTTCAGTCTTAATGGCGGGGTGCGGGCCGGCCCGGCGGCGAGTGCGGCGGGCAGCAGGCCTCTTGGACAGGTTGAGAGATAAAAAAATAATAATTCCCATGCAGTCTCAATGGCGGGGTGCGGGCCGGGGAATAGGCCTCTTGGCCGGGGTGAATAGTGTTGGAACACGGCCCGCGGAAATAGTAGCGGCTGGAGGTACCGGGGGCGATGCCCGCCCCGGCCCGGCGGCCAAGTTAAAAAAATAAATAATCCCCGTTCAGTCTCAATGGCAGGGTGCGGGCCGGCCCGGCGGCGAGTGCGGCGGGCATCAGGCCTCTTGGGCAGGTTGAGAGATAAAAAAATAATAATTCCCGTTCAGTCTCAATGGCAGGGTGCGGGCCGGCCCGGCGGCGATTGCGGCGGGCAGCAGGCCTCTTGGACAGGTTGAGAGATAAAAAAATAATAATTCCCATGCAGTCTCAATGGCGGGGTGCGGGCCGGGGAATAGGCCTCTTGGCCGGGGTGAATATGTTGGAACGCGGCGCGCGTAAATAGAAGCGGCTGGAGGTACCGGGGGCGAAGCCCGCCCCGGCCCGGAGGCCGAGTTAAAAAAAATAATAATCCCCGTTCCAGTCTCAATGGCGGGGTGCGGGCCGGCCCGGCGGCGAGTGCGGCGGGCAGCAGGCCTCTTGGACAGGTTGAGAGATAAAAAAATAATAATTCCCGTGCAGTCTCAATGGCGGGGTGCGGGCCGGGGAATAGGCCTCTTGGCCGGGGTGAATAGTGTTGGAACACGGCCCGCGGAAATAGTAGCGGCTGGAGGTACCGGGGGCGATGCCCGCCCCGGCCCGGCGGCCAAGTTAAAAAAATAAATAATCCCCGTTCAGTCTCAATGGCAGGGTGCGGGCCGGCCCGGCGGCGATTGCGGCGGGCAGCAGGCCTCTTGGACAGGTTGAGAGATAAAAAAATAATAATTCCCGTGCAGTCTCAATGGCGGGGTGCGGGCCGGGGAATAGGCCTCTTGGCCGGGGTGAATAGTGTTGGAACACGGCCCGCGGAAATAGTAGCGGCTGGAGGTACCGGGGGCGATGCCCGCCCCGGGCCGGCGGCCAAGTTAAAAAAATAAATAATCCCCGTTCAGTCTCAATGGCAGGGTGCGGGCCGGCCCGGCGGCGAGTGCGGCGGGCAGCAGGCCTCTTGGACAGGTTGAGAGATAAAAAAATAATAATTCCCGTTCAGTCTCAATGGCAGGGTGCGGGCCGGCCCGGCGGCGATTGCGGCGGGCAGCAGGCCTCTTGGACAGGTTGAGAGATAAAAAAATAATAATTCCCATGCAGTCTCAATGGCGGGGTGCGGGCCGGGGAATAGGCCTCTTGGCCGGGGTGAATATGTTGGAACGCGGCGCGCGTAAATAGAAGCGGCTGGAGGTACCGGGGGCGAAGCCCGCCCCCGCCCGGAGGCCGAGTTAAAAAAAATAATAATCCCCGTTCAGTCTCAATGGCGGGGTGCGGGCCGGCCAGGCGGCGAGTGGGGCGGGCAGCAGGCCTCTTGGACAGGTTGAGAGATAAAAAAATAATAATTCCCGTGCAGTCTCAATGGCGGGGTGCGGGCCGGGGAATAGGCCTCTTGGCCGGGGTGAATAGTGTTGGAACACGGCCCCCGGAAATAGTAGCGGCTGGAGGTACCGGGGGCGATGCCCGCCCCGGCCCGGCGGCCAAGTTAAAAAAATAAATAATCCCCGTTCAGTCTCAATGGCAGGGTGCGGGCCGGCCCGGCGGCGATTGCGGCGGGCAGCAGGCCTCTTGGACAGGTTGAGAGATAAAAAAATAATAATTCCCGTTCAGTCTCAATGGCAGGGTGCGGGCCGGCCCGGCGGCGATTGCGGCGGGCAGCAGGCCTCTTGGACAGGTTGAGAGATAAAAAAATAATAATTCCCATGCAGTCTCAATGGCGGGGTGCGGGCCGGGGAATAGGCCTCTTGGCCGGGGTGAATAGTGTTGGAACACGGCCCGCGGAAATAGTAGCGGCTGGAGGTACCGGGGGCGATGCCCGCCCCGGGCCGGCGGCCAAGTTAAAAAAATAAATAATCCCCGTTCAGTCTCAATGGCAGGGTGCGGGCCGGCCCGGCGGCGATTGCGGCGGGCAGTAGGCCTCTTGGACAGGTTTAGAGATAAAAAAATAATAATTCCCGTGCAGTCTCAATGGCGGGGTGCGGGCCGGGGAATAGGCCTCTTGGCCGGGGTGAATAGTGTTGGAACACGGCCCGCGGAAATAGTAGCGGCTGGAGGTACCGGGGGCGATGCCCGCCCCGGCCCGGCGGCCAAGTTAAAAAAATAAATAATCCCCGTTCAGTCTCAATGGCAGGGTGCGGGCCGGCCCGGCGGCGATTGCGGCGGGCAGCAGGCCTCTTGGACAGGTTGAGAGATAAAAAAATAATAATTCCCATGCAGTCTCAATGGCGGGGTGCGGGCCGGGGAATAGGCCTCTTGGCCGGGGTGAATAGTGTTGGAACACGGCCCGCGGAAATAGTAGCGGCTGGAGGTACCGGGGGCGATGCCCGCCCCGGCCCGGCGGCCAAGTTAAAAAAATAAATAATCCCCGTTCAGTCTCAATGGCAGGGTGCGGGCCGGCCCGGCGGCGAGTGCGGCGGGCAGCAGGCCTCTTGGACAGGTTGAGAGATAAAAAAATAATAATTCCCGTGCAGTCTCAATGGCAGGGTGCGGGCCGGCCCGGCGGCGATTGCGGCGGGCAGCAGGCCTCTTGGACAGGTTGAGAGATAAAAAATATAATAATTCCCATGCAGTCTCAATGGCGGGGTGCGGGCCGGGGAATAGGCCTCTTGGCCGGGGTGAATATGTTGGAACGCGGCGCGCGTAAATAGAAGCGGCTGGAGGTACCGGGGGCGTAGCCCGCCCCGGCCCGGAGGCAGAGTTAAAAAAAATAATAATCCCCGTTCAGTCTCAATGGCGGGGTGCGGGCCGGCCCGGCGGCGAGTGCGGCGGGCAGCAGGCCTCTTGGACAGGTTGAGAGATAAAAAAATAATAATTCCCGTGCAGTCTCAATGGCGGGGTGCGGGCCGGGGAATAGGCCTCTTGGCCGGGGTGAATAGTGTTGGAACACGGCCCGCGGAAATAGTAGCGGCTGGAGGTACCGGGGGCGATGCCCGCCCCGGCCCGGCGGCCAAGTTAAAAAAATAAATAATCCCCGTTCAGTCTCAATGGCAGGGTGCGGGCCGGCCCGGCGGCGATTGCGGCGGGCAGCAGGCCTCTTGGACAGGTTGAGAGATAAAAAAATAATAATTCCCATGCAGTCTCAATGGCGGGGTGCGGGCCGGGGAATAGGCCTCTTGGCCGGGGTGAATAGTGTTGGAACACGGCCCGCGGAAATAGTAGCGGCTGGAGGTACCGGGGGCGATGCCCGCCCCGGCCCGGCGGCCAAGTTAAAAAAATAAATAATCCCCGTTCAGTCTCAATGGCAGGGTGCGGGCCGGCCCGGCGGCGATTGCGGCAGGCCTCTTGGACAGGTTGAGAGATAAAAAAATAATAATTCCCATGCAGTCTCAATGGCGGGGTGCGGGCCGGGGAATAGGCCTCTTGGCCGGGGTGAATAGTGTTGGAACACGGCCCGCGGAAATAGTAGCGGCTGGAGGTACCGGGGGCGATGCCCGCCCCGGGCCGGCGGCCAAGTTAAAAAAATAAATAATCCCCGTTCAGTCTCAATGGCAGGGTGCGGGCCGGCCCGGCGGCGATTGCGGCGGGCAGTAGGCCTCTTGGACAGGTTGAGAGATAAAAAAATAATAATTCCCGTGCAGTCTCAATGGCGGGGTGCGGGCCGGGGAATAGGCCTCTTGGCCGGGGTGAATAGTGTTGGAACACGGCCCGCGGAAATAGTAGCGGCTGGAGGTACCGGGGGCGATGCCCGCCCCGGCCCGGCGGCCAAGTTAAAAAAATAAATAATCCCCGTTCAGTCTCAATGGCAGGGTGCGGGCCGGCCCGGCGGCGATTGCGGCGGGCAGCAGGCCTCTTGGACAGGTTGAGAGATAAAAAAATAATAATTCCCATGCAGTCTCAATGGCGGGGTGCGGGCCGGGGAATAGGCCTCTTGGCCGGGGTGAATAGTGTTGGAACACGGCCCGCGGAAATAGTAGCGGCTGGAGGTACCGGGGGCGATGCCCGCCCCGGCCCGGCGGCCAAGTTAAAAAAATAAATAATCCCCGTTCAGTCTCAATGGCAGGGTGCGGGCCGGCCCGGCGGCGAGTGCGGCGGGCAGCAGGCCTCTTGGACAGGTTGAGAGATAAAAAAATAATAATTCCCGTTCAGTCTCAATGGCAGGGTGCGGGCCGGCCCGGCGGCGATTGCGGCGGGCAGCAGGCCTCTTGGACAGGTTGAGAGATAAAAAAAATAATAATTCCCATGCAGTCTCAATGGCGGGGTGCGGGCCGGGGAATAGGCCTCTTGGCCGGGGTGAATATGTTGGAACGCGGCGCGCGTAAATAGAAGCGGCTGGAGGTACCGGGGGCGTAGCCCGCCCCGGCCCGGAGGCAGAGTTAAAAAAAATAATAATCCCCGTACAGTCTCAATGGCGGGGTGCGGGCCGGCCCGGCGGCGAGTGCGGCGGGCAGCAGGCCTCTTGGACAGGTTGAGAGATAAAAAAATAATAATTCCCGTGCAGTCTCAATGGCGGGGTGCGGGCCGGGGAATAGGCCTCTTGGCCGGGGTGAATAGTGTTGGAACACGGCCCGCGGAAATAGTAGCGGCTGGAGGTACCGGGGGCGATGCCCGCCCCGGCCCAGCGGCCAAGTTAAAAAAATAAATAATCCCCGTTCAGTCTCAATGGCAGGGTGCGGGCCGGCCCGGCGGCGATTGCGGCGGGCAGCAGGCCTCTTGGACAGGTTGAGAGATATAAAAATAATAATTCCCGTGCAGTCTCAATGGCGGGGTGCGGGCTGGCCCGGCGGACGAGTGTGGCCGGGGAAGAGGCCTCTTGGCCGGGGTGAATATGTTGGAACGCGGCGCGCGTAAATAGAAGCGGCTGGAGGTACCGGGGGCGAAGCCCGCCCCGGCCCGGAGGCCGAGTTAAAAAAAATAATAATCCCCGTTCAGTCTCAATGGCGGGGTGCGGAACGGCCCGGCGGCGAGTGCGGCGGGCAGCAGGCCTCTTGGACAGGTTGAGAGATTAAAAAATAATAATTCCCGAGCAGTCTCAATGGCGGGGTGCGGGCCGGCCCGGCGGACGAGTGTGGCCGGGGAAGAGGCCTCTTGGCCGGGGTGAATATGTTGGAACGCGGCGCGCGTAAATAGAAGCGGCTGGAGGTACCGGGGGCGAAGCCCGCCCCGGCCCGGAGGCCGAGTTAAAAAAAATAATAATCCCGTTCAGTCTCAATGGCGGGGTGCGGGCCGGCCCGGCGGCGAGTGCGGTGGGCAGCAGGCCTCTTGGACAGGTTGAGAGATAAAAAAATAATAATTCCCGTTCAGTCTCAATGGCGGGGTGCGGGCCGGCCCGGCGGACGAGTGTGGCCGGGGAAGAGGCCTCTTGGCCGGGGTGAATATGTTGGAACGCGGCGCGCGTAAATAGAAGCGGCTGGTGGTACCGGGGGCGAAGCCCGCCCCGGCCCGGAGGCCGAGTTAAAAAAAATAATAATCCCCGTTCAGTCTCAATGGCAGGGTGCGGGCCGGCCCGGCGGCGAGTGCGGCGGGCAGCAGGCCTCTTGGACAGGTTGAGAGATAAAAAAATAATAATTCCCGTGCAGTCTCAATGGCGGGGTGCGGGCCGGGGAATAGGCCTCTTGGCCGGGGTGAATAGTGTTGGAACACGGCCCGCGGAAATAGTAGCGGCTGGAGGTACCGGGGGCGATGCCCGCCCCGGCCCGGCGGCCAAGTTAAAAAAATAAATAATCCCCGTTCAGTCTCAATGGCAGGGTGCGGGCCGGCCCGGCGGCGATTGCGGCGGGCAGTAGGCCTCTTGGACAGGTTGAGAGATAAAAAAATAATAATTCCCGTGCAGTCTCAATGGCGGGGTGCGGGCCGGGGAATAGGCCTCTTGGCCGGGGTGAATAGTGTTGGAACACGGCCCGCGGAAATAGTAGCGGCTGGAGGTACCGGGGGCGATGCCCGCCCCGGCCCGGCGGCCAAGTTAAAAAAATAAATAATCCCCGTTCAGTCTCAATGGCAGGGTGCGGGCCGGCCCGGCGGCGATTGCGGCGGGCAGCAGGCCTCTTGGACAGGTTGAGAGATAAAAAAATAATAATTCCCATGCAGTCTCAATGGCGGGGTGCGGGCCGGGGAATAGGCCTCTTGGCCGGGGTGAATAGTGTTGGAACACGGCCCGCGGAAATAGTAGCGGCTGGAGGTACCGGGGGCGATGCCCGCCCCGGCCCGGCGGCCAAGTTAAAAAAATAAATAATCCCCGTTCAGTCTCAATGGCAGGGTGCGGGCCGGCCCGGCGGCGAGTGCGGCGGGCAGCAGGCCTCTTGGACAGGTTGAGAGATAAAAAAATAATAATTCCCGTTCAGTCTCAATGGCAGGGTGCGGGCCGGCCCGGCGGCGATTGCGGCGGGCAGCAGGCCTCTTGGACAGGTTGAGAGATAAAAAAAATAATAATTCCCATGCAGTCTCAATGGCGGGGTGCGGGCCGGGGAATAGGCCTCTTGGCCGGGGTGAATATGTTGGAACGCGGCGCGCGTAAATAGAAGCGGCTGGAGGTACCGGGGGCGTAGCCCGCCCCGGCCCGGAGGCAGAGTTAAAAAAAAAAATAATCCCCGTTCAGTCTCAATGGCGGGGTGCGGGCCGGCCCGGCGGCGAGTGCGGCGGGCAGCAGGCCTCTTGGACAGGTTGAGAGATAAAAAAATAATAATTCCCGTGCAGTCTCAATGGCGGGGTGCGGGCCGGGGAATAGGCCTCTTGGCCGGGGTGAATAGTGTTGGAACACGGCCCGCGGAAATAGTAGCGGCTGGAGGTACCGGGGGCGATGCCCGCCCCGGCCCGGCGGCCAAGTTAAAAAAATAAATAATCCCCGTTCAGTCTCAATGGCAGGGTGCGGGCCGGCCCGGCGGCGAGTGCGGCGGGCAGCAGGCCTCTTGGACAGGTTGAGAGATAAAAAAATAATAATTCCCGTTCAGTCTCAATGGCAGGGTGCGGGCCGGCCCGGCGGCGATTGCGGCGGGCAGCAGGCCTCTTGGACAGGTTGAGAGATAAAAAAAAATAATAATTCCCATGCAGTCTCAATGGCGGGGTGCGGGCCGGGGAATAGGCCTCTTGGCCGGGGTGAATATGTTGGAACGCGGCGCGCGTAAATAGAAGCGGCTGGAGGTACCGGGGGCGTAGCCCGCCCCGGCCCGGAGGCAGAGTTAAAAAAAATAATAATCCCCGTACAGTCTCAATGGCGGGGTGCGGGCCGGCCCGGCGGCGAGTGCGGCGGGCAGCAGGCCTCTTGGACAGGTTGAGAGATAAAAAAATAATAATTCCCGTGCAGTCTCAATGGCGGGGTGCGGGCCGGGGAATAGGCCTCTTGGCCGGGGTGAATAGTGTTGGAACACGGCCCGCGGAAATAGTAGCGGCTGGAGGTACCGGGGGCGATGCCCGCCCCGGCCCAGCGGCCAAGTTAAAAAAATAAATAATCCCCGTTCAGTCTCAATGGCAGGGTGCGGGCCGGCCCGGCGGCGATTGCGGCGGGCAGCAGGCCTCTTGGACAGGTTGAGAGATATAAAAATAATAATTCCCGTGCAGTCTCAATGGCGGGGTGCGGGCTGGCCCGGCGGACGAGTGTGGCCGGGGAAGAGGCCTCTTGGCCGGGGTGAATATGTTGGAACGCGGCGCGCGTAAATAGAAGCGGCTGGAGGTACCGGGGGCGAAGCCCGCCCCGGCCCGGAGGCCGAGTTAAAAAAAATAATAATCCCCGTTCAGTCTCAATGGCGGGGTGCGGAACGGCCCGGCGGCGAGTGCGGCGGGCAGCAGGCCTCTTGGACAGGTTGAGAGATTAAAAAATAATAATTCCCGAGCAGTCTCAATGGCGGGGTGCGGGCCGGCCCGGCGGACGAGTGTGGCCGGGGAAGAGGCCTCTTGGCCGGGGTGAATATGTTGGAACGCGGCGCGCGTAAATAGAAGCGGCTGGAGGTACCGGGGGCGAAGCCCGCCCCGGCCCGGAGGCCGAGTTAAAAAAAATAATAATCCCGTTCAGTCTCAATGGCGGGGTGCGGGCCGGCCCGGCGGCGAGTGCGGTGGGCAGCAGGCCTCTTGGACAGGTTGAGAGATAAAAAAATAATAATTCCCGTTCAGTCTCAATGGCGGGGTGCGGGCCGGCCCGGCGGACGAGTGTGGCCGGGGAAGAGGCCTCTTGGCCGGGGTGAATATGTTGGAACGCGGCGCGCGTAAATAGAAGCGGCTGGTGGTAGCTGGGGCGAAGCCCGCCCCGGCCCGGAGGCCGAGTTAAAAAAAATAATAATCCCCGTTCAGTCTCAATGGCAGGGTGCGGGCCGGCCCGGCGGCGAGTGCGGCGGGCAGCAGGCCTCTTGGACAGGTTGAGAGATAAAAAAATAATAATTCCCGTGCAGTCTCAATGGCGGGGTGCGGGCCGGGGAATAGGCCTCTTGGCCGGGGTGAATAGTGTTGGAACACGGCCCGCGGAAATAGTAGCGGCTGGAGGTACCGGGGGCGATGCCCGCCCCGGCCCGGCGGCCAAGTTAAAAAAATAAATAATCCCCGTTCAGTCTCAATGGCAGGGTGCGGGCCGGCCCGGCGGCGATTGCGGCGGGCAGCAGGCCTCTTGGACAGGTTGAGAGATAAAAAAATAATAATTCCCGTGCAGTCTCAATGGCGGGGTGCGGGCCGGGGAATAGGCCTCTTGGCCGGGGTGAATAGTGTTGGAACACGGCCCGCGGAAATAGTAGCGGCTGGAGGTACCGGGGGCGATGCCCGCCCCGGCCCGGCGGCCAAGTTAAAAAAATAAATAATCCCCGTTCAGTCTCAATGGCAGGGTGCGGGCCGGCCCCGCGGCGATTGCGGCGGGCAGCAGGCCTCTTGGACAGGTTGAGAGATAAAAAAATAATAATTCCCATGCAGTCTCAATGGCGGGGTGCGGGCCGGGGAATAGGCCTCTTGGCCGGGGTGAATAGAGTTGGAACACGGCCCGCGGAAATAGTAGCGGCTGGAGGTACCGGGGGCGATGCCCGCCCCGGGCCGGCGGCCAAGTTAAAAAAATAAATAATCCCCGTTCAGTCTCAATGGCAGGGTGCGGGCCGGCCCGGCGGCGAGTGCGGTGGGCAGCAGGCCTCTTGGACAGGTTGAGAGATAAAAAAATAATAATTCCCGTTCAGTCTCAATGGCAGGGTGCGGGCCGGCCCGGCGGCGATTGCGGCGGGCAGCAGGCCTCTTGGACAGGTTGAGAGATAAAAAAATAATAATTCCCATGCAGTCTCAATGGCGGGGTGTGGGCCGGGGAATAGGCCTCTTGGCCGGGGTGAATATGTTGGAACGCGGCGCGAGTAAATAGAAGCGGCTGGAGGTACCGGGGGCGAAGCCCGCCCCGGCCCGGAGGCCGAGTTAAAAAAAATAATAATCCCGTTCAGTCTCAATGGCGGGGTGCGGGCCGGCCCGGCGGCGAGTGCGGCGGGCAGCAGGCCTCTTGGACAGGTTGAGAGATAAAAAAATAATAATTCCCGTGCAGTCTCAATGGCGGGGTGCGGGCCGGGGAATAGGCCTCTTGGCCGGGGTGAATAGTGTTGGAACACGGCCCGCGGTAATAGTAGCGGCTGGAGGTACCGGGGGCGATGCCCGCCCCGGCCCGGCGGCCAAGTTAAAAAAATAAATAATCCCCGTTCAGTCTCAATGGCAGGGTGCGGGCCGGCCCGGCGGCGATTGCGGCGGGCAGCAGGCCTCTTGGACAGGTTGAGAGATAAAAAAATAATAATTCCCATGCAGTCTCAATGGCGGGGTGCGGGCCGGGGAATAGGCCTCTTGGCCGGGGTGAATAGTGTTGGAACACGGCCCGCGGAAATAGTAGCGGCTGGAGGTACCGGGGGCGATGCCCGCCCCGGCCCGGCGGCCAAGTTAAAAAAATAAATAATCCCCGTTCAGTCTCAATGGCAGGGTGCGGGCCGGCCCGGCGGCGAGTGCGGCGGGCAGCAGGCCTCTTGGACAGGTTGAGAGATAAAAAAATAATAATTCCCATGCAGTCTCAATGGCAGGGTGCGGGCCGGCCCGGCGGCGATTGCGCGGGCAGCAGGCCTCTTGGACAGGTTGAGAGATAAAAAAATAATAATTCCCATGCAGTCTCAATGGCGGGGTGCGGGCCGGGGAATAGGCCTCTTGGCCGGCGTGAATATGTTGGAACGCGGCGCGCGTAAATAGAAGCGGCTGGAGGTACCGGGGGCGAAGCCCGCCCCGGCCCGGAGGCCGAGTTAAAAAAAATAATAATCCCCGTACAGTCTCAATGGCGGGGTGCGGGCCGGCCCGGCGGCGAGTGCGGCGGGCAGCAGGCCTCTTGGACAGGTTGAGAGATAAAAAAATAATAATTCCCGTGCAGTCTCAATGGCGGGGTGCGGGCCGGGGAATAGGCCTCTTGGCCGGGGTGAATAGTGTTGGAACACGGCCCGCGGTAATAGTAGCGGCTGGAGGTACCGGGGGCGATGCCCGCCCCGGCCCGGCGGCCAAGTTAAAAAAATAAATAATCCCCGTTCAGTCTCAATGGCAGGGTGCGGGCCGGCCCGGCGGCGATTGCGGCGGGCAGCAGGCCTCTTGGACAGGTTGAGAGATAAAAAAATAATAATTCCCATGCAGTCTCAATGGCGGGGTGCGGGCCGGGGAATAGGCCTCTTGGCCGGGGTGAATAGTGTTGGAACACGGCCCGCGGAAATAGTAGCGGCTGGAGGTACCGGGGGCGATGCCCGCCCCGGCCCGGCGGCCAAGTTAAAAAAATAAATAATCCCCGTTCAGTCTCAATGGCAGGGTGCGGGCCGGCCCGGCGGCGAGTGCGGCGGGCAGCAGGCCTCTTGGACAGGTTGAGAGATAAAAAAATAATAATTCCCGTTCAGTCTCAATGGCAGGGTGCGGGCCGGCCCGGCGGCGATTGCGCGGGCAGCAGGCCTCTTGGACAGGTTGAGAGATAAAAAAATAATAATTCCCATGCAGTCTCAATGGCGGGGTGCGGGCCGGGGAATAGGCCTCTTGGCCGGGGTGAATATGTTGGAACGCGGCGCGCGTAAATAGAAGCGGCTGGAGGTACCGGGAGCGAAGCCCGCCCCGGCCCGGAGGCCGAGTTAAAAAAAATAATAATCCCCGTACAGTCTCAATGGCGGGGTGCGGGCCGGCCCGGCGGCGAGTGCGGCGGGCAGCAGGCCTCTTGGACAGGTTGAGAGATAAAAAATTTATAATTCCCGTGCAGTCTCAATGGCGGGGTGCGGGCCGGGGAATAGGCCTCTTGGCCGGGGTGAATAGTGTTGGAACACGGCCCGCGGAAATAGTAGCGGCTGGAGGTACCGGGGGCGATGCCCGCCCCGGCCCGGCGGCCAAGTTAAAAAAATAAATAATCCCCGTTCAGTCTCAATGGCAGGGTGCGGACCGGCCCGGCGGCGATTGCGGCGGGCAGCAGGCCTCTTGGACAGGTTGAGAGATAAAAAAATAATAATTCCCATGCAGTCTCAATGGCGGGGTGCGGGCCGGGGAATAGGCCTCTTGGCCGGGGTGAATATGTTGGAACGCAGCGCGCGTAAATAGAAGCGGCTGGAGGTACCGGGGGCGAAGCCCGCCCCGGCCCGGAGGCCGAGTTAAAAAAAATAATAATCCCCGTTCAGTCTCAATGGCGGGGTGCGGGCCGGCCCGGCGGCGATTGCGGCGGGCAGCAGGCCTCTTGGACAGGTTGAGAGATAAAAAAATAATAATTCCCATGCAGTCTCAATGGCGGGGTGCGGGCCGGGGAATAGGCCTCTTGGCCGGGGTGAATAGTGTTGGAACACGGCCCGCGGAAATAGTAGCGGCTGGAGGTACCGGGGGCGATGCCCGCCCCGGCCCGGCGGCCAAGTTAAAAAAATAAATAATCCCCGTTCAGTCTCAATGGCAGGGTGCGGGCCGGCCCGGCGGCGAGTGCGGCGGGCATCAGGCCTCTTGGGCAGGTTGAGAGATAAAAAAATAATAATTCCCGTTCAGTCTCAATGGCAGGGTGCGGGCCGGCCCGGCGGCGATTGCGGCGGGCAGCAGGCCTCTTGGACAGGTTGAGAGATAAAAAAATAATAATTCCCATGCAGTCTCAATGGCGGGGTGCGGGCCGGGGAATAGGCCTCTTGGCCGGGGTGAATAGTGTTGGAACACGGCCCGCGGAAATAGTAGCGGCTGGAGGTACCGGGGGCGATGCCCGCCCCGGCCCAGCGGCCAAGTTAAAAAAATAAATAATCCCCGTTCAGTCTCAATGGCAGGGTGCGGGCCGGCCCGGCGGCGATTGCGGCGGGCAGCAGGCCTCTTGGACAGGTTGAGAGATAAAAAAATAATAATTCCCATGCAGTCTCAATGGCGGGGTGCGGGCCGGGGAATAGGCCTCTTGGCCGGGGTGAATATGTTGGAACGCGGCGCGCGTAAATAGAAGCGGCTGGAGGTACCGGGGGCGAAGCCCGCCCCGGCCCGGAGGCCGAGTTAAAAAAAATAATAATCCCCGTTCAGTCTTAATGGCGGGGTGCGGGCCGGCCCGGCGGCGAGTGCGGCGGGCAGCAGGCCTCTTGGACAGGTTGAGAGATAAAAAAATAATAATTCCCGTGCAGTCTCAATGGCGGGGTGCGGGCCGGGGAATAGGCCTCTTGGCCGGGGTGAATAGTGTTGGAACACGGCCCGCGGAAATAGTAGCGGCTGGAGGTACCGGGGGCGATGCCCGCCCCGGCCCGGCGGCCAAGTTAAAAAAATAAATAATCCCCGTTCAGTCTCAATGGCAGGGTGCGGGCCGGCCCGGCGGCGATTGCGGCGGGCAGCAGGCCTCTTGGACAGGTTGAGAGATAAAAAAATAATAATTCCCGTGCAGTCTCAATGGCGGGGTGCGGGCCGGGGAATAGGCCTCTTGGCCGGGGTGAATAGTGTTGGAACACGGCCCGCGGAAATAGTAGCGGCTGGAGGTACCGGGGGCGATGCCCGCCCCGGGCCGGCGGCCAAGTTAAAAAAATAAATAATCCCCGTTCAGTCTCAATGGCAGGGTGCGGGCCGGCCCGGCGGCGAGTGCGGCGGGCAGCAGGCCTCTTGGACAGGTTGAGAGATAAAAAAATAATAATTCCCGTTCAGTCTCAATGGCAGGGTGCGGGCCGGCCCGGCGGCGATTGCGGCGGGCAGCAGGCCTCTTGGACAGGTTGAGAGATAAAAAAATAATAATTCCCATGCAGTCTCAATGGCGGGGTGCGGGCCGGGGAATAGGCCTCTTGGCCGGGGTGAATATGTTGGAACGCGGCGCGCGTAAATAGAAGCGGCTGGAGGTACCGGGGGCGAAGCCCGCCCCGGCCCGTAGGCCGAGTTAAAAAAAATAATAATCCCCTTCCAGTCTCAATGGCGGGGTGCGGGCCGGCCCGGCGGCGAGTGCGGCGGGCAGCAGGCCTCTTGGACAGGTTGAGAGATAAAAAAATAATAATTCCCGTGCAGTCTCAATGGCGGGGTGCGGGCCGGGGAATAGGCCTCTTGGCCGGGGTGAATAGTGTTGGAACACGGCCCGCGGAAATAGTAGCGGCTGGAGGTACCGGGGGCGATGCCCGCCCCGGCCCGGCGGCCAAGTTAAAAAAATAAATAATCCCCGTTCAGTCTCAATGGCAGGGTGCGGGCCGGCCCGGCGGCGATTGCGGCGGGCAGCAGGCCTCTTGGACAGGTTGAGAGATAAAAAAATAATAATTCCCGTGCAGTCTCAATGGCGGGGTGCGGGCCGGGGAATAGGCCTCTTGGCCGGGGTGAATAGTGTTGGAACACGGCCAGCGGAAATAGTAGCGGCTGGAGGTACCGGGGGCGATGCCCGCCCCGGGCCGGCGGCCAAGTTAAAAAAATAAATAATCCCCGTTCAGTCTCAATGGCAGGGTGCGGGCCGGCCCGGCGGCGATTGCGGCGGGCAGCAGGCCTCTTGGACAGGTTGAGAGATAAAAAAATAATAATTCCCATGCAGTCTCAATGGCGCGGTGCGGGCCGGGGAATAGGCCTCTTGGCCGGGGTGAATATGTTGGAACGCGGCGCGCGTAAATAGAAGCGGCTGGAGGTACCGGGGGCGAAGCCCGCCCCGGCCCGGAGGCCGAGTTAAAAAAAATAATAATCCCCGTTCAGTCTCAATGGCGGGGTGCGGGCCGGCCCGGCGGCGAGTGCGGCGGGCAGCAGGCCTCTTGGACAGGTTGAGAGATAAAAAAAATAATACTTCCCGTGCAGTCTCAATGGCGGGGTGCGGGCCGGGGAATAGGCCTCTTGGCCGGGGTGAATAGTGTTGGAACACGGCCCGCGGAAATAGTAGCGGCTGGAGGTACCGGGGGCGATGCCCGCCCCGGCCCGGCGGCCAAGTTAAAAAAATAAATAATCCCCGTTCAGTCTCAATGGCAGGGTGCGGGCCGGCCCGGCGGCGATTGCGGCGGGCAGCAGGCCTCTTGGACAGGTTGAGAGATAAAAAAATAATAATTCCCGTGCAGTCTCAATGGCGGGGTGCGGGCCGGGGAATAGGCCTCTTGGCCGGGGTGAATAGTGTTGGAACACGGCCCGCGGAAATAGTAGCGGCTGGAGGTACCGGGGGCGATGCCCGCCCCGGGCCGGCGGCCAAGTTAAAAAAATAAATAATCCCCGTTCAGTCTCAATGGCAGGGTGCGGGCCGGCCCGGCGGCGAGTGCGGCGGGCAGCAGGCCTCTTGGACAGGTTGAGAGATAAAAAAATAATAATTCCCGTTCAGTCTCAATGGCAGGGTGCGGGCCGGCCCGGCGGCGATTGCGGCGGGCAGCAGGCCTCTTGGACAGGTTGAGAGTTAAAAAAATAATAATTCCCATGCAGTCTCAATGGCGGGGTGCGGGCCGGGGAATAGGCCTCTTGGCCGGGGTGAATATGTTGGAACGCGGCGCGCGTAAATAGAAGCGGCTGGAGGTACCGGGGGCGAAGCCCGCCCCGGCCCGGAGGCCGAGTTAAAAAAAATAATAATCCCCGTTCAGTCTTAATGGCGGTGTGCGTGCCGGCCCGGCGGCGAGTGCGGCGGGCAGCAGGCCTCTTGGACAGGTTGAGAGATAAAAAAATAATAATTCCCATGCAGTCTCAATGGCGGGGTGCGGGCCGGGGAATAGGCCTCTTGGCCGGGGTGAATAGTGTTGGAACACGGCCCGCGGAAATAGTAGCGGCTGGAGGTACCGGGGGCGATGCCCGCCCCGGCCCGGCGGCCAAGTTAAAAAAATAAATAATCCCCGTTCAGTCTCAATGGCAGGGTGCGGGCCGGCCCGGCGGCGAGTGCGGCGGGCATCAGGCCTCTTGGGCAGGTTGAGAGATAAAAAAATAATAATTCCCGTGCAGTCTCAATGGCGGGGTGCGGGCCGGGGAATAGGCCTCTTGGCCGGGGTGAATATGTTGGAACGCGGCGCGCGTAAATAGAAGCGGCTGGAGGTACCGGGGGCGAAGCCCGCCCCGGCCCGTAGGCCGAGTTAAAAAAAATAATAATCCCCTTCCAGTCTCAATGGCGGGGTGCGGGCCGGCCCGGCGGCGAGTGCGGCGGGCAGCAGGCCTCTTGGACAGGTTGAGAGATAAAAAAATAATAATTCCCGTGCAGTCTCAATGGCGGGGTGCGGGCCGGGGAATAGGCCTCTTGGCCGGGGTGAATAGTGTTGGAACACGGCCCGCGGAAATAGTAGCGGCTGGAGGTACCGGGGGCGATGCCCGCCCCGGCCCGGCGGCCAAGTTAAAAAAATAAATAATCCCCGTTCAGTCTCAATGGCAGGGTGCGGGCCGGCCCGGCGGCGATTGCGGCGGGCAGCAGGCCTCTTGGACAGGTTGAGAGATAAAAAAATAATAATTCCCGTGCAGTCTCAATGGCGGGGTGCGGGCCGGGGAATAGGCCTCTTGGCCGGGGTGAATAGTGTTGGAACACGGCCCGCGGAAATAGTAGCGGCTGGAGGTACCGGGGGCGATGCCCGCCCCGGGCCGGCGGCCAAGTTAAAAAAATAAATAATCCCCGTTCAGTCTCAATGGCAGGGTGCGGGCCGGCGGCCAAGTTAAAAAAATAAATAATCCCCGTTCAGTCTCAATGGCAGGGTGCGGGCCGGCCCGGCGGCGATTGCGGCGGGCAGCAGGCCTCTTGGACAGGTTGAGAGATAAAAAAATAATAATTCCCATGCAGTCTCAATGGCGGGGTGCGGGCCGGGGAATAGGCCTCTTGGCCGGGGTGAATATGTTGGAACGCGGCGCGCGTAAATAGAAGCGGCTGGAGGTACCGGGGGCGAAGCCCGCCCCGGCCCGGAGGCCGAGTTAAAAAAAATAATAATCCCCGTTCAGTCTCAATGGCGGGGTGCGGGCCGGCCCGGCGGCGAGTGCGGCGGGCAGCAGGCCTCTTGGACAGGTTGAGAGATAAAAAAAATAATACTTCCCGTGCAGTCTCAATGGCGGGGTGCGGGCCGGGGAATAGGCCTCTTGGCCGGGGTGAATAGTGTTGGAACACGGCCCGCGGAAATAGTAGCGGCTGGAGGTACCGGGGGCGATGCCCGCCCCGGCCCGGCGGCCAAGTTAAAAAAATAAATAATCCCCGTTCAGTCTCAATGGCAGGGTGCGGGCCGGCCCGGCGGCGATTGCGGCGGGCAGCAGGCCTCTTGGACAGGTTGAGAGATAAAAAAATAATAATTCCCGTGCAGTCTCAATGGCGGGGTGCGGGCCGGGGAATAGGCCTCTTGGCCGGGGTGAATAGTGTTGGGACACGGCCCGCGGAAATAGTAGCGGCTGGAGGTACCGGGGGCGATGCCCGCCCCGGGCCGGCGGCCAAGTTAAAAAAATAAATAATCCCCGTTCAGTCTCAATGGCAGGGTGCGGGCCGGCCCGGCGGCGATTGCGGCGGGCAGCAGGCCTCTTGGACAGGTTGAGAGATAAAAAAATAATAATTCCCATGCAGTCTCAATGGCGGGGTGCGGGCCGGGGAATAGGCCTCTTGGCCGGGGTGAATATGTTGGAACGCGGCGCGCGGAAATAGAAGCGGCTGGAGGTACCGGGGGCGAAGCCCGCCCCGGCCCGGAGGCCGAGTTAAAAAAAATAATAATCCCGTTCAGTCTTAATGGCGGGGTGCGGGCCGGCCCGGCGGCGAGTGCGGCGGGCAGCAGGCCTCTTGGACAGGTTGAGAGATAAAAAAATAATAATTCCCATGCAGTCTCAATGGCGGGGTGCGGGCCGGGGAATAGGCCTCTTGGCCGGGGTGAATAGTGTTGGAACACGGCCCGCGGAAATAGTAGCGGCTGGAGGTACCGGGGGCGATGCCCGCCCCGGCCCGGCGGCCAAGTTAAAAAAATAAATAATCCCCGTTCAGTCTCAATGGCAGGGTGCGGGCCGGCCCGGCGGCGAGTGCGGCGGGCATCAGGCCTCTTGGGCAGGTTGAGAGATAAAAAAATAATAATTCCCGTTCAGTCTCAATGGCAGGGTGCGGGCCGGCCCGGCGGCGATTGCGGCGGGCAGCAGGCCTCTTGGACAGGTTGAGAGATAAAAAAATAATAATTCCCATGCAGTCTCAATGGCGGGGTGCGGGCCGGGGAATAGGCCTCTTGGCCGGGGTGAATATGTTGGAACGCGGCGCGCGTAAATAGAAGCGGCTGGAGGTACCGGGGGCGAAGCCCGCCCCGGCCCGGAGGCCGAGTTAAAAAAAATAATAATCCCCGTTCCAGTCTCAATGGCGGGGTGCGGGCCGGCCCGGCGGCGAGTGCGGCGGGCAGCAGGCCTCTTGGACAGGTTGAGAGATAAAAAAATAATAATTCCCGTGCAGTCTCAATGGCGGGGTGCGGGCCGGGGAATAGGCCTCTTGGCCGGGGTGAATAGTGTTGGAACACGGCCCGCGGAAATAGTAGCGGCTGGAGGTACCGGGGGCGATGCCCGCCCCGGCCCGGCGGCCAAGTTAAAAAAATAAATAATCCCCGTTCAGTCTCAATGGCAGGGTGCGGGCCGGCCCGGCGGCGATTGCGGCGGGCAGCAGGCCTCTTGGACAGGTTGAGAGATAAAAAAATAATAATTCCCGTGCAGTCTCAATGGCGGGGTGCGGGCCGGGGAATAGGCCTCTTGGCCGGGGTGAATAGTGTTGGAACACGGCCCGCGGAAATAGTAGCGGCTGGAGGTACCGGGGGCGATGCCCGCCCCGGGCCGGCGGCCAAGTTAAAAAAATAAATAATCCCCGTTCAGTCTCAATGGCAGGGTGCGGGCCGGCCCGGCGGCGAGTGCGGCGGGCAGCAGGCCTCTTGGACAGGTTGAGAGATAAAAAAATAATAATTCCCGTTCAGTCTCAATGGCAGGGTGCGGGCCGGCCCGGCGGCGATTGCGGCTGGCAGCAGGCCTCTTGGACAGGTTGAGAGATAAAAAAATAATAATTCCCATGCAGTCTCAATGGCGGGGTGCGGGCCGGGGAATAGGCCTCTTGGCCGGGGTGAATATGTTGGAACGCGGCGCGCGTAAATAGAAGCGGCTGGAGGTACCGGGGGCGAAGCCCGCCCCCGCCCGGAGGCCGAGTTAAAAAAAATAATAATCCCCTTCAGTCTCAATGGCGGGGTGCGGGCCGGCCCGGCGGCGAGTGGGGCGGGCAGCAGGCCTCTTGGACAGGTTGAGAGATAAAAAAATAATAATTCCCGTGCAGTCTCAATGGCGGGGTGCGGGCCGGGGAATAGGCCTCTTGGCCGGGGTGAATAGTGTTGGAACACGGCCCCCGGAAATAGTAGCGGCTGGAGGTACCGGGGGCGATGCCCGCCCCGGCCCGGCGGCCAAGTTAAAAAAATAAATAATCCCCGTTCAGTCTCAATGGCAGGGTGCGGGCCGGCCCGGCGGCGATTGCGGCGGGCAGCAGGCCTCTTGGACAGGTTGAGAGATAAAAAAATAATAATTCCCGTTCAGTCTCAATGGCAGGGTGCGGGCCGGCCCGGCGGCGATTGCGGCGGGCAGCAGGCCTCTTGGACAGGTTGAGAGATAAAAAAATAATAATTCCCATGCAGTCTCAATGGCGGGGTGCGGGCCGGGGAATAGGCCTCGTGGCCGGGGTGAATAGTGTTGGAACACGGCCCGCGGAAATAGTAGCGGCTGGAGGTACCGGGGGCGATGCCCGCCCCGGGCCGGCGGCCAAGTTAAAAAAATAAATAATCCCCGTTCAGTCTCAATGGCAGGGTGCGGGCCGGCCCGGCGGCGATTGCGGCGGGCAGTAGGCCTCTTGGACAGGTTTAGAGATAAAAAAATAATAATTCCCGTGCAGTCTCAATGGCGGGGTGCGGGCCGGGGAATAGGCCTCTTGGCCGGGGTGAATAGTGTTGGAACACGGCCCGCGGAAATAGTAGCGGCTGGAGGTACCGGGGGCGATGCCCGCCCCGGCCCGGCGGCCAAGTTAAAAAAATAAATAATCCCCGTTCAGTCTCAATGGCAGGGTGCGGGCCGGCCCGGCGGCGATTGCGGCGGGCAGCAGGCCTCTTGGACAGGTTGAGAGATAAAAAAATAATAATTCCCATGCAGTCTCAATGGCGGGGTGCGGGCCGGGGAATAGGCCTCTTGGCCGGGGTGAATAGTGTTGGAACACGGCCCGCGGAAATAGTAGCGGCTGGAGGTACCGGGGGCGATGCCCGCCCCGGCCCGGCGGCCAAGTTAAAAAAATAAATAATCCCCGTTCAGTCTCAATGGCAGGGTGCGGGCCGGCCCGGCGGCGAGTGCGGCGGGCAGCAGGCCTCTTGGACAGGTTGAGAGATAAAAAAATAATAATTCCCGTGCAGTCTCAATGGCAGGGTGCGGGCCGGCCCGGCGGCGATTGCGGCGGGCAGCAGGCCTCTTGGACAGGTTGAGAGATAAAAAATATAATAATTCCCATGCAGTCTCAATGGCGGGGTGCGGGCCGGGGAATAGGCCTCTTGGCCGGGGTGAATATGTTGGAACGCGGCGCGCGTAAATAGAAGCGGCTGGAGGTACCGGGGGCGTAGCCCGCCCCGGCCCGGAGGCAGAGTTAAAAAAAATAATAATCCCCGTTCAGTCTCAATGGCGGGGTGCGGGCCGGCCCGGCGGCGAGTGCGGCGGGCAGCAGGCCTCTTGGACAGGTTGAGAGATAAAAAAATAATAATTCCCGTGCAGTCTCAATGGCGGGGTGCGGGCCGGGGAATAGGCCTCTTGGCCGGGGTGAATAGTGTTGGAACACGGCCCGCGGAAATAGTAGCGGCTGGAGGTACCGGGAGCGATGCCCGCCCCGGCCCAGCGGCCAAGTTAAAAAAATAAATAATCCCCATTCAGTCTCAATGGCAGGGTGCGGGCCGGCCCGGCGGCGATTGCGGCGGGCAGCAGGCCTCTTGGACAGGTTGAGAGATATAAAAATAATAATTCCCGTGCAGTCTCAATGGCGGGGTGCGGGCCGGGGAATAGGCCTCTTGGCCGGGGTGAATAGTGTTGGAACACGGCCCGCGGAAATAGTAGCGGCTGGAGGTACCGGGGGCGATGCCCGCCCCGGGCCGGCGGCCAAGTTAAAAAAATAAATAATCCCCGTTCAGTCTCAATGGCAGGGTGCGGGCCGGCCCGGCGGCGAGTGCGGCGGGCAGCAGGCCTCTTGGACAGGTTGAGAGATAAAAAAATAATAATTCCCGTTCAGTCTCAATGGCAGGGTGCGGGCCGGCCCGGCGGCGATTGCGGCGGGCAGCAGGCCTCTTGGACAGGTTGAGAGATAAAAAAATAATAATTCCCATGCAGTCTCAATGGCGGGGTGCGGGCCGGGGAATAGGCCTCTTGGCCGGGGTGAATATGTTGGAACGCGGCGCGCGGAAATAGAAGCGGCTGGAGGTACCGGGGGCGAAGCCCGCCCCGGCCCGGAGGCCGAGTTAAAAAAAATAATAATCCCCGTTCAGTCTCAATGGCGGGGTGCGGGCCGGCCCGGCGGCGAGTGCGGCGGGCAGCAGGCCTCTTGGACAGGTTGAGAGATAAAAAAATAATAATTCCCGTGCAGTCTCAATGGCGGGGTGCGGGCCGGGGAATAGGCCTCTTGGCCGGGGTGAATAGTGTTGGAACACGGCCCGCGGAAATAGTAGCGGCTGGAGGTACCGGGGGCGATGCCCGCCCCGGCCCGGCGGCCAAGTTAAAAAAATAAATAATCCCCGTTCAGTCTCAATGGCAGGGTGCGGGCCGGCCCGGCGGCGATTGCGGCGGGCAGCAGGCCTCTTGGACAGGTTGAGAGATAAAAAAATAATAATTCCCATGCAGTCTCAATGGCGGGGTGCGGGCCGGGGAATAGGCCTCTTGGCCGGGGTGAATAGTGTTGGAACACGGCCCGCGGAAATAGTAGCGGCTGGAGCTACCGGGGGCGATGCCCGCCCCGGCCCGGCGGCCAAGTTAAAAAAATAAATAATCCCCGTTCAGTCTCAATGGCAGGGTGCGGGCCGGCCCGGCGGCGAGTGCGGCGGGCATCAGGCCTCTTGGACAGGTTGAGAGATAAAAAAATAATAATTCCCGTTCAGTCTCAATGGCAGGGTGCGGGCCGGCCCGGCGGCGATTGCGGCGGGCAGCAGGCCTCTTGGACAGGTTGAGAGATAAAAAAATAATAATTCCCATGCAGTCTCAATGGCGGGGTGCGGGCCGGGGAATAGGCCTCTTGGCCGGGGTGAATATGTTGGAACGCGGCGCGCGTAAATAGAAGCGGCTGGAGGTACCGGGGGCGAAGCCCGCCCCGGCCCGGAGGCCGAGTTAAAAAAAATAATAATCCCCGTTCCAGTCTCAATGGCGGGGTGCGGGCCGGCCCGGCGGCGAGTGCGGCGGGCAGCAGGCCTCTTGGACAGGTTGAGAGATAAAAAAATAATAATTCCCGTGCAGTCTCAATGGCGGGGTGCGGGCCGGGGAATAGGCCTCTTGGCCGGGGTGAATAGTGTTGGAACACGGCCCGCGGAAATAGTAGCGGCTGGAGGTACCGGGGGCGATGCCCGCCCCGGGCCGGCGGCCAAGTTAAAAAAATAAATAATCCCCGTTCAGTCTCAATGGCAGGGTGCGGGCCGGCCCGGCGGCGATTGCGGCGGGCAGCAGGCCTCTTGGACAGGTTGAGAGATAAAAAAATAATAATTCCCATGCAGTCTCAATGGCGGGGTGCGGGCCGGGGAATAGGCCTCTTGGCCGGGGTGAATATGTTGGAACGCGGCGCGCGTAAATAGAAGCGGCTGGAGGTACCGGGGGCGAAGCCCGCCCCGGCCCGGAGGCCGAGTTAAAAAAAATAATAATCCCCGTTCAGTCTCAATGGCGGGGTGCGGGCCGGCCCGGCGGCGAGTGCGGCGGGCAGCAGGCCTCTTGGACAGGTTGAGAGATAAAAAAAATAATACTTCCCGTGCAGTCTCAATGGCGGGGTGCGGGCCGGGGAATAGGCCTCTTGGCCGGGGTGAATAGTGTTGGAACACGGCCCGCGGAAATAGTAGCGGCTGGAGGTACCGGGGGCGATGCCCGCCCCGGCCCGGCGGCCAAGTTAAAAAAATAAATAATCCCCGTTCAGTCTCAATGGCAGGGTGCGGGCCGGCCCGGCGGCGATTGCGGCGGGCAGCAGGCCTCTTGGACAGGTTGAGAGATAAAAAAATAATAATTCCCGTGCAGTCTCAATGGCGGGGTGCGGGCCGGGGAATAGGCCTCTTGGCCGGGGTGAATAGTGTTGGAACACGGCCCGCGGAAATAGTAGCGGCTGGAGGTACCGGGGGCGATGCCCGCCCCGGGCCGGCGGCCAAGTTAAAAAAATAAATAATCCCCGTTCAGTCTCAATGGCAGGGTGCGGGCCGGCCCGGCGGCGAGTGCGGCGGGCAGCAGGCCTCTTGGACAGGTTGAGAGATAAAAAAATAATAATTCCCGTTCAGTCTCAATGGCAGGGTGCGGGCCGGCCCGGCGGCGATTGCGGCGGGCAGCAGGCCTCTTGGACAGGTTGAGAGATAAAAAAATAATAATTCCCATGCAGTCTCAATGGCGGGGTGCGGGCCGGGGAATAGGCCTCTTGGCCGGGGTGAATATGTTGGAACGCGGCGCGCGTAAATAGAAGCGGCTGGAGGTACCGGGGGCGAAGCCCGCCCCGGCCCGGAGGCCGAGTTAAAAAAAATAATAATCCCCGTTCAGTCTTAATGGCGGGGTGCGGGCCGGCCCGGCGGCGAGTGCGGCGGGCAGCAGGCCTCTTGGACAGGTTGAGAGATAAAAAAATAATAATTCCCATGCAGTCTCAATGGCGGGGTGCGGGCCGGGGAATAGGCCTCTTGGCCGGGGTGAATAGTGTTGGAACACGGCCCGCGGAAATAGTAGCGGCTGGAGGTACCGGGGGCGATGCCCGCCCCGGCCCGGCGGCCAAGTTAAAAAAATAAATAATCCCCGTTCAGTCTCAATGGCAGGGTGCGGGCCGGCCCGGCGGCGAGTGCGGCGGGCATCAGGCCTCTTGGGCAGGTTGAGAGATAAAAAAATAATAATTCCCGTTCAGTCTCAATGGCAGGGTGCGGGCCGGCCCGGCGGCGATTGCGGCGGGCAGCAGGCCTCTTGGACAGGTTGAGAGATAAAAAAATAATAATTCCCATGCAGTCTCAATGGCGGGGTGCGGGCCGGGGAATAGGCCTCTTGGCCGGGGTGAATATGTTGGAACGCGGCGCGCGTAAATAGAAGCGGCTGGAGGTACCGGGGGCGAAGCCCGCCCCGGCCCGGAGGCCGAGTTAAAAAAAATAATAATCCCCGTTCCAGTCTCAATGGCGGGGTGCGGGCCGGCCCGGCGGCGAGTGCGGCGGGCAGCAGGCCTCTTGGACAGGTTGAGAGATAAAAAAATAATAATTCCCGTGCAGTCTCAATGGCGGGGTGCGGGCCGGGGAATAGGCCTCTTGGCCGGGGTGAATAGTGTTGGAACACGGCCCGCGGAAATAGTAGCGGCTGGAGGTACCGGGGGCGATGCCCGCCCCGGCCCGGCGGCCAAGTTAAAAAAATAAATAATCCCCGTTCAGTCTCAATGGCAGGGTGCGGGCCGGCCCGGCGGCGATTGCGGCGGGCAGCAGGCCTCTTGGACAGGTTGAGAGATAAAAAAATAATAATTCCCGTGCAGTCTCAATGGCGGGGTGCGGGCCGGGGAATAGGCCTCTTGGCCGGGGTGAATAGTGTTGGAACACGGCCCGCGGAAATAGTAGCGGCTGGAGGTACCGGGGGCGATGCCCGCCCCGGGCCGGCGGCCAAGTTAAAAAAATAAATAATCCCCGTTCAGTCTCAATGGCAGGGTGCGGGCCGGCCCGGCGGCGAGTGCGGCGGGCAGCAGGCCTTTTGGACAGGTTGAGAGATAAAAAAATAATAATTCCCGTTCAGTCTCAATGGCAGGGTGCGGGCCGGCCCGGCGGCGATTGCGGCGGGCAGCAGGCCTCTTGGACAGGTTGAGAGATAAAACAATAATAATTCCCATGCAGTCTCAATGGCGGGGTGCGGGCCGGGGAATAGGCCTCTTGGCCGGGGTGAATATGTTGGAACGCGGCGCGCGTAAATAGAAGCGGCTGGAGGTACCGGGGGCGAAGCCCGCCCCCGCCCGGAGGCCGAGTTAAAAAAAATAATAATCCCCGTTCAGTCTCAATGGCAGGGTGCGGGCCGGCCCGGCGGCGATTGCGGCGGGCAGCAGGCCTCTTGGACAGGTTGAGAGATAAAAAAATAATAATTCCCGTGCAGTCTCAATGGCGGGGTGCGGGCCGGGGAATAGGCCTCTTGGCCGGGGTGAATAGTGTTGGAACACGGCCCCCGGAAATAGTAGCGGCTGGAGGTACCGGGGGCGATGCCCGCCCCGGCCCGGCGGCCAAGTTAAAAAAATAAATAATCCCCGTTCAGTCTCAATGGCAGGGTGCGGGCCGGCCCGGCGGCGATTGCGGCGGGCAGCAGGCCTCTTGGACAGGTTGAGAGATAAAAAAATAATAATTCCCGTTCAGTCTCAATGGCAGGGTGCGGGCCGGCCCGGCGGCGATTGCGGCGGGCAGCAGGCCTCTTGGACAGGTTGAGAGATAAAAAAATAATAATTCCCATGCAGTCTCAATGGCGGGGTGCGGGCCGGGGAATAGGCCTCTTGGCCGGGGTGAATAGTGTTGGAACACGGCCCGCGGAAATAGTAGCGGCTGGAGGTACCGGGGGCGATGCCCGCCCCGGGCCGGCGGCCAAGTTAAAAAAATAAATAATCCCCGTTCAGTCTCAATGGCAGGGTGCGGGCCGGCCCGGCGGCGATTGCGGCGGGCAGTAGGCCTCTTGGACAGGTTTAGAGATAAAAAAATAATAATTCCCGTGCAGTCTCAATGGCGGGGTGCGGGCCGGGGAATAGGCCTCTTGGCCGGGGTGAATAGTGTTGGAACACGGCCCGCGGAAATAGTAGCGGCTGGAGGTACCGGGGGCGATGCCCGCCCCGGCCCGGCGGCCAAGTTAAAAAAATAAATAATCCCCGTTCAGTCTCAATGGCAGGGTGCGGGCCGGCCCGGCGGCGATTGCGGCGGGCAGCAGGCCTCTTGGACAGGTTGAGAGATAAAAAAATAATAATTCCCATGCAGTCTCAATGGCGGGGTGCGGGCCGGGGAATAGGCCTCTTGGCCGGGGTGAATAGTGTTGGAACACGGCCCGCGGAAATAGTAGCGGCTGGAGGTACCGGGGGCGATGCCCGCCCCGGCCCGGCGGCCAAGTTAAAAAAATAAATAATCCCCGTTCAGTCTCAATGGCAGGGTGCGGGCCGGCCCGGCGGCGAGTGCGGCGGGCAGCAGGCCTCTTGGACAGGTTGAGAGATAAAAAAATAATAATTCCCGTGCAGTCTCAATGGCAGGGTGCGGGCCGGCCCGGCGGCGATTGCGGCGGGCAGCAGGCCTCTTGGACAGGTTGAGAGATAAAAAATATAATAATTCCCATGCAGTCTCAATGGCGGGGTGCGGGCCGGGGAATAGGCCTCTTGGCCGGGGTGAATATGTTGGAACGCGGCGCGCGTAAATAGAAGCGGCTGGAGGTACCGGGGGCGTAGCCCGCCCCGGCCCGGAGGCAGAGTTAAAAAAAATAATAATCCCCGTTCAGTCTCAATGGCGGGGTGCGGGCCGGCCCGGCGGCGAGTGCGGCGGGCAGCAGGCCTCTTGGACAGGTTGAGAGATAAAAAAATAATAATTCCCGTGCAGTCTCAATGGCGGGGTGCGGGCCGGGGAATAGGCCTCTTGGCCGGGGTGAATAGTGTTGGAACACGGCCCGCGGAAATAGTAGCGGCTGGAGGTACCGGGAGCGATGCCCGCCCCGGCCCAGCGGCCAAGTTAAAAAAATAAATAATCCCCATTCAGTCTCAATGGCAGGGTGCGGGCCGGCCCGGCGGCGATTGCGGCGGGCAGCAGGCCTCTTGGACAGGTTGAGAGATATAAAAATAATAATTCCCGTGCAGTCTCAATGGCGGGGTGCGGGCCGGGGAATAGGCCTCTTGGCCGGGGTGAATAGTGTTTGAACACGGCCCGCGGAAATAGTAGCGGCTGGAGGTACCGGGGGCGATGCCCGCCCCGGGCCGGCGGCCAAGTTAAAAAAATAAATAATCCCCGTTCAGTCTCAATGGCAGGGTGCGGGCCGGCCCGGCGGCGAGTGCGGCGGGCAGCAGGCCTCTTGGACAGGTTGAGAGATAAAAAAATAATAATTCCCGTTCAGTCTCAATGGCAGGGTGCGGGCCGGCCCGGCGGCGATTGCGGCGGGCAGCAGGCCTCTTGGACAGGTTGAGAGATAAAAAAATAATAATTCCCATGCAGTCTCAATGGCGGGGTGCGGGCCGGGGAATAGGCCTCTTGGCCGGGGTGAATATGTTGGAACGCGGCGCGCGTAAATAGAAGCGGCTGGAGGTACCGGGGGCGAAGCCCGCCCCGGCCCGGAGGCCGAGTTAAAAAAAAAAATAATCCCCGTTCAGTCTCAATGGCGGGGTGCGGGCCGGCCCGGCGGCGAGTGCGGCGGGCAGCAGGCCTCTTGGACAGGTTGAGAGATAAAAAAATAATAATTCCCGTGCAGTCTCAATGGCGGGGTGCGGGCCGGGGAATAGGCCTCTTGGCCGGGGTGAATAGTGTTGGAACACGGCCCGCGGAAATAGTAGCGGCTGGAGGTACCGGGGGCGATGCCCGCCCCGGCCCGGCGGCCAAGTTAAAAAAATAAATAATCCCCGTTCAGTCTCAATGGCAGGGTGCGGGCCGGCCCGGCGGCGATTGCGGCGGGCAGCAGGCCTCTTGGACAGGTTGAGAGATAAAAAAATAATAATTCCCATGCAGTCTCAATGGCGGGGTGCGGGCCGGGGAATAGGCCTCTTGGCCGGGGTGAATAGTGTTGGAACACGGCCCGCGGAAATAGTAGCGGCTGGAGCTACCGGGGGCGATGCCCGCCCCGGCCCGGCGGCCAAGTTAAAAAAATAAATAATCCCCGTTCAGTCTCAATGGCAGGGTGCGGGCCGGCCCGGCGGCGAGTGCGGCGGGCATCAGGCCTCTTGGACAGGTTGAGAGATAAAAAAATAATAATTCCCGTTCAGTCTCAATGGCAGGGTGCGGGCCGGCCCGGCGGCGATTGCGGCGGGCAGCAGGCCTCTTGGACAGGTTGAGAGATAAAAAAATAATAATTCCCATGCAGTCTCAATGGCGGGGTGCGGGCCGGGGAATAGGCCTCTTGGCCGGGGTGAATATGTTGGAACGCGGCGCGCGTAAATAGAAGCGGCTGGAGGTACCGGGGGCGAAGCCCGCCCCGGCCCGGAGGCCGAGTTAAAAAAAATAATAATCCCCGTTCCAGTCTCAATGGCGGGGTGCGGGCCGGCCCGGCGGCGAGTGCGGCGGGCAGCAGGCCTCTTGGACAGGTTGAGAGATAAAAAAATAATAATTCCCGTGCAGTCTCAATGGCGGGGTGCGGGCCGGGGAATAGGCCTCTTGGCCGGGGTGAATAGTGTTGGAACACGGCCCGCGGAAATAGTAGCGGCTGGAGGTACCGGGGGCGATGCCCGCCCCGGCCCGGCGGCCAAGTTAAAAAAATAAATAATCCCCGTTCAGTCTCAATGGCAGGGTGCGGGCCGGCCCGGCGGCGATTGCGGCGGGCAGCAGGCCTCTTGGACAGGTTGAGAGATAAAAAAATAATAATTCCCGTGCAGTCTCAATGGCGGGGTGCGGGCCGGGGAATAGGCCTCTTGGCCGGGGTGAATAGTGTTGGAACACGGCCCGCGGAAATAGTAGCGGCTGGAGGTACCGGGGGCGATGCCCGCCCCGGGCCGGCGGCCAAGTTAAAAAAATAAATAATCCCCGTTCAGTCTCAATGGCAGGGTGCGGGCCGGCCCGGCGGCGATTGCGGCGGGCAGCAGGCCTCTTGGACAGGTTGAGAGATAAAAAAATAATAATTCCCGTTCAGTCTCAATGGCAGGGTGCGGGCCGGCCCGGCGGCGATTGCGGCGGGCAGCAGGCCTCTTGGACAGGTTGAGAGATAAAAAAATAATAATTCCCATGCAGTCTCAATGGCGGGGTGCGGGCCGGGGAATAGGCCTCTTGGCCGGGGTGAATATGTTGGAACGCGGCGCGCGTAAATAGAAGCGGCTGGAGGTACCGGGGGCGAAGCCCGCCCCGGCCCGGACGCCGAGTTAAAAAAAATAATAATCCCCGTTCAGTCTCAATGGCGGGGTGCGGGCCGGCCCGGCGGCGAGTGCGGCGGGCAGCAGGCCTCTTGGACAGGTTGAGAGATAAAAAAAAATAATAATTCCCGTGTAGTCTCAATGGCGGGGTGCGGGCCGGGGAATAGGCCTCTTGGCCGGGGTGAATAGTGTTGGAACACGGCCCGCGGAAATAGTAGCGGCTGGAGGTACCGGGGGCGATGCCCGCCCCGGCCCGGCGGCCAAGTTAAAAAAATAAATAATCCCCGTTCAGTCTCAATGGCAGGGTGCGGGCCGGCCCGGCGGCGATTGCGGCGGGCAGCAGGCCTCTTGGACAGGTTGAGAGATAAAAAAATAATAATTCCCGTGCAGTCTCAATGGCGGGGTGCGGGCCGGGGAATAGGCCTCTTGGCCGGGGTGAATAGTGTTGGAACACGGCCCGCGGAAATAGTAGCGGCTGGAGGTACCGGGGGCGATGCCCGCCCCGGGCCGGCGGCCAAGTTAAAAAAATAAATAATCCCCGTTCAGTCTCAATGGCAGGGTGCGGGCCGGCCCGGCGGCGAGTGCGGCGGGCAGCAGGCCTCTTGGACAGGTTGAGAGATAAAAAAATAATAATTCCCGTTCAGTCTCAATGGCAGGGTGCGGGCCGGCCCGGCGGCGATTGCGGCGGGCAGCAGGCCTCTTGGACAGGTTGAGAGATAAAAAAATAATAATTCCCATGCAGTCTCAATGGCGGGGTGCGGGCCGGGGAATAGGCCTCTTGGCCGGGGTGAATATGTTGGAACGCGGCGCGCGTAAATAGAAGCGGCTGGAGGTACCGGGGGCGAAGCCCGCCCCGGCCCGGAGGCCGAGTTAAAAAAAATAATAATTCCCGTTCAGTCTCAATGGCAGGGTGCGGGCCGGCCCGGCGGCGATTGCGGCGGGCAGCAGGCCTCTTGGACAGGTTGAGAGATAAAAAAATAATAATTCCCATGCAGTCTCAATGGCGGGGTGCGGGCCGGGGAATAGGCCTCTTGGCCGGGGTGAATATGTTGGAACGCGGCGCGCGTAAATAGAAGCGGCTGGAGGTACCGGGGGCGAAGCCCGCCCCGGCCCGGACGCCGAGTTAAAAAAAATAATAATCCCCGTTCAGTCTCAATGGCGGGGTGCGGGCCGGCCCGGCGGCGAGTGCGGCGGGCAGCAGGCCTCTTGGACAGGTTGAGAGATAAAAAAAAATAATAATTCCCGTGCAGTCTCAATGGCGGGGTGCGGGCCGGGGAATAGGCCTCTTGGCCGGGGTGAATAGTGTTGGAACACGGCCCGCGGAAATAGTAGCGGCTGGAGGTACCGGGGGCGATGCCCGCCCGGCCCGGCGGCCAAGTTAAAAAAATAAATAATCCCCGTTCAGTCTCAATGGCAGGGTGCGGGCCGGCCCGGCGGCGAGTGCGGCGGGCAGCAGGCCTCTTGGACAGGTTGAGAGATAAAAAAAAAATAATTCCCGTTCAGTCTCAATGGCAGGGTGCGGGCCGGCCCGGCGGCGATTGCGGCGGGCAGCAGGCCTCTTGGACAGGTTGAGAGATAAAAAAATAATAATTCCCATGCAGTCTCAATGGCGGGGTGCGGGCCGGGGAATAGGCCTCTTGGCCGGGGTGAATATGTTGGAACGCGGAGCGCGTAAATAGAAGCGGCTGGAGGTACCGGGGGCGAAGCCCGCCCCGGCCCGGAGGCCGAGTTAAAAAAAATAATAATCCCCGTTCAGTCTTAATGGCGGGGTGCGGGCCGGCCCGGCGGCGATTGCGGCGGGCAGCAGGCCTCTTGGACAGGTTGAGAGATAAAAAAATAATAATTCCCGTACAGTCTCAATGGCGGGGTGCGGGCCGGGGAATAGGCCTCTTGGCCGGGGTGAATAGTGTTGGAACACGGCCCGCGGAAATAGTAGCGGCTGGAGGTACCGGGGGCGATGCCCGCCCCGGCCCGGCGGCCAAGTTAAAAAAATAAATAATCCCCGTTCAGTCTCAATGGCAGGGTGCGGGCCGGCCCGGCGGCGATTGCGGCGGCCAGCAGGCCTCTTGGACAGGTTGAGAGATAAAAAAATAATAATTCCCATGCAGTCTCAATGGCGGGGTGCGGGCCGGGGAATAGGCCTCTTGGCCGGGGTGAATAGTGTTGGAACACGGCCCGCGGAAATAGTAGCGGCTGGAGGTACCGGGGGCGATGCCCGCCCCGGCCCGGCGGCCAAGTTAAAAAAATAAATAATCCCCGTTCAGTCTCAATGGCAGGGTGCGGGCCGGCCCGGCGGCGAGTGCGGCGGGCATCAGGCCTCTTGGGCAGGTTGAGAGATAAAAAAATAATAATTCCCGTTCAGTCTCAATGGCAGGGTGCGGCCGGCCCGGCGGCGATTGCGGCGGGCAGCAGGCCTCTTGGACAGGTTGAGAGATAAAAAAATAATAATTCCCATGCAGTCTCAATGGCGGGGTGCGGGCCGGGGAATAGGCCTCTTGGCCGGGGTGAATATGTTGGAACGCGGCGCGCGTAAATAGAAGCGGCTGGAGGTACCGGGGGCGAAGCCCGCCCCGGCCCGGAGGCCGAGTTAAAAAAAATAATAATCCCCGTTCCAGTCTCAATGGCGGGGTGCGGGCCGGCCCGGCGGCGAGTGCGGCGGGCAGCAGGCCTCTTGGACAGGTTGAGAGATAAAAAAATAATAATTCCCGTGCAGTCTCAATGGCGGGGTGCGGGCCGGGGAATAGGCCTCTTGGCCGGGGTGAATAGTGTTGGAACACGGCCCGCGGAAATAGTAGCGGCTGGAGGTACCGGGGGCGATGCCCGCCCCGGCCCAGCGGCCAAGTTAAAAAAATAAATAATCCCCGTTCAGTCTCAATGGCAGGGTGCGGGCCGGCCCGGCGGCGATTGCGGCGGGCAGCAGGCCTCTTGGACAGGTTGAGAGATAAAAAAATAATAATTCCCGTGCAGTCTCAATGGCGGGGTGCGGGCCGGGGAATAGGCCTCTTGGCCGGGGTGAATAGTGTTGGAACACGGCCCGCGGAAATAGTAGCGGCTGGAGGTACCGGGGGCGATGCCCGCCCCGGCCGGCGGCCAAGTTAAAAAAATAAATAATCCCCGTTCAGTCTCAATGGCAGGGTGCGGGCCGGCCCGGCGGCGAGTGCGGCGGGCAGCAGGCCTCTTGGACAGGTTGAGAGATAAAAAAATTATAATTCCCGTTCAGTCTCAATGGCAGGGTGCGGGCCGGCCCGGCGGCGATTGCGGCGGGCAGCAGGCCTCTTGGACAGGTTGAGAGATAAAAAAATAATAATTCCCATGCAGTCTCAATGGCGGGGTGCGGGCCGGGGAATAGGCCTCTTGGCCGGGGTGAATATGTTGGAACGCGGCGCGCGTAAATAGAAGCGGCTGGAGGTACCAGGGGCGAAGCCCGCCCCGGCCCGGAGGCCGAGTTAAAAAAAATAATAATCCCCGTTCAGTCTTAATGGCGGGGTGCGGGCCGGCCCGGCGGCGAGTGCGGCGGGCAGCAGGCCTCTTGGACAGGTTGAGAGATAAAAAAATAATAATTCCCGTGCAGTCTCAATGGCGGGGTGCGGGCCGGGGAATAGGCCTCTTGGCCGGGGTGAATAGTGTTGGAACACGGCCCGCGGAAATAGTAGCGGCTGGAGGTACCGGGGGCGATGCCCGCCCCGGCCCGGCGGCCAAGTTAAAAAAATAAATAATCCCCGTTCAGTCTCAATGGCAGGGTGCGGGCCGGCCCGGCGGCGATTGCGGCGGGCAGCAGGCCTCTTGGACAGGTTGAGAGATAAAAAAATAATAATTCCCGTGCAGTCTCAATGGCGGGGTGCGGGCCGGGGAATAGGCCTCTTGGCCGGGGTGAATAGTGTTGGAACACGGCCCGCGGAAATAGTAGCGGCTGGAGGTACCGGGGGCGATGCCCGCCCCGGGCCGGCGGCCAAGTTAAAAAAATAAATAATCCCCGTTCAGTCTCAATGGCAGGGTGCGGGCCGGCCCGGCGGCGAGTGCGGCGGGCAGCAGGCCTCTTGGACAGGTTGAGAGATAAAAAAATAATAATTCCAGTTCAGTCTCAATGGCAGGGTGCGGGCCGGCCCGGCGGCGATTGCGGCGGGCAGCAGGCCTCTTGGACAGGTTGAGAGATAAAAAAATAATAATTCCCATGCAGTCTCAATGGCGGGGTGCGGGCCGGGGAATAGGCCTCTTGGCCGGGGTGAATAGTGTTGGAACACGGCCCGCGTAAATAGAAGCGGCTGGAGGTACCGGGGGCGAAGCCCGCCCCGGCCCGGAGGCCGAGTTAAAAAAAATAATAATCCCCGTTCAGTCTCAATGGCGGGGTGCGGGCCGGCCCGGCGGCGAGTGCGGCGGGCAGCAGGCCTCTTGGACAGGTTGAGAGATAAAAAAATAATAATTCCCGTGCAGTCTCAATGGCGGGGTGCGGGCCGGGGAATAGGCCTCTTGGCCGGGGTGAATAGTGTTGGAACACGGCCCGCGGAAATAGTAGCGGCTGGAGGTACCGGGGGCGATGCCCGCCCCGGCCCGGCGGCCAAGTTAAAAAAATAAATAATCCCCGTTCAGTCTCAATGGCAGGGTGCGGGCCGGCCCGGCGGCGAGTGCGGCGGGCAGCAGGCCTCTTGGACAGGTTGAGAGATAAAAAAATAATAATTCCCATGCAGTCTCAATGGCAGGGTGCGGGCCGGCCCGGCGGCGATTGCGCGGGCAGCAGGCCTCTTGGACAGGTTGAGAGATAAAAAAATAATAATTCCCATGCAGTCTCAATGGCGGGGTGCGGGCCGGGGAATAGGCCTCTTGGCCGGCGTGAATATGTTGGAACGCGGCGCGCGTAAATAGAAGCGGCTGGAGGTACCGGGGGCGAAGCCCGCCCCGGCCCGGAGGCCGAGTTAAAAAAAATAATAATCCCCGTACAGTCTCAATGGCGGGGTGCGGGCCGGCCCGGCGGCGAGTGCGGCGGGCAGCAGGCCTCTTGGACAGGTTGAGAGATAAAAAAATAATAATTCCCGTGCAGTCTCAATGGCGGGGTGCGGGCCGGGGAATAGGCCTCTTGGCCGGGGTGAATAGTGTTGGAACACGGCCCGCGGTAATAGTAGCGGCTGGAGGTACCGGGGGCGATGCCCGCCCCGGCCCGGCGGCCAAGTTAAAAAAATAAATAATCCCCGTTCAGTCTCAATGGCAGGGTGCGGGCCGGCCCGGCGGCGATTGCGGCGGGCAGCAGGCCTCTTGGACAGGTTGAGAGATAAAAAAATAATAATTCCCATGCAGTCTCAATGGCGGGGTGCGGGCCGGGGAATAGGCCTCTTGGCCGGGGTGAATAGTGTTGGAACACGGCCCGCGGAAATAGTAGCGGCTGGAGGTACCGGGGGCGATGCCCGCCCCGGCCCGGCGGCCAAGTTAAAAAAATAAATAATCCCCGTTCAGTCTCAATGGCAGGGTGCGGGCCGGCCCGGCGGCGAGTGCGGCGGGCAGCAGGCCTCTTGGACAGGTTGAGAGATAAAAAAATAATAATTCCCGTTCAGTCTCAATGGCAGGGTGCGGGCCGGCCCGGCGGCGATTGCGCGGGCAGCAGGCCTCTTGGACAGGTTGAGAGATAAAAAAATAATAATTCCCATGCAGTCTCAATGGCGGGGTGCGGGCCGGGGAATAGGCCTCTTGGCCGGGGTGAATATGTTGGAACGCGGCGCGCGTAAATAGAAGCGGCTGGAGGTACCGGGGGCGAAGCCCGCCCCGGCCCGGAGGCCGAGTTAAAAAAAATAATAATCCCCGTACAGTCTCAATGGCGGGGTGCGGGCCGGCCCGGCGGCGAGTGCGGCGGGCAGCAGGCCTCTTGGACAGGTTGAGAGATAAAAAATTTATAATTCCCGTGCAGTCTCAATGGCGGGGTGCGGGCCGGGGAATAGGCCTCTTGGCCGGGGTGAATAGTGTTGGAACACGGCCCGCGGAAATAGTAGCGGCTGGAGGTACCGGGGGCGATGCCCGCCCCGGCCCGGCGGCCAAGTTAAAAAAATAAATAATCCCAGTTCAGTCTCAATGGCAGGGTGCGGACCGGCCCGGCGGCGATTGCGGCGGGCAGCAGGCCTCTTGGACAGGTTGAGAGATAAAAAAATAATAATTCCCATGCAGTCTCAATGGCGGGGTGCGGGCCGGGGAATAGGCCTCTTGGCCGGGGTGAATATGTTGGAACGCAGCGCGCGTAAATAGAAGCGGCTGGAGGTACCGGGGGCGAAGCCGGCCCGGCCCGGAGGCCGAGTTAAAAAAAATAATAATCCCCGTTCAGTCTCAATGGCGGGGTGCGGGCCGGCCCGGCGGCGATTGCGGCGGGCAGCAGGCCTCTTGGACAGGTTGAGAGATAAAAAAATAATAATTCCCATGCAGTCTCAATGGCGGGGTGCGGGCCGGGGAATAGGCCTCTTGGCCGGGGTGAATAGTGTTGGAACACGGCCCGCGGAAATAGTAGCGGCTGGAGGTACCGGGGGCGATGCCCGCCCCGGCCCGGCGGCCAAGTTAAAAAAATAAATAATCCCCGTTCAGTCTCAATGGCAGGGTGCGGGCCGGCCCGGCGGCGAGTGCGGCGGGCATCAGGCCTCTTGGGCAGGTTGAGAGATAAAAAAATAATAATTCCCGTTCAGTCTCAATGGCAGGGTGCGGGCCGGCCCGGCGGCGATTGCGGCGGGCAGCAGGCCTCTTGGACAGGTTGAGAGATAAAAAAATAATAATTCCCATGCAGTCTCAATGGCGGGGTGCGGGCCGGGGAATAGGCCTCTTGGCCGGGGTGAATAGTGTTGGAACACGGCCCGCGGAAATAGTAGCGGCTGGAGGTACCGGGGGCGATGCCCGCCCCGGCCCAGCGGCCAAGTTAAAAAAATAAATAATCCCCGTTCAGTCTCAATGGCAGGGTGCGGGCCGGCCCGGCGGCGATTGCGGCGGGCAGCAGGCCTCTTGGACAGGTTGAGAGATAAAAAAATAATAATTCCCATGCAGTCTCAATGGCGGGGTGCGGGCCGGGGAATAGGCCTCTTGGCCGGGGTGAATATGTTGGAACGCGGCGCGCGTAAATAGAAGCGGCTGGAGGTACCGGGGGCGAAGCCCGCCCCGGCCCGGAGGCCGAGTTAAAAAAAATAATAATCCCCGTTCAGTCTTAATGGCGGGGTGCGGGCCGGCCCGGCGGCGAGTGCGGCGGGCAGCAGGCCTCTTGGACAGGTTGAGAGATAAAAAAATAATAATTCCCGTGCAGTCTCAATGGCGGGGTGCGGGCCGGGGAATAGGCCTCTTGGCCGGGGTGAATAGTGTTGGAACACGGCCCGCGGAAATAGTAGCGGCTGGAGGTACCGGGGGCGATGCCCGCCCCGGCCCGGAGGCCAAGTTAAAAAAATAAATAATCCCCGTTCAGTCTCAATGGCAGGGTGCGGGCCGGCCCGGCGGCGATTGCGGCGGGCAGCAGGCCTCTTGGACAGGTTGAGAGATAAAAAAATAATAATTCCCGTGCAGTCTCAATGGCGGGGTGCGGGCCGGGGAATAGGCCTCTTGGCCGGGGTGAATAGTGTTGGAACACGGCCCGCGGAAATAGTAGCGGCTGGAGGTACCGGGGGCGATGCCCGCCCCGGCCCGGCGGCCAAGTTAAAAAAATAAATAATCCCCGTTCAGTCTCAATGGCAGGGTGCGGGCCGGCCCGGCGGCGAGTGCGGCGGGCAGCAGGCCTCTTGGACAGGTTGAGAGATAAAAAAATAATAATTCCCGTTCAGTCTCAATGGCAGGGTGCGGGCCGGCCCGGCGGCGATTGCGGCGGGCAGCAGGCCTCTTGGACAGGTTGAGAGATAAAAAAATAATAATTCCCATGCAGTCTCAATGGCGGGGTGCGGGCCGGGGAATAGGCCTCTTGGCCGGGGTGAATATGTTGGAACGCGGCGCGCGTAAATAGAAGCGGCTGGAGGTACCGGGGGCGAAGCCCGCCCCGGCCCGGAGGCCGAGTTAAAAAAAATAATAATCCCCGTTCAGTCTCAATGGCGGGGTGCGGGCCGGCCCGGCGGCGAGTGCGGCGGGCAGCAGGCCTCTTGGACAGGTTGAGAGATAAAAAAATAATAATTCCCGTGCAGTCTCAATGGCGGGGTGCGGGCCGGGGAATAGGCCTCTTGGCCGGGGTGAATAGTGTTGGAACACGGCCCGCGGAAATAGTAGCGGCTGGAGGTACCGGGGGCGATGCCCGCCCCGGCCCAGCGGCCAAGTTAAAAAAATAAATAATCCCCGTTCAGTCTCAATGGCAGGGTGCGGGCCGGCCCGGCGGCGATTGCGGCGGGCAGCAGGCCTCTTGGACAGGTTGAGAGATATAAAAATAATAATTCCCGTGCAGTCTCAATGGCGGGGTGCGGGCTGGCCCGGCGGACGAGTGTGGCCGGGGAAGAGGCCTCTTGGCCGGGGTGAATATGTTGGAACGCGGCGCGCGTAAATAGAAGCGGCTGGAGGTACCGGGGGCGAAGCCCGCCCCGGCCCGGAGGCCGAGTTAAAAAAAATAATAATCCCCGTTCAGTCTCAATGGCGGGGTGCGGAACGGCCCGGCGGCGAGTGCGGCGGGCAGCAGGCCTCTTGGACAGGTTGAGAGATTAAAAAATAATAATTCCCGTGCAGTCTCAATGGCGGGGTGCGGGCCGGCCCGGCGGACGAGTGTGGCCGGGGAAGAGGCCTCTTGGCCGGGGTGAATATGTTGGAACGCGGCGCGCGTAAATAGAAGCGGCTGGAGGTACCGGGGGCGAAGCCCGCCCCGGCCCGGAGGCCGAGTTAAAAAAAATAATAATCCCGTTCAGTCTCAATGGCGGGGTGCGGGCCGGCCCGGCGGCGAGTGCGGTGGGCAGCAGGCCTCTTGGACAGGTTGAGAGATAAAAAAATAATAATTCCCGTTCAGTCTCAATGGCGGGGTGCGGGCCGGCCCGGCGGACGAGTGTGGCCGGGGAAGAGGCCTCTTGGCCGGGGTGAATATGTTGGAACGCGGCGCGCGTAAATAGAAGCGGCTGGAGGTACCGGGGGCGAAGCCCGCCCCGGCCCGGAGGCCGAGTTAAAAAAAATAATAATCCCCGTTCAGTCTCAATGGCGGGGTGCGGGCCGGCCCGGCGGCGAGTGCGGCGGGCAGCAGGCCTCTTGGACAGGTTGAGAGATAAAAAAATAATAATTCCCGTGCAGTCTCAATGGCGGGGTGTGGGCCGGGGAATAGGCCTCTTGGCCGGGGTGAATATGTTGGAACGCGGCGCGCGTAAATAGAAGCGGCTGGAGGTACCGGGGGCGAAGCCCGCCCCGGCCCGGAGGCCGAGTTAAAAAAAATAATAATCCCCGTTCAGTCTCAATGGCGGGGTGCGGGCCGGCCCGGCGGCGAGTGCGGCGGGCAGCAGGCCTCTTGGACAGGTTGAGAGATAAAAAAATAATAATTCCCGTGCAGTCTCAATGGCGGGGTACGGGCCGGGGAATAGGCCTCTTGGCCGGGGTGAATAGTGTTGGAACACGGCCCGCGGTAATAGTAGCGGCTGGAGGTACCGGGGGCGATGCCCGCCCCGGCCCGGCGGCCAAGTTAAAAAAATAAATAATCCCCGTTCAGTCTCAATGGCAGGGTGCGGGCCGGCCCGGCGGCGATTGCGGCGGGCAGCAGGCCTCTTGGACAGGTTGAGAGATAAAAAAATAATAATTCCCATGCAGTCTCAATGGCGGGGTGCGGGCCGGGGAATAGGCCTCTTGGCCGGGGTGAATAGTGTTGGAACACGGCCCGCGGAAATAGTAGCGGCTGGAGGTACCGGGGGCGATGCCCGCCCCGGCCCGGCGGCCAAGTTAAAAAAATAAATAATTCCGTTCAGTCTCAATGGCAGGGTGCGGGCCGGCCCGGCGGCGAGTGCGGCGGGCAGCAGGCCTCTTGGACAGGTTGAGAGATAAAAAAATAATAATTCCCATGCAGTCTCAATGGCAGGGTGCGGGCCGGCCCGGCGGCGATTGCGCGGGCAGCAGGCCTCTTGGACAGGTTGAGAGATAAAAAAATAATAATTCCCATGCAGTCTCAATGGCGGGGTGCGGGCCGGGGAATAGGCCTCTTGGCCGGGGTGAATATGTTGGAACGCGGCGCGCGTAAATAGAAGCGGCTGGAGGTACCGGGGGCGAAGCCCGCCCCGGCCCGGAGGCCGAGTTAAAAAAAATAATAATCCCCGTACAGTCTCAATGGCGGGGTGCGGGCCGGCCCGGCGGCGAGTGCGGCGGGCAGCAGGCCTCTTGGACAGGTTGAGAGATAAAAAAATAATAATTCCCGTGCAGTCTCAATGGCGGGGTGCGGGCCGGGGAATAGGCCTCTTGGCCGGGGTGAATAGTGTTGGAACACGGCCCGCGGTAATAGTAGCGGCTGGAGGTACCGGGGGCGATGCCCGCCCCGGCCCGGCGGCCAAGTTAAAAAAATAAATAATCCCCGTTCAGTCTCAATGGCAGGGTGCGGGCCGGCCCGGCGGCCAAGTTAAAAAAATAAATAATCCCCGTTCAGTCTCAATGGCAGGGTGCGGGCCGGCCCGGCGGCGATTGCGGCGGGCAGCAGGCCTCTTGGACAGGTTGAGAGATAAAAAAATAATAATTCCCATGCAGTCTCAATGGCGGGGTGCGGGCCGGTGAATAGGCCTCTTGGCCGGGGTGAATAGTGTTGGAACACAGCCCGCGGAAATAGTAGCGGCTGGAGGTACCGGGGGCGATGCCCGCCCCGGCCCGGCGGCCAAGTTAAAAAAATAAATAATCCCCGTTCAGTCTCAATGGCAGGGTGCGGGCCGGCCCGGCGGCGATTGCGGCGGGCAGCAGGCCTCTTGGACAGGTTGAGAGATAAAAAAATAATAATTCCCATGCAGTCTCAATGGCGGGGTGCGGGCCGGGGAATAGGCCTCTTGGCCGGGGTGAATAGTGTTGGAACACAGCCCGCGGAAATAGTAGCGGCTGGAGGTACCGGGGGCGAAGCCCGCCCCGGCCCGGAGGCCGAGTTAAAAAAAATAATAATCCCCGTTCAGTCTCAATGGCGGGGTGCGGGCCGGCCCGGCGGCGAGTGCGGCGGGCAGCAGGCCTCTTGGACAGGTTGAGAGATAAAAAAATAATAATTCCCGTGCAGTCTCAATGGCGGGGTGCGGGCCGGGGAATAGGGCTCTTGGCCGGGGTGAATAGTGTTGGAACACGGCCCGCGGAAATAGTAGCGGCTGGAGGTACCGGGGGCGATGCCCGCCCCGGCCCGGCGGCCAAGTTAAAAAAATAAATAATCCCCGTTCAGTCTCAATGGCAGGGTGCGGGCCGGCCCGGCGGCGATTGCGGCGGGCAGCAGGCCTCTTGGACAGGTTGAGAGATAAAAAAATAATAATTCCCATGCAGTCTCAATGGCGGGGTGCGGGCCGGGGAATAGGCCTCTTGGCCGGGGTGAATAGTGTTGGAACACGGCCCGCGGAAATAGTAGCGGCTGGAGCTACCGGGGGCGATGCCCGCCCCGGCCCGGCGGCCAAGTTAAAAAAATAAATAATCCCCGTTCAGTCTCAATGGCAGGGTGCGGGCCGGCCCGGCGGCGAGTGCGGCGGGCATCAGGCCTCTTGGACAGGTTGAGAGATAAAAAAATAATAATTCCCGTTCAGTCTCAATGGCAGGGTGCGGGCCGGCCCGGCGGCGATTGCGGCGGGCAGCAGGCCTCTTGGACAGGTTGAGAGATAAAAAAATAATAATTCCCATGCAGTCTCAATGGCGGGGTGCGGGCCGGGGAATAGGCCTCTTGGCCGGGGTGAATATGTTGGAACGCGGCGCGCGTAAATAGAAGCGGCTGGAGGTACCGGGGGCGAAGCCCGCCCCGGCCCGGAGGCCGAGTTAAAAAAAATAATAATCCCCGTTCCAGTCTCAATGGCGGGGTGCGGGCCGGCCCGGCGGCGAGTGCGGCGGGCAGCAGGCCTCTTGGACAGGTTGAGAGATAAAAAAATAATAATTCCCGTGCAGTCTCAATGGCGGGGTGCGGGCCGGGGAATAGGCCTCTTGGCCGGGGTGAATAGTGTTGGAACACGGCCCGCGGAAATAGTAGCGGCTGGAGGTACCGGGGGCGATGCCCGCCCCGGCCCGGCGGCCAAGTTAAAAAAATAAATAATCCCCGTTCAGTCTCAATGGCAGGGTGCGGGCCGGCCCGGCGGCGATTGCGGCGGGCAGCAGGCCTCTTGGACAGGTTGAGAGATAAAAAAATAATAATTCCCGTGCAGTCTCAATGGCGGGGTGCGGGCCGGGGAATAGGCCTCTTGGCCGGGGTGAATAGTGTTGGAACACGGCCCGCGGAAATAGTAGCGGCTGGAGGTACCGGGGGCGATGCCCGCCCCGGGCCGGCGGCCAAGTTAAAAAAATAAATAATCCCCGTTCAGTCTCAATGGCAGGGTGCGGGCCGGCCCGGCGGCGAGTGCGGCGGGCAGCAGGCCTCTTGGACAGGTTGAGAGATAAAAAAATAATAATTCCCGTTCAGTCTCAATGGCAGGGTGCGGGCCGGCCCGGCGGCGATTGCGGCGGGCAGCAGGCCTCTTGGACAGGTTGAGAGATAAAAAAATAATAATTCCCATGCAGTCTCAATGGCGGGGTGCGGGCCGGGGAATAGGCCTCTTGGCCGGGGTGAATATGTTGGAACGCGGCGCGCGTAAATAGAAGCGGCTGGAGGTACCGGGGGCGAAGCCCGCCCCGGCCCGGACGCCGAGTTAAAAAAAATAATAATCCCCGTTCAGTCTCAATGGCGGGGTGCGGGCCGGCCCGGCGGCGAGTGCGGCGGGCAGCAGGCCTCTTGGACAGGTTGAGAGATAAAAAAAAAATAATAATTCCCGTGCAGTCTCAATGGCGGGGTGCGGGCCGGGGAATAGGCCTCTTGGCCGGGGTGAATAGTGTTGGAACACGGCCCGCGGAAATAGTAGCGGCTGGAGGTACCGGGGGCGATGCCCGCCCCGGCCCGGCGGCCAAGTTAAAAAAATAAATAATCCCCGTTCAGTCTCAATGGCAGGGTGCGGGCCGGCCCGGCGGCGATTGCGGCGGGCAGCAGGCCTCTTGGACAGGTTGAGAGATAAAAAAATAATAATTCCCGTGCAGTCTCAATGGCGGGGTGCGGGCCGGGGAATAGGCCTCTTGGCCGGGGTGAATAGTGTTGGAACACGGCCCGCGGAAATAGTAGCGGCTGGAGGTACCGGGGGCGATGCCCGCCCCGGGCCGGCGGCCAAGTTAAAAAAATAAATAATCCCCGTTCAGTCTCAATGGCAGGGTGCGGGCCGGCCCGGCGGCGAGTGCGGCGGGCAGCAGGCCTCTTGGACAGGTTGAGAGATAAAAAAATAATAATTCCCGTTCAGTCTCAATGGCAGGGTGCGGGCCGGCCCGGCGGCGATTGCGGCGGGCAGCAGGCCTCTTGGACAGGTTGAGAGATAAAAAAATAATAATTCCCATGCAGTCTCAATGGCGGGGTGCGGGCCGGGGAATAGGCCTCTTGGCCGGGGTGAATATGTTGGAACGCGGCGCGCGTAAATAGAAGCGGTTGGAGGTACCGGGGGCGAAGCCCGCCCCGGCCCGGAGGCCGAGTTAAAAAAAATAATAATTCCCGTTCAGTCTCAATGGCAGGGTGCGGGCCGGCCCGGCGGCGATTGCGGCGGGCAGCAGGCCTCTTGGACAGGTTGAGAGATAAAAAAATAATAATTCCCATGCAGTCTCAATGGCGGGGTGCGGGCCGGGGAATAGGCCTCTTGGCCGGGGTGAATATGTTGGAACGCGGCGCGCGTAAATAGAAGCGGCTGGAGGTACCGGGGGCGAAGCCCGCCCCGGCCCGGACGCCGAGTTAAAAAAAATAATAATCCCCGTTCAGTCTCAATGGCGGGGTGCGGGCCGGCCCGGCGGCGAGTGCGGCGGGCAGCAGGCCTCTTGGACAGGTTGAGAGATAAAAAAAAATAATAATTCCCGTGCAGTCTCAATGGCGGGGTGCGGGCCGGGGAATAGGCCTCTTGGCCGGGGTGAATAGTGTTGGAACACGGCCCGCGGAAATAGTAGCGGCTGGAGGTACCGGGGGCGATGCCCGCCCCGGCCCGGCGGCCAAGTTAAAAAAATAAATAATCCCCGTTCAGTCTCAATGGCAGGGTGCGGGCCGGCCCGGCGGCGATTGCGGCGGGCAGCAGGCCTCTTGGACAGGTTGAGAGATAAAAAAATAATAATTCCCGTGCAGTCTCAATGGCGGGGTGCGGGCCGGGGAATAGGCCTCTTGGCCGGGGTGAATAGTGTTGGAACACGGCCCGCGGAAATAGTAGCGGCTGGAGGTACCGGGGGCGATGCCCGCCCCGGGCCGGCGGCCAAGTTAAAAAAATAAATAATCCCCGTTCAGTCTCAATGGCAGGGTGCGGGCCGGCCCGGCGGCGAGTGCGGCGGGCAGCAGGCCTCTTGGACAGGTTGAGAGATAAAAAAATAATAATTCCCGTTCAGTCTCAATGGCAGGGTGCGGGCCGGCCCGGCGGCGATTGCGGCGGGCAGCAGGCCTCTTGGACAGGTTGAGAGATAAAAAAATAATAATTCCCATGCAGTCTCAATGGCGGGGTGCGGGCCGGGGAATAGGCCTCTTGGCCGGGGTGAATATGTTGGAACGCGGCGCGCGTAAATAGAAGCGGCTGGAGGTACCGGGGGCGAAGCCCGCCCCGGCCCGGAGGCCGAGTTAAAAAAAATAATAATCCCCGTTCAGTCTTAATGGCGGGGTGCGGGCCGGCCCGGCGGCGATTGCGGCGGGCAGCAGGCCTCTTGGACAGGTTGAGAGATAAAAAAATAATAATTCCCGTACAGTCTCAATGGCGGGGTGCGGGCCGGGGAATAGGCCTCTTGGCCGGGGTGAATAGTGTTGGAACACGGCCCGCGGAAATAGTAGCGGCTGGAGGTACCGGGGGCGATGCCCGCCCCGGCCCGGCGGCCAAGTTAAAAAAATAAATAATCCCCGTTCAGTCTCAATGGCAGGGTGCGGGCCGGCCCGGCGGCGAGTGCGGCGGGCATCAGGCCTCTTGGGCAGGTTGAGAGATAAAAAAATAATAATTCCCGTTCAGTCTCAATGGCAGGGTGCGGGCCGGCCCGGCGGCGATTGCGGCGGGCAGCAGGCCTCTTGGACAGGTTGAGAGATAAAAAAATAATAATTCCCATGCAGTCTCAATGGCGGGGTGCGGGCCGGGGAATAGGCCTCTTGGCCGGGGTGAATATGTTGGAACGCGGCGCGCGTAAATAGAAGCGGCTGGAGGTACCGGGGGCGAAGCCCGCCCCGGCCCGGAGGCCGAGTTAAAAAAAATAATAATCCCCGTTCCAGTCTCAATGGCGGGGTGCGGGCCGGCCCGGCGGCGAGTGCGGCGGGCAGCAGGCCTCTTGGACAGGTTGAGAGATAAAAAAATAATAATTCCCGTGCAGTCTCAATGGCGGGGTGCGGGCCGGGGAATAGGCCTCTTGGCCGGGGTGAATAGTGTTGGAACACGGCCCGCGGAAATAGTAGCGGCTGGAGGTACCGGGGGCGATGCCCGCCCCGGCCCAGCGGCCAAGTTAAAAAAATAAATAATCCCCGTTCAGTCTCAATGGCAGGGTGCGGGCCGGCCCGGCGGCGATTGCGGCGGGCAGCAGGCCTCTTGGACAGGTTGAGAGATAAAAAAATAATAATTCCCGTGCAGTCTCAATGGCGGGGTGCGGGCCGGGGAATAGGCCTCTTGGCCGGGGTGAATAGTGTTGGAACACGGCCCGCGGAAATAGTAGCGGCTGGAGGTACCGGGGGCGATGCCCGCCCCGGCCGGCGGCCAAGTTAAAAAAATAAATAATCCCCGTTCAGTCTCAATGGCAGGGTGCGGGCCGGCCCGGCGGCGAGTGCGGCGGGCAGCAGGCCTCTTGGACAGGTTGAGAGATAAAAAAATTATAATTCCCGTTCAGTCTCAATGGCAGGGTGCGGGCCGGCCCGGCGGCGATTGCGGCGGGCAGCAGGCCTCTTGGACAGGTTGAGAGATAAAAAAATAATAATTCCCATGCAGTCTCAATGGCGGGGTGCGGGCCGGGGAATAGGCCTCTTGGCCGGGGTGAATATGTTGGAACGCGGCGCGCGTAAATAGAAGCGGCTGGAGGTACCGGGGGCGAAGCCCGCCCCGGCCCGGAGGCCGAGTTAAAAAAAATAATAATCCCCGTTCAGTCTTAATGGCGGGGTGCGGGCCGGCCCGGCGGCGAGTGCGGCGGGCAGCAGGCCTCTTGGACAGGTTGAGAGATAAAAAAATAATAATTCCCGTGCAGTCTCAATGGCGGGGTGCGGGCCGGGGAATAGGCCTCTTGGCCGGGGTGAATAGTGTTGGAACACGGCCCGCGGAAATAGTAGCGGCTGGAGGTACCGGGGGCGATGCCCGCCCCGGCCCGGCGGCCAAGTTAAAAAAATAAATAATCCCCGTTCAGTCTCAATGGCAGGGTGCGGGCCGGCCCAGCGGCGATTGCGGCGGGCAGCAGGCCTCTTGGACAGGTTGAGAGATAAAAAAATAATAATTCCCGTGCAGTCTCAATGGCGGGGTGCGGGCCGGGGAATAGGCCTCTTGGCCGGGGTGAATAGTGTTGGAACACGGCCCGCGGAAATAGTAGCGGCTGGAGGTACCGGGGGCGATGCCCGCCCCGGGCCGGCGGCCAAGTTAAAAAAATAAATAATCCCCGTTCAGTCTCAATGGCAGGGTGCGGGCCGGCCCGGCGGCGATTGCGGCGGGCAGCAGGCCTCTTGGACAGGTTGAGAGATAAAAAAATAATAATTCCCATGCAGTCTCAATGGCGGGGTGCGGGCCGGGGAATAGGCCTCTTGGCCGGGGTGAATATGTTGGAACGCGGCGCGCGTAAATAGAAGCGGCTGGAGGTACCGGGGGCGAAGCCCGCCCCGGCCCGGAGGCCGAGTTAAAAAAAATAATAATCCCCTTCCAGTCTCAATGGCGGGGTGCGGGCCGGCCCGGCGGCGAGTGCGGCGGGCAGCAGGCCTCTTGGACAGGTTGAGAGATAAAAAAATAATAATTCCCGTGCAGTCTCAATGGCGGGGTGCGGGCCGGGGAATAGGCCTCTTGGCCGGGGTGAATAGTGTTGGAACACGGCCCGCGGAAATAGTAGCGGCTGGAGGTACCGGGGGCGATGCCCGCCCCGGCCCGGCGGCCAAGTTAAAAAAATAAATAATCCCCGTTCAGTCTCAATGGCAGGGTGCGGGCCGGCCCGGCGGCGATTGCGGCGGGCAGCAGGCCTCTTGGACAGGTTGAGAGATAAAAAAATAATAATTCCCGTGCAGTCTCAATGGCGGGGTGCGGGCCGGGGAATAGGCCTCTTGGCCGGGGTGAATAGTGTTGGAACACGGCCCGCGGAAATAGTAGCGGCTGGAGGTACCGGGGGCGATGCCCGCCCCGGGCCGGCGGCCAAGTTAAAAAAATAAATAATCCCCGTTCAGTCTCAATGGCAGGGTGCGGGCCGGCCCGGCGGCGATTGCGGCGGGCAGCAGGCCTCTTGGACAGGTTGAGAGATAAAAAAATAATAATTCCCATGCAGTCTCAATGGCGGGGTGCGGGCCGGGGAATAGGCCTCTTGGCCGGGGTGAATATGTTGGAACGCGGCGCGCGTAAATAGAAGCGGCTGGAGGTACCGGGGGCGAAGCCCGCCCCGGCCCGGAGGCCGAGTTAAAAAAAATAATAATCCCTGTTCAGTCTCAATGGCGGGGTGCGGGCCGGCCCGGCGGCGAGTGCGGCGGGCAGCAGGCCTCTTGGACAGGTTGAGAGATAAAAAAAATAATAATTCCCGTGCAGTCTCAATGGCGGGGTGCGGGCCGGGGAATAGGCCTCTTGGCCGGGGTGAATAGTGTTGGAACACGGCCCGCGGAAATAGTAGCGGCTGGAGGTACCGGGGGCGATGCCCGCCCCGGCCCGGCGGCCAAGTTAAAAAAATAAATAATCCCCGTTCAGTCTCAATGGCAGGGTGCGGGCCGGCCCGGCGAAGATTGCGGCGGGCAGCAGGCCTCTTGGACAGGTTGAGAGATAAAAAAATAATAATTCCCGTGCAGTCTCAATGGCGGGGTGCGGGCCGGGGAATAGGCCTCTTGGCCGGGGTGAATAGTGTTGGAACACGGCCCGCGGAAATAGTAGCGGCTGGAGGTACCGGGGGCGATGCCCGCCCCGGCCCGGCGGCCAAGTTAAAAAAATAAATAATCCCCGTTCAGTCTCAATGGCAGGGTGCGGGCCGGCCCGGCGGCGATTGCGGCGGCCAGCAGGCCTCTTGGACAGGTTGAGAGATAAAAAAATAATAATTCCCATGCAGTCTCAATGGCGGGGTGCGGGCCGGGGAATAGGCCTCTTGGCCGGGGTGAATAGTGTTGGAACACGGCCCGCGGAAATAGTAGCGGCTGGAGGTACCGGGGGCGATGCCCGCCCCGGCCCGGCGGCCAAGTTAAAAAAATAAATAATCCCCGTTCAGTCTCAATGGCAGGGTGCGGGCCGGCCCGGCGGCGAGTGCGGCGGGCATCAGGCCTCTTGGGCAGGTTGAGAGATAAAAAAATAATAATTCCCGTTCAGTCTCAATGGCAGGGTGCGGGCCGGCCCGGCGGCGATTGCGGCGGGCAGCAGGCCTCTTGGACAGGTTGAGAGATAAAAAAATAATAATTCCCATGCAGTCTCAATGGCGGGGTGCGGGCCGGGGAATAGGCCTCTTGGCCGGGGTGAATATGTTGGAACGCGGCGCGCGTAAATAGAAGCGGCTGGAGGTACCGGGGGCGAAGCCCGCCGGCCCGGAGGCCGAGTTAAAAAAAATAATAATCCCCGTTCCAGTCTCAATGGCGGGGTGCGGGCCGGCCCGGCGGCGAGTGCGGCGGGCAGCAGGCCTCTTGGACAGGTTGAGAGATAAAAAAATAATAATTCCCGTGCAGTCTCAATGGCGGGGTGCGGGCCGGGGAATAGGCCTCTTGGCCGGGGTGAATAGTGTTGGAACACGGCCCGCGGAAATAGTAGCGGCTGGAGGTACCGGGGGCGATGCCCGCCCCGGCCCGGCGGCCAAGTTAAAAAAATAAATAATCCCCGTTCAGTCTCAATGGCAGGGTGCGGGCCGGCCCGGCGGCGAGTGCGGCGGGCAGCAGGCCTCTTGGACAGGTTGAGAGATAAAAAAATAATAATTCCCGTTCAGTCTCAATGGCAGGGTGCGGGCCGGCCCGGCGGCGATTGCGGCGGGCAGCAGGCCTCTTGGACAGGTTGAGAGATAAAAAAATAATAATTCCCATGCAGTCTCAATGGCGGGGTGCGGGCCGGGGAATAGGCCTCTTGGCCGGGGTGAATATGTTGGAACGCGGCGCGCGTAAATAGAAGCGGCTGGAGGTACCGGGGGCGAAGCCCGCCCCGGCCGGAGGCCGAGTTAAAAAAAATAATAATCCCCGTTCAGTCTCAATGGCGGGGTGCGGGCCGGCCCGGCGGCGAGTGCGGCGGGCAGCAGGCCTCTTGGACAGGTTGAGAGATAAAAAAATAATAATTCCCGTGCAGTCTCAATGGCGGGGTGCGGGCCGGGGAATAGGCCTCTTGGCCGGGGTGAATAGTGTTGGAACACGGCCCGCGGAAATAGTAGCGGCTGGAGGTACCGGGGGCGATGCCCGCCCCGGGCCGGCGGCCAAGTTAAAAAAATAAATAATCCCCGTTCAGTCTCAATGGCAGGGTGCGGGCCGGCCCGGCGGCGAGTGCGGCGGGCAGCAGGCCTCTTGGACAGGTTGAGAGATAAAAAAATAATAATTCCCGTGCAGTCTCAATGGCGGGGTGCGGGCCTGGGAATAGGCCTCTTGGCCGGGGTGAATAGTGTTGGAACACGGCCCGCGGAAATAGTAGCGGCTGGAGGTACCGGGGGCGATGCCCGCCCCGGCCCGGCGGCCAAGTTAAAAAAATAAATAATCCCCGTTCAGTCTCAATGGCAGGGTGCGGGCCGGCCCGGCGGCGATTGCGGCGGGCAGCAGGCCTCTTGGACAGGTTGAGAGATAAAAAAATAATAATTCCCATGCAGTCTCAATGGCGGGGTGCGGGCCGGTGAATAGGCCTCTTGGCCGGGGTGAATAGTGTTGGAACACAGCCCGCGGAAATAGTAGCGGCTGGAGGTACCGGGGGCGATGCCCGCCCCGGCCCGGCGGCCAAGTTAAAAAAATAAATAATCCCCGTTCAGTCTCAATGGCAGGGTGCGGGCCGGCCCGGCGGCGATTGCGGCGGGCAGCAGGCCTCTTGGACAGGTTGAGAGATAAAAAAATAATAATTCCCATGCAGTCTCAATGGCGGGGTGCGGGCCGGGGAATAGGCCTCTTGGCCGGGGTGAATAGTGTTGGAACACAGCCCGCGGAAATAGTAGCGGCTGGAGGTACCGGGGGCGATGCCCGCCCCGGCCCGGCGGCCAAGTTAAAAAAATAAATAATCCCCGTTCAGTCTCAATGGCAGGGTGCGGGCCGGCCCGGCGGCGATTGCGGCGGGCAGCAGGCCTCTTGGACAGGTTGAGAGATATAAAAATAATAATTCCCGTGCAGTCTCAATGGCGGGGTGCGGGCCGGCCCGGCGGACGAGTGTGGCCGGGGAAGAGGCCTCTTGGCCGGGGTGAATATGTTGGAACGCGGCGCGCGTAAATAGAAGCGGCTGGAGGTACCGGGGGCGAAGCCCGCCCCGGCCCGGAGGCCGAGTTAAAAAAAATAATAATCCCCGTTCAGTCTCAATGGCGGGGTGCGGGCCGGCCCGGCGGCGAGTGCGGCGGGCAGCAGGCCTCTTGGACAGGTTGAGAGATAAAAAAATAATAATTCCCGTTCAGTCTCAATGGCAGGGTGCGGGCCAGCCCGGCGGCGATTGCGGCGGGCAGCAGGCCTCTTGGACAGGTTGAGAGATAAAAAAATAATAATTCCCATGCAGTCTCAATGGCGGGGTGCGGGCCGGGGAATAGGCCTCTTGGCCGGGGTGAATAGTGTTGGAACACGGCCCGCGGAAATAGTAGCGGCTGGAGGTACCGGGGGCGATGCCCGCCCCGGGCCGGCAGCCAAGTTAAAAAAATAAATAATCCCCGTTCAGTCTCAATGGCAGGGTGCGGGCCGGCCCGGCGGCGATTGCGGCGGGCAGTAGGCCTCTTGGACAGGTTGAGAGATAAAAAAATAATAATTCCCATGCAGTCTCAATGGCGGGGTGCGGGCCGGGGAATAGGCCTCTTGGCCGGGGTGAATAGTGTTGGAACACGGCCCGCGGAAATAGTAGCGGCTGGAGGTACCGGGGGCGATGCCCGCCCCGGCCCGGCGGCCAAGTTAAAAAAATAAATAATCCCCGTTCAGTCTCAATGGCAGGGTGCGGGCCGGCCCGGCGGCGAGTGCGGCGGGCAGCAGGCCTCTTGGACAGGTTGAGAGATAAAAAAATAATAATTCCCGTTCAGTCTCAATGGCAGGGTGCGGGCCGGCCCGGCGGCGATTGCGGCGGGCAGCAGGCCTCTTGGACAGGTTGAGAGATAAAAAAAATAATAATTCCCATGCAGTCTCAATGGCGGGGTGCGGGCCGGGGAATAGGCCTCTTGGCCGGGGTGAATATGTTGGAACGCGGCGCGCGTAAATAGAAGCGGCTGGAGGTACCGGGGGCGTAGCCCGCCCCGGCCCGGAGGCAGAGTTAAAAAAAATAATAATCCCCGTTCAGTCTCAATGGCGGGGTGAGGGCCGGCCCGGCGGCGAGTGCGGCGGGCAGCAGGCCTCTTGGACAGGTTGAGAGATAAAAAAATAATAATTCCCGTGCAGTCTCAATGGCGGGGTGCGGGCCGGGGAATAGGCCTCTTGGCCGGGGTGAATAGTGTTGGAACACGGCCCGCGGAAATAGTAGCGGCTGGAGGTACCGGGGGCGATGCCCGCCCCGGCCCAGCGGCCAAGTTAAAAAAATAAATAATCCCCGTTCAGTCTCAATGGCAGGGTGCGGGCCGGCCCGGCGGCGATTGCGGCGGGCAGCAGGCCTCTTGGACAGGTTGAGAGATATAAAAATAATAATTCCCGTGCAGTCTCAATGGCGGGGTGCGGGCCGGCCCGGCGGACGAGTGTGGCCGGGGAAGAGGCCTCTTGGCCGGGGTGAATATGTTGGAACGCGGCGCGCGTAAATAGAAGCGGCTGGAGGTACCGGGGGCGAAGCCCGCCCCGGCCCGGAGGCCGAGTTAAAAAAAATAATAATCACCGTTCAGTCTCAATGGCGGGGTGCGGAACGGCCCGGCGGCGAGTGCGGCGGGCAGCAGGCCTCTTGGACAGGTTGAGAGATAAAAAAATAATAATTCCCGTGCAGTCTCAATGGCGGGGTGCGGGCCGGCCCGGCGGACGAGTGTGGCCGGGGAAGAGGCCTCTTGGCCGGGGTGAATATGTTGGAACGCGGCGCGCGTAAATAGAAGCGGCTGGAGGTACCGGGGGCGAAGCCCGCCCCGGCCCGGAGGCCGAGTTAAAAAAAATAATAATCCCCGTTCAGTCTCAATGGCGGGGTGCGGGCCGGCCCGGCGGCGAGTGCGGTGGGCAGCAGGCCTCTTGGACAGGTTGAGAGATAAAAAAAAAATAATTCCCGTTCAGTCTCAATGGCGGGGTGCGGGCCGGCCCGGCGGACGAGTGTGGCCGGGGAAGAGGCCTCTTGGCCGGGGTGAATATGTTGGAACGCGGCGCGCGTAAATAGAAGCGGCTGGAGGTACCGGGGGCGAAGCCCGCCCCGGCCCGGAGGCCGAGTTAAAAAAAATAATAATCCCCGTTCAGTCTCAATGGCGGGGTGCGGGCCGGCCCGGCGGCGAGTGCGGCGGGCAGCAGGCCTCTTGGACAGGTTGAGAGATAAAAAAATAATAATTCCCGTGCAGTCTCAATGGCGGGGTGCGGGCCGGGGAATAGGCCTCTTGGCCGGGGTGAATAGTGTTGGAACACGGCCCGCAGAAATAGTAGCGGCTGGAGGTACCGGGGGCGATGCCCGCCCCGGCCCGGCGGCCAAGTTAAAAAAATAAATAATCCCCGTTCAGTCTCAATGGCAGGGTGCGGGCCGGCCCGGCGGCGATTGCGGCGGGCAGCAGGCCTCTTGGACAGGTTGAGAGATAAAAAAATAATAATTCCCATGCAGTCTCAATGGCGGGGTGCGGGCCGGGGAATAGGCCTCTTGGCCGGGGTGAATAGTGTTGGAACACGGCCCGCGGAAATAGTAGCGGCTGGAGGTACCGGGGGCGATGCCCGCCCCGGCCCGGCGGCCAAGTTAAAAAAATAAATAATCCCCGTTCAGTCTCAATGGCAGGGTGCGGGCCGGCCCGGCGGCGAGTGCGGCGGGCAGCAGGCCTCTTGGACAGGTTGAGAGATAAAAAAATAATAATTCCCGTTCAGTCTCAATGGCAGGGTGCGGGCCGGCCCGGCGGCGATTGCGGCGGGCAGCAGGCCTCTTGGACAGGTTGAGAGATAAAAAAAATAATAATTCCCATGCAGTCTCAATGGCGGGGTGCGGGCCGGGGAATAGGCCTCTTGGCCGGGGTGAATATGTTGGAACGCGGCGCGCGTAAATAGAAGCGGCTGGAGGTACCGGGGGCGTAGCCCGCCCCGGCCCGGAGGCAGAGTTAAAAAAAATAAATAATCCCGTTCAGTCTCAATGGCGGGGTGCGGGCCGGCCCGGCGGCGAGTGCGGCGGGCAGCAGGCCTCTTGGACAGGTTGAGAGATAAAAAAATAATAATTCCCGTTCAGTCTCAATGGCAGGGTGCGGGCCGGCCCGGCGGCGATTGCGGCGGGCAGCAGGCCTCTTGGACAGGTTGAGAGATAAAAAAAATAATAATTCCCATGCAGTCTCAATGGCGGGGTGCGGGCCGGGGAATAGGCCTCTTGGCCGGGGTGAATATGTTGGAACGCGGCGCGCGTAAATAGAAGCGGCTGGAGGTACCGGGGGCGTAGCCCGCCCCGGCCCGGAGGCAGAGTTAAAAAAAATAATAATCCCCGTTCAGTCTCAATGGCGGGGTGCGGGCCGGCCCGGCGGCGAGTGCGGCGGGCAGCAGGCCTCTTGGACAGGTTGAGAGATAAAAAAATAATAATTCCCGTGCAGTCTCAATGGCGGGGTGCGGGCCGGGGAATAGGCCTCTTGGCCGGGGTGAATAGTGTTGGAACACGGCCCGCGGAAATAGTAGCGGCTGGAGGTACCGGGGGCGATGCCCGCCCCGGCCCAGCGGCCAAGTTAAAAAAATAAATAATCCCCGTTCAGTCTCAATGGCAGGGTGCGGGCCGGCCCGGCGGCGATTGCGGCGGGCAGCAGGCCTCTTGGACAGGTTGAGAGATATAAAAATAATAATTCCCGTGCAGTCTCAATGGCGGGGTGCGGGCCGGCCCGGCGGACGAGTGTGGCCGGGGAAGAGGCCTCTTGGCCGGGGTGAATATGTTGGAACGCGGCGCGCGTAAATAGAAGCGGCTGGAGGTACCGGGGGCGAAGCCCGCCCCGGCCCGGAGGCCGAGTTAAAAAAAATAATAATCACCGTTCAGTCTCAATGGCGGGGTGCGGAACGGCCCGGCGGCGAGTGCGGCGGGCAGCAGGCCTCTTGGACAGGTTGAGAGATAAAAAAATAATAATTCCCGTGCAGTCTCAATGGCGGGGTGCCGGCCGGCCCGGCGGACGAGTGTGGCCGGGGAAGAGGCCTCTTGGCCGGGGTGAATATGTTGGAACGCGGCGCGCGTAAATAGAAGCGGCTGGAGGTACCGGGGGCGAAGCCCGCCCCGGCCCGGAGGCCGAGTTAAAAAAAATAATAATCCCCGTTCAGTCTCAATGGCGGGGTGCGGGCCGGCCCGGCGGCGAGTGCGGTGGGCAGCAGGCCTCTTGGACAGGTTGAGAGATAAAAAAATAATAATTCCCGTTCAGTCTCAATGGCGGGGTGCGGGCCGGCCCGGCGGACGAGTGTGGCCGGGGAAGAGGCCTCTTGGCCGGGGTGAATATGTTGGAACGCGGCGCGCGTAAATAGAAGCGGCTGGAGGTACCGGGGGCGAAGCCCGCCCCGGCCCGGAGGCCGAGTTAAAAAAAATAATAATCCCCGTTCAGTCTCAATGGCGGGGTGCGGGCCGGCCCGGCGGCGAGTGCGGCGGGCAGCAGGCCTCTTGGACAGGTTGAGAGATAAAAAAATAATAATTCCCGTGCAGTCTCAATGGCGGGGTGCGGGCCGGGGAATAGGCCTCTTGGCCGGGGTGAATAGTGTTGGAACACGGCCCGCGGAAATAGTAGCGGCTGGAGGTACCGGGGGCGATGCCCGCCCCGGCCCGGCGGCCAAGTTAAAAAAATAAATAATCCCCGTTCAGTCTCAATGGCAGGGTGCGGGCCGGCCCGGCGGCGATTGCGGCGGGCAGCAGGCCTCTTGGACAGGTTGAGAGATAAAAAAATAATAATTCCCGTGCAGTCTCAATGGCGGGGTGCGGGCCGGGGAATAGGCCTCTTGGCCGGGGTGAATAGTGTTGGAACACGGCCCGCGGAAATAGTAGCGGCTGGAGGTACCGGGGGCGATGCCCGCCCCGGGCCGGCGGCCAAGTTAAAAAAATAAATAATCCCCGTTCAGTCTCAATGGCAGGGTGCGGGCCGGCCCGGCGGCGATTGCGGCGGGCAGCAGGCCTCTTGGACAGGTTGAGAGATAAAAAAATAATAATTCCCATGCAGTCTCAATGGCGGGGTGCGGGCCGGGGAATAGGCCTCTTGGCCGGGGTGAATATGTTGGAACGCGGCGCGCGTAAATAGAAGCGGCTGGAGGTACCGGGGGCGAAGCCCGCCCCGGCCCGGAGGCCGAGTTAAAAAAAATAATAATCCCTGTTCAGTCTCAATGGCGGGGTGCGGGCCGGCCCGGCGGCGAGTGCGGCGGGCAGCAGGCCTCTTGGACAGGTTGAGAGATAAAAAAAATAATAATTCCCGTGCAGTCTCAATGGCGGGGTGCGGGCCGGGGAATAGGCCTCTTGGCCGGGGTGAATAGTGTTGGAACACGGCCCGCGGAAATAGTAGCGGCTGGAGGTACCGGGGGCGATGCCCGCCCCGGCCCGGCGGCCAAGTTAAAAAAATAAATAATCCCCGTTCAGTCTCAATGGCAGGGTGCGGGCCGGCCCGGCGAAGATTGCGGCGGGCAGCAGGCCTCTTGGACAGGTTGAGAGATAAAAAAATAATAATTCCCGTGCAGTCTCAATGGCGGGGTGCGGGCCGGGGAATAGGCCTCTTGGCCGGGGTGAATAGTGTTGGAACACGGCCCGCGGAAATAGTAGCGGCTGGAGGTACCGGGGGCGATGCCCGCCCCGGCCCGGCGGCCAAGTTAAAAAAATAAATAATCCCCGTTCAGTCTCAATGGCAGGGTGCGGGCCGGCCCGGCGGCGATTGCGGCGGCCAGCAGGCCTCTTGGACAGGTTGAGAGATAAAAAAATAATAATTCCCATGCAGTCTCAATGGCGGGGTGCGGGCCGGGGAATAGGCCTCTTGGCCGGGGTGAATAGTGTTGGAACACGGCCCGCGGAAATAGTAGCGGCTGGAGGTACCGGGGGCGATGCCCGCCCCGGCCCGGCGGCCAAGTTAAAAAAATAAATAATCCCCGTTCAGTCTCAATGGCAGGGTGCGGGCCGGCCCGGCGGCGAGTGCGGCGGGCATCAGGCCTCTTGGGCAGGTTGAGAGATAAAAAAATAATAATTCCCGTTCAGTCTCAATGGCAGGGTGCGGGCCGGCCCGGCGGCGATTGCGGCGGGCAGCAGGCCTCTTGGACAGGTTGAGAGATAAAAAAATAATAATTCCCATGCAGTCTCAATGGCGGGGTGCGGGCCGGGGAATAGGCCTCTTGGCCGGGGTGAATATGTTGGAACGCGGCGCGCGTAAATAGAAGCGGCTGGAGGTACCGGGGGCGAAGCCCGCCGGCCCGGAGGCCGAGTTAAAAAAAATAATAATCCCCGTTCCAGTCTCAATGGCGGGGTGCGGGCCGGCCCGGCGGCGAGTGCGGCGGGCAGCAGGCCTCTTGGACAGGTTGAGAGATAAAAAAATAATAATTCCCGTGCAGTCTCAATGGCGGGGTGCGGGCCGGGGAATAGGCCTCTTGGCCGGGGTGAATAGTGTTGGAACAGGGCCCGCGGAAATAGTAGCGGCTGGAGGTACCGGGGGCGATGCCCGCCCCGGCCCGGCGGCCAAGTTAAAAAAATAAATAATCCCCGTTCAGTCTCAATGGCAGGGTGCGGGCCGGCCCGGCGGCGAGTGCGGCGGGCAGCAGGCCTCTTGGACAGGTTGAGAGATAAAAAAATAATAATTCCCGTTCAGTCTCAATGGCAGGGTGCGGGCCGGCCCGGCGGCGATTGCGGCGGGCAGCAGGCCTCTTGGACAGGTTGAGAGATAAAAAAATAATAATTCCCATGCAGTCTCAATGGCGGGGTGCGGGCCGGGGAATAGGCCTCTTGGCCGGGGTGAATATGTTGGAACGCGGCGCGCGTAAATAGAAGCGGCTGGAGGTACCGGGGGCGAAGCCCGCCCCGGCCGGAGGCCGAGTTAAAAAAAATAATAATCCCCGTTCAGTCTCAATGGCGGGGTGCGGGCCGGCCCGGCGGCGAGTGCGGCGGGCAGCAGGCCTCTTGGACAGGTTGAGAGATAAAAAAATAATAATTCCCGTGCAGTCTCAATGGCGGGGTGCGGGCCGGGGAATAGGCCTCTTGGCCGGGGTGAATAGTGTTGGAACACGGCCCGCGGAAATAGTAGCGGCTGGAGGTACCGGGGGCGATGCCCGCCCCGGGCCGGCGGCCAAGTTAAAAAAATAAATAATCCCCGTTCAGTCTCAATGGCAGGGTGCGGGCCGGCCCGGCGGCGAGTGCGGCGGGCAGCAGGCCTCTTGGACAGGTTGAGAGATAAAAAAATAATAATTCCCGTGCAGTCTCAATGGCGGGGTGCGGGCCTGGGAATAGGCCTCTTGGCCGGGGTGAATAGTGTTGGAACACGGCCCGCGGAAATAGTAGCGGCTGGAGGTACCGGGGGCGATGCCCGCCCCGGCCCGGCGGCCAAGTTAAAAAAATAAATAATCCCCGTTCAGTCTCAATGGCAGGGTGCGGGCCGGCCCGGCGGCGATTGCGGCGGGCAGCAGGCCTCTTGGACAGGTTGAGAGATAAAAAAATAATAATTCCCATGCAGTCTCAATGGCGGGGTGCGGGCCGGTGAATAGGCCTCTTGGCCGGGGTGAATAGTGTTGGAACACAGCCCGCGGAAATAGTAGCGGCTGGAGGTACCGGGGGCGATGCCCGCCCCGGCCCGGCGGCCAAGTTAAAAAAATAAATAATCCCCGTTCAGTCTCAATGGCAGGGTGCGGGCCGGCCCGGCGGCGATTGCGGCGGGCAGCAGGCCTCTTGGACAGGTTGAGAGATAAAAAAATAATAATTCCCATGCAGTCTCAATGGCGGGGTGCGGGCCGGGGAATAGGCCTCTTGGCCGGGGTGAATAGTGTTGGAACACAGCCCGCGGAAATAGTAGCGGCTGGAGGTACCGGGGGCGATGCCCGCCCCGGCCCGGCGGCCAAGTTAAAAAAATAAATAATCCCCGTTCAGTCTCAATGGCAGGGTGCGGGCCGGCCCGGCGGCGATTGCGGCGGGCAGCAGGCCTCTTGGACAGGTTGAGAGATATAAAAATAATAATTCCCGTGCAGTCTCAATGGCGGGGTGCGGGCCGGCCCGGCGGACGAGTGTGGCCGGGGAAGAGGCCTCTTGGCCGGGGTGAATATGTTGGAACGCGGCGCGCGTAAATAGAAGCGGCTGGAGGTACCGGGGGCGAAGCCCGCCCCGGCCCGGAGGCCGAGTTAAAAAAAATAATAATCCCCGTTCAGTCTCAATGGCGGGGTGCGGGCCGGCCCGGCGGCGAGTGCGGCGGGCAGCAGGCCTCTTGGACAGGTTGAGAGATAAAAAAATAATAATTCCCGTTCAGTCTCAATGGCAGGGTGCGGGCCAGCCCGGCGGCGATTGCGGCGGGCAGCAGGCCTCTTGGACAGGTTGAGAGATAAAAAAATAATAATTCCCATGCAGTCTCAATGGCGGGGTGCGGGCCGGGGAATAGGCCTCTTGGCCGGGGTGAATAGTGTTGGAACACGGCCCGCGGAAATAGTAGCGGCTGGAGGTACCGGGGGCGATGCCCGCCCCGGGCCGGCAGCCAAGTTAAAAAAATAAATAATCCCCGTTCAGTCTCAATGGCAGGGTGCGGGCCGGCCCGGCGGCGATTGCGGCGGGCAGTAGGCCTCTTGGACAGGTTGAGAGATAAAAAAATAATAATTCCCATGCAGTCTCAATGGCGGGGTGCGGGCCGGGGAATAGGCCTCTTGGCCGGGGTGAATAGTGTTGGAACACGGCCCGCGGAAATAGTAGCGGCTGGAGGTACCGGGGGCGATGCCCGCCCCGGCCCGGCGGCCAAGTTAAAAAAATAAATAATCCCCGTTCAGTCTCAATGGCAGGGTGCGGGCCGGCCCGGCGGCGAGTGCGGCGGGCAGCAGGCCTCTTGGACAGGTTGAGAGATAAAAAAATAATAATTCCCGTTCAGTCTCAATGGCAGGGTGCGGGCCGGCCCGGCGGCGATTGCGGCGGGCAGCAGGCCTCTTGGACAGGTTGAGAGATAAAAAAAATAATAATTCCCATGCAGTCTCAATGGCGGGGTGCGGGCCGGGGAATAGGCCTCTTGGCCGGGGTGAATATGTTGGAACGCGGCGCGCGTAAATAGAAGCGGCTGGAGGTACCGGGGGCGTAGCCCGCCCCGGCCCGGAGGCAGAGTTAAAAAAAATAATAATCCCCGTTCAGTCTCAATGGCGGGGTGAGGGCCGGCCCGGCGGCGAGTGCGGCGGGCAGCAGGCCTCTTGGACAGGTTGAGAGATAAAAAAATAATAATTCCCGTGCAGTCTCAATGGCGGGGTGCGGGCCGGGGAATAGGCCTCTTGGCCGGGGTGAATAGTGTTGGAACACGGCCCGCGGAAATAGTAGCGGCTGGAGGTACCGGGGGCGATGCCCGCCCCGGCCCAGCGGCCAAGTTAAAAAAATAAATAATCCCCGTTCAGTCTCAATGGCAGGGTGCGGGCCGGCCCGGCGGCGATTGCGGCGGGCAGCAGGCCTCTTGGACAGGTTGAGAGATATAAAAATAATAATTCCCGTGCAGTCTCAATGGCGGGGTGCGGGCCGGCCCGGCGGACGAGTGTGGCCGGGGAAGAGGCCTCTTGGCCGGGGTGAATATGTTGGAACGCGGCGCGCGTAAATAGAAGCGGCTGGAGGTACCGGGGGCGAAGCCCGCCCCGGCCCGGAGGCCGAGTTAAAAAAAATAATAATCACCGTTCAGTCTCAATGGCGGGGTGCGGAACGGCCCGGCGGCGAGTGCGGCGGGCAGCAGGCCTCTTGGACAGGTTGAGAGATAAAAAAATAATAATTCCCGTGCAGTCTCAATGGCGGGGTGCGGGCCGGCCCGGCGGACGAGTGTGGCCGGGGAAGAGGCCTCTTGGCCGGGGTGAATATGTTGGAACGCGGCGCGCGTAAATAGAAGCGGCTGGAGGTACCGGGGGCGAAGCCCGCCCCGGCCCGGAGGCCGAGTTAAAAAAAATAATAATCCCCGTTCAGTCTCAATGGCGGGGTGCGGGCCGGCCCGGCGGCGAGTGCGGTGGGCAGCAGGCCTCTTTGACAGGTTGAGAGATAAAAAAATAATAATTCCCGTTCAGTCTCAATGGCGGGGTGCGGGCCGGCCCGGCGGACGAGTGTGGCCGGGGAAGAGGCCTCTTGGCCGGGGTGAATATGTTGGAACGCGGCGCGCGTAAATAGAAGCGGCTGGAGGTACCGGGGGCGAAGCCCGCCCCGGCCCGGAGGCCGAGTTAAAAAAAATAATAATCCCCGTTCAGTCTCAATGGCGGGGTGCGGGCCGGCCCGGCGGCGAGTGCGGCGGGCAGCAGGCCTCTTGGACAGGTTGAGAGATAAAAAAATAATAATTCCCGTGCAGTCTCAATGGCGGGGTGCGGGCCGGGGAATAGGCCTCTTGGCCGGGGTGAATAGTGTTGGAACACGGCCCGCAGAAATAGTAGCGGCTGGAGGTACCGGGGGCGATGCCCGCCCCGGCCCGGCGGCCAAGTTAAAAAAATAAATAATCCCCGTTCAGTCTCAATGGCAGGGTGCGGGCCGGCCCGGCGGCGATTGCGGCGGGCAGCAGGCCTCTTGGACAGGTTGAGAGATAAAAAAATAATAATTCCCATGCAGTCTCAATGGCGGGGTGCGGGCCGGGGAATAGGCCTCTTGGCCGGGGTGAATAGTGTTGGAACACGGCCCGCGGAAATAGTAGCGGCTGGAGGTACCGGGGGCGATGCCCGCCCGGGCCCGGCGGCCAAGTTAAAAAAATAAATAATACCCGTGCAGTCTCAATGGCGGGGTGCGGGCCGGGGAATAGGCCTCTTGGCCGGGGTGAATAGTGTTGGAACACGGCCCGCGGAAATAGTAGCGGCTGGAGGTACCGGGGGCGATGCCCGCCCCGGCCGGCGGCCAAGTTAAAAAAATAAATAATCCCGTTCAGTCTCAATGGCAGGGTGCGGGCCGGCCCGGCGGCGATTGCGGCGGCCAGCAGGCCTCTTGGACAGGTTGAGAGATAAAAAAATAATAATTCCCATGCAGTCTCAATGGCGGGGTGCGGGCCGGGGAATAGGCCTCTTGGCCGGGGTGAATAGTGTTGGAACACGGCCCGCGGAAATAGTAGCGGCTGGAGGTACCGGGGGCGATGCCCGCCCCGGCCCGGCGGCCAAGTTAAAAAAATAAATAATCCCCGTTCAGTCTCAATGGCAGGGTGCGGGCCGGCCCGGCGGCGAGTGCGGCGGGCATCAGGCCTCTTGGGCAGGTTGAGAGATAAAAAAATAATAATTCCCGTTCAGTCTCAATGGCAGGGTGCGGGCCGGCCCGGCGGCGATTGCGGCGGGCAGCAGGCCTCTTGGACAGGTTGAGAGATAAAAAAATAATAATTCCCATGCAGTCTCAATGGCGGGGTGCGGGCCGGGGAATAGGCCTCTTGGCCGGGGTGAATATGTTGGAACGCGGCGCGCGTAAATAGAAGCGGCTGGAGGTACCGGGGGCGAAGCCCGCCCCGGCCCGGAGGCCGAGTTAAAAAAAATAATAATCCCCGTTCCAGTCTCAATGGCGGGGTGCGGGCCGGCCCGGCGGCGAGTGCGGCGGGCAGCAGGCCTCTTGGACAGGTTGAGAGATAAAAAAATAATAATTCCCGTGCAGTCTCAATGGCGGGGTGCGGGCCGGGGAATAGGCCTCTTGGCCGGGGTGAATAGTGTTGGAACACGGCCCGCGGAAATAGTAGCGGCTGGAGGTACCGGGGGCGATGCCCGCCCCGGCCCGGCGGCCAAGTTAAAAAAATAAATAATCCCCGTTCAGTCTCAATGGCAGGGTGCGGGCCGGCCCGGCGGCGAGTGCGGCGGGCAGCAGGCCTCTTGGACAGGTTGAGAGATAAAAAAATAATAATTCCCGTTCAGTCTCAATGGCAGGGTGCGGGCCGGCGGCGCGCGTAAATAGAAGCGGCTGGAGGTACCGGGGGCGAAGCCCGCCCCGGCCCGGAGGCCGAGTTAAAAAAAATAATAATCCCCGTTCAGTCTCAATGGCGGGGTGCGGGCCGGCCCGGCGGCGAGTGCGGCGGGCAGCAGGCCTCTTGGACAGGTTGAGAGATAAAAAAATAATAATTCCCGTGCAGTCTCAATGGCGGGGTGCGGGCCGGGGAATAGGCCTCTTGGCCGGGGTGAATAGTGTTGGAACACGGCCCGCGGAAATAGTAGCGGCTGGAGGTACCGGGGGCGATGCCCGCCCCGGGCCGGCGGCCAAGTTAAAAAAATAAATAATCCCCGTTCAGTCTCAATGGCAGGGTGCGGGCCGGCCCGGCGGCGAGTGCGGCGGGCAGCAGGCCTCTTGGACAGGTTGAGAGATAAAAAAATAATAATTCCCGTGCAGTCTCAATGGCGGGGTGCGGGCCTGGGAATAGGCCTCTTGGCCGGGGTGAATAGTGTTGGAACACGGCCCGCGGAAATAGTAGCGGCTGGAGGTACCGGGGGCGATGCCCGCCCCGGCCCGGCGGCCAAGTTAAAAAAATAAATAATCCCCGTTCAGTCTCAATGGCAGGGTGCGGGCCGGCCCGGCGGCGATTGCGGCGGGCAGCAGGCCTCTTGGACAGGTTGAGAGATAAAAAAATAATAATTCCCATGCAGTCTCAATGGCGGGGTGCGGGCCGGTGAATAGGCCTCTTGGCCGGGGTGAATAGTGTTGGAACACAGCCCGCGGAAATAGTAGCGGCTGGAGGTACCGGGGGCGATGCCCGCCCCGGCCCGGCGGCCAAGTTAAAAAAATAAATAATCCCCGTTCAGTCTCAATGGCAGGGTGCGGGCCGGCCCGGCGGCGATTGCGGCGGGCAGCAGGCCTCTTGGACAGGTTGAGAGATAAAAAAATAATAATTCCCATGCAGTCTCAATGGCGGGGTGCGGGCCGGGGAATAGGCCTCTTGGCCGGGGTGAATAGTGTTGGAACACAGCCCGCGGAAATAGTAGCGGCTGGAGGTACCGGGGGCGATGCCCGCCCCGGCCCGGCGGCCAAGTTAAAAAAATAAATAATCCCCGTTCAGTCTCAATGGCAGGGTGCGGGCCGGCCCGGCGGCGATTGCGGCGGGCAGCAGGCCTCTTGGACAGGTTGAGAGATATAAAAATAATAATTCCCGTGCAGTCTCAATGGCGGGGTGCGGGCCGGCCCGGCGGACGAGTGTGGCCGGGGAAGAGGCCTCTTGGCCGGGGTGAATATGTTGGAACGCGGCGCGCGTAAATAGAAGCGGCTGGAGGTACCGGGGGCGAAGCCCGCCCCGGCCCGGAGGCCGAGTTAAAAAAAATAATAATCCCCGTTCAGTCTCAATGGCGGGGTGCGGGCCGGCCCGGCGGCGAGTGCGGCGGGCAGCAGGCCTCTTGGACAGGTTGAGAGATAAAAAAATAATAATTCCCGTTCAGTCTCAATGGCAGGGTGCGGGCCAGCCCGGCGGCGATTGCGGCGGGCAGCAGGCCTCTTGGACAGGTTGAGAGATAAAAAAATAATAATTCCCATGCAGTCTCAATGGCGGGGTGCGGGCCGGGGAATAGGCCTCTTTGCCGGGGTGAATAGTGTTGGAACACGGCCCGCGGAAATAGTAGCGGCTGGAGGTACCGGGGGCGATGCCCGCCCCGGCCCGGCGGCCAAGTTAAAAAAATAAATAATCCCCGTTCAGTCTCAATGGCAGGGTGCGGGCCGGCCCGGCGGCGAGTGCGGCGGGCAGCAGGCCTCTTGGACAGGTTGAGAGATAAAAAAATAATAATTCCCGTTCAGTCTCAATGGCAGGGTGCGGGCCGGCCCGGCGGCGATTGCGGCGGGCAGCAGGCCTCTTGGACAGGTTGAGAGATAAAAAAAATAATAATTCCCATGCAGTCTCAATGGCGGGGTGCGGGCCGGGGAATAGGCCTCTTGGCCGGGGTGAATATGTTGGAACGCGGCGCGCGTAAATAGAAGCGGCTGGAGGTACCGGGGGCGTAGCCCGCCCCGGCCCGGAGGCAGAGTTAAAAAAAATAATAATCCCCGTTCAGTCTCAATGGCGGGGTGAGGGCCGGCCCGGCGGCGAGTGCGGCGGGCAGCAGGCCTCTTGGACAGGTTGAGAGATAAAAAAATAATAATTCCCGTGCAGTCTCAATGGCGGGGTGCGGGCCGGGGAATAGGCCTCTTGGCCGGGGTGAATAGTGTTGGAACACGGCCCGCGGAAATAGTAGCGGCTGGAGGTACCGGGGGCGATGCCCGCCCCGGCCCAGCGGCCAAGTTAAAAAAATAAATAATCCCCGTTCAGTCTCAATGGCAGGGTGCGGGCCGGCCCGGCGGCGATTGCGGCGGGCAGCAGGCCTCTTGGACAGGTTGAGAGATATAAAAATAATAATTCCCGTGCAGTCTCAATGGCGGGGTGCGGGCCGGCCCGGCGGACGAGTGTGGCCGGGGAAGAGGCCTCTTGGCCGGGGTGAATATGTTGGAACGCGGCGCGCGTAAATAGAAGCGGCTGGAGGTACCGGGGGCGAAGCCCGCCCCGGCCCGGAGGCCGAGTTAAAAAAAATAATAATCACCGTTCAGTCTCAATGGCGGGGTGCGGAACGGCCCGGCGGCGAGTGCGGCGGGCAGCAGGCCTCTTGGACAGGTTGAGAGATAAAAAAATAATAATTCCCGTGCAGTCTCAATGGCGGGGTGCGGGCCGGCCCGGCGGACGAGTGTGGCCGGGGAAGAGGCCTCTTGGCCGGGGTGAATATGTTGGAACGCGGCGCGCGTAAATAGAAGCGGCTGGAGGTACCGGGGGCGAAGCCCGCCCCGGCCCGGAGGCCGAGTTAAAAAAAATAATAATCCCCGTTCAGTCTCAATGGCGGGGTGCGGGCCGGCCCGGCGGCGAGTGCGGTGGGCAGCAGGCCTCTTGGACAGGTTGAGAGATAAAAAAATAATAATTCCCGTTCAGTCTCAATGGCGGGGTGCGGGCCGGCCCGGCGGACGAGTGTGGCCGGGGAAGAGGCCTCTTGGCCGGGGTGAATATGTTGGAACGCGGCGCGCGTAAATAGAAGCGGCTGGAGGTACCGGGGGCGAAGCCCGCCCCGGCCCGGAGGCCGAGTTAAAAAAAATAATAATCCCCGTTCAGTCTCAATGGCGGGGTGCGGGCCGGCCCGGCGGCGAGTGCGGCGGGCAGCAGGCCTCTTGGACAGGTTGAGAGATAAAAAAATAATAATTCCCGTGCAGTCTCAATGGCGGGGTGCGGGCCGGGGAATAGGCCTCTTGGCCGGGGTGAATAGTGTTGGAACACGGCCCGCAGAAATAGTAGCGGCTGGAGGTACCGGGGGCGATGCCCGCCCCGGCCCGGCGGCCAAGTTAAAAAAATAAATAATCCCCGTTCAGTCTCAATGGCAGGGTGCGGGCCGGCCCGGCGGCGATTGCGGCGGGCAGGAGGCCTCTTGGACAGGTTGAGAGATAAAAAAATAATAATTCCCATGCAGTCTCAATGGCGGGGTGCGGGCCGGGGAATAGGCCTCTTGGCCGGGGTGAATAGTGTTGGAACACGGCCCGCGGAAATAGTAGCGGCTGGAGGTACCGGGGGCGATGCCCGCCCCGGCCCGGCGGCCAAGTTAAAAAAATAAATAATCCCCATTCAGTCTCAATGGCAGGGTGCGGGCCGGCCCGGCGGCGAGTGCGGCGGGCAGCAGGCCTCTTGGACAGGTTGAGAGATAAAAAAATAATAATTCCCGTTCAGTCTCAATGGCAGGGTGCGGGCCGGCCCGGCGGCGATTGCGGCGGGCAGCAGGCCTCTTGGACAGGTTGAGAGATAAAAAAAATAATAATTCCCATGCAGTCTCAATGGCGGGGTGCGGGCCGGGGAATAGGCCTCTTGGCCGGGGTGAATATGTTGGAACGCGGCGCGCGTAAATAGAAGCGGCTGGAGGTACCGGGGGCGTAGCCCGCCCCGGCCCGGAGGCAGAGTTAAAAAAAATAATAATCCCGTTCAGTCTCAATGGCGGGGTGCGGGCCGGCCCGGCGGCGAGTGCGGCGGGCAGCAGGTCTCTTGGACAGGTTGAGAGATAAAAAAATAATAATTCCCGTGCAGTCTCAATGGCGGGGTGCGGGCCGGGGAATAGGCCTCTTGGCCGGGGTGAATAGTGTTGGAACACGGCCCGCGGAAATAGTAGCGGCTGGAGGTACCGGGGGTGATGCCCGCCCCGGCCCGGCGGCCAAGTTAAAAAAATAAATAATCCCCGTTCAGTCTCAATGGCAGGGTGCGGGCCGGCCCGGCGGCGAGTGCGGCGGGCAGCAGGCCTCTTGGACAGGTTGAGAGATAAAAAAATAATAATTCCCGTTCAGTCTCAATGGCAGGGTGCGGGCCGGCCCGGCGGCGATTGCGGCGGGCAGCAGGCCTCTTGGACAGGTTGAGAGATAAAAAAATAATAATTCCCATGCAGTCTCAATGGCGGGGTGCGGGCCGGGGAATAGGCCTCTTGGCCGGGGTGAATATGTTGGAACGCGGCGCGCGTAAATAGAAGCGGCTGGAGGTACCGGGGGCGAAGCCCGCCCCGGCCGGAGGCCGAGTTAAAAAAAATAATAATCCCCGTTCAGTCTCAATGGCGGGGTGCGGGCCGGCCCGGCGGCGAGTGCGGCGGGCAGCAGGCCTCTTGGACAGGTTGAGAGATAAAAAAATAATAATTCCCGTGCAGTCTCAATGGCGGGGTGCGGGCCGGGGAATAGGCCTCTTGGCCGGGGTGAATAGTGTTGGAACACGGCCCGCGGAAATAGTAGCGGCTGGAGGTACCGGGGGCGATGCCCGCCCCGGGCCGGCGGCCAAGTTAAAAAAATAAATAATCCCCGTTCAGTCTCAATGGCAGGGTGCGGGCCGGCCCGGCGGCGAGTGCGGCGGGCAGCAGGCCTCTTGGACAGGTTGAGAGATAAAAAAATAATAATTCCCGTGCAGTCTCAATGGCGGGGTGCGGGCCTGGGAATAGGCCTCTTGGCCGGGGTGAATAGTGTTGGAACACGGCCCGCGGAAATAGTAGCGGCTGGAGGTACCGGGGGCGATGCCCGCCCCGGCCCGGCGGCCAAGTTAAAAAAATAAATAATCCCCGTTCAGTCTCAATGGCAGGGTGCGGGCCGGCCCGGCGGCGATTGCGGCGGGCAGCAGGCCTCTTGGACAGGTTGAGAGATAAAAAAATAATAATTCCCATGCAGTCTCAATGGCGGGGTGCGGGCCGGTGAATAGGCCTCTTGGCCGGGGTGAATAGTGTTGGAACACAGCCCGCGGAAATAGTAGCGGCTGGAGGTACCGGGGGCGATGCCCGCCCCGGCCCGGCGGCCAAGTTAAAAAAATAAATAATCCCCGTTCAGTCTCAATGGCAGGGTGCGGGCCGGCCCGGCGGCGATTGCGGCGGGCAGCAGGCCTCTTGGACAGGTTGAGAGATAAAAAAATAATAATTCCCATGCAGTCTCAATGGCGGGGTGCGGGCCGGGGAATAGGCCTCTTGGCCGGGGTGAATAGTGTTGGAACACAGCCCGCGGAAATAGTAGCGGCTGGAGGTACCGGGGGCGATGCCCGCCCCGGCCCGGCGGCCAAGTTAAAAAAATAAATAATCCCCGTTCAGTCTCAATGGCAGGGTGCGGGCCGGCCCGGCGGCGATTGCGGCGGGCAGCAGGCCTCTTGGACAGGTTGAGAGATATAAAAATAATAATTCCCGTGCAGTCTCAATGGCGGGGTGCGGGCCGGCCCGGCGGACGAGTGTGGCCGGGGAAGAGGCCTCTTGGCCGGGGTGAATATGTTGGAACGCGGCGCGCGTAAATAGAAGCGGCTGGAGGTACCGGGGGCGAAGCCCGCCCCGGCCCGGAGGCCGAGTTAAAAAAAATAATAATCCCCGTTCAGTCTCAATGGCGGGGTGCGGGCCGGCCCGGCGGCGAGTGCGGCGGGCAGCAGGCCTCTTGGACAGGTTGAGAGATAAAAAAATAATAATTCCCGTTCAGTCTCAATGGCAGGGTGCGGGCCAGCCCGGCGGCGATTGCGGCGGGCAGCAGGCCTCTTGGACAGGTTGAGAGATAAAAAAATAATAATTCCCATGCAGTCTCAATGGCGGGGTGCGGGCCGGGGAATAGGCCTCTTGGCCGGGGTGAATAGTGTTGGAACACGGCCCGCGGAAATAGTAGCGGCTGGAGGTACCGGGGGCGATGCCCGCCCCGGGCCGGCAGCCAAGTTAAAAAAATAAATAATCCCCGTTCAGTCTCAATGGCAGGGTGCGGGCCGGCCCGGCGGCGATTGCGGCGGGCAGTAGGCCTCTTGGACAGGTTGAGAGATAAAAAAATAATAATTCCCATGCAGTCTCAATGGCGGGGTGCGGGCCGGGGAATAGGCCTCTTGGCCGGGGTGAATAGTGTTGGAACACGGCCCGCGGAAATAGTAGCGGCTGGAGGTACCGGGGGCGATGCCCGCCCCGGCCCGGCGGCCAAGTTAAAAAAATAAATAATCCCCGTTCAGTCTCAATGGCAGGGTGCGGGCCGGCCCGGCGGCGAGTGCGGCGGGCAGCAGGCCTCTTGGACAGGTTGAGAGATAAAAAAATAATAATTCCCGTTCAGTCTCAATGGCAGGGTGCGGGCCGGCCCGGCGGCGATTGCGGCGGGCAGCAGGCCTCTTGGACAGGTTGAGAGATAAAAAAAATAATAATTCCCATGCAGTCTCAATGGCGGGGTGCGGGCCGGGGAATAGGCCTCTTGGCCGGGGTGAATATGTTGGAACGCGGCGCGCGTAAATAGAAGCGGCTGGAGGTACCGGGGGCGTAGCCCGCCCCGGCCCGGAGGCAGAGTTAAAAAAAATAATAATCCCCGTTCAGTCTCAATGGCGGGGTGAGGGCCGGCCCGGCGGCGAGTGCGGCGGGCAGCAGGCCTCTTGGACAGGTTGAGAGATAAAAAAATAATAATTCCCGTGCAGTCTCAATGGCGGGGTGCGGGCCGGGGAATAGGCCTCTTGGCCGGGGTGAATAGTGTTGGAACACGGCCCGCGGAAATAGTAGCGGCTGGAGGTACCGGGGGCGATGCCCGCCCCGGCCCAGCGGCCAAGTTAAAAAAATAAATAATCCCCGTTCAGTCTCAATGGCAGGGTGCGGGCCGGCCCGGCGGCGATTGCGGCGGGCAGCAGGCCTCTTGGACAGGTTGAGAGATATAAAAATAATAATTCCCGTGCAGTCTCAATGGCGGGGTGCGGGCCGGCCCGGCGGACGAGTGTGGCCGGGGAAGAGGCCTCTTGGCCGGGGTGAATATGTTGGAACGCGGCGCGCGTAAATAGAAGCGGCTGGAGGTACCGGGGGCGAAGCCCGCCCCGGCCCGGAGGCCGAGTTAAAAAAAATAATAATCACCGTTCAGTCTCAATGGCGGGGTGCGGAACGGCCCGGCGGCGAGTGCGGCGGGCAGCAGGCCTCTTGGACAGGTTGAGAGATAAAAAAATAATAATTCCCGTGCAGTCTCAATGGCGGGGTGCGGGCCGGCCCGGCGGACGAGTGTGGCCGGGGAAGAGGCCTCTTGGCCGGGGTGAATATGTTGGAACGCGGCGCGCGTAAATAGAAGCGGCTGGAGGTACCGGGGGCGAAGCCCGCCCCGGCCCGGAGGCCGAGTTAAAAAAAATAATAATCCCCGTTCAGTCTCAATGGCGGGGTGCGGGCCGGCCCGGCGGCGAGTGCGGTGGGCAGCAGGCCTCTTTGACAGGTTGAGAGATAAAAAAATAATAATTCCCGTTCAGTCTCAATGGCGGGGTGCGGGCCGGCCCGGCGGACGAGTGTGGCCGGGGAAGAGGCCTCTTGGCCGGGGTGAATATGTTGGAACGCGGCGCGCGTAAATAGAAGCGGCTGGAGGTACCGGGGGCGAAGCCCGCCCCGGCCCGGAGGCCGAGTTAAAAAAAATAATAATCCCCGTTCAGTCTCAATGGCGGGGTGCGGGCCGGCCCGGCGGCGAGTGCGGCGGGCAGCAGGCCTCTTGGACAGGTTGAGAGATAAAAAAATAATAATTCCCGTGCAGTCTCAATGGCGGGGTGCGGGCCGGGGAATAGGCCTCTTGGCCGGGGTGAATAGTGTTGGAACACGGCCCGCAGAAATAGTAGCGGCTGGAGGTACCGGGGGCGATGCCCGCCCCGGCCCGGCGGCCAAGTTAAAAAAATAAATAATCCCCGTTCAGTCTCAATGGCAGGGTGCGGGCCGGCCCGGCGGCGATTGCGGCGGGCAGCAGGCCTCTTGGACAGGTTGAGAGATAAAAAAATAATAATTCCCATGCAGTCTCAATGGCGGGGTGCGGGCCGGGGAATAGGCCTCTTGGCCGGGGTGAATAGTGTTGGAACACGGCCCGCGGAAATAGTAGCGGCTGGAGGTACCGGGGGCGATGCCCGCCCGGGCCCGGCGGCCAAGTTAAAAAAATAAATAATACCCGTGCAGTCTCAATGGCGGGGTGCGGGCCGGGGAATAGGCCTCTTGGCCGGGGTGAATAGTGTTGGAACACGGCCCGCGGAAATAGTAGCGGCTGGAGGTACCGGGGGCGATGCCCGCCCCGGCCGGCGGCCAAGTTAAAAAAATAAATAATCCCGTTCAGTCTCAATGGCAGGGTGCGGGCCGGCCCGGCGGCGATTGCGGCGGCCAGCAGGCCTCTTGGACAGGTTGAGAGATAAAAAAATAATAATTCCCATGCAGTCTCAATGGCGGGGTGCGGGCCGGGGAATAGGCCTCTTGGCCGGGGTGAATAGTGTTGGAACACGGCCCGCGGAAATAGTAGCGGCTGGAGGTACCGGGGGCGATGCCCGCCCCGGCCCGGCGGCCAAGTTAAAAAAATAAATAATCCCCGTTCAGTCTCAATGGCAGGGTGCGGGCCGGCCCGGCGGCGAGTGCGGCGGGCATCAGGCCTCTTGGGCAGGTTGAGAGATAAAAAAATAATAATTCCCGTTCAGTCTCAATGGCAGGGTGCGGGCCGGCCCGGCGGCGATTGCGGCGGGCAGCAGGCCTCTTGGACAGGTTGAGAGATAAAAAAATAATAATTCCCATGCAGTCTCAATGGCGGGGTGCGGGCCGGGGAATAGGCCTCTTGGCCGGGGTGAATATGTTGGAACGCGGCGCGCGTAAATAGAAGCGGCTGGAGGTACCGGGGGCGAAGCCCGCCCCGGCCCGGAGGCCGAGTTAAAAAAAATAATAAT